>NC_080793.1:93000027-94418437 GCF_028018385.1 Neofelis nebulosa | reverse complement strand
ATACAAACGGACAAGCCAATGAATGCCCGGTGTTTTCAGGAAAAGAGGCAGTGGTACGCCTGACCTACCGCAGTTGGGGAACCAAGGGGCGGGAGGGTCCGAGAGCAGAAAATCCCTCTGGAGACACGTGGGCCATGTGGAGGGAAACAGGCTTCCATGTGGCTGGAGAGACCTGCCAGGCCACGTCCAGTGTATTGCTGCCTGAAAAGGTAAGATCAAAATGCTGCCATGAATGAAGTCAGAGCCCGCATGCATGGCTCGCAGTGAAGACTGGCCAGCCTTGTGGGGAGGGTGGGGCTGATGGCTGTTCCTGCAGCTGTCTTCTGCAGGCCACCTCCTCTGTAGGGGAGATGACCGTCCGCAGTGCTGGCCTTTCTGAATGGCAGGTCCTCACACACCCCTGAGCTGGGCTGCTCCCTCCCCAGGTGCCTGAGAGCACCTGCACCCGTAGCCACGGGTCCAGGGGCGTGGAGGACCGCAGTGTCCACCAGCTGTTCCTGCCTGAGGGTTGGGGGAGTGGTTCGGGCAGCTGCCTGGGTCCCCTCTTGACTCCTGCCTGGTGAGTGACTGGTGGGTAGGGGTCTGACAGGCGAGGACCAGGTGTGGACTGAGTAGTCATTACAGTAGCCTGCACCCTGGCACAGGCTGACAGTGGGTCATGGAGGGGGACTGGCCAAGCTCCTCCCAATCTGGGAGGGCTGGGGGGCACAGGGGCACAGGTCTTTGCTGCCTGGAGCCTCAGTGACCGATCGTCCTATGCCTTAGCCGGGGCTGCCCACCGCAAGCCCTGCAGATGTCCTGTCTGTCATCTTCACGGTGACCTCGGAGGTCATGCCATGACACCATGTACAGATGAGAAACTGAGGCCCAAGGGGCAAGCTGAGGGGCAGTGCCCCCCAGACAAGGGGGCTCCAGGGGGCTGGGGGCCCACCACCCTGGCCTCCTGTGTTGGAGCTAAGACCTCACTTGATGGGGCCCCAGGAGAGTGAGGTGGGTTCATGCATCCAGCATAGGTCATCGCCCATTAGCTTAGGCCCTGTGTGGACAAGGGTGGGGGTGGGGGTCGTGGAACCAGAGGGCAGGGCTCCAAAGGGGGTGCAGGGAGACGCCAGCCTCGTGCGGGCTGGCAGGTTGCAGAAAAGAGGTGTTTGGTAACGCCCGGACCGGAGGGCAGAGGAGACTCGGAAATTAAAGTGTCGCTGGCTGACTGTTTTCCTCCTAATGCAAAAGTCAATTAACACGCTCTGTGGGCGAGACTGCATGGCTGGTGGGAGTGTAAATTGGTACAAACTCTCCCGAGGGTGATCTGACAAAATCTACCATAATTACAAATGCAGACTTCTGACGGGGCATCCAGGGTGCGGTGTGCGGTGCAGCTGTGGGCCCGCTCTGGCTGCCAGCTGAAAAGCACAAAGGAAAGAAAACGGAGTCCACCCCAACAGAAATAACCACTGCTGACATGGGTGTCTTTTGTTGGAGTACTTTTCACTGCGTTTCTGTGATACCCCGAGCTCTCCTGTGCCAGGACCCCGGGGCGGCATTTGCTGTGGTCACTGACAGGTGATCTCAGTCCCTGTGGTTTGGGGGACAGAGGCTCCCTGGGCCCGATTGCTGGAACCTGGTGGTTTGCGGTCTTTCTTGTGGCATTTTTAGTGACCACGGGCCTACGTCTTTGCTTTCCTCAGGTAAATTCAAAAGTGGACCTGAGAGTAGGAATCTTAAAGTGAGACTTTGCCAAATTGCTTTCCTGAAAGGCTGGTCCAGCGGACTGGCCTGCAGGTCACTGGCCGGCTGCTAGCCTGGGGCCTTGTTACTGACCTCCGCGTGAAGATGCCCATTTGTCTTACCTGCCCAAACGCAGTTCCTGGTATCACCACACTGTGGTTTTGTGTCCTGTGACCTTCTGTCTGATCTTGACCTCTGCTCTCCTTTCTTTGGGCAATTTTGACTCCAACGAGCTCTTTGTATATTAATGATAACACTCCTCACCTTTTATATCTGCTGATAACCTTTTCCTCGTGTCTGCCTTGTCATTGTTTCTGGATATTTTAAAATTCGGTCAGTTCGTTTGTTTTTAAAACCCAGCTCCCCTGGCTCCCGTTCTTGTGTTTGGAGACTCAAGCACACACACGTGCGAATGCTCACGGAACGCTCCCTCTGGGCTGGGGAGGGGCCTCGTCTGAACCTGCTTCTGTGGCCTGCTCCCTGGGTGCCCCTGGTGCCTCCCTTTTCCTCTCTGGGCCTCGCCCCCCCCCCCCCCCCCCCCGTCAAAAAGCCTGCTATGCTCTGGCAGGCATCCCCACTGGTCTAGGCCCTTCAGCCTCAGGCCCAAGGCCCCCGCCCACCCCGACACAGACCAGAGCCGAGGCAGGCCCCGTGCAGCACATGCCTCCCCCTGTCCTTACCTTGTGGGTTCTAGAGCTGGCCCCGGCCTGCCTGGTCAGCCCCATAATGCTGACACAGAAGCCCCGTGGTGCCCTGCGGAGGCCAGCTGCATCTCAGGTCTTCGTCCAAAGCACAGGCAGCTTCTGGTCACCAGTGCACAATTACCTTGCAAAATGGCGGTTCTGTCTCTAAGACCAGTGAGTATCCATTGTTTGTCAAACAGTCGCTGCGGTGGCTTATGGATCAGTGACTTTGTTCCTGGGGGTGCAGGTCAGATAAAACCTTGCAAGAAAGAGATGCTGCCAGCCCAGCAGCCCCTGGAGGCCGTACCCTGCTTGCTCCGCAGGTGCGTGGGGAGCGCTGGGCCTGGAAGGGCAGAGCTAGTGGATAGAGACACCGCCTGTGTGCCGGGCTGGCCTCAACCTGCAGCCCAGGGTGGGAGTAGGTGAGGCCTTCCCCCCACACGGCGAGGGGGACAGGATGCACCCTGCCCACGCCTTGGCAGGAATGAGCCGTGAAAGTGGGGACCTGGGCTGGGCTGCTCCCTGGCATCTGCGCCCGAACTGTGGGCCCTGCAGGGCGTCTCCCCGGGAGACCTTAGGGGCCCCCACAGTTCCCCCAACCCTGAATGTCTCAGAGGCTGAGAGCCTCACTCCACAGACATGAGAGGAAATGAGATGTGGAGATAATGCACCCCTGCCCAGTTGGAATCAGGACGGGCCCCACTGCAGGGAGGGGAGACAGAGAAGCCATTCGTAAGGAACTGCTATGTCCCTGATGAGTGTGAAAATCTCAGGTGCGTGTTCCAGGGCAAACTCCCAGGGCCGAGGTCCTTGCGTCTGAGGGCAAGTGATGTGTGACCGCGGTGTGACCACGAGAGCCTGGTGTCTCCTCGGCCACACACCACTCTCAGACTTCCTCTCTGGCCAGCCTGTCTGGTGGACACAGCGTTACGAGGTCGGTCACAGTTATAATTGGCGGTTTTCTTACTGTGAGCAAAGTCACACTTTTTTCGCATTTTGTGAGGCTTTTGTGTTCTCCTTCCGTTAATTCCCCTCGGACCTCACTTTTCCGTTTTCCCATTGGGTTGTCTGTCTTCCTGATTCGTGGGAACTCTCTATTCAGTAAGGAAACACGTCTTTGTCTTTCTCCTTTATGAGATTTTTGCCGGACACGGGCCTGTGACTAAATTCACCGACCTTCTCTAAACCCAGCCCGTGCTCAGTATTCGTGGGTTCTGTGTTCATGAATTTACCTACTCGCTAAAGTTTATTTCTGACTCGTCATCAACAGTCACGTCACCTTCCAGGTCACCTGTGGACGCGCGCAGGGCCGTGAAAACCCGTCAGCAGCTGCCATGCGTGTCCCAGCCGCGTGACGGGCAATGCTCCGCCTCCTGGTCCAGCTCTCGCGCTGCAAGCTAGTGTCCTGGTTACAATCTCTTTTGCATCAAATATTTTTTTACATTTTTGTGCCCTTTGTTGGTGATTTTGCTGTTTCAAATGGCCCCAAGCGTAGTGCTGACGTGCCGTGTAGCATTCCTGAACACGAGAGGACACACGTGTAGGGCAGGCTCCCCTCGGGCACCAGACGTCGTGCTGTGGGCTGAGTTCGAGGTTAGTGAATCAACACTGTATATTCAAGAAGGTGTCCTTAGAAACGCACACGAGCAAGGTTTTGTGCCTACCAGGCAGCTGAGAACTTGTTGTGTAGGCTCGCCGACACCTGACCCCGTGTCCCCAGGTGCCGTGGTCCATGTTCACCGGGGCAGCTTTGGCAGTGACTTTGTAGAACACAAGTCCTGTCAGCCTCCACCAGGTACCCCAGACCCAGCTTCCACACTCTTGTCTCCCACGTGGACATCCTTTAAAAATTTTTTTTTAACGTTTATTTATTTTTGAGAGAGGCAGAGTTTGAGCGGGGCAGGGGCAGAGAGAGAGGGAGACACAGAATCGGAAGCACGCTCCAGGCTCTGAGCTGTCAACACAGAGTCCGATGTGCGTGTCAAAACCATGAACCGTGAGATCATGACCTGAGCCGAAGTCGGATGCTTAACCGACTGAGCCACCCAGGCGCCCCACCAAGTGGACATCCTTTAGAGGATGACACCTTCCTGTCTTAGACTCCCTGGGCAAGTGCTGCCTCGCACGCGATGTGGCCATTTTCCAGGGAGCACACTGGGCCTGGCAGGGGTTGACCCCACCTAAGGTCACCCAAGCACCTCTTCTGTCTGAATGGGCATGCCTTCCCAGGGGCCGCAGTGGGGACTCAGCCTGCTGGAAAATGCCTCTACATGCAGCCTGAGGCCCTGGCGGGTGGAAAAAGCCCTTGTGCATAATGTGGGAGAGTGTTGGGGTTCCCTGGGGCTTCTTCGGGGGCTGTATGGGCCCCCTGAGTGCTGGTGGCACCTCCGGGTGGAAGAGACCCCTGTGAGCCCTGTGGCCCCAGTTGGCAGGATGATGTGCCTCGGCCACTGGCCAGGGCCCATCCTGGACAGTTGCGTGGGCTCTGGCCCGAGGATCCCCACTCAGCCTGCTAGGCAGGTGCCCAGATGTGTGGCTGCCTGGCTCCTCACGCTTCTCCTCTGCTCCATCCCTCCCCGCCCCCGCCACTGGTCCTGAGCACATGGCAAAGACCCCTGGGCCTCTGTGTCCCACTGTGGAAAAGGGGACTCACAGGCAAAGGTACAGGCAGGCAGGCAGGAGCCAGCCAGAGGGGAGGAGAGCCATGACTTCAGCAGATTCCTTCAGCGGCTCCCCCAGCCCTGGGAGTGCTAACACGGGATCTGCAGTTCAGAGAAATCTGCTGAGGACAGGAAGAAGGTCACGGCCAGGGGGGTGGTGCCGGGATTGGATGGAAGAGCTTCCAGCCTCTCCTCAGGGCCCGGCCTCTGTCAGTGCACCTCTCCCAGAGACACAGCATTGTGGGTGGGGGGGAGGTGCGCCACTGGGCATGACCTTGATCACTAACGGGGTCATAACACTCTGTGAATAGAGTATTTATTAAGTGGCTTTGTCACAGTTGAACAGGTCAAGTTTACCCGACTGTTTGCAGCTGCTGAACATTTATACCATTCATAATGCTTTTTATAAACAACCATTTGGGGAGCTCCTTTGTGCCTCACTATGTGCAGAGCTGGTCACTCCATCTGTGTCAGGTGTCCACACGGGAATTCCAAAGACAGTCCATGGGAGATGCTTCCAAAAGAGGGGACTCCATGCCGGGTTCGGGTGCCCGGAACCCAACGGGAGCCCCACAGGGACGGGTATGGAGGAGGCTAGGGAGGGGCCCCAGGCCGTGGGGGTGCTGGCTGCCCCCTCGGAGGGGGAAAAGGGGTGTGACCACTCTGGGGGCCAGAGAAGCCTGATGGAGAGCCCACTGTGACCCCGTCCGGGGGGTGCTGATGGGAACCCTCCCAGTCTCCCGCCTGCGTGCGAACCCGTGACACCTGCCTGAAGTGGGTGGTGGGTCCCTCTGGGCTGGGCAGGGGCAGGGGACACAGAGCCTGAGCTCTGGGGCCTCGAGGACTGAGCCGCTGACAGAGAGGTCACAGGCAGGGACGTTTCCAATGCCTGTGTGTCCCTAAAGCCTTGTTCTCCAGACCGAACTAAATGGGACATACGGCCTTGTGTTTGTGTTGGCCTTTCCGAGGAAAATGGAATAATGGCAACTCTTTGCATAGGAGAGAAGGGTTCAAACCTCGATGGGCTTATGCCGAGCATCTCCTGCGTGGACAGCCACGGGGGACTGCTGGAGTCACGCTTACTTGGTAGTGACACAAGAACACCTCAAAATTTTTGTTTCTACTCTGTCTTGCAAATTCTCTGTAACGACTATGTGCTCTTAAAAAATCAGCGTGTAAAAGGTACAATGGAATATTATTTGGCCATGAAGGGAGCGAAGAAGCATTGATGAGCCCATAACTCGCGTGGAGTGAGGCGCGCTGGGCGAGAGGAGCCAGTCACGGGAGCCCAGCGCTGTGAGACTTTGTTGATGCAGAAAGTCCCCATCAGGCCCCTCCATGGGCTCCTGCTGCCTGGGGCTGAGGGACAGGGGCGAGGAGTGACTGCTGATAAATGGAGGTCTTTTCTGGGGTGAAGAGGATGTTCTGGAACGAGCCAGTGGTGGTGGGCGCAGCGTCTGAATGTACTGAAGACCACTGAGTTATGTGCTTTAAAAGAGCAAATTTTATAGAATGTGAATTATATACTAATGAAACTATTATTTTAAAAAACTACATTTTACTTATTTATTTAAATTTTCTTTAATGTTTATTTATTTTTGAGAGAGAAAGAGAGGGAGAGAGAGAGAGAGAGAGAGGCAGAGAGAGTGACACACGGAATCTGAAGCAGGCTCCAGGCTCTGAGCTGTCAGCACAGAGCCCGACACGGGGCTTGAACTCATGAACTGCGAGATCATGACCTGAGCCGAAGTCAGATGCTTAACTGATTGAGCCGCCCAGACACCCCCCCAAAAAAACTACGTTTTAAAATTGGGGAGTAAAGGAAGTGTTATATGATCGTAATAATTATAAAAGAAGACAAACAAAGATGATGTTACAGAACTTCACAGCCCCCATCAAGTGGGGAGGATTTCCCCAGGGGTCAGGGCCGAGGGGCCCCACTATCTGCCCTCCCAGCCACATGCACCTCTCAGGGACCTGGAGCCTGAGCTTCAGGGGCCCACATGACCCCCTCCCACCGCCTACCCCCAGCACCCTTCCATCAGGTCCCAAGAGGCCTGCCTTGCCCCGTCCCCTGCTACGGCCTCCCACCCTGGTCCCCCAGCACCGTCACCCCACTCTGCCTCCACCCCCATAGGACCCGAGGCCTCAGCCGCACCTGGGGCAGGCCCCACATAGTTGTCCAGTGAGCGACTGAGTCAGTGATGTGTGGAGGACCCCTGCTGGTGAGGGGCTACCTCCCTGTGCTGTGGCCTGTGGGGTGTCTGACCACAAGACCAGCTACAGCCCCAGGCTGCTGGAGTCCACTCAGAGGCAGACCCACCCCAAATTACCTGGCGCCCGGGACCCCTCCTGCCCTCCCTGGAAGTGAGCCTGCAGGCACCGCCCCCCAGAAGGCCTGGATCACCCCCATTGCCCCCACCTCCAGAGGAGCTGCGTGATGACACAGCTGTGTGGCCTGCTTGGGTCCCAGCCCGGGAAGCAAGCCTGCATGAGGTAGCCGTGTGTCTGCACATGCCCACTGGCCTGACCAGGCTGGGGCACCAAGGCAGCCTGCACCTGGGGGGACTTGGGGCTCCCTGACATAGAGTCTTGGGGAGCCAAGGTGACAGTTGTGGAGGGGAGGGGCACTGGCTCCTGCTCTGTGGCCTTGAGCCAATCACTTATGTCAAAAAGTCTCTGTACTGGGCCTGAACATACTCATCTGTGACAAGGAGGCAATCACACCCCTTTGCCTGACAGCCGTGGAGACAGTGGCTCTGGCAGCAAAGAGACACTGCCAGCCTGGGTCAGGCAGGTACTTTGCGCAGTGTCCTTCCACAGCCCTGCCTTGTGGGAGCCTCAGGACAACCACGACCCTGGAAAGCCCTGGTCCCAAGGTCTGTCCAAAGATCCTTCAGGCTCCTCCTTCCTGATCCCAGGACCTGCTCCTCAGCCCAGCCCAAGGGTCCTTGCAAAAGAGGACTGTGACCTGTCTCTTAGCTGCTTAGCCACGGATTTCAATGGTCATGGGTCAGCAGAGGGAGTGAGCTCCCTGTCACTGGAGGCATGTAAGCATGGCTGCCTGAAACCACCCCTAAGGTCTGAGAGAGCATTCAGGGACAGATTCTCCCGACTCACCCACGGCCTGGTCTGCCCCTGCGATGTGGGGGCACTGCTGTCATACCACTCACACCTGCCAGCTGGGGATGGGCAGAGCCTGCAGGTGATGCTGTGAATGTCCAGCCATCTCTTCCATCACCAGACAAGCACGATGCCCGCTTGCTGCCAGTGTGGCCCAGGAGGCAGGGAGGAGGCTGGACTGCCTGGAGTCTGTCTAGAACACACTTAGCTCGAGCCCTTGTCAGTTTTCCCTTGAACAGGCCTGTTGTGTCCAGCATGGACAGGCTTGGGACTCTGGGTGCCCTCCAAGAAGACTCACCAACTGTCGGAGGAACCGGCAGTCTTTCGAGGTGGACACACCAGGATGGCCAGGCTGGCTCTGCAGAGGATACTGAGGCGTTGCTATGGCAGGACTCACCCAAGGTTGTGCAACTGGCAGGGCAGGGCTAGGGGTCTCCAGCCTCCAGACAGAAAGGTCCTCACCAGCGCCCCCCACCCCCACCCCGTGGCCTAGCAGGCCCCCTTACCCCTCCCTGGGAAGTCCTGCTCAGATGCCTGCCTCGCGGGGTCTCAGGCAGGCTGAGCTGGTCTGGGCTCTGGGCTGGACACAAGGTAGGTGTGATGACTGGAAAGCGTATTCTGTGCCAAATGCCCAGCCTGGAGCCAGCACACTGTGGAACCATCCTCTGAGGGGAGAGGCCCTGATCTGTGGCATCTGCCTGTTTCCATGGTGCACATTCTCCCAGCACCACTGGGTGTCACTGAGCAGAGGTGGGAGGGATGTCCGCCCTCGTTTAACGGGTCTCCCTCCACTGGCTCCAGCACTTGGGACATCACGCTGCTCTGGGTAACAGTGGGTGGCACCTCCCCTCCGACTGTGATGTTTTGGTGTCCCATGAGTTACTTTGTGCCACGGCGTGGAGTCCATTGGGCACCCCTCGTATCTGAGTCTATGTGTGTGCCTGCCTCATGGCACCCCAGGCCAGGGGCAGCACAATCGTGGGAAGAGCTGTCCGCCCAAGCCCTCGCTCCCGCATCTCAGTCACTGGGTCACGAGGGCCTCGCACGGAGTACCTGCAGGGTAATCTGCCATAGGCAGCCTCTCTGCAAGAGGGTTCAGGATGCCCCCTGGAGGGTCTTGTCTGTGGGAGTCCAGAAGAGGAAGAGGGAGGGAGAGATCAGGAACGGCTCCCGGGGAGGGAGGGGGGGGAATGGCATTTGACGAGGGTGGGGGACAAAGAACACTGTGGGCCGAGGGGCTCCTGGAGGCCTCCGCAAGCCGCTATCCAGTGGCATCGCTGTCCAGCCTCCGTCTGTGAGCTCTGGGATTTAGGCCAGATAACTTCTATCTCAGGGCCTCAGTTTGCTCAGCGGCAAGAGTGGGCATGGTGATCACAGTGCTCCCCCTCCTGATGGATCCTGTTGAAATGAGAGGTGGAAAGGCCCTAGGCTGGGGTCTGGGCTGGGGGCCGGGCTCAGGTCGCTTCCTGAGGGTGGGAGGGGGGGGGAACCACCTTCTAGCCTGCCCATTCTGCCCTGGCACAGGACTGCGAGGTCCGGCGCGCCTGCCGGGACACGTGAGGAAGTGAGTCTGTGCCGTGTCTCTCGGGGACACGCGGACTCTCCGCAGCCAGCAGCCAGCGGGGCATTCCGGAGCCCGAGGGGGCCGGGAGCGCCGCGGCCGCCACCACAAGCCGGCCCGCAGGTGGCCGCGCGCGCACACGGCCAGGTGGGCGTGCCAGGCCCCGCCCTCCCCGCGCGCCGGCAGGGGGCGGGCAGCCGAGGCCCCGCCCTCCCCGCGCGCCGGGTCGGAGCCGGTGCCCGAGCGCAGCCGAGCCGAGCCGGAGCAGCACGCGGGAGCGCGGTCCCGCAGCGGGCCGGCAGAGAGAGCAGCGCCGAGACCCGGCCCCGAGCGAGGACCCCGGCCTCCAGCACGACTCGGCCCCCCCGGCCTCCGGCGAGGACCCCGGCCCCGGAGAGCGGCCTCGCCCGCCTCGCGCGCCCCGGCCGCCGGGCCGCGGGCATGGACGGCGCCCGCTCGCCCTGTGAGTGCCGAGCCCCCCGCCCGCCGCCTTTGTGTGCGCGCCGCGCCGCCGCAGCCCCCTCCCCGCGCGCCCCTCCTGCGCCCCGGGCCGCGTCCTTTGTGGAGCCGCCGCCCGGCCGGTGCCTCCCCGTCTCCCGCCTGTCCCCTCCGCAAGCCTAGCCCCGGCGCCCCCCCTCGCCTCCCGCCCAGGGACGACCCGGAGCGCCCCTCCCCCGGCCTCCTCTGCAGCCCGCCCCGGGGGGCCTCCCCAGGGGCGGCCCGGCAGGCGCCCTCCCCCCTCCCCAACGCGGGCCTCGGGGGCCGGTGGGCAGACCCCTCCCCCGGGGCAGCCCCGCAGGGCCCTCCCGCGGCGGGCGCGGGCAGGTGCGGCGGGCCGGCGCTCACGCGGGCCGGGTGTCCTTGCCCGCAGAGATGGACGGCGATGGCGGCCGCCGGGACGGCCCCCGCGCGCTGACGGAGGCCGGGCGCGGCGCGGGGCCCGCGGGCATGGCGGAGCCGGCGGCGGTGCCGAGGGCGCGGGCGGCGCGGCCCGGGCCCCAGCGCTTCCTGCGGCGCAGCGTGGTGGAGTCGGACCAGGAGGAGCCGCCGGGCCTGGAGGCGGCCGAGGCGCCGGGCGCGCAGCCCCCGCAGCCGCTGCAGCGCCGGGTGCTGCTGCTCTGCAAGACGCGCCGCCTCATCGCCGAGCGCGCCCGCGGCCGCCCCGCCGCCCCTGCGGCCCCCGCCGCCGCCGCCGTCGCGCCGCCCGGCAGCCCCGCCGACCCCGGCCCCGAGCCCGCGGGCGCGCAGGAGCCCGGCCCGGACCCCGCGCCCGCGCCCCCCGGAGAACCCCGCGAGGACGAGGCGGCGGCGGCGGCGGCGGCGGCGGCGGCGGCGGGGCGGGAGGACGCGGCGGCGCCGGAGGCGAGGCCCGAGCCAGGGCGCGCCCGCCGGGGAGAGCCCGAGGAGGAGGAGGACGACGAGGACCTCAAGGCCGTGGCCACCTCGCTGGACGGCCGCTTCCTCAAGTTCGACATCGAACTGGGCCGCGGCTCATTCAAGACGGTCTACAAGGGGCTGGACACGGAGACCTGGGTGGAGGTGGCCTGGTGCGAGCTGCAGGTGAGCGGTGGGCGAGTGCGTCCAAGCAGCCTTGATGGTGCGCGGGGTTGGTCTGGTCTAGGGGGCAGCCGCATGTGTCCCCCTGTGTGTGCGCACCGTCTGTGGGGGTCAGGTTGCGTGCTGGAGGGTAGACCTCCCGGCGTGTGGCGGTGAAACGTGGCACAGTGTGGACCCGCGCTGGAGGGTGGGCATGGAGGGCGTGTCTGTTCGTCTGGCTCTTTCCTGACTCCCAATTTGGGGCTGGAAGCACCCAGGTGGCCTAAATGGTGGCATCTTTGCAGCAGCTGCGTGTGGGAACTGCGGGGCCCTGTGTTGGAGCTGCCCCTAAGTGAGCACCTTCCGGAGTCTTTAAAGGGGTAGGCGTCCCAGCTGGGGATGCTTGGGGGCTGCCTGACTCGGCCTGCCCCGGGCTGGAAGTGGTCAGTGCCCTCCTGCAGCTCCCGGGGCCCACTGGCTCACAAAATGAATGGGGGAGAGGTCTTAGAACCCAGTCACGCAAGGTGCGGGTAAGGCTTTTTTTTTTTTCTTCTGATGTAAAGGCTCTGGGCATGCATTTTTCATAACCTTGCCCTCACGTTGGCTGTGTCCGCCCGGCCCTAGAGATTATATAAACGGTAACCCGAGCTGCCCCGGGCCAGCCTTGGAAGCCAGAGCAGTGCCTGTCAGAGTGGGTGTTTACAGGCCCTCCCTCGTTGGGGGTGGGGGCAGCTGTCCCGCACCGGCCATCCTGTGCGAGAGCCGCTGCTGGGGGTAAGCCGACCCTGGCACCCTGTAAAGTCAGAGGGCCTTCCATGCCTGACACAGGGCCACCCGCCACACTGCAGGCCGCCTGCTTTTTTGGCTCAGAAACCGGATGTGGTCGTTCTGTTCTCTGGGCCCCTGCATGAGTGGGAGCCCCACTAATTTTCGGGGTGTCGGCCTGTCCTTAGCCTTTCTCCCGAGACAAGGAGCTCCAGAGGCCACCCCTTCCTGCAGCGCCTTGGTTTTGCAGTGGACATGTGGGGTCTTTCTGGCAGGGCTGCTGGTGCCCTGGGGAGTCCTTCAGGAGGGACTGAGCTCTCCTCCGTCGTGGCTGTAGGTTCTGGGCCCTGCTGAGGGGTGGCCTCAGTGGTCTGCGGTCTTGGGGCCCTGGTGTGCCGAGGATGATGGGGAGTGAGCTGGGTGTCACTGCTGCATAAGAGGCCCAGGGTTTTGGAAATCTGAAAGGGAGGACCGGAGAGGGGGCAGGGGAGCCCGGGGTTTAGAGCGAGGCCTTGCTTCTTGACTTCCCACTTTCTCCCTCTCGCCGGGTGACCCCGTGTGTCACTGTGGGCACCCGCTGGTGCTCTGCCACGGCTGGCCTGTGCAGGGTGCTGGGTGGGAGCGGAGGTAGGCCTCAGCAGTGATGAGGCACTGCGGGCGCACGTGACCCTCAGGAGCCTCTTCCCTCTGCATCTGGCTCCCTGAGCAGAGCACAGGCCTGGAGCCTGGCTGCTGTCCAGCCTGGACTCTGGGTGGTGGTGGGGAGGCTGGAGAGGGCTTCCCATCCGTCTGGTGGTGGTTCTTGAACAGAGGGGTACAGGGAGCCCCCATTGGCCGACAGCTGTCCCAGTACTCCTCCCGGCAAGAGGGCAGCCTCTGGGGTCAGCTTCTTCTGCTGGGCAGGCCCGAGGGGGTTCTGCACCAGGTGACCTGGAGCAGCTGGACGGCCGTCGAGAACCTGCTGTTGTTTACCCCGTTTATTGTTGAGGACCCCCCAAGGTCACCATTGCCAACACAGACGTAGTTGGTGGGAGGGTAAGGGGGATTGTAGCATCACGGGAGGAAGCCACCAGCCCCGGTGAGCGCGTCCGTAGCAGAGGAGGTGAGCATGGGGAACAGGGCGCTGAGTTGGGCCTCTGGGACCACGGTGCACCAAGGGAGGGCAACAGGTGGCATGTTGGCTTTGTACCCGGGGAGGGGGTTTCCTAGTGCCTAACGGGGAGGTGTTCACCCTCTGCTGGTCCCCGGGATTGCCGGGTGTCAGGAGTGTCAGTGGAGGGTGGGTCACTGGGAGTGTTGCCTTCAGCATGGGGAGCTCCACAGGAGTCCTCCCACCCCCTGAGCCCCTTTCCTCAGCTCCCAGAAGTGCCTTGGCTGGCTGCTGTGGAAGGCCCCCAAACTGCCTCTCTGAAGTCTGTTTCCCTCTCCTGCCTTCGGGAGGCTGGGGGCCTCTGCACTTGCTGGCCTTTGCCAGAACTGCCACTCTTCTCCCAGGGTGCCCCGCCTGAGGTGGGGGAGGCCACACGTAAGACCTAGTAAGTCTGGCTCGGAGGATGTGAGCTCCCCATGACATCCAATTTCTTTCCATAAATTAGTGTTGAGAGAGCCTTGCAGTAATGTGTGTTTGTCTCACAGCAAAGGGCAATAAGAGATGTCACCTCCTGAATTCCCCAGGTGATCAGAGCTGACGCTGAGTTGTGGGGGAAGCCATTTTACAGAATTACCTCCCTGTCTCTTTTCTCTTGAATGAACTCTCGTTCTGTCCCCAGAGCACGTTGAGACGGCAGCCGAGGAAGCGCACACGCACTCATGACGGCTGCTCTCTCTGGCTCGTGTTCCCGCGTCCGCAGGTCCGTGCCGTGGTCAGCTCTGCCCCTGCACAGACCCTGTCCCAGGCTTCCCAGTGTCGGGGGCAGGTCTCGACCACTGACGCTGTCCTGGGTGGTGCAGGGCACCTTCTTACCTGCTGCCGCCTCTGAGCTGGCGTGTGTCTCTGAGGAGAGAAAATGCAGCCAGCCCAGGTCTGGCTGGCATCTGGAAGTCTTGTTGGAGGCTGGAGGTGGCCATTCCTGAGTCACCTGTTCCTTTGGTGACTTTCTCAGAAGCTTGGAGAGAGCCTTTTCAACCCCCTCTGGGATGCCGCCCTGTCCTGTCTGTGGCCCCCTGCCTTCTGGGGAGACGGGGTTCTCCCTGCAGAAGGCTTCGGGGAGCTGCTCTTGTGGGGCTGGGCACTGCCTCCTGTAGGGGGTCAGGGTCTCTACCTGGAACCATGTTTTCTATGCTGGTGTCTAGATGCACACCCAGTGTGGGGATCATCCTGCCTCATGGGGGTGCTGGGCCTTGACCCTCTGTTTGGAGCACTGGCAGGGCCTTTGCAGGGCTGGGGGAGTCCTAAAGATCTACTTCGGCGGCCGAGCCCCGCCAGCTGGGGACAGGTTCCTACATCCCGCGGGTACTGACATGAAGTTGTCCTGCTGTTCTGCGTTGCCCAGACATGGCTGGGCACCCAAGGGGCAGGCCTGGGTTTCAGGCCGGGGACCACAAGACCAGATGACGTCTGACTGCCGGCACCCCCTTCCTGTGGTCGTGGGGTTGCTGCGTGTTCCTGACTTGCCTGCTGTAGCCGGACGTCTGTGCGCTGCTCACCTGCCTGGGCCCTGGGTGGCTCGTTATGTGTGGGTGTGCGGGTGCCCTGGTCTCCTCGCTGTCCTCTGAGGACACTGGGGGCTGCCTGGCATCACTGCGGCCCAGAGGCCTCTCCTGTGGCCCCGGTGCCCCACCTGTGCCAGGCACGGAGCTGCATACCTGGCCTGAGGTGCCCCACCGCCCCCCACAGACAGGCCAGGGACCCAGCTTGTGGTGCTGGCAGCTTCAGACCCATGGCCTTGTCTGCTTTCGGAGTGTCCACGAGCAGGGTGACGTGGGGCAGGGGAGGGAAGTGGACACGTGGAGGGGACGGTGCTCGCTTGCTGGAATAGGATGCGTAGGACTCAGTTTGGCTGGTGGTCACCCTGCGTTTTTATTTTTATCTTTGTGTCTTTATCGCTGAGTTTTGTCCGAGAGCTGAAATTTGAAATCAGTTGCTGTCAGGGCAGAGCTTGCTTTTCCGAGTGGTGTTTCACGTGCGTTATGGCTCACGGTTCTGGTGAGAGGCCCAGGTAGATGGATCTCCTCCCTTTCCTTCCTGTGCAAAAATGCGATGCGGTGTGGGCGAGGCCGGCGTGTGCAGTGGTGACAGGTAAGCATCCTGAGCTGAGGGTCGCTGTTGTGGGCACGCTGAGTGCCCGTGACTCGTTCCCGCTGCCCAGCGTGTGTCTGTCAGGGTGTCCTCGGAGGTCCTGGACCTGGGGCACTGGGCCGAGCCTGACAAGGGCCTGATTGCCAAGGAACTTGGGCCCCAGAACGAGGACCCTGTTCTCATTCATGGAGGGCTTGTGGGCATCTCCCCCGCTACCAGTGTGCTTTCAGGTCGTGGCTGCGGGCTTACTCAGGTGTACAAGCTTTGCGGGCAGGCTGTTAGCCAGAATGTGACGGCAAGAAAAAAAATTGTAAAGTGGGTAGGGAGCTGTTCCGGAGGGTTCCAGATGCCAGGTCCTAGGTGAGGGGTGCAGCGGGACAGGCTGCTGCGTTTCGTTGGCTCACTTGGCATGGGTTTAGCGTGTGCCCTGGTTCCAGCCTGGGGGTACCGCAGTGAGCCGGACAGACCACATCAGGGTGTGAGAGTCAGGTCTTCATGGAGGAGGTGAGGGAGTGTGGGGAGAGGCCATCCTGCGGTCCTGGCTGGCCCTGTGCCTGCCACTCACCTTCCAGAACGGCTTAGTTTCACGTGTGTGCTGTGGCGATTCAACATCTCGTACATCACCCAGTGCTCATCACACGTGCCCTCCTTAATCCCCAAAACCTTCCCCCCGCCCCCCCCCCCCCCCGCCTCCCCTCGGGTGGCCATCAGTTTGTTCTCTGTAGTTGAGACTCTGTTTCTTGGTTTGTCTCGCTTTTTTCCCCCTTTGCTTGTTTGTTTTGTTTCTCAAATTCCACACATGTGTGAAATCATACGGTATCTGTCTTTCTCGGACTGACTTATTTTGCATAGCATAATACTCTGTGGCTCCATCTGTGTCACTGCAAATGGCAAGATTTCATCCTTTTTATGGCTGAGTAATAGTCCGTTGTGTATAAACCACTTCTTCCTTATTCATCGCTCGATTGGCACTTGGGTTCCTTCCATATCTTGGCTACTGTAAATGTGTTGCTGTAAATGTAGGGTGCGTGTATCCCTTTGAATTAGTGTTCTTGTATTTTTGAATAAGTACCTACAAATGTAGTTGCTAGGTCGTGAGGTAGTTCTATTTTAACTTTTTGAGGAACCTCCACGTTGTTTTCCAGAGTGGCTGCACCAGTTTGCATTCCCACCGGCAGTGCAAGAGGGTTCTTTTTTCTCCACATCCCTTCCAACACCTTTTTGTTTCCTGGGTTTTTGATTTTAGCCATTCTGACAGGTGTGAGGCAATAGCTTATTGTGGTTTTGACTTGGGTTTCCCTGATGATGAGCGATGTTGAGATGATTTCATGTGTCTCTTAGCCATCTGGATGTCTTCTTTGGAGAAATAGCTGTTCCTGTCTTCTGCCCATTTGTAATTGGGTTGTTTGTTTTTTGGGTGTTGAGTTGTCTAAGTTCTTTACGTATTTTGGATACTAACCCTTGATCTGATATGTCATTTGTAAGTATCTTCTCCCATTCAGTAGATTGCCTTTTAGATTTGTTGGTTGTTTTCTTTGCTCTGCAGAAGCTTTTTGTTTTAATTTTAAAAATTTTAGTGTTTATTTTGAGAGAGACAGAGAGGCATAGAGAGGAGAAGAGAGAGAATCCCAAGCAGGCTCCACGCTGCCAGCACAGAGCCGAATGTGGGACTCAAACTCACAGAACCTTGAGATCATGACCTGAGCCGAGATCAAGACTTGGGCGCTTAACTGACTGAGCCACCTAGGTGTCCCAGAAGCCTTTTATTTTGATGTAGTCCCAATAGTTTATCTTTGCTTTTTTTCCCTTCTCTCCAGAGACATGTCTAGGAAAAGGTTGCTATGGCTGATGTCAGAGAACTGACTGCCTGTGCTCTCTTCTAGGATTTTTGTGGTTCCAGGTCCTACCTGTAGGTCTTTAATCCATTTTGAGTTTGTTTTTGTGTGTGGTGTAAGAAAGGATCCAGTTTCATTCTTTTGTGTATAGCTGTCCACTTTTCCCAACACCATTTTTTGAAGAAACTGTCCTTTTCCCATTGTATATTCTTGTGTCCTTTATTGAAAATCAGTTGACCGCATAGTTGTAGGCTTATTTCTGGGTTTTCTGTTCCGTTCCACTGATCTATGTCTCTATTTTTTGTGCCAGTACCATACTGTTTTGATCACTATGGTTTTGTAATACTTGGAATTGCGATACTTTGCTTTTCTTTTTCAAAATTGCTTTGGCTCTTTGAGGTCTTTTGTGGTTCCATACAAATTTTAGGATTGTTTCTTTAGCTCTGAAAAAAATGCTGGTGCTTTTTTGGTAGAGATTGAATTAAACGTGTAGATTGCTTTGGGTAATACAGACATTTTCACAATATTTGTTCTTCCAGTCCATAAGCACGGAATGTCTTTCCATTCCTTTTTTTTTCCTTTAAGTTTATTATTTATTTTGAGAGAGAGCGTGTGTGAGAGAGTGGGTGCACGTGAGTGGGCGTGGGGCAGAGAGGGAGAGAGAGAATCCCAAGCAGGTCCACGTTCAGTGCCGAGCCCGACACTGGGCTTGATCCTATGACCATGAGCTGAAGATAAGCGTCAGACGCTCAACCACCTGAGCCACGTGGACATCCTGTCTTTCCAGGTCTTTTTTTTTTTTTTTTTTAATGTTTTTATTTATTTTTGAGACAGAAAACATGAGCTTGGGTGGGGCAGAAAGAGAGAGAGAGAACAGCAACTGAAGCAAGCTCAGTGCTGACAGCAGAGAGCCTGATGCAGGGCTTGAACTCATGAGCCGTGAGATCATGTCTTGAGCCGAAGTCGGACGCTTGATCAACAGAGCCACCTGGGCGTCCTATTTTTCCAGTTCTTTGTGATGTCTTCGGTTTCCTTCATCAGTGTTCTATAGTTTTCAGAGGACAGGTCTTTCACCTCCTTGGTTAGGTTTATTCCTAGGTATCTTATTATTTTTGGTGCAATTGTAAATGGGATTGTTTTCTTAATTTCTCTCTTGCTACTTAGTGTATAGAAATGTAACCGATTTCTGTGTATTAATTTTGTATCCTGTGACTTTACTGAATTCGTTTATCAGTTCTAGTAGTTTTTTGGTGGGGTCTTTAGGAATTCTGTGTATAGTATCATGTCACCTGCAAATAGTGAAAGTTTTATTTCTTTCTTACCAGTTTGGATGCGTTTTATTTCTTTTTCTTGCCTGATTGCTGAGGCTGGGACTTCCTGTGTTGAATAAAAGTGGTGAGAGTGGGCATCCGTGTCTTGTTCCTGGCCTTAGAGGGAAGCGCTCCCTGTTTTAAACCATTGAATATGTTAGCTGTGGGGTTTTGAAAGATATGTACATATACATATACACACACATGTATATGCATATAAGTATATATATATGTATATATATGTACACACACACACATATATATATATAGTTAAGGCATGTTCCTTTTCTAAAAAAACTTTTTAAAATTTTAAAAACTTTTTAAATTTTATTTAGTTTTGAGAGAGAGAGAGCATGAGCAGGGGAAGGGCAGAGAGAGAGAGACATAGAATCTGAAGTAGGTTCTGGGCTCTGAGCTGTCAGCACAGATGTGGAGCTGGAACCCACGAACCGTGAGATTATGACCTGATGCTCAGTCAGATGCTCAACCTACTGAGCCACCCAGGTGCCCTGAGGTATGTTCCTTCTAAACCTACTTTGTTGAGGGTTTTATTTTAAATGTGTATTTATCTTTGAAAGAGAGAGCATGAGCATGGGATGGGCAGAGAGAGGGGGGGACAGAGGACCTGAAGCAGGCTCTGTGCTGGCAGCAGTGAGCCTGACATGGGGTTCGAACCCATGAACTGTGAGATCATGACCTGAGCCAAAGTTGGACACTCAGCCACCTGAGCCACCCAGGCGCCCCTTGTTGGGAGTTTTTATCAAGAATGGATGCTGTACTTTGTCAGGTGCTTTTTCTACATCTGTTGAGACGATCATATGGTTCTTACCTTTTCTCTTATTGATGTGATGTATCACGTTCATTGTTTTGCAAATACCGAACCACTCTTGCAAACCAGGAATAAATTCCACTTGATCATGGTGCATGATTTTTTAAAATGTATTGTTGGATTTGGTTTGCTAGTATTTTGTGGTGGACTTTTGCATCTGTGTCCATCAGGGATATTGGCCTGTAGTTCTCTTGTTGTGTCTTTTTTTTTCTTACATTTTTTTTTTATTTTTCAGAGAGAGAGAGAGAGAGAGAGAGAGGGAGACAGAGCACAAGTGGGGGAGGGGCAGAGAGAGAGAAAGAGAGAGAGAGAGAGAGAGAGAGAGAGAGAGAGAGAGACAGAATCCGAAGCAGGCTCCAGGCTCTGAGCTGTCAGCACAGAGCCCGACGTGGGGCTCAAACTCACAACCCATGAGATCATGACCCTGAGCTGAAGCCGGATGTTTGACTGAGCCACCCAGGTGCCCCTTTTGTTGTGTCTTTATCTGGTTTTGGTATCAAGGTGATACTCTTGGCAGTGACATTTTAAATACAAACCAAGGGCACAATCTATGAAAAAAAAAATCTTAACACACCAAGAATCCCTAAAACTCAACAATTAGAGAACAAACAACCTGACTAAAACGGGCCACAGACACCTCCCCATAGAAGACGCACACACCGCGAAGAAGCACGCTCCACATCACTCATCACCAAGAAAATGCAAATTAAAACTAGATTGCACTGCACATCTAGAACGGCCGAAATCCAGAGCACTGAACAACATGTGCTGGCGAGGGCGCACAGCTGCGGGAGCGCCCGGTCACAGCTGCAGGGAACGCAGAGCGGTGCAGCCGCGTGGGAAGGCTGCTCCTTACAAACCTGAACATGCTCTTCCCATTCGATCCGCCGAGCAAACCCGAGGTGTTGACCTGAACAAGCTAAAAACTGGTATCTACACAAAACCTGCACGCCATTCTGTAACAGCTTTACCAAAAACTTGGAAGCATCCAAGATGTCCTTCAGTGGGGGATGGACAGATACCCTGTGTCCCTCCAGACAAGGGGATATTACTCAGCGCTAGAAAGAAATGAGTTATTAAGTCATGAAAAGGCAGAAACGAATCTTAAGTGCATATTACTAAGTGAAAGAAGCCAGTTCGAGAAGGCTCCATACTGTGTGATTCCAACTATGAGTTCCGGAAAAAGGCACAGTTGTGCAGCCAGTAAAGACTTGGTGGTTCCTGGGGGTTGGGTGGGGGGTGAATGGGGGCAGCACAGGGCAATTGGAGGCAGTGTAACTACTCTGTGTGATCCTGTGATGAGTGTCCTAATACATTTGTCCAAACCACAGAACATAACACGCCAGGAATGAACCCTGACAGGTGAACTATAGACTCTAGTTAATAATGTATCCATCCTGCCGCATCAGTTACAATAAAGTACCCAGTGCAGCTAATGAGAGGAGGCTGAGTGGGGGTTGTAAGGGAGTATGTGAGAATTCTGTACTTTCTGCTAAATCTTTCTGTAAACCTAGAACCTCTCTAAGAAATAGTCTGTCAGTTTAAAAAAGCCGCAGTTACAGCCACGTAGCAAGCCAAGAAGCTTGCAGATATGGAACACCCCACTCCGAATTCCGGTGATTTGCCTGTTCTCCTTGGGCTCTCGTTCCCACACATATGTGCACTCTACAACTGCAGTGGCATTCACAGGGGTGTCCCAGGTTTTAAAATCTTTTTGTTTCTAAAGGGTCTTTTAGGAGCACCTGGGTGGCTCAGTTGGTTGAGTGTCTGCCTCTTGATTTTGGCTGAGGTCATGATCCCAGGGTCATGGGATTGAGCCCCCATCGGGAGTTATCAGCACAGAACCTGCTTGGGATTCTCTCTCTCCCCCCACCCTTGCCCCCCCCCCCCAATAGATAAATATATAAATAATCCTTTAATGCTATTTTTTCAAGGAGAGGCTATGTTTCAGGGTTCATTACTGTTTTCATTTGCTGTTCTAGAAAGTTCTCAGCCATGCTGGCCATGTGGGGGAAGCCGGGCTGGACCCAGTGTTCTAGGCCCCAGAGAGGTGGCTCTGGGTTATGGGCTCCCTGAGTGTCTGTCCTGGGGTGTTGGTGCTGGGAGGGCCCAGACATGTGGTCCCTGTCATGCCTGCCTCCCCATGAGCTGGGCATATTTCCCACAGGGTTCAGGAGGGAGATCTCTCCACAGTGGCTCCAGAAATGAAGATGTCATGGTATGAGCCCCGCCCAGACCCTTGGGCAGAGGAGCTGCTGCGGCTGAGTGGGGTACTGGGCGAGGCTTGGTACTTCCGGGCCCCAGTGTCCTACAGAAGGCTGCCTTGGCCGGGGTTGTCCTCTGCAGAGAGATCTGAGCGTGGCTGTCAGCTGGCCGCATGCAGAGAGTGGGCGGGAAGGACTTTTTTGGACTCCTAGACCACCTGTGAGCTCATTGGATCTGTGGAACCACCTAAAGAGATTTGGGGACTCTGCTTTTACAGACGAGGAGGCTTGGGGTGGGGAGGGGGTAGCTCACACAGTGAGGCAGTGCCTGGTGGCATGGCCTAGGTTTCTTCCCTGATGGGGAGTGCTGGGTCAGGCAGGCATTGCTGTTGCAG
Organism: Neofelis nebulosa; assembly: GCF_028018385.1. Taxonomy (NCBI): domain Eukaryota; kingdom Metazoa; phylum Chordata; class Mammalia; order Carnivora; family Felidae; genus Neofelis; species Neofelis nebulosa. The sequence goes on along the minus strand of NC_080793.1, from coordinate 94,396,573 downwards.
TACTTCTCAGGGCCTTTAAAATGCCCATGGTGTCGTGAAGCTCTCAAGGGGGTGCAGGAGGTCTTGTCTTGTCTTTTCTTTTCTTTTCCTTTTCTTTTCTTTTCTTTTCTTTTCTTTTCTTTTCTTTTCTTTTCTTTTCTTTCCCTTTCCCTTTCCCTTTCCCTTTCCCTTTCCCTTTCCCTTTCCCTTTCCCTTTCCCTTTTCCTTTCCTTTCCTTTCCTTTCCTTTCCTTTCCTTTCCTTTTCCTTTTCCTTTCCTTTCTTTTCCTTTCCTTTTCCTCTCCTCTCCTCTCTTCTTTTCCTTTTCCTTTTCCTTTTCCTTTTCCTTTTCCTTTCCTCTCCTCTCCTTTCCTTTCCTTTTCCTTTTCCCTCTCTTCTTTTCTTTTCTTTTCTTTTCTTTTCTTTTCTTTTCTTTTCTTTTCTTTTCTTTTCTTTTCTTTTCTTTTCTTTTCTTTTCTTTTCTTTTCCCACTGCTTCATGGGAGCAGGACAGGCTCTGGGGAGCAGTGTGGCAGCCAAATACTGGTTGAGATGTGGATGTCCGCATAGAACGCCTTGGCCCCATGGCAAACACCATGGGGGCTTCCGCCTGATTCATTGGTGGTGCCGTTGGCAGTGCTGAGAGCTAGGCATGGAACATGGCCCTTGAGATCCCCACCTGTCTCTGGCTGGATGCTGTGGGGAGGAACCCATGCTCCCCAGTGTCTACTCTTCCCCCCCAGGGTCCCTGCTCTCCTGGCTGTTGCTCACGAGCGGATGAGCTTGGAGAATTCTCAGCTGTGAACCGAGTGTGGCTGAGCAATGCAGACTTGTCATCATTCCCAGAATCTGAGACGTAGGCCAGGCAAGGGCCCTCGTGGCTTAGCAGCGTCGGCAGGGACAGTGGCGCTTTCCCGTTTTCTGCTCTCCTCAGCCATGTTGGACTTGTCCGCAGGCTCATTGCCTCATGGTGCAAAAAGGGTGCCATAGCTTCAGGCGGCACAGCCATGTGTGAGATCAGGAAGCAAGCGGGTAGGTGGGAGTTCGTATTGTAATCCACGAAGGAAACCGTTTACCAGTAAAAGACCTTGGTCCCCCAGGTCAGAGTGGAAGGGCACGTCTGGCCGGAAGGGCATCTGGGGAAATGCATGGGAGTCTGGGAAAGACCAGACCTGCTGGTGTGGATGGATTTTGGTGTGTTCCTGGGGCTGGGGCGGTGGGTTTTGTTGGGGGGGGGGGTCAGGCTGTGAGGGGCGCCTGCCTGTGTCTGCTGTGGTTACCTGGTGTCTGCCAGGCCCTGCTGGGGCCTGCGTGCGGTGGGGCCCTCCGCCCAGGCCTGTCTCACCGGCACCACGCCCACCGCGCCCTCTGCTGTGGGCACCTGGGGGGCTGCCTGCTCCTCCTGCTGCGGGACTGCGTCCCCGCCTGCCACCGGCAGCCCCGCACTCCTCTCTCCCCTCATCAGAGCCGCCTCCTCTCTGCCAGCGACCCAGCGTCCACTTTCCCACAGACGTTTCCTCTGGAAAAACTTGGGAGAGTTGGGCTGCCAGGTGTTCACGTCTCGCTGCATGTGCCGTATCGCTGGAGTTCTGCCCACGATTCACCTGGCCTGTGGCCACCGTGCCCTGAGCGCCGCTCGTGTGCCCACAGGACCACGGCTCTGTGTCACGCTCCCACCTGACTTGCATGCCGTTAGCCACGTGTCTCACGTGGGCTGTGCTTCCCAGCAGTGCTGACGGTTTTCCCGTTTGGATCCGGTCGGGAGTCGTGAGCTGCCTGTGCTTGTCGTGTCAGTTTTCATCCAGGACGATGCTTCCGCTTTGTCTTTTCTTTTTTTTCTTTGAGTGTATTTATTTATTTTGAAAGAGAACGGGTGCGCAGGTGCGAGCCGGGAGGGGCAGAGAGACAGAGACCGGGAATCCCGGGTAGACTCTGCACTGTCAGTGCAGAGCCCGGACCCGCGGCTCGATCCCATGACCTGTGACATCATGACCTGGGCCGGAAGCGGGAGTCAGAAGCTTGACCGACTGAGCCCCTTGGGCGCTCAGTTTTTTATCATTGTTTTTGAATCTCCGGAGGCACTGCCTTTTTGTCCCACAGACGCTGGGCTGCGGGCCTCCAGGCTTCCGCACGGCCTCAGGCTGCGTCTCTGGGACTCGCCGTGGTGGTGATGCTGGTGCTGGTCGCAGATGCAGGTCAGGCTGGCGCCCGCGGGCACACGTGCTGGGGCCTCTTGCTCGTGGCGGGTCCGTGTCACGAGATGGAGAGGGGACTCTGCAGAGCGGCTACTCTGCGGTCCCCACGGTGTCTGACCTGTGGCCTCAGAGTCGAGGGACACTCCAGCTGGAACCTTCCAGGCTTTTGGAAAGACAAATCTGACCACGTTAGTCCTCTTCCCAGTGGGCAGTTGGAGGCAGAGCCGGGGCCTGAAACAGGCCGCTGGGGCTGCCTCGGGGGAGCTGGGGTGTGGGCGTGGTAGTCCTGGGGCTCAGGGCTGCAGGCCTCCTGCCATCCCCGAGCGGCCGGCCCCCTGTTGGAGGTGACTTGCTGTCCCCTGAGCTCCTGAGCCCCTGGGGGGTCCCCAGCTGCATGAATTTCCCCTGCAGGAGAAAGAGGCCCTGCGGGGGTCGGGGTGGGGGCTGCCTGGTGGTCCTGTTCGCTCCACCCCGTCTGTGGGCCAGCCCTGGGCCCCTGCAGTAGGCAGGGGCTGTAGGACAGATAGGGAGGCCACTGCTGGGGTACTTCCAGGCACGTGAGATCCTAGGAAGGTCATGATGTGACTGATGCTGAAACCTGCCCCGGGCCCCTTCCTGTGACATAGTGGTGTTCACCTGGGCACCTGCCCTTCTTGGTCTTTTTCATGTTCTTTGGTATTTTTGCAAAGTCATGACTGGAGCGTCTGACTAACGTGTGCAGTGATGGTGAATCACTCACCACGGACAGCCTGCGTCCCCTACCTGCCCCAGCTTTGGCGAGAACCCGCCTCAGGGGCGAGGGGGCCACCAGCCTCCCCTGTCCCCGGGGGCGAGCTCAGGGTGGGCTTAGCCCCGGCCCTGCCCGTGGCTGGGTGCAGGCGGTGGGGTGGGGGGGTATTGGGGGGAGTGGCTGATAAATCCGGGTGCCTTCTCTTGTGCCCTGTGGGTGAAACTCCTCAGCCTGGCTGTTGTTGGGCCCCCCGTGCTGTGCCTTCAAGCTGGGACGTCACCTTGCTAGGTTGGCCACCAGCAGTCCCCTGACATCTGCCTGGACAGGTTCCCAGGGTTTCTCCTCCTTCGAGTGTTGAGCGAGAGAGAGTATTTGGTTGTCTCAGAGGAAGCATTGCAGAGTCTAGGGGGAGAGGGGGTGGGGCAGGGGCCGGGCAGGGCTGCCAGCACTGGGGGGCTTTGGGGGCCCCATTTGCTTGGGTTTAGGGAAACGCTGTCCTCCTACGCCTTGCAATACCAGTGACCCACCTGCGGGGACCACAGAGTCATCGTTTGTCCACAGCCTGAGGGGCCCCAGGCCATTGGGCCGTCCGTGCTCCTAGAGGGGAGTTGGTTCCCCAGGTCTGGCTCTGGACGGCCGCAGGCAGAACAGGGCTTGGTCCTAGGGGACCTGATGGAATGGTCTAGAGGGCTGCATGTTTTTGGGTCCTGGGGACACAGACCACACCCCACCTTGCCCTGACACATGTGTGAGCCACACTAGCGTGTGTTCCTCTAGCATGACATGGGGCTGTCTTGTCACATGGACTGTTGGGGTGCTTGAGGGACAGAAGCTCCTAGGGGTGGTGGCCGTCTGTCCTTTGGCAGGCTTCTAGACGTTTCCTTGGGAGCATCCCAGCCAGAGTGTTCTCTTCCTGTGACAGCCACCGCTGAACTGGACGTTTGAGGTTCTAGGCGAGGTCTCGTGGCCCAGGCGTGGGGGCACTGTGCAGCCCTGACCCTGGAGCGGCCACGTGGGAAGGGGGAGGGAGGCCAGGAGGGCTGGTGTGACCATGGGGGGAAGGAGAACACCGGGGTTTGTCTGTTACTGTAGGCGTGCTCCTGTGAGTGATTTGGGGTTGGGAGGGGTAGGGCAGAGACCCTGGCAGGAGGTGCTGGGGGGCATGAGGTGGGGCATCCCCGGATACCTGTGGATGGGATTCCTGGCCTTTGGGCACCAGTGGACCACTTGCCCTACCTACACCATGTGCTGGTGTGGGTGCAGTCCCTGGGGGCTTGTCTGCTCCCTCCTGTCCTCCTGGCTGCCTGTGGCAGGTCGGTGAATGCCTGCTGGATGGCGTGCCCACGGCGCCTGCAGGGAGGCTCCCCAGGGCTGGGCGGGGGGGGGTGTCTGTGCAGGTTTGTGGAAGGAAAGTTAGGCAAAAGTGGGAGGTGCCCCCCCTCCAGGGATGGGGTGGACCAGTTGCGGGACATCAGCTAGAAATGAGATGAAGCAAAAGCAGGTGAAAATAGTGAATGGTTTTGTTTTGTTTTTTCTTTTTTCTTTCTTAATTTTTTTAACATTTACTTATTTTTGAGAGAGAGAGAGCATGTGCGTGCGAGCAGGGGAGGGGCAGAGACAGAGGGAGCACAGAATCTGAAGCAGGCTCCAGGGTCTGAGCTGTCAGCACAGAGCCCCATGTGGGGCTGAAAGCCACAGACGGTGAGATCATGACCTGAGCTGAAGTCGGACACCTAACCACCTGAGGCACCCAGGCGCCCCTAAAACAGGGGGGCAGGTGGGATTCTGCACATGTGGAATGGTTGAGGGTGCTGTGCTCGTGGCTCCGTTTTTTTTTTTTTTTTTTTTTTTTTTTTATGTTTTATTTATATTTGAGAGAGAAAGAGACCGAGAGAGACAGAGTGCGAACGGAGGAGGGGCAAAGAGAGAGGGAGACACAGAATCTGAAGCAGGCGCCAGGCTCCGAGCTGTCAGCACAGAGCCCTGCACGGGGCTTGAACCCAGGAACTGCGAGATCGTGCCCTGAGCCCAAGTCGGACACAACCGACAGTCACCCAGGCGCCCTGGCTTCGTTGTTTTAGAAGAAGCGTTGCTGGAAGCCGGTCAGGGCGTCGGGGCCCCGCCGGGTGCAGATGTGTGCCCTGGGCTCTGGGAGGGTGCCCACATGCTGTCCGGGAGGTGGCGTGTGCGCCCTGGAACCCACACGTGGCCCGCACGGTGTGTGTGCTGTTTCCTGTGCGCGTCAGGATGCCCTTCGGCGCTCGGCCCGGCTGCACCGGCTGGCCTCCTGTCCCTTTCCCACCGTGCCTGGGGTCCCTGGTCTGTGGGACCACATGCCTGCTGCTGACACAGGGGCAGCCGGGTTTGGATGTTACAGGCGAGAGGCAGGCTGTGGTGGGCGTGGGCGTCGTGCTGCTCTCTCCCTGGTCCTCCGCAGCACGAGGTGCCTGTGTGCCCACCCGGGTGGATGCACACGCACGTCACTGCTTCCGGCTCCCTTGGAGGCCCAGGCATGGACAGCTGGCCGACCCCGGCCGGCCCTGGGCTCCGTGTGCAGCCAGCGAGGACCAGACCGCGGTGGGCACGCTCGGGCCTGGGGAGGGGGCAGCCGCCTGATCACCTTCACCTCTGTGTGTCCGGGAAGCCCGGCATTTGGCTCACTGCCGGCCTGCCTGAAATGGGCCGTGAGCCCCTGTAAATATTTGATGACTGCCATGATAGCAGACAAAGGCCTGCTCTGTTCCCAGAGGGAGCGAGATGGTGACACTGGAACGTTCTGGCCCTGCAGGCTGCTTCCTGGAGCGGCTCACAGATGCCGTTTTTTGAGGCAGGCCCTTTGTGTCTGTGAGCAGAGCAGGGCCCTGTGCGGCCTGGCAAGGTGGAGCTGAGACAGCCCCGCTGCCAGCTTTCCACCTGGAACCGGCCGGGCCTCTTCCAGGGCCGTGAGCCCGGCCAGAGGTCACAGTGGGGTCTTGCCCTTCAGATGCAGCCGGGGACAGACTCCTGGCCACAGGCCCCGGGGAGAGGTCCCAAGGGGTCTGGGGCACAGGGGCTTGGCATGGGCGCCTGGCCGCCCAACAGAGGGGTCACCGCCCGGCCGGCACGGTCAGGCCCTGGTGGGCTTGGCTGGACTGCCGCCGATGTGTCGCACGCCTGCCCCCCGGGCCTGGTGTTGCAGTGGCTCCCTGCTTGATGGCTGCTGGGTATGTGGCACAGTGTCGTTGAAGGTGATGGCTCTTGCTGGCCTAGGGGTGCGGCTGGGAAGAGGCCAGCCTGCCATGTGGGTGCTTCCGTGGGAATGATGGGCCCTTTCAGGCTGCCCTGCGTCTGGGAGCAGAGGACTAGGGTCGCAATGGCTTGCTCCTTGGGCGGGGCAGGAACTGCCAGCGGCCCCACACTCCTGGGTGTTCCCGGCAGGTGCGCCACAGCTGATGGCCTTTTGTCAAAGGGTTTCTTCGAGGTTGCCTCTTTGGGGGAAGGAACACAGTGGGGGTGGGGCTGGGATAGGTGCAGTTGGGTGGAGGTTGAGTTACGAGGGTTTCCAGAGACCTTCGTCTGCGAGTGTAATTATTAATGGTTGTGATAACAGCTGCGGCAATTTCCTGAACGCTCACAGGCCCCGTGCTGCCATGCTTGGTCTCATTGAGTCCTTGCTGCAGCCGGAGGGGCTGACTTGTCCTTGGGGGCACAGGGACTCCCAGGCCCATGAAGCCTGAAGGCTGTAAGGTCGGAGACGGCCTCCACATTGGTCACTCAGAACCCCCACAGTGACGCCTCTGCTGGGGGAGGGTGGGCTGGAGCCCCTGCCGTCTGGGGCTGGGAGGACCCTTCCTGGGGGCTGTGTGGAGGGGGGCCGGGAGTCTGACCTGGGGGAGGCACTGTCCGGAGCCTGGAGCGTGCTTTGCCGACGGAGCCTCCTGAGCTGAAGTCACAGCAGTGACACCAGCCTGGCGGGCAGGTCCTGGGTCCTTACAAGAGCAGGATGTGGTGACCTCTGGGAGGTGGACAAAGGGACGGATTCTCCAAGGGGCCCCAGAAGGAAGCGGCCCTGTGTAGATCACCTTGACTTGGCCGTGAGGCTTCTTTCTTGCTTCTGGCTCTCAGACTTGAGAGTGAGTGTGTGTTGTTTGCTGAGGCAGCCACAGGAAGCCATCCTGCCCCCCAGGGGACAGCGTGCAGCCGAGGCCCTGGAGAGGCCACCCGGCTGGCTGGCCAGGCCGGGTGCTGGGCTCCTCAGGGGCAGGTGTGTGGTGTGGGTGCTGGAGGGGAGGGGCTCTGTTCACTGGGACACATGGGCGTCTTAAGCGCCTGGCCTGGTCAGTGGGGACGAGGGGACGTTGGAGGGTGATGTGGAAAGGGTTCGGGACAAGGCCTGATGGCTGCGAGTGAGGTGCCCGGAGCCCTCCTGGGAACGGTAGCCTCCTGTGGCGAAGAACGGCCTGAGGCCCAGGTCGGGCAGCTTCTGAAGGACAGGGAGGCCTCTGGAGGGAGCCTGGAGCAGGGCCCATGGGGGCAGAACCTCTGGGCGGGCGTGGCTGGCCCCAGCACGTGGTCCCCTGGGCTGCAGGAGGACAGGCTCCTAGGCTCACAGCTCCCATCCCGGGCCTGGCTCTTGGAGGGGTGGCGCACATACCCCTGTCCGCCCACCACAGATCTACATGTGTCCGGGGGGCCCGAGGGGCCCGAGGGGCCGGTAGCCCTCACGTGCTAGGTGGGGTCCCCCAGGGCCCGGGGCCCCCACAGCAGGAGGCAGGGAGTGTGGGAGAGGACCCTTCCTCAGGCCCCTGCTGGTGGTACAGTTTTAGGTGAGGGAGTCAGCTGCGAAAGGGGGGTCAGGCTGTGTTGTGCTTCCCTCAGACCCGCGCTCATGATTGCGGACGGTCCTCCGTACCGCCTGCCTTTCTGGTGCAGTTACTGTTCACACAGCCTCCCCGAAGTCTGTATTGCAGACCTGGGTCACAAGGGATGGGCATGAGGGCCAGGGCTGCCCTGTGCTCTGCTGGTCCCTTCCCTTCTCACCACTGACCAGCCTGCCTCCTGTCCTGCCTCTGTCCCCTCCCCCACCTCTGTCCCCTCCCCCACCTCTGTCCCATCTCTTACCTCTGTCCCCCCACCTCTGTCCCCTCCCCCACCTCTGTCCCTCCCCCACCTCTGTCCCCTCCCCACCTCTGTCCCATCCCTTATCTCTGTCCCCCTACCTCTGTCCCCTCCCTCATCTCTGTCCCTCCCCCACCTCTGTCCCATCCCTTATCTCTGTCCCCCCACCTCTGTCCCCTCCCCCATCTCTGTCCCTCCCCCACCTCTGTCCCCTCCCCACCTCTGTCCCATCCCTTATCTCTGTCCGCCTACCTCTGTCCCCTCCCTCATCTCTGTCCCTCCCCCACCTCTGTCTCCTTCCCCCACCTCTGTCCCCTCCCCATCTCTCTCCCCTCCCTCATCTCTGTCCCTCCCCCACCTCTGTCTCCTCCCCACCTCTGTCCCATCCCTTATCTCTGTCCCCCTACCTCTGTCCTCTCCCTCATCTCTGTCCCCCACCTCTGTCTCCTTCCCCCACCTCTGTCCCCTCCCCCATCTCTCTCCCCTCCCTCATCTCTGTCCCTCCCCCACCTCTGTCCCCTCCCGCACCTCTGTCCCCTCCCTTATCTCTGTCCCCCCACCTCTGAACCCTCCCTCATCTCTGTCCCTCCCCCACCTCTGTCCCCTCCCTCATCTCTGTCCCCTCCCCCACCTCTGTCCCCTCCCTCATCTCTTTCCCCTCCCCCATCTCTGCCCCCTCCTCCCTCTCCGTCTCCCTCCCCACCTCTGTCCCCTCCCCACCTCTGTCCCATCCCTTATCTCTGTCCTCCCACCTCTGTCCCCTCCCTCATCTCTGTCCCTCCCCCACCTCTGTCCCCTCCCTCATCTCTGACCCCCCCACCTCTGTCCCCTCCCCCACCTCTGTCCCCTCCCTCATCTCTTTCCCCTCCCCCATCTCTGCCCCCTCCTCCCTCTCCGTCTCCCTCCCCACCTCTGTCCCTCTTTCTCATTCTTGTCCCTTTTCGCTCGTCTCTGTCCCCACCCCCCTGCCGGCTGGAGCCCTGTATCCATAGCAACAGTTGCTGCTGTGGAAGCTGGCGCCTGCTCCCTCATCCCTAGGGGAGGTATTTTTGGCACTGCGGAGAGATTTTATTTTATCTTTGGTGTTGACTTTTACTCTTTAAGTGAGTTCCGCTCAGGCAGAGCTGGGGCTGTGTTCAGGGAGGCCTTAGGGCTCCCCGTGGTTGCGTGGACACTGGCCCTTCCTTCCCCTGTAGACAGGGTCAGAGACGCCAGCTCCCGTGAGCAGCCTCCGAGGCAGCAAGCACGTCCCGAGGTCCACAGGGTGTTCGGGGCTCTGGGCAGTGACTCTGGATGCTGGGAGAGACCGGTGGTCACGGTAGTGGCTCGACAGAAGCCCCTCAGCCTCAGGGCTTAGCCAGTGGCCGGAAGGAGAGTTTCCCGGGAGCTCTGGGGGAAGTTGCTTTTTGGTGCCAACCGCGGCCCAGACCCTACGGGGAGCCTCACGTGGTGAGATCCCACACTCTGCCCAGGATGAGGTCACCAAGGCCACCAGGTGGTCGTGCGTGTCTCTGCTGGTGGTCTCCTTCTGAGACACCTGCGTTCCCCTCGAGGCCCCCGTGGATGGCATGGCGTCCGAGGTCAGCTTCTTCCTTACCACGTGGGCCTCTTGCTCCTGTAGGGTCCGAGCTGCCCCACTGGCTGGTCCTGGTGGCTGTGAGCACAGGTGACCTCGGCGTGTGGCACTCCTTGGTGACAGCACCGTGACGGGGACCCCCGGGCTCTGCCTGGCCCCTGCACGCTTGGGTGCTGGGTGGGGTTGTTCGTGGGCCAGTGCTGGGGTCTGTGTGGGCCCGGCCCACCCTCAAGGAGTGCTGAGGGTGACGCCTGATGCACCTGCTGCCCGCAGGGAGGGGAGCCTCTGGGGAACAAGCCCAGTGGGGCGTGCGGCCCCTGGCCCCTCGGGGGCTCATGCACTGGCTCCTGGGCTTCCTGGGGGAATGTGTAATGGAGGCGGCTAGGTGTGCAGCACTGTAGGGTCGCCAGAGCATCTCCCTGACCCTCCACCTCGTCTTCTGCCTGGTGGGGTGACAGCAGCTTGCGGGGGCCAGGGCGTGGGGCCACCCAGGATGCCTGTGCCTGGCCAGGCTGGGGCGTTCACATCAGAGGCAAGGCCAGCCGTGCCGGAAGTGCACTGAGGCCCAGCAGAGGTATTTCTGCCTTGTCATCATGGAAATCCCAAAGAGTCCAGGAAGTGGAACGACCGTCCAGCCTCCTCTCTCTCATTATTACTGGCACATCCTGGACATGAATCTACTTCCCAAACTGTCAATCTTGGGTGAACTCCCATGTGCAGACATCGAAGGTAGGGGTGACCTTGACCGCCACCCTCCAGGGAGGACCCTGTGTCCTGCCACTCAGCACACGGTGGGCGCTACAGGTGCACCCGGTGCCCAGCCGGCGATATAGGTGCACCCGGCGCCCAGCGGGCACTGTACGGGCACTCAGCACGTGGGAGGTGCCGTATGCACTCTCTGCCCGCTTGCCCCTCTGCTTCCTTGAGCCAGAGAGCCAACAAGGAGAGGCATTCGGGGTTTGTGGCTTTTGCAAAATTGGGAATTCTGTCTCCAGGGAGGCAAACTCTGCAGCCATTTAGGGGACAGACGCGGAAGGGGGCACTTGAGGAAATAAGCAGACGGTCACCTCCCCTGGGGGAGGGAAGCCCAGCGCAGGGGCGTGGCCGGAGGGCTGCTCTGCTTACAGCTTCGTGAAGTTCAGGTTGCAGAGAATCGGGGACACAGGAAGAAGGAAGCAAGGCCCCAGGCTCGCCTCCTGAAGGTGACCATTCTCCTTCATCGTCTGGTCCTCACCGTGGGAGTTTTATTAAACCCCAGCCTGGTGCTTTTCACCTGTGGACCCACCTGACTCCCCGCTGTCCTCCGCGTCTGTACTATTTCTTGACAACCGTAAATAGCTGTGCGGTGAAGAACTGCCACGCATGCCCAGCCTGGGTTTTGGTGGCCATCCCTGCAGGGCCAAGGGCGAGGGTCCCCGCTGAGCACCACAGCCTTCTGGGCATGCGCACCTCTGTGTAACGGTGTCTTTGCTTCTTCCTGAGAAACATCTTGAAGACACTAGAGGAAATGGGTTTCTCTGGAGGAAGAGCGCCCGTTCCCGCCACTGGGTCGCTTGCTCTGCGTATCCTGAGTGTGCATGTCCACACGTATGCAGTCGGGGGCTGGGAGGTGGGGGATCTGTAGGGATTGGGGGTGTTTCTAGGCTGTGCCTGGCAGAGGGAACGAAATCTGTGTCTGGCTGCGTAGCCGTGGGCAGGTGCTGCCGTTCTTGTCCAGTGAGGCTGGCGCGGGTGCTGAGGTTGCTACGGCCTCCGGTGTCCAGTTCAGGATGCCTCCCCCAGGCTCCTTCTTGGATCAGGGACGCCCCCCACGTCCGGTTTACAGAGTCGCAGGGATGACTGTGGCCCCAGAACGGGTGGCCTTGAGGGTGGCATAGCCTTGGGAGGAAGTTGATGATCTGTTTGTACAGATCACGTGCAGTCTGAGCCCCGGCCCTGACCTGGGGAGTCGTGGGTGCTCGTGGCATAGGAGGGAAGAGCCCATCCGTGTCCAGATGGGCAGAGGATGCTTGAGGATGCTGATGAGCGAGGCTGGCACTTTTCTCAGTGCTCTGTGCCCTGGTAGGGAGGGGGTTGTGAGGGCGGCAGAGACGGGGCAGTAGGGCCCTGACCCATGAGTCTGGGGTGGTTAGGCCCTGTGGGGCGTGGCTCACTGCCCTGTGCAACGTCCGTCTCAGGGAGTGGTCCCCACCTCTCCCTGCTGAGCACCACCCCTACTAGGCTGCCGTGCTCCTGCCCGTGGGCTTGGGGAGGATCACGGGGTGTGTGAGAGGCTCTGGAGTGCGTGAGGCTGGATGAGCGGGGGCAGGCCAGGGACCACGTGTTCCTAGGGTCTGTGCTGGTGACTAGGGGTGCCGGCCACAGTGGTGCACTTGCCATGGTCAGTTGGTGAGGGGTGTGCCCGAGACCTGCTGTCTGCAGAGTGGCGCTGTGGGGGGGTGAGCTGGAGGACGAGCTTCGGGAACTCACCCCACTGTGTGTGTGTGTAAGTCCTGAGTCCCTGCAAGCCTACCCGTCTGGAGCACGTGCACTCCACTCTGACTGAGATACGATGGCTCTCTGCAGCTGTACCAGCCACATTCCCAGGCTCCCACAGCCTGGCTCTCAGGTCCACATCTCTGGGCATCCTAGCAGGGAATGGGTGGAGGCAGGCAGGCCCTGCACTTGGGCAGGCCCCCCGCTCCGTCTCTGGGGTGCTGAGCGGGGCCAGACCCTGCACCTGGGTGGGGAAGGGCCCCCGTCTCTGGGATGCTGAGTGGGGCCAGACCCTGAACCTGAGGAAGGCACCCCCTGTCTCTGGGATGCTGAGTGGGGCCAGATCCTGCACCTGGATGGGGAAGGGCCCTCTGTCTCTGGGATGCTGAGTGGAGCCAGACCCTACACCTGAGGAAGGGCCTCTCCCCTGCCCCCCCCCCTCCGCCCCGTCCCTGGGATGCTGAGTGGGGCCAGACCCTGCACCTGGGGAAGGGCCCCCCTGTGTCTGGGATGCTGAGTGGGGCCAGACCCTGAACCTGAGGAAGGCACCCCCTGTCTCTGGGATGCTGAGTGGGGCCAGACCCTGCACCTGGGTGGGCAAGGGCCCCCTGTCTCTGGGATGCTGAGTGGGGCCAGACCTTGCACCTGGAGAAGGGCCCCTGTCTCTGGGATGCTGAGTGGGGCCAGACCTTGCACCTGGAGAAGGGCCCCTGTCTCTGGGATGCTGAGTGGGGCCAGACCCTACACCTGAGGAAGGGCCTCTCCCCTGCCCCCCCCCCCCCCCCCCCGCCCCGTCCCTGGGATGCTGAGTGGGGCCAGACCCTGCACCTGGGGAAGGGCCCCCCTGTGTCTGGGATGCTGAGTGGGGCCAGACCCTGAACCTGAGGAAGGCACCCCCTGTCTCTGGGATGCTGAGTGGGGCCAGACCCTGCACCTGGGTGGGCAAGGGCCCCCTGTCTCTGGGATGCTGAGTGGGGCCAGACCTTGCACCTGGAGAAGGGCCCCTGTCTCTGGGATGCTGAGTGGGGCCAGACCTTGCACCTGGAGAAGGGCCCCTGTCTCTGGGATGCTGAGTGGGGCCAGACCCTACACCTGAGGAAGGGCCTCTCCCCTGCCCCCCCCCCCCTCCGCCCCGTCCCTGGGATGCTGAGTGGGGCCAGACCCTGCACCTGGGGAAGGGCCCCCCTGTGTCTGGGATGCTGAGTGGGGCCAGACCCTGAACCTGAGGAAGGCACCCCCTGTCTCTGGGATGCTGAGTGGGGCCAGACCCTGCACCTGGGTGGGCAAGGGCCCCCTGTCTCTGGGATGCTGAGTGGGGCCAGACCTTGCACCTGGAGAAGGGCCCCTGTCTCTGGGATGCTGAGTGGGGCCAGACCCTACACCTGAGGAAGGGCCTCTCCCCTGCCCCCCGCCCCCCCCTCCGCCCCGTCCCTGGGATGCTGAATGGGGCCAGACCCTGCACCTGGGGAAGGGCCCCCCTGTGTCTGGGATGCTGAGTGGGGCCAGACCCTGCACCTGGAGAAGGGCCCCTGTCTCTGGGATGCTGAGCAGAGGTGGGGGGTGGGGTGGGGTGTTGGGGGTGAGGGGCAAGCCCTGAAGGCATCTGTTTGTTTACTAACTTAACTTATTCATTTGTTCTGTCCCTGTAGGGAGCTACTGAACTGAGGGATTTCATTCCCTCTTCCTGGACCACTTTGGGTTTTGGCAAAGCCAGCACAGGTAGTTGAGATGAGGAGGTTGGCCTTAGGTGGTTGTTAGCTGATCCGGTCGCTGTGCTCAGTGTGGTTTACCTGTCTGATGGGGTGGCAGTGTGAGTCCGCCCTCCGGCAGGGCAATGTCCAGAGAGGCAGTCCTCACCCCATCAGTCTGCCAGACAGAGGCCTTTCACTGAGACCCTCCTAACACTGGCCCCCAGGACTTGGGACACTCAGGCCCCTGCAGTAGCCTGTGGCCAAGGACACACATCTGGAAGCAGTGGGAGCAGTTGGCTGGGGCCACGTCCAACCTGCTAGTGTGGAGCCTCTCTGCCTTCTGGACAGCATCTCAGTTTGTGTGCCTCAAGGTTGAGATGTGAGGGCAGAGGTCATGTCCAGGGTCACCTTTGTGGGCCTGGTGCATGGCTATCTGGCAGGTCATGGCTATTGGTAAATGTTGGTCTCAAGTGAGAGATTCATGTAGGTGTGGAACAGGTGGGGGCATCTCACCCGCGAGGGTGTGAGCATCAAGGAGACACCCCCTGATACCAGCTCTTTCGACTCCCAATTCTCAGGGTGTCAGACCTCGGTTTTACTGGGCTGCAGGGTTGGTCCCACCTGTTGGAGCAAAGACACCATGAGTTGGGGCAGAGAATCCTTGTGGGGTGTCAGGCATGGCTTGTCTGTGTCTCTGTCGTGAGCTGGGGAAGTGACTTTACCATCATCCACCAGAGGAAGGGAGCCCACTGAGCACTGACTCCACGTTGGATTTGGAATTCCATTCTGATCTTGGGAGGGACACGTGCATCATCTTCCTGTAGGTTATTGGAGCAACAGGATGGCTGTGCTTCTGTGTGGGCTGTAGGGTGGATGGTCAAGGGGGCAGGATGGAGGATGGCACACAGTAGGGTGATGCTGCAAGCTTGCTTCACCTGTCATTTTCTTTTACTTAACGTCACTGGGAATTTATAATTTTTGGTCATTATTTCATTGCATCCTTGCGTGTCTGTGTGGTGGTACATTTAACAGCTGAGGTGTGGTCTTGGACAAGTCTGCCCTGTAGTTTGGATGCACCGTTCTTAGAGTGGTGGGCAGGTTGGACTTTGCACTTGGGAGTTTGTCATTCATTTTCTTGTAAGTTTTACTTGTTCACCTGAGATTATGACACGTATCTTTGACTTCTACCACATCCTGGGCATGTAAGGGTCTTAGAACACTAACCTCCAGCTACCCATCCCTACTTGCCTTTTGTGATGTTACTTCTAAGATTTTCTTTGTGTGTTTTATTTTGCCGTAATGTGCACAGTGTTTTTTGGATTTAACTTGCACATGGTTTATAGCACTTCTTGAATCTATGTCTGGATGTCTTGCTTCGGTTTTGGAAAACTTTTGGGTGTTATTTTATGCATATTGCTTTTGTCCCATCTTTATGTCCTCCTCTTCCGGAATCCCATTACACATGGGTTGGACATTTCCACTGTGTTCTGTGAGCTTTGTGTCTTCTTTCCTGTATTTTCCATCTGTTTGTATATCCGTGTTCCAGTCTATATATTTCTTATGATTTTACCTTCCAGTTTACTGGTACCATCTTCAGCTGTGTCTAATTTGCTGTTAACCCCATATATTGAGTTCCCTATTTCATTTCTTAGCTCTAGATTCCATTTGGTTCTTATTTCATGGATTTTAGTTCTGGTGAACCTTGGTTATCTATTTTCTTTTTTACTGAATTTTCATTTTTAATTTTTAAAACCTTTATTATAATTTCGGTATAGTTAACATGCAGTGTTGTATTAGTTTCAGGGGTACAGTATAGTGATTCAGCAATTCCATACATTATTCAGTGCTCATCACAAGCGCCCTCCTTAATCTCCATCACCTATTTAACCCATCTCCCCACTCGCCTCCCCTCCCCTCCCCTCCGGTAACTATCAGTTCTTTATAATTAAGAATCTGTCTCTGGGGTGCCTGGGTGGCTCAGTTGGTTAAGTGTCCAACTTCGGTTCTGGTCATGATCTCACAGTTTATGGGTTCGGGCCCTGTGTTGGGCTCTGTGCTGACAGCTCAGTGCCTGGAGCCTGCTTCGGATTCTGTGTCTCCCTCTCTATCTGCCCTCCCCCTGCTTGCTCGCTCTCTCTCTCTCTCTCAAAAATAAATAAACATTACATAAATTTTAAAAGTCTTTCTTGTGGCTCAGTTGGTTAAGTGCCCAATTCTTGATTTTGGCTCAGGTCATGGACTCAATCATGAGTTCAAGCCCTGGGTTGGGCTCTGCAGTGACAACATGGAGACTGCTTGGGATTCTCTCTCTCCCTCTGTCTCTCCTCCCCTCCTCTGTGCTTGAGCATGCCCCCCCCCCCTTTTTGTTGTCTATTTTCTTAACTATACTAATCATAGTAATGTTAATGTCTGTCTGATGCTTACAGTATTTGGATCCATTGGGAGTTCGTTGCTACTTTTTTTTCTTTCTTTAAATTTTTTAAAATTAATTTTTTAAATTAATTTTTGACTGGCATGTTTAAAGCTTGTGGAGATATTTGAAGTTGTGGGTGATTTTGTCTTCCGCTAGAGAAGGTTTACTTTTGCCATCAGCAGATGCTTATAATAAGAGCAGGACATGTTAATCCTGTCTGGAATTGAACTGCAGTCTTTGTGAGGGCTGTTCTGTTCTGTTTCATCCATTCTCCCAGCACTTAACCCTCCTGGAGGAAGTAGACTGAAAGCTTGGGTGTTCCCTGTCTGACTGCACAAGTTCTGCCCAGGGGCTCAGCTGCAAGTCCGCTGCATGGAGCTGGTGCTCTAAGGCAGTACTATCCTGTAAGAACGTAATGTGAGTTTACGCTTGTAATACTTGATTTAATGGCCACGTTGACACTGTAAAAATAACAGGTGGAATTCATCTTAATATTTTTCTTTTTTTAAAATTTTTTTAATGTTTATTTTTGAGAGAGAGAGAGAGAGAGAGACAGAGACAGCATGAGTGGGGGAGGGGCAGAGAGAGAGGGAGACACAGAATCTAAAGCATGCTCCAGGCTCTGAGCTGGCAGCACAGAGCCCGACGCGGGGCTTGAATGCAAACCTTGAGGTCATGACCTGAGCTGAAGTCAGACGCTTAACTGACTGAGCCACCCAGGTGCCCCTTAATATTGTTATTTGAGTCAATACATCCAAAGTATTGTGGGGTTTTTTTGATATGTAAAATACGAGACTATTAACGAGGTTCACACAATTATAAATAAATTACTGTGTCTTCGAAACCTGGGATATATTTATTATACTTTGATGACATCTCAATTTGCAATAGCTGCATGATAAGCACTCACAGCCACATGTGACTCAGAGCTGTTTTGTTGGGCTGAATGTGGGGGGCTCCTGTCTCTTCACTGGAGTCAGACCGAGAGCTGGTGGCTCGTGTTTCAGGTGTGTGCACTGAGCACCTACTGTCCCGTCTTGATTTGGCCCCAAGGCTCTTGCTGACAACTTGGGAGGAGCCGAGGCGTCAGTTCATAGCACTGGGGCAGATGTGAGCTGTGGACCTTCCCTCACCCCCGGCTACCCTCAGCCCCTGTGCATCACTTGCACTGGGTCTATCTGGTGGTGACCCCCTACCCCACCCCCTGGTCCAGCGGCTGGCCTGGAACGAGACCGTAGATGTTCAGGCCTGGGGCATACCCACTCGGGACACTGTCCTGAGGCCATTGGTGGCCAAAGCCCCTGCAACGTGGCAACCGCTGGCCCCGAGGCAGGGTGGTATTGACTGTCCTGCCCCACCCATCCCCGCAGACACTGTCCTTGGTTGGGGTGTTCCACCCGGCTGATTGTGACTTTGGTGTGTCCACATCTGTCTTGAGGTGTCCTGTGGGGACGCGGCCTGGGGTGAGACTGTCCATCCTAAAAAGCAGACGTGGGGTGTGGTCTGGTGCGGGGCATGGCTGCTGCTTGGCCGCTGCCTGCTGGGCCTTGGGTCGCCTGTGCCCAGTGTGGACACTCCCCCCAGCACATGAAGCCCATGGGGGCGTGGCCGCTGGGTTTCCCTTGCCGGCTCGTATGCTGCCCTGTTGCCATTGCATTTCACACTGTGATGACCCTCTTCTCCAGGCCTGGGTCCCAGGGTTAGAGCCGATTCTTGACTGTTGCAGTCTGCTGCCCTGGCCTCTTCCTTTCCATCGTCCCACCGCCCTGGCGGCCCCATACCCTGTTCTCCCTTGCCTGCCTACTTCCCAGAAAGAATGGGTCCTGGGAGATCTCTGTCCTTTGCTGCCATACAGAGGGGACAGGGTGCAGCCAGGCCACGGCTTGGAGTTGAGACCCTGTGGCCAGCCAGGAGGGGCCAGCTGGACAGTGGAGTGCTCACTGCCCCAGACCCCATCAGGGAGGCCTGCTCAGGCCTGTGTCCAGAGGAAGCCCATCTTGGCCACATTTGCCTGCCAGTGCCCAGGACTGTCTGTGGGGCTGGTTCAGGTCTGCCCGGTCCATGTGAGGCCTGAGGTCCTCAGAGAAGTTTTGTTGGGTGGAGGCCTAGGGGTGGGCACCACCTGGGGGTGGGCTCAGGCTTGCCCAGCGCGTTCCTGCCCCTGGGTGTGCTGTGCCCCATGGATGCTGGTGGCGGCACGTGGCCGTGTGCCCACATAGGCCTTGATTGCTCCCCACCCCCGATGGCTTCCCTCTGTGGCCTGTCTGCTCTGTGAGGAGGGTGTTGAAAGGTCCTCCAGCTCCTGACCCAGGGCCTTGTCGGAGGTGGGGCAGAGGCCTTCACCCCCCAGGGTGCCCAGCACTGGGGGCCCATTCCTGAAAGTGACCTGCCAAGCTTTTACCGGGGATGGGGGCTGCCACCTGCACCCACCCTGGGCCTCACCCTCGTGGCCAGTCTTGCCCAGGGTGCAAAGCGACATGAGACCCCAGGGAGGATCCAGGGATGGGGACTATTGTGGACAGGGTGACACAGCCCACTGCGTGTCCATGGAACTTGGCAGAGGCCCTGATGACAGGGACACCCCTCTGCTGGCCGACCTGAGCCCGTGGTGGATGTGATCAATGCCAGTCTGGCCTCAACCGAGTGGCAATTAATGTTTCTTCGCAGGCCATGGCTGGTGACTGGGACAGGGCCCCCCCACGGCTTGTAGGAGGTGTGTTCAGTCACGCTTGTCGTCTGTGTGATCAGTTGGGCACCACCGACTCTTACGGTGGCTCAATCCTGAGGGAGGACGTGTGGCCCTCAGAGTCCATGAGCATAGGACACAAGAACCCAGAATTGCAATGTGTATTATTTTACGGAGGCGACGTGTGGTCCGGAGATCCCGGCACTTTGGTGGAAGGCTGTGGCCCCTCAGGTCTGTGGGAAACGCAAACCCACGCTGGAGTTCCATTCGCCTGTTTCCAGAACGGCTGAGGAGACCGTCAAATTCCACGGGAACCATTTCAAGCAGTGTTGACCGTCATTGTCCACAAAGTGCTGGCAATGACAGACGGCCTGTATGCTACTTCAGCCTCTGGGGACAGTTTGGATGAGCGCTTGTACACGTGAGGGTCCTGCAGGGGTGTGGTGGGGCGGCCACCTGGCTGCCATGGTGCTGCCTGTTGGGGGACGGGTGGGCCGCTGGGGTGGCCTTGGACGAGCTAAGGCCCAAAAGGCCCTAGTTTTGAGTGGCTCGGTGGCTCCACTTCCCCCTTAAAAAAAAAAAACGGGATTATTTACAAACGCAGGGAGGGGCCAGCAGCCGGAGTCACAGTCTCCTGGGGTTCTGGATGAGGACGCGTGCTGGCCTGCACTGATCGTGCCCACTGACCCTGCCCGCCGACCCTGCCCACTGACTCTGCCCGTGCCGACCCTGCCTGCTGACCCTGCCCGCTGACCCTGCCCACACTGACCCTGCCTGTGCTGATCCTACCTGCCCACCCTGCACCCTGCCCACACCGACCCTGCCCGAGCTGACCCTGCCTGCACCAGCCCTGTCCACTGACCCTGCCCCCCCCACCCTGCCCACACTGATCCTGCCTGCTGACCTTGCCCGTGCTGACCCTGCCCCCCTACCCTGCCCACACTGACCCTGCCTGAGCTGACCCTGCCTGCACCACCCCTGTCCACTGACCCTGCCCATGCCAACCCTGCCTGCTGACCCTGCCCACACCGACCCTGCCCAAGCTGACCCTGCCTGCACCAGCCCTGTCCACTGACCCTGCCCCCCCCACCCTGCCCACACTGACCCTGCCTGTGCTGATCCTACCTGCCCACCCTGCACCCTACCCACACCGACCCTGCCCGAGCTGACCCTGCCTGCACCAGCCCTGTCCACTGACCCTGCCCCCCCCATCCTGCCCACACTGACCCTGCCCGAGCTGACCCTGTCTGTACCACCCCTGTCCACTGACCCTGCCCCCCCCACCCTGCCCACACTGACCCTGCTTGCTGACCTTGCCCATGCTGACCCTGCCCCCCCCGCCCACACTGACCCTGCCCAAGCTGACCCTGCCTCCACCACCCCTGTCCACTGACCCTGCCCATGCCGCCCCTGCCCACACTGACCCTGCCTGCGCCGACCCTGCCCACACCGACCCTGCCCGAGCTGACCCTGCCTGCACCACCCCTGTCCACTGACCCTGCCCACACCGACCCTGCCCGAGCTGACCCTGCCTCCACCACCCCTGTCCGCTGACCCTGCCCATGCCACCCCTGCCCACACTGACCCTGCCTGCGCCGACCCTGCCCATGCTGACTGTGCTGCAGGGGGCCCTTCCTGCTGCCTCTGCGCTTCCTCCCTTTGGTGGCAGCCACTGAGAGCCCCTCACGTTAGTAATGATGCTTTATTGTAAACACGCATCAGGAGAAGCCTACGCTGGCTCGCAGACTGTTGTTTAAGATGAGTGAGGTTGAGGAGGTACTTGGTTTAAGAGAAGGGAGTTTATTTTTAAACCTGCAGTGAACGTGAGAGGGAGCAGGTCACTGTGGGAAGAAGGAGAGCATCGCTGCTGCCGAGGGGGGAGCTGCGGGGTCCAGAGCCGCCAGCCTCCTGGCCTCTCCTCGGGGGCCCCTGCGGCCGCCTGCCCTGTGCTGATGGAAACCGCAGGCAACCCGAGTGGGTGCCTTCTTCTCTTCTCCGCAGGCCACAGAGGTTCTCCCCTGGCACCAGGCTGCCCCGGCCAGCGCCACCCACCCCTCCCATCACCCCGGTGGTGGCACAGTCTGGTAGCATGTTGGAGTGCCCCACCCCAGGCCTGTCCTGCGTGCCCAGAGTCGCAGTGACCATCTGGTGGCCGAGTGAGGCACACAGATGTCCGAGCTCTCCCTGTGTGGAAAGCACCCCAGGGACGTCCTGACCCCACACCACTTCAGCACCGCCGCAGCAGCCGGGGTGGAGCCTGCCTCGTGTCTTCCCATGGGGGCCGGGGACCCTCGTCCTGGCTCAGCTGTCCCTTGGCACCCATCCTGGGCTGATTCCCTGACATGGGACCGTTCTCAACAGAGATCCTTGAGGCTTTCTTTTGTTTTGCTCTTTAGCCGAATGGGGCTGGAGAGATGGCCTGTGCCAGGTTGTCACCCCAGGCCTCTGGCTTTACTGATCCTGGGCACTGTCCTGCTGGCTGCTCATGCCCCCCACCCCCTGCCTCTGTGCCCTGTGTGGATGGATCTTGCCTGGGCTCGGGGTTGCCAGGCGGCTCTGCTCCTTATAAGGCTGGCTGGGCTTTGCCTGGCTGAGCAGAGGGCTGCAGACACCCCCCCCCCTCCTCCCGCAGAGCAGGCAGGGACCCCACCCCCCAAGAGAGGACTGTTACCCCAGTCCTCTGGGTCACAGGACTTCACCTCCTGCCAGGGAGGCTGTTTGGGCAGAGCTGGTGACTCCCACGTCGTGGGAGAGGCTGGTCGGACCCAGGGCTGTCCTCCTCTGGTCACCTGGCTGCCTGCTCCTGCCCAGGGCTGTCGTCCATGGCCCACTAGGCCCTTTTCCTATAGGGGATGAGACAGCATCGTCCCAGGGTGCTTTTATCCTTTATCTGATGGGCTCCCACTATCTTTGGGGTGTCTGGTGGTAGGAAGCCAGTGTCAGCAACCTGTCCTCTGTGTCTGGGAGGGGTGAGCTGTCCAGCCAGATGCCAGCCCATGCAGGACTGGGGGCCTTCCTCCTGCCCTGCTTCATGACCTCAAGGCGTCCCAGCACGTCAGGATTGCGTCCCAAACAGTGACAACATGCCCGGTGCCGGGGTGGCTCTTCCTCCACGGAGGCTCTCCCTGCGTGGAGGGGCTGGTGTGATGGGGCTGCCCAGCGATCAGCCCGCAGTGCCCGAGGACCAGGGCCCGCTCTGTGGGGCTGCCGGGCAGCGCTCTGAGGATACACCGACTGACCTTTTCAGCTATCAAGCAGTGTGTGTCAAAGTTAAAAATAGCTGGGTGGCTTGGAATATAAAGGAGGCTGCTCCCTCCCACCTCTGGGCCCTGAGAGGCCCCATCCTGGAAGTCTGACCACATTCCAACCCCGTCTTTGACCTCGTACCTTTGGCATAGGCGGCGCCCTCCTCTCCCTCTCAGGGCTGGTTGGTTATGTCGTTTATGACACGAACTTGCTATCTCAAATTGCAGTGAGATCTTTCATTTCTGGTGATTGATGCTGATACATGGCAAACAGGACACACGTGTTAACGATCCTGAGTGTTTCCTCCAGAGTCAGTGACCAGAATGGGTGACACTGGAAGCCTGGCCGGTGGTGGAGGTGGGGAGCGCGCCGTGGGCCCCCGTCCTCCTCCCTGATGCAGGCCCCCCTCCCCCACACGGCGTGGGCCCCTGTCCTCCTCCCTCACACGGGCGACCCCCCTCTCCCACGCTGTGCTGGCCCCCATCCTCCTCTCCCATGCGGCATGGCCCCCCTCCCCTACAGGGCTCGGTCAGGTCAGCGGCCCCTCTGGGGCTGCAGGCCAGCTTTGCCATGCCCGCTTCTGCTGGGCAGTGCTGTGTTGGGGGCACTGTACTGTTCCTGCAGTGGCCATTGCACCTAGGTGCCCACAAGGAGCCTTTGGCTGTTGTGTGTGGGCAAGTAGGTCTTTGGGTGCGCGGCTGGCCGTGAGACTCCAGGCCGGGTGGGCACTCTGAGGGCCGTGTCGCAGCTGATGCTGGCCCCCGGGCCCACGGTCCTCTGTAGGTGGGAGTTGCCCCCTGGCTTCGTGGAAGGGTCTGGACCAGGACCGGTTTCCGGTTTTTCTGGCCCTGCACCCACTGCTCCCTAAAGGTCTCTCCTCTCAGCTCTGGGGGCCGCTGCTCTGCTGTCCCCTCCTTCCTGGGACTGGCTGTCCTCCTGCAGCTCCTATCACACGTTGTCAGGGCCTTCAGCTTTTCGTGTCCCTTCATGGTTCCCTTCTCTTGCTCTCATTCGTTTATTGGATGTTTTCACTTTAATTTTTTATATTTGAAAAATTAAGCTATTACTTTCATATAATGAGACTCAGATCTTATGTGCTGGTGCGCGTGGGGCAGTGATGTCACGGTGGCCTGCTGGTGCGCGTGGGGCGTGCCTTGGGCAGTGATGGGCATTTTCCTGGTGACTCAGGATGGCGAGTGCCTTGTCATGTGCTTGTTGGCCATTTCTTCATCTTAACCTCTTCGTGTTTGTTTTATAGAATTGTAGGAGTTCTGTCCGTGTTCTGGATAGAGTCTCGTGTCAGATATATCGTGGAAGAGTTTCTCCGGTCTGTAGCTTGATTTTTATTCTCTTAGGTAAATTTTCATTAAAAAAAATTTTTTTTAACGTTTTATTTTATTTTTGAGAGAGACCGTGCACACAAGAGGGTGTGGGGAGGGGCAGAGAGAGGGAGACACAGAATCCGAAGCAGCTCCAGGTTCCAAGCTGTCAGCACAGAGCCTGATGCGGGGCTCGAACTCACGAATCACAAGATCGTGACCTGAGCCGAAGTCGGCCGCTCAACTGACTGAGCCACCCAGGCATCCTGTAAATTTTCGTTTTTGATGAATGGAGCATGTTTGCGTGTTCTTGTCTGGATTAAATGCTGAATTTTTTGTACTCAGTGTTTTCATTCGATCACAGAGTATCTTCTTTTTGAAATATGGAGCCTTAATTTGCAGAAGCTTGATTGTTCCTTTTTAAGGATCTTGATTCTTCCTTGTTAAGCAGAATGGTGCTCTTATTTGTGTGTGTCAGCCGCTTAGACCTGGTGAGCACATGAACTAGATTTCTTGAAGTCGCCTCTGCCCCGGAATTATTTGTTCTTCTGGGGTCAGCTGTGTGGACAGCCCTCCCAGTACTGCCCTGTGCTGGTGTCGTGCCGCGGGTCCCACGTGTGCACAAACAGGCCGAAGAGGGTTTGTCGGGGGCAGGGCTGGTGGGAGGGAATCCCTTGGGGTGGAATTTCTTCACCAGCTGATGGCCTTGTCCTGATCCCGGGCCCCTTTCCTCTCAGGGTTGGAGGGAGTCTGCTTGATGTCTTCTGGGGTCTTTCAGAAAGACGAAAAGTCTTGGCCTGTGTGTTTCTTTTCAGTTCCAACTCCCCCTGTCAATCCGCAGTCACACACTTCTCAAAACTCACTGTTCCACGTCCAATTGTAGAGGCCTCTGTGTCCTTGTGGGAGTCATGGTGGGAGGGCACAGGTGTGGGGAGATGGCCACGCTGGGGCCCGCAGAGGTGAGGCTCTGCGTAGGACGAGGCTGGAAATGACATCAGCTTTGTGCTGAGAGCCCACCGGAGTGGTTCTGGAAGGGCCGGGCGGCGGCAGATGGGGGCAGGGGGTGCAGGGAGGGCGCTGGAGGGAGTTCAGATGTGGCGAAGGGCGTGTGGGCAGCACCGCACAGGGACCCCTAGGACTGGGAGGGCGGTGTGGCCGTGTCCCATGAAAAACTTCAGGTCGTGTCTGCCGTGCCCTCCAGCTCTGTGGGGCCTGGCGCAACTCTGGTCTCTTGTGAGTCTCCTGGTTTCCCAGTTTTCCTCTGCTCCCTGGTCGAGCACCTTGAAGGTGCGTGTGAATTGGAAGCGGGCTGAGGTCTGTTCTGTGGCAGAATCGGGTACCAAGGGAACGAGGCCTCAGAGGTGTTTTTTGGGGGAAAGTGTATATGTGCTGTGGTGTGGATTTTCCGCGTGTCTCTGGCTCCCAGAGATCCTTCTGCTGGGGTCTCAGTGCAGGCAGTGCCTCATCCAGGGCCACGAGGCTGCGGGGTCAGGTGTCACGGATGTGGGAGGACCCAACAGAGGGACTGGGCCGAGCCCTCTGTGGCCCTGGGCCCCTCCCTCAGGTGCACTGGGCACAGGGAGCCGTGAGGGTGCAGGCAGGTGCCGGCCGGGCCCCCTGGCTGGGCCGAAGGCCCTTCAGCCTGTGTGTTTCTCTAGGACCGGAAGCTCACCAAGCTGGAGAGGCAGCGGTTCAAAGAGGAGGCCGAGATGCTCAAGGGCCTGCAGCACCCCAACATCGTGCGCTTCTATGACTTCTGGGAGTCCAGCGCCAGGGGGAAGAGGTGCATCGTGCTGGTGACCGAGCTGATGACCTCGGGGACGCTGAAGACGTGAGCACGCCCCCACCTGCTGGCTGCATCTCAGGGTGGGCCCGGCCCGGGTGCAGGGGCCGCGGTGGCTCCTGTGTCCCGGGGCCTCTCTCAGCAGCGTCCCCGTCTGGGTGGTGGATACGTGGCCCCCTCCCGCGGGAGCCGCAGGTGAGCCGCGCCCCCGCCCGCAGGTACCTGAAGCGGTTCAAGGTGATGAAGCCCAAGGTCCTGCGCAGCTGGTGCCGGCAGATCCTGAAGGGGCTGCTGTTCCTGCACACCAGGACGCCCCCCATCATCCACCGGGACCTCAAGTGTGACAACATCTTCATCACTGGGCCCACCGGCTCTGTGAAGATCGGCGACTTGGGCTTGGCCACTCTCAAGAGGGCGTCCTTTGCCAAGAGCGTGATCGGTAAGCCTACGTCCTGGGGCCCGGCCGTGGCCTGGACTGCGTGTGGGGGCGTCCCTGGCTGTGTGGGTTGGGTGGAGAGGCCAGCTGGCGCCCGAGGGGCTGTGGATACGCAGCGGCAGGGAGGCCTCGATGACAGAGGGACTTGGGGCTTTGTGGCTGGTGAGGCTGGAGCAGGTGGGGAGGTGGTGGGTCACGCCAGGCCATGAGGCCCACGAGAGGGAGTCTGGGGCAAGTGTGTGGGGGCACTGAGGCTGAGGGATTTGGTGTGGGTGCTGGTTTGCTAGCCTTTCTTTCCGTAGGTGGGGACACAGGACAGACAAGAGGGTGACCTCAGGGCTTTGCAACCTCATGGTTTTGACGCACACTTGGGGACAGAACTTGGCCTGTCTGTGGCAAATGAACCCTCCAGGAATCTGGAAACTTCTCTGGCAGGGCGAGTGGGTTTGGAGCGTGACATCTGGAGCAGGGCAACTGCATGGGGTGTCCTGTGGACAGGGGCCGCCAGCAGCTCTGGGGAGCTAAGTGATGGGGTGGGGGGCCGACCTAGGCCTCAGTTTCTCTTTCTGTGAAATGGGTGGGACAGGCGAGGGCCTGGCTGGGGGGTCCAGGGCTATAGGGAGCGTGCCTCTGAGCGGCTGGTGGTTTCCGGGCAGGTTTTATAGATTTGGCCTCGGGGGTGGGGTGCCTGGTGAAGCCCCCTGGGCTTTCTCTGGCTGGCGGCTCTGTCCCTCTCAGAGGCGGGCTGTCAAGGTACTGGGTGGTGTGAGGGGGGATGTGAAAGCTGGGCGTTTCCAGCAGGCACATTGGGCCCCAAGCCCTGCACAGGGTGCCTGGTTCTGTGGGGTCCCTGGTCATCTCAGCTTTGGCTCAGCTGGGGCCCAGAAAGCTCCAGACTCATGGGGAATGAGGGGTGATTAGCACATGTCCCCGGCCCCGAGCAGCCAGGCCCCTTCCTCATCAGAGGACACAGCTGTTGGTGCCCAGGGCATCTTCAGGAACACTTGACTGTGGACCCGCTTCTGGTGCAGCTGTCAGAGGGGCTTGTGCAGGCGTTTGGGTTTGCACTTTAGATGCAGCCCACTTTGGATGTCTCTCAGTGGCCTCCAAGGACCTGTCCACTTGCTTGGTGGGGGCCCTGTGGAGCGGGACCTGGGGGCTCTGTGTCAGCCAGTGGGAAGGGGGTGGATGGATTGGGTGAGAAGGTCCCTAGAGCCCAGGTAGTGTCCTTATTGCAAACATTATGGCCACGGCCTCTTGAGGCTGTGTGTACACACAGCTGTGGGTCACGTGTCCCTTGTGGGCTTTGTCTCCGAGAGCCACCCGGATCTGATGCCATTACCACTCTCATGCTGTGTTTATGTTGGCCGGGTCCTGAGCTGGTGCTGCCTGCAGGCATTCACGGCCATGGTGGCCAGGATGCAGGGAATGTGGGGCCGTGGGGGCCAAGGAGGTGCACAGGGCACATGTGTGTGCGTGCGGGGGGGGGGGGGGCACACACATATTATTTTCAACACGCAGGTTTGAATGGCTGCAGTGAGAGGAAAGAGAAGATAGTCTGTGTCTGTGGCCCAAGCACGTGTGCAAGTGGGCAACCCCGACCTGGCTCTGCACTGCCCCCTCCCCTGCACCCACACCTCCCATGCCCACCCTGAAAGGCAAGGTCTGGGGCCTTGGGGGGTTTCTTTCGGAGCTGCGTTCCTGGTTGCGGGGGCCTCAGGAGAGACCGGGCCACCGCGGGGCTCGTGTGGGGCCTCGGGGTGGCTATGCTCCCAGCTTCCTGCCGGAGCCCTGGACTGCCTTCCCTCTTCCCTGGTACACATGCATGGCCAAGTGCAAACGTTTCCTCCAGTCAGTCATGTGCCTCAAAACCCCAAAAAGAAGAAAGTATTCCTAGTAAAAGTTCCCCCTGACTTCTCTGTCCACCCTCTTCCCGTTATTTCTGATCTGGAATCTCTGAGAATTCTTCCCACGTGTTCTTATACACGTAGACCCGCAGATAGTTCCTGCTTTCGCCATTTCTTACCCAAAAGGTTAACTTTTTCGTTGAACATATAACATGTTAATCGAAATTCGCATTAACGAGAAAAAGTTAAACTTCTGGGTAACCTATCTGTCTGTATCCCAGAGATGGCCACGAAGACAATTGATGACCCCATGTGTGCTTTTTTACATAGTAGTTTGTGCTGTTCTGCGGGTGCTTTTTTTTTTTTTCAACGTTTTTTTTTAATTTATTTTTGGGACAGAGAGAGACAGAGCATGAACGGGGGAGGGGCAGAGAGAGAGGGAGACACAGAATCGGAAACAGGCTCCAGGCTCCGAGCCGTCAGCCCAGAGCCTGACGCGGGGCTCGAACTCACGGACCGCGAGATCGTGACCTGGCTGAAGTCGGACGCTTAACCGACTGCGCCACCCAGGCGCCCCATGCGGGTGCTTTTTAAAGAAAGTAGAACATTTTCAAAATGTCAAGGTCAAGGCAGTTGAAGAGGTGTGGAAGCCTCATTGAGGTTGATGTTCAGTGCTCCCCTTTGCTTTGTGTTCGGCTGGGTACTCAGTTGGACCTATTTTACAAGACGAGTTTGTGATTTTTAACTTTTTTTAAAAGTTTATTTATTTTGAGAGAGATGGAGCGGGGGAGGGGGAGGGGGGGGGAGAATCCCAAGCAGGCTCCACACTCTCAGCACCAAGCCCAACGTGGGGCTCAGTCTCACGAACCTCAAGATCATGACCTGAGCCGATTACCAAGAGTCGGACGCTTAACTGACTGAGCCACACAGGTGCCCCAAGGATTTTGTGATTTTTAAATTTTTCTGAAATTGTATTTTAGAGACACAGAGAGCATGAGTGGGGGAGGGGCAGAGGGAGAGGTAGAGAGGATCTCAAGCAGGCTGCGCGCTCCGTGCGGAGCCCGACTCAGGGCTCGGCTCCCATGACCCTGGGATCATGACCTGAGCTGAAATCAAGAGTCCGATGCTCAACCGACTGAGCCACCAGGTGCCCCAGGATTTTGTGATTTTTTTTTTTTTTTTTTCAACGTTTTTAATTTATTTTTTGGGACAGAGAGAGACAGAGCATGAACGGGGGAGGGGCAGAGAGAGAGGGAGACACAGAATCGGAAACAGGCTCCAGGCTCCGAGCCATCAGCCCAGAGCCCGACGCGGGGCTCGAACTCACGGAGCGCGAGATCGTGACCTGGCTGAAGTCGGACGCTTAACCGACTGCGCCACCCAGGCGCCCCTAGGATTTTGTGATTTTTAAAGAAGTTTGTTATAGAAAAATAACAAAACCCAGACCAGTGTAACCAAAGGACGTCAGCCAGACCCCACCGCCCTGACGTGTCCTCTTGGTCTTTGCTTGTTGGTTCGTGGAGAGGAGGTCGTGTGTGCATAGCTGCATAACTGGATATTTTGTTTATTTCACTCAGTGTGTTGAAATGTTCAGGGTAGGGGCGCCTGAGTGGCGCAGTCGGTTAAGCGTCCGACTTCAGCCAGGTCACGATCTCGCGGTCCGTGAGTTCGAGCCCCGCGTCAGGCTCTGGGCCGATGGCTCGGAGCCTGGAGCCTGTTTCCGATTCTGTGTCTCTCTCTCTCTCTGCCCCTCCCCCGTTCATGCTCTGTCTCTCTGTCCCAAAAATAAATTAAAAAAAAAAAAAAAAAAAAAAGTTGAAAAAAAAAAAGAAATGTTCAGGGTAACAAGTGTCATTTTAAAGCCTCCTGTGTTTGGGACGCACGCGCCTTTCCCACCCGAGCCCCCACGGGCGCGTGGCTGACACCGTCAGCGTAGACGCTCCCCGTCTGAGCTTTCTGACACTTTGCCATGTGGTGTGCCTGTGTTTGCAGTTCAGGTAGCAGTGCGGGGACCCTGAGTTTCTGTCGGCCCTGGGTTGTCCGGCTCGCTCCTCAGCGAGTGACCTCTGCAGGGTTTCAGGCACAGACGGGGCCCCGGGAAGTGCTGGGCTCCTAGCTGTGTGGGCTCCACCAGTGTCGTGGGCTCATGTGCCCCGGAACCAGGGGGGCTCTGGGGGAATTGTGGGGAACCATCTGCAGAGCACTCCTGGCTGAATCTCAGGTTCCAGGGCTAGTGGCACAGTGTGCGGATGGGGGAGGTGGGGGGCCTTGGGCTGACCCTGGTTCTGTTGCTCCTGGACGCAGGCACCCCAGAGTTCATGGCGCCCGAGATGTACGAGGAGCATTACGACGAGTCTGTGGACGTCTATGCCTTCGGGATGTGCATGCTGGAGATGGCCACCTCAGAGTACCCCTACTCCGAGTGCCAGAATGCAGCCCAGATCTACCGGAAGGTCACCTGTGTGAGTCCGTGGGCCATCGTGATGGGCCTGCTTTGTGAGACCCTCTCTGTACCCTGTGAGGAGGGGAAGGACGCTGTCATAGAGAGGAAACTGAGGCTGTCTAGCTTGGCGGGGTGGCCGTGCAGACCTCTGAGCTGGCGGTGGAGACACATGGGCCTCATGTGTGACTGGAGGCTGTAGCACCTTCGGGGCTTCTTCAGGAGGCACCTGCCCCCCGAGCCCCTTGTCTGGGCCACCATCCCCTGGGCCTGTTGGCTTTCTTGGTGTCTGGTCTGTGCCCACGCGGTTGTCAGCTGTGATCTGGTGGCTTCGGCTGTGTGGACGGATCACCCTGTCCTTCCTTGATGGCGATCATGCCCCATGAGGTCGTGGCTTTTCTGGGCCCCAGGCCCCATGACCCCCGAGTCCTGGCTGCCTTGCCCTGCCTGGTGCACCCCTCGCTTCTGCAGACAGGCGAGGAGTGTGGTCCCCAGCCCTCCAGGGCACCTGTCCTCGCCCTGCCCTCCACTCTGAGCTCCTGACAGGTCACGGCTCATTTCTCTCCTTCAGTCTTAATTCTGAGTTATCGGTCACTTGTTTTGAGCCCCTACTGCGTGCTGCTGAGGGTGTGGGGGGTGGGTACGCACACAGGACCCGGCTGGATCGGCAGAGACGCATAGGTGGGCGTGCAGTGCCCTGGCGGTGCTGGCAGGAGAAGGCAGGCTTGTGGTCATGGGCAGTGGTCCTCCATGGGGCAGGGGACACCCCAGGGGGTTAGGGCCTCATTGCCAAGCTTGCAGGGGTGCGGGGGGAGCAGTCCACCAACCCTGGCTTCTGGTTGCGCACGTGGATGCTGCTGTGGTCTGTCTGCTGGGCTGGGGGAGACAGGACTGATTCCTGCTGGTGTGCTCCACGGCCACCCTGGTCCCTCGCAGGCCAGGGACGCAGGCCAGGGCTCCTGTCGCTGCTCCAGCATCCAGCATCTGCCCCCGACCCCGGGTCTCTCAGGCATGCCGTGTCCCTGCTGCCAGCTGCCCGACCCCATACGTCTGAGCCTGGGGACACGAGCCCTTTCAAAATGGCAGCCGTTCTGGCACGTTCTTCACCTGCTTTGGGGGCCTCAGCCCCGCACAGGTGGATGACAGCTTACACGTGTGTTTACCTGTAGTTGTGTTCCTCAGCCCACCTGCCTCCCATAGGGACCTTGGCCCTTCCTCCTGTTGTAATTAGACTCTTCTTTCTGTTGGCCTCAGTGGGACAGCATGGGGTCCTCACCTCCACCAGGAAGTTCTCGGCCGTGCCAGAGCCCCGTGTCCCACTCTGTTGCTGCACAGACCCTCCTGCATGTTGGGCACACACGATTCCCATGGGTTATGGGCCTGGGGCCTGAGGGTCAGGAGTTTGTTGGGCCCAGCAGGGCCCCCACCTGGTGGCGGGAGCCGCCAGGGGTCCTGCACTCTTGGGTCCACCTCTGGGCTGGAGGCCACCCCTCCCCAGCGTCCCGCCCCCTCTCTCCATGGGAAAACATAGGCATCATGTTCTCTGTGTTTAAAAACAAAAAAGCCAAGATGAGGACTGGCGAGGCAGAGTCTCGTTGAGGAATGTGATGGGTGAGGCTCCTCAGTGTGTTTAAAAACCCTCCCCCAAGCCCCTGCCCCCAGCAGCTGCACATGAACCCTGCAGTCCATCCCCTGCTTCTCCTGGATCCTCTGGCCTCAGGGTGTGCACTTTGGGGTACTGTGCTCCCATGCCATGGCCATCGCTGGCACCCGCTCGGCCCTTGGTGCAGAACCGCACGGCACTAAACCCTGAGCCACCAGGCCTAGGGAAGTCAGCCCTGATTGTGGCCACGGTCGGGCAGATGTCTGGTGCCCTTAGCCAGCAGCAGTGACCACACAGTGCCCTCAGCACCCTCCAGGGAGGGTGTGGTGTGGAAGGTGGCCCCTCTGCCCGGCCGCCTCATCCACACTGGGGGGTGGCTGCTCCCGTCAGGCGGGGGCTGGGTTGGGGTCTTTCTCAGACTCTGCTGCTCCTGACAGCACATCGTCGGGGACTCGGGATGAGCTGAGCCCCCAGCAAGCTGGTGTGCCTCCTGCCTCCTCCCCTTCGGGGTTAGTGCCAGCTGAGTAGGAGGCAGGTCCTGTCGGTGACTCCACTCATCTTGTCTTTTTTTTTTTTTTTTTTAAATTTTTTTTTGTTTTCAACATTTTTTATTTATTTTTGGGACAGAGAGAGACAGAGCATGAACGGGGGAGGGGCAGAGAGAGAGGGAGACACAGAATCAGAAACAGGCTCCAGGCTCCGAGCCATCAGCCCAGAGCCTGACGCGGGGCTCGAACTCACGGACTGCGAGATCGTGACCTGGCTGAAGTCGGACGCCTAACCGACTGCGCCACCCAGGCGCCCTCCACTCATCTTGTCTTAACAGGGCATCAAACCTGCCAGCTTTGAGAAGGTGCATGATCCTGAAATCAAGGAGATCATCGGGGAATGCATCTGCAAAAACAAGGAGGAAAGGTGAGTCCCGGGAGGCTCTGGGTCTGCGTGCTCTTCCTGCGGAAATCACCCCAGCTGGCCCTCACACACGGGTGGTAGGCAGGCAGGCTGGCTGCTTCAGGCCACGGCGTCCCTGGGCCAGCGAGGCCTCTGGGAAGGCAGGGGGACAGCCTTGGCCCCTCCTCGGCTGCCTGGAGCTCGCTCCCCGGCTTTGGGGGCCATCCTGGAGCCTCCCTCCCTTGCTAGCTGCTTCTCACCCACCTAGCCTGAGCAGGGCCCCCCTCTGCCGTGCCCTCAGCCTCCCTTCCAACCGCCTGCAGACTGCGAGTTCCACGCACCTGAGTTTCAGCCCAAAGCCCTGAGCTGCCCCCGAACCAGCCCCCGCCTCTTCAGCTGGTCAACCAGGGCCTCCTCCCCTCTCTTTCCCTCCTCCCCTCCCTCTTTCCCCTTGCCTCTCTCCCTCCTCCTACCTACGTTCTCCTCCCTTCCCTCCTCCCCTCTTCCTCCTCCCCTCTCTCTTCCCCTTCCTTTTCCCTCCTTCTCTCCCTCCTCTCCTCTCTCCCTCCTCCCCTCTTCCTCCTCCTCTTCCTCCTCCTCTTCCTCCTCCCCTCCCTCTTCCCCTTGCCTCTCTCCCTCCTCCTACCTACGTTCTCCTCCCCTCTCTCCTCCTCTCCCTCTTCCCCTTCCTCTTCCCCCTTTCTCTTCCCCCTTTCTTCTCTTCCTCCTCTCCTCCCCCTCCCCTCCCCCTCCTCCCCTCCCCCTCCTCCCCTCCCTCTTCCCCTTCCTCTTCCCCCTTTCTTCTCTCCCTCCTCCCCTCTCCCTCCTCCCCTCCCTCTTCCCCTTCCTCTTCCCCCTTCTCTCCCTCCTCTCCTCTCTCCCTCCTCCCCTTCCTCTTCCCCCTTTCCACTCTCCCTCCTCCCTTCCCTCTTCCCCTTCCTCTTCCCCTTCCTCTTCCCCCTTTCTTCTCTCCCTCCTCTCCTCTCTCCCTCCTCCCCTTCATCTTCCCCCTTTCCTCTCTCCCTCCCCCCTCCCTCCCCCCTCTCTTCCTCCTTCCCTCCCTCCCCATTCTCCTCCCCTCCCTCTTCCCCCTTTCCTCCCTCCTCCCTTCCTTCTTCCCCCTTTCCTCCCTCCTCCCCTCCCTCCTCCCCTCCTTCTTCCCCTTTTCTTCCCTCCCTCTTCTTCCCTCCCCTCCCCCCCCATTCTCCTCCCCCCCTCCTCCCCCTTTTCTCTCTTCCTCCTCCTACCTATATCCTCTTTCCTTCCCTCTTCCCCTTCGTCTTCCCCCTTTTCTCCCTCCCTCCTCCCCTTTACCCCTCCTTTTCCCTTTCCTCCTCCCCATTCTCCTCCCCTCCTTCTTCCCCCTTTCCTCCCTCCTCCCTTCCTTCTTCCCCCTTTCCTCCCTCCTCCCTTCCTTCTTCCCCCTTTCCTCCCTCCTCCCCTCCCTCCTCCCCTCCTTCTTCCCCTCCTTCTTCCCCTTTTCTTCCCTCCCTCTTCTTCCCTCCCCTCCCCCCCATTCTCCTCCCCCCCTCCTCCCCCTTTCCTCTCTTCCTCCTCCTACCTATATCCTCTTTCCTTCCCTCTTCCCCTTCGTCTTCCCCCTTTTCTCCCTCCCTCCTCCCCTCCTTCTTCCCCCTTTTCTCCGTCCCTCCTTTTCCCTCCTGTCTTCCCCTTTCTCCTCCCCTCCCTTCTCTCCCTCCTCCTACCTTCATCTTCCTCCCCTCCCTCCTCCCCTTCCTCTTCCCCCTTTCCTCCTTCCCTCCTTTTCCTCCCCTCCTCCAATCTTCAATTACCCCTGCCCCTCACCCCATCCCTCCCCCTCCTCCCCCCCCCACACTCTTCCTTGCCCCCTTGTGTGCCCTCCCCACCCCTGTGCACATAGCACATGGCCACCCTGTCACTGTCCTCACCCTTGATATCTGCTGCCATCGTCTCTCAGGCGTCCTTTTCTGATCCTTGGGCTTTCTCTCCTGCTCCCTGCAGGTTATCACATTTTACTTTTTAAGAAAAACAGTAAAAAGTTGTGAAATGTAAGTCATATTAGAGAGGTATAGAAACAACCACCTAGAAGCAAAGAATTCTCAGAGCAGACCCTGCAAGACCACCTTCCAGACCGGGACTGGCAGGGGCCCTGACCTCTACTCCCCTTTTCCTGGGTGGTGACCGCGCATGGGGTGTGGGCTCCGCCTGTCCATTGGATGAGATGCCCTCTGCAGTAATCAGGGAGGGGCTGCTGGAACAGACAGGACCCTGGGAAGAAGGGAACTCAGTGTTCAGGGATGGGGAGAGGTTGCCATGACGTTGCCCAGCAGCTGACCCACCCCCATCCTGAGGAACTCTGGAAGGCCCCTGAGCACTCCCTGCTTCTGGGAGCCTGGACTGCGCCCCTCCCCCCCCCCCCCCCCCCCCCCAACAGTTTCAGCCTCACCTGGAGCCACGAGTCTCCATGGCACCTGGGGGCTCACCAGCGCTTCCACAGGCCTATCTGCGCCGTGCAGAGCCCGGTCTAGAAACTGTTCACTTCTGAGTCTCTCTTGATAGGGGTGTTTACTTTTCATAATGAGAGAAAAAAGAAGCTGTGAAAGCTCTGCAGTGAGCTGCGTTCAGGTGTAATCTTCTCCGCTTCCCTGGGAATAAACCATTGCGTGCTGCCCTTGAGGACGGAGCCTGCCCGTTGGATAGTACAGTCGGAGAACCTTCTGGAAGGAGCGGGGTGGGTCAGGGCCCTGGCGCTTTGTCTAGTGCCTTGCCAGCAGGCCTGCCCTCACCGTGCCCATCGACTGCCCCTCCTCAGGTACGAGATCAAGGACCTGCTGAGCCACGCCTTCTTCGCGGAGGACACGGGAGTGAGGGTGGAGCTGGCAGAGGAGGACCACGGCAGGAAGTCTAGCATCGCCCTGCGGCTCTGGGTTGAGGACCCCAAGAAACTGAAGGGCAAGCCCAAGGACAACGGGGCCATAGAGTTCACCTTTGACCTGGAGAAGGAGACGCCGGATGGTGTGGCGCAGGAGATGGTACCATGACGCTCGCTTGCGGAGGGCGGGTGGCGGCTACCGGTAGATGCGGGGTATTCCGCGAAAGCGTGTGGTTTCCAAAGATCAGGACGAGGTCGGAGCAGGGGTGTGGCCCTATGGCGAGCGTGCAGGGCGGGGACTGGGGGCTCCAAGGCAGCACGGTGAGGGCTCCTATGGGGTCGTGAGGGGTCCCGTGGAGCCGTGCAGGGAGGCACTGGGGGCTTGGGTGGATCGGGAAAGGCCCGGGTTTTGACCAGGGTTTTGCTGCTTTTGTGTGAATGTGGCTTTGGTTTGATTGTCCCTTTGTTGCCGAGGGCACTGGGTCCCGCTGCAATGCTGCAGGAGAGGTGCGTGTGAGAAAGGAGCTGCTGATTTTTGCTGTAGAAAGTGAGCTTGAGTGAAAATCCGCGTGCTCGCCGCAGGGGAGGCAGTGCTAGGCCGTGCCTCTCGTCGGCACAGAAGTGCACGCCCTCTTTTCCTGCATCTAGCACGCCTGGCAAAATCGTAGTGCCTCCCAGGGTACAGCTCGTGGGTTCTCTAGACTCCCTGGCCCTGGGTGGGTTTTAAGGAGGAGGAAGTGGACTGTGGCTCTGGAGGGTGGGCTGGGAGGCCACGTCATTCCTCGAGCCCCTGCTCGGAGGAGGAAACTGAGGCTGGCTGTGCCGTGTAAGATGTGGGCCACGGGCTGTGGCTCGGCTTTGTGGGCGTAGGGCGCCTGTGAACACAGCACGTGAGGAGTCCATGGCCTTGTGGGTACATCGGGGCAGTGGTAGCAGAACGGTTGCTGCACGGCCAGCCGGGGCCTCACCGCGCCCTGGATGGTGGCTGGTCCTCTGCTGCTTCCCACATGTACGGTGAGCATGACATCCTGCTGATGGCCCGGAGCCCAGGACGGGACCACCCTCACCTTCCCAGCTGCCGGTCACATCCCTGGGCCCAGAAACGGGGCAGCACTGCTGTGAGTAGATCGAACGGGGCTGTGTGGCTCACACGCCCGAGCGGATGTTGGATCGCTAGGTACCGACTTGCAGTTAGTGGGCACGTCAGTGCCCTGACTTCAGGACCCTTGTTCCTCCTTGACCTACAGCACCGCGGTCCCCTCCCACCTTCCAAAATTTAAAGCACAAGCATTGACGAGCTGGGTGATGTGCAGGCCGGTGGCCCAGGAGTGAGGGTCCAGTGCCACATGTCCTGGGGACCCACAGGGAGAGGGACCTGGCCAGGAGGTAGGCTGTGGCCAGGGGTGGCCCTGCTGGAGACGATGCGGGTCCCTGGGGCTGCCGTGAGGGGTGTGTCTGTCAGGGCCGGCCAGGTCGGGCCGGTGTGGGCACCTCCGGAGGCCTGGGGGCAGGCAGCTGTCTGCCTCCCTGTGAGCCTGGTGGCACCTGCTCCACACACCCGGGGAGCCTCCCTGCCCAGGATGGATTCCGGTGGGAGCCCCGCGCAGGTCAAGGGCCACAGCAATGCACGAGGACGACGGACCGCGGCACAGATGGATTCCACGTGATGTCGTCTGCCACAGTTGGACCAGGCGCCTCCTCCAGCTCTTCAGTTGTAGGAGGGGGTGGTGGCCACACTCGGCCTGAGGCCTTTTTGGGAACACCCACTCTCGTGAGCGACTTCTCCCTTCTCTGCCTCAACACAGAGATGCCCGGCCTCCTCTGTCTCCGGCCCATGCCGGGCCTGGCGCCTCGCCTGCCCTCAGTGAACCCCTGGCCCTTGGCTGGACTTTCTGGGCAGCGTCCGCGCATTCCCGGTGGAGACCCTAGGGCCCCACACTTTTTCTGAGGAGCGTCCTACAAGCAGCAGGACGTTCTCGCCGACTGCGCGTTGCTGTGTTCAGTTAAAGATGATGGAATGATGCATGCCCTCTCCACTCCGGGAGCAGGACGAGCTGGTGCCTCGGGAGCTGCCAGTGTCGAGCTGAAAGTGGCTGCGTTTCCAGGGCCGGGTCTGCCTGCGGCTTCGGCTCCTGGCCGGGACCTTCCCGAAGGCCCACCGTAAGACACCAGATCTGACATCAGGAGCCCCAGTGGGGCATTGTTGCCCCCGGCTGCCCTGGGTGGCCACGTACCAACAGCTGTAATTGAACACACCTACTTCTTTGCAATGCCAGCGCCCATGTCACAGGCTAAAACCAGCCACCTCTAGCAGGTGGCTCACGGGGTATAGGGGACGAGATCGAGATCACCGGGGGTGAGAAGGACCCGTCCCCTGGGCTGGCTTTGGCCTGGAAGTGATCCCTTGTGAGGACTCCTGGAGAAGGGGCTCGCAGCCTGGCCCGGGCTCCCCGTGTCTGTGCACCCCCTCTTCTGCCTTCATGGCCTTGGTGCAGTCGACATTGCATTGTGGTAAAGAATGGGGCTAAATTTTCCCCATCCGGGAAAAAATAGAAGAAACACCTTAGAGAGGATCGCCAGGGGGTGACCGTGAGGACAGAGATGGAAGGAAAACTGGGCCATGGGCAGAAAATAGAAGCAGCAGGCAGGTGTGTCCGCGGGGCGCCTTCTTGTCTGTGGCCTCTGGTCAGGGTGGCCCTATGGTGGGCTGGCAGGTGAGTGGGCGGCACTGACCTCAGCCCCAGCCCCTCGCGAGAATCCTGGCCGAGTGCCAGCACTCACCCTGCCACCCGGGGCCCCAGTCTGGCGGGAGGCTGGCTGCCGAGATGTCTGCGGGATTTTGACATGGTTTGCTCTGTCCAGCAGGGTTGTTTTCTGAAATGAGATTGTGAAGTTACCATCAGTCCCACCCTTAAAGAAAAGTTGCAAACGTACCAAAGAGAACCATTTCACATGATGTCT
Organism: Neofelis nebulosa; assembly: GCF_028018385.1. Classification (NCBI taxonomy): domain Eukaryota; kingdom Metazoa; phylum Chordata; class Mammalia; order Carnivora; family Felidae; genus Neofelis; species Neofelis nebulosa. Next base: position 94,358,353 of record NC_080793.1, on the reverse strand, counting down.
AGACCTGATGCCCCATCACCCCGAATATGCCCGTGTCTCTTTTCCACCGTTCTACTTGGCCACCCCAGCCATCAGAACGGGGAGAGCCACTCAGGCCTGTTCAGGGTCCCTTGTTGTCTGTCTTTAGTTGTCTTGCCATGAAGGATACATCCGGTGACCACCTTGCGTGGCTCCCTTGTGGTCATGTCCGTGTGTCTGTGGGAGTGCTTGGCGTGGGGCTGTGTCCCCACCAGGGCCAGCCCACTGAGCACGTGGCCTTTGATCGCCTGGTTGAGGGGCGTCTGCCAGCGGTCTCCTAGGAAGTGGTGGGTGGGTGTACCTCGTGACTGTGTCCTCTCCATTTATTTGCGTCTCCGTGGACTCACGGTTTTGTTGGTGAGTTACCCATGACCACATAGTACTTTACCCCAAATGCAGCACTGTACACGTGTGTGGTCTCACACTGTCCCTGCGGTCAGGAATCTGGGCGGCTTAGGGGGTACTTCTGGCTCTGGGTCCTCCACGCCATGTGGCCGGGGCGTCATCCAGGGCTGACCGGGGCCGAGGGTCTTTTGGCGTCTGTGTCACTCACCTGGCTGCTGGCAGGCCACTGTTTCCATCCGGTGGGTTGTTCCATAGGCCACTCGTGACATGGCTTCCCGTGAGCCCGAGATCCACGGGAGGGTGTGGAGGGGCGGACAGAGACCACACATGTGGTGTCTTGTGTAACCTCATACCAACAGTGACACCTGTCACTCCTGCCGCCACAGGTCACTTGCGCTCCCCGCCATGTGCACTGGTGGACATGCTCCTCAGGCCATCACGGCGTCACTCTGTGTTTTGATGCCCAGCACGTGTGCCTTTGGACCGTGGAAGTGCTGGGTGCCGGCCCGCGTCCTCCCACGCATCCTTCGTTCCTCGTTCTCTGAGTGTGGCTTGCTTTCAGGCACAGTGAGGTGTCTAGGCCCCTCCTCCTTCTCTTGCCTGAAACCACTGTTCCGTGGGGAGCTCAGCTCTCACACTGGCCAGACTCCGGGCACCACCCCGGGCCCAGCTGGTGTTCTGTCGCCTGCACACACGCTCATGTGTGCATCTATGCACACGTATGTCTGCTGTATGTTGAAAGCCGTGAGTTCGCTCGTCTCCCGATAGGTGCCAAAAGTTCTGTGCTCTGGCTTTCTCCGTTTCCACACGAGGCTCCCACGGTGATGGGGCAGAGATGGGCCTCCGTTGCTTCGTGGTTTTGCCCTCGGTGTCCTCTGGGAGAGCTGTGACTTTTCCCAGAGATCCGGGGCTCCTTCACAAATGCTCTCCTGGGTTCAGAGTTTTCCGGGCATGGGTGCCCCCGTCCCCCCTTGTCTCAAGTTACACGGTGCACCCCCTTCCCTTTGTGCGTTTTTGGAGAGCTGTCCGGCCAGAGGCAGCTTAGGGTCCCTCCCCTCCCTGCACTCGTCCCGCGGGCACACGCACCTGCTGCAGCCTTGCTGTCCCAGGAGCGGCACTGTGCAGGTCCAGAGGGCTGTGCTTTTTGCAGATTTTCAGTTGGCAGGAGGGCACTTCCTTCCAGGCGGGTGAGAGATAGGGTGGGGCCTGAGAGGGGCTTCTGCAGAAATCCTGTGAATGGGAGGTGACTGGTAATGGTGTGGCACCGTCCTTTGCAGATCGAGTCGGGATTCTTCCACGAGAGCGACGTGAAGATTGTGGCCAAGTCCATCCGCGACCGAGTAGCATTGATCCAGTGGCGGCGAGAGAGGATCTGGCCGGCGCTGCAGCCCCCGGAGCAGCGGGACCCAGGCAGCCCCGACAAGGCCAGGGGCCCGCCCGCACCCCTGCAGGTCCAGGTGACCTACCACGCAAAGGCTGGGCCGCCGGAGCCCGAGGAACCCGAGGCAGACCAGCACCTCCTGCCTGCCGCGCTGCCGGCCAGCGCCACCTCCCTGGCCTGTGAGTGCCGTCCTCCCCGCGCCCGCGCCCCCAGCCCGCGCGCCTCAGGTGTGGACCGCAGGTGCGGGCGAGCGCTCTCCCTGGGGCCGGGGGGCACTGGGGTGTCTTTGGCTCGTGGAAGCCTAGCGTCTCGGGACAGGCGGGGACAAATGTGCAGAGAGATCCAGAACCTCCCGTGCCCCAAGCCAGTAGGATGGAGTGGCTCATCCAGCTACTGCTTCTATGTCGAGGCCAGTCCTGGCCGCGGGGCCTGGTGGGGGCATCCCCGCCGGGACACCACTGCCCTGGGGCCGAGAACGGCTGCAGTCTCCCGTGGTCCTGGCGCTCTCAGCCGTGACCTTTGCTGCCAGGATTACATGTCCCCGAGGTTATCTCCTTTCTAGTGCCCGACCTTTGGCACCTTCACCCTGTTTCCCAGGGTATCACTGATGGCTTGTTGGGAATCACGCGGAGTCCCGGATGACTGGGAGAGGGAACAGAGGGTCTCCTGCAAGTCTGGGCAGAAGAATGGCCTGCCTTTGCTGCTAGTAGCCTAAAAATCCAGCTGTGGGCTGAGGGTTGAGGACGTGGCATCTTCCGCCCATTCTGTGAATAAGTGCTGAGTATGACTGTAGCCTACCTGGGCCACGTTTTTAGGCTGTTCGTGTGGAGAGGTCAAAATCTCCTGTTCGACTGATTTAGTAGGAGCACGCCATCTGTCGTTAAAACAGTAGTGACGTTCTTCAAAGTGGGCTACTGAAATTCAAACCAGTAGCTAGCTGTGCTCGGAGACCGCGTGCTTGCCTCCGGCTTCCTCCCGACCCGCTGGCGTCCTCATCCCACTTCTTGATAAGCCAGCGGTTAATCGAGGGGCATAAACTCTGCGTGGGAAAAGGCTCTCTGTATCGGGCGCACTTCACACACCAAACACCTGGCTGTTTGAACGGTTTCTAGGCAGGAGAGACACCCGGACCTGGAACGCAGTCTGCCGGGGTCAGCTGTCCCTGCACAGACTCGACCTGCCGTGCAGACACGGATCGCACGGTGGCTCAGCATGGGTGGGCGTTCTGTCTGCAGACACGGTCTGCCTGTCGATCCAGGGCGGTGCTGTGCGTTCGTTGTGAGTTCTGTAAAGCAGATAACGTGGTTGCGTCGTGTAAAATTCAGACGGTACCGGGGGGTGTGCAGCAGAGGTCAGTGACTGTTCCTCCTTGGAGGCCACTGATGTTGCCTGTCTCTTAATGGTAACTTCCAGAGATAGTGTGTGCATAGAATCATTCACATGCACCCACACGTATGTGCATATATGCACACGTGTGCACGCAGCAGAACCCACACACATGGGTGTCCACAACGTACTGAGCGTACTCGCACACACAAAAGCCCTGTGCTTTGTGAAGGTGAGATGACGGGGTCCGGGCTGCACACACATCACTGGAAAAGGGACCTGATCTTGAGTAGCAAGGTGGGTGGGCAGACGCACGCATGTCAGAAGGTACAGCAGACATGCTGTGGGGTTCTCCACCACAAGCTGCCCACCTCAGCCCAGATCAAGCTCATTGAGAAGGTGTGGGTCAGCACCCAGTGACTGCAAGAAGGCACTTTGTCAGTAGGTTTAAAAGATTTTTTTTTTAAGTTTACTTATTTATTTTGAGAGAGAGAGACTGAGAGAGGAAGTGAGCAGGGGAGGGGCAGAGAGAGAGGGAGAGAGAATCTCCAGCAGGCTTCCACACTGTCAGCACAGAGCCCAGCTGAGAGCTCGAACCCCCGAACCATGAGATCATGATGTGAGCCCAAATCAAGAGTTAAGATGCTTAACCAACTGAGCCACCCAGGTGCCCCTAAATTTTTAATTCTAGAAATAACACATTCCCTTTATTTTTTTTAGGAGTAGAATTCAGTGATTCATCACGTACATACAACACCCAGTGTTCATCACAGGTGCCCTCCTTAGTCCCCATACCCCATCCAGCCCATCCCCCACCCACCTCCCTCTGTCAACCCTCAGTTTGTTCTCTATCATTAAGAGTCTTTTGTGGTTTGTTTCGCTCTCTTCTCTTTCCCTCCTTTCCTGTATGTTTATCTGTTTTGTTTCTTAAATTCCACATATGTGTGAAATCTGACTTATTTCACTTAGCATGATACATTTTCACTCCATCATTACAAATGGCAAGATTTCATTCTTTTTGATGGCTGAGTAATATTCCATTATATGTATGTATATATATACACACACATATATACATACACACATACATATACATATATGTATATATGCATGTATATATCATATCTTATCCATTCATTTGCAGTGGGCATTTGGGGTCTCTCCATAGTTTGGGTATTAAACACATTCTGCTTAAGAAAGTAAAATGTTGCACATATGGTTAAAGTTGGTTTATATGAAATTTGCCAAGTCTGTACATACTCTTTTTCTTGTGCACACACTGTGTGTTTCTGTGTTTCTGTCTTGTGTGTGTCTGTCTCTATTGCTCTGTCTCTGTGTCTCTCTTTGTGTGTCTGTTTCTGCGTGTCTCTCTGTGTCTCTGTGTCTCAGTGCATGTCTCTGTGTGTGTCTGTCTCTGTAGGTCTCTTTGTGTGTCTGTCTCTACATGTCTCTTTGTGTGTCTGTCTCTGTAGTCTTTCTGCATGTGTCTCTGTCCCTCAGTGTGTTCTTTCTGTGTCTCTGTGCGTGTCTGTTTATGTATATCTCTTTGCATGTGTCTGTGTGTCTGTCTCTGTAGGTCTCTCTGCGTGTGTCTCTTTGTATGTCTTTGTCCTCTGTGTCTCTCTCTGCATGTGTCTCTTTATGTCTCTGTGTGTCTGTCTCTGTCTAGGTTTGTCTGTATGTGTCCGCGTCTCTGTCTCTGTGTGCAGGAGGAAATGACCACCAACTGCTCACTGAAAGTCACCGCGTGTCTAATGGGTTCCGTGCAGTTATAGACCTTGGGGCTCTCGTGTCCTCCCAGGTTAGAGCGGACCCTGATGAGCCCCTGGGAAAAAATGACTTTGATGTAAAGCCAGCAGGATTCCCTTTTACTCCATTCGCTTAAATTACAAATGGACACAATGCTGGCTCTCCGAGGCGCCCTGTAGACGTGCTTGGTGCTGCGGGTGGGAAGCCACAGTGTCCGTGTACATTCTGGAGTCTGGAAGCAGGAAGCAGAAGGTGCCATTTCAAGCAGGATTTTGTCTTCACCGTTCAGTGGCCTGGCCATGCAAGCGGCCTGTCGTCCCCACTGTGATTTGGGGAGGCGAGCCCGTGGCCACGGGGCCTGTCTGTGCCTGGTGTGTGGGTGGCTCCCTCCGCTGTGGCACTGGTGCGGGGAGCCACCCCCTCTCGGCCTCTCTGCGGGGTGGGGCCTCGCCTGCCCCATTTTCCAGCTGGGTTACGGGTGGGCCTGTGATGTGAGGGCCAGGTTTGGACTCAGCTTTTCCTGCTTTGTGCTCTTTGTCGTGGTGGTGGTGAAGGTGGCCAGAGTCCCTGCCCCGTAAAATACGGATGAGTGTTGCTTCTGCCACAGGACCCTAGTTTCTAGCCTCTCCTAGCTTCTGTCAGCCTCCTAAGGTCCCTTGCCGAGCTCTCGCTCTCCAGCCGGGCCAGGCAACAGGTGAGGGCCCTGTCTGTAGCCAGGGTGGACACACTTCCTGCAGAGGATGCTGTCAGGTGCCCTCCTGGGACCCGTGGTGCCCATGGCAGATGGCCCCTGGACAGCATCGGGGTGGGGCGCCAGGGCATCCCCGGGTGGGTTCCAGCCCCTGCCCCCCATCGTCCTAGAGTGATTTGTCTAGAACGATAAGCACTTAAGTGCTCAGGTGACTGAGAAACCTGGCCAGGTCTGGGTTTGCCGGAGAGCGCAGGGGACCGGCTGAGCGTCGTGTCTGAGCACGGTCGCGGTCCCCAGACCGTGTGTAGAGTGCGTGGGGTGGTGTTTGGGGGTGTCTGCTCTGAGCCGTGCCTTTGTCCTTCCCAGCGGATAGCACGTTCGACAGCGGCCAGGGCTCCACCGTGTACTCGGACTCTCAGAGCAGCCAGCAGAGTGCGGTGCTGGGCTCGCTGGCGGACGCGGCCCCGCCCCCGGCTCAGTGCGTGTGCAGTCCCCCGGTGAGCGCGAGTGACGGGCCCGGCCTGCCGTACAGCCTGCCCTCGCTGGGGCCCTACCAGCAGCCTGCCGTGGTGAGTCAGCCCCTCCCCCCGTGGCCTGGAGCCCCACGGGCAGCCCAGGCTGCGCTGGCCCGTGGTCAGGCCCCGGGGAGGTCCACCCTGCTGGGACGTTGGGGGCTGTGCGCTGAAAGGCCCACTGGGTGGGAGGACAGGAGCGCGGAGCCCAGACCGCAGAGCTTCGTGGCTGTGGCGGAGCTGGCATCGTTTCTAGTAACGACACCGCTGGTTCCGCTTGCGTGTCTGGCCCCGCTGAGGGGGTCGTACGTGTCCCCGGGTAGCTCTCCACTGGACACCACGCAGCCGTTAAACGTTAGAAGCATGAGGACGGCAGAATTGTGGGGAACGTGTTGAGCCACGGTTGACAGACCTGTAGGGTAACTTGTAAGGTGCGGAGGCGGAGCCTGATGGGTGAAGCGGGAACAGCCGGGGGGAGGGGGTGGCGGTGGTGGGGGGTCCGAGCCGGCCTTTATTCTTCAATTTGATTTGATTTATGCCCAGATGAACCCCACGCTTCACAGCTGCAGAGCTGGGCTGTGGAGGGGGGTCCAGAGGGAGAGTCAGGCCCCTAGGCCCCCTTCCCAAGGGTCCAGCTGCTGCCGCCTGAGCACCGGTCCCCGTCTTGTGGGCCTGGGCCGTCGGGCAGGCTCAGAAGGTCCCTCTGGAGGGCGTTTGTGTCTGCTGAATCCTGGACTCGTTTCCAGCTCCCGTTGGTGGCTTTGCTGGTTTCATGAGATGAAGTGAAGCAGGATTTTAAACGGCAGCAGAAACTCACGTAGGGAAAGGTGGACTGTCACCCCACAGTGGTGGCAGTTGGTTCTGGGTGGCCCATCCTGCGTGCGGGGCTCCCCCTGGGCACATGGCTGCGGTTCCTGCACAGTGGCTTCAGGTGAACACGGAGGGGAGCTCGTCCCCCCCCCCTGCAGGCCTTTCATAAAGCATTTACTGTGAAGGACACAGTGAGCGGTGAGGCCTGGCAGTTCCTGTCACCCAGAAAACCAAAGCACTTTCCGAGTCGGCCTCGGACATCTTTCCTGTGTCCAAACCTGTGCCCCCCACAGCCCCCACCTGCATCTCCCATCTCCGTATTTGAAGTAAATCTCAGAAGAGTGTTTTGCCCATAAAGATGTCAGTCTGTACATCTGCAGGATCAGGTTCTTGAAAACAGAACCTGACAACATCATTACATGTAAAAATGAGCATGTGAGCAGCTCTTCCTTAACAGTGTCAGACACCCAGCGCTCAGACCGTGGACTCTGGGTCTGTGCTGCCACTGGCGATGGGGACTCTGGCGGCTGAGTCACTGAAGATCCCGGCTCTGTCCCACTATCTGGTCTCGCTTTCCCGAACCCTGCTTGTGATGTATTTGCGGGTCTGTGTTTCACACGGTCCCATACATGAAAAGCAAGCTCATTCATATCTCTCTCCCACTGAATGTCCCGGTTCTGCAAAGCCTTTATGGTGTTCTTTTCTCATGATTGCATAATGTCTCATAGACCTGAAATTCCAGAACATTCCTTGGTTGGGAGTAGTGGCTGTTCTCAGCTTAGAGACCACCACATCTCACTTCTGCCAAGTTCTGTGCCCAGGCGAGTCCCTAAAAGAGTGAGAGGCATATGGAGAGCGGGTGGCAGGTCACTGTGGCTGTGGAGCTCGAGCTGGGTGGGGGGCCTGAGGGCAGCCGGTGAGTGGCTCTCGGTGCTCTCTGCAGCCTGGACTGCCGGGGAGCTCCGTCCCGCCCCCAGCCCGCCCTCCGCTCCCGCAGCAGCATTTCCCGGAGCCAGCCATAAGTTTTGCTCCCGTGTCGACGGGCCCGGGCCAGCCTGTGCCTGCTGGCCAGCAGGTGAGTGTGGGCTGCCCTTGCTCACAGCCACCACCCTGGATGTGCAGCGAGCTCTGCTGGCCTGGGTCCCCTCTGCTCCTTCTCTGTGGTTGCCCGGCACCTGGGGTGCAGATGGGAGTGGGGTTTATAGATCCATACCACTTGGAAGAGCCCCGCTTACACAGAATGATGCCTTCAGATATGCGTGTCTCAGGCTCCGGGCTGGGTGTGTGTGTGTGCATGTTGGGGAGGCTCAGCAGGATGCTGATCTAAGGGAAGCCTCCCCCCGCATTTCTCTCCAGCCTCCTCCACTGGCCCAGCCGGCGCCCTTGCCCCCTGTCCTGGCCCCACCGCCTGTGGGCCCCCTCCAGCCGGTGCCCCCTCATCTGCCTCCCTACCTAGCTCCGACTTCCCAGGTGGTGGCCCCTGCTCAGCTGAAGCCCCTCCAGATGCCGCCAGCACCTCTGCAGCCTCTGCCTCAGGTGCCTGCTCAGGTAAAATCCCCCTCCCCGCACTGCCCTCCACCTTGCCTTTGCCCCCAGCCTGGCTGGCCGCTCTTCATACTCTGGGCTGTGAGTGCTCATGGGTCCTCGGGATGGGAGCACTCCCTGGGGCTGGGGTGGCCGTGCCCATCTGCCCTGGGCGTCTCTCCCAAGTACGTCCGGGACAGAGAGAGGTTCGGCCCAGGGTCAGGGCCACGGGAGCCAGGGTGTAGCACAAAGCTATGGCCACGGTCTATCATGGAGCCACCCAAGGCTGTGCCCATTGTGAGTCCAGGGCCTCAGATGACCAGGGACACTGGATAGTACACGGTGCTTGGGTGCTGTTGCTGGGGTTAATGCCATCGACGGCGTACCTGTCACGGTCCCATCACACCACGTTGGTGGGATGCAGAAGGGAACTGTGCCACATATTGAAGGTGTGAGCGTCCCCACGGTTTGCAGAAGCCCATGGGAGAGTCTTGTCACCTGGTCTTGTCCTCATCACAGTCACCGTCTAGTTAAGCTGCTGTTCCCTTTCTGGCGGTAACAGTGTTGAGTGGCTTTTCCGATAGGTAAAAGTTGGCTTGCAGACTTTTGTTGCTTGATAATCGCGGGAAGACGGGCATTATGTGACGATGCTCACATGTTGGCCACTGGAAAGGCTTTAAAGAGAGAATCCACCAAAATGTGTTAAGTGCTGATTCCAGGAGGCCAGATAGCGGGTGTCTCCAGGACGGAAGACCAGACCCGGAAGGTTCCAGAGCACCGCTGTGGGGCATGGCCCCAGCACGTGGGGGGTCTTGGATATGCTTTCCCCTGAGACAGCCCTCCAGAGTTTGGTCTCCGTGTGAGTGTGTTCAGACTGGGGGTGTTAGGCAAAGTAATTTCGGATCTTGGGGGCCAGTCTGGTGGTGTGGACGGTGCTGGCTCTCGAAGGAAAACGTGCGGAAGCTGTGAAGCCGGGAGTCGCTGCTCCAAGCCCTCGTGTCCGAGCTGCCGGCTGGTTCCTTTCTGCAGCAGCTGCCTGGAAGTGCCGGGGCTGGTGGTGGGGGCATCAGGCGGGTGCGGGGTGGGCCGGCGGGGGGCGGGGCGTGCGTCAGGCGTGCGTGGTGCGAGAGGACTGTTCTGGGGCTGGCGTGCGTCGGTCGGCGTGGGGCGGGAGGACTCGTGTCGGGTGGGTGTGGGGCGGGCGTTGGGCCGAGCGAGCCCTGGTGAGGCTGGCGTGCTCCCGTGTTTTTCAGGTGCCTCCGCTTCCCGTCGGGCCGCCCATTGCGCCCCTGGCCTCCATGGACAGCCTCTCCACAGCTTTGCCCGACCTGCCGGCCGCCACCGGGCCCGCCGTCCCCTCCGTCCCCGCTCCCTCTCAGTATTTCTCTCCCGCCGTCATCTTGCCAAGCCTCCCGCTCAGCGCCGCCGCCGCCCCCCTGCCCGCGTCACCAGCCCTGCCCCTGCAGGCGGTCAAGCTGCCCCACCCCACCGGGGCGCCGCTCGCCGTGCCGTGCCGGACCATTGTGCCAAACGTGGCGGCCACCGCCACCGCCATCCCTCTGCTGGCCGTGGCCCCGCAGGGTGTGGCCGCCCTGTCCATTCACCCGGCCGCTGTGGCTCAGCTCCCGGCCCAGCCCGTGTACCCGGCAGCCTTTCCGCAGATGGTGCCCAGCGACGTCCCGCCTTCTCCCCTCCACGCGGCGCAGAACGTGCGGGCTGCCCCGTCCCAGCCTGCGCCCCCCACGCTGCCGCAGCCCCACCAGCCAAGCGTCACACGCCTTCCAGAGCAGGCCGCTGCGGCAGGTGGGGCGGGGAGCCAGGTAATCCACCTGCCACGCAGGGCCCGCCCTCAGGTCCCGGAAGATGGCCTTAGCTGCTGACCCAGAGAGGTTCTCTGGCCTCTGCTTCTCCGTAGACCCGGGGGAGGAGGAGGGGTGGGCGAGCGGGCAGTTCTGTCCCTCGGCTGTGGCTTCTCATGCCGCGTGTAGCATGCCTGCTGTATCCAGAGTTGCAGCTGCGGGAGTTGGGGTGACTGATGCTTCCACTATTGGGCTCTTTAGAGGGTCAGTGTTAGCTGCTGCTGCTGCTGGTGATGGTGGTGGTGATGATGATGGGGTCCCTGGCCATGCCTTCTCCAGGCGGGGTCTAGAGCCCGTGTCAACTCCAGGCGGGGCACCTGGGAGCCAGCTAGTGGCTCACCCCCATCCCAGCAGCCAGGGAGTGAGGCAGACGGGGCTCTGAGGAAGCAGACAGGCAGTGCTAAGGGCACACAGCTGTGGGTTTCAGGCTGGCCAGAGCAGACAGGGATGACCCCTGGGGTCAGATGGGCACCCTAGGTGGCTTTCTGTGTGGACAGTGAAGGCCTGGCCTTCCCAAGACTCCATGCACCTGTTGGAGCTCTAAGCTGTTTTCCAACCTCACGTGAGGAGAGGAGCGGGAGTGGGGCCTGTCACCTGGGGCCTCCCCCCCCACCCCCCGGGCCCCAAGTCTCAGCAGCTGTGTGGCTGCAGTGAGCTATTTGCCTTCTGAGCTAAGATCCCTCTCCTGTGTGCTGGGGCCAGTAGCCCGCCTTGGGCCTCGTGTTGAAGATCTACCCCCAATGCGCGTGGAGGAGCCAGGTGTCACTTTGCACTCTCTAGTCTCGAGTAAGACCGCACATCTGGAGAGCACACAGGTTCTCCTGGCCGTTGATTCTCAATGCCTGATTCCAGAAAGGATTTGTTGGTGAAAAAAGGGCTGGTTTGTGTTGACAGCAGGGGGGCAGAGGAGATGCAGCAGTCTGGCACCCAACTGAACAAGCACCTGCCTGGCCCGTTAGTTGGGGTGACATCCGCTCAACCGGTCGGGGCTGTTTGCAGAAAGCCAAGGGCGACGTGGAGGCCTGGGGTCTGCAATGTCAGGGCCTGGACTGGTGCCTCTCTGCCTTCTGGCCTGGTGTGTGGGTCGCTGGCTCGGCCGGCAGCTGGGGCAGGCGCCGTGCGCCCACAGGCTGTTGGCCATGCCTGGCGGCCTCCCGGCGTCTGTGGTTTATGGATGGGCCGGGCTGGCTGCCTCACGGCCTCCCTGCGCTGAGAGAAGATTCCCGTGAACACAGCAGCTGGGGGTCCTTCCGGGGGAGAAGGGGCTGTGGCTTTCACAGCCGATCCCCACGCCAGCATGGCTAGTAGCGGGCCTTCGTGTTCCTGACCTCAACCTGGAGGCAGGGAGGGATGGAGGCTCCCGCTCTTTCGCATGGGGGCCCACCTTCTGCCTTGTTTTCTCAGCTGTCCCACCGGGAGCTTTTAGAGGGTCTGTGAGGAGCCCAGCCCGTGTCCCGAACCACCCTCTGCAGGCCGAAGTCCTCGCTCCTCCCGCACGTAGCTGACGGAAGGTTGGGGCAGTGTGTGGGTCAGGTCCCTTGGTGGCCCTGGGGAGCCCTGTCCATTGCTGAGTATTGGCCACCATTAGAGCTTCTCAGCTGGACTTAAGTTCGGAAGCGAAGTGTGGTTTTAGGTTTCATGGCACAGAGACGAGGACTTGGAAGTGCCCGTTGTTAGCGGTTACTGCTAAATGTGTGTGTTAATGTGTCCTGGGGCCAGGGGCCAGATTGCAGAGGAACGCCCATCACCCAGCCCTGAGTGGGTGTGCCTGCCTGGACCAGGAAGCACCTGCTTTGGCCCAGGACCCCCCCCTTGCCCCCCCCACCTCTTGGCAGAGGCATGGCTGGCACTCCAACTGGCTTCCCTGTCCCCTGTGCCCCCAGATCTTGCTTGGCCACCCGCCTCCATACGCTGTGGATGTCACCGCCCAGGTCCCCACGGCACCCGTGCCAGCCGCCATCCTCTCCCCACCTCTTCCCGAAGTGTTGCCGCCTCCTGTCCCCGAGCTGCCTCAGCTCCCCAGCTCCCTGGCCCCCGTGGTGGTGGCGGCCTCTCAGAACTTGCCTGTCCAGACCACGCAGCTCCTGCCGCCCGCCTCCCACCCACCACCACCCACGGGGCTCGGGGTCGCCAGCCCCTGCCCGGCCGTGCAGCTGACGGTGGAGACGGCCCCGGAGGTATGTGCCCCTGCCCCCTGCCCCCTGCACTCCCCCACCCCTGACCCTAGTAGCCCCCTGAGCAGCGGTCTTAGGTCTCCGCCCTGGAAGTTGGGACACACTCAGGAAGGTGGAAGTGTACCCTGTGACAGCTGTAGGCACTGCTTTTCCGCTCCCGCTAGGAGATTGGTGGTGCTCCCTCGGGGGGATGGGAAGGCCCGTGTGCTCTCCCGAGGGGATGACTGCAGCGGGGTGGCAAACGGTGTGCCCTTGCTTTCAGGAATTCCACGAGACGGAAGCTCTCGAGCCTGCCGCCTTGTGTGGTCGGCTTCCTGGGCCGGCGAGGTGGGGGGACAGCAGGCCGTGTGCGGCTGTGTGGTGGGGAAGCCAGTATAACCCATCCTCCTGTCCGTGGTCTTGTTTCAGGAGCAGTCCTCTCAGGAGAAGCAGCCCAGTGCCCCTCAGAGCTGTGACAGGTACCGGCCCAGCTGGCCCGCGGGCTCCCATGTCCACCCAGACCCTCCCGCACTGAGGCTGCGCACAGACCCCTGCCACCCTCGCCCTTGCCGGTCACAGCGTCTAGCACCTGTTTCCGAGCCTGACTTGGCGGAGCTTCTCTGAAGTCCCCCGGGGTCTGGGTCCAGGTCTTGGCACCTGTCTGTGGTGCCTAGCATGTACCAGAAAAGGAGGCAGTGGGCAAAGAGTGGGCCGAGTGTGGCCCACGCCCCCAGCCTCCCGACTCCGTGGCTGTTGGCCACCTGTCTTGCCTACCCATAGAGCTTGTCACACTGGGGGACGGAACCGGATGCAGGAAGCACTCATGTGTCCTGGTGTGCCAGCCCCAGTCAGTGCTGTGCAATGCCTCCTCAAACCCTGCTATGGCCCCAGGTGGTTGTTGAGTTCCTGTTGCACAGATGGGGAAACTGAGGCACAGGGGAGGATTTTCTTTTTTTTTTTTTTTTTTTAATTTATTTATTTTTGGGACAGAGAGACAGAGCATGAACGGGGGAGGGGCAGAGAGAGAGAGAGACACAGAATCGGAAACAGGCTCCAGGCTCCGAGCCATCAGCCCAGAGCCTGACGCGGGGCTCGAACTCATGGACCGCGAGATCGTGACCTGGCTGAAGTCGGACGCTTAACCGACTGCGCCACCCAGGCGCCCCAGGGGGAGGATTTTCTTAATCCTCATGTGTTCCGTGAGCCAGCTGGGCCCGAGTCACAGATCAAGACTCAGGACAAAGGTCCCGTGTCAGACAGCCCTACGACCCCAGTGCCACTGAGGACAGGCCTTATGGTGGGAGAGGGGGCTGGGGGCCCTGAAGGTGGGATCGGGGCTGGCCTCACATCCTCTAGCTTTTCTGGCTATTTCCTGATCTCGCGTGAGGACTGTCTGCGGGTGGCTGTAACGTTGGGTTTTCACACAGCTACGGAGGCTCCGACGTTCCCTCTGGAAGAGAGATGAGCGACAGCTGTGAGGGTGCATTTGGTGGTGGGAGGCTGGAGGGCAGGGCCGCCCGGAAACATCACCGCAGGTCCACACGTGCGCGCTCCCGCCAGGAGAGAGCCAGCCGCCCCCGGCTCACCATCCTGAACGTGAGTGGCCCGGCAGGGCAGGCCCGTGGGCACAGGGCTCCCCGGACGCGGCCTGCTCGCGGTCTCACCACCCCCGTGTCCTGCAGGTGTGCAACACGGGCGACAAGATGGTGGAGTGCCAGCTGGAGACGCACAATCACAAGATGGTGACGTTCAAGTTTGACCTAGACGGGGACGCGCCTGACGAGATCGCCACCTATATGGTGAGGCCAGGTGTCTTCCCCTGACACAGGAGGGCCATCTCCTGCTTCCGCTGTCCCCGGGGGGCGCTGCTGCTGTCACCGAGCCGCCCCTGGGCTGAGTGCGGGGCGGAAGGGAAGTGCACCCGTCAGGGAATAGCTCGTGCGGCGAGGCCCACAGCGTGTCCGCCTGAGCAGGGCTGCCTGTGACGCTGCAGGTGGAGCACGACTTCATCCTGCAGGCCGAGCGAGAGACGTTCATCGAGCAGATGAAGGACGTCATGGACAAGGCGGAGGATATGCTCAGTGAGGACACGGACGTCGACCGGGGCTCCGACCCCGGGGTCAGCCCGCCGCACCTCAGCACCTGCGGCCTGGGCACTGGGGAGGTGAGTGCTGGGAGGGCCGGGCTGCTGGAGGGTCTGCAGGTCACGCGGCTTTGGGTGAGGTGGCCCGGAGGGTGGGCGCTTGCGGCTCAGGGAGGGTGGACCGGGCTCCGGAGGCCCCTTGGGCGGCCACGCTGGGCTCTGTGGGAGGTTCTTGTTCCACACGGTCTGCTGATCTCTGCTCCTTTACCTCCCAGGAGAGTCGCCAGTCCCAAGCAAACGCCCCCGTGTATCAGCAGAACGGTACGTCTGCCTTCTGGGCCCGCACCTGCCATCCTGACCTACCTCTGGAAGAGGCATTTCTGTCCTTGTCCCTTCTCTGTCTCTTGGCCGTTTGATAAGACCGTGTTGAGCATATCATAAGGGGGTTCGGCCATGAAACTGGGGGGTTTGCTGGCGGGTGTGGTGAGCTGGGTGTGGAGCTGGGTGTGGCCCTGGTGGGGACTGAGCACAGCATGGACTGGCCGCTGCCTCTGTCCCCCCTTCGTTGATGGCATTGCCAACGTTCTGGGAACAAGCTCGTGTTGAGGGTGTTGTGTGAGCCCCAGGCTTCCAGGGAGGAGTCCCCCCAGGCGGGCTGCACATGCCCCCCCACTGGTGTGAGAAGAGCAGGTCTGGTGCCAATGGCGAGGGGTCCTGTCAGCCATGGGAGAAATTCACTCTGTCTCTCCTGCTGTTTTGCTCTGCTCTGTAGTTCTGCACACGGGCAAGAGGTGGTTTATCATCTGCCCGGTGGCTGAGCACCCAGCGGCGGAGGCGCCTGAGCCTTCACCGCCACTTCCTCTGAGCTCCGTGCAGCCAGAAGCCAGCCAAGGTAAGAGCAGCTGGAAGTTCCACGCTCTTCTCCCCGGTAGCTTGGTCACTCGGCGTGCCGGCTCAGCCCGCACCGTCACCCCAAAGCCCAGCATGGCTCGTGGACCTCATCAAGTCCACCTGGTTTTCCACCTAGTCAAGGTGGCACTCAGGCTCGGGCTGCCCTTACTGTCCTCGTGCAGGTGACGCACCCGGCCGCTCAGCTGTGTGCCCAGGGACTCTGACCTTGCT
This sequence comes from Neofelis nebulosa, assembly GCF_028018385.1. Taxonomy (NCBI): domain Eukaryota; kingdom Metazoa; phylum Chordata; class Mammalia; order Carnivora; family Felidae; genus Neofelis; species Neofelis nebulosa. Next base: position 94,342,780 of record NC_080793.1, on the reverse strand, counting down.
CTCTCTTACCGCCGTGGGCGATGGCTCCCACCTCCTATTTCTTCCCTCTGTGTGGCCCACCTGTAGGACACTCTCCTCCTTACTCCGCTTACTCTGGGGGTGGAGTGGGAAAGTCCCTTTCAGTACTAAGACTCTGATTTTAAATTGTCCCCAAGGAGAACTAATACCGATTTGGCCGTGTGGGGACAGATGCCAGCAAGCTTGCCCTTGGGGCGATCGTTAAATCCTTATTCCGTGGTCCCTTGGGAGGCTGAAAATAATCACTTGAACAGATTAAGGTTTAATTCCCTGTAAGCTGGCAGGAGAAAGTTGCCAGTTATGTAATTTGACCTAACTTTATGGCACATGGGTGAAAAATATTTGTAAATCATTTTTCATTTTATATCATGAGTTCCCAGTGATTTCTGTTATACTTCTGAAGGTTTGTTCCCATGGGGAAAAGGTCAGCCTGATAACAGAATCCCAGCACAGCCATAAACAGACCTGGTGACCTCAGGTAAAGGACCTGGCCCACCCTGGATGAGGGGTCAGGGGAACAGCAGCATTGTCTGCAGTGGCTCAGTTTTAAAATAAGAATATGCTTGATTTAATACACACACACCCAGTTAACTAGAGGCAGAAAAACCCTTATAAAGTCAGTTTTCTTTGTGATGCATTGATTCATAGGACGTGCCCAACTTAAACCCTAATTCCCTCATCTGTTCATTGATCTCAGAGAACCTTTGGGAGCCAGTTTCCTTACTTATTTGAAAAAAAAAAGTAGCTACTGTCAGGGACAGCAGATTTGTTCATCGGGATGCACCGTCCACTGAGGATGAGAGAAGTTGGATGATGGTCAGCTTGAAGGTCCTTGGGCATCAAAGGCAGTGCAGATCAGGCCAGGGTCCAGGGGAGGGTGGAGACCTAGGACGTGGGGTAGCCCGGTGCTGGCCCTGCTCCCCTGGAGGCAATTCCCATTCCTGAAAGGTGACTGAGAGGCTGAGGGCTGAAGCTTCAGCAGGCTGGAGAGAAGGCGCGGAGTCCTGCTGGAGAAGTGACAGGCCAGGCAGAGCAAGGAGCCACCTCAGCATGGCGCCTGCATTGGGGTGATGTTGGAGCATGTGCCGTGTGCTCAAGCAGAAGCACGCAGGTCCTCTCTGGAGGAGGGTAGCTCCGTTCTGGACCTCGCGGTTGTGCACCTTTTGAACGCACTGCTTGACTCACGATAAGAAATAGAGAGTCTGGGTGATATGGAGTTTCCACACAATAGCAGCCCTTCACTGAGCCTAGCCGCGTGCCGGCACAGCTCTTTGAGACTTGGGAAGTAAGTAGCAACAGGGGGATGGAGGAAGTGAGCCAGAATTCCAGGGATTCCTGGGCTGGTGGTGAGCTTATAGCATTTCCCTCTGGTGCCTCCTGGCCTGAGGTCAGGGCAGTGTGCAGCCTGGGAGTGAGTGCTGGGTGCAGACAGGGAGGCTCCGGGAGATGCCCGCTACTTTCCTTGCAGAGCAAGAGAGTGAACAAATTCCTAAAGCACAGAGCATGGTGTGGGGTCCTCCCTGTCCACCCCCCACCCCCAACATTTCTGAGGGGCAGCAGCAGCAACAGGAACCAACGCAGTGGAAGTGGAGAGCATTTCTGCTGGGTGGAGCCAGAAGTCAGGGGAAAAAGGATACAAAATCAAAACCATTGCTCTTTTCACTTTCTTCTCTCCTGCCACTGGGCTCTGCTCCTCTCAGTTGTTCAAGTGGATGGTTTCAGGGGACTGGAAAGGGGTGTCATGGATCTGAGATATCATGCAAAAGGAGGAGCTTGGGGAGGAATCCCATGAAGTTGTTCATGAACTCCTGGGCTTACCCTCGTCCTGTGTGTGTATGGATCTGATCCTAATTAGCACATGATAAGCTGAGAACTGAGCTGATGGATAGACTGACATTGTAGCCACAGCTCTTAGAAGGTGGATTGTAACTCGCAGCTTGAATCTGACCAGGTTAGTTGTCTGCTAAAGGAAACATCAGCATTTCACCATAGGAGTTAAAGAGATGTAGGGTCTCATGGTATTCAAAATCCAGACTAATGCAGTCCAACCAGTGTAATCCAAATACTCCTCACATGAAAAGAAAAATGCCAGCTTGGGTTGGAAAAAGACCACCAACAATGACAAGACAAAATAGATGTTGGGATGATCTCACAAAGACTTTCAAGAAACAATTGTAAACATGATCCAACAAGCAATTATAAACGTTCTTGAAACAAATGTTGAAGTGGAAAGTGTTCATGAAGAAAGGGAGTACAAAGAGGAGACAGAAACTTGAAATACCTGGAACTATCTAATCAGAACTTAGAAAAAGATGAACAGAGCTTCACGGACTGTGGAACGGCACGGAGGTCTACTGTTTGTGTCATTAGTCCCAGAAGCAGAAGAGAAGGAGTGCAGTGCTGAGAAAATATTTGAGGAAATAATGCAGAAAACTTCCCAAGTTTGGTGACATTCAGACAAACCTATAGATTTTAGAAGCTGAATGAATCCCAAAAAGGATAAACCCAAAGAAATCCGTACCTGGACACATAAACTGCTGAGAAATAGAGAAATAAAAAACTGTGAAAGCAGCCAGAGAAAAATGATGTATGACCTGGAGGGGAGCAGTGTTTAAATGACTGCAGATTTCTCACCAGAAACTGTGGAGTCCAGAAGGAAGTGGCATGGCATTTCTAAAGCATTGAAGGAAAAAACCTGTCAGCCCAGAATTCTGTTTTCAGAGAGAACACCAAAAAAAAAAAAAAAAAAAAAAAAATCCAGAAAGAAAAAGAAAAGAAAGAATAAACAAGATTTTTAAAAGAGGGGAACAAGGGACAAACAAATCATAGGTCTACATCTAAACAATAATTGAATTAAATGTAAGTGGTCTTAGCACATCCTTGAAAAGACAGAGATTTGCGAGACTGGGTTAAAAGAAAATTTGACTTAATTGTTATCTATAAGCAACTTCAAATATAATGCTATAGGTACATTAAAAGAAAAAGCATGACGAAGATATAACATGCAAACACTAATCAAAAGGTCACTGGAATGGCTATTTAATATGCAAAATGGACTTCTAGAGCAAAGAAAATGACCAGGAATAAAAAATAACAACAAAAACAACATTACAACCTAGAAGAAAAAAAAAAAAAAGATCCTAGAAACACATAATCTTCCAAGACTGAATCACAAAGAAATAGAAAATCCGAGTAGATTATAAGTAATGAAATTGAATCAGTAATTTAAAAACTTCCCAAAAAACAAAAGTCCAGGACCAGATGGCTTCAGGTGAATTCTACCCAGCATTTATTTTTTTTATTTTTATCAGAAGGGGAATTTTTTTATTAAGAAAATAAAAATGAAATAACAAAACACATGCAGTTGAAGTTTTGTATAGAGAGCAATTTGTAGCAAGAAATGCTTATATTATAAAACAAAGGTCTTTAATCAATTATTTATACTTCCACCATAAGAAACACCTGAAAATAATATAACACTGTTAACAATAGTGGAATTAAAAGAAAAACTTTTTTTTGAGCAGTACTCAATTTTTAATTTTGATATTTAATTTTATTTTAATCACCTGGTGCTCATCATGACAAGTGCACTCCTTAATGCCCATCACCAGTTTCACCCATCTCCCACCCACCTCCCTTCTGGTCACCATCAATTTGTTCTCTATAGTTAAGAGTCTGTTTCTTGGTTTGCCTTTCTTTTTCCCTTTGCTCATTTGTTTTTTCCTTAAACTCTACATATGAGTGAAATCACATGGTACTTGTCTTTCTCTGACTGAATTACTTAGTGTTCTACTCTAGCTCCATCCACGTTAATTGCAAATGGCAAGATTTCATTCTTTTTTATGGCTGAAATAATATTCCATTGTATGTATGTATGTACACACCACATCTTCTTTATCCACTCATCAGCTGATGGACATTTGGGCTCTTTCCATATCTTGGCTGTTGTAAATAATGCTACTATAAGCATCAGAGTCTATGTATCCCTTTGAGTTAGTGTTTTTGTATTCTTTGGGTAAATACCCAGTTGTGCAATTACTGGATCATAGGGTAGTTCTATTTTTAACTTTTTGGGGAACTTCTGAGCTGTTTTCCAGAGTGGCTGCACCAGTTTGCATTCCCACCAGTAATGCACGGGAGTTTCCCTTTCTGCACATTACCACCAGCACTTATTGTTTCTTGTGTTGTTGATCTGAGCCATTCTGAGAGGTGTCAGGTGATACCGTAGTTTTGATTTGCAGTTTCCCTGATAATCAGTGATGATGAGCATCTTTTCATGTGTCTGTTGGCCATCTGTTATGTCTTTTTTTGGAGAAATGTCTACTTATGTCTTCTGCCCATTTCTTAATTGGATTATTTGGTTTTTGGGGTGTTGAGTTTTATAAGTTCTTTGTATATTTCGGATACCAACTCCTCATCAGATACATCATTTGCAAATATCTTCTCCCGTTCTACAGGTTGCCTTTTAGTTTTGTTGATTACTTTGCTGTGCAGAAGTTTTTTATTTTGATGTAATCTCAATAGTTTATGTTTGCTTTTATTTCCCTCACCTTGGGAAAGAATCTAGAAAAACTTCGCTATGGCCAATGTCAGAGAAATTAATGCCTGTGCTTACTTCTAGGATTTTTATGGTTTTGGGTCTCACATTTAGGTCTTTAATGCATTTTAGTTTATTTTTGTGTAAGGTGTAAGAAAGTGGCCCAGTTTCATTCTTTTGCATGTTGCTGTCCGGTTTTCCCAACACCATTTGTTTTGGGAAAACCAGAGACTGTTTTTCCCATAGGATATTCTTTCCTGCTTTGTCAAAAATTGACCATATAATTGTGGGTTTATTTCTGGGTTTTCTATTCTGTTCTATTGATTGATGTGTCTGTTTTTGTACCATACTATCTTGATTACTATAGCTTTGTAATGTAACTTGAAGTCCAGAATTGTGATGCCTCCAGGAGCTTAGCTTTTCTTTTTCAAGATTGCTTTGGCTATTCAAGGTCTTCTGCAGTTCCATATAAATTTTAGGATTGTTTGTTCTAGTTTTGTGAAAAATGCTGTTGGTATTCTCGTAAGGATTGCATTAAATGTGTAGATTGCTTTTGGTAGTATAGACATTTTAACAATATTTGTTTTTCCAGTCCATGAGCATTGGAATGCTTTTCCATTTCTTTGTGTCATCTTCAGTTTCTTTCATCAGTGTTTTATAGCTTTCAGAGTACAGGTCTTTTACTCCTTGGTTAGATTTGTTCCTAGGTATCATCATTTTTGTGCAATCGTAAATGGGATTGATTCTTTGATTTCTCCTTCTGCTTCATTATTGGTGTGTAGAAATGCAACAGATTTCTGTACATTGATTTTATATCCTGACTTTTCTGAATTCGTGTCTCAGCTCTAGCAATCAGTATCAGTGTATCAGTATCGTGTATCAGTATCTAGCAATTTTTTGGTGGAGTCTTTCAGGTATACTGTATAGAATATCCTGTCATTTGCAAATAGTGAAAGTCTGACTTCTTCCTTGATGATTTGGATGCTTTGTATTTCTTTTTGTTGTCTGATTGCTGAGGCTAGGACTTCTAGTACTATGTTGACTAAAAGTGGTGAGAGTGGACATCCCTGTCTTTTATTCCTGACCTTAGGGGAAAGGCTGTCAGTTTTTCCCCCTTGAGGATGATGTTAGTTGTATATTTTTCATATATGGCCTTTATTACATTGAGGTATGTTCCCACTAAACCTACTTTGTTGAGGGTTTTTATCATGAATGCATGTTGTGCTTTGTCAAATGCTTTTTCTGCACCTATTGAAATGATCATATGGTTCTTATCCTTCTCTTACTGATGTGATGTATCACATTGGTTGGTTTGTGAATGTTGAACCACCCTTTCAGCCCAGCAATAAGTCCCACTTGATCATGGTGAATGATTTTTTTTAATGTATTGTTGGATTCGGTTTGCTAGTATTTTGGGTGGGGGGGAATTTTGGATTTATGTTCATCATGGGTGTTGGCTTGTAGTTCTCTTTTTTAGTGGTGTCTTTATCTGGCTTTGGTATTAGGGTAATGTGGCCTCATAGAATGAATTTGGAAGTTTTCCTTCCATTCTATGTTTTGGAATAGTTTGAGAAGAATTCTTAACTTTCCTTTAAATGTTTGGTAAAATTCACCTGTGTGAAGCCATCTGGTCTTGGACTGTTGTTGGGAGTTTTTTGATTACTGATGCAATTTCATTTTTGGTGATCAGTTTGTTCAAATATTCTATTTCCTCCTTCAGTTTTGGAAGGTTATGTTTCTGGAATTTATCTATTTCTTCTAGGTTGTCCAATTTTTGGCATATAGTTTTTCATGATACTCTTTTATAATTATTTGTATTTTTGTGGTATTGATATTTATTTTTTCTCTCATTTTAATTTTATTTTAGTCTTTTTTTCCCTTGATAAGTGTGGCTAGAGGTTTATCAATTTTATTGATTTTTTTTTTTTCAAAGAGCCAGGTCTTAGTTTCATTGATCTGTTCCATTGTTTTTTGGTTTCTAAATCATTTGTTTCTGCTGTAATCTTTATGATTTCCTTCCTTCTACTGTTTTGGGATTTTGTTTGTTCTTTTTCTACTAACCTTAGGTGTAAGGTTAGGTTGTTTGAGATTTTTCTTGCTTCTTGAGATAGGCCTCAAGAAGCCTATTTATTGCTATATATTTTCCTCTTAGAACTACCTTTGCTGTATCTCAGAGGTTTTAGAGCGTTGCATTTTCATTTCCATTTGTTTCCATGTGCTTTCTGATTTCCTCTTTTATTTCCTGGTTGACTTATTTATTATTTAGTAGTGTGTTATTTAACCTTTTAATCTTTCCAGATTTTTTTGTGGTTGACTTCTAGTTTCATAGTGTTGTGGTCATATGACTTCGATCTTTTTGAATTTGTTGAGGCTTGTTTTGTGGCCCAATGTAACTGAATATATTCTGGAGAATGTTCCATGTGCACTTGGAAAGAATGTGTCTTCTGCTGTTTGGGGATGGAGTGTTCTGAATATATCTGTTAAATCCATCTGGTTCAATATGTCACTCAAAGCCATTGTTTCCTTGTTGCTTTTCTGTTTAGATGATCTGTGCATTGATGTAAGTAGGGTATACAGTCCCCTACTATTATTGTATTATTATCGATTAGTTAGTTTCTTTATGTTTGTTATTGTTTTTTGCATATGGCTGGTCTCATGTCGGGTGCATAAATATTTATAATTATTATATCTTCTTGTTGGATTGTCCTCTTTATTATTATATAATGGCCTTCTTTGCCTCTTGTTACAGTGTTTTAAAGTCTGTTTTGTTCAATATAAGTAATGCTACTCCAGCTTTCTTTTGACATCCATTTGCATGATAAATGTTTCTCCATCCCCTCACATTCAATATGCAGGTGTCTTTAGGTCTGAAATGAGTCTTTTGTAGGCAGCATAGATGGGTCTTGTTTTTTAATCTATTCTGTCACTGTTTGTGTTTTGGTTGGAGCATTTAGTCCATTTACATTCAAAGTAATTATTGATAGATATGTATCTATTGACATTGTTTTGTCATTTCTGAAGATTTTCTCTGATTCTTCATTTCCTTTTTCTCTCTTGTGGTTTTCTGATTTTCTTTAGTGATCTATTTGGATTTAATGATTTTTATTCTTTGCATATTTATTAATGGTTTTTGATACATGATTACCATTAAGTTTTTATAGAACATTTGCTGCATATAGCAATCTGTATTAAGTCAGTGATCATTCAAGTGTGAACCTGTTCTTTACTCTTGTCCTTCTTACGTTTTAGGTATATGGTATCATGTTCTACCTCCTTTTATTTTGTGAGTTCCTTGACTGAATATTTACAGAAATACTCATATTTACTTCTTCTGTGTTTCCTGCAGTTATACTGTCACTTTTGGTCTCTCCTTTCAAAATGTTCCCCCTTAATATTTCTTGCAGGGCTGATTTAGTGGTCATGAAGTCCCTTAAGTTTGTTTGTTTAGTTTTTGTTTTTTTGGTCTGGGAAACTTGTTATCTCTCCCTCTATTTTGAGTGGTAGCCTTGCTGGATAGAGTATTTTTGACTGTAGATTTTTACCATTCAGCACTTTGACTATGTCATGCTACTCTCTTCTGGCCTGCAAAGTTTCTGTTGAGAAATCTGCTCATAGCCTTTTGTGGTTTCCCTTGTATGTAACTATTTTATTTTGTCTTGCTGCTTTAAGTGTCTTTTCTTTATCACTATATTTTGCCATTTTAATTAACAACATATCTGGGTATGGATCTGGTTTTGTTTATTTTAATGGGAGTTTTCTGTGCATTCTGGATCTGGATGTCTGTTTCCTTCCCCAGATTAGGGAAGTTTTCAGCTATTATTGTTTCAAATAAATTTCGTGCTCCCTTTTCTCTTTCTTCTTTTGAGGTTCCTATAATACAGATGTTATTATGCTTGAGTCACTGAGTTACCTAAGTCTGTTCTTGTATTGCATAATTCTTTTCTCTCTCTTTTTGTTCAGCTTGATTAATTTTCATTCCTTTGTCTTGTAGGTCATTAATTTCTTGTTCTTCTTCCCGTTTGCTATTCATTCCATCAAGCATATTTCTCATTTTGTTTATTGAGCCTTTTGTCTCTCCTTTGTTATTCCTTATCTTGGTGTTAAGGGTCTCAGTCACGTCTTCCACCCTTTTCTCAAGTCCAGTGAGCATCCTTATGATTGTTGCTTTAAATAGTCCTTCAGGCATGTTATTTATATCTGTTTCTTTTAGGTCTTCAGCTGTGGCCTTGTCATGTTCTTTCATTTGGGATAAATTTCTCTGTCTTCTCATTTTGTCTACATCCCTGTGCCTGTTTCTGTGTGTTAGGCAAGTCAGCTATGTCTTCTGTTCTTGAGGCTAATGGCCTTATTAAGAGGAAATCATACAGTGCCCTGCAGTGTAGTGTCCCCCGTTCCTCAGGGTCTCACACTTCAGGGAGTGTCTCCAGTGTGTGCTGTGTGGGCTATGCTTTTGTGTCCTGGCTGCTTTATTTTTCTGACCAGTTGACTTCAGGGGCTTTCTTTGTCTCCTGTGGGCAGTGGCCTGAATGTGGCGTGTTTTAACTAGATGTGCTCTGGTCTGCTTGTGCAGTGAGCCTTATTGCCACTGCTGCCAGAACGGTAGCCGAGCAAAACTCCCAAGTTGGGAGATGCAGTGTGAGTAGCGGATTACGCCGGTCTTCTCAGGAGGAGGAGGGGGTCCACTATACTGGGATTGAGGCAAGTGTGACTGGGAAGTGCGGTTTTTTTGGAGCATGGTCGGAGTGGGGCTTGGCATAAGCAAGTTAAGTAGAGCGCTGGTTTCCGCAGGTGGCCCTATGCTTATGCTGAGGGGCAGGGGAGGGAAATGACACTGGAGAGCTCCTTTGTTCCCAGAGTGGTCTCTCTGTGAATGATGCCTCTCTGGGATGCACTCTGAGGTGAGCACACAACCTCCCTACTGTGTGCCCCAGGTGCTCTCTGGATCCCCATTTCCATACCGTATGCCTGCAGGTTGTTTGCCTGCCTTCTTTCCAAGAGCAGCATAGTACCTTCCAGGCTCTATCTCAGCCAAGTCCACTAACCTTTAAAACAACAGGTTTTAAGCCCCTCTGGTTGCAAGAACTCACAAAATTTGGTCCCTCTCGCTTTCCAGGCCAATTGCCATGGGGATTAGTTTTCTTTGTGTGCTCCCCCCGCATGTAAGTCTGTCTCTCATCCGTCTCTGTGACCATGGTGCCTTCCCCACTGCAGCAGTCACTCTCCATTTCTCTTCCAAGCCACGGCTCTGACTTCCTTCTTTGTGTGGTCTCCTCTCTACCTTTAGTTGTGGAGTTCATTTGCCAGTCTTCAGACAGATTTTGGGGCTTTTTAGGATGATTTCATAACGAGTTATATTTGTGGGATGAGGTAAGCATAGGGTCCTCCTACTCTGCTGCCATCTTTGCCTGTTGAATTCTATCAAACATCTAAAGAAAAGTTGGTACCTGTCTTTCGATACTATTGCCGAAGAGGAATGAATGCATCCAAACTCATTCTGCGAGGCCAGCATCACCCTGATACCAAAGCAAAGACACTACAAAAAAAGAAAATTACAAATCAGTATCCTTGATGGGCCTAGATGCAAAAAGCCTTAACAAAATATTAGCAAATGAAATTCAACAATACATCAAAAGAACTTTTGTCTAAGAACAAGACAAGGATGCCCACTCTCATCACTTTTATTCAATGTGGTACTGGAAGTCGTAGTCACAGCAGTTAGGCAATAAAAAGAAAGACAAGGCACCCAAGTTAAATCAGAAAGGAAGAAGTAGAACTACCACTATACGCAGATGATGTGACGTCATATATAGAAAACTATAAAGGCTCCCCCGAAAAACAGAACTAATTCAAGCATATCTCATTTTATTGCACTTCACAGATACCCTATTTTTTTTTTTACAGATTGAAGCATCATGGCAGGCCTGTGTCAAGGGTCTATTGTCACAATTTTTCCAAAGGGATTTGCTTACTTTGTGTCTCTGTGTCACATTTTGGTAATTCTCAGAATACTTCAAGCTTTTTCATTATTATTATTATTATATTTGAAGTGCTCCATTCTCATGATAAAACTTAAATGGATGTTTATGGATGAGCAAAGAAAGTGGTTCCTTGAGGCGGAACCTACTCCTGGTGAAAATGCTATGAAGATTGTTGAAATGACAACAAAGGATTTAGAATATTATATAAACTTAGTCGATAAAGCAGTGGCAGCGTTTGAGAGGTTTGACTTCAGTTCTGAAAGAAGTTCAGTGGTATCAAACAGCATTCATGCTACATAGGGAGATTGATTGTAAAAGGAGGAGTCAATGTGGCAGACTTCATTGTTGTCTCATTGGAAGAAAGTGCCACAGCCACCCCAATTTTCCACAGCCACCACCTTGATCAGGCAACAGCTATCAACATCAAGGCAAGACCAACAGAAAGATTGTTACTTGCTGTAAGCTCAGATGATAGTTAGCATTTTTGAGAGATAAAGCACTTTTTAAATGTTTATTTATTTTTGAGAGAGTGCAAGCAGCAGAGGGGCAGAGAAAGGGGGACAGAGGATCTCAGGTGGGCTCCATGCTGACAGCAGGGAGCCTGACACAGGGCTCAAATGCACGAACCATGAGATCATGACCTGCAAAGTCAGACACTTCACCATCTGAGCCACCCATGTGTCTCAGAAATATTTTTAAGTTAAGGTGAAAAATTTGTAGTTGCATCAAAAAGAATAAAACACCTAGGAATAAATTTAACCAAGAATGGTAAAGAGCTGTACTCTGAAAACCATGATGTTGATGAAAGAAACTGACAATACAAATAAATAGATATACCTTGTTCATGGATTGGAAGAGTTAATATTGTTAAAATGTTCATATTACTACCAAAATATAGATTCATTGCAGTCCTATCAAAATATCAATAGCAGCTTTCACAGAACTGGAACAAAGAGTTGCAAGATTTGTGTGGAACCACAGAAGACTCCAAATAACCAAAGCAGTCTAGAGAAAGAAGAACAAAGCTGGAGGTATCATGCTCCCTGATTTCAGACTATATTATTAAGCTGTAGTAATCAAAACAGTGTGGTACTGGCATGAAAACAGACACACAGATCAGTGGAGTAGAATAGAGTCCAGAAATAAACCCATGCATATGTGGTCAATTATTCTGTGACAAAAGAGGAAAGAAAATACAGTGGGGAAAAGACAGTCACTTTAATAAATGGTGTTGGGAAAATTGGACAACTCCATGCAAAAGAATTAAACTGGACCATTCTTCTAGGCAAGGGCAACAAAAACTAAACAAATGGGGTTGCACCAAACTAAAGAGCTTTTGTGCAGCAAAGGAAACCATCAACAAAATGAAAAGGCAACCTTTTGGGAGAAGCTATTTGTAAACCATACATCTGATAAGGGGTTAATATCTAAAATATATAAATAACTTACACAAGTTAATTTAAAAAAAACCCCACAACTTGATTAAATGAGCAGAGAACTTGAACAGACATTTCTCCAAAGAAGACATACAGTTGGCCAACAGACACGTGAGAGGATGCTCAACATCTCTCATCATCAGAGAAACACAAGTCAAAACCACAAGGAGACAGCACCTCACGCCTGTCAGAATGGCTAGAAGAAAAAAAAGACAAGAAATAACAAGTGTTGGTGGGGATGTGGAGAAAAGGGAACCCTTGTGCACTGCTGGAGGGAATAATTGGTGCAGCCACTATGGAAAACAGCATGGAGTTTCCTCAAAAAATTAGTAAATATGTCTGTTATATGACTCAGAAATTCCATTTGTGGTATGTATCTAAAGAAAATGAAAACGCTAATTTGAAGAGATACATGCACTCCTGTGGCATTATTAGCATTATTGACAATAGCCCAGATATGGAAGCAACTTAAGTGTCTATCCAAAGATGAATGGATAAAGATCACACACACACACACACACACACACACACACACACACACACACACACACTCTACTCAGCCATAAAAAAGAATGCAAGCTCATGATTTGCAACAACATAGATGGACTTGGAGGACATTATGCTAAGTGAAATGTCAGAGATAGATGCCATATTATTTCACTTACATGTGAAATCTAAAAACAAATGAACAAAAAAGGAAAGGACAAATGAACAAAACAGAAATAGACTCATAGATACAGGAAACAGCTTTTGTTTACCAGAGAAGAGAGGGGCTAGGAGATGAGCTAAGTAGGTAAAGGGGATTAATAGGTACAGACATCAAGTTTTAAATAAGTCATGGGGATATAAAGTACAGTATAGGGAATATAGTCAGTATTGTAACAATTGTATGGTGATAAATGGTAACTAGACTTACGGGGATCATTTTGTAATGTAGAAAAATATTAAATCAGTATGATGTGCACCCAAAACAAGTAGGATATTGTAAGTCAACTATGCTTCAGTTAAAGAAAGAAAAAAAAGAAACATTACATAAAAGGGCCAGTTAATTAAGATGATTTAACAGTTCTAAATATGAATGCACCTAACAGTAAAGCTTTATTTTGAAAGGAGACGTGAGCAAATCCACAATTATAGTTGAAGACTTTAACACTCTGCTCTCAGTAATAGATAAATCTGTAAGTTGAAGAATTAAGTCTCAAGGAAAATTGGAAACATTTTGAAATGAACAAGAATGAAAATTCAACATATTAAAATTTGTGGAATGCAGCTAATGCAGTACTTAGAGGGAAATTTATAGCACTACATGGTTAGATGAAAAAAGAAGTCTCAATTCAATAATCCAAGATTTCATCTTGAATTTAAAAAACTAGGAAAAAATAAATCCAAAGCAAGCAAAATGAAGGGAATAAAGAGCAGGTATCAATGAAATTTGAAACAGAAAAACAACAGACAAAACTAATGAAACAAAAATTGGTTCTTTGAAAAAAATCACTAATTTTGATAAATCTCTGAATACCAGTATCAAGAATAAAAGAGGAGAGCTATCACTACAGTACCTGCATAAAAGAATAACAATCATGGAATCATAGTCATGGAATACTATGAACAAACCTACACACGTGAATTTGATAACTTAGATGAAAGGGACTAATTCCACAAAGGCACAACCTGTGAAAACTCATCCAAGAGGGAATAGTTAACCTGAATGCTCCTGTACCAATTAAAAAGACTGATTTTATAGTGAAAAATCTCCCCCCCCCAAAAAAAAAAGAATTGTCCAGGCCTAAATGGTTTCATTGGTTATCTAGCCATTCCTTGTGCAACAGAAACCAAAGCAGATGTCTGTATGAGGATTTTCACAGATGTTTGTAACAGCTTTACTTATAATAGCCCAAACCTTGAACTAGCCCCACCTGCTGTCCATCCGATAAACATATTGTGGTTTATGCATACAACATAACACTACTCCATAATAAAAAAGGAATGAACTATTGGTACTTACAATAGCATGGATGATTTTCAAAGTAATTATTGTCTTTGTCTAAAGACTATAGCAAAGTCTAAAGACCTTGGCTAAATTAAGCCAGACAAAAGTGCATGTTATATGATCACATATAAATGGAGACTATAGGGACAGAAAGCAGATCAGTAGTTGTCTGGGAAGGAGAGTGTGGCAGGAAAAGGATGGCGGGGGTGTAGATTACACAGTTCATGAACAAACGTCTGGAAGAATGATGAGTATATTCATTATGTTGATTGTGGTGGATTTTGCTTATATGCCCCAAATAAAAAATCCCAATTGAATGGAAATTGTGAAACTGAAAGATGCAGTAGTTAAAACTAAGACTCACAGGATGTTTGTACACTGCCGGAGGCAGAATTAACAAAGAACTAAAAAAATAAAAGGAGCTAAAAAATATAGAGATTTCAGTGAGATAGTCAACCATGATATAATTGGTGCCCCAGAAAGGAAAAGAATAGAACAGTATCAAGTTTGAGGAGATAATGTAGAGTTGAAAGGCATTAACCACAAATTCAAGAAAGCCTCCAAACTGAGAAACAACATACTTAAACATATTGTAGTGAAAGTACAGAGGCAAACAGAAGCATTGAAAGAATGCTTAAGGAAAAAGCAGGTGCCTCTAAAGGAGCAACAGTGAGCTGGATGGCCCCTGTCTTAGTAGAGACAGTGTTTGCCAGGAGACCACCAAATGCTACTACCCTCAAATGATAACAGAAATAAGCGCCAGCTTCGAATCCCTGCTTGGTGATAGGATTCTACGTAAGTCAAGACGAAATAAAGACCAAAATAATTGATCACATCCACATCTCCCCTAAAGAAATACTGGAGGAGATACTATTAAGCAAAAAAAAAAAAAAAACAAACCCCAGTTAACCTGGATGGAATGTCAGAAATGCAGGAGGGAATAAAAGTAATGGCATTATAGATACATGGGTAGATCGAAATGAACGTTGACTGTATAAAAGTGTTGTGTTTTTTGAGAGTTCAAATATATTTGTTGTGTTAAAATATGTGAAAATACAGGGATACTTATGAGGGGGAAGGAATTGTACTCACAGGGCTTCTGGGTTCTTGCATTATGTGGGAAGGGCCAACATCAAGAATGTGTACTGTTGTCTCTAGAATGCCCCTGTGAGAATTATAAAATAGTAGATTACTCACACACTCATGGTGGCGGGGTGTAGTGGGGAAGAATGCTTAAAAAACAAAAGAACAGGAAGGAGAGAAAATGTAACATTGAACAAGCAGAACACATAGAAGATCATTAGTAAGATGGTAGTTTTTACCCAAATAGGTCAGTTATTAAATAGAAATGGACTAAATGTCAAAGGTTGCCAAATATGAAAAAAGGAAACAAGTGAATAACAAACTAAGACCTAAGAATACAGAAAGTTCAATGTAAACATGCGGGGAAAAGAACACAGTATGCAAATACTAACCTAAACAAAGCTAGTGTAGATCTTTTTGTATCAGAAAAAATAGGCTTTTTAAGGCAAAAACATAATGGTGAAAGATTCAGCTCTTCAAGAAGACAGAAGAATTCTATATTTGTGTGTCTTTAATAACATAGCCTCAATGTACATAAAGCAAAAATTAACAGAAGTAAATGAAGAAATAGATCTACAATCATTATTGGAACCTTTAGAACAGGAAGACAAAAGTCATTAAGGATATAATGGATTTTAATAGAATTAGCAATCTTGGTCTATATGTAGATCACCCAGTGGCTGAAGAATACACATTTTTTTCCAAGTCCACATAGGGTGTTTTTTTTTTAAAGATTTAAAAAATAATTTTTTTGGTTTTTTTTTTGAGAGACAGAGCGTGAGCCGGGGAGAAGCAGAGGAGAGAGAGAATCCCAAGAAGTCTCTGCCCGGTCAATACCCGGAGCCCAGCACAGGGCTCAAACCCACGAAACTGTGAGATTACGACCTGAGCTGAAATCAAGAGCCGGACGCTTAACCAACGTAGGGTATTTTTAAATTAGCCGTATGCAAGACACAAAACAAATCTCAACAGATTTCAAAGATCAAAATCATTCAATGTGTGTTCTCCAGCTATAGTTGGGTAAGCTGGAATTAAAAAATGAGATATCTAAAAAAATCTCCATATGTTTTTCAGTTAAGAAATGTATTCATAAGGACACCTGGGTGGCTCACTCAGTTAAGTGTCTCTTGATTTTGGCTCAGGTCATGATCTCATGGTTCATGAGTTTGAGCCCCGTGTCGGGCTCTATGCTGGCAGTATAGAGTCTACTTGGGATTCTCTCTGTCTCTCTGGCCCTCCCCAGCTTGTGTGCTCTCTCTACCTCTTATCTCTCTCTCTCTCTCTCTCTCAAAAATTAACTTTTTAAAAAGTATTAAAAAAAGAAATGCACTTGTAAATATTTCATGAAGCAAAGAAGGAATTATAATGGAAATCAAGAAAACATCCTGAATGGTAATGACATGAAAATCATGCAAATGAAAATATTACATATCCGAACTTGGGCATGCAGCTAAATCTATAATTTTGAAGAAATGCATATATTAGAAAGGAGAAAAAGCTAAAAATCAGTGATGTCCACTATAAAAAGAAAAACTCAAAGAGGAAATGCAACAGATAAGAGCATGAATTAATATAAAACAAACATACAAAAGAGTGTCAACAAAGCTTAAATTGGTTCTTTGAAATGTCTGATAAAATTTGTATGCCCCTGGTGAGACTGAGCATAGAAAAGAGAACGCACAATCAATACCAGGAATGAAGAAGACATTGCTTCAGTCTGACTAACACTGAGAAGGAGTTAAGAGTATATTATGTGTAACTGCATGCCTATAAATTTGAAAACATGGATGATGTCCTAGAGAAATAACTTACCAAACTTATATAAGAAGAAACGGAAAATCTGAAAAGTGCTATGAACATAGAAAAATTAAATCGGTAATTAAAAACCCTCTCACATTTGTCATTTATGGTGGCAAGATTGCTGGAGGACCTCAGTGTGTTGGTCTTCCAGGGTCAAGTGCAGGCAGAAAAGAGAATTATTTCTGTTCGGAAGGGTTCTGAAGTTCTGGGCCTGACTCTACTCTGCAGAACTAGGAGTCAGACCTGCCTCTAAAGCAATCATGTGGACAGGTGGCTGCATGCTGAGACAGTTATGTGCACATCCCTGGAATTGGAAGGAGGGACAGCTGTTCCCTGCCACACAAGGGAGGGGGTGGATGCTGCATTGTCACAGCCAACATGTGTTCATCAGAGTGAAGCAGATGGACACAGCCAGATGTTGGAAAAGAGATGACATTTGTCGAGATAAAGGGAAAGGACAAATGGAGTTCACGTGAGGAGTGGAGAATTCTGCTCAGATGAAAACCACAGAGAGAGAGAGAGAGAAGCCACCCCCCCACCCCAGGATGACTGGGAGGGGTCATGTCAGCAGGAGGCAGTGTAGGAGCTATAGCCTTCATGCCCCCCATGAAAACATACACCTATCCATTAGTGGAAACGGTCTTGGGAGGGCTTAAGTGTCCAGCTAAGAACCTGTGGCAACACAGTGGAGCAAAAATATAGACAACTGCAAAAAAAGGATCCCTGGGGAGATGGGATTACATGAGGCCTCAGGAAATGGCTAGGATCAAAGAAGGTGGGGCTCTGTCAGTGCCATGGCGAGTGCCATCATGGCCCCCAGTGGCATGCTCTGGGGAGGCCCTCGGAGGAACTCTGCAGCCCCTGCAGCAGCCTGGGGTCCCCACAGCTTTCACAGCAGAAGACCCGTATGCTAGTGGGCAGACCCCAGTGGCCTGCCTCACAAAAGACGTCTTTGCCGTGGGTGTAACCCAATAGCCATTGCTGCCATAGACCCTCTACAGGAGATTCTGCTGTACCCTCTTCCCAGAAGGATCTGTTCTTGTGCCACCCTTGGACCAGGACTGTCTGCTGCCTCCCCAACCCTGTGCAGATCCCAGACTGCTGAACCCTGGCTGCTCCGGATGCACCTGTGCTCTAGACCTCAGCTCCATGACAATTCCACACTTATGCACCTGAGGCACTGGAGCCACTACCATTGTGGGCTAGCCAGTGCCCCGGAACCTGGGGCCATCATCCCCGTGGGTGCCTGCCCTCCAGACTTTTGCTCCATATCTGTGCCATAGGCACCTGTACTTCAGACACCAGTGCTGCCACTACCCACAAGCTGGACCCTGTGCCAGGAAGAATCACCTTAGCTGTGACATTCCCATGGGAGGAAAAACATTAGGAGGTACCCAGAAGTCTTCATGACTGAAGACCCCAACAGCCCTTATAGCCACTGCAGCCACCTGTAGTTGAGGACCTCTGCCATCTTTGCTGATGCTGATGTTGGCTGATAGACCTGCACGGAGACTCCACTACTGGGCCTGTCCTAGAACCACTACAGCCTACCCAGCTGATGTCCCGCACCCATTCACAGATGGTCTTTACCCACCAAAACCCATCTGTAAAGGCTGCAAGAGGTGACTGTTTCATCAGTGCAACGTTAGCAACACGAGGTTAACAAGAAACATAAAAAAAAGCAAGCAAACATATCACCACCAAAGGAACGCAGTAATTTTCCTGTAACAGACCCCAAAGAATTGAAGATGTGTGAATTGTCAGAGGATTCAACCTTAACCGTTTTTTTTTTTTTTTTTTAATGTTTGTTTATTTTTGAGAGAGAGAGAGACAGAGCATGAGCGGTGGTGGGCAGAGAGAGAGGGAGACACGGAATCCGAAGCAGGCTCCAGGCCCTGCGCTGTCAGCACAGAGCCTGACACAGGGCTCAAACTCACAAACCGTGAGAGCATGACCTGAGCCGAAGTCAGACACTTAACCGACTGAGCCACCCAGGCACCCCTAAACTTAACCGTTTTAAGGAAGCTCAGTGAACTACAAGAGAACTGTGAAAATTAATAGAAGGAAACCTTGTCTATAATGGAGTCAGGGGGCCAGCAGGGTTGCAAACCCAGCAGGAAGAGAGGGACCTTGCAGGTAGATGCTACTTTACTACTCCAGCAAGAGGAAGGAAGGTTTCTTCCTGGCAACAGCTCAGCCAATGAGAAACCACTATACTTCCAGCTCCCAGTTTACTTCAATGCACTTTTAGTTTACATCAGCCCCTCCCTACACCCCCCTCCTCTATAAAAGAGCCTCCTTTTTGGACTTCTTCTCCAGACTTGCCTGTTGTTTTACCATAGCTAGCTTGTCCCAGATTGAAATTCTCTGTTAAGAATAAACCCCCCCCTTTTTTTTTTGGCAAAATAACAGTTTTATTTTTAAGGTTAACAGAATACATGAGACAACTAAACAAAAAATACGTGAGGAAAATGAGAAGTTCAGTAGAGAAATAGGAATCATGAAAAGAACCAACAAATATTGGAGCTGAAGAATACAATGAATGAAGTAAAAAATGCAATAGACAGCATGAATAGCTGACTTGATCAAACAGAGGAAAGAATTTGTTAACTTCAAGACAGGTTATTTGAAATTAACTAGTCATAGGAGAAAAAAGAAAGAAGAATGAAAAAAGTGAAGAAAGCATATGTGACTTTGGGGGCACTATCAAGCAACTACTATCTGCATTGTGGGAGTCCCAGAAGAAGAGAGAAAGAAAGGTCAGAAAGCTTATTTAAGAAATTCCCAAATCTAGTAAGAGTTATGTACATCTCGGCACATGAATCTTACAGGTCCCCAAATAGATTGAACCCAAAGAAGACCTCACCAAGACACATTAAACTATCAAAAATCAAGACAGAAATTTGAAAACAGCAAGACAGAGAAAAAAAAAATACCCACTTCATTTCAAACAGGTGAATACCCAAAAGGCTTTCAGCAGATTTCTCTGCAGAAACCTTGCAGGCCAGGAGAGAATGGAATGATATATTTGCAGTTTTGAAAGTAAAACATACTTGACAGCCAAGAATATTGGCAAAGCTGTCCTTCAGAAATAAAGGAGAAAGACTTTCTCAGATGAAAGCTGAGGGAATTCAACACCACTAGACCTGCCATACCAGAAATGCTAAAGAGAATTCTTCAAGCTGAAGTGAAAGGATCCTAATTAGTAACATGAAAAGACATGAAAGTATAAAACTCACTGGTAAAAGTAAGCATATGGTCATCCAGAATATGATGGTTGTGTACACATCACTTGAGTATGAATGTTAAAAGTCAAAAGTATTAAAAATAACCATATTTACAATAATTTCTAATGGATACACAATATAAAAAAGATGTACATTGTGTTACCAAACATTAAATATGTGTGCGGGAAGTAGAAGTGTGGAGTTTGGTATGCAGTTGAAGTTCCCAGCTCAAAATGGACTTATTTATAACTATATTTTTAATGTAAGGCTCATATTATCACAAACAGCTTTAGTCTGCAAAAGACAAAACAAAGCATACTTCTATGAAAAATCATCAAATCACAAAGGAAGATAGCATGAGAGGAAGAAATGAATAAAGAACTACAAAGCCAGAAAACAATGAACAAGATGGCAATAGTAGGTCCTTACTTATCAGTAATTACTTTATATGTAAATGGATTAAGTTTTCCAATCAAAAGATATAAACAGTATAGACTTGTAAATACCTCACTTTCAATAATGGATAGATCAGACAGAAAGTCAATAAGGAAATACTGACTGGAATGACACTGTAGTAGAACAAATGGGTCTAATAGACATGCTCAGAACACCTTCTCCCCACCCGCCCCCTGAATAGTAGCAGAACACACGTTCTTATCAACGTGCATGGAAGATTCTCCAGGATCATTTGGAAGATCATAAAACCAGTCTTAAATTTAAGAGGACTGAAGTCACAATGTCTTTTTTGAGTACATGAAGCTCTGCAGCTAGAAATCAGTAATGGGAGGGAAGCAGGAAAAGTGCAAATACATGAAACCTAAACATCTGAATAGCCAGTGGCTCAGAGAAGAAATCAAAAGGGAAATAAAAAAATACCTGAGACAAATGAAGATGGAAACATAACACACCAAAACTTAAGGGATGTGGCAAAAGCAGTTTTAAGAGGAAAGTTTATAGTGATAAAGGTCTACATTAAGAAACAAGAAAGATCTCAAACAACCTAACTTCATACCTCCAAGAATTAGAAAAAGGAAAACAAAGCCCAGAGTTAGAAGGAAGGAAACAACAAAGATGAGAGCAGAAATAAATGGGCCAGAAAAACTACAAAATATAAATGAAATGAAGAGCAAGCTTTTTTGAAAAGGTAAACTAAATGGACGTACCTTTAGCTAGACTAAGAAAAAAAGAGGACTCAAAGTCAGAATTAAAAGATGAGGCATTGGGGCGCCTGGGTGGCTTGGTCGATTAAGCGTCCGACTTCGGCTCAGGTCATGATCTCACGGTCCGTGAGTTCGAGCCCCGCGTCGGGCTCTGGGCTGACCGCTCAGATCCTGGAGCCTGTTTCAGATTCTGGGTCTCCCTCTCTCTCTGACCCTCCCCCGTTCATCCTCTGTCTCTCTCTGTCTCAAAAATAAATAAACATTAAAAAAATAAATAAATAAAAGATGAGGCATCACAACAATTGATTCCATAGTAATACAGAAAATCATGCGAAACTACCATGAACAATTATATGCTAACCTATTGGACAGCCTAGAAAAAAATAAAGATAAATTCCTAGACTCACACAACCTACAAAGATTGAATCATGGAACTAGAAAACCTGAATGGATCTGTAACTGTAAGGAGATTAAGTAAGTAATCAAATCTCCCAACAAAAGTCCAGACCACTGGTAAAGTCTACCAAACATTTAAAGACGAATTAACACTAATCCTTTTCAAACTCCTCCAAAAGTAATGAGGAACATTTCCAAACTCATTTTATCAAGTCACCATTACCCTGATACCAAAGCCACACAAGGACCCCACAAGAAAATTATAGGCCAGTATTCTTGATGAATATACATGCAAAAGTTCTCAGCAAAATAATAGCAAACTGAATTCAATAGCACATTAAAAGAATTATAACTGGTATGTGGGACTTATTCCTGAGATGCAAGGGTGGTTCAGCATAAGCAAATCATAAATGTGATATGCCACGTCAGCAGGATGAAGGGTAAAATCATAGGATCATCTCAGGTGCAGAAAAAAGCTTTTAAGAAAACTCAACATCCTTTCATGATAAAAATCACAACAAATGAGATATTAAAAGAATGTATTTTAACATAATAAAGGTCATATAGGACAAGCCAACAGCTAACATACTCTGTGGTGAAAAGCTGAAGCCTTTCCTCTTAGATTAGGAACACGAGAAGGATGCCCACTCATCACTTCTATTTAACATTGTCCTGGAAGTTCTAACCAGAGCAATTAGGCAAGAAAAAGAAACAAATGACATCTAAATCAGAAAGAAAGAAGTAAAATTGTCTCTGCAGTTGACATAATCTTATATATAGAAACCCTTAAAGATTCCATCAAAAACCCCACAGAGGGGTGCTTGGGTGGCTCAGTCGGTTTGGGCATCCGACCTCGGCACAGGTCATGTTCTCACAGCTCGTGGGTTCGAGCCCTGCATCAGGCTCTGTGCTGACAGCTTGGGGCCTGGAGCCTGCTTCGGATTCTGTGTCTCCCTCTATCTGCTCCTCCCCCGCTCACACTCACACTCTCTCTCTCGCTCGCTCTCTCAAAAATAAAGCTTAAAAAAATTTTTTTTACACCCTGTTAGAATATTAATTCAGTAAAGTTGCAGGATTCAAAATCAACATGCAAAATTCAGTTGCATTTCTATGTACTAACAACAAGGTACCTGAAAGATAAATTAAGGAAGCAATTTTGGGGCACCTGGGTGGCTCAGTCGTTTAAGTGTCTGACTCTTGGTTTCGGCTCAGGTCATGCTATCATGGTTTGTGAGTTCAAGCCCCAAATTGGGCTCTGTGCTGACAGTGCAGAGCTTTCTTGGGCTTCTCTCTCTTCCTTTCTCTCTGCCCCTCCCCTGCTCACACACACTCTCTCAAAATAAACTTAAAAATAAAAGAAAGAAAGCGATTCCATTTACAGTAACATTGAAAACAATAGCATATCTAGGAATATGTTTCACCAGGGAGAGGAAAGAACTGTATACACTGAAAACTATGAGACACTGAAATAAATGGAAAGGCATCCCATGTTCTTGGATTGGAAGGATTAATATTGCTAAATATCCATACTCTGCAAAGCCATCTATAAATTCATCCAATCCCTGTCAAAATTCCAATGGCATTTTCATAGAAATAGAATAAACGGTCCTAAAATTTGAATGGAATAACAAGACCCCAAGCAGCCAAAGCAATCTCGAGATGAGAAACCTGGAGGCATCTCATTCCCTAGTTTTAAACTGTATTATGGAACTTTAGTCAAAATAGTTGGGTTCTGACATAAAAACAGACACAGGCTAATGTAACAGTCATTACTCACAGATGATCAACTAATCTGTGACAAAGGTGCCAAGTACACACAATGGGGAAGGGATGGTCTCTTCAGGAAATGATTCTGGAAAACTGGATATCCACATGTAGAAGAATGAAATTGGACCTTCATCTCATACCACTTATAGAAATCAACTCAAAATGGACTAAAGACTTCTCAGACATGCTACCATAAAACTCCTAGAAGAAAACAGGAAAAAAGCTCCTTGCCATTGGATGTGACACTAAAAACACAAGCAGCAAAAGCAAAATCATAAGTGGGATTACATCAAACTAAGAAGCTTTTGCACAGCAAAAGAATCAAAATGAGAAGGCATCCTACAGAATGAGAGGAAATATTTGCAAATCATATATCTGATAAGGGGCTAATACCTAAAATATGTAAGTAACTCACACAGCTCAATAGCAAAAACAAAAGATCCCTCAAATAATCCAATTAAAAATGGCGGGGGCACCTGGATGGCTCAGTCAGTTAAGCCTTCAACTCTTTGTTTTGGCTCAGATCATAATCTTACGGTTTGTGAGTTCGGACCCTGCATTGGGCTCTGTGCTAACAGTACAGAGCCTTCTTGAGATTCTCTCTCTGGCTCTTCCCCATTCACTCTGTCTCTCAAAAATAAATAAACTTAAAAAAAATTTTTTTTTTAATGGGCAGAGAGGGCGCTTGAGTGGTTTCATCAGTTAAGCTTTTGACTTTGGCTCTGGTCGTGATCTCACAGCTCATGAATTCGAGCCCCACATCAGATTCTCTGCTGTCAGCGCAGAGCCTGCTTCAAACTTCTCTCTCTTTGTCTTTCTCTCTCTCCCTCTCCCTCTCTGCCCCTTCCTGACATGCCCACACTCTCTCTCTTCTCTCTCTCAAAAATAAATTTTAAAAATAAAAATGGGCAAAGAGTCTGAATAGATGTTATTTCCAAGGAAATCCTACAAATCGCCAGCAGATGTGTGAAAAGGTGCTCAGCATTACTAATCATCTGGGAAATGCACATCAAAACCACAATGAGATATCATTTCATACCTTTCAGAATGGCTTTTTTCAAAAAGACCATAGATAACACATGTTGGTAAGGATGTGGGGAGAAGGGAACCCTGTACACTGTTAGTGGGAATACAAACTGGTTAAGCCATTATAGAAAAGTGTATGGAGGTTACTGAAAATTTTAAAATAGAACTCCCATATGATCTCACAGTCCCACTTTTGGGTATAGATCTGAAGAAATCCCTATCTTGAAAAGATAGCAGTACGCCCATGTTCATTGCAACATTATTCACAGTAGCCAAGATGGAAGTAAGCTAAGCATTGACAGTTGAATGAATAAAGAAAATGTAAATATATACAGTGGAATACTATTCACCCATAAAACCAAGGAAATCCTGCCATTTGTGACAACATGAATGAACATGGAGGACATCATGCTAAGTGAAATAAGCCAGAGGGCTAAAGACAAATACTGTATGATGTCCGGGGGGGGGGGGGGGGGGGCGGGATTCATACAACCAGAGAGTGGAATGGTGGCTGACAGAGGCACAGATTAAAGGAGAAGCATGTGATCACCTCAATAGACGGAAGAAAGCATTTCATGAGATTCAAAGCCTGTTAATGACTTTAATAAAAAGAGAAGTATAAAGATGAATTAGTTTAATTTGATGAAGAATGTTTAAAAACAACAGCAGCTATTTCTCTAAAATAAGTTTTTAATGTTTATTTTTTGAGAGAGAGAGAGTAAACAGGGGAGGAGCAGAGAGAGAGGGAGACACAGAATCAGAAGCAGGTTCCAGGGTCTAAGCTGTCAGCACAGAGCCCGATGTGGGGCCTGAACTCACAAACTGTGAGATCATGACCTGAGCTGAAGTCAGATCCGACTGAGCTACCCAGGCGCCCCAACAGCAAGTATTTCTTTTTTATTTTATTTTTGAGAGAGACAGAGCACGAGTGGGGGAGGGGCAGAGAGAGAGGGAGACACAGAATCTGAAGCAGGCTCCAGGCTCTGAGCTGTCAGCACAGCGCCTGACATAGGGCTCGAATTCACAAACCACGAGATCATGACCTGAGCCGAAGTCAGACACTTAACCGACTGAGCCACCCAGGTGCCCCAACAGCAAGTATTTCTAATAGTGATATGTCGAATGCTTTCTTTTTTTTCTTTTTTCTTTTTTTAAATTTTAACATTTATTTATTATTGAGAGACAGCATGAACAGGGGAGAGGCCGAGAGACAGGGGAGACACAGAATCCGAAGCAGGCTCCAGGCTCTGAGCTGTCAGCACAGAGCCCGACGAGGGGCTTGAACCCACGAACCGTGAGATTGTGACCTGAGCCGAAATCGGACACTTAACCGATGGAGCCACCCAGGCGCCCCTCGAATGCTTTCTTTTTGAGATAGAAAACAGATACCAATTATCACCATTTGTTTTCATCTCATACTGGAGGTCTTGGTGCAGTGTGGGGTATGATATCAGGAAGGAAGAGAAGGAGAGAGGCAGGGAGTAAGGGTGAGGAAGAGGAGAAAGGGGAAAAAATAATAGAAAAGCAGCAGGACTGAAGAAGTCTGCTTCTTATAGTGAAATCTGAATTTCTGCAGAGGGGACCCAGTGTTACCGTTTGCTCCTCCAGGTGATTCCAGTCTGCAGCTAAGTTTAAGAGCCGGTTCCCTTTTTTTTTGTAAATATTTATGGAGGTTATGGTAATGGTATAATAGCTTTATTTTTCATTTGAAAAAAAATGTCATTAATCTCAAAACAAGGTTTTCCAAAGTAAATTTTGGCTTGGTACCAACTTAAGGTAGGCTTCATTCTATTTTCAATTACAATAGTAATCACTCTTCAAGTAGAATTAAATACATAATGAATGCCACATAATAGATGCTCAGAGCTGAGTGATTATTGTGATTTTTCAATGTAATTATAAATTGGTCTTCCGTAAGTGGTGATGTTTCTTTTAACATTACTTTTTGTTAAGCATTTGGACAGAACAAGATAACAACCTTTTACTAAGAAACCCTTGCTATAAAATTATTGTTTTTGGTCAGATTATAATTCTTTCCAAGGAATATGTTTGTAAAACTTTTCCCACTCTGAGGTGGAGATTATCATGTGGGTTTTTTTTTTTTTTTTTGCAGTAATTATTTCATTTTTACCTCTGACTAATGGCATTTAATTATTATTTTAAAAAGCTATAAGGATTTGAAAGGAAGAAATAAACTATCATTATTTGTTGACAAAGTGCCTATATACATGGAAATTAAAATTTAGGAAAATACTAAAATTAATAAGTGAATTTAGGTGAGGTAACTAGATGCAACAGTTTTTCTATACCAGCAATAGTTAGTAATACATTTCCATTTGTAGTAACATAATAATAGCAAACATGAAATAGAAATGATTCTGACAAAATAAGTCCTTTATACCCCAGACCTTTAATAAAACACTGAGAGAAACTTAAGAAATGAATCAAAAGATATATACCATGTTCATGGATTAGAAGACTCAATATGGTAAACACATTACTTTCCCCAAATGGATTTACAGATTCATTGTGGTCTCAGTTAAAATTCTGACTTTTAATGGGCACTGACAAGTTGATTGTATGGTATTTGTGGGAATGCAAAAGCCAGGAAAAACCAAGATACCCTCTAGAGGAAGGAAAGTGTTCTGTTGAGTACTGGGACTAATTATGTAAACCCACAACTATAGAAACACTGTGGTACTGGAACAGGGGTAGACATTGAACAAGGGAGTAGAAGCACCCAGAGGTACGCCCGCATCTTGATTGACAAGAATGGTCTGACTGCTAAGTGGTGATGATAGGAATGTTTTTAAAACAAAAAGGGAGGGGTGCCTGGATGGCTTAAGCGTCCAACTCTTTTTTATTTTTTATTTTTTTTTATTTATTTGAAAGAGAGCCGTGAGTTGGGGGAGAGAGTGGGAGGGAGGGAGGGAGAGAGAGAGAGAGAGAGAGAGAGAATCCCAAACAGCCTCTTCTGCTAGCATGAGCCTGATATGGGGCACAAACTCACAAACCATGAGATCATGACCTGAGATGAAACCAAGAGTAGGTCTTAACTGACTGAGCCACCTAGGCGCCCTAGCATCCAACTCTTGATTTCATTTCAGGTCTTGATCTCAGAATTGTGAGTTCAAGCCTCATGTTGGACTATCAATGGGCTAGTCCAACACAAACACAGAGTGTCTGGGGGGCTCAGTCAGTGAGGCATCTGACTCCTGATTTCAGCTCTGGTCATGATATCGCAGTTGGTGAGATCGAGCCCCGCGTCAGGTTCTGTGCTGACAACACAGAGTCTGCTTGAGATTCTCTCCCCCTGCCCCCCTTTGTCCTCTCCCCAGCTCACACACTCACTCTCTCAACAAACAAAACCACTTTAGGTCCTATTACAGTTCCCAGGATGACTTGGGAGTGTGGGAGCACGGAGGCTGCTCTGGGAGGGGAACTGGCACAGGTGTGTAGGGAAGCCGGTTCGCAGCTCCTGAAGGCTGAGGCCCCTGTGACCCGGCAGCCCCGTCTGGGGTGTAGGCCCAGCACATGTGCACTGGTGTGTTCACGCTTGTGTGCTAGTGCATAGCACACAATGGCACAGGAGTCATAGGGGAGTTGGGGAGTGAAACTATGCAGACACGCATCGTGGGCGCATCTCCCAGATAAAATGGCGAGAGAAGCCAGACAGGAAAGAGTAAACAGGAGTCTGCTGATACAATAGTCAAAGTTAGAACTACGCTGTGGTGTTCAGAGCACGTGTTTGTGGGGCAGTGCCGTGAAGAAACCAGATGTGGACATTTGTCACCGGCTTGGGCGGGGGGGGGGCAGTGTGAGTCTGGGGGTGTGGGATCCCAGTGCTCCCCCTACCCCCTTGTATTTTTGTAAGCTTCTCATTTTAGTTTGATGCAATTTTAAGTAAAGAAGAGTAGCCTCAAAGGAGAAGTCAGTTGGGGAAACAGGACAGGCTACGTTGTCTGCATATTCCCAGGCTCGGGAGCACACAGAAGCTCTGGGAGTTCCTGGGCGGGAGCCGGGGTCCCTTGCTTGGTTCCTCCCTCCCGTCAGCTCCTCCCTGAGCACCCCTTTCCAGAGGACGCTGGTGTTGGTGTCGCGTGCTTCTGACCTTATCAGGGTCTGTTCACGGGAGGTTCATGTTCCCTCTGAGGCAGCGAGTGTGTGGGGCTCGCATAGGCACTGTGCTTTTATAAGCTCATCTTACGAGTTTGTGGACTGGCTGGTGGGAAGGATACCGGAGGCATGTTTTCGTGCCACACCCCCAGCAGGTGGGGGCAGGTTGTGCCTGAGGGCTGAGTGCTCCTGAACAACCAGAGGGAAGGGGTGGGGGGGTGGCAGGGGGGCACTGCTGGTGTGGGGGCCTGAGGGGAGAAGTCAGGCACACTGGAGAAGAGAAGACCAGCATGTGGGGTCTGCAGGTCATAGAAGGCATCTTTCTGGCTAGGGAAGTGCCAGGTGAACAACACCAGAGTAGGCTGGTACAGAGGCATTTTCCTATTTCTTCTAGACACAGCGCCCTGTAAAGACCAGCTGTCCTTAAAGGAAAAATCCGGCTTCCCAGCCAGTCCACAGCATCTGAGCCAAACAGGCCCCAGGGATACCCCTGGCGGTGCACCGGCCCCTTTGCTGCCATCCTCCCCTCCTGTGACTGCTCTGCCCCAGGATGCGGCCACCCCAGCCGCCAGCCCCAAGCCAGAGCCCTCAGTGGGGACTGCTGTGCAGGCAGGGGGCCCAGGGACCTCTCAGGGGATGGCCAGTGAGCGTGAGACCCCCCAGCCACTGGCAGAGACTCAAGACACCCAGCTTTCTGCACAACCCCTGGGTGCAGGTGGGGGGCCTTGTGCCCCACCTCTGGAGGCCCCCCGCTACCCCTCGGGTTTGGGAGAGCCCGCCTCAGCCAGGGAGGCCATGGCCCAGGGTGAGCCCTTGCAGGCTCCGGCCCCCGCACCCAGCGCCCCCAGTGGGACCCCTCAGCCCACCCTGGGTCAGCCCCTACCCCCGTTGCCCCCTGCAGTAGGGGCCATCAGCCTGGCCACTCCCCAGCTCCCCAGCCCCCCACTGGGGCCCACTGGGGCCCCCCAGCCACCCTCGGCCTTGGAGTCAGATGGGGAGGGGCCTCCCCCCAGGGTGGGCTTTGTGGACAGCACCATCAAGAGCCTAGATGAGAAGCTTCGAACTCTGCTCTACCAGGAGCACTTGCCCACCTCCTCAGCCTCTGCCGGGACCCCTGTGGAGGCGGGGGACCGAGACTTGACCCTGGAGCCCCAGCCCGTGGTAAGTTCCGGCCCTACTAGGGTGGCGAGCACCCCAGGCACGCAGACCCGCCTCAGTCGGCTGTGGCCGCCCCGCACTCAGGCCCACCCCCATGTTTTACAAAAAGTGGCTCATCTGGGGACTTGGGGAGTGTGTGTGCAAGGTCGGGACCTGGTCTGGACGGCCCCGGTCAGGGTGGCCTGGGGAGGAGCCCAGCCTTCATACAGAGGGGATCTGCAGGTCTCTGCACGCATCACCAGGAGAGACTTAACGGCTCTCTCCGTTTCTTCCACCAGCCGGGAAAGTCAGAAACAGCCCCTGGGCTGGGGGCTGCATTGGAGCGGGCTGGGTCCTCGCCATTGACAGGTAATGAGCCCCAGGTCACCTGCCCGACCCCCATTGCTTTCAAGGTGCATCCCGCGTCTCTACCCTTCATCCCTATAGCATCTTGGGTGGGACTCAGGCATAGTGGGAGCCCGTCGTGATGCGTTAGTTAAAGCCCACTGTGTTCTAACAGAGCACATGCTCAGGCCCCAAGGTGAGAAAGGCCTTTGTAGAAACAGCTGGGCTGGGTGTCAGGTGGTGCTCAGGGACTGTCCAGCTGCCCAGTGCTCTCCATGCGCTCTGGCAGGCATCCCTGAGCCCCGTGTTCTTTAGAAGGTTACAAGATCCCGGAGCTTGTTTGGGTAGAGTGCAGGGCTGGGGTTGAGAGTTTCCAGCTGTCCGTGGAAGCTGCCGGCCTGGGGCCAGCAAGTTCCTGCTGTGGAACTTCCTCTGAGGCTCCTGGGTGCTGCGGGTCTCTGTGGGAGCTCTTGTGGTTCTCATTTCATTACCTGAACACCTGTGTGTCAACCCAAGGGGGTGGGTCTGACCTTCCGAGGTGGGGTTTCTTCTTGGCCTGGGATTCCTCGGGAGATCAGCAAGATAAAGGTCCAGCTGACCTTGTGACAGGACCCTGGGTTTGTGTCAGCGGCAGGTGAGGCCCCAGTTGGCAGAGTGAGGGGAGTGGCCTACTGGGCCTCTGGATACTGCATTCGTTGGTGTCACACTGTCGAGGGATGGGGACAGCTGGCACAGGAGTCAGAAGCCCCAGCACGTTGTTTACCTGCGAAACGGAGGTTCAAGCAGGAATGCTCCAGGGGAGAAAGTAAGACGCTGTCCCTGAGCGCCTGCTCCCTCTTCTGATCTCTGTGCATGAGAAATGTACCATGGGTCCCTTCTGTGGCATCAGGGACTTCAAATGCTGTAGCCACTCCCAAGCCCACTCCTCACAGAGTGCAGAGCTTGTCGGGGAACCGTAAGGAGACATGGTCAGCATTTCTGGTGGTCAGAGCTGTCTGGAAATAGGGAGTGTAGAGTGAACCCCTGTGCCTGGAGGTGTGCAAAGAGAGGGCAGATCCCCCACTGCAGGGATGTGATGGGGGGGCATCAGGCACTGCCTATAGGTTGGGGGTGTGTGACATTTGGGTCTGGGTCTCCCTGGGAATCTGCAGCAGCAGCCCCCCCAACCTTGCCAGAGGCTCTCACCCCTGCGGCAAGCACGTCAGTCTGGCTGTGGGCTGACACAGCCCCTGCCTGCCTGCAGCTTGCTTTTGCCACGTGCGGGCCCAGCTTGGGCCAGTCTCCCACACGTCAGCTCCTCCTGCTCCACCACTCGGTGGTCCTGGGAAAGGGGGTCAGAAGTACCACCCTGCATCCATGCTCTGTAGATGGGGAAGCTGGGATAGCTTCAGATGATGCGGGCCTTCCCTAGACGCTGAGCCATAGAGTTAAGAACTGGCCCTATTGATGCAGGACCTCGTGAGGCCCTTTTATCGTCGGATTTGATGGGGAGTCCTTCAGGTGTATAAAGATGACAGGTGAGATGGTAGTGACATCAGGTGTGCAGAGATGACCCGTGACACAGACTGGCACTGTCAGGTGTTAGAAGTGACAGGTGGCACAGGTGATGGCCATCATGTGGGCAGAGGGTGGGGCAGTGCTCCAGGTTCTGGAGCAGGTTCCTCCAGGGACCTGAGAGGTGTCAGGCTGAACCCTCCTCCCTTCCTCGAGTCATTGGGTGTCTCCTAACAAGAAATGGGGTCAGGGCCTCCTGGAGTGTTTATAGTTTTCCTAGCTGCTGAGCACGTGCGGTACATCTCCCTGCCCTGGGTGGGGGGCTTCCCTTCCTCTGATCCAATTCAGCTGGAGGGCACCTACTCCTGCCCTTGCCCTCCGCGCCGACCCAGTAACGACTCTGACATTCCTACAGCAGAATCATCTTTGAGCCAAGTGACAACCTCAGGTTTGCCCCCGGCGCCAGGTGCCCCCCAGGTAAGGAGTGTTCTCCCAGGCACCTGGCTGGTGGGGTTTCCTCTCTGCTGCTGTGTGGTGGAAACTTCTCCTTTCCACTCCTTGTCCAGGATGCCCCTGCTTCTGCCTTCCCTGCACTCCTGGAGCCCGCAGACCAGAGCAGTGGGGTCCTGGGGGAAACTTCAGCCAGGCCCACACCGGGGATGCAGACGGAGGACAGCCGGGCCAGCCACCTGCAGACGCAGGGCACTCTGGCCGCAGGGTCCCCACAGAAGCATCCAGGGCAGCAGGACGGCAGCTCACCAGCCAAAACTGTGGGCCGGTTCTCGGTGGTCAGCACGCAGGACGAGTGGACCCTGGGTTCCCCCCACAGCCTGCGGTATTCGGCGCCGCCAGACGTGTACCTGGAGGAGGCCCCCCACAGCCCCGACATGAAGCTGGCCGTGCGGAGGGCGCAGACAGCCTCCTCCATCGAGGTCGGCGTGGGCGAGCCGGTGTCCAGCGACTCCGGGGACGAGGGTCCGCGCAGGCGGCCCCCTGTGCAGAAGCACGCCTCCCTACCCAGCAGCAGTGGCGTGGCCAGCGACTTCGTGAAGAAGGCCACCGCCTTCCTGCACAGGTCCCCACGGGCTGGCTCCCCGGGCCCGGAGACGCCCGGCAGGGTGGGCGTGAAGGTGCCCACCATCAGTGTGACCTCCTTCCACTCCCAGTCGTCCTACATCAGCAGCGACAACGACTCGGAGATCGAGGACGCCGATATCAGGAAGGAGCTGCAGAGTCTGCGGGAGAAGTAAGTAGGTCCTGAGAAGTGGCTGCAGGGTGGGGCGGGGAGCGGTGCTGCCTGTGCTGCGGACCCTGGTCTCCTACGGTAGCTCTCACTGGGCTCACTGTCTCCCCCGGCGAGTGTGACTTGCTCCACTGTTTTGGGGACACTGCGCAGAAGTGGCAGATACTGGAGAGAAGCCTCACAGGCTTCTGCCGTCCCATAATTCCTTCTGCTGGGTTGCACAAGCCCTGGGGAGAGAGAGCAACACATTGCCCCAGCATGCCTGCCCCGGCCCTGCCCCACTCTCCTCCCGCCTGCCTCGGCCCCACCCCACCCCCAACCTTCCGAGGCCCCGCCCCACTCTCCTCCCACCTGCCTCGGCCCCACCCCACCCCCAACCTTCCGAGGCCCCGCCCCACTCTCCTCCCACCTGCTTCGGCCCCACCCCACCCCCAACCTTCCGAGGCCCCGCCCCACTCTCCTCCTACCTGCCTCGGCCCCACCCCCCCAACCTGCTGAGGCCCTACTTTACTCTCCTCCCACCTGCGCCCCCCCTTGCCTCACCCTCCCCCACTTGCCCCAGCCACTGAGTTGGGCCCAGCCATAGGAGATCTGCTGACAGCCGAGTGCTGGCACTCAGCAGCCACTAGATTTGGAGGCACGCAGGGAGGTGCCTGATCCAGTGACAGTGTGTCCTTGTGGGGCGTGTGGGGGGTCTCCTCTGTACACTCTCACTTGGGGATGGTTGCCCTGGGAGCCTGCGGGCCGCAAGAGTAAGGGGAACCAAGAGGCAGCCGCCCTCTCTGGGGGGGGGGGGGCTGTGTAGGGGTGGGGAAAAGGAGGGCACCGGGCCTGGGGTGCGAGTGGGGTGAGTTGCAGAGGTTCCTCCAAGAGAGGAATTTGGGTAGTCTAAGGAAGGGAAATCAGGGCTAACAAGTCTAGGCTCTTGCCTGGGAAGGGGCGCTGGGCTTTGAGGCACCTGCTGCAGGCCCTGGGGCAGGATCCTCAGATTGGGGGTCTCCCTAGGTCCTCCTGAGGCATCCCCCTGCCTTCAACAGTGTCACCTCAAAATATCACCCCTTCAGAAGCTAACTTGATGCAACAGCACTTTGCTGGCTAGGGTCATCTTTCTGAGGTCTGGCAGGCATTGAAGATAGTGAAATCAGGACTTGCTTCCCGTTGTCCAACCATATGCAGCAGAAGATGGGTCAGGGCTGTGGCTGAGGGGCTGGGCCCCTGGCCTGGGCAGCCAGGCCCATCGTACATCTGAGGGGCTGGCATCAGGCCCAGAGGGCATGCAGGCGGGTGAGTGGGCAGGTGAGCAGTGGCTGGCGGCTGGGCCAGCGGGTCCCCAAGGGAGGCTCCTTCTCTGGCTTGTTCGAGAAACTTCCCTTGCCCACAGCTAGTAATTGCACCTGTGTCTTCATGGCAGCCTCACACCCGTGTGGCCAGGGGGTGGTGGTGTCTGTGCTGGGAGTCCCCACTTTGCTCACGTGGACATGCTCTCATCTGTGATGCCTCTCCTACGGTTTCCCCACTCAGAGGAGGTGCTATTTATTTGCTGGAAGTGCTGAGGCAGCCTCTCAGTTCTGAATGCCGATCGTTTGCTCTTCCTCTGGGCTTGGGTGTCGGGTTTGTACCGCGAGCGTAAATGTGTGGGGTTGTTCGTGTCC
The DNA here is from genome assembly GCF_028018385.1 of Neofelis nebulosa. NCBI lineage: Eukaryota > Metazoa > Chordata > Mammalia > Carnivora > Felidae > Neofelis > Neofelis nebulosa. Next base: position 94,308,375 of record NC_080793.1, on the reverse strand, counting down.
CGCTCCCCAGCCACTCAAAGTGGCAGCGTCACGAGTCTAGACACCTGAACCCTCGAATCCCCTCGGGCTCTTCCTCCTACCTCTTGGTGGTGTTGGGGGGTGTTCATGCAGGAGACCCCCGGTGGGGCCCACTTGGTCCTGATGGAGACCCAAAGTCTTCAGTGCCCCTGTTTCCTCGACGTGGTCCATCTGTCCTGGAGCCCCACTGCTCACACCCTTGCCATGCCCTGAGGGCTCTCCTGGATGGGCCTATGTGCCGGAACCAAGCAGGGTGCCCACCCGCCCTCCCTCCCCTCCCTCAGGCACCTGAAGGAGATCTCGGAGCTGCAGAGCCAGCAGAAGCAGGAGATCGAGGCCCTGTACCGCCGCCTGGGCAAGCCGCTGCCCCCCAACCTGGGCCTCTTCCACACGGCCCCTCCCGCCGGCCGCAGGAGGAAGAGCAGGAGCAAGCTGAAGGCAGGGAAGCTGCTCAACCCGCTGGTGCAGCAGCTCAAGGTCGTGGCCTCCAGCACAGGTCTGTGCCCTCCCGGCTCCAGCAGGCTGGGGCCGGGACCCGAGTGGGGCAGGCGGGAGGCAGGCGCCCGCACCCAGAAGAGCACTTCTTCGATCCCCTTTCACTGGAGCGGGAAGCCTTTGTAGGTGTGAAGGGCCGGGGTGTCGCCAGGCCCACCCTGAGTGCGCAGGCCTGCTCTGGGGCTGTCAGCCGCCTGGGGACTCGTGTATGAGGCAGGAGGCGGTTCAGGGTCTCTCCCCCTCAGCTCACCTCCCTGCAGGGTGCCACCTGGCTCGGGGCGTTTCCTCTGGCCATTTCTCAGGCACCGGTCACCTGCTGAAATTGAGGGTGGAGCAGCTGCCGTTTGGTGGTTGGGGTCGGGGGGATGGGGAGGACACCCGGGCACCGAGGGTGCGCTGGAAACCCAGTGAGTTGGGATCCCCGGTGTGTGCCAGGTGGGAAGCCAGCCGAGAGCGGAGTGTGAGCCCACCGTCTTGGTATCACGGATGACCCACGGGGTGCGTGTCCGTGAACTGCAAGAAGAGTTACGCAAATTATATGAATTCCAGGACGATTCCTAAAGCCAAGTGGAAACTAGTCAGAGTGAGCAGTTCGTACAGGCCTCTTGAGCCCTGGTGTGCCTCTCCTGGTGTGCCGTGGTCCTTGCACAGTGCTGGCGACTGGTGGAGGCTGTGGTCATTTTCTCTGATCTTCCTGACGCCCGCGCTCGGGTGACCGGGCCACGTGCCCAGTGCCTGCAGGGACTCCACTTCCCCAAGGTCACCCAGCAACGAGCAGGGAGGACAGATGCACCCCGCGCTGGCTGGTCTGACCCGCAGCGCCTCACTGTGCCTGTCACCCCTTATTCCCCCCAGGTCACTTGTCAGACTGCAGCAGAGCCCCTCCTGCTAAGGACCCTGCCCAAGCCGGGGCAGGGCCCGAAGCAGCTTCAGACCCGTGTGGGAAGGCAGTTCAGACCCAGCAGCCTTGCTCGGTGCGGGCCTCCCTGTCTGCAGACATCTGCTCCGGCTTAGCCACTGACGGAGGCGGAGCGCATGGCTCAGGTGATTCCCAGCTTGCCCGTCTCTGAGCATGCGCTAGCTGCGTAGGGCCCCTGTGGTGTCAGAGGGGCATGAGCGGCGGCAAGGGCCGCCCACAGCCTCTCGAGGATAAAAACCAGTAGAGGTAGCCTTTGAGTAAAGACAGTGGGTAGCCCACCCATCATCGAGTCTCGCTGTGTAAGGCTCAGAGGGAGGCGTGCTCTGCTAGAGCCGGCCCGGGGAAGGCGCCAGGACCCCCTGGTCACGTGTGGGGTGCGTGCTCTGCGCCGGTTCCCAGGCCCCGGCCTGCCCTGCCCCGCCCCGCTGCCCACTACACACGGGTCCTTCCGTCAGGAGGGACGGCTAGGGGGATGAGGGCACGGCCCCTCGAGCTGGGAGTCCGCCTTGAGGAGGAAATGCTCGTCACCTCGGCCGTGGGCGCAGTAGCCGCGTGAGGAGGGGCTCCATCCCCGCCATCTCTGTCCAGAGAAGTCGCAGTGACCGCTGCTGGCGCCCACCCCCGCCCGCCCGCCCGCCCGCCCCGCACGCTCTCCCAGGGTCCGCTTCTCTTGTGCTCCAGCGGTGCCTCCTTTCCATTACGTGGTCGGCGGCTGTGGTCCTCCGGGCTGGGCTAGGTGGAGCCGTGGATGCTAAGTGACGAGGCTGATGTGGCTGGTGGTGTGTAGCAGGAATCCCAGAGACTGTACTTGATGCCTGTCTCTTTGTTTTCTTCCCTCTATATTCATTTGCAGGCTGGACGGTTTACCACCCAACGTCTGAGAGACTGACCTATAAGTCTAGTAGCAAACCTCGCGCTCGATTCCTCAGTGGACCCGTGTCTGTGTCCATCTGTCTGTATTTGTTCTTTGTATTTTATCACCTCCTGGCCCTTGGTTTCTCCCCGCCCCTCCCTGTCTTCATTGCCTTCCATACATTCTGTAGGCTGCCTCCCCCTCCCCACTGAAGTCACCTACTTGATATCAAACACAGACCCCTGCCCGCACCCACCCTCTGGGCCCCAGAAAGCGCCAGTGCATGCCCTCGGCTCATGGCCGGCACTAAAAGCATGTGCGGCGGCTTGCCCACTCCTGGCCTCGGGCACCTGGCCCCCCAGGCCCCCAAAGTGCTCTGCGTTTTTCTCCTCACTTGTTTGTTTAACTTATTTTTTATGTTGGACGTAGTTTTATTTCTGTTGCGATTGTGGTGCACATATACGTCCGCTGTCCCCAGTTCCAGTGACAACAAAAAGACAACCCCGGCCTTCTCTAGACGCATGGTGTGTTTCACACGTGTCTGGATTCTGAAGACATGCATGTAGTGAGCGGAGACAGTTCTAGAAGGTCACCGGAGGGTGTAACTTTTGTGCGAGGGCCACAACACAGCACTCGTTGCTGTTGCCCCACCCCCACGCCCTGCATGTGCAAAGGCTGAGAGAAAGGTGCTCCAGCTAGGTGGGCCCACCCCTCCCTCCACTCCCGTCACCTTGGGAACCCATCAGCGTCCCCAGAAAGCCCCAGCCTCCGCTGTGGCTGTCTCTCTGGCCTGGCCCCTCCTGGTCTCTAGCTGGAGCACTTTACTTGGTGTGCCCTCTCCTCCCACAGCCCTCAGACACGAAGTCAGCTACCCAGCTCCTCGGGGCTGTGCTCACCCAAACCTCCGTCCCGGTCACCCTCTGGCTCCTGGGATGCCCTGCTGGCACCCAGGACTCCTGTCCGGGAAGGGAGTATCTGCTCAGGGCCATCCAGAATTACTTCATCCCTTGGAACAATTGGAAAATGAATCCAAAGCTGTGGGGTTTTCAGGTTTTTGTTTCTGAACACAAAAATTAAGCTTTCTATCAAATGGAAATGGTGGAAATGCTGGTTTGGGGCACGTGGCTTTTTGCTGGTACAATAAAGATACATTGTGTTTGTCAGGACCTGAGGCCACGTCCACAGTGGGCATTTGTCCCCATCAGAGGGGCCATGTCACCCTCCCCCAGGCAGGACAGGGTAGAGGCACAGAACCTCCTAGAGATTCCCAGGGACTGTTTAGTAACAGGTGCCCCACCTGAGCCGCTGGTTGGTTTTGAGCTGGTGGTGGGCAGGGGAGGGCAAGGTCTGAGTGCATCCTGCTCCCTGCATCACTTGCTGGCTCTTTTCTGTCCCAGTGTGCGTGGCTGTCTCCTGAGACCATGGCATCAGGGCACATGGGTCCCCAGGCATCTCCCGGTCACATGACTGACCGCGGCCTGCTGGGAACATGTGGGCCGGACACAGGAAGCAGGTTAGAGCAGGTGGTGCTTTCCCTGGGGTCCCCTGGTGTGAGTGATCAAGTGCCACGTGCTCCTTCAAGGTTTGTGCCCACGTGGTCCTGCATTCATTTTTACGAGTTTCCATTTGTTTTACTGTTATTATTCCAAGATAAAAAAAAAAAAAAATGGGGAGGCACAGCAAGGACAAATGGTCTAGCTTTTGTTTCCGTCTCTGCGGCTAAGAGGAAAGGGACATGTGAGGCATGGCTTGGTGACACACGGGGCTCCTGGCCTGGGTGGACCTGATTTTAGGTGGTTGGGCCCAGTGGCCTTGCTGTTTTCACAACAGCCCTCTGCAGGCACTCCTTGGCTGAGCTCTTTGCTGTCCTGGCCACGGTGTGGCCCCCACAGGCCCTGGGCCCTGGGGGCATGTGAAGGTGTGTCCTTCCATGCCCAGTGCCCTGGTGTCCGCCCAGCCTGCCAGCCTACTCCTGGAGCTGGAGCTGGCTGGTTCCTGGGTTACTAGGGAGCTCGGAGGCCTGAGGAGACCACAGGCACCTGTGAAAGTCTGGAGGAAAAAGTCTGGGCGCAGCCCTGAGGGCTGAGAGGTGGCAGAGAGGAGGTCTGAGGCGCAGGGCTGTGGGAAGACCCTGAGGGTGGGGCCCGCTCTGGGGGCCTGGTCCTGGAGTCCAGGTCAGCAGCAGGCAGAGGGCTGCAGCTGTGGGCTCATCTGGCCTGACCTGCAGGAAGAGATGAAGGCTAGAGGTTTTCTGTTTGCCGCCTTGCACCGAATAGGAGACCAGGCTCTAGGAAAACAAAATCTTGGTTAAGTTCTGAAGTACACAAAGAAGGTCCCCAATTGTGTGACACTCAGAGACCATGAGAGCATCCAGGCTGGGTCAGAGATGAGCAGGGGTGGAGGCGCAGGCAGCTGCAGGTGACTAGGAGAGGACCCCTCATGGGACAGGTGTTCAGCCCCAGGAAGGAGAGCGTGCAGAGAGCGAATCCTGGGCACTGCTTCGGGTGGGCATGTGGACAGGCCCGCTGTTGGGAGGGAAGGGCCCACGGCAGCACAGATGGGGTGAAGCCCTGGGCAGACCCCTCCTTGTGGCCGATGGAAGATTTGGGGAAACTCAGGGAGCATGTTTTGGGATTCAGAGGCTGTGGTCGGGTCGCAGCAGTGTCTGGGGGTCAGAAGCTGCTGTCAGACCTGTTGGCCCTCCTTCTCTCTGGCTCCAGTCCATGCGACTGGATTAGGTGCTGATGCTTCTGGAGCCTCTCTGCACACAGACCTTTGGGGTCTGCTTTGTTATGTTCTCACGTGTCCCATCAGCCTGTCATCCGTGCCACAGCAAGTCTGTCTCCGGGACACCCGAGGAGGCTGCCACTGCGTGGCTGCCAAGGCCCTGTCCTCACCCTTCCTGGGGGGACCTGCTGCAGGGGTGTGGGAGAGGGCCTTCGGGCAGGGGAGGGCAGCCAAGAAGGAGGCCACCCCCCATGGAGGCCTCCCCAGGCTGGACTGTCCCTGGGGCTGTCACCCCAGGGCAGGGCAGAGCTGGGATGCGTCCCGTTTCATGCTTCAAGGACAAGTTTTGGCACTTTGCTCAGCAGTATGAGGACTTGGTGGCTCATTCCAAAGAAGCCCTGAGTGGCATTTTGGTGCTGGTTGCTCATTTTGTTTCCGGTGCCAGATCCAAATGTCTAACGCCACTGGTTCAGGGGAGGGACCCGTGGGTGGGAGGCATGCCTCTCGTCATGTGGCAGGCAGGGGCTGCTGTCCCCGAAGCTCCCTGTGAGCCTCATCGGTTGTCTGAATGCTGTGGTAAAAAGCAAGTGTGGTGATGGTCACTGGGCTGGCCCACTTCTTAAGAGATCTGTCTGTGGCAGATACCTTTGAGGCATCCGCCTGGAAGCCCGGTGAGGGTATGGATGCTGGCAGGGCTGGTTGTCCTTGCCTGGGGAGGGATTTGGTGGCGGGGGGGGGGGGGGGGGGGGCGGGGAGGGCTTCCTGAACGAGGCCTGGGCACTGCATGAGACTTCTGGCCCGGTGGGATGTGTGTGCATGATGAGGACAGGACATGGGGTCATCCTATGTGTTGCCCATTCAAAGCCTGGGAGAACAGCTGGGAGAGGCTGCGTGGCTCTCCACCTCCACCCCTAACCACCTGGAAGCTTCTCCAAGTAGTTCTGGGGCCTTGAAGTTGGCTCTTCCCAAGACCTTGGGTAAGGACAGTAGTCCTGCAGGGAGGGGAGACCTGCCCTCATGCCCCCTGTGGGTTTCCTTTGGGTCCCATGTATCCCCAGCACCCTTGCAATGCTGCCTTGTAGCCTGACGGAGGGGAAGAGAGGAGGGCTGGGTGGAGGCACATTCGTCAGCCATCTGTGTAGTGGGCTTCAAGGGCAAGGCACTGGGGAGGAGACTCAGGGGACCCCTGAGGAGGGACAGGGCTGTGGTGTGAGTGAGGGCCGGTCATCAGACCTATGGCCTGTGCTTGACCGCACCTCTGCACTGCACTGGCTGCCATGACTCTGACGTGAAGGGCGCCGAATCCGGTTGGTCTTTGTTTAAAGGTTCACCTTGAGGGCAGGGAGTGTGCTCTGGTCCCTGTGGGCCATGTCTAGTGAGGGTGTGGAGGCCTCTGTGGGCTCTCCAGTCCGAGCATGGTGTCTGGTGGCCAAGGGCCTTGGCTCTGGGTTCCCAGTGAAGTCTGAGGCCCTGATCACGGGCCCAGGCTTCCTCTGGTGGTTCCCGGCAGGCAGCTCCTGTGGCTGCCTGAGTGTTCCTGTCATGAGGATGGCGGGAATCAGCCCCGAAAGAATCCTCTTCTGTCAGGCTGTGGGGACCTGGCTGGCCAATTGATTACATGTCCTGGTGCTGCAGAGACCCAGAGGGAGCTACAACCACAGGATGCAGACAGGGAAGTCTGTGCCTTAGCTGGGGCCCCGCACAGTCATAGAGCTTGGGACCCTCGTTCCCTTGTGCTGTGGAGCCCCCCGAGGGCCCTGTGCTCCCAGTAGGGTTCCACGTCAGGAACAGACCAGCAAAGGCCCTTCACTGCTGCTACCAAGGGACGACTGGCCTGGACCACTCCTGCCCAGCCCTTTTGTTTTTATTTGTACATTACAGACCCCACCAGAACATCACCTCCCTTTCCACCACATCAGCCTCTGAGCACACACGGGATAAACCAAAAAAAAGAACGACTCAGCCGGAGCCTAGGCCGACCTTTGTGCTCTGCTCACACCCAGAAGCAGTGGCGTCTTACCTTCCTCGGCAAGGGTGCAGGGCACCCTCAGGAAGTGTTCTGCTCTGACAAGGGCCTGGGGCAGAAGCACAGACCCTCTGTGATAGCGCAGCCTTGCTGAGTGACCTTGGGGACTCCTGAACTGTCCTTGCCTGTCCCATTGTGCCTGCCCAGCTCCCTGAAGGGCCAGCTTGTCTGCCCTCCAAGTGGGCACTGACCATCAAGTTGTGCCAGACACCACGGACAGCCCCTGGGACCGCAGGGCCTGGCGCTTAGTGGTGGTCTCATGACAAGCCTCACCCCGTTCTGGTGGACGTGGGCTACCAGGTGAGGCAGTAGCATTGCAGAAACTTGGGTCCAGCCCTGATTCCCACCTTTGTAGATAGGTGCCCTCTGTGTCCACCACTGGTCTGGTCAGGGAAGCCGCCTGGGATCTGGGATTGGCCTCAAACCTGCAAAACAATGTATCTTTTTGCACTTGGAAAACAAACCTCCCATGGGCCTAGCTTCCAGGCAAAGCCGGCGGCTCCACTGAGCTCTCCTGGCTGACTTTTAGTGGGTTTTCTGCCTCGATCTGCAGTGGGGCTGCAGAAGCTTTTTGTTTAAAAACCAAGTGGTATGCTTTGCTTTTTTTGTTTTTTGTTTTCTTTTTTTTTTTTTTTTTTTTTGAATACGCTTTGAAAGACACACTCACTTCTACCTGAAGCTTGGGGCCTGGTCCTGCACCTGAGCCCCTCGGCGAAGTTCACGTGAGCCCGCACACTGACTCGCGGTCACCCGGTTAGCCCAGGTGGCCAGTCCCCTCTCTGAATCGCTGGCCTCTGCTCCTCCTTGCACACTGATGACTTGTGCTTAGTGTGGTGGCCTGTCCCCCGTGTGTGCTGTCCTGCCTAACCCTGTGGTCTTGTGTCGTTTCTTCTTCCCTTGCAGGGTCTGCCCTGAAGCGTCTCTGTCTAGGCAAAGAGCACAGCAGTCGTAATTATCGGGTTTTTTACCCCTTGTCCGCTCTCCATCGCATGGGCTTTCATGTGGCTAGTGAGCATCGGGGGCTCCATGGCCGGCGGGCGGGCGTGCTTGCATCTGCTCCGCGCCCACCCACCCAGGGCACCGCTTTCCCTCAGCCTGGAGGGAAAGCGACCCGTGGGTGCCCCCTCGCGTCTCCATAGCTCCTAGAGTCTGCGTGTCCTGGCCGGTTGACGTGCACTCTCCTTGCCCAGAATGTCCACACGTCACCAATCGTTCTATTGGCTCCTTTTCCAAAACCGCAGGGATGAGTATGTCCTTGAAGTGCTAAACATGAGTGTCCCCGAGGAGAGATGCCCGGATGAAATGGGTATCAGTCCACCTGGGCCGCCCACCACCCTCACCTTACACCATATTTTTTTTTTCTCCTTTTTTCTTCTCTGGCTGAAACATTCATGTAGAAATAGCTCTGTGTATGTAAGATTCCATCACTAATGTTTAACTGTTTGTGTCTGTGCTTTTTCATTGCTAGCTACTGTGACTACATTTTGTAACGGCTTGTTTGAAGAGATGGTCATTATGCTGCTTTTTGAATGCAGAAAGATTTTAAATTGGCTTATGCAGAATTGCCAACCAGAAACTGTATGTTGCGGTGGGGTCAGGATACAATTTAAAAGAATTAAAAAGTCCCATTTTGGTCACTTAAAAATAATCTTCCAGTGAAGTGGGTGAGTGTGAGGTCTTCACCAAGCTCCACCTGAACCGCAGCCCCCAGGCCTTCCTGGCAGCTGGGCCTCCTGGTTCCTGCTCCACCCCACAGATGGCTCCAAACTTGGGGGCCACGATGGAAGGCTTTGAGTGTTTCTACCCTTTAGTAATACCTTCCCTACATGTGCTGGTGAGGAGAGGCACAGTTTTGTGTCTTAAATTCGAAACCACTCAGCCACTAACATTCTTGCACAGGCATGCTGACGACCCAGCCTATTTAGCATTTTCCCTCTTCCCTTTGCTGGGTGGACAGCAGGAGCTGCCGTGGGCCGAGCACTCAGCCTGCAGCATTGACACGTTTCCCTGGAGTGCTTGTGTTCGAGCGCAAAGGCCTTGGGATTTTGCCCCCAGTTTTCTGAGCCTCCTCACGTAGGAGTCTGGGGGTCCTAGGCAGCGTGGGCACAGAGTGGATGCTGAGTAAGCCTGCCAGCTGCTTGGGTCCTGTCCTCTGGCCCAGCTCAGAAGGGTGACAGCTGCCTAGCATAGCCTGGTCCCCTGTGGCCTGTGAAAATGTTCCAAAGTGTCTAAAACTGGCACACGGGCCCCAAGATGCAGACCATCTCCTGAAGCAAGGTGTTGCCTGGCCTAAGCAAGACCACTGTATGAAAGACTGCAGCTGGCCGGTGGCGCTGTGTGCAGTGTCACCAACCTGGCATGTGTGTGCTTCCCCAGGGTCTTCCACCAGCAGCCTGGTCCCGGGCCCTGAGCCGGGCCCCCAGCCCACCTTGCACGTCCAGGCACAGGCAAACAACAGCAACAACAAGAGAGGCACCTTCACGGATGACCTGCACAAGCTGGTGGACGACTGGACGAGCAAGACGGTGGGGACCACCCAGCTGAAGCCCTCGCTCAACCAGCTGAAGCAGACTCAGAGGCTACACGGCATGGAGGCCCCGGCGGGATGGTCCCCAGCCACTGGCGAGACACGGGCTGTAAGTGGGGCGCTGCGGGCACAGGCCACCCAGGCGGAAGAGACGGGGTGGGAGCGGCCCCCGGCGTCGGGTGCTAGTTCTGGTGCACCCAGCCTGTGTGGGGCGCAGTGAGGAACTGCCATCCGGTGCTCTGTCATGCGATGCCTTCCTGTGACAGGGCTAGGCTGACTTGACAGCCTCCCTGGAAGAGCGTTCCCTTCTTGGTCTTGAGGAGCCTGTGCAAGATTGTGTTGCTTCTTCCTGAAGTGTTTAGCAAAGTTCACTGGTGAGCCCATCTGGCCTGGGAGTCCAGTTTTGGAATCAGGGAAGTTTCCCCTGTGACCTTTTATCTTGAAAAATTTCAAACATACGGAAGTGTCAGAAATTGCACAGTGAACTTTAGTTTGCCCCTGGCTGCATGCTGTGGCTGACATTTTGCTGTGTTTCTCACACATCTCTCCATCCCAAGGGTAAAGTTTTCCTTACGGATTCAATTTCTTTGATACTTTTAGTGCGATTGGATTTTCTGTTTTCTCTTTCTGTTAAGCCCTGCTTTTCTAACATTTGGTAGATACCTAAATTTATCTTAAGTTTTCAAATTAGTTGGCGTGGAGCTGCTCATAATATCCTGTCTTCACAATTTGCAGTGATGTCTTATTTTTCACTTCTGATGTTGGTGAGTTCCCCCAGCCTTCTTGTGCAGCTTCCTTAGGAGTTCATAAATTTTATTAGCCTTCTCAAAGAAGTCGTTTTGGCTTTGATGGTATTCTTTATGTGTCACCAGTTTCTCTTATTATCTCCTTCCTTCTTTCTATGTTTGGGCTACTGTTTAAGTTCTAGAAAGTTTCTTGAGATGTGCAGGTCATTGATTACTGGTCTTTCCTGTTTAATAATATAGACATTCAATCTATAAAAATTTCTCTCGTGGTTCTAGCTGCATCCTAAAGGTTTTGCTGTGCAGCATTACAGTTGAAACTATTTTGTAATTTCCACTGTGGTTTGAAGTAATAATATAGTTATTAATTTTCTCACTTTTTAGCCCAAGTGCACTGTGATAAAAGAACAAACTTCTGGTGTTTTTGGTCCTTTAAAATTTGCTGGGCCTGGCTCTTTGGCCCAGTTGTCAATCAGTCTTGCCTGCAGCTGCCCCAGTGCTTGAGGCAGCTTCCGCATTCCTGCCACACACACTGTGCCCTGGCCTCCCTGTATCCTCTGAGTGGCGAATGACAGTGGCTCCCTTCTGACAGCTGCAGCCCTGACTCCTCAAACCCACTCTCTGTTATCCTTTGGCAGAGTTGACAGCCCTGGAGGGTCTTTTCCCTGAGCCCCAATGGGCGAGAGTCTGCTTGGCTACCTGGACTCTAGCGCATGGAGTACCTGTGCAGGGCTGTGCCCCATCTGTCAGCTCCCTAAGCCCCTTGTTCTAATGGCTTAGATTCTTAACAGGATTTTTTAAAACTTTTTTTTTTTTTTTTTTTTTTACTGTGGTAAATCTATATAACATAAAATTTGCCATTTTAGTCATTTGTTAGTGTTCAATTCGGTAGTATTCAGTACATACACAGCGGTGTGTGAACATTACCACTATCCGTTTGTATAACTTCATCATCCGAAATAGAGAACTCGTTAAGAAATAACTCTCCAGTCTCCACCTCTGGTTGCTAGTTTTGCAGCCTATGTTAACTTTTTTTCTACTTTCTATGAATTTGACGACACTAAGCACCTCATTTAAGTGGAATCATATAGTATTTGCCCTTTGCTGTCTGGCTTATTTCACTTAGTACAGTGTTTACAAGGTCCAGTCATGCTGTAGCAGAACTTTACTCTTTTGGGGAAAGAAAAGTAGATGGGGAATATGATCAGTAATATTGTGGTGAGCATTCTGTGATGTATATATATCTTGATTCATTATGTTGTATATGTTAAACTAATTTAATATTGTATGTCACCTATGCTTCAAAGTTTTTTTAAAAAGTCCTTCATTTTCCCCAATTTTTTAAATTGTAAAATACATGACATAAAATTTGCCATCTCAACCATCTTTAAGTGTCACTTGAAGTGCATTAAGCATTAATATTGTTGTTCAACCATCACCACCGTGCATCTCCAAAATTTTTTCATCTTGCAAAAATGAAACTCTGTCCTTATTGAAAAAGAACTCCCATTCCCCTCCCCCTTCCTCAGTCCCTGGAAACTACCACTCTACTTTCTGTCTCTATGGATTTGACTCCTGTTGGTCTCTATATAAAGTGGGATCCTACACTACTTGTTTTTTTGGTCTGGCTTATTTCACGCAGCATAACGTCTTCAAGGTTCATCCGTCCTGTAAGTGGTGTCAGAATTTCCTTCCTTTTTAAGCTGAGAACTATGCCAGTGTACATTGATAACCACATTTTGTCCATTTATCTGTTGATGGACACTTGGGTTGCTTACACCTATTGGCTACTGTGAGCAATGCTGCCGTGAACATAGGTGTGCAGGTATCTCTTTGAGTCCCTGCTTTCAATTCTTTTTAAAGAATACCCAGAAGTAAAATCACTGGATCATATAATAATACTATTTGTAACTTTTTGAGGAATTGCAGACTGTTTCTAGTAGCTGCGCCACTTTACATTCCTGCCAGCAGTACAACAGGGTTCCAGTTTCTCCTCATCCTTGCCAATACTTTGTATTTTCAGATTTTTTTTTTTTAAATAGCCATCCTGACACCACAGTGGTATCTCACTGTGGTTCTCACTAGCATTTCCCTAATGATCAGGGATTTGAGCCTTTTTTCATGTGCTTATTGGCCATTTGTACATCTTCCTTAGAGAAATAGCAGTTCAAGTCCTTTGCCCATTTCTTAATTATTTGTCTTTGTTATTAAGTTTTAAGGAGTTCTCTGTATATTCTGGATTTTAATCCCTCATCAGATATGTGATATGCAAATACTTTTTCTCATTCTAGGGGCTATCTTTTTACTCTGTGGACAGTGTCTCTTGATGCACAAGTTTTTAATTTTCATGAAGACCACTTACCTGTTTTTGTTGCTCATGTCTTTGGTGTCATACCCAAGAAATTATTGCCAGATCCAATGTTGTGAAGCCTTTCCCCTCTTTCCTTCTAAGAGTTTAATAATTTTAGCTGTTATGTTCAGGCCTTTTATCCACTTTGGTTAATTTTTGTCTGTGGTGTTAGATAAGGGTGCAGTTTCATGCCTTTGCATGTGGGTAACCAGTTTTCCCAATACCATTTGTTGAAGAGACTATCCTTTCCCTATTGGATGGTCTTAGTACTCTTGTTGAATATGAATGGACTATATTTGCAAAGGTTTATTTCTAGGGTCTCTGTTCTATTTTATTAGTGTATATGTCTATCCTTTTTCCAGTATCACATTGTTTTCATTTCTGTAGCTTTGTAGTTAAGTTTCAAAATCAGGGAAGTATGAGTCCTCCAACTTTGTTTTTCTTTCTCAATATTGTTTTGATTATTGTGGGTCCCTTGAGAATCCATATGAATTTTAGGATGGGTTTTTGTATTTTTTTTTTTAATTTTTTTTTTTAACGTATATTTATTTTTGAGACAGAGAGAGACAGAGCATGAACAGGGGAGGGGCAGAGAGAGAGGGAGACACAGAATCTGAAACAGGCTGCAGGCTCTGAGTGGTCAGCACAGAGTCCGACGCGGGGCTTGAACTCACAGACCGTGAGATCATGACCTGAGCCGAAGTCGGATGCTTAACCGACCAAGCCACCCAGGCGCCCCTGGGTTTTTGTATTTCTTAAAAAAAAAATGCCATTGGGAATTTAGTAGTGATTGCATTGAATCTGTAAATCACTTTGGGTAGTATTTGATGGTAACAGTGTAAGTCTTCCAATCCATGAACATGTGATGTCTTTCCATTTATTTATGTGTTTTTAAAAAAAAATGTTTATTTACTTTAGAGAGAGAAAGAGTGCATGAGTGGGGAAAGGGCAGAGTGAGAAGAAGACAGAAGATCTGAAGGGGGCTCTGTATTGACAGCAGAGATCCTGATGCAGGGCTCGAACTCCCAACCTGTGAGATCATGACCTGAGCTGAAGTCAGATGCTTAACCAACTGAGCCACCCAGGCACCCCTATTTATGTCTTCTTTAATTTCCTTTGGCAGTGTTTTGTAGCTTTCAGTGTGTAAGTCTTTCAACTCCTTGAAGTTATTCCTAAACACTTTATTACTTTTATGTTACTGTAAATGTAATTGTTTCCTTGATTTCTTTTCAGATTGTTCACTGTTAGTGTATAGAAATGCAGCCAACTTTGTACCCTGCATCTTTGCTGAATTCATGGATTAGTTTTGTATGTGTGTGTTCTTTAGGGTTATCTACTTATAAAATTATGTCATCTCTGAACAAGGATCATTTTACTTTTTCCTTTCCAGTTTGGATGCCTTTTTTTTCCTTGCCTAATATCTCTGGCTACAGTTTTTAATATTATATTGAACAGAAGTGGAAAAAACAGGTATCCTTTTCTTGTTCTTGACTTTGGAGGAAAAGCTTTCAGACTTTCACCATTAAGTATATATGAGTATATAATGTTAGCTGTGGGTTTTCATATGTGGTCTTTATCGTATTGAGGGAGTTCTGTTCATAGTTTGTTGAGTGCCTTTATCTTGTTAATGATGTATTACATGGATTTTTATGTTAAACCACCATTGCATTAATTCCTAGGATAAATCCCACCTGGTCATGGTGTATATACTCCTATTGTGCTACTGAATTAAGTTTGCTAATGTTTTATTGAGGATTTTTGCATCAATATTCATTGGGGTATCAGTCCATAATTTTCTTGTGATGTATTTATCTGGCCTTAGTGTCAAGATAATGCTGGTCACAAAAAATAAGTTTATTCCTATTCAACTTTTGGAAGAGTTTGAGAAAGATTGCTGTTAATTCTTCTTTAAAAGTTTGGCTTCTCTTTGTTGAGGTTTTTGATTACTAATTCAGTCTCATTACTTGTTACATGTCTAGTTCAGTTTTCTATTTCTTCTTGAGTCAGCTTTGGTAGTTTCTGTGTTTCTAGGGATTTTTATATTTCATGTAAATATTTAGTTTGGTAGCTAAAACTTCGTCAGTTTGTTAATCTTTTCTAAGAACCAACTTTTGGTTTCGTTTTTAATTCATTTGCTTTAATTTTTCTTTATGACGTCCTGTTCTCTTTTATATGGTATACCGTTATTGATTTAAAATTTTTAATGTAGGCATTTATAGCTATAAATTTCCTTCTGAGAACTTCTTTTGCTTTATCTCATAAATTTTTATATGTTCTGTTTTCATTTGTCTCAATTATTTTCTCATTTCCCTTGTGATTATGTCTTTGATCCTTTGGTTGTTTAAGTATGTGTTTCGTTTCTGCATATATGCCAGTTTTCTAGTAATTTTGTTGTTATTGATTTCTTTTTTTTTTAATTTTATTTTATTTTTTTTTAAATTTTTTTTTTCAACATTTTTTATTTATTTTTGGGACAGAGAGAGACAGAGCATGAATGGGGGAGGGGCAGAGAGAGAGGGAGACACAGAATCGGAAACGGGCTCCAGGCTCCGAGCCATCAGCCCAGAGCCTGACGCGGGGCTCGAACTCACGGACCGCGAGATCGTGACCTGGCTGAAGTCGGACGCTTAACCGACTGCGCCACCCAGGCGCCCCTGTTGTTATTGATTTATAATTTTATTTATTGTGTTAGAAAAGATACTTTGTATGATTAGGATCTTTTCAGGTTTGTACTGTATTTATATATTTTGTGTTTATTTTACTTATTAAGACTTGTTTTGTGGCCTAACATGAGGCCTATTCTGGGGATCTTTTACATACACCTAAAGAAAAGGAATTCTAGGGGCGCCTGGGTGGCGCAGTCGGTTAAGCGTCCGACTTCAGCCAGGTCACGATCTCGCGGTCCGTGAGTTCGAGCCCCGCGTCAGGCTCTGGGCTGATGGCTCGGAGCCTGGAGCCTGTTTCCGATTCTGTGTCTCCCTCTCTCTCTGCCCCTCTCCCGTTCATGCTCTGCCTCTCTCTGTCCCAAAAATAAAAAAAATTAAAAAAAAAAAAAAATTTAAAAAAAAAAGAAAAGGAATTCTACTCTTGTTGGATAGTTTTGTTAGTGCTAATTGGCTTATGGGAGCTTCCTTAGGTCTGTTCTTAGTGATTTGTCCTGTTGTTCTTTATTAAAAATGGAGTATTAAAGTCTACAATGGCTAGTGTAGAACTGTCTTTTTTCTCCTTTCAGTTCTACATTTGCATCATATAATTTGGGGTGTGTTTTTAGATAAATATATATTTATGATCATTACATCTTGATGGATCAAAACTTTTATCAATATATGATCTTTGTCTTTTTACATAACCTTTTTTGACTTAAAATAAGTTTTGCCTGGCAGTAACGTACCCACCCCAGCTCTCTTTTTCCATCCTTTTGCTTGCAACTTCTTTGTGTCTTTGTATCTAAAGTGAGTCTCTGGTAGATAGCACATAGATTGACCATGCATTTTTAACTATTCTGCTAATCTCTGCTTATTAATTGGAAAATTTTTAAGTCTATTTACTTATTTTGAGAGAGAAACACAAGCAGGGGGAGGGACAGAGAGAGAGGGAGAGAGAGAATCCCAAGCAGGCTCTGCAGTGTCAGTGCAGAGACCAATGTGGGGGCTTGAACTCCTGAACCATGAGATCATGACCTGAGCTGAAATCAAGAGTCGGATGCTTTGGGAATGCAAGCTGGTGTAGCCACTCTGGAAAACAGTATGGAGGTTCCTCAAAAAACTAAAAATAGAACTACCCTACGACCCAGCAATTGCACTACTAGGCATTTATCCATGGGTTACAGGTGTGTTGTTTCGAAGGGATACATGCACCCCCATGTTTATAGCAGCACTATCAACAATAGCCAAAGTTATGGAAAGAGCCCAAATGTCCATCAATGGATGAATGGATAAAGAAAATGTGGTATATATATACAATGGAGTATTACTTGGCAATCAAAAAGAATGAAATCTTGCCATTTGCAACTACGTGGATGGAACTGGAAGGTATTATGCTAAGTGAAATTAGTCAGAGAAAGACAAAAACCATATGACTTCACTAATATGAGGACTTTAAGAGACAAAACAGATGAACAGAAGGGAAGGGAAACAAAAATAATATAAAAACAGGGAGGGGGACAAAACAGAAGAGACTCATAAATATGGAGAACAAACTGAGGGTTACTGGAGGGGTAGTGGGAGGGGGGATGGGCTAAATGGGTAAGGGGCACTAAGGAATCTACCCCTGAAATCATTGTTGCACTATATGCTAACTAATTTGGATATAAATTTTAAAAAATAAAAAATAAAATAAATATTTAAAAGAGTCGGATGCTTAACTGACTGAGCCATCCAGGCACCCCTCTTTGAGCACAGTTAAAACATCCACTTTAAAGTCCTTAGTCCAATGTCTAGCCTTTCTCAAGGACAATTTCTGTTAATTTTTTCCTTTTAATGGGCTGTACTTTTCTGTTTCTCTGTATGATCTGTGATTTCTTGTTGAAAACTAGGCATTTGCATATTATAATTAATAATTCTGGAAATTAGATTCTCCTCTTTTCCACTATTTGCTGGTTTTGTTTGTTGAAGGCTTAGGTTATATTAGCTTGAGATTTGCTTGAATATCAGGAGCTTAAACACCTCTTCCAGTCTTTACAGATTGGCTCAGGGCTAGGAGGACTCCTTGAACGCTTAGCCAGGCCATTTACAATTTGCCTATGCCTTCACTTTTGCTTGCATTGAATAATGGTGAGAGCTTAGAGTTTTCTGAGTCGTATGTGTGTGTGACAGACAGAGAGGGAGAGAGAGAGAGAGAGAGAGAGGGAGAGAGACAGACAGACAGACAGACAGTGTATTCTGCCTTGGACATGCACATAGCTCTCTGAATTCCCCAGCACACACATACTTTTCAGTACCCTCATTTCCCAAAGAAACTCTCTCCCATGCTTTTCTACTCAGGCTTTTAGGCAATCTATGTGTATCTTGTTTGTAGTCTTTGGCCCCAAGCAACTGCAGATTTTTAAGTTGCCTTACAATGTTTTTGAGCAATACCTGCCACTTTTCTACCCTTAGAGAATTCCAAATATATGCAGACGGATATGTGCATCTTGTGTCAGTCCTTCAGGTGGCCTTTACACAGGATATAATAGACATACACAATAAATTGTGAGTGAGAGCTTTGCTCCCTCTGGAACCAAGGGCCAGGCTCCCACACTGGAAACACAGGCTGCCCTCTTCAAGGCAGTTGTAAAGCTAGGAAGCGGAGAGGGCCAGGGGCCAGTAAAAACACCACAGTGCTTTCCAGCTTCTAAATATTTGCTTTTTTCTTGATTTGTCTTTTACTTCTATTTCATTGCCATAAACCTTTAACTGTTTTCTGGAGTTCTGATAAAGTTAGTTTTGATGGTTTCTGGCTGTCTTTTCACCATTTCTGTGAAGGCATGGAAGTTTGAAGCTGCCTACTCCTTCATTTTCCTTATGTCATTCTTGCTGAGATTTGTGTGTTTTTGAATATTCTTTCAGTTATTGAAAGAGGAATTAAAAAAATTTCCCACTATGGTGTGGACTTGTATATTTCTTACTGCAGTTCTTTTGTGTACATTTTTGAGGGCAGGTTATCAGGTATGTTCATATTTAGATTTACTGTCTTCCTTGTGAGTTGAACTTTTAATAGTATGAAGTACCTCTATTACGATTTTTGCCTTTAAATCTAGTTTGTCCGAAGTTGCTGTAGGTACACTAGCTTGTGTTGGGTTACTGCTTACATGGTATGGTTTCCTATCCTTTACTTTCAGTATTTCTATATCCTTGTTTCAGATGTTTCTCTTGTAAACAGCATATAATTCTTGTAAAACTTTGAACATTTACATTTAATTTGATTGCATATACAGACTCTTGAACAATTCAGGAGTTAAGGGAGTGGACAACCTTGCTCAGTCAAGTCTGCATATAACTTTTGACCCCCTCTAAAACTTAGCTACTGATAGCCTACTGTTGAAGCCTTACTGATAACATAAACAGTTAGTTAACACATATTTTCTATGTTGTATTATATAATATAGTCTTATAATAAACTAAGCTAGAGAAAAAATATTAAGAAAATAATGAGAAATAAAATACATTTACAGTAGTGCACTGTAAAAACTCTGATTATAAGTAGACCTGGACAGTTCAAAACTGTGTTGTTCAGGGCCAACTGTATGTTTTAGCTTAAATCCCTTATATGTTTTCTATTTGTCCTATCTGTTCCATGTTCCTTTTTCTCTCTTAGATATATTTTCTTACTCTTTTTTTCCTCCCACAGTTAGCTGGGAAATTTAACTTTCTCTTCCTGTTCATTTAATGATTATTCTAAGTACTTTAGCATACATCCTTAAATTATCACAGTCTAATTTTCTTGTACCAACTTCCCAGACAATGGAAAGGCCACAAAACACTTTAATAGCTTTTACTGTCCTCCTAACTTCTTTCAATTCTATATAGACTTTCAGTCTCACAATACATTTTTTATACAGTCAATATTCACCTATATCTGCATATTTACTGTGTTTTTTTTTTTCATTTTTTTCTTTAATGTTTATTTTTGAGAGAGAGCATGAGCAGGACAGGTGCAGAGAGGGGTACAGAGGATCCTAAGCAGGCTCTATGCTGACAGGAGAGAGCCCAATGCAGGGCCTGAACTCACAAACTGTGAGATCATGACCTGAGCCAAAATTGGACACTCAACCGACTGAGCCACTCAGGTGCCCCATCATTCTTTCTTGCCACTAATCTTCCCTCTAGGATCTATTTCCATCAGGATTTCCTTTAATATATGTGTACCAATGACTTATGTCTCCATTTTTGTCTAAAAATGTCTTAATGTCATTGTCATTCTTGAAGGATATTTTCAGTGGGTATAGGATTCTAGGTTAGCAACAATCTTCTGAGCGTTGTGATATTTTCATTGTGCTGTTGTGTGGCTTTCCTGTTTTTCTTGGAAGTGAGCTGCCAGTCTGTTGTTACTTTGAAGATAATTCCTTTTCTTCTGGCTTCTAATACGTTTCATTTAATTAGAATATTTATTATGAGATGCCTAAGAATATACATTTTTATTCTGCTTAGACTTCAAAGGGCCCCTTGACTCCACAGTTTCATTTCTCAATCAAATATGGATGTTTTTCCGCCATTATATCTTCCCATACTGCTGACCCACTCTCCTCTCCCTCTTATTCTGCTGATATTCCAGTACATATTACTCTGTCCTTGGTCCCTTACATGTTGTTGTTGTTGTTTCTTTTAATGTGAAAATTAATGTGCTGTTCTTTTAATGTTGTTGTTTCTTTTAATGAGAAAACAGGCGAGGCAGAGAAAGAGAGAGACAGAGAGGATCAGAAGGCTCTGCAATGACAGCAGAGAGCTCGACGTGGGGCTCGAACTCACAAACTGTGAGATCGTGACCTGAGCTGAAGTTGGATGCTTAACTGACTGTGCCACCCAGGTGTCCCTCTTACATGTTTTCTAATCTTTTGTCCCTTCATAGTTTAGTTTGGGTATCTTCTTCAGATCTTTTATTTTTTTAATGTTTTTTGAGAGAGAGAAAATATGAGTGGGGGAGGGGCAGAAAGAGGGAGAGAGAATCCCCTCTTTCTCAGTGCAAGTGGACTCTGCACTGTCAACACAGAGCCCGATATGTGGCTCAGTATCACAAACAGTGAGATGATGACCTGAGCCGAAATCAAGAGTCGGATGCGTAACCCCCTGAGCCAGCCAGGTACCCCTTCTTCACATCTTTTAGTTCACCATATTTGTCTCTGTGTCTATACTGCTTTTAATCTTATTCATTGAGTTTTAAATTTATTATTTAAGTTGAAAATCACCATCCACATCTGCTATACCCTTAAAAAAAATTACAGTATAGTTAACATACAGTATTATATTAGCTTCAGGGGTACAATATAGTGATTCACAAATTCTGTACATTTCTTAGTGTTCATCGTAAGTGTCCTCGTAATCCCCTCACCTATGTCACCCATCCCCCCCAGCCACCTCACTCTAGTAACCATCAGTTCTCAGTCAAGAGTCAGGTTTTTTGTCTCTTTCTTTGTTGTGTTTTTAAAATTCCATATATAAGTGAAATCATATGGGATTTGTCTTTCTCTGACTTATTTCACTTAGCATTATACCCTCTCTGACCCATCCATGTTGTTGCAAAAGGCAAGATTTCATTCTTTTTTAGGCTGATTAATATTCCATTGTATGTATCTACCACCTTGTCTTTTTAAAAAAATTTTTTTTTGATATTTATTTTTGAAGGGGAGAGAGAGCGAGAGAGCGAGAGAGCGTGAGGTGGGAGGGGCAGAGAGAGAGGGAGACACAGAATCCAAAGCAGGCTCCAGGCTCTGAGCTGTCAGCACAGAGCCTGATGCAGGCCTCGAACCTGTAAACCACGAGATCATGACCTGAGCCGAAGTCAAGGCTCAATCGACTGAGCCACCCAGGAGCCCCTACCACCTAGTCTTTATCCATTCATCTATCAGTGGACACTTGGGATGCTTCCACAATTTGTCTATTTTAAATGATGCTGCAATAAACATACGGGTGCATGTATATTTTTGAATTAGTTTTCATATTCTTTGGGTAAATACCCAGTAGTGGAATTCCTGGATTGTAGGGAAATTCAATTTTTAATTTTTTGAGGAATTTCCATACTGTTGCCATAGTGGCTGCACCAGTTTGTATTTCCACCAACACTGCATGAGGGTTCCTTTTTCTCCACATCCTCACCAACACTTGTTTCTTGTGTTTTTGATTTTAGTCATTCTGACATGTGTGAGGTGGTATGTCATTGATTTGCATCTTCCTAATGATTAGTGATGTTAAACATCATCTTCTCATATGTCTATTGGCCATCTGTATGTGTTCTTTGGAGAAATGTCTGTTAGCGTATTCTGCCTATTTTTAATTAGATTTTTTTTTTGGTGTTGTGTAACTTCTTCCTATATTTTGGATTCTAACCCATTACCAGATATATCATTTGCAGATATCTTGTCCCATTACTAGGTTGCCTTTTAGTTATGTTGACTGTTTCCTTTGTTGTCAGGAAGCTTTTTATTTTGATGTAGTACCAATTGTTTATCTTGCTTTTTGTTTCCCTCGCCTCAGGAGACATTATCTGGAAAAATGTTGCTATAGCCAATCTCAGAGACATTCCTGCCTATGTTCTCTTCTAGGATTTTTATGGTTTCAGGTCTCACATTTAGGTCTTTCATCCATTTCGAGTGATTTTTGTGTATGATATGAGAAGGTGTTCCAGATTCTTTCTTTTGCATGTAGCTGTCCAGCATTCCCAACACCACTTGTTGAAGAGATTGTCTTTTTCCCCATTGCATATTCTTGCCACCTTTGTCAGAGATTAATTGATTATATAATCATGGGTTTATTTCTGGGCTCTCTCTTCTGTTCCATTGACCTATGTGTCTACTTTTGTGCCAGTACAATACTGTTTTGATTGCCAGAGTTTTGTAGTGTATCTTGAAATCTGGAATTGTGCTACTGCCAGTTTTGTTCTTCTTTTTCAAGATGGCTTTGGCTATTTGGGGTCTTTTGTGGTTCTACACAAATCCATACAATAGGATTACTTGTTCTAGTTTTGTGAAGAATGCTGTTGGTATTCTCAGAAGGATTGCATTAAATGTGTAGATTGCTTTGGGTACTATGAACATTTTAATAATACTTGTTCTCCCAGTCCATGAACATAGAATATCTTTCCATTTGTGTCATCTTCAGTTTCTTTCGTCACTATTTTATAGTTCTCAGAGTACAGGTCTTTCACCTACTTGGTTTAGTTTTTTTCCCTAGGTGTTTTACTCTCTTTGGTGCAGTTCTAAATGGGAGTGTTTTCTTAATTTCTCTTTTTGCTACTTCTTATTAGTGTCTGGAAATGCAACAGATTTGTGTATATTGGTTTTGTATCCTGCAACTTGACTTTAAACAGTTTATCAGTTCAGTTTTTTGGTGAAATCTTTAGGGTTTTCTGTGATATTATCATGTCATCTTTTGTGTCTGATTACTGTGGCTAGGACCTCTCCAGTACTATGTTGAATAAAAGTGGTGAGAATGGACATCCTTGTCTTATTCCTGATCTTAGGGAAAAGTTCTCAGTTTTTCCCCATTGAATATGATGTTACGTGTGGGTTTTTCATATATGGCATTTATGATCTTGAGGTATGTTAGCTCTAAACCCACTTTGTTGAGAGTTTGTTTCATGAATAGATGTTGAGTTTCATCATGCTTTTTCTGCATCTATTGAAATGATCATATGGTTTTTATGCTATCTCTTGTTGATAGCATGATATCTCTTGTTGATAGTATGATATCTCTTGTGATGTATCATGTTGATTGATTTCTGAATACTGAACCACCCTTGCAACCCAGGAATAAATCCCACTTGATTGTGGTGCATAATTTTTTAATGTATTCTTGGATTCATTTTGCTAGTATTTGATGAGGATTTTGCATGTTGTTAAGAGATATTGTCCTGTAGTTCTCTTTGTTTGTGATGTCTTTATCTGGTTTTGGCATCAGGGTAATGCTTGTAGAGGCCTTGTAGAATGAATTTGGAAGTTTTCCTTCCTCTTCTATTTTTTGGACAATTTTGAGAACAGCGTATTAACTTTTCTTTAAATGTTTGGTTAAATTGACCTGTGAAGCCATCTGTTCCTGGACTTTTGTTTGTTGGGAGTTTTTTGATTATTGACATGACTTCATTGTTGGTGATCAGTCTGTTCAAATTTCCTATATTTTTCTAGGAATTTATCCATTTCTTCTAGGTTATCCAATTTGTCATATAATTTTTCACAGTATTCTCTTATAATCCTTTTATTTCTGTGGTGTTGGTTGTTATTTCTCCTCTTTCATTTCTGATTTTACTTGAGTCCTCTCCCACTTTCCCTCCCCACCCCCCTCTCTTTTGATGAGTCCACTTCCTGATTTTATTGATCTATTGTTTTGTTGTTGTTTTTAGTTTTTTTAATTTGTTTCATTTATTTCTGCTCTGATATTTACTATTTCCTTCCTTCTACTGGTTTTAATTTTTGTTTGTTCTTTTGCCAGCTCCTTTCAATGTAGGTTAGGTTGTTTGAGATTTTTCTTGCTCCTTGAGGTAGGCCTGTATTGCTGTAAACTTAAAAGAACAGCTTTTGCTGGATCCCAAAGATTTTGGACTGTTGTGTTTTCATTTGTCTCCATGTATTTTTTAAATTTCCTCTTTGATTTCTTGGTTGACCCACTCATTGTTTAGTAGCATGCTATTTAGTCTGTGTATTTGTGTTCTTTCCAGATTTTTCTCTGCTGCTGGATTTCTGCTTTCATAGCATTGTAGTCAGAATAGATGCATGGCATGAGTTCAGTCTTCCTGAACTTGTTGAGACTTGTTTTGTGGCATAATATGTAATCTATTCTGGAGAATGTTCCATGTGCACTTGTAAAAATGTGTACTGTGAATATATCTGTTAGATCCATCTGGTCCAACGTACCATTCAAAGCCACTGATTCCTTTGTTTATTTTCTCTTTGGATGATCTCTTCACTGATGTTATTAGTAGGGTGTTAAAGTCCTGTAATATTATTGTATTACTATCGATTATTTCCTTTATGTCTGTTATTAGCTGCTTTATGTATTTGGGTGCTCCCATGCTGTGTGCATAAATATTTATAATTGTTATAGCTTCTTGTTGGATTGCTCTCTTTATGGGTATATGATGTCCTTCTTTGTCTCTTGTTACTGTCATTGTTTTAAAGTGTATTTTGTTGGATAGAAGTATTGCTACCCCGGTTTTCTTTTGACATGCATTTGCACAATAATGCTTTTCCATCCCTTCACTTTTAATCTGCAGGTGTCTTTAGGTGTGAAGTGAGTCCCTTGTAGACAGCATATAGATGGGTCTTGTATTTTTATCTATTCTTTCACCTTATGTCTTTTGATTGGAGTGTTTAGTCCATTTACATTCAAAGTAATTAGTGATAGGTATCTACTTACTGCCATTTTGTTTCTTGTTTTATGGTTGTTTTTCTAGTTATTCTCTGTTGCTTTCTTCTCTTGCTGTCTTCTCACAGTTTGCTGGCTTTCTTTAGTGATATACTTGGATTCCTTTCTCTTTGTTTTTTGCATATCTGTTACTGGTTTCTGATTTGTGGTTACCATTAAGTTGATATATAACATCTTCTGCATATAGCAGTCTGTATTGTTGATGGTCACTTAAGTGTGAACTGATTCTTTACTCCTTCCCTCCCCCGTGCCCCCACGTTTAGGTATGTATACTTTACATCTTCTTATATATCCTTTTTTTTTTTTTTTTTTTTTTTTTAAATTTTTTTTTCAACGTTTTTTATTTATTTTTGGGACAGAGAGAGACAGAGCATGAACGGGGGAGGGGCAGAGAGAGAGGGAGACACAGAATCAGAAACAGGCTCCAGGCTCCGAGCCATCAGCCCAGAGCCTGACGCGGGGCTCGAACTCACGGACCGCGAGATCATGACCTGGCTGAAGTCGGACGCTTAACCGACTGCGCCACCCAGGCGCCCCATTCTTATATATCCTTTGACTGACTTTTATAGATATACTTAAGTTTACTGGTTTTGTGTTTCCTACTTTTCTTCCTCCTACTTATGGTTTTTCCTTTCCACCCGAAGAGTCCCCTTTAATATTTCTAAGGATGAAGAAATGGTTGAAGGGATGGGATGGGGTGAAGTGATGGTTTAGTGATCATGAATTCTTTTGACTTTAGTTTGTCTAGGAAATTATCTCTCCTGTTCTGAATGATAGCCTTCCTGGGTAAAGTATTCTTGGCTGCATGTTTTGTTTTTGTTTTTGTTTTTGTTTTTTCCCCTTCAGCATGCCATTCCCTTCTGGCCTTCAAAGTTTCTGTTGAAAAACCAGCTGATAGCCTTATGGGGTTTCCTTTGTATGTAACCATTTTCTTTTTTTGCTGCTTTAAAAATTCTCTTTATCACTACTTTTTGCCATTTGAATTTTATGTGTCTTGGTGTAGACCAAGTAGACCTACTTGGGTTGATTTTGCTGGGGGCTTTTTGTGCCTCCTGGATACGGATTTCTTTTTCCTTTCCCAGATTTGAGACATTTTCAGTGATTATTTCTTGAGATAGAAAGATTTTTCTTCCCCCTTTTCTCTTTTCTTCTTCTAAGATCCCTGTAATGTGAATACTACTGCACTTGATGGTTTGCTGAGTTCCCTAAGTCTATATTTATTTTTTATTATTCTTTTTCTCTCTCCAGTTTTTCATCCAGATTGCTTTTCATTCCTCTGTCCTCTAGGTTGCTGCTCTGTTCTGTTTGCTCTAATCCACTATTTATCACTCTAGTGTATTTTTAATTTCAGTGATTGAGTTCTTCATCTCTGTTCTTTTTTATGTTTGTCTCTTTGTTGAGGGTCTCAGTGAGGTCCTCCACTCTTTTCTCAAGTCCAGTGAGTACCTCTTTCATCATTACTTTACATTCTCTATCAGGCATATTACTTTTAACCACTTCAATTAGCTGTCTTCTAATTTTGTCCTGTTCTTTCATTTGGGACATATTCCTTTGTCTCCTCATTTTGTCTCTCTGTGTCTGCTTCTATGTGTTAGGGAAGTCAGCTACATCTCCTGCTTAAGGTAGTGGTCCTTATGAGGAAGAGGGTCCTATAGTGGCATGTACTGCAGTGTCCCCTGTTCTCCAGAACCTGGAGCTGCAGGGGTGTCTCCTGTGTGTGCTGCGTGTACCCCACTGTTGTGGCTAAGCTGCTTTTTCCTTCAGACTGGTAGTCTGCAGTGGCTCTTTGCCTGTTGTGGGCAGAGTGTGGTCCCTGTATTGTTAGTGGGCCAGTCCAGGGCAGCCTTAGGCTTGAAATGCATCAGACCAGGCATTTGCCAGAAATGTAGTAGCACCGAACTGCAGAGTGCTTTCCCTGTGTTGTTCCCTGGGAAGCTTTTGTTGGTGAGAGGGACTGCAGTCAGACCAGATGTCCGCCCCTAGCTGGGACCACAGTTGGGACTGCTGTATGTGGTGATCATCCTTTCTCCCTTGGCAGGAGTCACTTTGGAGTGGTGCTGGCCCATCAGGTCTGCCTGCACACTGCCAGACTCGTAGCACTGCTATGATCAGCTCCGGTCAAGTGTGTACTGGAGGGGCAGGTCTGTGGGAGAACATGGGGACGAGGGTGGGGTGGGGTGTGTGGTGTTAGCAAGGTTTGTGCAGGTCAGCTGTAGGAGGGGATCAGAGGTGTGGAAGGTGGTCCAGTCAGAGGTAGGTATCTGCAGAAGAGTGCAGGGGTGGAGCATGCTATTTAGCAACCTAGGTGGAGTGTTTGTGCTGCACTGGTTTCCATGGGTGTCTGTATCTAGGCTGCGGGTTGGGGAGGAAATGGCACCCGCCAGCTCTTTTGTTTTTGGAAAAGTCTTCCAAACATCCCTGCCCCTCTAGCACATACTCTGAGATTAGTAAGTAAATCTATAACTCAGGCGTTTTTCAGACCACTGCTTTTATGCTATATCTCAGGAGGGCTATTTGTTGTGCTAAGAGTAGGGGTCAGTTTCCCCTGACCCTCCAGGTTTTTCCCACAGCTGAGCTGGCCAATTTTTGAAGTCCTGGGTATGCTGCCCTGCTGATTTGAAGGACTGGTGTAATTGTGCCCCTCTGACTTTCATGTGGGTTCTCTGTGCCTGGGGTGAGGGTCTGTTTCTCTCCCCTCTGTAGGCCTGAGGCATCCCTCCCTCCTGCAGAAAGTCCTGAGAGTCTGTCTGGATCTTGACCATGTCTCCACCCTTACTACCTGCTTCAGTGTGACCTCTTCTCTGTATTTTGCTGTGGACAGTCTGTTCTGCCAGTCTTTGGGTCACTTTCTGGGTTATTTACACCCATGTGGATGTTATCTAGGTGTATCCTGGGATGAAGTGAGCTTAGGATCCTCCTACTCCCAACATTTTCCTGGAAGTCTGCTGTATTCTTTTTTATAAGTTTCCAGCTTTCTGCCAAAATTCTCAATCTTGTCTTTCAAATAGTATTTTACAGTTCTGTTTTACATAGTTTTCCTTTATATTGCTTTGTCTTTTGGCTTTTTAAGGTGTGTGGAATGTTTTATTTGAAAATTTACCTGTAAAAAGAATCAGAGGCCTAGCAGTTGGTTTCTTATATTGTTTTCATTTGCTTTTGAGCTCCTTTTCATAGTCTTACTGGCCATCTTTTGTAAAGTGCCTGGTCAGTGATCTTTACTTTTGAAAAGTTGAATTATCTCTTGATTATTAAATAGTGAGTTCATTATATACTATGGCTACATTATACCAGTCTGTGGCTTGTTTTTTCATTGTTTTAATGGTAAACATGAAATGGCAAAAGTTTCAATATTCTTATGGTCCAGTTTATACAATGATTTAATTTTGTGTGTGTATATAAGGAATCTTTGCCTCTTTCAAATCCCGATATTATGTTCCTGTCTTTTTTTCTAGAACCTTCATAGTTTTAGCTGCTGCATTGAGGCCTGTAAGCCACTTCAAATGAACTTTTGTGGATGGTTTAATGTTGGGATCAAGTCTTTTGTTTTTTCCTTTTGTGCATATCTGGTTGTTGTAGCACCTTCCTTTCCACACTGAATCGTACAGATGTTGGTCAGGTGGTTGTGTATGTGTAGATCCATTTCTGAACTTACGGGTTTGTCCCACTGAGCAATTCTTTCATCCTTATGATAGTATACTTAAGTACTGCGGCTTTATGGTAAGTTTAATATCTAGTACAATACAACCTCCAGCATCAGTCTTTAAGAATTTGATTTCTCTAGGTCCTTAATACTTTCATACACATTTTAGAAGCAGCCTATTTCTATAAAATAGCTTGCTGGGATTTTGATTGAGATTTAATGGAGTCTGTTGATCAACTGGGTGAAATCTGACATATTAACAGTCCTAAGTATTCCTATGAACATGGCATCTGTGTCATTGTGTCTTTTTAATTTTCTCTCAGCAAAGTTTTGTAGGTGTTACACATCTTTCATCTTTCGTGAAATGTATTCCTGTGTAACTGGTGTTTTGGAATGCGAATGGAAATTGTATTCTTAAATTTCACTTCCCAGTTGTTCGTTGCTAGTGTATAGAATTCTGTACCTTGTATCCTGCCATCTTGTTACCTTTGCTTGTTAGTTCTAGAAATCGGTTTGTACAGGCTTTTGGTTTTCTCCAAACACAGTCCTTCCTCTGCAAATGAGGATGGTTTCATTTCTTTTCCAGTCTATGACTCTATTCCTTTTCTTGCCTTGGCTGGGACTTCCCACACAGTGCGGACTGGGAGGAGAGCGAGCTGCGGGGGAAGTGCTTCTAGCATTTCAAAGCAGTGGAGGTTTGGCTGCAGATTCCACAGAGGTCCTCACAGATGGAGGAGGCAGCCTCCAGCCTTGGTTGCTGTGTTTTCCATGAAAGAGTATGGAACTTCTCAGCCACTCTCCCTGCATCTGTGGAGAGCATCAGACGGGGTCCTCCCTTGGTGTGTGATTGGGGTCAAGGGGCAGTGACACCCGCCGGGACAGCAGCCTTGCATTTCTGGGGCCGGCTCCATTTGGCTGTGCTGTCTTTCTTTGGTTGCTTTATTAGATCTGTCTGCACCTTGAGAGTTGAAGTTAGGCTGTAATCTCTTTGTGGCCTGTTTTCTGTATCCTGGCCATGCTGATCTCACCAACCATCTCCACTTTCTCATCCTCATGCTGCTTCTCCTCTGGGGTGTGGAGGGCCTGCCCTGCCACAGGCTCCCAGGCTGTGGTCTTTACATAAAGGTCCTGACCAAACAGGAGGCCCTTGGGTAGGGTGTGCAGTCACTCACCACTGCATCCTCAGGACTCAGGCCCCACAGGGTCTGCTCTGCGAGGACAGCTGGGGCATAGGGGTGGCCAGGCTGCAGCTTAAGAAGCAAGAGAGGGCACTGGCTGCTTCCTGGCCGCATGCTGTCTCTCTGATATCAGCCATTAGAAGGCATCCGATGGCAGGTCCTGGAGACTACTCTTTGCCGACGATAGAGAATCTGTAGGGACCCCTGGGAGGGGCAGCTGTTGGCAGCCACACATACCTTCCTCTTCTTGTCTTGTAGATGAACGCCTCTCGAGCAGCAGTGGGGACACCATGTCTGGCCCCAGCGCCCAGCCCTCTATCCACCGCGGCCATTCCTGGAACCACCCCAGGCCTGCCCATGCCAGGTACTGCCCTTTCTGGCCTACCAGCCCCGCCCTGTGCGCAGCCTCTGGGCCACTACGGAATCCTGCTCCCAGCTCCAGTGTCCTGGGGGCCCTGGGCAGCCCAGGTGGGCAGCCAGAGACCCGCCAGGGGGCTAGGCTTGGGTGCAGCAGGCATGCCTGCACTTCCCGTGTTCTTGCGGCCACCTGTGGTCAGCGCGCCTGGTCCCAGACTGCGAATCACATAGCTCTCTCTTCCTGCTTGGCCGCTGGAATGCGCTGAACTGAACAGTCCGGAGGAGCCAGCTTATGGCTTGGCCTCTGCCCCGCCTGCCCATGGGTGCCTGGTGAGGGGCCAGTGTGTGGGCAGCAACGCTTGCTTCCTTTACTGCCGCAGACCCTGTTCCTTCTGTTCCCATGGTTTACACTTGCAGCCTTCGCACCCACTTCCTGTACTTGAACTGATGGTTAGAACATTGTAATCTCCCTGCAGAAGTACAGTGCCTTGAATTCCAGCTTTTCTGTTCCCTGATGGAAAGAAATGTTTAAAAAAAAACCGTACATTGGAAAAGGTGTATTTCATTTTTATAATTGGCTTGTGCATTGATATTGTTATTTCCCATTTTAAATCGCAGAGATAATGGTTTATAAATCTGAAACTAAAACCTGACTTCTGTTGTAAATGAGGCCTCTCTGGGCTTCTGTGGTCACAGATCACAGACAGATGGACACCCCTATCCTCACCCCTGCCCGCTGGCTGCAGGGCTCTGCATGCTGCCGACAGGCTGCCCAGGGACATGTGGTTACTGGAACAGAGTGTTGCTGGCAGCAGTAGGTCTCTTAGTAAGAAACAGCAGCAGCAGCTTTTGGCTGTGCATAGCCTGCTGGAAAGTGCTAGATGAGCAGCCACACCCTCTTGACCCAAAGCCTGTGGGGTATAGGCAGGGCATCCACCCTGCAGAGGCCCCATCGCCCCCTCAGCTCTGGGTTTCTGCCGACCCTCCTGCCAGCTGTTCTTCCTTTTCCATCGTTTCCAGCGAGGCCTGGGTCTCATTCTGCTGGGTGCACACAGGTTGCCCTGCCTGTGGCGTGAGTACTCCCCTTCTGGAGATTTCAGTGAGACTCCTCCCAGATGGGCACCAAATAGCCCCCCGTGGGAGCTGAAGTCCCCGCTCCTCATGGCCAAGATCTTTTCCACTTCCTATCAGAAGGCAGCTGCCTTGGGCTGCCTAGCTGTGAAAACTATATAGTTCTGCTGTACTCTGGGACCTCACTAGACCTGGCTAAATTATTTTAAATGTGTTATTCCATCAATTCGGTTAGAATTGAGTTTCTTAGGTGATTATGCAGGGCGCGATGCTGTAGTAAGAGATTTCTGTTCTCTGTAATGTGCCCCTCAGTCCCTTGGTGGAGAATCTCGTGCGCCTGGGGGTGGTGGAAGCTGCCTTTCTCCTATGCACCCCCCTCTCCACTGCTGCACCAGAGGTGAGATTTGGGGTCCTGGCCTTGTACGTGGATGGTCAGTGGCACGGAATCCCCAAGAGATTGTATATATGAAGGAGGAAAATAAACATGTTTGCTTGAAAACAGTGTGGAACAACATCTTTTCCTTACTCTCTGCCCACATAAAAGCGGAACCGGCCAGCATCCTAGGCTCTTCCGGGTGCAGCTTAACACTCAGCTCCACCCTTGCCATGGACACCTGGCCTAGGAGGTTGGGGGCCTGGGGATTGAACGGTGGGTGCTGTGTTTCTAGCAGGAGCCACATGTGATGGATGTTGAGCTGGGTCAGGGGGCAAGAGTGGGATGTTAGGCAGGACCCCCGTCTTCTGCACAGGGTGCTCACCAGGTGGGACCTGGGACCTGAGGACCCAGCTTTGCTGCCTCCAGGCCTGTTTGCTCGGCTTTCAACTACTCTGGACTTGAACTGCATGTAGACATGCAGTGGGCTGCACCCCATGGAGGATGTGAGTCTGATCAACTAAGTGGTACCTGACCCCTGTCCATGTTGGCTAAAGTTGCACAAAGCCAAGTTGGCACGACTCACCCCGTGGACAGAACCGGGGGCGGGGGATGGGCTCCTCTGTACCTTCTCCTGGATCAGCATTGGGCTCGTAGGCTTGGGGGGTGAGGTGAAGCTCGTAGGACCGGTGCAGGTTTGCTGGGGGCCCCTTGTGGCGCTCAGCAGCTATTTGCAGCCAACCCGCCCCTGATGGCATCATGCTCAGCGGTCTGTGCTGCACGTGCCCTGTACACACTCAAGGTTTGCGGTGTCTCTTGCCCCAGCCAGCTGAGGTGGTCAGGCTTTATGCCCGTGTTCTTGGAGGGAGGGGGAGCCCCCTTTTCAGAAGCAGTGCACCTCAGGGCTGCTGCTTCTCTCACTGTGCCCAAGGAGTGTGATGCTGCAGACGTGCAGGTGCTGGGAAGTCCTGTCTGGTCCTGGGCAGTCACCCCGTGCAGAAGCCGGACAGATGGCAGAGGCTGCCTGGGGCCTGCACAATGTGAGGGTCACGGGCCACCGGCTCTCCAAGGAGTAGGTCTGTGCTGGCAACACTGTTCCACGTTCCAGGGCCTTGTGTGACCGAGTTGGGCCTGTAATCAGCTGTGGCGGTTTTGTTTTCTAGATTCTGAGAGTGAGAAGCCCGACTGAGCCCAAGCAGGCCAGCCCGACCCCGACGCCAGGCCCTGTGTCGTCACACGTGGAGAAGGCGAGTCTGCGCCTCGTGTCCAGTTCACGCTGTTTTGTAACCACTTTCTAAGCATTTTTTATTCACAACTGGAAACACAAATGTAATGCAAGAATAAAGAATATTTTGGGGGAAAAGGGACTTTGGTTTTTCAAGCTCTCTCCTGTCCGCTGGCCGGAGACATGGGGAGAGAGCGAGGGGTGCTAGAGAATCTCCTGGGACCGCGCGGCAAGACAAGGTCTGGGGACACCCTTGGCTGAGGGGTTCCTGGTGTGGTAGTGAACATCTGCGTTTACGTGGCACTTTACGGTGCACCTGTTAGCCCAGGGTCCTTGGGTTGGGACAGCAGCAGGACAGGCCACACAGGTGACAGGGTCCCCCCACTACCTTGCAGAGAGTTAGCCTTCTCGTCACACCCTGAGTGGCGCCAGACTCCGGGAGGCTGAGCAGCAGTGCCCATCTCTGGTGACGGCCCTCCCGCTGCATAGATTTGGGCCTTGGTGCACACAGCTCCGTTCATTTTGCCGACTGGCGGTGAGGGGAGGGGGAGGGCGCTCTCCTGCTGTATCTTCAGAGGTTTGACACTCCTCCTCTGGGCACAGGGTGGGCATCCAAGCTACAGGCACTGAGGAGAGGGGCAGGCCTGCTGGCCCCGGCAAGGCTGCACCCCTGCGGTGGGTGGGGTCCACGAGAGCAACAAAGATGGGAAGCCTGCAGGCAGCCTCACAGAGAACCATGCGGTGGTGGGACTGCAGCCCGGATGGGGGCAGGGGGCTCAGGTGGAGCCCGTCTCGGGTCCGCACTCATCAGGACCAGAAAGTGGAACTCAGTTTCCATTAACCTTGGACTGCAACTCGGCGCCCCCTTCGGTGGTGAGTGTGGGGTGGGAGCACCTGGGGCATGCCACCGCGAGAGCCTGGACGCTGCATATGACGCTGCAGTTGTCACAATGATGTATGTTCACCACGACAAAAGGCCAGCCTCTGAGACACAACTCCTGTGCAACTGGTTGGTGAAAGCAAAGCAGCACGGGCTTTGCAGGGGACACGCAGGTGTGGTTTGGGGACATTCATGGGGACCGTCCACCCCAACTCTCGCCAGCTCTGCATGCCACTTCTCACGTCAAGCTTGCCCCGCCCCAGCGCGTGCCTCGGCCTGAGTCCCCCACTCTCCTCTGTGATCAAGCAGAGCGGGCGTGTGCAGTCAGATGGAACGACATCCTGTGTTTCGCTCTGTCTTGTCCCCGTCTGTTTGTGGCCTTCACTAGTTTTCTTGTGGTAGTAGTAATGCAAAGTTTACCTTTTCAGGCAGCAGGTTTATTTACATCATTCCTTGTAAACAAGTAATAGTACAGGTGCTAATAGTAAAAATGGTGGGGGCAGATGGCTGATGTTCGGAGACCCAGCAGGGACTCCTAGGCAGTCCTGACACCCTTGGATACGAGGATCTAGAAGGGCCAGAGGTTCCTTCAGGATCTCTGAGTAGTTAGCACCCAGATTCTTTTCCTGGGGGGGGGGGGGGTTCTGGGGCAAGGGAGACTTTGGGATGCAACACCCGTTAACGCCACGGCACAGCTGAGAGCTTACCCACTTTTCCTGATCGGCACCCCCTGCCTTCTGTGATTCCGACCAGTGTCTGCCCCACCCCCACTCTGGGAGCAGTGGGGTTCTGCCTGCAAAGGGGGACTGCCCTCTAGAAGCAGCTCTTGATCGCCATGTTGATGGGCACAGGCGAAAGGATGGGCTGGTGGTGGCGATGAGCAAGCTGCCACCCCAGCAGGGCCCATCGTGCCCAGCGAGTCTCTAGACCCCCAGAGTAAGCTCCGGTCCCCCATCTCGGAGTCTCGGATCCCTACGATGGCCGCCCCCAGATGTGGCCCCTGCTGCTGCTCACCGTCCCAAGAGCTCCCCACTCTCCTGCCGCCCCAGGACCCCTCCTGGCGCTTTTGGCCTCCAAGGTCTTCAGACCACTGGATTCTGTCACAAGGCCACTGAGAACCTCTCACTAGACGCCGAGACAGGTATTGTGGGTGCATCCCACTCGTCATACTCGGCTTCAAGCCTCTCAGATATGTCCCGGAACAGTCATCAACGAGAATGAGGAGCTGTGGCCCAAAGCCAAACCGTCTACTTAAACAAGAACAAATATATAAAAATTTTTAAAAAAAGAAATCAAGAACAGATCTCTGGAAAATACCCACATATTTGGAAATGAGATAACATACTTCTGAATAACCCATGGATTGAAGAAAACATCAGAGGGAGAGTCAGAAAAAAATTTTTACTTAATGAAAATAAAAACGCAACATATCAGAATTGATGGGTGTTGCTAAAGCAGGCTTTAGAAGGAAATTGATAGCACCAAGAGTATATTAGAAAAAAAAGAAGAGCAATCAACAACTCATCTTCTACCTTAGGAACTAGCAAAAGTCATAATTAAATCCAAAGTAAGCATGAGATTGTAAATAATAAAAATCAATAAAATAGGGGTGTCTGGGTGGCTCAGTTGGTTAAGCATCCAACTTCGGCTCAGGTCATGATCTCATGGTTGGGCTCTGTGCTGACACCTCAGAGCCTGGAGCTGCTTCAGATTTTCTGTGTCTCCCTCTCTCTCTGCCCCTCTCCTGCTCATGCTCTCTCTCAAAAATAAACATTAATTTTTTTTAATCAATAAAATAGAAAACAGGAAAATAGAGAATATCAAGGTAACCAAAAGCCTGATATGTGAGAAACTCAATTACACTGAAAAACTACTAACTAGGCTGATCAGGAAAAAAGAAGACACAAATTACCAGTATCATGAGAAGTGACATCAAGACTGGTTATAGATATGAAAAGGATTATAACAGACTAGAATAAATATCTTTATACCAATAAATTTGACAACTTAGGTGAAATGGACAAAATACTTAAAAGACACATATCACCAAAGCTTACTTAAGAAGAAATAGATAAGTTGAATAGCCCTAAATCTATTAAATAAATTCACCTGGTGGTTAAAAACCTTTCCATAAACAAAAACAAAAAAAAGGAAAAAAAACAATAAATAACAACAACGCCAGGTGCAGATGATTTTACTGGTGAATTCCTCTAAATATTTAAGGGAGAAATAATGCTAATTCTATACAAATTCTTCCAGATAATTCTGCTGCTCTCATTCTATGAAAAAGACATATTAAAATTGCACAAAACCTAGAGTCAATATCCCTTATGAGCCAAGATACAAAAAAAATCTACAAATATTAGCAACTGAATGCAGCACTATATGAAAAAGATTATACTTCATGACTGAGTGGGATGTGTCCCAGTAATACATGGATGGTTCAGCTTTCAAAAATCAATATTACAGGGGCGCCTGGGGTTCAGTCAGTTGAGCGTCTGACTTTGGCTCGGGTCATGATCTCCTATTTATGAGTTCGAGCCCTGCATCAGGCTCTGTGCTGACAGCTCAAAGCCTGGAACCTGCTTTGGATTTTGGGTCTCCTCTCTCTCTCTCTCTCTCTCTCTGCCCCTCTCCTGCTCGTACTCTGTCTCTTTCAGTCTCTCAAAAATAAAATAAAAAATGTTCAAAAATTAATATTACGTTAGCAGTTATAATAATACCAAAAACTATGAAATATTTAGGGATAAACCTGACAAAAGATGTAAAAGCCCTATATAACATTAACCTAAGAGAAATTAAACTCTGCTGAGTTCATGGTTGGAAGACTCAGTGTTGTTGAAATATTCATTCTCCAAACTGATCTACAGATTCAGTGCAATCGCAGCCAAACTCCCAGCAGAGTTTTATGCAGAAATTAACAAGCTGATTCTAAAATTCATGGAGGAATGCAAAGGACCCACAACAGCTAAAGCAACTCTGAAGTGGAGGACAACTGGATGATTAACACCACCTGACTTTAAAATGTATTGTGAAGTTACAATGATCATGATTGTGTGCTAAATGGGATCAAGACAGGTTAGTTAATCAATGGAGCAAAATAAGGAATTCAGAAACAAAGCTACACATGTATGACATAAATCACAAAGGCAATTCAATGAAGAAAGGATAAATGTTTCAATAAATGGTGCTGGGTCAGTTGGGTATCTATGTGTAAAAAAATAAACTTTGATCCATACTTGTCAAATACAAAAGTCAAGTCATAATGGACCATAATCCCAAATATACAATCTGAAAGTATCAGACTTTATTATTTTTTCAATTTTAGAGAGAGAGGGGGGTGCAGGAGAGAGAGACAGAGACAGAGACAGAGAGAGAGAGAAAGAGAGAGAATCTCAGGCAGGCTCCACACTCAGCACGGAGTCCGATGCATGGCCCAATCCCACAACCCTGGGATCGTGACCTGAGCCAAAATCAAGAGTCAGATGCTTAACCGATTGACTATAACCAACCAGGTGCCTCCTGCAAGTGTCAGACTATTAAAAAAAAATTATGACCGTGAGCTAGGCAAAGATTTATTAAATACAGCATGATACATTTTTTAAGAGCTGATGAATTAGAGTTCATCAAAATTAAACACCTGTCTCCAAAGATACCAGTAAAAGACTGAAAGACAAGCCGCCAGCTGATATCTGATAAAGAACTTGTATTCAGACATAAAGAATTCTAAAAGTGCAGTAACTGGAACATAAACCAATTCTTTCAAGTGAGCAAAGGATTTGAAGTGATACTTCACCCAAGAAAAGATACAAATGGCAAACAAGCACAGGAGAAGTTTCTCAATCAGTACTCATCACGGAAATGCAGATTAAAACCCAATGAGACACCATGACACATCACCGCAGAATACTAACCACACCGAGTTTGGGTAGGATAGAGGAGGTGGGACTGTCACACTGCACGTGGCAGTGCAGAATGCTGTGAGTATTCGGGACACAATCTGCAGCCTCTGAAAGAGCTGTTCACCATGTGACCCAGCCGGTCCAGCCTGGGCACTCACCTAAGAGAAACGAGAGCGTGGGTCCGCACAGAGACTTGACTGCAACTGTTCACACCAGCTCTCTCTCCATTGGCCAGAACTGGAACAAGGCTCATCTGCAGGCAGGCGAGGTGGCACACACACCGGGCTCTGTCGGTACGAGGCAGAGGCAGCAGAGGGGAGAAGCCAGCACTGATGTGCCCAGCAACATGGACACATCTCAGCATCTCAGCTTAGGCTGAGGGACAGAGCTCCACAGAACAGAGCAGCCGCTGGTGGTTCCGCTCATATGTAAGTAAGGACAGGGTGAACTTACTGGCAGGGATGGGGAGACCACAGCAGCTGCCTAAGGAGGGGCTGGGCGATTGCAGAGGGCAAGAAAGGATACTTCTGTTGGTGAGTGAGGAGTCTGCTTTCTTGGCGGTGACGTTACGTGTGTGTGTGTGTAGACACCACCCTGTGCACTTTTAATATGAACGCTGTGATGGATGTCATTTATAAGTGCATAAGCTGCTCCCCTCGGGTGCCCACTGTCCCCTTTCAGTGAAGCCCGGGCTCTCAGGCTAGCATGAGCCCAACCAGCTCTGCTGAATACTGGAACCCTTTAAAAACACCGTATGCCAGAAAAAAAATCACAAACTTTGTGATTTGCTTCAAAAACACCCAGCAGGAGGGTAGAGATGCTGTTAGTCAGCTTGGGCTGCCACAACAAAAACCATAGATGGGATGGCTTCCAAACGGACATGTGTTTCTCACAGTTCTGGAGTCCAGAAGCCTAAGATCCAGGTGTGAACAGGGCTGGTTTCCCCTAAGGCCTCTCTCCTGGGCTGACAAATGGCCGTCTTCTCCCTGCTTCCTCACGTGGTCATTCCTCCGTGTGTGTCTGTGTCCTCATCTTTTTTTTTTTTATGTTTATTTATATTGAGAGGGAGAGAGAGAGAGAGAGAGAGAGAGAGAGACTGCGCATGAGTGGGGGAGGGGCAGAGAGAGAGAAAGAGAGAGAGAGAATCCCAAGCAGGCTCCACACTGCCAGCACAGAGCCCAACATGGGGCTCGAATCCATGAACTGTGAGATCATGACCTGAGCTAAAATCAAGTTTGCCAAGTTTGCTCCTGAGCCACCCAGGAGCTCCTACTCATCTCCTCGTCTTATAAGGACACCAGTCACACTAGATTAAGGGCCCACGCATATGGGTACCTCATGGTACCTTAACCACCTGAGTAAAGGCCCCATCTCCAAATAAAGTCACATTCTGGAGTTTTGGGGGTCAGCACTTCAGCATACGAATTTTGAGAGGCCACAAGTCAGCCTGTAACAGATGGTAAGATGGGCCACTAGCCGGTCAATGTGGAGCTGATCACGGGTCCATGGGGCTCATTATCATACCGTACTCTCCACTTTGCAGATATTTGAACATTTCCCCCAAACAAACCAAGACTTTGTTCCAGCCATTGCACAGCTGTTTGCAGGCTGGCCTGGGCCATGTGACCTCAGCAAGGAAGCTGTCACGTTCACTGTGAAAGCCGGCCAGGCCCGTACCCTGCCAAACCTTCGGAAGAGAAATTTGAGGGTCCTCTTGCTTGCCTCTCTCGGCCTGAGAGAGAGACATCGCTCAGCCCACAGGGAGAACTTGAAAAGTCTTGTTCCCTGTATGTGACACATAAACCCCCATGTCATAAGCAGCAGATAAATGTCCCATGCCTGCCCAGCTTAGGGGGGCCGGGAGTGTAGGCAGTAGGAAGGCCTTGCTCCCAATTCACTGGAGGACTGGGGAGCTGGTGTGGGCAGTGTGAACCCTGTTTTTATGGGTGTCACTTAGAGCTGTGACTAAAATAGCCTCTGGTTCCGATGTCTTGTCTTTCCAAAAGTGTTTGGCAAACTCTGAAAATAACTTCAGAGTGTATTTTGGAAACTTCTTAGATGTCAAGCTCATAAGAGGAAGGAACAGCCTCCAACTGTCCCATTCTCACAGGCTCTTGTTCTTTCTGGCAATTATGTGGTCATCCGAAGAAACTTCTGTTTCTGCTCACTGCAGTGGAGCCCTTACCAGAAGCAGTCCCCAGCCCTCAATGTGAAGTCTTAGGAAAATCAGACATAGGACCTGGGGTGGGCTTTTAAGCCTCCAGAATGTCAGCTAATCCTCTGACCCTCTAGGGGCTGCACTCATAGCACACCCATTTCACAGCAGGGGAAACTGAGTCAGGGGTTCTCGGTTCCAGTGCGCAACAGAACACTCCTATGGACAGCTTCTTTTAGCTTTGATTTTTACAAGCAGTGGGAGCCATCGTGCAGGGCGGAGTTGCTGCCATGGTTAGGGCAGAAGTGGGGTGCCAGGCTCTCTCTGGCCCATGAGGGTGCCAGGTATCCCCAGACTCTCAACACTGGCCCCAGGAGGTGTACAGGGAATGTCCCAAGAGAGCTCACACAAACCAAGAATAAGGTTCCGGACATCAAGCCCTCAGGCCTGTGGTTTGAGTGTGGACAGAGGGAACCTGCTGAGTCCTCAGCATCAAGCTTCACGTTGCACTTGAGGCAAGACACAGAGCTTTATCGTGAAAGAGAGCGCGAGGAGATGCCCACTGAGCATCCCAAGGGCCACCACAAAACTGCTGAGGCACAAAGGCCAGGCACGATCAGGGAAAGCAGACAGGCCTAGCATTTGCATGCAACATCTACCAGCACTCAGCCCGTTCCTTCTCCCGAAGCATGCCCAGACACGCTTCCTAGTCTCATCATACACGAGAACACCACCATCCCTTCTCCTTACGGCCCGGAAAACACACAAAGACAAACAATTTTGTGTCCTCTATTCAGACAGAGAATGGCCCTAACTTCATCCTCCAGAATACACCTGTTTCTCTCTCTCAGGACCCACACCTCCCCCTTCTTGCTCTCAGGACATGCACATCCACCTCCTTCCTCCTCTCAGACAGGGACACTCCTCCCCTCCTCTCAGGACACGCACATCCCCCTCTTCGTCCTCTCAGGACACGCACATCACCCCCCCCCACTTCCTCCCACAGACACACACATTCCCCCCACCCAGGACACAAACATCTCCCCTGTTTCTCTCTGGACATGCACATCCACCTCCTTTCTCCTCTCAGGACACACACAGACCCCTCCGTCCACCAAACCTTCCCTGGTCCCTTGAGGCAGGGAGGTGTAAGGGACGGACTGGGAAGCCCCTGTCTTTGGGCCCAGTTTCTGCTGTACAGATTCCAACAGACTGGTAGCTTAATGTATGTGACACAAAACGTCACAGCCACTCCTGAAAGTTTCGCAAACTTTTAAACACGCAGCGTGCCACTAGCACACAACCCAGCGATGGCAGCCCTGGGCATTTCTCCCAGAGAAGGGAAGGCTGGTGTTCACCCCAAAGCCTGAACGCCAACGTTTGTAGCAAGATTCCTTGTATCAGCCAGCAGCTGGGGGACAAAGACCCAGGGGTGCTCCAGTGGGTGATGACGCAGAC
Organism: Neofelis nebulosa; assembly: GCF_028018385.1. Taxonomy (NCBI): domain Eukaryota; kingdom Metazoa; phylum Chordata; class Mammalia; order Carnivora; family Felidae; genus Neofelis; species Neofelis nebulosa. The sequence continues at coordinate 94,267,428 of NC_080793.1, read as the reverse complement.
CTCGCCACACCCGAGGCACAGAGCCCTGCTCAGCCATGAGGAGGCGCGCACGGATACACACACACACACACACACACCCTGGGCCAGTCTCCACAGAACCACTGAGTGAAACAAGCCAATCCCGAAAGGCTACTCAGCGTTATGATTCCATTTCTACAACATCCCTCAAAGGACAAAATTAGAGGAATGGGAAAGAGAAGAGTGGATTGCAGGAGTACAAGGACAGACTGGGGTCGGGGTAAGTGGGTGTAGCTATAAAAGGGAAATGTGGCAGATCCCTAGGAGGATGGAAAGGGATCCTGACTGTAGGAATGTTGTTATCCTGTTACGATGTTGTAGTATAGCTTTCCGAGGTGTGACCATTGGGAGAAGCACAGCCAAGTTTACACAGTAACTCACCAAATAATAGAATCTTAAAATTGCATGTGAATCCGGGACCCTGGCTGGCTCAGTCAGCTGAGTGTCTGACCCTTTTTTTTGTTGTTGTTTAATATTTCTTTCTGAGAGAGAGAGAGAGAGAGAGAGAGAGAGAGAGAGAGAGAGAGAGAGAGAGAGAGAAAGCACAGCTGGGGAAGGGGCAGAGAGAGAGAAGGAGACACAGACTTCTAAGCAGGCTCCAGGCTCTGAGTTGTCAGCAAAGAGCCCAATATGGGGCTTAAACTCACGAACTGCAAGATTATAACCTGAGCTGAAATCAGACACTTAGCCGACTGAGCCACCAAGAGCCACGTGCCTGGCCCTTGATTTTGGCTCAGGTCATGATCCCAGGGTTGTGGGATCAAGTGCCACAGCAGGTTCCACATTGACTGTGGAGCCTGCTTGGGATCCTCTTTCTTCCTATGCCCATCTCCCCTGTTTGTGCATGCTCCCCCCCACAAAAAAAAATTGCATGTGGATGTATGGGCTATCTCAGAATTAAGAAACTAATTAAAAATCACTATGTTCTAGTTGGATCTGCTGGCTCTGGCAGGGAACAGTAAATCCAGGAGCAATGAGCATATGGGCTGCCCACACTATGGACTCTAAATAGCATTTCCCTCCAAGAAAAACCAGACAACCTTAGATAAGAAATGGCCACTCTGTGTCTCGGGCAGGAAGTGTACACCATGAGCTTGGAACACCTTCCTATAACCAAAAGCAAGGAAGGGACAAGGACTACATGTGGGCAAACATGAGAAGAACCCAGGGGCCAATGAGGTGGGGATTCCACTGGCCAGATATAGAAACACTGGAGCAATGATAACTGCAATGGATAGAAACACCTCAAATATTTGAAAACTGAATATTTACAATATTTTTAAACAACCATTAAACCAAAAAGCAAAATAACACGCTTGCTTTCAGAAGATGCTAGGTGTTATAGACTGACTGTGTACCCCCCCACCCCCCATCTTATGTTGAAATCCTAGTTCCCAGTGTGCTCTCCTTAGGAGGGAAGGCACTGTTACAGCAGTGGGAATGGACTCTGACACTAGGGACCCAACTGATGGCTGCACAACTGATGGATGCCTCACTCAGACCGGGTGGCTCAGTCAGTTAAGCTTCTGACTCTTGGTTTCAGCTCACAGCTTCATGGGTTCAAGCCCTGCATCAGGCTCTGCACTGGCAGTTCAGAGCCTGCTTGGGATTCTCTTTCTCTCTCTCTCTCTGCCCCTCCCCTACTCATGCTCTGTCTTTCTCAGAGAAAATAAACTTGAAAAAAATTCCAAAGGCATTGTTCAGAGAAAAAGAACTAACAAACCTACAATTTTTATGTAACTACAAAATACTCTGAACAGTCATATCAATCTTGAGAAAGAAGAACAGATCTGGAATCATAATATTTCTTAATTTCTCAATTAATTTATGACAAAAGAGCCAAGAATGTACATGGGGAAAAGGATAGTCTCTTCAATAAATGCTGCTGGGAAAAACAAGACAGCCACAAACAGAAGAATGAAACTGGACCACTATCTTACACCCATACACCAAAATTAGCTCAAAGTGGTTTAAAGATTGGACCTAAGACCGGACAACAGAAACACTCTGAAGAAAACACAGGCAGCAAGTACCTGGATATTGGTGTTGGCAATGATGTTCTGGATTTGACACCAAAAGCAAACATGAACAAGTGGGACTAAATCAAACTAAAAGCTTCTGCCCAGCCAAAGAAACCACAAACAAAATGAAAAGCCAGCCTACCAAATGGGAGACAATATTTGCAAGTCATATATCTGAGAAGGGGCGAATATTCAAAATATATAAGGAATTCATTCAACTCAAAAGCAAAACACCAAACAATCTGATTAAAAAACGGGCAGAGGAGGGGCACCTGGGTGGCTAAGCTGGTTAAGCATCTGACTCTTAATCTTGGCTCAGGTAATGATCTCATGGTTTGTAACTCTGAGCTCCGCAACGGGCTCTGCACTAACAGCATGGAGCCTGTTGGGATTCCCTCTCTCCCCCTCCCCCTGCCCCGCTCGTGCTCTTCTCTTCCTCGTCTCTTCCTCTCAAAAATAATAAATAAATGAACATTTAAAAAAATGGGCAGATGCAATGTTTATAGCAGCACTCTCAACAATAGCCAAATTATGGAAAGAGCCTAAATGTCCATCAACTGATGAATGGATAAAGAAACTGTGGTTTAGATACACAACGGAGTACTACGTGGCAATGAGAAAGAATGAAATATGGCCCTTTGTAGCAACATGGATGGAACTGGAGAGTGTGATGCTAAGTGAAATAAGCCATACAGAGAAAGACAGATACCATATGGTTTCACTCTTATGTGGATCCTGAGATACTTAACAGAAACCCATGGGGGAGGGGAAGGAAAAAAAAAAGAGGTTAGAGTGGGAGAGAGCCAAAGCATAAGAGACTCTTAAAAACTGAGAGCAAACTGAGGGTTGATGGGGGGTGGGAGTGAGGGGAGGGTGGGTGATGGGTATCGAGGAGGGCACCTTTTGGGATGAGCACCGGGTGTTGTATGGAAACCAATTTGACAATAAACTTCATATATTGAAAAAAAAAAAAAAGAGTTGGATGCTCAACCGACTGAGCCATCCAGGTGCCCCTCTGGTCTGACATTTAAATCTTTAATGTTTTTTTTTTTTTTTTTTTTTTTTTTTTTATTTATTTTTGGGACAGACAGAGACAGAGCATGAACGGGGGAGGGGCAGAGAGAGAGGGAGACACAGAATTGGAAACAGGCTCCAGGCTCCGAGCCATCAGCCCAGAGCCTGACGCGGGGCTCGAACTCACGGACCGCGAGATCGTGACCTGGCTGAAGTCGGACGCTTAACCGACTGCGCCACCCAGGCGCCCCTGACATTTAAATCTTTAAAAAAAAAAAAAAAATCGGCAGACGATCAGAAGAGGTGTTTTCCCAGAAAGACATACAGAAGGCCATAGGTGCACAGCATCAATAATCAGAAGGCAAGTGCAAGCCAAAACCAAAATAAGATATCGCCTTATGCCTGTTGGAATAACTATTATCAAAAAGACAAGTAACAAGTATGGGCGAGAATGTAAGAAAAAGGGAGCCCTTGTGTGTTCGTGTGAGACTAAACTGGTGCGTCCACTGTGCAAAACAGCATGGAGGGTCCTCAGAAGAGTGAAAAATAAGACTACCGTGTGATCTAGCAACTCCACTGCAGGGTGTTTCTCCAAAGTAAGTAAAGAGAGTAACCCCGAAAGGTAATTGCACTGCCATGTTCACTGCAGCATTATTTACAAGAGCCAGCAGATAGAAGCCATGTAAGTACCCACTCGATGGATGGATGGATAAAGAAAAAGTGGTGTATATATATGCACTGGTATATTATCCGGCCACAAAAAAGAAATCTTGCCATTTGCAACAGCATGAATGACCTTGAGGGCATTATGCTAAAACAAGTCAGAAAAGAAAAGAGAAATAAATACCTTATGATCTCGTTTATATGTGGAATTAAAAACAAAAACAAAAACACCAAACTCACAGGTACGGAGAACAGATTAGTGGTTACCAGGTGCAGGAGATAATTTTTAAAGTAAGTAGATCATGGGGATGTAATGTATCACATGGTGACGACAAATAATAATACTGTATTGTATATTTCAAACTCTATAAGAAAGCAGATTTTTAAATTCCTCATCAGAAGAAAAAACTGTATGTGTGGTGACAGATGTTAACTAAACCTCTTGGTGATCATTTCATTACGTATGTGTTATATATAACATATACGTCCTATATATATTATATAAACACACACACACACATACACACACTAAATCATTATACTATCCACCTGAAACTTATATGACATTACATGTTAATTAGGTCTCAATAAATAAAGATTAAGGCCAAAACAAAACAGTGACTAGAGAAGCAATTTTAAAAATCAGTAACTCTAAGTTGTTAAGCATTCCGCAAAGAACATCAAAACTGGTAAGACTTTAGCTAGATCAAATAAGAAAAAAAGAGAAGACTCAAATAAATAAAATCAGAAATGTACAATTGGACATTAAAACTGATGACACACAAATATGAAGGATCACAAGAGACTTATGAAAATTAGATGGATAACTTCGATGAGATAGATAAATCCCAAGAAATACAAAACATATCTAAATGTAATCATGAAGAAATACAAAATCTGAGTAGATCCAGAACTGGTAGGAAAATTAAATCAGGTATCAAATGCCTCTGAACAAGAAAAAGTAAGCTCCAGATGGCTTTGCTAGTGAATCCTACCTACTCCTTAGAACAGAATTAACACCAATCCTTCTCTAACTCTTCCAAAAGAAACTAAAGAGGTAAGCACAGTTCCAGACTCATTTTATGAGTCTAGTTATGACTCTAATACCAAAATCAGACAAGTACACCACAAGAAAATATCCTAGATGGACATAGATGGAGAATCCTAAACAAATACCAATAAACTGAATTCAACAGCACATTAAAAGACCATACACCAGGGCCTGTGGGATTTATCTCTGGGGTGCAAAGATGGTTCAACATATGAAGAGCAATCAATGTGACCATTGGCCATTAACAGAATGAAAGATAAAAATCACAAGTCATCTTGATAGATGCAGGAAAACCTTTAACAAATTTCAGCACATCTGATGATACAGATTCTGAACTAGGAATAGAAAGAAATTACCTCAACATAAGAAAGCTTATGTGTGAAAAGCCCACAGTGAACATCACACTCAATGTTGAAAAACTGAAAACGTTTCTTCTCTCATCAGAAACAAGGCAAGGATACCCACTCTCACTGCTTACATCCAACACAGTACTGGAACACCAGCGAGTGCAATTAGGCATGAAACAGCTATACAAAGCATCCACATTGAAAAGGAAAATGTAAACTTTTCTGTGTTAGCAATGAGCACCTTTTATGTAAAACACCATAACAATGCCAGAAAAAGCAACAGCGGCAACACAGCAACAAATATTTGAACTAATAAACAACTTCAGTAAAGACACAGAATATAAAAACAACAAACAAAAATCAGTTTCATTTCTACACACTATCAATGAACTACCCCAAAAAGCAATTTAGAAAATAATCCCATTTGCAAGAGCATCCAATAAAATTAAACACTTAGAAATAAACTTAACCAGGGGGCAGAAAGACTTGTCCAATGAAAAGTACAAAACATTGGGGAAAGAGATTAGAGAAGACATACATAATGAAAAGATATCCAGTGTTCATGGATTAGAGACTTAAAAGTGTTAAAATGTCAAAGCTATCCACAGCCGTCCAGAGATTCCATGCAGTCTTTATCAAAATCCCAATGGCATTTTTACAGAAATAGAGAAAACAATCCTAAAAATCATATGAAACCACACACAACTCGGAAGAGCCAAAACAACACTGAGAAAGAAAAACAAAGCAAGAGGCTTCATACTCCCTAAAAAAATTTTTTAAAGCATCATAAATTTACAGTAATTAAAACAGTATGTATTAGCATAAAGACAGGCATACAGACCAATGGAACACAATAGACAGCCCAGAAATAAACCCACACATTTACACTCAGCTGATCTTCAACAAGGATACCACTAACACACAACTGGGAAAAGGAAAATCTGTTCAACAAACTGATGCTGGGAAAACCTGATCTCTAAATAGGAAAGAACGAGAAAGGAATCCCTTCTATGTCACAGTCAGAAATCAACTGAAAATTAATTGAAGTCATAGAGGCACCTGGGTGGCTCAGTGGATTAAGCATCCAACTCTTGATTTCAGTTCAGGTCATGACCTCACAGTTTGAGACTGAGCCCCACATTGGGCTCTGAGGTGACAGCACAGAGCCTACTTGGGATTCTCTCTCTCCCTCTTTTTCTGGCCCTCCCCCACCCATGCTCTCTCAAAATAAACATTTTTAAAACAAAAATTAATAGGGGCACCTGGGTGGCTCAGTCAGTTGAGCAGCCAACTCTTGCTTTCAGCTCAGATCATGATCTCACAGGTTTTGTGATTTAGAGCCCTGCACTGGGCTCTGCACTGACAGTGTAGAGCCTTCTTGGGATTTTCCCTCCCTCTCTCTCTCTGCCCCTCCCCCACTCACTTTCTCTGTCTCTCAAAATGAATAAGTAAACTTAAAAAATATAAGTAAATAAATAAATAAATTGAAGTTATAAACAAAGGACCTGAAACTATACATCTCTGAGATGGAAAGAAGGAGAAAAGCTGAATGGCACTAGTCTTGGCAATGATTTCTGGGATATGACACAAAAAGCAGAAAACAAAAACAAAAATGGTAAGTGGGATTACGTCAAACCTCAAAGCTTCTGCAGAGGAAACAGTCAACAGAGGGTAATGGTATCCTATGGAGTGGGTAAAAAGTTTTGAACCAGGTATCTGATAAAAGGATTAATATCTTAAAAACATATAGGGGGGATCCTGGGAAGATGGCGGCATAGGAGGACGCTGGGCTCACCGCGGGCGTCCTGCTGATCACTTAGATTCCACCTACACCCGCCTAAATAACCCAGAAAACCACCAGAAGACTAGCAGAATGGAGTCTCCGGGAGCCAAGCGCAGATGAGAGGCCCACGGAAGAGGGTAGGAAGGGCGGCTAGGCGGTGTGCGCTCCACGGACTGGCGGGAGGGAGCCGGGGCGGAGGGGCGGCCCGCCAGCCAAGCAGAGCCCCCGAGTCTGGCTGGCAAAAGCGGAGAGGCCGGTTGGAGTGTGTTCCGACAGCAAGCGGGACTTGACCTCTGGAAGGTTATAAGCTAACAGCTCTGCTCGGAGAACGGGAGGGCTGGAGGACAACGGGAGGGAGAGTTGTTGAGCCCCGGACGACAGAGCTCAGCTCGGCGGGGAACAAAGGCGCTCGCCAGCGCCATCTCCCCCGCCCATCCCCCAGCCAAAATCCCAAAAGGAACCAGTTCCTGCCAGGGAACTTGCTTGCACCCCGCAAACACCCAACGCTGTGCTTCTGCAGATCCATCCCTCCGGCAGGTCTGACTCCCTCCCAGTGAGGCAGGGCCCCTCCCGAAGCGGATCTCTGAAGGAAAAGCGAGCTGAGCCTGCCCCTCCCGCCCCCGTGCACCTTGCCGATCCACCCCAGCTAATACACCAGATCCCCAGCACCACAAGCCTGGCAGTGTGCAAGTAGCCCAGATGGGCCACGCCACCCCACAGTGAATCCCGCCCCTAGGAGAGGGGAAGAGAAGGCACACACCAGTCTGACTGTGGCCCCAGCGGTGGGCTGGGGGCAGACATCGGGTCTGACTGCAGCCCCGCCCACCAACGCAGGTTATTCAAGACAGAACAGGGGAAGTGCCCCGCAGTCCCGCACCACTCCAGGGACTATCCAAAATGACGAAACGGAAGAATTCCCCTCAGAAAAACGTCCAGGAAATAATAACAGCTAACGAACTGATCAAAAATGATTTAAACAATATAACAGAAAGTGAATTTAGAATAATAGTCATAAAATAAATCGCTGGGCTTGAAAACAGTATAAAGGACAGCAGAGAATCTCCTGCTACAGAGATCAAGGGACTAAGGAACAGTCACGAGGAGCTGAAAAGCGCTTTAAAAGAAATGCAAAACAAAATGGAGACAACTACGGCTCGGATTGAAGAGGCAGAGGAGAGAATAGGTGAACTAGAAGATAAAATTATGGAAAAAGAGGAAGCTGAGAAAAAGAGAGATAAAAAAATCCAGGAGTATGAGGGGAAAATTAGAGAACTAAGTGATGCATTAAAGAGAAATAATACACACATAATTGGTATTCCAGAGGAGGAAGAGAGAGGGAAAGGTGCTGAAGGTGTACTTGAAGAAATAATAGCTGAGAACTTCCCGGATCTGGGGAAGGAAAAAGGCATTGAAATCCAAGAGGCACAGAGAACTCCCTTCAGACGTAACTTGAATCGATCTTCTGCACGACATATCATAGTGAAACTGGCAAAATACAAGGATAAAGAGAAAATTCTGAAAGGAGCTAGAGAGAAACGTGATCTAACATATAAAGGGAGACCTATAAGACTCGTGACCAATCTCTCTACTGAAACTTGGCAGGCCAGAAAGGAATGGCAGGAGATCTTCAACGTGATGAACAGAAAAAAATATGCAGCCGAGAATCCTTTATCCAGCAAGTCTGTCATTTAGAATAGAAGGAGAGATAAAGGTCTTCCCAAACAAACAAAAACTGAAGGAATTCGTCACCACTAAACCAGCCCTACAAGAGATCCTAAGGGGGATCCTGTGAGACAAAGTACCAGAGACATCGCTACAAGCATGAAACCTATGGACATCACAATGACTCTAAACCAATATCTTTCTATAATAACACTGAATGTAAATGGACTAAATGCACCAACCAAAAGACATAGGGAATCAGAATGGATAAAAAAACAAGACCCATCTATTTGCTGTCTACAAGAGACTCATTTTAGATCTGAGGACACCTTCAGATTGAGAGTGAGGGGATGGAGAACTATTTATCATGCCACTGGAAGTCAAAAGAAAGCTGGAGTAACCATACTTATATCAGACAAACTAGACTTTAAATTAAAGGCTATAACAAGAGATGAAGAAGGGCATTATATAATAATCATAGGGTCTATCCATCAGGAAGAGCTAACAATTATAAATGTCTATGCGCCGAATACCGGAGCCCCCAAATATATAAAACAATTACTCATAAACATAAGCAACCTTATTGATAAGAATGTGGTAATTGCAGGGGACTTTAACACTCCACTTACAGAAATGGATAGATCATCTAGACACATGGTCAATAGAGAAACAAGGGCCCTGAATGATACATTGGATCAGATGGACTTGACAGATATATTTAGAACTCTGCATCCCAAAGCAACAAAATATACTTTCTTCTCCAGTGCACATGGAACATTCTCCAAGATAGATCACATACTGGGTCACAAAAGCCCTTCATAAGTATACAAGAATTGAAATCATACCATGCATACTTTCAGACCACAATGCTATGAAGCTTGAAATCAACCACAGGAAAAAGTCTGGAAAACCTCCAAAAGCATGGAGGTTAAAGAACACCCTACTAAGGAATGAATGGGTCAACCAGGCAATTAGAGAAGAAATTTAAAAATATATGGAAACAAATGAAAATGAAAATACAACAATCCAAACGCTTTCCTGAGAGGAAAATACATTGTGATCCAGGCCTATCTCAAGAAATAAGAAAAATCCCAAATACAAAATCTAACAGCACACCTAAAGGAAATAGAAGCAGAACCGCAAAGACAGCCTAAATACAGCAGAAGAAGAGAAATAATAAAGATCAGAGCAGAAATAAACAATATAGAATCTAAAAAAACTGTAGAGCAGATCAACGAAACCAAGAGTTGGTTTTTTTGAAAAAATAAACAAAATTGATAAACCTCTAGCCAGACTTCTCAAAAAGAAAAGGGAGATGACCCAAATAGATAAAATCATGAATGAAAATGGAATTATTACAACCAATCCCTCAGAGATACAAGCAATTATCAGGGAATACTATGAAAAATTATATGCCAACAAACTGGACAACCTGGAAGAAATGGACAAATTCCTAAACACCCACACTCTTCCAAAACTCAATCAGGAGGAAATAGAAAGCTTGAACAGACCCATAAACAGCAAAGAAATTGAATCAGTCATCCCAAATCTCCCAACAAATAAGAGTCCAGGACCAGATGGCTTCCCAGGGGAGTTCTAGCAGACGTTTAAAGCAGAGATAATACCTATCCTTCTCAAGCTATTCCAAGAAATAGAAAGGGAAGGAAAACTTCCAGACTCATTCTATGAAGCCAGTATTACTTTGATTCCTAAACCAGACAGAGACCCAGTAAAAAAAGAGAACTACAGGCCAATATCCCTGATCAATATGGATGCAAAAATTCTCAATAAGATACTAGCAAATTGAATTCAACAGCATATAAAAAGAATTATTCACCATGACCAAGTGGGATTCATTCCTGGGATGCAGGGCTGGTTCAATATTCGCAAATCAATCAATGTGATACATCACATTAATAAAAGAAAAGATAACCGTATGATCCTGTCAATCGATGCAGAAAAGGCCTTTGACAAAATTCAGCAACCTTTCTTAGTAAAAACCCTTGAGAAAGTTGGGATAGAAGGAACATACTTAAAGATCATAAAAGCCATTTATGAAAAGCCCACAGCTAACATCATCCTCAATGGGGAAAAACTGAGAGCTTTTTCCCTGAGATCAGGAACACGACAGGGATGTCCACTCTCACCGCTGTTGTTTAACATAGTGTTGGAAGTTCTAGCATCAGCAATCAGACAACAAAAGGAAATCAAAGGCATCCAAATTGGCAAAGATGAAGTTAAGCTTTCACTTTTTGCAGATGACATGATATTATACATGGAAAATCCGACAGACTCCACTAGAAGTCTGCTAGAACTGATACATGAATTTAGCAAAGTCGCAGGATACAAAATCAATGTACAGAAATCAGTTGCATTCTTATACACTAATAATGAAGCAACAGAAAGACAAATAAAGAAACTGATCCCATTCACAATTGCACCAAGAAGCATAAAATACCTAGGAATAAATCTAACCAAAGATGTAAAAGATCTGTATGCTGAAAACTATAGAAAACTTATGAAGGAAATTGAAGAAGATATAAAGAAATGGAAAAACATTCCGTGCTCATGGATTGGAAGAATAAATATTGTCAAAATGTCAATACTACCCAAATCTATCTACACATTCAATGCAATCCCAATCAAAATTGCACCAGCATTCTTCTTGAAACTAGAACAAGCAATCCTAAAATTCATATGGAACCACAAAAGGCCCCGAATAGCCAAAGTAATTTTGAAGAAGACCAAAGCAGGAGGCATCACAATCCCAGACTTTAGCCTCTACTACAAAGCTGTCATCATCAAGACAGCATGGTACTGGCACAAAAACAGACACATAGACCAATGGAATAGAATAGAAACCCCAGAACTAGACCCACAAACGTATGGCCAACTCATCTTTGACAAAGCAGGAAAGAATATCCAATGGAAAAAAGTCTCTTTAACAAATGGTGCTGGGAGAACTGGACAGCAACATGCAGAAGATTGAAACTAGACCACTTTCTCACACCATTCACAAAAATAAACTCAAAATGGATAAAGGACCTGAATGTGAGACAGGAAACCATCAAAACCTTAGAGGAGAAAGCAGGAAAAGACCTCTCTGACCTCAGCCGTAGCAATCTCTTACTTGACACATCCCCAAAGGCAAGGGAATTAAAAGCAAAAATGAACTACTGGGACCTTATGAAGATAAAAAGCTTCTGCACAGCAAAGGAAACAACCAACAAAACTAAAAGGCAACCAACGGAATGGGAAAAGATATTTGCAAATGACATATCAGACAAAGGGCTAGTATCCAAAATCTATAAAGAGCTCATCAAACTCCACACCCGAAAAACAAATAACCCAGTGAAGAAATGGGCAGAAAACATGAATAGACACTTCTCTAAAGAAGACATCCGGATGGCCAACAGGCACATGAAAAGATGTTCAATGTCGCTCCTCATCAGGGAAATACAAATCAAAACCACACTCAGATATCACCTCACGCCAGTCAGAGTGGCCAAAATGAACAAATCAGGAGACTATAGATGCTGGCGAGGATGTGGAGAAATGGGAACCCTCTTGCACTGTTGGTGGGAATGCAAATTGGTGTAGGCACTCTGGAAAACAGTGTGGAGGTTCCTCAAAAAATTAAAAATAGACCTACCCTGTGACCCAGCAATAGCACTGCTAGGAATTTACCCAAGGGATACAGGATGCATAGGGGCACTTGTACCCCAATGTTTATAGCAGCACTCTCAACAATAGTCAAATTATGGAAAGAGCCTAAATGTCCATCAACTGATGAATGGATAAGGAAATTGTGGTTTATATACACAATAGAGTACTACGTGGCAATGAGAAAGAATGAAATATGGCCCTTTGTAGCAACATGGATGGAACTGGAGAGTGTTATGCTAAGTGAAATAAGCCATACAGAGAAAGACAGATACCATATGGTTTCACTCTTATGTGGATCTTGAGAAACTTAATAGAAACCCTTGCGGGAGGGGAAGGAAAACAAAAAGAGGTTAGAGTGGAAGAAAGCCAAAGCATAAGAGACTCTTAAAAACTGAGAACAAACTGAAGGTTGATGGGGGGTGGGAGGGAGGGGAGGGTGGGTGATGGGTATTGAGGAGGGCACCTTTTGAGATGAGCACTGGGTGTTGTATGGAAACCAATTTGACAATAAACTTCATATATTGGAAAAAAAACAAACAAAAAAACATATAAACACAGACAACTCAAAAGCAAAAGAAAAAAAAGAACCCAATTTAAAAATGGCTAAAGAACTTCAATAGACGTTTTTCCAAAGAAAGCATACAAATGCCCCAACAGGTATATGAAAACATGCTCAACATTCCTAATCACCAAGGAAATGCAAATGTAAACCATGAGATATCACCTCATACACGTTAGAATGGTCATTATAAAAAACAGAAATAACTAGTGTTAATAAGGATGTGGAGAAATTGGAATCCTTGTACACTGTTGGCAAAAAGGTGCATCCACTATGGAAAAGAGTATGGAGGTACCCCCAAATTAAAATTAGAATTACCATATCATCCAGCAGTCCCATGTCTGGATGATTATCCAAAAGATTTGAAATCAGGATCTCAAGGAAACATTTGCTCTCTGGTTTTGCTGCAGTATTATTCACAATAGGCAAGAAGGGGAAATGATCTAAATGTCTGTTGGCAGATGAATTGATAAAGAAAATGTGGTATTTACACACAAAGGAATATTAGCTTTTAAAATAAGGAAACTGTGCCATTTGCAAGAACACAGATGAACCTGGGGAACATTATGCTAGGTAAAATAAGTCAGTCACAAAAGGAGTACTGCATGATCCCACTTAAATGGGGGAATTTCAATTAGTTAATCTCATAGAAGCAGAAGGTAGAATGCCGTTTGGCAGGGGCTGGGGGAGGCGGAAATGAAGGGTTGCTGTCAGCATTATAAAGTTTTGGTTATACAACATGGAGAAGTACAAGAGATCTGCTGTACCTCATTTTGCTTACAGTTAACTAATACTGTACTATACACTCCTAACGTTTGCTGGAAGAGTAGACCTCAGCTTACATGCTTTTATCCACAAAAAATAACAAAACAATTAAAGATACAATTTTATAAAATTTGAACACACACCTCACCTAAGAAGATACACAAATGGCAAATAAGCATATTATCAGCATTACTTGCATTAGAGAATTGCAAAGGGAATCAACAATGAGATACTACCACACACCTCTACAACTGCAAAAATACAAAATACTGATCATACCAAATGGTGGCAAGGGATCTACAGTAACAGAAACTCTCATTCACTGCTGGTGTCAATGCACAATGCTACAACCACAAGGGAAGACAATTTGGCAATTTCTTACCAAATTAAATCTACTCTTGCCATACAATCCTGTAATCACCCTTCTTGGTAGTCACACATATGACTCCAAAACTTATGTCCACACAAAAACCTGTAGCCAGGTGTCTATAGCAGCTTTATTCTTTTTTAAGTTTATTTATTTGTTTTGAGAGAGAGCATGAGCAAGTGGGGGTGGGGTGGAGAAAGGGAGAGAGAGAATCCCAAGCAGGCTCCACACTGGCAGCACAGAGCCCAATGCAGGGCTCAAATTCACAAACCGTGAGATCCTGACCTGAGCCAAAGTCGGATGCTTAACTGACTGAGCTACCCAGTCATCCCTATAAGCAGCTTTATTCTTACATGCTGATGCTAAGAAGCATCCAAAACATCCTTCAGGGAATGAACGGATAAATAAACTGTGATGTATCCATACAACAGAATGTTATTCAAGGCTAAAAAGAAGGGAGCTATCAAACCATGAAAAGACATGGAGATAAATGCTTACTACTAAGTGAAAGAAGCCCATCTTGAAAAGGTCCATATCCTAACATTTCTGCTGCACAACATCTAGAAGAGGCAAAATTATGTAGACAGTGAAAGCACCAGTGGTTGCCTTGGGTCACAGGGGAGGGAGGGAAGGATAATAATAAATAATACAAATAGTCCAACAACTATTACACAAATTTAATTCCTAACTTTAAATTTTCATAACTTTGAAAATTCCTCATTCTCCACAGTATCACTGGAGACTTCTGTCAAAAGTTTAAAGATGAAACAATGCCAACTGTATATACACTTCTTCCAAAACAAGAGAGGGGAACACTTCCCAAAGAATTTGATGAAGCTAACATAACCATGAGATACCAAAGCCTGATAAAGACTGTACCTCACAATCCTGCAGGCCAACATCCTCCGTGGATATAGACCCAAACATCCTTCACAAGATATCAGTAAACACCATCTATCAACACATAAAAAGAATTATATACCGCGATCAAGTGGGGTTTGTTCCTGGACAGCCAGACTAGTTCCATAAATGAAACTCAATGTACTTAGCCACATCAATAGGCTAAGAAATGCACATGACTACATTCATCCATGCAGGCAATTCATTTAACAAATTGCAATACCCGTTCACCATAAAAACCCCCAGAAACCTAAGAGTGGAAGGAAATTTCTCAACTTGATAAAGATCATCTGTAAGAAAACCTACTTAATGGTGAGACAAAATGCTCCTCCCCTAAGAAGTGGAATGAGTATGAACGTGGGCTCGCCCCATGGCGACTTCAACATGGCCAGTATGCTCAATCAAGCAAAGGAAATAAAAACATGGAGTGGAAAGGAAGAAACCAAACCATCCTTATGTTGCAGAAGACGTGATTGGCTATGTGGCGAAAAAAAAAAACCAAACAAACAAGAATCTACCTAAAAAAAAAAAAAAAAAAAAAAATCAAAAGCAACAACCAACAACTACCGGGAACTCTTAGAACTAAACAGAGCTGTGCCAAGTTGAGCGGTACGAGATGAATGTACCAGAATGAAATGAACGCGCTGGTGCAGGCCAGCTGCAAACAACGTGCAAAGAGGAGGATCACACATGTGATACTATTTACAACTTTTCAAAACACGAAACGTGAGCTCTCCAGGGGAAGAACAGTGACACGACCGGTCCCCTGAAGACAAGTCGCAGGTGAACGAAATCACGCGCTGTGGCACAGCGCAGAGACCCCCGGTGCCCCGCGCGCGGCGCCTGTGCGGGGCCGTGAGGTAATGCGCGGTCGTTCTGACGGAAGCAGGGCGCCCGCCTCACGAGACGTCGCGCGGAGCCTCCACGACGGGGACGGGGACGGGGACACGGACCGCCCACTCAGGCGCAGCAGCAGGGAACGCGGTTCGCCCTCACATCGCATCCTCGCAGGCGCGTCCCTGCGCCCCAGGCCGACAGCGGACCAGTGAAGTGTCCCCGAGACACTCCGGAACACGGACTTAGACTGGGTCGTGGACGTCAAAGGAAGGGGCCACACTTCTGGAAGGGCTCAGGCCACAGACGCGTCAGGACGCAAGGCTGGGCCCACAGTGTCGCCGTCCGTGACTGACCCGGAGGCCCACCTGAGGGGTATGAGGGACGCTCCGCGCGCCGACGGCCCTGCCTGGGGAACCACTCTGGGGGCGCCGCGTTGGCCAGAACACACGAAAACTCGAAACCCACGGGCACCCACGCTCACTTACCAGAGAGACCAAGGCGGGGGGGGGGGGGGGGGAGCGGGGCGGGGCAAGGCTTCCTCCGACCCTGTCGTCGTGGGGCGGGGCCCTCCCTGGCGCCTTCCTCCTGAAGCAGGCCTGGCGCAGGCGCTGTAGTTGTGGGGCGGGGCCTCCTCCTGCGTCTTCATTGCGGGACAGAGCCGCCACGGGCGCCGTCCAGGGTTTCTGTGGGCCGTGGGCGGCGCTTGAGCGCCTCTGTCCTGGGACGGGACCCGTCAGGCGACCTCCAGAATGCCTTACCCATTGTGTGGAGCTAACGGGGCCTTAGTCCACAAGGTCAGAGGCCTCCACAGGCGCAGGCCCGACGCAGAGGAATGTCGGCAGGGCCTCGCGGGGAAGAGGCGTTGCGGGGCGAGGTCCCCGCAGGCGCTGCCCAGGACGCAGATGAAACTGGGGAGGACTTCCCCGGTGCCGTGATTGCTTCCAGCTTCCCAGTTAACGGCGGCTGCCCGCTGGTGAGCGCGGCCCACCTGGTCTATGGAGGCTCCACCTGCAGCCAGGGCCCCACCACCTGCGAACGCCGCCTCCGCGGCGGAACCGAGCACACAGGCGAGTGACGCCGGTCTTTCCACCACAAAGCATGTAGAGATGGGAAGTGAGCACGTGGAAGGATGTCCACGCCATGAGCCATTGCGAAATAAGTTCCTTAGGGGCTTTCAGCGCACATCTGTCAGAATGGCTGAACTAGAAAATGGGGACAACCGCACAGCGGATGAGAATGTAGACAAGTTCGCCACTCCTGTACTGCTGCTGGGGATGAAAAACAGTACACCCACTCCTGAAAGTAGTTCAACAAACTTTTAAACACGCAGCGGACAAAATTAGAGGAATGGGAAAGAGAAGAGTGGATTGCAGGAGTACAAGGACAGACTGGGGTCGGGGTAAGTGGGTGTAGCTATAAAAGGGAAATGTGGCAGATCCCTAGGAGGATGGAAAGGGATCCTGACTGTAGGAATGTTGTTATCCTGGTTACGATGTTGTAGTATAGCTTTCCGAGGTGTGACCATTGGGAGAAGCACAGCCAAGTTTACACAGGAACTCACCAAATAATAGAATCTTAAAATTGCATGTGAATCCGGGACCTTGGCTGGCTCAGTCAGCTGAGTGACCCTTTTTTTTTTTTTAATTTTTTTTTTAACGTTTTTTATTTATTTTTGGGACAGAGAGAGACAGAGCATGAACGGGGGAGGGACAGAGAGAGAGGGAGACACAGAATCGGAAACAGGCTCCAGGCTCCGAGCCATCAGCCCAGAGCCTGACGCGGGGCTCCAACTCACGGACCGCGATATCGTGACCTGGCTGAAGTCGGACGCTTAACCGACTGCGCCACCCAGGCGCCCCGACCCTTTTTTTTTTTTTATGTTTATTTTTGAGAGAGAGAGTCAGAGTGTGAGTGGGGGAGGGGCAGAGAGAGAGGGAGACAGAATCTGAAGCAGGCTCCAGGCTCTGGGCTGTCAGCACAGAGCCCTACATGGGGCTTGAACCGACAACCCGAAGTCAGATGGTTACTGACTGAGCCATCCAGGTGCCCCATGTCTGACTCCTGATTTTGGCTCAGGTCATGATCCCAGGGTCATGGGATCAAGCTCCACAACATGTTTCCACACTGAGTGTGGAGCCTGCTTGGGATTCTCTCTTTCTCTCTCTGCCCATCTCTTGCTTGTGCGCTCTCTCTCTCTAAAATTAAAAAAAAAAAAATTGCATGTGGATGTATGGGCTATCTCAGAATTAAGACACCAATTAAAAATTAATATGGTCTAGTTGGATCTGCTGGCTCTGGCAGGGAACAGTAAATCCAGGAACAATGAGCATATGTGCTGTCCACACTATGGATTCTAAATACCATTTCGCTCCAAGAGAAATCAGACAGCCTCTTGTTAGGAGGGAAGGCATTTGTGGGTCCGCAGGGGTATGAGGATGAAGCCCTCTGGAATGGGATTAGTGCCCTTAAGAAAGGGACCTTAAGAGAGAGAATTCTCTCCCTCTCACCAGGTCATATGAAGGAAAGAAGAAGGTACCGTTGCAGCCTGAGGGGTCCCCAGTCGCCACTGTGCTGGTCCTACTATCTGGGACTTCCAACCTTCAGAACTGGGAGAAGTAATTGGTGTTGCTGAAGCAGCCCAGTCTGTGATGATCTGTTACAGCAGTGGGAATGGACTCTGACACTAGGGACCCAACTAATGGCTGCACAACCAGTGAACAAATGAAAGGAATCAAGCACAAACCACTCCTCAAGAGATGCCAACAACGAGGGAACATTCTCTGTAGAACGACTGCCTCTGACATGAACGAAACCTGTTTTGTCCCCTTAGTCTACTCCCTGCTGCTCAGAGGGATTCCTGTGAAAGGTCAGATTAGTCCTCAAGGAGGGGTTGGAGCTGCCATTCCAGACCTTCCAGAATGCTCTCTGTAGAGGTTGTTCTGAACATAGTCTTTCACACAACAGACTATCCTCACTATGGACAAATGGTTTCAACTCCACTTTTCTCTTTTTTAGGGATGACTTAATATTTTGGATTCTTGTCATATCCTCCACCCATTTCTGATCCTCTTTAAGAATGAAGCAGTTGCATTTGGATAGTTGGGCTCTGTCACCCTGAGGGGGTGACATCCCTAGGAGGGGCCATTGACCCCAACCCACAGTCTCTCCCACAAGGGACTTGAGAAAGTCACGGGACTCTGCACTCACCTTCTCCAGACTGATGCCTCAAAGTCAAGGGGAGGTCAGGGATCAGGTCCAGTCCTGCTCCATGCCCTCTGGGTCAGCCATACTGGACCTGTCCAGGGGTCGATGATTCTCTCTCTCCAAAGTTTTAGTGACAGGGGTCAGAGAATATGCATCTTCCCCCACATTATATGAGAAGGAGCCAGGAATAGAGATGAGGTTTTCTACCACTCTGATGAAGACAGTGCTGGATGCTGCCATCATGTCCCTGAGGGTGAGCCCTGCCACCCACGACTCCCTAAAATCACACAGTCACCAGAACGTGGCTGCTGCAATGCAGGTGCTGATGTAGACCATGTCCCTTAGGGTCATCACTAACTCTGCACATCGAGTTGCTCCCCTCTGGAATGAAGTATATTCTGATGGTCGCACTGGGTTCCAATGAAGTGTTTAGAAGGACTGAATGCACATGATTGCAGACTCTCCCGGAAACAGCACAGGCAATACTAGGAATGTGCAGTGTCTGAGAGCACACAGAGTAGGTCCACGTGAAGGAGGGGCCTCCAAGACTCTTCCCCACTCACTCCCTGGAATGTAGCTTTACAAATACGGCTCCCTGTCAAGGACAACTGGCACGTCACTGCAGAAATGTCACCGGGCACGCCATCCAGACCTATCAGCGGGTTGCAGCCCTAGTGAGGACTGAGGGAGACCTCAGCAGCAAAGGCTGCTGATGAATGCTCATGGGAACAAGGCTTGCTGGGGTTCTCCTGCTCTCCACCTGCACAGGTGGTGAACCCCATCAGTGGGAAGTTAAGACAATAAAGGCAGCCTGACTCCTCACCAGAGAAATGTGAGTCTCACCTTAGGTCTATTTGCCTCCACTCCTTTATCCCTAATCCCTGCCTGGCTTACAACATACCAAGACAAGTCATGCTGGAAGCCATGGCAAGCACTTTGAAGAGACAAAGCAAGCATCAGAAGCAGATTTGTAGATGATGAAGATTGTGGAATTCTGACTGGAAACTTAAAGAATATGGTGGATATGCTATGGGCTCTAGAAAATCAACTATGCAGAAGCATGCAAGAGAGGATGGACGATGTGAGCAGAAAGATGGAAACTCTACAGGACTGTCACCAGTGCTGGAAAGCAAAACAGTGCAAGAGAAACAGCATCTTCCTGTGTGTGTGTTTGGGTTGGGGTTAGAGTAAGGGTTAATGCCTGTCTGGTATCCTGCAGTTCAGAGATCTCTCCAGAGAGTTACTGTTCGAGTTGTTGTTACTGCTAGAGTTTGGGGTTAAGGGTTAAGGATTAAGTGCCTGGTATCCTACAGTTCAGAGATCTCTCCAAACAATAAAACCTTAGGTTTCTGCTGGGGTGAGAATAGACATGGCAGCTGCCTACCAAGCTGAGGCAAGGAGAGGATTTGGGGGTCTAGATACTCTTTATTTAAAAAAAAAATTTTTTTTAACGTTTATTTATTTTTGAGACAGAGACAGAGCATGAATGGGGGAGGGTCAGAGAGAGAGGGAGACACAGAGTCTGAAACAGGCTCCAGGCTCTGAGCTGTCAGCACAGAGCCCGACGCGGGGCTCGAACTCATGGACCGCAAGATCATGACCTGAGCCGAAGTCAGACACCCAACTGACTGAGCCACCCAGGCGCCCCTCTAGATACTCTTTAAATAGACATTCAGTTGGTCCTGTTTTCATCAGAAACAGCATCGGGCACCTGGCTGGCTCAGTCAGTTCAGCATCTGACTCTTGGTTTCGGCTCAGGCCATAATCTCACGATTCATGAATTCAAGCCCCACATCACTGCAGTGCTGTAGGAGGGGGAGGGAGAAGGGATGCCAGTTCCACAGCATGGGCACTATCCACAGAGGGCCACAGCGTTATCGGGAAGTGCACTGAGTTAGTTGTACTGTAGGGACTGCAAAGGAAGTATAATGGATGGGCCAAGAGAGGAGACTAACAGCATTCATGGGAAATGCTGAACTCAACCAGAGAAGGAAAGCAGGGCGTGGGAGACAGAACAAGAAACAGAAGACCAAGACAGCTCATGGAAAAATGTGAAATGATAGTAGCTATTCATCCCAATAGATCAATAATCAATGTGCCTGTCAATGGTCTAAATACAAGAATTAAAGACAGGGGAAATCAGAGGGGATCAGAAAACAAGACCCAACAATTTACTGTCTGTAAGAAATATATATCAACACAAAGACACAGTTGAAAGGAAGGTTAAGGGGTGGACAGAGCTCTGCCGTGCTCACACCAATCCAGATGAAGCTGCAACACCTCAAAGAGAAACCCCGAAAAGGAGAGTTTCAGGGGTACAGGGGAAGGAGCCAGGGCACAAGCAGTGCAGCCTGGGGCTTGTTCTGGGCAGTGAAACGATTTTCTCAATCTCACGGACCTGCACAGCACACGCAGTGACCCCTACTGGACACTATGAACATTAGCTGACAATAATGCATCAATACCGATGCATCAATTGTAAGGAATGTCCTATTGTGTGAGGAAGCAAAGTGGTAGATGGCAACACTTTGTACTTGCCACTCACTTTCACTTTAAACCTAACACTACTGTTAAGAACAGTCTCCTGACAAAGGGAGAGAGAAATGCCTCTCACGTCGGGGCTCTGCCTTCCTCCTACCCTTAGCCCCAGCTGGCAGACTCTCTTCTCCTGCATGCAGGGGCCCCCGCAGGAAACCCCCATGGCCTCAGCTGGAGCCTCTCTCATTTCCTCTGCGGACAGGGCTCTGGGGTCAAGACCCTCACGGCTCCATCCAGGGCATGGGTCAGGAGGCTCTGAGCCCGGGTCTGCTTTAGAGAGGGTAGCACAGGGAGACGTGGTCGAACCAAATGAGAGGCACCAAATTCAGGCAAGAAGGATCGGACTCTGCACAAAGGCCATTTCCGAAGGTGACTCCATGAACTGAGACTGTCCCCAGGGACACCTGGAAAAGAACAAACTAAGGATGGCAGGGCCACAGTGGGGAAGGAGGGTGGGTCCCCTGTGTCACCCCCAGAACAGTGGATCACCACTTCTGGGACACTTGGACTCAACGTGGGAAACAGGCTGCACCAAACTTCCACAAGACTCTCAGAGCCTGCCGGTTCCACCTTGTCTGGTGTGTTGTTACAACTGGAAATCTGTGCTCTGGGTTGGGAGCTCTGGTGACAACCTTCGGTCCAGAGCCGCAGCCGCACTGACATTCACCAAAGACCACGACAGAGGGAGCCTCAGAGGGGGAGACCCAGGGAGCTTTGTAGCAGGACCAGGCTTCTGAGAATGGGGGCAACTAGCCTCACCGAGGGACAAGTCCCCTGCCTGACGCGCGCGCACACGCACACACACACACACGTGCAGAGAAGGGGAAAGGCGTGGCCCTGCCGTGAGCCTCCAGGAGTGCTGTAGGGCCAAGTGGGCCGAGAGAGGCCCGAACTCCAGGCTGCAGCCAGCACGTCCACATCCGCCACTCACCGTGTTAAGTAGTCTCCACTTCTGTCTGTGCAGTGAGCAGAGCAAAGGCAGGAAGCGGGGTCTTCTAGAACCCAGCTGCCCCCTCCACAGGGGGGATGAGGTCAGCCCTGGTTGCCAAGAGGATGATCGGCAGAACCATCCTTGGGGTTCAGAGTGGTCAGCGGTGGCCACAGGACACTGGTGATGGGAGGCAGAGCTAAGAGGCCCTTGAGGGCATGGACGGCCAGCTGGTGGCCACCGAAGTGTCTCCCCAGCGGGTCCTGGAAGAGCTGTGGGCTGGCCTGCTGGTGACGTACGAAAGTGCGGCTCAGGTGCTGGGAGTCTCAGGTTTTGCCAGGACATCCTGGAACGCACTGCGGTAGTGGTGCTCCTCGTGATGAGTCGACCCGGTTCAAGGAGAGCAAAGGGGCTGCTTGGGAGGCGATGTGCCAGGGTGAAGTGAGCGGGAGAGGCCTGGAAGAGAGGGGGTCAGAGACCCAAGCCCTTGAATCCTTCGGGTCGTGTGTGGGCGAGGCCGGCCCTCCCACATTACAAATCGTGGCTCTGGCTGCCTCGACTGGAGATCCCAGCGGGTCGTCAGTGCAGCACGTGGTGCGACTGCTTAAGGAAGGCGGGAAGAGCCAGACTGTGGACCTTTCTCAGGGCAAGGACGGAAGTACTGGCTCAGGAGCATCACGGGACTGTGGAGAGCCCCTGGCAGGAAAACAACAGCCGGCCCCAATGACAGCCCTGACCCGCAGGGACTTGCCCACCCGCGGGCCCAGGACCCCGCCAGCTGCAGGCGCAGAGCGCAGGCAAAGGTGGAGGACGAAGGACGCCGGGAGCTGCGGAATCCAGGAGGCCAGCGGGTCGCCGGCGGCGAGACTGGAGCCAACTCCACCCCCCCCCGGACCAGAACATGCAGAAGATGCTGGCCGCGCCGCCGGGGCTCCCCGGGCCTCACATGGAAGGCGGGGGCGGGGCTCGGGAGCAGCGGGGAGCAGGGAGGCAGAGACCTGAGACGACCGCCCGCGGCCACCCGTCAGCAGTCCCTCCATCCTCAGCTCCTCACCGCCGGCCGTGGTGACTTCCAAGCACCCTTGCACTCTCCCGAAGCAGAGAAAGGAGAGCCGTCCAGGGAAATGACGCAGGGAAAGCGGAGGATCGCGGAGCTCACGGGACAAATAACTCGGCTCCAAGCTGAGAGGAGTCTGCACGGGGAGAACGCCCCGCTGGCTCGGGAGGCTCAGAAGCTGCAGCTGCCGCTCCCGATCCAGCCCCACGTGCGGGCAGAGCGCGTCCTGCACCTGGAGAGAAAGCGGGCTGGGGAGGAGGCGCAGCACGTGCACGGGGAGACGCAGCTTCCCCAGGCGCGCAGGGGGCGGGCCGTCGCCCGTCACGTGGGCGACCGCTGCAAGAAGACGGCCGAGGGCCCGCGCAGAGAATTGCGGAGAAGCACCTCCTCCCACGACCAGCCGGAGTGCCGCTCTGTGGGCAGAGAGAGAGGTCTGCGAGCTGCGGGGACAAAGCCACCACGTCAGGCAGAGGGTGGCCCCAGCCTTCGGGGCCGCGGTCCCGCCTGTGCCCCGGGGACCTCGTGCGTGCGCCTGCTGCTCCTCCTGCAGCCCCCAGGTAGGTGTCCGCGTGGGCCACGGGCTCCCCTGCGTCCCCAGGTGCCCCAGGAGAGAGCGGAGGTGCACCACGAGGCCTCCAGGGCCGGGGGTCGCCTGCAGGGCTGACGCAACTTCCTAGCAGCCGGGCCCTGGACGCCCACCGCCAGGGCACGACGGCTCCTGCGCCTCTCCTCTCCCCCCCGCCCCCCGCCCCCCGCCATGCTACGCCCACTGCTCTCTTAGGTCAGCTCAGTACTTCTTTCTTTTGGCGACGCTGACGGTTCTTCGTGCAGTCCCCTAGAGCGCATGAGTGTGACGTGGTGGTTTCCAGTAAAGGTTTGGTCAGCGTGGTTCCTGTGACGCCGCCATTTCCAGGTCATGTGACCCCTGGAGCCGCACACGGTCAGTGCTGCGACCTTCCGGGCGTGTGACATGGGAGGGGGCACTTACAGCAAACTCCATCTTGCTGTTGTTACCCGTTTATACATAAACGTAACTCATGAATTTTGGTATTTGGAAAACACACAAGCAAAGATCCATAAACTACAAACCACTCCATCCCAACTTCGTGTTGCGATTGGTTTAGTGCTTCTGTTCACAGATGACCTGACGGGAGTTGCTAGTTTGCAAGCGTTTGTTTCCTACCTTCCATGTTTTGACATGGTGTGGTCTTCAAAGATGTTCTTTGTTTCATCGTGGCTGAACTAATGCAAGGAAACTTTTTCCCTTGATGCAAACACACCCACGCACACAAGCACACACAGGCACAGTGCAGACGAAGTGGAAACGTAGAGAGAGCTCTCAGTCTTTTTTTTTTTTTAATGTTTATTTTTGAGAGAGAGACAGAGAGACAGAGAGCAAGCAGGGGAGGGGCAGAGAGAGAGGGAAAGAGAGAATCTGAAACAGGATCCAGGCTCTGAGCTGTTAACACAGAGCCCGACAAAGGGCTCACACCCAGGAGCCACGAGATCATGACCTGAGCCGAAGTTGGACACTTAACCGACCCTTAACCGACCGAGCCATCCAGGCCCCCCAAGACAGCTCTCAGTCTTGAGAGAGAACTTAGACACGCAATGTGGGAAAGGACACATCCGCACACACCATTTGTACACACCCCGAAGATCCCTACGCAGGCACACAAAGGAGAGCAGGGTGGGGACTGGGGGCAGACAGGAGGGAACGGTGGACAAGGGGTGCTGAGGCCCCTACACGCTGGCAGTGGGGGCACTGCTCCCACCCTGGGCCTGTACGGAGGGCGGGGAATAGGTGTCTCCTGAACCAGAGAGGAGCTGTCCAGGGACCCGGGGAACCTGCCCCACCTGCTCTCTTGTGCCCGGCCGTCCACTGCTGGAGCACTGGGCAGTCAGGGGCTCGGCTGTGCAGCCCACAGGACAGAGCCTTCTGGGACAGAGCGGGCCACACGGGGCCCAGGACTCATGGAGGGACAATGAGCGGACACGCGACTCGGTTCCATCTGACCTGGGTGTGTGCTTCACTGCTTTCATTCGCATGCATTTCTCTAAAAATATTTCTTGAGCTTTTTCGATGTCTTCGGCACCGCTTAGGGGCTTGGGAGGCAGCAAGGGAACAAACAGCCTCGGGGGCCTGCGGACCCTCTGGGCTGACATTCTGGGCAGGGGCAGGTCAGACAACAGAGAACAAATAAACAAACAATGGTAATCTGCACTAGCAGGCAATCATGGCGGGCGGGTGGGGCCCGGGGTGGTGGCATAACGTCCAGGTGGGGGTGTGGCCTACAAGACTGTCTGAACTTTAGCAGCGTGGCAATCACCTGGACACCTTGTTACAATCAGATTCCGGTTCAGCGGGTCTCGGTGGGGCTTTGACCCTGTGCTGTCCCAGGCGACGTCCATTCTGGGAGCAGACATGGGCTCTCTGGGATGTTAGTGGGATTATGGAGTTGGAGTGGGCTGAAAAGCAGAGGGCAGGAATGTGTCTGGGAGGAGTCACAGTACAGGCAGAGGCACAAAGTCACCAACAACCTGGTGGCAGGGCGTGGGGGGTGTCCTGTGGCTCGTTTATGCATTTTCCATCTGGGCCCGGGGACTCAGGTGGGAGGCCAGAGCCACCAGCAGAAGCTGTGAAGTGTCGGCCTCCAGGATGTCCCCTTCCTTCCAGTTTTCTCTGTGTTCAGCCGCTGGGGAAGCCGAGGCGAGTCTGAGGGAAGGAGTCTGACCCAGGGAAGTTAGCCCCTGGTTCCTTCCTGACGACGTCACCTTGAACTGGCTCTGTCCTTGGGCTTCAAGCCGTGTTCATCTTCTGGGCTGAGTCTAAATAGTGTCTCCTCAGGGTCCCTCCACCAAACCTTCCTGTGTCCCTTCGAGCAAGGAGGCGTAATGGCTGGGCTGCCACTGGCCCCAGGCTCATGCCTGTATTAGTGTCATGTTGCTGCTGTAACAAGCTACAAATTGGTAGCTTCACACAAATTTGTTACCTTTTAACAAGTTTCGAATCTGCAAGTCAGGTAGCGTAACTACCTGACTGGGCTGAAAATCAAAGGGTAGGAATGTGTCTGGGAGGAGTCACAGTACAGGGAGAGACACAAAGTCACCAACAACCTGGCGGCGGGGCGTGGAGGGTGTCATGTGGCTCCTTTATGCATTTTCCATCTGGGTCCAGGACTCAAGTCAGAGTCCAGACCCATAGGAAAGCTGTGAAGTGTTAGCCTCCAGGATGTCCCCTTCCTTCCAGTTTTCGTTGTGTTCAGCTGCTGGGGAAGCTGGATGAGACTGAAGGATGCAATGTGACTAAGGGCAATTATCTCATGGCTCCTTCCTGACGATGGTACCTGAGGTGGCTCTGTGCAAGAGCTTAAAACCACATCCCTTATAAGTGCTTTAGTCTGCATGACTCTTTTTAGGGTTCCTCCAGCCAATATTTCCTCTCTTCCTTGGGATCTGGGAGTGGTAATGGCTAGACTGCAACTAACCTCAGTCTACTGTCTCTACTAGATTTCTTTTTTTTTTTAATGTTTTATTTTATTTTTGAGACAGAGAGAGACAGAGCATGAACAGGGGAGGAGCAGAGAGAGGGAGACACAGAATCGGAAACAGGCTCCAGGCTCTGAGCTGTCAGCACAGAGCCTGACGCGGGGCTCGAACTCACGGACCGTGAGATCATGACTTGAGCCGAAGTCGGACGCTTAACCGACGAGCCACCCAGGCGCCCCTCTACTAGATTTCTGATGTAAGAATTTTCCATATACTTGGTAGCTTAAAACAACACATAATTAACTTATGATTTTGGAAGATGTAAGTCCAAAATCAGACTCCCTGGGAAAATTCCTGGCTTCAACAGGGCTGCTTTTTTGTAGGGCTTCATCCACATTTTCCAGCTTGAAGAGTCCACCTGCTTTCCTTGCCTGAATTCCATTCTTCCTTTAGGCCATGAACATCATATCATCTTCTTTACTCTCTGATCTCTATGTCTGTTATCACATCTGATTTCCTGCCTCTCTTGTATGTGAACCACTATGATACATTGGTCCCACCTGGATAATGCATCTTGAGTTTATTCTTTAACATAATCACATCTGAAAATTCTGTTTTTCCATGCATAATGACAGATCAGATTCTGAGGAATACGATGTAGACAGCTTTCGGGGTTACATTATTGTCTCTACCACAGAGTGCCTTATGCTTTGCATTTACCCATATCTAAAGGTTCTTGGTTTGTAAATCCTCTTCTAAGTAACCTTCCTAGCACCTTCTGGTCCCCTGATATGTCACCTTTGGCAATTATTTTAATAGTGGATTGAAAAGATAAATTTACTTAAATTTCACTTCTCAGTAACATGGTAGAGTAGGAGGACCCTAAACTGACATCATCCAACAGATTAAACTAGATAACATTCAGTGCTAATAACCCAGAAAATGGCTCCAGAACAAACCCCACAATTAGATGTAGAGGAGAGGACATGTCAAAGAGTGTATGTAGGAAGGGCAGAGACGCTGTGCAGAGCTAAAACCCACATGTCTGGTCACTGCAGTGAGCAAGCTGCTGGTGCAGAGAGGGGTGAGAAACAAATTGTCACACCAAGGAGCCTGCACAAGGAAGACGAATCCCCATACCATTTGGCTTTGAAAATCAGAGTGGCTGAATTTCGTGAGTCCTTACAACCAGGAGGACTTGAAGCCTGCTATTCAAAACTCAGTAGGTTTGTGTCTAGGAGATTCCAGAGCGTGATAGGAAGCTGAGTCCCTGCTCTTAAAGAGACATCACAAGAAGCAACCTATGGAAATACAGCTTAGAAGCAGCAGTTTGAAAAACACCTGGCGGCATATGGGATAATTAGTTACTAATCTCAGAGTTTGCTGAGGGACTTCTCCAGGGGCAGAGGAATGGACAGGGGCCACTTTCATCTCTCGTGTCCAACACCCCCCCCCCAGGAACCAGTGCTGTGCAGGCATTCTCCACCTAACTTGCCCCATACCAGCCCTCCAGCTAGGCCTGCCTCAGTCCTAGGGCTGCAGGTCCCCTCCCCAAGAATACCTGTGCAAATCTTGCCAACACTGTATCTCCCAACCTCCCACAGAGGATGTGTGCACCTTGTTAAACTGCACCCCCCACCCACTCAGGTGTTGTGGAGTGGCACTGGCCAGCCCTGTCTCTACAGCAGCTGTTTATCCCCTGTGGAGGAGAACCAGCATCACCTTGTTAAAAGTGTGCACCACACACTCTTTTTTTCAAGAGCAAACAATGTAGTTGACTTTCCTAAGACAGAAATAGACACAGAGGCAAATGAGGAGACAGAGGAATATGTCCCAAATGAAAGAACAGGACAAAATTGCAGCAAGAGACCTAAGCAAAATGGAGATAAGTAATATACCTGGTAAAGAATTTTATTTATTTTTTTTATAAATTTTTTTTCAACATTTTTAAATTTATTTTTGGGACAGAGAGAGACAGAGCATGAACGGGGGAGGGGCAGAGAGAGAGGGAGACACAGAATCAGAAACAGGCTCCAGGCTCCGAGCCATCAGCCCAGAGCCTGACGCGGGGCTCGAACTCACGGACCGCGATATCATGACCTGGCTGAAGTCGGACGCTTAACCGACTGCACCACCCAGGCGCCCCTACCTGGTAAAGAATTTTAAATAATTGTCATAAAGGTACTCACTGGACTTGAGAAAAGAGTGGAGGACGTAAGTGAGACTCTTAACACAGAGATTAAAAAGACCAATCAGAGAAGAAGAACACAATAATTGACATTAAAAATGTACTTGATGGAATAAATAGCAGGCTAAAGGAAGCAGAGGACTAATGACCTGGAAAAGGGAGTAATGGAAAGTAATCAAGCCGAGTAAGTGAGAGAACAAAGTTATGCTAAATGAGAATAGACATATGGAACTCATTAACTCCATCAAGTGTAATCACATTCACAATATAGAGATCCCAGAAGAAGACAGAGCAAAGGGGGCATAAAATTTCTTTGAAGAAATAATAGCTGAAAATGTCCTAAATCTGGGGAAAAAAACAAATATCCATATCCAGGAGAAACAGAGATTCCCCAACAAAATCAATCCAAGGAGGTCCACACCAAGATACATGGTAATTAAAATGGCAAAATATAGTGACAAAGAAAAAATATTAAAAGCATCAAGAAAAAAGAAGACAGTTACAAGGGAAAGTGCATAAGGCTATGAGCAGATTTTTCAGCAGAAACTTTGCAGGTCACAAGGGAGTGGTATGATATATTCAAAATGCTGAAAGGATCAAGAATACTCTATCCAGCAAGGCTATAATCTGGGCTAGAAAGAGAGATAAAGTGTTTCCCAAACAAAAACTAAACGAGTTTGTGACCACTAAACCAGGCCCGCTAGAAATATTAAAGGGGATGCTCTGAGTGGAAAGGAAAGACCAAAAGTGAGAGTACAAAAGTAGGAAAACCAAAAGCAGTAAAAACAAGTATTTCTGTAAAAATCAAAGGATTCGCAAAATTAAATGATGTAAAATGTGACACCATATACCTAAAACATGGCTGGGGGGGGGTAAAGAATGGGTTCAAACCTAAGTGACCATCAATTTAATATAGACTGCTACATGCAGATGTTATATACAAATCGAAGGGTAACCAAAAATAAAAAACTAGTAATATATGTGCAAAGAATAAAGAGAAAGGAATCCAAGTATATCAGTAAAGAAAGCCAGCAAAACCGTGAAAGAGAGCAGGAGAAGAAAGGATCAGATTAAACCTAGAAAAACAACTACAAAACAAGTAACAAAATGGAAATAAATACATACCTATCAATTGAAAGAGAATGCAACTCAATACTGGGGACATGAGTTTGAGCTCCACATTGGGTGTAGAGATAAAAAATAAATAAATAAACTTCAAAAATTACTTTCAATATAAAGGACTATACTTTCTAATCAAAGACATAGAATGTGCCATGGGAAAAGTACAGTCTCTTCAAGAAATGATGTTGGGAAAACTAGACAGCCACATGCAAATAATGAAACTAGACCACTTTCTTACACTATACACCAAAATAATCTCAAAATGGATTAAAGACCGAAATGTGAAACTTGAAAGCATAAAAATCCTAGAGAAGAGCACAGGCAGTAATGTCTCTAACATCAGCAGTAGCAACGTTTTTCTATATATGTCTCCTGAAGCAAAGGAAATAAAAGCGAAAATAAACTATGAGGACTACATCAAAATAAAAACTTCTGGGGGCGCCTGGGTGGCGCAGTCGGTTAAGCGTCCGACTTCAGCCAGGTCACGATCTCACAGTCCGTGAGTTCGAGCCCCGCGTCAGGCTCTGGGCTGATGGCTCAGAGCCTGGAGCCTGTTTCCGATTCTGTATCTCCCTCTCTCTCTGCCCCTCCCCCGTTCATGCTCTGTCTCTCTCTGTCCCAAAAATAAATTTTAAAAAAAAGTTGAAAAAAAAAATAAAATAAAAAAACAAAATAAAAACTTCTGCATAGCAAAGGAAACAACAAATCTAAAAGGCAACCTACAGAATGGGAGAAGACGAAAATGATAGCACCACAACCCAAAACCTCTGGGACGCAGCAAAGGTGGTCATAAGAGGAAAGTATATAGCAATCCAGGCCTTCCTAAAGAAGGAAGAAACATCTCAGATACACAACCTAACCTTACACCTTAAGGAGCTGGAAAAAGAACAGCAAATAAAACCCAAAACCAGCAGAAGACAGGAAATAATAAAGATTAGAGCAGAAATTAATGCTATCGAAACAACAACAAAGTAGAACAGATCAATGAAACCAGAAACTAGTTCTTTGAAAGAATTAACAAAATTGATAAACCACTAGCCAGTTTGATCAAGAAGAAAAAGGAAAGGACCCAAATAAGTAAAATCAAGAATGAAAGAGGAGAAATCACAACCAACACAACAGAAATAAAAACAATAATAAGAGAATATTATGAGCAATTATATGCCAATAAAATGGGCAATCTGGAAGAAATGGACAAATTCCTAGAAACATACACTACCAAAACTGAAACAGGAATAAATACAAAATTTGAACAGACCCATAACCAGTCAGGAAATCGAATTAGTAATCAAAAATCTGCCAAAAAAACCACAAGAGTCCAGGGCCAGATGGCTTTCCAGGGGAATTCTACCAAACATTTAGGGAAGACTTAACACCTATTCTCTTGAAACTGTTCCAAAAACTAGAAATGGAAGGAAAACTTCCAAACTCTTTCTATGAAGCCAGCATTACCCTGATTCTAAAACCAGAGACCCCACTAAAAAGGAGAACTAGAGACCAATTTCCCTGATGAACATGGATGCAAAAATCCTCAACAAGATATTAGCCAACCGGATCCAACAATACATTAAAAAAATTATTCACCACAACCAAGTGGGATTTATACCTGGGATGCAGGGTTGGTTCAATATCCTCAAAACAACGTGATTCATCACATCAATAAAAGAAAGGACAAGAACCATATGATCCTCTCAATAGATGCAGAGAAAGCATTTGACAAAATACAGCATCCTTTCTTGATAAAAACCCTCAAGGAGGTAGGGATAGAAGGATCATACCTCGAGATGATAAAAGCCATATATGAGCGACCCAACGCTAATATCATCCTCAATGGGGAAAAACTGAGAGCTTTCCCCCTAAGGTCAGGAACAAGACAGGGATGTCCACTCTCGCCACTGTTATTCAACATACTATTGGAAGTCTTAGCCTCTGCAATCAGACAACACAAAGAAATAAAAGGCATCCAAATCGGCCAGGAGGAGGTCAAACTTTCAGTCTTCGCAGATGACACGCTACTCTATATGGAAAACCCAAAAGATTCCACCAAAAAACCTGGTAGAACTGATTTATGAATTCAGCAAAGTTGCAGGATATAAAATCAATGCACAAAAATCAGTTGCATTCCTATACACCAACAATGAAGAGACAGAGAAATCAAGGAATCGATCCCATTTACAGTTGCACACACACACACACACACACACACACACACACACACACAAATAAAATGCTTAGGAATAAATCTAACCAAAGAAGTGAAAAATCTATACACTGAAAACTATAGAAAGCTTATGAAAGAAATTAAAGAAGACACAAAAAAATGGAAAAATATTCCACGCTCCTGGATAGGAAGAACAAATATTGTTAAAATGTCGATACTACCCAAAGCAATCTACATATTCAATGCAATCCCTATCAAAGTAACACCAGCATTCTTCACAGAGCTAGAACAAATAATCCTAAAATTTGTATGGAACCAGAAAAGACACCGAATAGCCAAAGCGATCTTGAAAAAGAAAACCAAAGCAGAAGGCATCACAATCCCAGACTTCAAGCTATACTACAAAGCTGTAATCATCAAGACAGTATGGTACTGGCACAAGAAGAGACACTCAGATCAATGGAATAGAATAGAGAACCCAGAAATGGACCCACAAACGTATGGGCAACTAATCTTTGACAAAGCAGGAAAGAATATCCAATGGAATAAAGACAGTCTCTTCAGCAAGTGGTGCTGGGAAAACTGGACAGCGACATGCAGAAGAATGAAACTGGACCACTTTCTTACACCATACACAAAAATAAACTCAAAGTGGATGAAAGACCTCAATGTAAGACAGGAAGCCATCAAAATCCTCGAGGAGAAAGCAAGCAAAAATCTCTTTGATCTTGCCCCCAGCAATTTCTTACTCAACACATCTTCAGAGGCAAGGGAAACAAAAGCAAAACTGAACTACTGGGACCTCGTCAAAATAAAAATCTTCTGCACAGCGAAGGAAACAATCAGCAAAACTAAAAGACAACCAACAGAATGGGAGAAGATATTTGCAAATGACATATCAGATAAAGGGTTAGCATCCAAAATCTACAAAGAACTTATCAAACTCAACACCCAAAAAACAAATAATCCAGTGAAGAAATGGGCAAAAGACAGGAATAGACACTTCTCCAAAGAAGACATCCAGATGGCCAACCAACACATGAAAAAATGCTCCACATCACTCATCATCAGGGAAATACAAATCAAAACCCCAATGAGATACCACCTTACACCTGTCAGAATGGCTAACATTAACAACTCAGGCAATAACAGATGTTGGCGAGGATACGGAGAAAGAGGATCTCTTTTGCATCGTTGGTGGGAATGCAAGCTGGTGCAGCCACTCTGGAAAACAATATTGAGGTTCCTCAAAAAACTAAAAATAGAACTACCCTATGACCCAGCAATTGTACTACTAGGCATTTATCCATGGGATAGAGGTGTGCTGTTTCGAAGGGACACATGCACCCCCAAATTTATAGCAGTGCTATCAACAACAGCCAAAGTATGGAAAGAGCCCAAATGTCCATCGATGGATGAATGGATAAAGAAGAGGTGGTATACATATACAGTGGAGTATTACTTGGCAATCAAAAAGAATGAAATCTTGCCATTTGCAACTACGTGGATGGAACTGGAGGGCATTATGCTAAGTGAAATTAGTCAGAGAAAGACAAAACCATATGACTTCACTCATATGAGGACTTTAAGAGACAAAACATGAACAGAAGGGAAGGGAAACAAAAATAATATAAAAACAGGGAGGGGGACAAAACAAAAGAGACATAAATATGGAGAACAAACTGAGGGTTACTGGAGGGGTAAGTGGGAGGGGGGATGGGCTAAATGGGTAAGGGGCATTAAGGAATCTACTCCTGAAATCATTGTTTCACTATATACTAACTAATTTGGATGTAAATTTTAAAAAATAAAAAATAAAGTTAAATTAAAAATAAAAGCTTCTGCATAGCAAAGGAAACAACAAATCTAAAAGGCAACCTACATGATGGGAGAAAATATTTGCAAATGATATATCTGATAAAGGGTTAGTATCCAAAATATATAAAGAATTGATACAACTCAATACAAATGCAATGCAAAAATGATCCAATTATAAAATAGGCAGAAAACATGAACAGACATTTCTCCAAAGAAGACATCCAGATGGCCAACGAACACATGAAAAGATGCTTAACATCACTCATCATCAGGGAAATACAAATCAAAACTATAATGAGATACAACCTCACACCTATCAGAATGGCTAAACTCAAAATCACAAGAAACAACAAGTGTTGGCAAGGAAGTAGAGAAAAAGGAACTCTGTTGCACTGTTAGTAGGAATGCAAACTGGTGCAGCCACTGTGGGAAACGGTATGGAAGTTTCTCAAAAAAATTAAAAATGGAACTACCTTACGATCTGGTAATATGCTACTAGGTATTTACCAAAAAAAAAAAAAAAACAACACTATTTCAAAAGAATGCATGCACTCCTATGTTTATAGAAACATTATTTACAATAGCCAAAATATGGAAGCAGCCCAAGTGTCCATCAATAGATGAATGGATAAAGAAAATGTGAGATATATATCTGAGATATATATAGCATTATACTCTCTAGCTCCATATATGTATGATTTACATATATGATTTACAATGACATGGATGGAGCTAGAGAGTATAACGCTAAGCAAAATAAGTCAGTCAGAGAAAGACAAATACCATACGATTTCACCCATATGTGGAATTTAAGAAGGAAAACAAACAGCAAAGGAAAAAGAGAGAGAGAGAGAGAGAGAGAGAGAAACCAAGAAAAAGACTCTTAAGGACAGAGAACAAACAGTTGCCAGAGGGGACTGGGTTGGAGAATGGGTAAAATAGGTGAAGGGGATTAAGAGTACATATCACAATGAGCACTGAGCAGTGTATAGAACTGTTAAATCACTATCTTCTACACCTGAAACTAATGTAAACACTGTATTTTAACTACACTGGAATCAAAATTAAAAACTTAAAAAATTTATGGGGCACCTGGTGGCTCAGTCATTAAGTGTCTGACTTCAGCGCAAGTCATGATCTCACAGCTCGTGAGTTCGAGCCCAGCATCAGGCTCTGTGCTGACAGCTCAGAGCCTAGAGCCTGCTTTGGATTCTGTGTCTCTGTCTCTCTCTGCCCCTCCCCTACTCATGCTATCTCTCTCTCTGTCTGTCTCAAAAATAAATAAATTTTTCAAAAATTAAAAAATTTACTTAATACTTAACAAACATATTTCTAAGATAATAAATACATTGCAGCAGTGTGCTGATAATTTAGAGGTACTCTGTGGAACTATCCAAAGTAGAAATAGGGTTTTTGGTAGTTTCCAAAACTGAAGCTCTATTACAGGACAAAAAAAAAAAAAAATGAAAATCATACCTCTAAAAAGACTACATACTTTTTAACTACTCTGTGCATGTGTTGGTGCAATGTGAAATAATAATGATTAATAATTAGGCGATTTAATGGAAAAAGTAGACAATCAGCAAAACAAATGGGTAATATGAGCATTAGGTAGAAACTCTAAGAAAGAATAAGTAAGAAATGCTAGAGATTAAAAGTACTTTAACAGAAATGAAAAATTATTTTGAAAATCTTATTAATAAACTAGTAAATTCTGAGCTGCAATGTATATCAATAGAAACTTTACAACTGACAAGCAAACAGAAACAAAATGAAAAATATGGGATAAAATATGTGTCATGTTAATACCAGACAGAGAAGAATGAGACAAGGCAACATAAGATAAATTTGAGTAAATAATGACTGAGATTTCCCTCAAACTAGTGTCAGACATCAAACTACAGACACAGGAGGATCAGAGTATACCAAGAAGAGTGAATTCTAAAAAATAAAATAGAATAAAAGAAACAGAAGAAAAAACTGAACAAAAAATTTTCAAGAAAATACTGCCTACAGTATTTGTAGGATACCATCAAGTGGACCAATATATCCATGTGGGAGTTCCAGAAAAAGAAAGATAGAAAAGGAGGCAAAGAGATTATTTAAAAAAAATAATAGCCAAACATTTCCCAAATTTGATGGATGATATGAATTTACAAATCCAAGACACTGAATGAACTGTAAGTAGGATAAACTCCAAGAGATCTTCACCAAGATACATTATAATCAAATTGTCAAAAGGCAAAGACAAGGAGGGAATCTTGAAAGCAGCAAGGCAGAAGGGATTTATATGTGTGAGAAATCCTCAGTAAGACTATCAGCAGACTGTCTATAAAATGAGGGAGAAACTAAGTAATTAAGTATTCATAGTAAAACCAACAGATTAAAACAGATAGATATCATACAATCTTCTCCAACCACAGCAAAATTAACTTAGAAATCAATAAAAGAAGGAAACTGGAAACTCCACAGATTTGTGGAAATTAAACAGCACACTCTTATAAACCACAGCTTCTTTATCCATTCATCAGTTGATGAACATTTACACTCTTTCCATAATTTGGCTATTGTTGAAAGCACTGCTATAAACACTGGGGTACCATTTGCAGCAATGTGGATGGAACTGGAGGGTATTATGGTAAATGAAATAAGTCAGTCAGAGAAAGACAGATACCATATGTTTCCACTCATATGTGGATCTTGAGAAACTTAACAGAGGACCATGGGGGAAGGGAAGGGGAAAAAAAGTCACAAACAGAGAGGGAGGGAGGCAAACCATAAGAGACTCTTAAATACAGAGAACAAACTGAGTGTTGATGGGGGTGGGAGAGAGGGGAAAGTGGGTGATGGGCATTGAGGAGGGGACTTGTTGGGATGAGCACTGGGTGTTGTATGGAAGCCACTTTAAAAATAAATTATATTAAAATAAATAAATTAAAAACCCCCACATTCTTAAATAACCAATGGATCAAAGAAGAAATCATGAGGAAATTAGAAGGTATTACAGATGAGTGAAAATGAATTTATGAGATACAGTGAAAGCAATGCTAAGGGGGACATTTATAGATATAAATGTTTACATTCAAATGAAGAATGATCTCAAATCAATAACCTATGTTTATAACTTCAGGAACTAGAAAAAGAAGAAAAGCTAAATTCAAATCTAGCAGAAGGAAAAAAATAATATAGATTAGAACAGAGATAAATAAAATAGAGAATAGAAAAATAGATAAAATCAACAAACCAAAATTTGTTGATTTGAAAAGATGCACAAAATTTGCAAATGATAGCCTGGATTGAGAAATAAAGAAGACTCAAATTACTAAAAAAAGTAAAAGTAGTAACATTATTAATAATTCTACAAAAATAAAAATTACTACAAGTACTATACAAAGTATGTGCTAAAATATGGTATAATCTATATGAAATGTACAAAGTCTTACAAACATAAAGCCTACTAAGACTGATTCATGAAAAAATTTAAGATCTGAATTGACCTATAACTAATAAGGAGATGGAACCACTACTAAAAAAACTCACAAAAAAATCACAAGACCAGATGATTTCATTGATGAATTCTACCAAATATGTAAAGAAGAATTAACACAAATCCTTATCAAACACTTCTAGAAAATTGGAGAGGAAAGAATACTTCTTAACTTATGATATTATGTCACCATTGCCTTGATACCAAATCCAGGCAAAGATATTATAAAAAAGAAAACAGCACGACAAGATCCCTTTATGGAAATTAAGGCAGAAGTCCTAATGCGGGAATGCTAGAAAACACTAGCAGAAGGAATTAGGTAACATATTAGAAAGATTATACACCATGACCAAGTGGAGTTTATTCTTGGAATGCAAGAATGGCTTAACATACAAAAAGTGATCAATATACGACATTAACAGAATGAAAGAAAAAAACACATGTAATCATCTCAATAATTTCATTGGACACAATTCAACACCCTTTTATGATGAGAATACTCAACAAACTAGGAATAGAAAGAAAGTACCTGAACATATTAAAGACCATATATGAAAAACTCATAGCTAACACCATCCTCATTCTTAGAGACAGAAAGCAGAGCAAAACTTACAGGAACTTAGGGTAGGAAAGAATGAGAAGTTATTCTGTTTGGGGTGATGAAAAAGTTCTGGAGATGGACAGTGGTAATGTTTGCACAATGGCACAACAGTGTGAATGCCATTTAACTGCACACTTAAAATGGTTGAAATGGTAAATCTTACTTCATATTTTACCACACTTAAAAAAATTCTGTGACACAGGTAATCATTTGAAAATACATTTGTGGGGAGAGAGAGAGTCAACGTGATGGAGAAGAAGAGGGGCCTGAAGTTTCCTTGTCCCTCAAACACAGCAATATTGAGGCCAAAAGACTTGGGATTCCAGGAATCTGGGCTATAGAGTGACAGAAACATCTTCAGGGTCCCATGGGTACAACTTGGCAGACCATAGGTTTACTTCCATGAACAAATCAAAGCACACCTGGTGAAAGGTCCAAACCCCCACTACGAATAGGGAGATAAAGCAACCAGAGTCACAGCAACAGACAGCGCACAATACACTCCAAAAATACCTCCTGAAGGGCCAGACCCTTGATAGTGTATGACCCCTTTTTATTATAGTAGTGCTCACAGATGCAAGACACATAAGAAGCTATTAAAACACATAAGGGACAGAAAACTAGCCA
The DNA here is from genome assembly GCF_028018385.1 of Neofelis nebulosa. Taxonomy (NCBI): domain Eukaryota; kingdom Metazoa; phylum Chordata; class Mammalia; order Carnivora; family Felidae; genus Neofelis; species Neofelis nebulosa. The sequence goes on along the minus strand of NC_080793.1, from coordinate 94,228,555 downwards.
AAATGATGAAATGATGGCACAAACACAGACACATAGACCAATGGAATAGAATAGAAACCCCAGAACTAGACCCACAAACGTATGGCCAACTAATCTTTGACAAAGCAGGAAAGAACATCCAATGGAAAAAAGACCGTCTCTTTAACAAATGGTGCTGGGAGAACTGGACAGCAACATGCAGAAGGTTGAAACTAGACCACTTTCTCACACCATTCACAAAAATAAACTCAAAATGGATAAAGGACCTGAATGTGAGACAGGAAACCATCAAAACCTTAGAGGAGAAAGCAGGAAAAGACCTCTCTGACCTCAGCCGTAGCAATCTCTTACTTGACACATCCCCAAAGGCAAGGGAATTAAAAGCAAAAGTGAATTACTGGGACCTTATGAAGATAAAAAGCTTCTGCACAGCAAAGGAAACAACCAACAAAACTAAAAGGCAACCAACGGAATAGGAAAAGATATTTGCAAATGACATATCGGACAAAGGGCTAGTATCCAAAATCTATAAAGAGCTCACCAAACTCCACACCCGAAAAACAAATAACCCAGTGAAGAAATGGGCAGAAAACATGAATAGACACTTCTCTAAAGAAGACATCCGGATGGCCAACAGGCTCATGAAAAGATGCTCAATGTCGCTCCTCATCAGGGAAATACAAATCAAAACCACACTCAGATATCACCTCATGCCAGTCAGAGTGGCCAAAATGAAGAAATCAGGAGACTATAGATGCTGGAGAGGATGTGGAAAAACAGGAACCCTCTTGCACTGTTGGTGGGAATGCAAACTGGTGTAGCCGCTCTGGAAAGCAGTGTGGAGGTTCCTCAGAAAATTAAAAATAGACCTACCCTATGACCCAGCAATAGCACTGCTAGGAATTTATCCAAGGGATACAGGAGTACTGATGCATAGGGGCACTTGTACCCCAATGTTTATAGCAGCACTCTCAACAATAGCCAAATTATGGAAAGAGCCTAAATGTCCATCAACTGATGAATAGATAAAGAAATTGTGGTTTATATACACAATAGAATACTACGTGGCAATGAGAAAAAATGAAATATGGCCTTTTGTAGCAACGTGGATGGAACTGGAGAGCGTGATGCTAAGTGAAATAAGCCATACAGAGAAAGACAGATACCATATGGTTTCACTCCTATGTGGATCCTGAGAAACGTAACAGAAACCCATGGCGGAGGGGAAGGAAAAAAAAAAAAGAGGTTAGAGTGGGAGAGAGCCAAAGCATAAGAGACTTAAAAACTGAGAACAAACTGAGGGTTGATGGGGGGTGGGAGGGAGGAGAGGGTGGGTGATGGGTATTGAGGAGGGCACCTTTTGGGATGAGCACTGGGTGTTGTATGGAAACCAATTTGACAGTGAACTTCATATATTAAAAAATAAATAAATTAATTAAATAAACATTAAAAAAATATTAAATAAAAAAACAAACAAACCAAAAAAAAAAACCAAAATGATGAAAGAATTCTCCTCAAAAGAAATTCCAGGAAGAAATGACAGCTAGAGAATTTCTCAAAACAGATATAAACAATATATCTGATCAAGAATTTAGAATAATAGTCATAAGATTAATACCTCGGTTTGGAAAAAGCATAGAAGACAGCAGAGAATCTATTGCTGCAGAGATCAAGGAACTAATAGTCATGACAAATTAAGAAATGTTGTAAATGAGGTGCAAAATAAACTAGATGCAGTGACAGCAAGGATGGAGGAATTAGAGGGGAGAATAAGTGAAATAGAAAGCAAATTATAGAAAATGATGAAGATGAAAAAAAGAGAGATAAGGAAATACTAGACCACAAGGGGAGAACTAGAAAATTAAGTGATTCAATGAAACATAATATCCATATCATAGGGATTCTAGAAAAAGGAGAAAGAGGCAGAACATTTACTTGAACAAATTATAGCTGAGAACTTCCCTAATGTGGGGAAGGAACCAGACATCCAAATCCAGGAGGCACAGAGAACTCCTTTCAGATTTAACAAAAATAGGTATTCACCATGGCATGTCATAGTGAAACTAGCAAAATACAAAGATAAAAAGAGAATTCTGAAAGCACCTAGGAACAAATGGGCCTTAACCTACAAAAGTAGACACATAGGGGTAGTAACAGACCTGTCCACTAAGACTTGGCCGGCCAGAAGGGAGTGGCAGGAAATATTCAATGTGCCACATAGGAAATATATGCAGCCAAGAATCATTTATCCAGTAAGACTATCATTCAGAATAGAAGGAGAGATAAAGGCTTTCCCAGAAAAACAAAAACTGAAGGAGTTCATGACCACTAAACCAGTCCTACAAGAGATCCTAAGAGGGAGTCTGTGAATGGAATGCTGCAAAGACTACAAAGGACCAGAGACATCACCACAAGCATGAAACCTACAGACAACACAATGACCCTAAATCCATATCTTTCAATAATAATTCTGAATGTAAATGGACTAAATGCCCCAATGAAAAGACATAGGGTATAGAATGGATAAAAAAAAAAAAAAATCCATCTATATGCTGTCTGCAAGAGACTCATTTTATTTTTTTTTTAATTTTTTTTTCAACGTTTTTTATTTATTTTTGGGACAGAGAGAGACAGAGCATGAATGGGGGAGGGGCAGAGAGAGAGGGAGACACAGAATCGGAAACAGGCTCCAGGCTCTGAGCCATCAGCCCAGAGCCTGACGCGGGGCTCGAACTCACGGACCGCGAGATCATGACCTGGCTGAAGTCGGACGCTCAACCGACTGTGCCACCCAGGCGCCCCGAGACTCATTTTAGACCTGAGGACAACTTCAGATTGAAAGTAAGGGGATGGAGAACCATCTATCATGCTGCTGGAAGTCAAAAGAAAGCTGGAGTAGCCATACTTCTACCAGACAAACTAGATTTAAAACTAAAGGTTGTAACAAGAGATGAAGAAGTGCATTATATCATAATTACAGGGTTTATCCATCGAGAAGAGCTAACAATTGTAAATGTTTATGCCCCCAACTTGAAACCCAAATATATAAATCAATTAATCACAAACATAAGCAATCTTATTGATAAGAATATGGTAATTGCAGGGAACTTTAATAGTCCACTTACAGCAATGGACAGAACATCTAGGCAGAAAATCAATAAAGAAACAATGGTCTTGAATGATACACTGGACCAGATGGACTTAACAGATATTCAGAACTTTTCATCCAAGAGCAGCCAAATACACATTCTTCTCGAGTGCACATGGGACATTTTCCAACATAGATCACATGCTGGTCACAAAACAGTCCTCAACAAATATAAAAGAATTGAGATCATACTATGCATATTGTCAGATCATATTGCTATGAAACTTGAAATCAACCACAAGAAAAAAATTTGAAAGCCTCCAAATGCATGGAGGTTAAAGAACATCCTACTAAAGAATGAATGGGTCAACCAGGAAATTAAAGAAGAAACTTAAAAATATATGGAAGCAAATGAAAATGAAAACACAACAGTCTAAACCCTTTGGGATGCAACAAGGGAAGTCCTAAGGGGAAGATGCATTTCAATACAGCCTATCTCAAGAAACAAGAAAAATCCCAAATATAAAACCTAACCACACACCTAAAGGAACTAGAAGCAGAACAGCAAAGAAACCCCAAAGCCAGCAGAAGAAGAGAAATAATAAAGCTTAGAGCAGAAATAAACAATATAGAATAAAAAAAACCCCATAACAGATCAATGAATCTAAGAGCTGTTTTTTTAATTAACAAAACTGAAGAAGAGAAATAATAAAGATTAGAGCAGAAATAAACCATATAGAATCCAAAAAAAAAAAAAAAAAACACAGCAGAACAGATCAATGAATCTAAGAGCTGTTTTTTTTAAATAAACAAAATTGATAAATGCCTAGCCAGACTTCTCAAAAAGAAAAGAGAGAAAACCCAAATAGATAAAATCATGAATGAAAGAGGAGAGATCACAACCATCACCATAGAAATACAAGCAATTATTAGAGAATACTATGAAAAATTATATGCCAACATATGTCAAATGGACAAACTCCTAGACAACCACACACTACCAAAACCCAAACAGGAAGAAACAGAAAATTTGAACAGACCCATAATGGCGGAGAAAATGAATCAGTTATCAAAAATCTCCCAACAAATAAGAGTACTGGGCCAGATCGCTTCCCAGAGGAATTCTACCAGACATTTAAATCAGAATTAATACCTATCATTTTCAAGCTGTTCCAAAAAATAGAAATGGAGGAAAGTTTCCAGACTCATTCTACAAAGCTAGCATTACCTTGATTCCCAAATCAGACAGAGACCCCACTAAAAAGGAGAATTACAGGCCAATACCCCTGATGAACACAGATGCAAAAATTCTCAACAAGACTCTAGCAAAGAGAGTTCAACATATATTAAAAGAATTATTCACCATGGTCAAGTGGGATTCATTCCTGGGCTGCAGGGCTGGTTCAATATTCACAAATCAATCAACGTGATACATCACATCAATAGAAAAAAAGGATAAGGACGATATGAACCTGTCAATAGATGCAGAAAAATCATTTAACAAAATACAGCATCCTTTCTTAATAAAAACCCTCAGGAAAGTCGGGATAGAAGGAAAATACCTTAACATCATAAAAGCCATATATGAAAAGCCCACAGGTAATATCATCCTTAATGGGGAAAAACTGAGAGTTTTCCCCCTGAGATCAGGAACACGCCAGGGATGTCTACTCTCACCGTTGTTGTTTAACAGTGTTGAAAGTCCTAGCTTCAACAATCAGACAACAAAATGAAATAAAAGGCATCCAAATTGGCAAAGAAGAAGTCAAACTCACTTTTCGCAGATGACATGATACTCTACATGGAAAATCCGAAAGACTCCACCAAAAAGCTGCTAGAACTGATACATGAGTTCACAAAGTCGCAGGATATTAAACCAATGTACAGAAATTGGTTGCATTTCTATACACCAATAATGAAACAACAAAAAGAGAAATCAAACCTAATCAAATAATAATAAACCTAACCAAAGATGTAAAAGATCTGTAAGCTGAAAACTATAGAAAACTTATGGAGGAAATTGAAGAAGACACAAAGAAATGGAAAAACATTCCTTGCTCATGGATTGGAAGAAAAAATACTGTTAAAATGTCAGTACTACCCAAAGCAATGTACACATTCAATGCAATCCCAATCAAAATTGCACCAACGTTCTTCTCAAAGCTAGAGCAAACAATCCTAAAATTTGTATGGAGCCACAAAAGACTCCAAATAGCCAAAGTAATGTTGAAAAAGAAAATCAATGAGGGAGGCATCACAATCCCAGACTTCAGCCTCTACTACAAAGCTGTAATCTTCAAGACAGTATGGTATTGGCACAAAAACAGACACATAGACCAATGGGATAGAATCGAGAACCCAGAATTGGACCCACAAATGTATGGCCACCTAATCTTTGACAAAGCAGGAAAGAGTAACCAATGGAAAATAGACAGTCTCTAGAAAATGGTACTGGGAGAACTGGTCAGCAACATGCAGAAGAATGAAGCTGAACCACTTTCTTACACCATACACAAATATACTCTAAATGGATGAAGGACCTAAATGTGAGACAGGAAACCATCAAAACCCTAGAGGAGAAAACAGGAAAAAACCTCTTTGACCTCAGCTGCAGTAATTTCTTACTTGACACATCTCCAAAGGCAAGGGAATTAAAGGCAAAAATGAAGTATTGGGACCTCATCAAGATAAAAAGCTTCTGCACTGCAAAGGAAACAATCAACTAAACTAAAAGGCAACCGACAGAATGGGAGAAGATATTTGCAAATGACGTATCAGATAAAGGGTTAGTATCCAAAATCTATAAAGGACTTATCAAACTCAACCGCCAGAAAACAAATAATCCAGTGAAGAAATGGGCAGAAGACATGAATAGACACTTTCCCAGAGAAGACATCCAGATGGCCAACAGACACATGAAAAGATGTTCAACATTGCTCATCATCAGGGAAATACAAATCAAAACCACATTGAGACACCATCTTACACCAGTCAGAGTGGCTGAAATTAACAACTCAGGAAACAACAGATACTGGCGAGGATGTGGAGAAATAGGAACCCTCTTGCACTGTTAGTGCAAGTGCAAACTGGTGCAGCTACTCTGGAAAACAGTGTGGAGGTTCCTCAAAAAATGAAAACTAGAACTACCCTATGACCCAGCCATAGCACTACTAGGAATTTATCCAATGAATACATGAGTGCTGTTTCATAGGGACACATGTACCTCCATGTTTATAGCAGCGCTATCAACAATAGTCAGATTATGGAAAGAGCCCAAATGTCCATCAACTGATGAATGGATAAAGAAGATGTGGTTTATATATACAATGGGATACTACTTGCCAATGAGAAAGAATGAAATCTTGCCATTTGCAAAAACATGGATGTAACTGGAAGGTATTATGCTAAGTGAAATAGGTCAGTCACAGAAAGACACATATCATATCATATGTTTTCACTCATGTGTGGAATTTGAGAAACTTAACAGAAGGCCATGGGGAAAAGGAAGGGGAAAAATAGTTTCAAACAGAAGGAAGCAACCCATGAGACTCTTAAATACATAGACTCTTAAAGAAACGAAAGGCTGATGAAGGGTGGCGGGGGAGAGGGGAAAATGGGTGATGGGCATTGGGAAGGGTAGTTGTTGGTATGAGCACTGGGTGTTGTATGTAAGTGATGAATCACGGGAGTCTACTCCCGAAGCCAAGAGCACAATGTATACACTGTATGTTAGCTAACTTGACAATAAATTATATTTAAAAAATAAATAAATTTTTAAAATACAGCATAAAAAAAAGAAAATACAGTTGTGTTTTTTGTACTATATTTCTTCAGACATGACCTTCTAATCTGCCAGGGGCACCTGTTAAAGGATAATGTTCAAAACAAGTTAAAATCATGACATAAGACTTAAAATGGACACATGTTACAGGTTTTATTTAAATTATTATTATCAATTTATTAATAAATAGATGTCGTAAGTAACTTTTAAAGATGAAGAAAGAATGCACTTCAAAATATAAGTCATAGAAATATAAACTGACTTCTTCCATAGGTAGCAGAGAGCTAAATGAACCTCCACCAGGTAGAATTCCTGGCAACCAAGAAACAGACCCTCAACTTCTAGAGAACAAACTGGTGATTACCAGAGGGGAGGTGGGTGAAATAGGTGTAGGGGATTAAGAGTACACTTGTCGTGATGAGCACTGAATACTGTACAGAATTGTTGAATCACCATATTGTAGACCTGAGACTAATATAACACTCTATGCTAACTATACTAGAATTAAATTCTAAAACAACAAACAGTATTTACACAACCATAATAATGTTAACATGGATTACTGTTAAAAAACAATAATTATGGTGTAATAATATTGCACAGAAGCAGGTTAGGAGAGGTGGAGAGGAGATAGAGAAATAAATTATCTTCAAGTACTTGAAATTTAGAGAAAAATTAAAGCATTCCCAGATAAACAATAGCTGGGGAAGATGATTACCACTAGATCTGTCCTATAAGAAATACTAAAGGAACTCCTTCAGATAGAAATGAAATAACACTAAAACGTACCTTGAAATTGTATGAAGATATAAATATCTTCAGTAAATGAAAGCATATGAGCAAATATGAAAATTATTATTATTATTATTATTATTATTATTATTATTATTTTGGTTTGTAACTCTGCTTTTTATTTTCCAGAAGACTTAATAGACTAAAAGATTAAATAGATTAAAAGATTAAAGAGGTTAATAGATTATATTATAAATTTATAATTTATAAAAATTATAAATCTATATTAATAGGTTTGCAATATGTAAACACGTAACTTTAACATGAATAACCTAGCGGGTGGAGGATGGGCCTGTAAAGTAGAATTTTTGTATGCAATTGATATTAAGTTGATATCAATTAAAAATGGATTTTTAGGGGGCTCCGAGGTGGCTCAGTTGGTTGAGTGGTCTGACTTCGGCTCAGGTCATGATCTCACAGTTTTTGAATTAGAGCCCCGCGTCAGGCTCTGTGTTGACAGCTCAGAGCCTGGAGCCTGCTTCAGATTCTGTGTCTCCATCTCTCTCTCTGCCTCTCCCCTACTCATGTTCTCTCTCTCTCTCTCTCAAAAATAAAGATAAAAAAATTATTTTAAAAAATGGATTTTTAGGAGGCGACTTGGTGGCTCAGTCCGTTGAGTGTCCAACTCTTGATTTCTGCTCAGATCATGATCCCAGGGTCGTGGCATCAAGCCCCATGACAGGCTCCACGCTGAGCATGGAGTCTGCTTAAGATTCTCTCCCCTCCCCTCACTTTCCCTCTGTCCCTCTGCCCAACTTGTGCTCTCTCTCTCTAAAGTAAAAAATTTTAATAATTTTAATAGAGGGGCACCTGGGTGGCTCAGTAAGTTAAGCCTTCAACTCTTGATTTCAGCTCAGGTCATGATCTCATGGTTTGTGAGTTCCAGTCCCTCGCTGGGCTCTGTGCTGACAGTGTGGAGCCTGCTTGGAATTCCCTCTCTTTCCCTCCCTTTCTGCCTCTCCCCTGCTCACTCTCTTTCTCTCTCTCTCAAAAATAAATAAACCTTACAAAAATTTATTTTTATTTTTTTAAGGTTTATTTATTTTCGAGACAGAGCACCAGCAGGGGAGGGGCAAAGAGAAAGAGAGGGAGACACAGAATCTGAAGCAGTCTCCAGGCTCTAAACTGTCAGCACGGAGCCAGAAGCAAGGCTCGAATTTGTGAACTGCAAGATCCTGACCTGAGCCGAAGTTGGACCTTAACCCACTGAGCCACCCAGGCACCCCTGGTGTTTTAAAACATATAATGCTTATCAAATCAATTTTAAGTTGTCATCATGTCTCTACCACACCTGATGGGAAGCAGAAGTCAGAGTAGTTTGCTTGAACAAAGTTTTAGTCCATTTTTCCTCAACCCAAAGAGCCTGGCTCTTTCTGCTCAGACTCTTATTGTGCCAACAGGGGAGTACTTTAGGGGAAAAGCCCATGTGGACCTGGTGCTCACTCTCATGCTTCCTTTTGGAGATTGCAGCTCTCAAGTGTTGTCCACACTGGACACTCTCTGGTCCTTCAGAGCTGTGTTTATTTTTTTAGTAATTAGTCCAGATTTTATAATTATCCACTGCAAGCCACCCAATGAAAGTGGAACCTTAAATTATTCTACCCTGAAACATTTTTTAAATGTTTGTTTATTTTTGAGAGAGAGACAGAGAAAGAGAGAGAGAGAATGAGCAGGGGAGGGGCAGAGAGAGAGGAAGACACAGAATCCAAAGCAGGCTCCAGGCTCTGTGCTGACAGCTCAAACTCGTGAACCACATGATCATGACCTTAGCCGAAGTCAGACACTTAACCCACTGAGCTACCCAGTTGCCCTTTGCCCTGAAACATTTTAACCAGTGAATATTTGGCCTATCGTTTTACACAAGAAACATTGAAATAAGAAATGTAATAGCAAAATGAATATTTTTCCAGCCAGAATTCCATGTCATTCTTTGTTTAGAATTATATTAAATCTTGATGCATTGCCTTGAGTCTATTAAAATATTGCTGTGTTTATATTTTAAAGGGTTTCTATAAGTCACATCCTTTGTGCAATTTCAGATCCTCTTGGTTCTTCCTGTCCTGTGTCATTTCAACAAGCTTTACAGATACTGGGTTTTCTTTATACAAGTGTAAATTGCTCTTCAGATTTGTCCCTGGGCTCCATACCTCCCCGTCCTGCCTCTGGGTGTCTGTGCAGATGCTGAGGTATAGAATGTACCATGATCCAACCCACAGAAGTACAGCATGCTCCTTGTTCGAAGATGTGTGCCTTTGTGTTCATAGGGAAACATCTATCAATGTCCTCGGTGTTATTAAAGAAGTTGCATCCATTAAGCCCTATCTATCTATCTATCTATCTATCTATCTATCTATCTATCATTTACTATTCTATCCACATATGTATATATCTACATTACAGATATATGTATGTATAAGCATTTGTGTATACGTGTATGTATATGCAAAAGTTTTAAGTATGTATGTATATATGCATGTACATATGTGTATTTGTATATGCATGTGTATATATATTCTGGAGGTTGTATTATAGTGACACCTGGTACCCCTGCCAACAAGACTGTTAAACTCATATCCTGACTCTATGAAGAAGGTGGAAGGGGAATCCCTAGCACCCACAGTAAAGGATTCCAGGTTAATTTCCACTCCCTAGGTAAAGGCACCATGAACTCAGTCCCACTGAGACTCCATCTACAGGTACCCCCCATCCCTTGCCAGCACAAATGATTTCATGGTCAACTATACCCTCAACGCACTGGGAAAAGATTCCTCTGTTCCCTGGTCCACTGGGTCCCACAGCAGTGTCTTCATTGGAGAACACTGCAAGTCTTGGCCCTTGTGCTCTAGAGTGCTGAACATGGAATGAATGACTTACTGGAATCTCAAGTTTCCATATTTGTAAAATGGAGTCATAGCAGATGCTACCTTGTATGACCATAATGAGGACTGAATGAGATCAAACAAGTGGTGTATCTTGTTTTGAATATTTTTTCACAGCTGCGTTAACCAGTTTCTAATTTTCAGGAAGGGTTGGAGTATTAATGTTGCTCACAAGGAATGAAAAACTCCAACCTTCAGCAGTGGGAGGTGATGGATTCAATGGTGGATTTGTAGGATATCAGGGTTGGAAATGACCCTCAGAAGCAGGAAGACTTGAAGGGATGTCTGGCCTTCCCAAAGTCACCTAACAGTGAGCAGGACAGGAGACCTGGAGGCAAATCCAGAGTTAAAATCCCAATCACAGGATGAGTCTTCAGGTAACACCCCAGTTGGCATCATCTCCCCAGAGCCAAGGACAAGAGAAGCACTTTGTCCCTGCACCATGACTCTGTGTGATGACTCAGAGAAAGTCTGCAACTTTCCTCAGGCTCTGTGTGTAACTGAGGTGTTCCTCCCCATGAGGATTCTGTACAACTTAAGGCTCAACATATGGAGACAGACTGAGGCAGGTCACCATTGAGGGTTTTGTGTCACTGTTGACAAAGGGAAACCTAATGAGGGCTGTGGCCATAAACAGGCCTATTGAAGTCACCCTGTGGAATCTGCCTGGTCTGTGGACATGTTCTCTTATTAACAAGTTTACTTCCCAATGACCCCTCACACTTATAGGCTCAGTTGTGATTGCTCCTCTGAGCTCCAGACCTGGCTGCTGGCTTGTCCTCATCCCACCCCACCCCCTTGCCCATGTCAGAGCCACCACCTGCGGTGTCCCTCATTCTACAGATATCTTACTGAGGTCTCCTCACTACTCGTGTGACCCCTGCTCAGAGAGGCTCTCCCTACTTCACTGAGAGTCTCTTGGCCCACCCCATCACTCCCCACTCCTCCTTATTTGTCCTTCTCCAGAACCTGCATTATTAGGTGCCATGCCATCTGTGCTATTTAGTTTCCTCCTTTTTTTTTTTTTTTAATTTTTAAGGTTTATTTTATTTTTGAGAGGCGGGGGAGGGGCAGAGAGAGGGAGACACAGAATCCGAAGCAGGCTCCGGGGTCTGAGCTGTCAGCACAGAGTCTGATATGGGGCTTGAACCCACAAATCATGAGATCGTGACCTGAGCCAAAGTTGGACACTTAACCGACTGAGCCACCAGTCGCTCCTATTTAATTTCCTTCTTTAACATATGCTTCTCCTTCTGAAGCTGCCAGCTTCCATGAGGCCATGGACTTTCTTTCCATCTTCACTGCTCTTTCTCCAGGTGCAAGCAGAGGCTTCTTTACCAATTGTGAGGAGAGGTGATCCAGCTTCTCATGATGCTGCCTCTGTCACATGCTTCCTGTGGCTCTTCAGCTGCCAGTCATAAACTCTCTTGTTGTCCCCTTTCTGCCATGATAACTGTTAGTTTGTGATCATCATCTTGTGAAGGGACATTATCTGTGATGAAAACTATTCATTGTGGGAACATCCACTTAATTATGTGGGAGAGAAACCCCTAAAAGTCCCTCAGCTTTTCACTTAGGAGAGTGAGCTGGTGCAGTTATGTGGAGTTTCCCCAAATTATCCAAGGGGATTCTTTCTGGTCAGAAAACTCACTGAAATATTCTTGTAGGGAATGAAAGCCATCGTGTAATTTATCAATGTTGTCTTATTTTAAGATTTAGCCATCATATATTAACATATAAATATTAAATAATATAAATTTCTTTTTTAATTTTAGAGAAAGAGAGCATGAGCAGGGGAGAAGGGCAGAGGGAGAGAGAGCAAACATCTTAAGCAGGCTCCACGCTCAGCTCAGTGCAGAGTTCAACATGGGGCTTAATCCCACGACCCTGGAATCATGACCTCAGCCCAAATCAAGAGTCAGATGCTCATCCGAATGAGCCACCCAGGCGCCCCTATAAATTTCTTTTTAAACATACCATTTAACTAAATACCCAACGACACAAATTATCTTTAAAAAAAATACTTACACAAAAAACTGCCTTTCCATATGACTTGTGTGTATTGGGGATATAATTCCATAAAAAGAATATTGCTGCTGACCTCTAAAAGTCGTTATTGCAAACTTGCATATATTTTTAAATTGAAATACAATATAAGGAGATAATAAAATACAAATGTTTACTTAGAAGATTAATATATAAAGAATGTTTACAAAACATTCAAAAATGTAACTGGATGGAGATTCAATTTGAGTAAAATGTTCATCACTAAAGTACATTTCTTTGTCTCTATATTTTGCAAATTTAACTATGATATATCTTGGTGCTGGCCTGCTTTTGTTGATTTTGGTGGGAGTTCTCTGTGCCTCCTGGATTTGGATGTCTGTTTTCTTCTCAGATCAGGGAACTTTTGAGCTATAATTTCCTCAAATAAACATTCCTCCCCCTTTTCTCTCTCCTCTTCTAGAGGGACTCCTATGATACAAATGTTATTACACTTTATGGAGTCTCTGAGTTCTCTAAGTCTACATTCTGTGATCCAATATTTTTGTTTACTTCTTTTCAGCTTCATTATTTTCCATAATGAAAAAAAATTAATGTTTATTTTTGAGAGAGAGAGAGAGAGAGAGGCAGAGAGAGGGAGACAGAGAATCTGAAGCAGGCTCAGCACTGTAAGCGCAAAGCCCAATATGGGACTCAAATTCACAAACTGTGAGATCATGACCTGAATTGAAATCAGATGCTCAACTGACTGAGCCATGCAGCTGCTGTTTTCCATAATTTTATCTTCCACATCACTTATTCATTCCTCTGATTCTTCCATCCTTGTAGTCATTATATCCAGCTGGTTTGAATCTTGGTTATTGCATTTTTCATGATGACCTGACTAGATTTTAGGTCTTTTATCTCTGTGATAAGGGACTCCCTAGCAAGAAGGGAGTGGCATGATATATTCAACGGGCAGAATAATAAAAATGTGCAGCCAAGAATACTCTACCAAGCAAGACTATTATTCAGAATAGAAGGGGAGATAAAGAGTTTCCCAGATGAATAAAAACTAGAGGAGTTCATGTCCACTAAACCAGCTGTGCAAGAAATATTAAAGGGGACTCTTTGAGTAGGAAAGAAAAAACCAAAAGTGACAAAGACTAGAAAGGAACAGGGAAAATCTCCAGAAACAATGACAAACCAAGTAATAAAATGGCACTAAATAAATATCTATAAATAATTACTCTGAAATATATAGTCCATGTAAATGGACAAAATGTTCTAATCAAAAGATATAGGGTGTCAGAATGGATTAAAAAAAGACCCATCTAAATGCTGCCTACAAGAGACTCATTTTAGACCTAAAGACACCTGTACATTGAAGGAGAGGGGATGGATCTTACTTGCCACATCCCCAAAGGCAAGGGAATTAAAAGCAAAAATGAACTATTGGTACCTCATGAAGATAAAAACTTCTGCACTGCCAAGGAAACAATCAACAAAACTAAAAGGCAACCAACAGAATGAGAAAAGATATTTGCAAATGACATATCAGACAAAGGGCTAGTATCCAAAATCTGTAAAGAGCTCACCAAACTCCATACCTGAAAAACAAATAATCCAGTGAAGAAATGGGCAGAAAACATGAATAGACACCTCTCTAAAGAAGACATCCAGTTGGCCAACAGGCACATGAGAAGATGCTCAATGTTGTTCCTCATTAGGGAAATACAAATCAAAACCACACTTCAGATACCACCTCACGCCGGTCAGAGTGGCCAAAATGAAGAAATCAGGAGACTATAGATGCTGGCGAGGATGTGGAGAAACAGGAACCCTCTAGGGTTTGCTAGGAATGCAAACTGGTGCAGCCACTCTGGAAAACAGTGTGGAGGTTCCTCAAAAAATTAAAAATAGATCTACCCTATGACCCAGCAATAGCAGTGCTAGGAATTTACCCAAGGGATACAGGAGTGCTGATGCATAGGGGCACTTGTACCCCAATGTTTATAGCAGCACTTTCAACAATAGCCAAATTATGGAAAGAGCCTAAATGTCCATCAACTGATGAATGGATAAAGAAACTGTGGTTTATATACACAATGGAATACTACGTGGCAATGAGAAAGAATGAAATATGGCCTTTTGTAGCAACGTGGATGGAACTGGAGAGTTATGCTAAGTGAAATAAATCATACAGAGAAATACAGACACCATATGTTTTCACTCTTATGTGGATCCTGAGAAACTTAACAGAAGACCATGGGGGAGAGGAAGGAAAAAAAAAAGAGGTTAGAGAGAGAGGGAGCCAAAATATAAGAGACTCTTAAAAACTGAGAACTGAGGGTTGATGGGGAGTGGGAGAGTGGGGGAGGGGGAGTGATGGGTATTGAGGAGGGCACCTGTTGGGATGAGCACTGGGTGTTGTATGGAAACCAATTTGACAATAAATTTCATATTTAAAAAATAAAAGATATGAGTAGAATAAAAAAAAAGAAAGGGGATGGAGAAATATTTATCATGCTAATGGATGTCAAAAGAAAGCCATTGTAGCAATAGTTATACCAGGAAAACTAGATGTTAAACCAAAGACTGTAATAAGAGATGAAGAAGGGCACTACATCATAATAAAGGAGTCTAACAAGAAGATCTAACAATTGTAAATTTATACCCCCAATTTGGAACACCCAAATGTATAAAAAATTAATAAGAAACATGAGGGCCTCATTGATAATAATAAAATAATAGTAGAGGATTTTAACACCCCACTTACAACAATGGACAGATCTCTAAGCAAAAAATCAATAAGGAAACAATGGCTTTGAATGACACAATGAAGCAGATGGATTTAACAGATATATTTAGAACATTTCATCCTAAAGCAGCAGACTACACATTCTTTTCAAGTGCACATGGGGCATTCTCCAGAATAGATCACATACTGGGTCACAAATCACCCCTCAAAAAGTACAAAAAAATTGAGGTCATACCATGTATCTTTCCCAACCACAATGCTATGAAACTTGAATTCAACCAAAAGAAAAAATTTGGAAAGACCACAAATACATGGAGGTTAAAGAACAGCCTAGTAAAGAATGAATGTGTCAACCAGGAAATTAAAGAAGAAATGTATTAAAAACGTATAAATAAATGATAATGAAAATACTGCAGTCCAAAACTTTTTGGATGCAGCAAAAGCAGTCCTAAGAGGGAAGTATATAGCAATACAAGCTTACCACAAGAAGCAAGAAAAGTGTAAAAATATACAACCTCACCTTACTCCGAAGGGAGCTAGGAGAAGAACAATAAATGAAGCCTAAAGCCAGCAGAAGAAGGGAAATAATATAGATTAGAGCTGAAATAAATGATACAGAAAAGAACAACAATAAAACAGTAGAACATATCAATGAAACCAGTAGCTGGTTCTTTGACAAAATTAATAAAATTGATAACCCCCTTAGCCAGGCTTCAAAAAGAAAAGGGAAGAGACCCAAATAAATAAAGTCATGAATGGGAGAATTGAGAGCACATCCAACACCACAGAAATACTAACAATTATAAGAGAATATTATGAAAAAGTATATGCAAATAAAGTGGGCAATGTGGAAGAAATGGATGCGTTCCTAGAAACTATAAACTACCAAAACTGAAACAGGAAGAAATAGAAAACTTGATCAGACTGATAACCAGCCAAGGAAGTGAATTAGTAATAAATAATTTCCCAAGAAACAAAAGTCCAGGGTCAGATGGCTTCCCAGAGAAATTCTACCAAAGATTTAAAGAAGAGATAATACCTATTCTTCTCAAACTGTTTCAAAAAATAGAAATGTAAGGAAAACTTCCAAACTCATTCTATGAGGACAGCATTACCTTGATTCTGAAACCAGACAAAGATCTTACTTAAAAAGAGGAATACAGGCCAATATCCCTGATGAACCTGGAGGAAGAAATTCTCAATAAAATACTAGCAGATCAAATCCAACAGTATATTAAAAGAATCATTCACCATGATCATGTAGGATTTATTTCTGGGCTGCAAGTGTGGTTCAATATTTGCAAATCAATCAGTGGATACACCACATTAATAAAAGAAAGGATAAGAACCATATGATCCTCTCAATTGATGCAGAAAAAAAGCATTTGACAAAGTACAGCATCCATTCTTGATAAAAACCCTCAACAAAGTAGGGATAGAAGGAACATACCTCAACATCATAAAAGTCATATATGAAAGACACACAGGTAATATCCTCAATTGAGAAAAACTGAGAGCTTATCCTCTATGGTAAGGAAGAAGACAGGAATGTCCACTCTCACCACTTTTATTTAACATTGTACTTAAAGTCCTAGCCTCAGCAATCAGACAACAAAAAGAAATAAAAGGCATACAAACGGGCTAGGAAGAAGTCTAACTTTCACTATTTGCAGATGACATGATACTCTATATAGAAAACCTGAAAGAGTCCACTAAAAATGTCTAGAACTGAAACAAAAATTCAGCAACGTCTCAGGATACAAAATCAATGTACAGACCAGTTGCATTTCTATACACCAGTGATCAAGCAGCAGAAAGAAAAATCAAGGAATTGATTTATAATTGCACCAAAACCCATAAGATACTTGAGAATAAACCTAACCAAAGAGGGAAAGGATCTGTACTCTGAAAACTATAGAACACCTCTGAAAGAAATTTAAGAGGACACAAAGAAATGTGCTCACGTATTTGAAGAACAAATATTGTTAAAATGTCTACATTACCCAAAGCAATTGATACATTTAATGCAATCCCTATGAAAATACCACCAGCATTTTTTTCAGAGTGCTAGAACAATCCTAAAATTTGTATGGAACCACAGAAGATTCCAAATAGCCAAAGCAATCTTGAAAAGAAAAGCAAAGGGGCGCCTGGGTGGCTCAGTCGGTTGAGCGTCCGACTTCAGCTCAGGTCACGATCTCGTGGTCCGTGAGTTCGAGCCCCGCGTCGGGCTCTGGGCTGATGGCTCAGAGCCTGGAGCCTGCTTCCGATTCTGTGTCTCCCTCTCTCTCTGACCCTCCCCCGTTCATGCTCTGTCTCTCTCTGTCTCAAAAATAAATTAAAAAAAAAAAACGTTAAAAGAAAAAAAATTAAAAAAAAAAAGAAAAGCAAAACTGGAAAAATCACAAAGCTGTAATTACATTATATTACAAAGCTGTAATCATCAAGACAGTATGGTACTGGCACAAAAATAGACACATAGATCAATGAAACAGAATAGAACACTCAGAAATGTACCCACAAGTGTATGGGCAATTAATATTCAATAAAGCAGGAAAGAAATCCAATGGAAAAAAGACAGTATCTTCAACAACTTGTGTTGGCAAAACTGAAGAGTAACAGGCAAAAGAATGAAACTGGACCATTTTCTTACACCACACACAAAAATAAATTCAAAATAGATGAAAGGCCTAAATGTGAGACCAAAACCATAAAAATCCTAGAGGAAAACACAGGCAGCAACCTCTTTGACCTCGGGCAGAGCAACTTCTTACTAGACATGTCTCTGGAGGCATAGGAACCAAAAGCAAAAATGAACTATTTGGACTTCACCAAGATGAAAATCTTCTCACACCAAAAGAAACAATCAATAAAACTAAAAGGCAACCTATGGAATGGGAGAAGATATTTGCAAAGAACATATCTGACAAAGAGTTAATTACCAAAATATATAAGGAACTTATCAAACTCAACACCCAAATAACAAATAATCCAGTGAAGAAATGGGCAGAAGACATGAACAGACATTTTTCCAAAGAAGACATCCAGATGATCAACAAACACATGAAAAAATGCTCAATATCACTCATCATCAGGGAAATACAAATCAAAACTGCAATGAGATATCACCTCACACCTGTCAGAATGTCTAAAATCAACAACACAGAAAACAACAGATGTTGGTGAGGATGTGGAGAAATGGGAGCCCTTTTACACTATGGGTGAGAATGCAAGCTGGTGCAGCCACTCTGGAAAACAGTATGGAGGTTCCTCAAAATTTAAAAATAGAACTGACCCTACTATCCAGCAATTGCACCACTAGGTACTTACCCAAAAGATACAAAAATACGGATTCTAAGGGAAACGTGCACCCTGATGTTTATTAAAGGGTTATCAACAATAGTCAAGTTATGGAAAGAACCCAGATATATATGGACTAATGAATGGATAAAGAAGATTTGGGGTGTGTGTGTGTGTGTGTGTGTGTGTGTTGGATGTGCTCTCTATTCTCCATATATATGGTATACATGGAATATTACTTAGCCATCAAAAAGAATGAAATCTTGCCATTTGCAATGACGTGGATGGAGTTGGAAAATATTATGCTACATGAAATAAGTCAGTCTGAGAAAGACAAATACCATATGATTTCTCTCATATGTGGAGTTTAAGAAACAAATGAACATAAGGGGGGAAAGAGGAGGCAAACCATAATACAGACTCTTAACTACACAGAACAAACAGAAGGTTGCTGGAGGGAGGTGGGAAGGGAGATGGGTTAAATAGGTGATGGGCACTAAGGACGGCACATGTTGTGACGAGCACTGGGTGTCATATGTAAGTGATGAATCACTGAATTCTACACCTGAAACTAATATTACACTGGATGTTAACTGGAATTTGAATAAAAAATTGAAACTCCAAAAACAAAGTACATTTCTTTCATTGCTGAGAGAGAATCCAAACATTCTGTGCACATAAGGGAAATCTCCCATTTCTTGGTGTGTTCTGGGCAATCTCATCTCTGGATTTGAAGAAGTGGTCCATGGAGGAGCTCACGGTGGAGCCCAGTACGTGGAGGTGAAGGATCTCCGGCTCAGAGAGGCGGTCTCCTGCACCCACTGGCCTGAGTGATGGTCAGGTGGGGGTGGGGGTGGTCAAGGCAGCCTGGCAGCTGGAGGCCCAGGGGAGGGGAGGGGACAACGCTGCTCCAAGACCCAGGCCGTCTCTGGGGGAGGAGACCCCCAAGGCTTGGCTCCTGGCCTCCGGGAAGGTTACGAGGAGCTCCCTGGGTTATGGCGATTCTCACGACCTCTTCCAGGAACTTGAACACTTTTGCCATCTTTGCCATCACCTCCTCTGGCTGTGAGCGTTTGGCTCTCTCTTGGTTCAGTTCTTGAACCAGGGAGGTGAATTCCTCCACCAGCACCGAGTTGGCCCTCACCACCTTCCTGAAGGCGTCTGCAAGTATCCTGAGTATACTTAAGGACGCTTTCTCCAGTCTGGCATTCTCTAAAGATGCCTCCAGCAGCTCAGACTCCTTCTTGGCCGCACAAAGCGTGTCCGTGAGTTGGCATTTCCTCTCAATCCACTTTTGCGAGCTGCTCTTCATGTCTTGTGTAAAGCTGACTTCAAACGGACTGAATGAGTCTGAACGTAAATAAGAGAGCCACCGCCAAGCCAATGGCAGGCAGACATGCCTCGGTCTCCCGCTGGAGGCTGTGGAAAGTGAGGTGTAGCCCCAGGTCACTGGGCAGCCGCTCCACGACCACGTCACCCAGCTGCCCCCGGAGCAGCCCCAAGCCACGCCCCAGGGGGGACGGCCGCCCCTCCGGGGCCCTGCTGCACGCAGGGTGTCCCCGTCACCGTGGAACCCTCAAGAAACCCCCTACGTTCCCTCCAGAACCCAACCAGCCACTGGCATCGCAGATTGGTCAGTCATCCAGTGGGCAGTGGGCAGAGATCCACAAGTAAAACGTGCTCGTCTCTATTCCTACCTAATGACCCTTCTTCATCTCTTTGTTTATGCTTCTGTATAAATATAAAATTAAAATATAGTGAAAAAGCCAAACTTGACAATTTTTTAAAACCTTGTATCTCTCTATGGTATCCAACAGCCCTCTCTATAGATGGATCCTGTCCATTTACACAGTAAATATCCCTGTCCCAGAACTTGTACATGCATATCCCACCACCACCTCATGCAGCCTCTGGTTTGGTTTCTATTATCATCCATCAGTTCCTGACAGTAAAGAAGTGGAGTAAATCACAATGTAACCTTGGATATCTGCCTTTTTTGCTCAAACTGACACTTTTTAAAAACTCTACTCGGGGCGCCTGGGTGGCGCAGTCGGTTAAGCGTCCGACTTCAGCCAGGTCACGATCTCGCGGTCCGTGAGTTCGAGCCCCGCGTCAGGCTCTGGGCTGATGGCTCAGAGCCTGGAGCCTGTTTCCGATTCTGTGCCTCCCTCTCTCTCTGCCCCTCCCCCGTTCATGCTCTGTCTCTCTCTGTCCCAAAAATAAAAATAAAAAAAAAACGTTGAAAAAAAAAAAAAAAACTCTACTCAAGTTTTTGTGTGGATAAGCAGTTCACTCTGCTTAGGTCTGAGTAATTCAAAATTGTATGAATATAGTAGATAATATTTGATGAACGTTTGAATTGCTTCAAATGTGAGGTATTATGGATAAGGACATTGTGGATGCACATGCACATGCCCTTTTTAGAAACGTGTGTTTTCACTTTCTTTGAAATGCTACGTTAGTGTATGGTAGCTACTTTTATTTGAAGTAGCTTTATTGACTTGTTTATATGTCCATGTAGTTTATACATCATTAAATTCACCATTTAACATCCAATTCATTGTTTTTGTAAATGTGCAGAGCTGTGCAACAGTCATCACAATCCAATTTTAGGACATTTTCACCAACCCAAAAAGATCCCTCAATCTCTACTCTATTAGCTGCTTTTGACACAGTCTGACCCTCTCTCCTTGAAATGCTCTCATCACTTCGTTTCCAGCTTGATACATTCTACTGGATTTTCTCTGTGTTTTTGTTGTTGTGGTTGTATGTGGTTTTCTGGCCCCACTGCCTTTTCCTTTCATCTCTCCGTTGCTGATTTTTCTTTTCTTTTTAAATTTATTTTTGAGAGACACAGAGACAGAATGTGAGTGGGTTAGGGGCAGAGAGAGAGGGAGACACAGAATCCAAAGCAGGCTCCAGACTCCAAGCTATCAGCACAGAGCCTGACACAGGGTGCGAACCCACAAGCTGTGAGATCATGACCTGAGCTGAAATCAGACGCTCAACCGACTGAACCACCCAGGCACCCCACTGATTTATTTTTCTCCCAAACCTCCCAGTATTACTTTCAACCAAGGATTTAGTTGTGGGACCATTTCCCTTCCCCAGCATCTCACCCTATTGCTGACTTCATCCAGTCTCAAGGCTTTGATGGCATTGAACTGTCATGACTTCTACATTTATTTATCCAATCCAAACCTTTCCATACAGTCCAGACTCACACCTGTCTATTGTATTCAACCCTACTGGACTTCCCCCTGAGCCTGCTCTCCCTCTGTCTCCTCCTTTTCCATGACAACACCTCCATCCTTACAGGTGTTCAGGCCCCAGATCTGCAGTCTTACCTGCCTTCTTCCACCTCTGAGCCTCATCTCTACCCCATCAGCAGAGCTCCTGTGCTGAGATCGAGAATATGTCCTTCTCTGGCCATTCTTTGTCTCCTTCTATTCTGCCTAGCTAGAGTCACCATCCCCTTGATGGGATGACTGTGGCTGCTCCTAACCAGTCTCCTTCTCCTGCCCTTACACCTACAGCGAGTTGCCCCCTCCCCCCCAGCACCAATGCATCCAGTCATGTGTCTTCTAACTCAGCTCTTCCTCTAGTTATAGCTTTCCACTCATCAGACTTCGGGCCACATGTGCCCATCGCCCATGAGCCCTACAGAATCTGTCACTGGTAACCCCTCAGATCTAACTCCATAGGTGGGCCCTTGCTTGCTCACTCTGCTCCAGCCTCACAGGCCTCCTTGTTGCCTCTCCAGTGCGCCAAGATGGTCCTGTCCCAGGACTTGGCATTCTGTCTTCTCTCTGCCTTGAATCCTTTTCCTCTGATACCCACTTGGTGGTCTCCCTCCTTCTTTTCAGGCATCTGCTCAGTGCCTCCTTGTCAGTGCATTGTTTCCAGATCCCTTGTAATGATCACCCAGTAAGAACACCTGTCACCTACCCCTCCCACCCTCCTGTCCCATTTCCTTGCACAGCCCTCATTATCATTTGACATGCCAAGTACCATCCTTGTTTGTTTTTTGTCTCTGTCATCACTGGATGGTAAGCTTCATAAAAGCAGGGATTGTTTTAACCACTTTGTAATCACTTCGCTTTGTCTCCAATATCTGATATAAGGTAGGCACACACCAAAAATGCCTATTGAAGAATGGCTGAATTACATGAAAACAAAGAAATTCTGTTGTATTTTATTGTTATGTTTCTGTGACTTCATCCAATTCTGCATGTGGCTCCACATGTCAGCCATTTTTAGACACTACTTAATTTTCTAATGTGAAATTAATTTCCTACTAGATCTTATTCGAAATATCTGTAGGTTTAGGAACTATTAATAGTAAATAGTAGAGAAAAAGCTAAAAATAGAATAAGTGATAAAAGATACCTTCCAGCCATGCAATCTTCACTCAGAGCAGAGCAGACTGAATTTGATCCAGTCTAACATTGGGGACAGCCTGAAGGATTGGTCTCTATGACACTGAAATCAGGGTGCAGATTACCAAAAGGGACACCATGTAGATCTCAGGTTGGGGAAATCTTCAGAAAGCAGAGGGCATGGCTTGTGAGACTCCCAGGGGCTGCAGACCTGAGGAAAGAGACTACTGGTTGAGGAATTCAATAGAACGGCTAAGTCCCTGGAAGAAGCAGGGTGAGGCTCTTACCAACTCAAGATATTTAAAAGCAGCCATGTATATAGGGTCTAAAGGATAAACTTACTTCTTGTGCTGTGTGTAACCTCTCTTCCCAATACTTCACTACAAAACCATTTCACTTCAGACTCCAGATGTGTGGATTTTCCCCACACTAAGCAATTCTGTGACACTAGCTGAATGTTCTACAATTTAACTCAATTCTCATACTATCTCCCTGGAGATAGCATCAGACCTCACAGGCTCAGTTCAAGAGTACCTTCCACTGACTTCAGATGCCATTTGCAAGTCCAGGTTTTTACCTGTACTTCTGACTGTCTAACTGTAAATTGGACACAACCCCCACTGGGTTCAATTAATGTCCTAGAACAGCTCACAGAACTCAGGAAAATACTTTACTTACTGGAATACTGATTTATTATAAAAAGATATATAACTCAGGAATAACCACATGGAAGATATAATTAGGGCAAGGTATGTGGGATGGAGTGCAGAGCTTCCATGCCTTTTCCAGGCACATGTTTCTCCCCAAATCTCCAGCGCTTACCAACCAGGAGACTCTCTAAAACCCAGTCCTTCTGAAACGTATAAAGTCTTCATTACATGGGCTTTGTTCATTAAATCATCAACCATTGATCATTGATGATTAACCTAAATCTCTAGCCCTCTTCCTTCCTTAGAAATAAGGGTGTAGGGCTGAAGGTTCCAAATCTCATCATTGATACCCCAACAAGCAGCACCTTATATGATATCCAAAGCCATGTTATTAACAACATAAACTCAAGTGTGGTTGGAAAAGTTTTGTTCTAAATAACAAAATATATCTTTATCACTCATGTAGCTTTGGAAATTCCAAGAGTTTTAGGAACTCTTTACCAGAAATGGGGACAGAGACCAAATGTATACTTTTTACATAGTCACACTATCACACAGGCAATTGGAGTAAAAGCACACACACAGACCTAGAGGGAGACACATACCCAGTAAAGTTCTGAGAAGACCTTAAGCCTTCATACTGTATTGATCAGTGAAGGTCTTCTCCTGCACAAAAGCATTCTGCAAAGACAGAGTGAGATGGCTTTTTTTATTAAAAGCCCAATTTTCAGTAAAATATTACAAGGCATACAAAGAATCATGGAAACATGACCCATCAAAAAAACAAAGTAAGGGGCGCCTGGGTGGCACAGTCGGTTGAGCGTCCGACTTCAGCCAGGTCACGATCTCGCGGTCCGTGGGTTCGAGCCCCGCGTCGGGCTCTGGGCCGATGGCTCGGAGCCTGGAGCCTGT
This sequence comes from Neofelis nebulosa, assembly GCF_028018385.1. Taxonomy (NCBI): domain Eukaryota; kingdom Metazoa; phylum Chordata; class Mammalia; order Carnivora; family Felidae; genus Neofelis; species Neofelis nebulosa. The sequence goes on along the minus strand of NC_080793.1, from coordinate 94,204,051 downwards.
TTCCGATTCTGTGTCTCCCTCTCTCTCTGCCCCTCCCCCGTTCATGCTCTGTCTCTCTCTGTCCCAAAAATAAATAAAAAACGTTGAAAAAAAAAATTAAAAAAAAAAAAAAAAAACAAAGTAAGTGTCAATACTTGTCACTGAAAAATTAAAAAAAAAAAGCATCAGACTTATTTGACAAAGATTTCAAAAATTTCAATAACTGTCTTAAATATGCTCAAAAAGCTTAAGGAAAACACAAAGAAATAAAACTAGGAAAATGATATATGAACAAAATGAGAATATGAACCAAGAGATCTAAAATATGAAAAAGAACGAAATAGAAAATTTGAAGCCCAAAATACAACAGCTACATTGAAAAATTCTTTACTGGGGTTCAACAGCAGACTTGAACAGACAGAAGAAGGAATCAGCAAACTTTAAGATAGGTCAACTGTATTACTGAGTTTAGGAATATAAAGAAAAGAGAATGAGGAGAGATGAATGGAGCATCAGGGATTTATGGAACAGTATAAAATAGACCAATTACACAATATGGAAATCCTATAAGGGTAAAGGAGAGAAAGGGGTTGAATAATTATTTGAAAAAATAATGGCCAAAAACTCTCCAAATTGGAGGAAAGACACGGATATACAAACCAAGAAACACAATGAAACTAAATGGGTTACATACAATGGACACACAATAAGATACAACATAATCAAACTGTTGAAAGCCAAGTACAAAAAAGAATTTTAAGACCAGCAAAAGAAAAGTGATTCATTACATGAAAGGGATCCTCAGTTGGACAATAGCAGATTTTTCCAAAGAAACCTTACATGCTAGAAGACAGTAGATAATATATTTATAATACTGAAGGGAAATACACCTATCAACTAAAAGTTCTGTATCTAGCAAAATTTCTCTATCAAAAAATGATGGAGAAATTAAGAGATTGCTACATAAACATAATTAAGAGAGTACATTACCACTAGACCTGCCCTACAAGAAACAGTACAGGGAGTGTTTCAAGGACAGAAGATAAAACACTAGGGGCGCCTGGATGGCTCAGTCGGTTAAGCATCTGACTTTGGCTCAAGTCATGAGTTCACGACTCTTGTGAGTTCGAGCCTCGCATCGGGCTCTGTGCTGACAGCTCAGAGCCTGGAGCCTGCTTCCGATCCTGTGAGTGTCTCTGTCTCTGCCCGCCCCCCTCCCCACCAGCTCATGCTCTCTTGCTCTCTTGCTCTCTCTCTCAAAAATAAATAAACACTGGGGCGCCTGGGTGGCTCAGTCAGTTAAGCGTCTGACTTCAGCTCAGGTCATGATCTCACGGCTCCTGAGCTTGAGCCCCGCATCGGGCTCTGTGCTGACAGCTTGGAACCTGGAGCCTGCTTCGGATTCTGTGTCTCCCTCTCTCTCTCTGCCCCTCCCCCATTCACGCACTGTCTCTCTCTCTCTCAAATATAAACAAACATTAAACAAATAAATAAATATAAACATTAAAAAAATAAAAGAAGATAAAACACTGGTTACTCAAACCCATATGAAAATAAAAAGATTTCTGGCATAGGTAGATACATGGACAAATATAAAAGCAATATTTTTGTAATTTTGGTTTGCAACTCCACCTTTTATTTTCTACAGGACGTAAAAGCAACAGAAGAAAAATTATAAATCTATGTTAATGAGTACAAAATATATTTATATAAAGATGTACTTTTTGACAATAATATAAAGTGATATGAGTCAGAGCTGTAGAAAGTAGGGTTTTTGTATGTGATTGATTTAGTCTTCATCCATTAAAAATAGATTTCTATAACTTCAGATATTACATATTCCCCTTAAGGTAACCCCAAAGAAATTAACTGTAGAATTTATATAAAACAAAATGCTGAGTGAATTGAAACATGTCACTGCAAAGAATCAACTAGGGAAAAAATGAGGACAGTAATGAAGTAAATGAGGAACAAGAAAGCTATAAGACCAACAGAAAAAAATAACCAAATAACAAAAGTAAGTCCTCCCTACAGTAATTATGTTAAATATAAATGAATAAAACTCTTTTCAAAATTATTTCTTTAAATGTAAAGGTACTGGCAATCAAAAACTGCTGGAAGAAACAAAGGACATTGCTCTCACAGAATTCAGAAAACTCTTGTCCTGCCTGCAAGAGCTACTGAAGGGAATGCTTCAGGTCGCAATGAAAGACTTTGTCAGTAACTTGTAGGCACTGAAGAAGCAAAGATCTGTGAATCAGGCAAATACAGGATCAGTTATAAAAGCTAGTATCATTGTATCTCATGGTTTGTGGGTTCAAACCCCATGGCAGGTTGTGTGCTGACAGCTCAGAGCCTGGAGCCTGCTTCAGATACTATGTATCCCTCTCTCTCTGCCCATACCCTGTTAGCACTCTGTCTCTCTCTTTCTCAAAAATAAAAAAACATTTAAAGCCAGTATCATTGAAATTTTGGTTTGAAACTCCACTTCTTGCCTACATTATTTAAAATTCAAATGCAGAAGAGAAAAGCAATTCTTAATCTACAGTATTGGGCATGCAGTGTATAAAGATGTAATTTGTGAAGTCAATAACAGAGAGGTAGGAAGGAGGCAAGTAAAAGTGGTTGTGCATGTTTGGTATAAATTCAAATAAGATGGTTATATCTTTATCATGTTAAGTGTAATTCTCATGATAAGTGCAAAGAAAATATCTACAGAATATACACAAAAGGAAAAGAAAGGGAATTAAAGTGCTTTGCTACAAAAAATCAATTAAACAAAAGGACAACAGTGGTGGAGGAAATGAGTGTCAAAGACCTGTAAAGCATACAGAAAACAAATAGAAAAATAGATGAATAAGTCCCTCCTTATCAGCAACTACTTCAAATGAAAATGGGTTAAACTGTCCGATAAAAAGACAAGAGATTGGCAGAATGGATTTGAAAAAAAAAAAAAAAAAAGGTGAGGATGGCCTGGGTGATGCAGTCAGTTAAGCATCTGACTCTTGATCTCCGCTCAGGTCATGATCTTACAGTTTGTGAGTTCAAGCCCTGCGTCGGGCTCTGCGCTGATGGTGCAGAGCCTGCTTGGGATTCTGTCTGTCCTTCTCTCTGCCCCTCCCCTACTTGTTTTCTCTCTCTCTCTTTCTCTCTCTCTCTCTTTCTCTCACACACACACACACTACATACATACATACATACATACATACATACATACATACATACATACATACTTAAAGGTGCAACTGCTTACAAGAGACTCAGTTTAGATCCAAAGACACAAGTAGATTAAAAGTGAAAAGGGGGGAAGATCTATTCTATGTAGATAATAATTGAAAGAGAGCTGGGGTTGCTACTCTAATATTAGACAATGTAGGCCTTCAGTCAAAAATGATTACATAAGGAAATGAAGGATGTTATATATTAATAAAGGTTCCATACAGCAAGAGGGTAAAGAATTAAAAGCATCTGTGAATGTTACGGCCACCCCAGACAAGACTGCAAGGGTAGGTAATGCTTCCCTATGCAACTCCTAAAAAGACACTGTTATTTCCCACTGAGGTGAGGAAAGGGGCTGGGAGGGCTCTAGGGCAACAGCAGTTCCTAACAGTTTATGCATTATTCCCAAGTCTTCCAACTTGGAAGTCCTGATCTCCAGGTCAAACTCTCCTGTGCATTCTCAGACCCACAGGTCCAACTGCCTACTCCCCTTCTCCACTCAGACACCTCAAGCCCATCTTAAAGATGTTCAACATTTTCTTTTTTTCAACGTTTTTTTTTTTTTATTTATTTTTGGGACAGAGAGAGACAGAGCATGAACGGGGGAGGGGCAGAGAGAGAGGGAGACACAGAATCGGAAACAGGCTCCAGGCTCCGAGCCATCAGCCCAGAGCCTGACGCGGGGCTCGAACTCACGGACCGTGAGATCGTGACCTGGCTGAAGTCGGACGCTTAACCGACTGCGCCACCCAGGCGCCCCAAAAGATGTTCAACATTTTCAAGACAAACGCCATCCCCCAAACTCCCCAGAGCCTCCTTCTGATGTCCCCAGTTCCATGGCTGGCACTACCAATAACCCCACTCATTGCTCAAGCCAGGACCTTCCTCTCTCTTTGTTGCTCATATTTTCCAAATCCAGGGCTGCAACAAGCCCTGTGGATTTTCCTCCTAAACATCTCTTGAAATCCTCCCATCCAGTCTCTCCCTGTGACCTGGGTGGTCCTTCCAGCTTGCAGACAGTATCCTCTGTCTGTCTCAATAATGCTGCAAGACCAGCCTCCCTTCCAGGACCCTGCTCACCGTGCAAGCTCCTGCTTGCTCTGCCGCCCCCTCACTTTTGGAGCCTGGACACCTGGCTGGGTCTCTTTGGCTCCTCAGGGGCCAAGCTCCCTTCTGCCACAGGCCTGCTGTGCCTACAGTGCTGCTGCCCAAGCCCCACGCCCTCGGGAATCCCTCTTGACCCCAAATCTGGGCCAGTGTGCTGTGTGCTGTGCTCCCATATGAATGTGGTTGTTCCCTTCAGGCCACCAGTCTCAGAGTGTAATGACACATCCTTACTGTGATAGTGTCTAGTGCTTGCCCCTGTCACATAGGACCCCTGGGAGCAGTTCCTGGGTTTGTGCTTAATGTTATTCCGTGGCACCTATTGGATAGATGTTCTGTAAACATCGAGAGTAAGTGGATGGGAAGCTAGAAGGCGCTGGCAGGGAGCGCTGATGGAATGAGGGGTGAGCAGCTAAGCTGGCTACAGCCCAGTTCCTGGGCAGGAGAGAGGAGCTAGATGTGGGAACAGGTACCTGGGGACCTTGGGCAGGGTTAAGTGAACCCATGGCTGCTCAGGGGGTTCAGAGATGCCTGGGTCCTCGTAGAAAGGGCTTTACCTGCAGGCAGCACAGTACTGGAGGGAGTGTGCATGTAGCATGGGCAGCTGCAGTCTGAGCTGCAGACGGAGGGCTGTGTGGAAGAAGGGGTGTGGGTCGCAGACCAGAAAGAAGCCAGCACACTGGCACATTCCGCGTGTTCTCCTGCAGGCCTAGGCCAATTCGCTGGGTCACGAAGACGTACCCATTACTTAGTTTCAAGAGTTGAAGTTCCGGGAGGTGGAGTGACCACCTGGTAATGCCAGAGTCCATGCGGAAATGCACTCCTGTCTCCAGGTGCTTTCCTCACACCCCATGTCATGGGTAAAATGGGTGGGGTGAAGACAGGACCCCTCCCCACCCTTCCCACCTTCTTCTGCCAGACCTGCTGAGGTAGGTTCTGCCAACCCTCTCCCTTCACTCTGAGATTTCGGGCTTGAGCAGCGAGGGCTGGAAGCCCTCCCATCGATACCCCAGGTTCCTCCTGTGTCCGTTTCCTGTGGCTGCTCCAACAGGTAGCACAGTGTGTTGACTAAACCAATAAAGTTTATTCTCACAGCTCTTCAGGCCAGAGTCTGAACTCAGTATCACTGGGCTGAAGTCAACGTGCTGGCAGGACCATGCTCCCTCCAGAGGATCCAGGGGAGGGTCTGTTCTGTGCCTCCTCCAGCTTCTGGTGGCTGCCAGTGTTCCTTGGGGTGTGGCCACTCCAGTCTCCAAGGCAAGAATCTCCAAACCGCCCCTGTGGCACCTGCACTTCTCCCTGTGTGTCAGGGTCCACCTAGAGAATCCAAGGTAGTAACCCCACCTCAAGACCCTTAATTTAATCACACCGTCAAAGTCCCCGCCTCTTTTTGGAGCCATAGAAGGTATTCCGAGTTTCCAGGGATTAGGACGTGGTTATCTTTTGGAGGGCCATTATTTGGCCTTCCACACCTGCTTTATTTTTTGTATTCTCTGTTGGATGTATCACCACCTGATATAGGGATAGTGTTTTCTGTGTATATGGCTAGAATCGACTCTATGGGGGCAGGAACCTTGTCTGTCTCGTTCACTCTGTCTCTAGTGACACAGCACCCACACAGAGTAGGGTGCTCAATAGATACTAGTTGAAAAAATGCTAGTTGAAAATATAGAGACTAAAACACCATTGGAGTGAATAATGAAAATTCAAACTACAATGAAATGCAAAAAGCAACAGCTCTTCTGTGTGCTACAAATATGCAGTGTCTGTTTGAGGAAGATTACACAACTGTACCTCGATATTCATGAAATGCACATGAATAGATGGAGAGACCCTCAAGGTGTCTGAATCAGCAAAGATGCAATATCATAAAATATCAAGTTTTCCTGTGTGGATAAAAGTCCCAGAGGATTTTTCAGGGAAGTTTCATGCAGGAGAATAAATGCAGAGATGAGATGAGATTGTCAGGAAAAGTGGTGGAGATTATAGAACTTACACCACCTGTTGTTGTTAAAACACTTAGTAAAAAAAAGAAAAAAAATTAGTAAATCTATAACAAACAAAATAGTAGTGTCCATTATTTTCACAGAAAATTCCTAAGAAAAATTAATGGAAGTACATATAAAACTTAAAATGAAGGTTAACGTTAGAGATCAGAAGTTTAGAGAGAACGCTTAATGAATGTCTTGAAACATTAAGCAATTCTCTGAGGACACACAAAAACAAGTGAGACTCACCTCCTGCCATAATTAATGAAGCAGTTAAGGTATGGGATCTGGGTTCAGACCTCTGCCCCAGGACTTACTCTCTGTGCATCCTGAGACCACTGACCCCTCATGGCTCAAGTCGTAGTTGCCAGTTCCTAGTAACAGGGAAAAGACTCAATACGTTCCAAGGTAGACTCGGGAGGTTGGCAGTTGAGTTGGGGAGCGGAGGACTAGGTTTAGGGGAGAAGGCACCATATGATTAAACATAGGGACTGTCAGTGAGTTTTGCCTCGGGAGGCAGATTAGAGGTGTGTTTTACATTACTGAAAACATGTACACGCGTACAGAAATATATCTGCCATGCATGGACCCGTGATGGGATTGTGCCATGAATGGGGTATGATTTATTAGATTCTGAGCAATAATAACCACCGTGGAAAACTCCTTGCAAGTGTCGTAAACATTTAAACATACCCACACTTACTATCCACAAAAACCTTGCACAGAAATGTTTACAGCAGCTCCATTTTTACCGCCCCAAACTATAAAGGCCTCCACTGGCCATCACCAGTGAATGGAATGTATGCAATATATCAATAGATCTGCACAACGGAGTGATCCAAACATCGATCTTTTTCAGCCTGAGAAAGCTCTCTGCTTGGAAGGGTTCATAAGATCCAGTTGGACACACCCAAATCACTCAGGAAAACATCTCCATTTGAGGGTCCATAACTTTAATTATAGCTGCAAAATCTTGGTTGCCATGCACCATGGAACATTGACAGGTTCTAGGGGATGAGGGCATGGACATCTCTGGGGAGGGGACCTTATTCTGCGCATCAGCCGCACTGTGGTTAAGTCCAGAAGGCACTGCTGGGGAGGCAGCCAAGCACAGGGCTTTGCACTGGGTGGAGCTCATGAGGACACCGGGCATGGCTTGCGAATGAAAGACAGATCTGCTCTTGGAATAAGTAAAACTGCATTATACAAAACCTGTGCCAAATTACTCAAAAGTAGCCAGCTTTTACCTTGATGTGATTTTTCCTTCTTTCTTTCCATTATTCTTTTTCTCCCTCTCTCCCTCCATCTCTCTCACCTGTCAGGAAGCTTTAGTTCATGATAATCACTACTGTATCCATCCATACTTTCAACCTTTCCACGGAGCACACTGATTATCACTAAACTGCCATAATCAGTTTACCTCCTTGGGAAGATGTTTGTTGATTGACAACTGAACTTATCTTCTCAACCCATTTTTTAAATATGTGCCAAGGGTGACACAGTCAGAGAAACAGATGACGCTGGAAATAAGCTCCTTCGAGGAAGGCTTGTTCACACCAAGGGGCTGCCTACAAATGTATGGGTGTCAGGAATGGTAGCACACACTTGAGCCACTGGGTGGTGGACACAATCATGTGCCCCAGAGACGTCCACATCCTAGCTCCAGACCCTGTGAGTCTATTCCCTCACATATGGCCAAAAGGGCTTTGTAGATGTGGTTAAGGAGAGGATTTGATGGGAGAGTATCAGGCTTACCAGTTGGGCCTGATGAACTCACAAGGGTCCTTATGGAAGAGAGGAAGCTGGGTCAGAGGAGGAGATGCGATTTCACCCAAGCAGGGATGAGGGAAAAAAGATGATGTGTTTCTGGCTTGAAGACAGAAGAAGGGGCTGCAGAGAGGAATGCAGGGGCCTGTAGGTTCCAGGCAGGCAGGAAGATCCTGCTGCTGGAAAGGACAGGAGGAGCCCCAGAGGGTGTCTGACATCCTCTTCACACGTAGACTGTCGCTCAGTGAGACTGATTTTATTTTTTTAATTTTTTTTTTTAACGTTTTTATTCATTTTTGAGAGAGAGAGAGACAGAGCGTGAATGGGGGAGGGTCAGAGAGAGGGAGACACAGAATCTGAAACAGGCTCCGGGCTCTGAGCTGTCAGCACAGGGGCCCGATGCGGGGCTCGAACTCACGGACCGCGAGATCGTGACCTGAGCCGAAGTCGGCGCTCAACCGACTGCGCCACCCAGGCGCCCCAGTGAGACTGATTTTAGAAATGAAAACTGACTAGCTGATTCTGAGGTTTATAAGGGAAGTCAAAGAACTTGAGTGGCCAAGGAGTTTTCAAAATAAGAGGAGTTACGCTACCTGACTTGCAGATTCGAAACTTGTTAAAAGGTAACAAATTTGTGTGAAGCTACCAATTTGTAGCTTGTTACAGCAGCAACATGACACTAATACAGGCATGAGTCTGGGGCCAGTGGCAGCCCAGCCATTACGCCTCCTTGCTCGAAGGGACACAGGAAGGTTTGGTGGAGGGACCCTGAGGAGACACTATTTAGACTCAGCCCAGAAGATGAACACGGCTTGAAGCCCAAGGACAGAGCCAGTTCAAGGTGACGTCGTCAGGAAGGAACCAGGGGCTAACTTCCCTGGGTCAGACTCCTTCCCTCAGACTCGCCTCGGCTTCCCCAGCGGCTGAACACAGAGAAAACTGGAAGGAAGGGGACATCCTGGAGGCCGACACTTCACAGCTTCTGCTGGTGGCTCTGGCCTCCCACCTGAGTCCCCGGGCCCAGATGGAAAATGCATAAACGAGCCACAGGACACCCCCCACGCCCTGCCACCAGGTTGTTGGTGACTTTGTGTCTCTGCCTGTACTGTGACTCCTCCCAGACACATTCCTGCCCTCTGCTTTTCAGCCCACTCCAACTCCATAATCCCACTAACATCCCAGAGAGCCCATGTCTGCTCCCAGAATGGACGTCGCCTGGGACAGCACAGGGTCAAAGCCCCACCGAGACCCGCTGAACCGGAATCTGATTGTAACAAGGTGTCCAGGTGATTGCCACGCTGCTAAAGTTCAGACAGTCTTGTAGGCCACACCCCCACCTGGACGTTATGCCACCACCCCGGGCCCCACCCGCCCGCCATGATTGCCTGCTAGTGCAGATTACCATTGTTTGTTTATTTGTTCTCTGTTGTCTGACCTGCCCCTGCCCAGAATGTCAGCCCAGAGGGTCCGCAGGCCCCCGAGGCTGTTTGTTCCCTTGCTGCCTCCCAAGCCCCTAAGCGGTGCCGAAGACATCGAAAAAGCTCAAGAAATATTTTTAGAGAAATGCATGCGAATGAAAGCAGTGAAGCACACACCCAGGTCAGATGGAACCGAGTCGCGTGTCCGCTCATTGTCCCTCCATGAGTCCTGGGCCCCGTGTGGCCCGCTCTGTCCCAGAAGGCTCTGTCCTGTGGGCTGCACAGCCGAGCCCCTGACTGCCCAGTGCTCCAGCAGTGGACGGCCGGGCACAAGAGAGCAGGTGGGGCAGGTTCCCCGGGTCCCTGGACAGCTCCTCTCTGGTTCAGGAGACACCTATTCCCCGCCCTCCGTACAGGCCCAGGGTGGGAGCAGTGCCCCCACTGCCAGCGTGTAGGGGCCTCAGCACCCCTTGTCCACCGTTCCCTCCTGTCTGCCCCCAGTCCCCACCCTGCTCTCCTTTGTGTGCCTGCGTAGGGATCTTCGGGGTGTGTACAAATGGTGTGTGCGGATGTGTCCTTTCCCACATTGCGTGTCTAAGTTCTCTCTCAAGACTGAGAGCTGTCTTGGGGGGCCTGGATGGCTCGGTCGGTTAAGGGTCGGTTAAGTGTCCAACTTCGGCTCAGGTCATGATCTCGTGGCTCCTGGGTGTGAGCCCTTTGTCGGGCTCTGTGTTAACAGCTCAGAGCCTGGATCCTGTTTCAGATTCTCTCTTTCCCTCTCTCTCTGCCCCTCCCCTGCTTGCTCTCTGTCTCTCTGTCTCTCTCTCAAAAATAAACATTAAAAAAAAAAAAAGACTGAGAGCTCTCTCTACGTTTCCACTTCGTCTGCACTGTGCCTGTGTGTGCTTGTGTGCGTGGGTGTGTTTGCATCAAGGGAAAAAGTTTCCTTGCATTAGTTCAGCCACGATGAAACAAAGAACATCTTTGAAGACCACACCATGTCAAAACATGGAAGGTAGGAAACAAACGCTTGCAAACTAGCAACTCCCGTCAGGTCATCTGTGAACAGAAGCACTAAACCAATCGCAACACGAAGTTGGGATGGAGTGGTTTGTAGTTTATGGATCTTTGCTTGTGTGTTTTCCAAATACCAAAATTCATGAGTTACGTTTATGTATAAACGGGTAACAACAGCAAGATGGAGTTTGCTGTAAGTGCCCCCTCCCATGTCACACGCCCGGAAGGTCGCAGCACTGACCGTGTGCGGCTCCAGGGGTCACATGACCTGGAAATGGCGGCGTCACAGGAACCACGCTGACCAAACCTTTACTGGAAACCACCACGTCACACTCATGCGCTCTAGGGGACTGCACGAAGAACCGTCAGCGTCGCCAAAAGAAAGAAGTACTGAGCTGACCTAAGAGAGCAGTGGGCGTAGCATGGCGGGGGGCGGGGGGCGGGGGGGAGAGGAGAGGCGCAGGAGCCGTCGTGCCCTGGCGGTGGGCGTCCAGGGCCCGGCTGCTAGGAAGTTGCGTCAGCCCTGCAGGCGACCCCCGGCCCTGGAGGCCTCGTGGTGCACCTCCGCTCTCTCCTGGGGCACCTGGGGACGCAGGGGAGCCCGTGGCCCACGCGGACACCTACCTGGGGGCTGCAGGAGGAGCAGCAGGCGCACGCACGAGGTCCCCGGGGCACAGGCGGGACCGCGGCCCCGAAGGCTGGGGCCACCCTCTGCCTGACGTGGTGGCTTTGTCCCCGCAGCTCGCAGACCTCTCTCTCTGCCCACAGAGCGGCACTCCGGCTGGTCGTGGGAGGAGGTGCTTCTCCGCAATTCTCTGCGCGGGCCCTCGGCCGTCTTCTTGCAGCGGTCGCCCACGTGACGGGCGACGGCCCGCCCCCTGCGCGCCTGGGGAAGCTGCGTCTCCCCGTGCACGTGCTGCGCCTCCTCCCCAGCCCGCTTTCTCTCCAGGTGCAGGACGCGCTCTGCCCGCACGTGGGGCTGGATCGGGAGCGGCAGCTGCAGCTTCTGAGCCTCCCGAGCCAGCGGGGCGTTCTCCCCGTGCAGACTCCTCTCAGCTTGGAGCCGAGTTATTTGTCCCGTGAGCTCCGCGATCCTCCGCTTTCCCTGCGTCATTTCCCTGGACGGCTCTCCTTTCTCTGCTTCGGGAGAGTGCAAGGGTGCTTGGAAGTCACCACGGCCGGCGGTGAGGAGCTGAGGATGGAGGGACTGCTGACGGGTGGCCGCGGGCGGTCGTCTCAGGTCTCTGCCTCCCTGCTCCCCGCTGCTCCCGAGCCCCGCCCCCGCCTTCCATGTGAGGCCCGGGGAGCCCCGGCGGCGCGGCCAGCATCTTCTGCATGTTCTGGTCCGGGGGGGGGTGGAGTTGGCTCCAGTCTCGCCGCCGGCGACCCGCTGGCCTCCTGGATTCCGCAGCTCCCGGCGTCCTTCGTCCTCCACCTTTGCCTGCGCTCTGCGCCTGCAGCTGGCGGGGTCCTGGGCCCGCGGGTGGGCAAGTCCCTGCGGGTCAGGGCTGTCATTGGGGCCGGCTGTTGTTTTCCTGCCAGGGGCTCTCCACAGTCCCGTGATGCTCCTGAGCCAGTACTTCCGTCCTTGCCCTGAGAAAGGTCCACAGTCTGGCTCTTCCCGCCTTCCTTAAGCAGTCGCACCACGTGCTGCACTGACGACCCGCTGGGATCTCCAGTCGAGGCAGCCAGAGCCACGATTTGTAATGTGGGAGGGCCGGCCTCGCCCACACACGACCCGAAGGATTCAAGGGCTTGGGTCTCTGACCCCCTCTCTTCCAGGCCTCTCCCGCTCACTTCACCCTGGCACATCGCCTCCCAAGCAGCCCCTTTGCTCTCCTTGAACCGGGTCGACTCATCACGAGGAGCACCACTACCGCAGTGCGTTCCAGGATGTCCTGGCAAAACCTGAGACTCCCAGCACCTGAGCCGCACTTTCGTACGTCACCAGCAGGCCAGCCCACAGCTCTTCCAGGACCCGCTGGGGAGACACTTCGGTGGCCACCAGCTGGCCGTCCATGCCCTCAAGGGCCTCTTAGCTCTGCCTCCCATCACCAGTGTCCTGTGGCCACCGCTGACCACTCTGAACCCCAAGGATGGTTCTGCCGATCATCCTCTTGGCAACCAGGGCTGACCTCATCCCCCCTGTGGAGGGGGCAGCTGGGTTCTAGAAGACCCCGCTTCCTGCCTTTGCTCTGCTCACTGCACAGACAGAAGTGGAGACTACTTAACACGGTGAGTGGCGGATGTGGACGTGCTGGCTGCAGCCTGGAGTTCGGGCCTCTCTCGGCCCACTTGGCCCTACAGCACTCCTGGAGGCTCACGGCAGGGCCACGCCTTTCCCCTTCTCTGCACGTGTGTGTGTGTGTGCGTGTGCGCGCGCGTCAGGCAGGGGACTTGTCCCTCGGTGAGGCTAGTTGCCCCCATTCTCAGAAGCCTGGTCCTGCTACAAAGCTCCCTGGGTCTCCCCCTCTGAGGCTCCCTCTGTCGTGGTCTTTGGTGAATGTCAGTGCGGCTGCGGCTCTGGACCGAAGGTTGTCACCAGAGCTCCCAACCCAGAGCACAGATTTCCAGTTGTAACAACACACCAGACAAGGTGGAACCGGCAGGCTCTGAGAGTCTTGTGGAAGTTTGGTGCAGCCTGTTTCCCACGTTGAGTCCAAGTGTCCCAGAAGTGGTGATCCACTGTTCTGGGGGTGACACAGGGGACCCACCCTCCTTCCCCACTGTGGCCCTGCCATCCTTAGTTTGTTCTTTTCCAGGTGTCCCTGGGGACAGTCTCAGTTCATGGAGTCACCTTTGGAAATGGCCTTTGTGCAGAGTCCGATCCTTCTTGCCTGAATTTGGTGCCTCTCATTTGGTTCGACCACGTCTCCCTGTGCTACCCTCTCTAAAGCAGACCCGGGCTCAGAGCCTCCTGACCCATGCCCTGGATGGAGCCGTGAGGGTCTTGACCCCAGAGCCCTGTCCGCAGAGGAAATGAGAGAGGCTCCGGCTGAGGCCATGGGGGTTTCCTGCGGGGGCCCCTGCATGCAGAAGAGAGTCTGCCAGCTGGGTTGAGGGGAAGAAGAGGGCAGAGCCCTGACGTGAGACGCATTTCTCCTTCTCTTCGTCTTAAGAGTTTTTCATTTAAGTTTACTCATTTATTTTGAGGGAGAGGAACATAAGCAGGGAAGGGGCAGACAGAGGGAGAGAAAGAATCTCAAGCAGGATCTGCACTGTCAACACAGAGCCTGACATGGGCAGTAAACTCGTGAACCATAAGATCATGACCTGAGCCAAAATCAAGAGTCAGACTGAGGATGCCTGCGTGGTTCAATCGGTTAAACCTCGGACTTTGGCTCAGGTCATTATTTTGGCAGTCCATGAGTTCAAGCCCCATATCGGGCTCTGTGCTGACAGCTCAGAGCCCGGAGCCTGCTTCAGATTCTGTGTCTCCCTCTCTCTCTGTCCCTCTTCCACTCATGCACATGCACACGTGCTGTCTCTCACTTTGTCTCTCAAAAATAAATAAACATTTAAAAAAGGGTCAGACCCTTAACAGACTGAGCCACCTACCTGCCCCTATCATGACACTGTTCTTAACAGAAGTTTTAGGTTAAAAGGAAATTGAATGAGAAATACAGTGTTCCCACCTACCACTTTGCTTCCTCACACATTAGGACACCATCTTGTGTGAATGTTACATTCCTTACAATTGATAGTTCAGTATTGACACATTATTATCAGCTAATGGTCATAGTGTCCAGTAAGGGTCACTGCTTGTGCTGTGCAGGTCAGTGAGTTTGAGAAAAGTCCATGTTTATCCTCCATGACAGGATCATTGGGAATAGTTTCATTGCCCAGAACAAGCCCCGTGCTGCACTGCCTCTGCCCTGGCGCTGTCTCCTGCACTCCCCGACCCTCTCCTTGTGTCTTATTACAGGTTTTACTTTCATTTGCTTGACGTTGAGTGATGTTAAGCCTCTTTTCTTCAGGTGTCTGTTGGCCATCTGGATATCTTTTTTGGGGAAATGTCTGTTCATGTTGTCTGCCCATTTTAATTGAATTATTTATTGTTTTTTTTTATTTGTACAAATTCATTAAATATTTTGGATATTAATTCATAATTAGATATACTATTTGCAAATATCTTTGCCTAGTCAGTAAGCATGACTTTTCATCTTGTTAATGTTTTCCTTTGCTGTGCAAAAGACTTTCAGTTTGATGTAGTCAGATTTTTTAATTTTTTTCTTTAGTTTCATTTGTCTGAAGATGCATATCCAGAAAAATGTTGGTAATGTTGAGGCCAATAATATTACTGCCTATGTTTTATCTTAGGAGTTTTATAATTTCAAGTTTCACAATTACACCTTTCATCCATTTTGAGTTAATGTTTGTGTATGGCATAAAAACTTAGTCCAGTTTTATACCTTTGAATGTAGCTATCCAGAGTCCCCAGCACCGTTTGTTAAAAGGACTGCCTTTCCCTGTTGTATACTCTTGCTTCATTTGTAGTGGATTAATTGACTGCATAAGTATGGGTTTATTTCTGGGCTCTCTATTCTGTTCTGTTGACCTATGTGTCTATTGTTGTGCCAGTACCATACTGTTTTGATCACTACAGCTATGTAATATATCTTGACATCTGAGATTGTGATACCTCCAGCTTCCTTATTATATTTCAAGACTGTGTTGGCTATTCAGGATCTTCTTGGTTCCATACAAATTTCAGGATAATTTGTCCTAGTTCTGTGAAAAATATTATTGGTATTTTGATAGGGATTGCATTGAACCTGTAGATTGCTTTGGGGTGGTATGGGCATTCTGACAATATTAATTATTCCTATCCATGAACATGGTATATCTTTCTATTTGTTTGTGACATTTTCAATTACTTTTATCAGTGTTGTATAGTTTTCAGTGTACAGGTCTTCATCTTCTTGGTTAAATTCATTCCTCAGTATTTTATTCATTTTGATGCAATTGTCAGAGAGATTGGTTTCTTATTTCCTCTTTTTGCTACTTCATTATTAGTGTATAGAAATGTAACAGATTTCTATATATTGATTTGGTATCCTGCAAGTGTACTGAATTTATTAGTTCTAATAGTTGTTTTGTGTGTGGAGTCTTAGAGTTCTCTCTATATGGTATCATGTCATCTTCAGATAGTGATATTTTTACTTCTTTCCTACCAATTTGGATGCCTCTTATTTCTTTTTGCTGTCTGATTGCTGTGGCTAGGGCTTCCAGTACTGTGTTGAATAAAAGTGGTGACAGCAGGAATCCTGGTCCTGTTCCTGATCTTAGAGGAAAAGCTCTCAGTTTTTTACCATTGAGTATGATGTTATCTGTGGGTTTCTCATATATGACCTTTATTAGGTTATTAGGTATACTTCCTCTAAACACACTTTGTTGAAAGTTTTTGTTGTGAACAGATATTGAATTTCGTCAAATGCTTTTTCTGAATTACTGAGAAGATGAAATGGCTTTTATCATTCATTTTGTTAATGTGGTGTATCACATTGATTTGTGGATATTGAATCATTTTTATATCTCTGGAATAAATCCCACTTGATCATTATCAATGAGCCTTTTAATTGTATTAGTAAATTCATTTTGCTAATGTTTTGTTGAAGATTTTATATTTATGTTCATTAGGGATATTGGCCTTTAGTTTTCTTTTTTTGTAATGTCTTTATCTGGTTTTTGTATCAGGGTAATGTTAGCCTTATAGAATGAATTTGGAAGATTTCCTTCCTATTCTATTTTTTTTGGAATAGTTTGAGGAGGATGGGTATTAACTCTTCGTTACATGTTTGGTAGAGTTCTCTTGTAAAGTCATCTGGTCCTGGAGTTTTGTTTGTTGGGAGTTTTTTGATTACTGACTCATTTTGTTTTTACTAGTAATCTGTTCAAATTTTCTATTTCTTTTAAATGTATTCTTGTAAGATTGTATGCTTCTGGGAATTTATCCATTTCTTCTAGATTATCTAATTTGTTGGCATATAATTTTTCATAGTAGTCTCTTATAATCCTTCATTTTTTCTTGGTGTCATTTGTTACTACTTTCATTTATTTTTTTAAGTTTATTTATTTTGAGGGGGAATGGGCAGAGAGGTAGGGAGAGAGAGAGAATCTCAAGCAGGCTCTGTGTGGAGCCCAATGCAGGGCTTAATCCCAGGAACCATGAGATTATGACCCGAGACAAAATCGTGAATCAGACGCTTGACTGAGCCATCCAGGTGCCCCACTACTTTTTCATTTCTAATTGTATTTTTTTATATCATCTCTCTTTTTTCTTGGTGAGTCTGTTGGATCTTGGTTTGTCAATGTTGTTGATCTTTTCAAAGCATCAGCTGCTAGTTTCACTGATCTTTTCTATTTTTTTTTTGTCTCCATTTCATTAACTTCCCTTTGATCTTTATTATTTCCTTCCTTCTACTAACTTTGGGTTTTGTTTGTTCTTCTTTTTGTTCTTCTTGTTTGTTCCTTTAGGTGAGGAATAAGCTTGTTTATTTGAGGTTTTTCTTATTTCAAGGTAAGCCTGCATTGCTATTACCTTCCCTCTTAAAAGTGCTAAGTGCTATTGCTGTGTCTCAAAGATATTTAACTATTTCATTTTAATTTTCATTTTCCACCATGTATTTTTTTAATTTCCTCTATGAATTTCTTACTGATTCATTGATTATTTAGTAGCATGTTATATAGCCACTATGTATTTGTGTGCTTTCCAGATTTTTCTTTTATAATTGATTTGTAGTTTAATTCCATTGGTTGGAAAAGACACATGATATAATTTCAATCTCTTTTAATTTATTGGGATTTGTTTTGTGGTATAACATGTGATTTATTTTGAAGAATGTTCCACAAGCACTTGAAAAGAATGTGTATTCTGCTGTTTTGAGATCAAGTTTTCTGAATATATCTGTTAGGTCTATCTGTTCCAATATGTCATTCAAAGCTCCTGATTCCTTGTTGATTTTCTGTTTGGATTATCCATTCACTGATGTTGGTGGGTGTTAAAGTCTTCTACTATTATTCAGGAGTTAAGATGGCAGAGGAACCAGAATTTCCCTTGTCCCTCAAAACACAGCTGTCTTGAGATCAGATCACTTGGAACACACAGGAAATCAATCTGCAGAGTGGCGGAAAGATCTCCACAGGTGGAGGGACACAGCTTGGCAGGATCAAGGTGCACGTATGTGAACTGGGGAAGATAAAACAGTGTAGGCATGGAGGGGAGGGTACCCCTTCTGTGGAGAGACAAAAGGGAAAGACAGAGAGTCTGTGGAATTGCAGTATTGAGTTAGTACAAGAGGAAAACCACTCCAGACCACAGACTGGGGAACGAGAAATAGGGAGAGTGCCAGGTTCTATTTTGCAGTTTCAGGAGCTAAAGACCAGAGTTTGCAAAAGTACATGACTTTCTCCAGGCTTCTGACTTTCTCTAGACTGAAGTTGCCTTCATGTGTCCATGCCTGGAGGGGAGGGAGCCAGCCCCAGACAAGGTAGTGATCTCAGGGGTGCACTGGGAGAGAACAGTCCTCTTCCTCGAGTACTGTGAGAAGAGGGTTTATTGCCTCCCCAAGGACAAAAGACCCTGCAGGCACCAGCCAAAGTTATTTTATCAGCAGGACAGAGTGGCACATTTCCAGAACACGTCTGTGGTCTGTACAGTGCAGGGCCCTTTAAGACGTCAGGTTTTGAAACACAGCCAAGTGCCTAGGAGGCGCACGAGACTGTGGAGCAGGACAGGCCAACAGCCCTGCTACTCTGAGGGCTGCCTGAGCAGCATGGTTTGAGACACCTGGTCAGGGGAGGAGAGATTGGAGTGTTGCCATTTTCCTCCCCATCACCAACACAGTGGGGTTTCAGGGAACAGCACAGCTGCCCACAGTGGAGGTGGGACCCACTTATACCAAACCCCGCCCCTCTGTGTCTGGTAACTGCTTATCTAGCAGAGTGAGATTGACACTGACCCAACCAGACAGCTTCTGCTCCAGATCAGCACAGGCACCGGTCCCATGTGCCAACAGACAACTGTCCTGGGGTTTTGCATGTTACTCTGTCATTTTCTATTTTTTCTTTTCTTTTCTTTTTTCCTTTTCTTTCTACCTTCTTTTTTTCTTTTGGAATCAGGTTCATAGTTTCTGATTTGGGTTATATATATATAATCTCTTTCTGTTTTGTTTGTTTAACCAGGCATTTATATTCTATTCTTTTTACACTTTTTCTATATCTCCTTCTTCTTTATTTTCCTCTCTCTCTGGATTAAGCCTTATAATTTTTTTTTTATTCCCTACTTGTTCTCATTTTTCTCTTTGTATGGGATCAGGCCTCCCCCCTTTCCTTTTTTCCAGGGTTACTTCAACAAACAATCAAAGCACACCTGCTAGAAGGTCCAAACACTCCACCACTATGAGCAAGGAGGATCTTTGTAGAGGACTGACTAGTGGGATAGAGCAGCCAAATGCAACAAAAGAGTGCATACAACATACTCCAAAAACACTTCCTGAAGTACCAGGCCCTGGACAGTGTATGGTCCCTTTTTAAAAGAGCAGTACTCGCAGGTGCAGAACACATTATAAGCTATTAAAACACATAAAAGACAAAAACCTAGCCAAAATGATGAGACAGAAGAATTCTCCTCAAAAGAAAATCCAGGAAGAAATGATAGCCAGAGAATTGCTCAAAACAGATATAAACAATGTATCTGAACAAGAATGTAGAATCACAGTCAAAGACTAATAGCTGGGCTTGAAAAAAGCATAGAATACAGCAGAGAATCTATCGCTGCAGAGATCAAAATCCTAATAAATAGTCATGATGAATTAAGAATTACTCTAAATAAGAGGCAAAATAAACTAGATGCAGGGACAGGATGGAAGAAACAGAGGAGAGAATAGGTAAAATAGAAGATAAAATTATGAAAAACGAGGGTGAAAAATGAGCTGAAAAAAAGAGGGTAAGGAAATTACTAGACCACGAGGGGAGAATTAGAGAGCTAAGTGACTCCATGAAACAAAATAATCATATCATAGGAGTTCCAGAAGAAGAGCGAGAGAAACCTACAGAAGGCTTATTTGAACAAATTATAGCTAAGAACTTGCCTAATTTATGGAAGGAAACAGGCATCCAAGTCCAAGAGGCACAGAGAACTCCCTTCAAAATCAACAAAAACAGGTCAACACCATGACATATCGTGGTGAAACTGGCAAAATACAAAGATAAAGAGAGAATTCTAAAAGCAGCTAGGGACAAATGGGCCTTAACCTACAAGGGTAGACACATAAGAGTAGCAGCAGACCTGTCCACTGAAACTTGGCAGGCCAGAAGCGAGTGGTAGGAAATATTCAATGTGACAGATAGGAAAAATGTGCAACCAGGAATCCTTTATCCAGCAAGGCTGTCACTCAGAATAGAAGGAGAGGTAAAGGCTTTCCCAGACAAACAAAAACTGAAGGAGTTCATGACCACTAAACCAGCCCTGCAGGAAATCCTAAGGAGAACCCTGTGAGCGGAAAACAATGAAGGCTACAAAGGACTAGAGACATAACCACCAACGCAAACCTACAGGTAATACAATGGCACTAAATTCATATCTTTTAATAATCACTCTGAATGTATATGGACTAAATGCCCCAATCAAAAGATGTAGGGTATCAGAATGGATTAAAAAACAAGATCCATCCAAATGCTGCCTACAAGAGACTCATTTCAGACCTGAGGACACCTACAGACTGAAAGTTACAGGATGGAGAACCATCTATCATGCTAATGGACATCAAAAGAAAGCCAGAGTAGCCATACTTATATCAGACAAACTAGATTCTAAAACAAAGACTGTAACAAAAGATGAAGAAGGGCATTGCATCATAATTAAGGGGTCTATCCATCAAGAAGAGCTAACAGTTGTAAATATTTATGCCCCAACTGTGGCAGCACCAAATATGTAAGTCTTCTACTATTATTGTATTACTTTCTATTTCTTTCTTTTTTTTTTTTTTTTTTTTTTTTAAATTTTTTTTCAACGTTTTTTTTAATTTATTTTTGGGACAGAGAGAGACAGAGCATGAACGGGGGAGGGGCAGAGAGAGAGGGAGACACAGAATCGGAAACAGGCTCCAGGCTCCGAGCCAACAGCCCAGAGCCTGACGCGGGGCTCGAACTCACGGACCGCGAGATCGTGACCGGGCTGAAGTCGGACGCTTAACTGACTGCGCCACCCAGGCGCCCCTATTTCTTTCTTTATATCTGTTAAGAGTTGCCTCCATGGTGGGTGCATAATTATTTACAATTGTTATATCCTCTTGTTGGATTGTTCCCTTTATCATTATGTAGTATTCTTCTTTATATCTTATTACAGTCTTTGTTTTACAGTTTATTTTGTCTGATATAAGTATTGCTATTCCAGCTTTGTTTTTGCTTCCATTTGAATGATAAATGCTTTTCCCAGCCTTCACTTTCAATTTGCATGTGTCTTTGGGTCTAAAGTGAGTTTCTTGTAGGCAGCATATAGATTGGTGTTGCTGTTTTATCCATTCAGTTACCCTATGTTTTTTTTTTTAACACTAATTTCATATAAATTTAAATAATTTCTTGATAGGCATGTACTTATTACCATTTGTTACTTGCTTTTTGGGTGTTTTTATAGTTCTTCTCTTATTCTCTTCCCTTGTGGTTTGATGGCCTTTTGTGTGTGTGTGATACGTTTGGGTTTCTTTTTCCTAATATTTTGCATATCTATTACAGGTTTTTGAATTATGGTTAATATTTGGTTCACATATAACACCATATGTTTATAGAAGTCAATATTAAGTTGATGGTTGCTTAAGTTTGGAACCCTTCTTAAAGCACTAAATTTTTACTGTTCCTCCTTCCCACCTTTTATGTATATGGTGTCACACTTTACATCCTTTTATTTTGTGAATCCCTTGACTGATTTCTATAGATATAATTGATTTTACTACTTTTGTGCTTTAACCCCTGTACTAGTTTTATAAGTTTTTGATCTGCTACATTAATTATGTTTGTATTTATTTTTGATATTTTTTTCCTTTCATAATTTTCTTACTCCTCATTATGGCCTTTTTTTTTTTCCACTCGAAGAATTCTCTTTAACGTTTCTTATAAAGTTGGTTTAGTGGTGATGAAGTCCTTTAGCTTCTGTTTGTCTGGTAAATTCTTTATCTCTCTTTATATTCTGAATGATAGCCTTGCTGGATACAGCATTCTTGGTTGCAGCACTTTGAATATATCATGCCATCCCCTTTTGGCCTGAAAATTTTCTGCTGAAAAATCTGTTTATAGCCTTATGTGTTTCCCTTGTAGGTAACTGTTTTCTTTTCTCTTCCTGCTTTAAAAATTCTCTCTTGGGACGCCTGGGTGACTCAGTCGGTTGAGCGTCCGACTTCAGCTCAGGTCACAATCTCGCGGTCCATGAGTTCGAGCCCCACATCGGGCTCTGGGCTGATGGCTCAGAGCCTGGAGCCTGCTTCCGGTTCTGTGTCTCCCTCTCTCTCTGCCCCTCCCCCATTCATGCTCTGTCTCTGTCTCAAAAATAAATAAACGTTAAAAAAAAATTTTTTTAAAGTTCTCTCTTTATCATATCCATGAGATACCTAGGAATAAACCTAACCAAAGAGGTAAAATATCTTTACTCTGGAAACTATAAAACACTGATGAAAGAAATGAAGATGACACAAAGAAATGGAAAAACATTCCATGCTCATAGATTGGAAAGAACAAATACTGTTAAAATGTCTACATTCCGGGGCGCCTGGGTGGCGCAGTCGGTTAAGCGTCCGACTTCAGGCAGGTCACGATCTCGTGGTCCGTGAGTTCGAGCCCCGCGTCGGGCTCTGGGCTGATGGCTCGGAGCCTGGAGCCTGTTTCCGATTCTGTGTCTCCCTCTCTCTCTGCCCCTCCCCCGTTCATGCTCTGTCTCTCTCTGTCCCAAAAATAAATTTAAAAATAATAAAAATAAATAAATAAATAAATAAATAAAATGTCTACATTACCCAAAGCAATCTACACATTTAATGCAATTCCTATCAAAATACCAACAGCAATTTTTATAGAGCTAGAGCAGAAAATCCTAAAATTTGTATGGAACCACAAAAGACCTTGAATAGTCAATGAAATCTTGAAAAAGAAAAGCAAATATGGAGGCATCACAATTCTGGACTTCAAGTTCTATTACAAGCTGTAGTGATAAAGACAGTATGGTACCAGCAGAAAAATAGACACATAGATCAATGGAACAGAATAGAAAACCCAGAAATTAACCCACAACTATAAGGTCAATTAACCTTCAGCAAAGCAGGAAAGAAAATCTCATGGGAAAAAAGACAGTGTTCAATGAATGGTGTTGGGAAAACTGAACAGCATCATGAAAAAGAATGAAACTGGACCACTTCCTTACACCATACACAAAAATAAATTCAAAATAGATTAAAGACCTAAATGAGACAGGAAATCACCAAAATCCTAAAGGAGAACATAGACAGTAACCTCTTTGACATAAGCCATAGGAACTTCTTACTAAATATGTCTCTTGAGGCAGGGGAAACAAAAGCAAAAATAAACCATTTAAATTTCATGAAAATAAAAATGTTTCTGCACAGGGAAGGAAACAACAAAATTAACAACCAACCTATGAAATGGGAGATTTTTGCAAATGACATATCTGATAAAGGGTTAGGATTCAAAATATATAAAGAACTTATAAAACTCAACACCCCAAACCAAATAATGCAGTTAAAAAAATGGGCAGAAGACATAAACAGACAATTTTCCAAGGAAGACATACAGATGGCTAACAGACACGTGAAAATATGCTCAATATCACTCATATTCAGGGAAATTTAAATCAAACCCACAATGAGATATCACCTCACACCCATCAGAATGTCTAAAATCAACAATACAGGAAACAACAGGAATTGGCGAGGATGCAGAGAAGGGGGAACTCTTTTGCACTGTTGGTGGGAATGCAAACTGGTGCAGCCATGGGGAAAACAGTATGGGAGGTTTCTCAAAAAGTTAAAAATGGAACTGCTCTACAATCCAGCAATTGAACTACTAGGTATTTACCCTAAGGATACAAAAATACGGATTTGAATGGCTACATGCACCCCAATGTGTATAGCAGCTTATCAACAATAACCAAATTATGGAAAGAGCTCAAATGTCCATTAAGCGATGAATGGATAAAGATGTGGCATATATTCCAATATAATGGAATATTACTCAGCCATTAAAAAGAATAAAATCTTGCCATTTGCACAATGTGGATGGAGCTAGAGAGTATTATGCTAAGTGAAATAAGTCAATCAGAGAAAGATGAATACCATATAATTTCACTCATATGCAGAATTTAAGAAACAAAACAAATGAATGTGGGGGTGGGGAATAGAAGGGAAACCAAGAAACAGACTCTTAATTTTGGAGAACAAACTGGTGGTTACTGGAGGCAAGGTGGATGGGGGAGATGGGCTGGACAGGTGATGAATATTAGGGAGGGCATTTGTGATGAGCACCAGGTGTTGTAGGTAAGTGATGAATCACTAAGTTGTACACCTGAAACTAATATTGCACTGTATGTTAATTAGCTGGAATTTAAATAAAAATTTGGAAAAGTAAAAAGATAGAAAAAGTAATAACTGTAGTATTCATTTTTAAAGCCAAGTCTATACATTCCAATATAATTTGCAAAATAGTCTGATTATATTTAGTACAGTATACAAAAACCAATACAACATGAAATATTTTGTTTCAGGACAGTTATTTAATGGAGAGGTATTTGATGAGTATGTCTTTTTTGAAAGACAGATATGGACAATGTCAAGCCAATAGGACTGATTATTTTCCCCTTATGATTGATAACAGTTTGATTGGTTGATAGCACTCTTTATGGGAATTATTTTCTTACATTTAAAAAATATAAACTAAAAATCTTAGCTTTGTCTTATGAAAAATTAAATAACGTTATTTATATTATTTATTTACAATTTTATTTATTTTTATTTAATAATTACATATTTTTTATGTACTTGTCAATTTTCAGAAGATAGAGAGTATATTCTTCTGGAATTTAGAAGAGAATTTCATGCAGGGCTTACTTAATGAGGTGTGACAAGTGTTACAGAAATGAAAAAAAAAGGATGTTGAGGGACCCAGGGACTAGCAAGTGTGGGAAGTTGTTACCAAACATAGCCTGAAAGTGCAAGTGTTGGAAATGATGTTATTGATCAGTGAGTGCTGGAGCTATTGAAGAGAGTTATTATCTGAGTAGGATTTAGTCCCTGATAGACAGGGAATGTGTGGAGATTGACCCTGAAATCTCTTCCTCTTTACCTTTGACTTTTACCCATTGACCAAACCCAACCAAAGCAGACAAAGAAGTAAAGCCACTTGATTCAGTCTACAAGGATCAGTCTCTGATGCACTGAGCAAAGTAGAGAAGGACAGAGGATGAACGGAGCAGGGAGAGCCAAAAGGAAGTTAGTAAGCTATGTTAAAATACAAAGTTACCTCTGTGGTCTTAATATGAGAGATTTTGAAAATTATTAGGTGGGTATTACCAAGATGGTGACCCAGGAAGCTCCTGAATATTCCTCCACCCTTGAAGCACAAAATACATGGATACACACAAAGAAAATACCTTTAGGAAAAATCCAGAAACTAGCTGAGTGACTCCTACACATCAAGTGACTGAGAAAATACCCACATTGAAATAGGTAGGTAAGGCTAAGACACATTCTTACCATAAACCCTACATCTAGCATAGCACCTTATACTCAGGATGAAACCCACAACTCCCAGCATCTGCCTGAGGAGTGAAGAGTTTGGATCATGCTTCACGCACCCAGCCTTTAAGGTTACCACCTATGGTATGGGCCTTTAAATCACCTAGCTTTGATAGTGAACAGGGCTTGCATTCATGAGTCCCACAGAACCATAGAAAACAAAGAAGTATTTTGTTGTCGATGTTATATGTCATTGTATAACTGACATATAACATCGTATCACTTTCAGGTATAAAGAAAGTTGCACTCCCTGCAACTATACCCTTGGGCTCAGTGTAGAGGGAACTGGTAAAAATGTCCATCTCCCCATTTCTCCCTGCAAAGGAATTGATTGCATACTTTTCAAGCTGCTGCTTAAGTCAGGTTTCTGATCTGCCTTTGTGTGGGAGCTCCCTGGGATCCACCCAGAAGCTGAGAGAACTGATGGTCACTCTCATTTTCCTCTGGCTTATTCCAACAGTAAAACCAAATCTCCAGCTTCTCTCTAGAAAGAGCTTTTCATACATCTAGCACCCCACCTGTTAAGGCTGCCATCTAAATGAAGAAACAAAATGAATATATTATAAATAATAGAGCAGGAAAATCTCTAAAAACTGACCTTAATGAAAGGGAGATAAGTTATTTACCTAACAGAGGTCAAGTTAACAGTCATAAAGATGTTTATCAAGGTAAGGATAGAAATGCTTAAACAAAATGAGAATTTAAATGAAGAGAAAATATTAAAAAGTGCCAACAGAGACCATAGTACAAAAGAATGAAAACTACATTGAAAAATTCAATAGAGAGATTCAATAGCAAATTAGATCAAGTGGAATAAAGGATCAGTGAACTCAAAGTCCTGTGGAAATCACCCATCAAAGGAGGGGGGGAAAATCAAGAAGATAGTTTGAGGGACTTAAAGAACACCATGAAATGGATATACACATTATATGTGTCCCAGAAGGAGAAGATAAAGAGAAAGCAGCAGGTAGCTTTTTCAAAGAAATAATGGCTAAAAATTTTCTAAACCAAGGAAAAGAAACAGATATTTAGATTTAGGAAGCTGAAAGATGACAACATTAATACCAATTCTTCTCAAACTCTTCCAAAAACTTGAGGAGGGAACACTTCAGTACTCATTTTATGAGGTCACCATTACCCTGATATGAAGCTAGACAAGGACACTACAAGAAAGAAAATTACAGGTCAATATCTCTGGTGGACATAGTTGCAAAAAATGTTCAACAAACTACTAGGAAACCAAATCCAACAGTGCATTAAAAGGATTATACACCACAATCAAGTGGTATTTAACCTTGGGATGCAAGGATGGTTCATCATATGCAAAGCAATAAATGTGATACACTCCAGTAACAAAATGAGGGATAAAAATCATATGATTATTTCAATAGATGCAGAAGAGGCATCTGACAAAATACAACATTCTTTAATGATAAAAACTCAGTAAATTAGGTATAGATGGAATGTACCTCAACATAATAAAGGCCATATTTGACAAGTCCACAGCTAACATCATACTCAATGGTGAAAAGCTAAAAGTGTTTCCTCTAAGATCAGGAAGAAGACAAGAACATCCCCTATCCCCACTTCTATTCAACACAGTACTGGAAATCCTAGCCAGGGTAATTAGGGAAGAAAAGAAATAAAAAGCATCCAAATTTAAAAGGAAGAAGTTAAATTGTCTCTGCAGAAGACATGATTTTGTATACAGAAAACTTGAAAGACTCCACTAAAACCCTGTCAGAACTAATAAACTCAGTAAAGTTGTAAGATACAAGATCAGTACACAAAAATAAGTTGTGTTTCTATACACTAACAAACTATCAGATAAATTAATATAATCCCATTTACAGTAGTATCAAAAGCAATATAATACTTAGGAATAAATTTAACCAATGAGGTGAAGGATCTGTACACTGAAAACTATAAAACACTGATGAAAGAAATTGAAGACATAAATAAATGGAAAGATATTCTGTGTTTATGGATTGGAAGAATTAATATTGCTAAAGTATCTATACTACTCAAAGAAATCTACAATCTTTAACAAAAGAAGTAGATTCCTATCCTTATCAAAGCAATCCCTATAAAATTCCAATGGCATTTTCAATAGAAATTTCAGAAAATCTAAAATGAATGGAACCAGAAAAGACCCTAAAAACTCAAGTAATTTTGAGCAAGAAGAGCAAAGCTGAAGGCATCACTCTTGCTGACTTCAAAGTATATTACAAAGCTACAGTGATCAAAACAGCATTGTATTTGCATAAAAATAGATGCATACATCAATGAAACAGAATGCAGAACCCAGAAGCAAACCCATACACATAGGGTCAATTAATTTGCAAAAAAAGATCCCAAGAAAACACATGGCAAAGGATACCCTTTAATAAATGGTGTAGGGAGGGGCACCGGGGTGGCTCAGTCAGTTGAGGGTCCGACTTCAGCCCAGGTCATGATCTCACAGTTCATGGGTTTGAGCCCCATGTTGGGCTATCTGCTGAAAGCTCAGAGCCTGGAGCCTGCTTTGGATTCTGTGTCTTCCTCTCTCTCTCTGCCCCTCTCCCGCTCATGCTCTCTTTGTCTCTCAAAAATAAATAAACACTAATAGAAAAAAATTTTTAATGGTGTTGGGAAAACCGTATAACCATATGCAAAAGAAGGAGACTGAATCCCTATTTTATACCATTCACAAAAATCAAGTCAAAATGGATTAACAACTTGAATGTTTACAGTGGATAAGCTTTTTATTTATTTATTTATTTTAATTTTTTTTTTAATGTTTATTTTATTATTTTTGAGACAGAGAGAGACAGAGCATGAACGGGGGAGGGGCAGAGAGAGAGGGAGACACAGAATCGGAAGCAGGCTCCAGGCTCTGAGCCATCAGCCCAGAGCCCGATGTGGGGCTCGAACTCACGGACCGCGAGATCGTGACCTGAGCCGAAGTCGGACGCTTAACCGACTGAGCCACCCAAGAGCCCCAAGCTTTTTATTTTTTTAGAAAAATATTTTATTATTATTTTTTAATATAATTTATTGTCCTATACATACAGTGTATACACTGTGCTCTTGGCTTTGGGAGTAGATTCCCATGATTCACCACTTACATACAACACCCAGTGCTCATCCCAACAAGTGTCTTCCTCAATGCCCATCACCCATTTTCCTCTCCCCCCCGCCCCCCCCCCATCAATTTTCAGTTTGTTCTCTGTATTTAAGAGTCTCTTATGGTTTACCTCCCTCTCTGTTTGAAACTACTTTTTTCCCCTTCCCTTCCCCCATGGTCTTCTGTTAAGTTTCTCAAATTCCACATATGAGTGAAAACATAGTGATATGTGTCTTTCTCTGACTCACTTATTTCACTTAGCAAAATACCCTCCAGTTCCATCCACATTGTTGCAAATGGCAAGATTTCATTTTTTCTCATTTCCAAGTAGTATCCCATTGTATATGTAAACCATATCTTCTTTATCCATTCATCAGTTGATGGACATTTGGGCTCTTTCCATAATTTGACTATTGTTGATAGCACTGCTATAAACATTGAGGTACGTGTGTCCCTATGAAACAGCACTCATGTATTCATTGGATAAATTCCTAGTAGTGCTATTGCTGGGTCATAGGGTAGTTCTAGTTTTCATTTTTTGAGGAACCTCCACACTGTTTTCCAGAGTAGCTGCACCAGTTTGCACTTGCACTAACAGTGCAAGAGGGTTCCTATTTCTCCACATCCTCGCCAGTATCTGTTGTTTCCTGAGTTGTTAATTTCAGCCACTCTGACTGATGTAAGATGGTGTCTCAATGTGGTTTTGATTTGTATTTCCCTGATGATGAGCAATGTTGAACATCTTTTCATGTGTCTGTTGGCCATCTGGATGTCTTCTCTGGGAAAGTGTCTATTCATGTCTTCTGCCCATTTCTTCACTGGATTATTTGTTTTCTGGCGGTTGAGTTTGATAAGTCCTTTATAGATTTTGGATACTAACCCTTTATCTGATACGTCATTTGCAAATATCTTCTCCCATTCTGTCGGTTGCCTTTTAGTTTAGTTGATTGTTTCCTTTGCAGTGCAGAAGCTTTTTATCTTGATGAGGTCCCAATACTTCATTTTTGCCTTTAATTCCCTTGCCTTTGGAGATGTGTCAAGTAAGAAATTACTGCAGCTGAGGTCAAAGAGGTTTTTTCCTGTTTTCTCCTCTAGGGTTTTGATGGTTTCCTGTCTCACATTTAGGTCCTTCATCCATTTAGAGTATATTTGTGTATGGTGTAAGAAAGTGGTTCAGCTTCATTCTTCTGCATGTTGCTGACCAGTTCTCCCAGTACCATTTTCTAGAGACTGTCTATTTTCCATTGGTTACTCTTTCCTGCTTTGTCAAAGATTAGGTGGCCATACATTTGTGGGTCCAATTCTGGGTTCTCGATTCTATCCCATTGGTCTATGTGTCTGTTTTTGTGCCAATACCATACTGTCTTGAAGATTACAGCTTTGTAGTAGAGGCTGAAGTCTGGGATTGTGATGCCTCCCTCATTGATTTTCTTTTTCAACATTACTTTGGCTATTTGGAGTCTTTTGTGGCTCCATACAAATTATAGGATTGTATAATTCAGCTCTGAGAAGAATTCTGGTGCAATTTTGATTGGTATTGAATTGAATGTGTACATTGCTTTGGGTAGTATTGACATTTTAATAGTATTTGTTCTTCTAATCCATGAGCATGGAATGTTTTTCCACTTCTTTGTGTCTTCTTCAATTTCTTTCATAAGTTTTCTATAGTTTTCAGCATACAGATCTTTTACAACTTTGGTTAGGTTTCTTCCTGGGTATTTTATGGTTCTTGGTGCAATTGTAAATGGGATAGATTTCTGAATTTCTCTTTCTGTTGCTTCATTATTGGTGTATAGAAATGCAACCAATTTCTGTACATTGGTTTAATATCCTGCGACTTTGTGAACTCATGTATCAGTTCTAGCAGCTTTTTGGTGGAGTCTTTCGGGTTTTCCATGTAGAGTATCATGTCATCTGCAAAAAGTGAGTTTGACTTCTTCTTTGCCAATCTGGATGCCTTTTATTTTATTTTGTTGTCTGATTGCTGAGGCTAAGACTTCCAACACTATGTTAAACAACAATGGTGAGAGTGGACATCCCTGTCATGTTCCCGATCTCAGGGGGAAAGCTGTCAGTTTTTCCACATTGAGGATGATACTATCTGTGGATAAGCTTTTTGACATTGG
This sequence comes from Neofelis nebulosa, assembly GCF_028018385.1. NCBI lineage: Eukaryota > Metazoa > Chordata > Mammalia > Carnivora > Felidae > Neofelis > Neofelis nebulosa. The sequence continues at coordinate 94,173,535 of NC_080793.1, read as the reverse complement.
TTTCAGCAATGAGTTTCTGCATTTGGCACCAAAAGCATAGGCAACAAAAGCAAAAATAAACAAGTGGACTACATCAAACCAAAAAGCTTCTGCACAGCAAAGGAAACAATAAAAAATATAAAGGCAGTCCATGGAATGGGAGAAAATATTTGCAAACCTCATATATGATATAGAGTTAATATCTAAAATATAAAAGAAACTCATACAACTCAATAGTAATAATAATAATAGTAACCCAATTAAAAAAGAGGCAAAGGACCTGAATACACATTTTTCCAAAGAAGACATACAAATGGCCAATGGGTACATGAAAAGGTGCTCAACTTCACTAATCAGGGAAATGAAAATCAAAAGGAGATATCAACTCACACCTGTTAGGATCTATCATCAAAAAGACAAGAGATAAATTCTGGCAACGATGCAGAGAACAGGAACAGAAACCTTTGCAGACCATTGGTGGGAATGTAAACCAGTCACTATAGAAAATAGTCCGGAGTTTCCTCAAGAAAATAAAAATAGAACTACCATATTTTCCAGCAATCTCACTTCTGGGTATATATCCAAGGGAAACAAAGTCAATGCTTTGAAGAAATATTAGTACTTCTATGTCGACTGCAGCATTATTATAATAGTCAAGGTATAGAAATGGACTATCTATCTATCTATCTATCTATCTATGAAGGAAGCCCTGTCATTTGCAACAACATAGGTGAAACTGGAGGGCATTATGTTAAGTGAAATAAGCCAGACAGAGAAAGACAAATATTGTTTCATATCACTTATATGTGGAATTAAAAAAAAAAGTTGAACTCAGAAACAGAGACTAGAATGGTGATTTCAGGACTAGGAGGTGGGAAATGGGAACAGGTTAGTAAAGGCTACAAATATTGTTATAAGATTAATACATTCTGAAGATTTACTGTACAGCATGGTGACTACAGTTGATATCACTGCATTGTGTAAGTGAAATTTGTCAAGAGGGTAGATCTCAAGCACTCTTAGAAAAGGCAGCTATGTGAGGTGATGGATATGATTGTGGGAATCCTTTGATAATGTATACATATATCTTTTTTTTTTTAATTATGTTTATTTTTGAAAGAGAAAGAGAGAGAAGAGTGTGAGTTGGGAGGGGCAGAGAGAGAGAGGGAGATACAGAATCTGAAGCAGGCACCAGGCTCTGAGCTGTCAGCACAGAGCCCAATGTGGGGCTTGAACTCAGGAGCTGTGAGACCATGACCTGAGCCCAAGTCGGATGCTTAACTGACTGAGCCACCCAGGTGCCCTGACAATGTACACATATATCACGCCATCACATTACACACTTTAAGTATATTACAATTTTATGTGTCAATTTTACCTCAATAATGTTGGAAAAATTATTTAAAATAACACACCGGGGTGCCTGTGTGGCTCAGTTGGTTAAGTGTCTGACTCTTGATTTTGGCTGGGGTCATGATCTCACGGTTCGTGGGTTCAGGCCCACTTCAGGCTTTCTGCTGTCAGTGCAGAGCCCTCTTTGTATCCTGTGTCCCCCTCTCTCTCTGCCCCTCCCCTGCTCACACTCTCTCTCTCCTTCTCTCAAAAATAAATAAACATTAAAGAAAAATTTTTTTAAAAACCACCTGCACAAAAAACGAAAATAAAATTCCTTAGTGACCATTGGACTTGGGATAATGCTATCTCCCATTCAAACTATTCTTCAGGTTTTTAATTCAATATTTTCTCTAAGCTTAGAAAGTCTATGGGCCAAAGCTACTTGGTGGTTCTGCTTGAAAAGAATCTATATTTACATATTTAAGATTTTTAAAAGAGAGTTGGAACTTTTAACCTCTTCACAACTGAGATAAAACAGGATTATTTTTCTTTAAACACTTCCTCTTTAGTCTTAGCAATTTAATTTAGGGGAAAGTCTAATTCTTATAACAATACTAAACTTCCCATTCAATTTGCTGAATTCTTTATGCTTCATATCTGAAATTTAACAATGTATTAGTAAAATTTTAGTGTTACTTTCTTTTGTTACCTATAAAAGGCAGCATTTTTAGCAAAATGCCTTAAAAGTATTAATAAAAATTGACTTAATTATCATTTTTTACTTTGAATTCATTGAACCATGTGGGAGTTAATCTTTTGGCCCTTACACATGCAGAACTCTTTAGGGATCATTGTGTGTTTTGTGCATGGAAGAATTAGAGAATTGGGCTTTTGGTTTATTTCTCCAATATTCATTTGAATTGCCCTTGCTTCATTTTCAAAAAGTAGTTTCCTGGATCTCTATTCACTTGTGTACTGAACTCTCTCTTTCCCTTTGTGAATTTGGACAATTCATACCCCTACCCTGTTGGTTTCCAGAAGTTCTGGTCTAGGAACCATTGTTGCTTAGCAACAGGTTAATGAGCTCTTCTTTTCTGTGGTACACTACAAAAGAGCTGATGAGAACCTCCACATACGCATCAAACAACCACAGACACTGTTTCTTAAGCTGTATTATTGATGGATTGTATGATTTTGTCTATCTTTAAACTGCAGCAAGATAGAAAATGTATGTTTTAAAATCAAATGTTTCCTATTTACATAACTTGCTTGACTTGATTTTAAAACAATCTTTTTTCTTAAGAAGAATCCTTTTCATTGAAATAACCTAAATCTTTTCTCACTATGTTTAAACCAAAAAAAACCAGGCATGATTTTAAGCTGATTACAAAAATTCTTCCAGGATACCTTTTCTTACCAAAGTTTGCTTCATAAAAATAGCATTTTGAATAAAGAAAGTAATGACAAATTAGTCTTTGTATATCTTAAATCAAATTTAAATATACAGCAGAAGCCAATTTGGGATTTGGAAATGCAGTACACCATATTTTGAGAAATCAAAATCTTTTCAAAAACACCTTTAGGAAATGCTAAAGTTAGGTTCTACTGAACTGGGGAGCAAAGGAAGCAAAGGCAAAGTTTGGTGTTTTCTCATTTAGTAATAAAATATCACAACATTGAGGACTCTTCACTTGCCAGACAAACTGTTCTAAAAATCCCTGTTGCTAGGGAAGGACATAAAAAAGAATGCTGAGGGGCGCCTGGGTGGCTCAGTTAGTTAAGTGACTGACTCTTGGTTTTGGCTCAGGTCATGATCTCATGGTTCAGTTCATGAGTTCAAGCCCTGGGCTAGGCTCACTGATGACAGTGCAGAGCCTGCTTGGGATTCTCTCTCTCTCCTTCTGTTTCTGCCCCTCCTCCAGCTCAATCTCTCTCTCTTTCTCTCTCTCTCTCTCTCTCAAAATAAATAAATAAACTTTTAAAAAAATGCTGAAGTCACTTGGAAAAAAATACTTGATTATCTAAAAAATAATAATAATAAACTCAAGGGGCACCTGGGTGGCTCAGTTGGTTAAGCGACTGACTTTGGCTCAGGTCATGATCCCACAGTTTGTGAGTTCAATCCCCAGGCTCTGTGCTGACAGCTCGAAGCCTGGTGCCTACTTCAGATTCTGTGTCTCCAACTCACGCTCTCACTCTCTCTCAAAAATAAATAAAACATTAAAAATAATAATAATAAACTCAAGCTTAAATTTTATAAGATTTTAAAAGTTTTGATACTTCTTGTGCTGGCCAAGACAGTGTAAGCACACTATGGCCTACTTCTCCCACTCATTACAACTAACATTTCTGGACAAAATTATATATCAACTCCCTGTGGACTCTGAAAAGTAAATAGTGACAGAAAAATTGGAGGGTGGGAATCAACACTCAAGAAGAAGTACTCTTTACAGGAATGAGTTTCCCAGACTATTCCAAGCTTTGACATGAAAGTGGTCCCAGTCACAGAACTCCCTCCCCACTCCCCCGTTGTCACATGCAGCAAGAACTCCAAGAAAAGCCCTGTCTTTCTGGCCAGAGGTCCAGGAAAGGATTTTTTGTGAGCCAAAGAGATTTCAGGGGGAAATCCCTGTGTGTATTCTCACTCTCTCTCCTTGATAGGTAGATAGATACATGGATGGATGGATGGATGGATGGATGGATGGATGGATGGATGGATGGATGGATAGCCAGCTAGCTAGCTAGCTATAGGTATAGGTTTGGTTATAGATAAAAATAGAACGTTTCTTGCTCTTTTTTTCTTTCTCAGCCCTACTTGAGGGAGACCCCAGTTCTGGAACTATGAAAAGACAGGATGGGCAACAAAAACTCCAAAAAGTTTCCTATGATTCAAATAGTGTATGTTGGGGAATTTATAGGGAAGAGAACTAGAGAAGAGGAGCCCTCAATGCTGCACATGACCTGGTGTAAGTCCTGGGCTCGGACCTAAGCTGTACATGCACAGACAGCCCCAAAGACGTGAGCAAAAGCTCTGAAATCAGAGCTGTCATTGGAACCACCATCCACAGAAGAAGACATGGTTTTCAGTCTGTATTTAACTGGGTTAATTGCCTACTTAAATCAATATCCTCCAGGGGATTATAACAGGTTGCAGTGTCTGACAACATAATATTCAAAATGTCCAGGATACAATACAAAATTCCTGGAGACACAAGGAACCAGGGATATATCATTTATTCACAAGGGAAAAGACAACACATGTCAAGCCAAAAATGATACAGATTTTCGATTATCAGACAAAAACTTGAAAGCAGCTATTATAATTATAATATTATAAGCTCTTAATATAAATAGGAAGAAATTCTTGGCAGAGACACAGAATTTCCAAGTGGGAATTTTGGAACTGAAAAATATAAGTTCTGAAATTAAAAAACATGTAGTATATGGGCTTCATAGAAGAACAGATATCACAGAAGAAAGAGTCCGTGAATTCAAGACAGATCAATACAAATTAACCAATCTGAGAAACACTGAGAAAAAAAAAGACAAAATGAACAGAGCTTCAGGAATCTGTGAGACAATGTGAAAAAAAAAACCCTAGTATTTTTGTCATTTGAGTCTAAGAAAGATGGGGCAGGGGGAATTGGTGCAGAAAAAAATATTTTGAAGAAATAATTACTTGAAAAGTTAAAATCTGGTGAACAAAATAAATGTACAGGTTCAAGACACCCAGCAAAATCCAAGATGCTCAGTTTGTCATGGTCTAACTGCTTAAAACCAAAGACAAAAAAAATCTTGACTGCAACCAGAAAAACAAAACATCACATTCAATACAGGGAATAACAACTTGAATTGCAATAAGCACAGATGTCTAATAAAAAAATCATGTAGGCCAGAACACAGTGCAACAATACCTTTAGAGTATTAGCGGAAAAGAATCATCAGCCCAGAATGATATGCAGCGACAATACATTTCAGAAATGTGCTGGTTCTAAAACGTGTGCACAGTTTCACTGACACTCTTTCACTCAAATAGTGGAGCCTACTTCCCGTCCCCTTGGGAGCGATCCAGTATTGGGGATTCACATCCAGTTAATGTTATACGGCGGAAGTGACACTTCATGATTGCGAAATTTCAGTTACCACCCTCTAGTTGATAGTAGTGGGCGTGGACATCATTGGAGTTTCAGTTACCACAGCACAGTAACCATATAACGGCACAAAGTACAACCTGGCCGCAAGCTGCTGTGGCTCCTCACGAAACTGCGAAAGCAGAATGCTGAACAAAAATCAAAATAGCTGCACTAACGCTTCAGTGAAGCTTGATTTTAACCCACGGAACCTTTTCCCTCTCTCCCGCAAACCTGCCCATCTCGATTCTTAGCTTTTTGTTCCAGGAACCCGGTACCACCCTGAAGACATGATGAACAAGGCTGGCGGCAAGTATGCAATTTGTGTCCAAACCAGCTAGCCCCTGTATTTTTCTGTAAGACCCCAGCCCCTTCTCCAGGTGGGCTTGCAATTTTGAAGGCCTTAGCCTGCAGCAGCCTCCCTGGCCTGGCCAGGCAATGAAGCTATTATTCCTCTTTGTCCCAAACTCTGTCTTCATGTTATACTTTGGCTCCAAAGCACAGAGGTCGGTTTTTGACGACACTCAGTCCACCCGTCACTGTGTAAATAACAGATGGCGTCATGCTCAGTGACCCGTGAAGTCACTTCTTGCAGAGTCTGTTGGTGACCGGTCACTGTGCTCCTCAGTTGACGCACAGACGGTGGAGCATGTGGTTGTGCTGCCCCCTTATCTCCAGGGATAGACCCACATGACAGTTTATAAAAGTGGGTCAGTGAAGGTGAGAATTTGAATCCAACGTAAAGGGGGTCGTTGGAGAAATAGCGGACCATAGCATGCCAGCATTGCCGTCTTGCAGGGCCCCAGATGTGCTGCCAGAGGGACCAGTCAAGGTGAGGGTATCAAATATGTCAGGAAAGGGCGGTGACAAAACGTGTGAGGATGTCCCGTTCAAGTCACCTGGAGATATTTTATGACGTTAAAAGCACAAAGGAGAAAATGTTGAAAGCAGATCCGGACTTAAAGGATTATGACAAGCTGTCACATAAGTCATACAACTTATGAAAAAGGCAAGCACTCCTCAAAAGACTCTTAATAAACTTCTTACAAAGACAAAAAACACCACTTTCTCTGTATTGCTAGTGTTTGCAGTTGCAGGGTACAAAATAACTATTAATTTTACTGTCTTATTTTCTTATACATTTATCACTGACAGTATACGTTTTTAATGTTTTTAATTTTAATTTTTAATTTAATTTTTAATATTTTCTTTCTTTATTTTTTTGAGAGAGAGAGGGCGCAAGTGAGCGAGGAGCAGAGACAGAGGGGGAGAGAGAGAATCAAGGCTCACCCGAAGCGGGCTCAAGCTCACCCTAAACGGGGCTCAAACTCACAAACAATGAGATCATGACCTGAGCCAAAGTCTGATGCTTAACTGACTGAGCCACCCAGCAGCCCCGAGTTTTTAGTGTTTTTATGAAACTTTCTAGAAGTCACAGAAACTCATAATTTCACTCATTGATTACCACGATTGCACAACACAGTTTAGCATGCCTGGCCATTTTTACAGTTTCATACTGCTGCGTAAAGCAAAGACTGTCTGCTTTATTATGTTAGGAGACTCTGTGTGCTAAAAGTCTAAACAATTCTCTGGAGGATGCAGATATTTTTGTTTCAGCCGGCAATCATGGGGTTAGCCTCACACCACACAGGCCTATCTTGCCCTCTGTTGGTGGTGGTTGCAATGCTGGTTAATTTTCAAAGTGCTGCTGCTTTGCCTCACACATGCAGCTCCTGGCTAAGCACGGACATGTGTTTGCTCGCACACAGAATTGGGGAGCTCCCTTTCCAGCACTCTCCTCTCCAGGATGTCTCGCAGACTCTCTGGCTTCCAGAGGCTGCTTTACCTGGTGTTCTCGCTAAAAAGATGGGGTTTCTCCCTGATTATTACCTGCCAACATGCCCCATGATTTTGTCAAAAGGAACTGCCCTCGGGCAAAATGAAAGAAAACGGAGGAAAAAATAAACATACATTTCATCCACATTCTTCAGACCACAGGTCACTTCTTCCTGCCTTCCGGCTAAAAACACAGTCCTCTCAGGGATGAGCTTACTGCTGTCTTGTCGGCCTCTGCAGTGCTTCACAGCTAGGGTAAAGTTCAGGTCAAGACTGAGAGAGAAAAAAAAATTAGGAAAAGACAGACATCACTGCCATACTGTGTGGCACACAGGAGCCCGGTTACCAGACTTTTAAAAGAAAGTTCCAGACTTGTTTCCTATCAACAGTGTGAGAGTTCCAGCTCCTCCACCCCTTCATCCTCGCTTGGTAATAAGCACTGTTAATTTTAGCTATTCTAGTAGGGGTGTAGTAGGATCTCATGGTGGTTTTTAAAAAGCTTTACTGAGACCTAATTCACATGTGACTCATCCATTTAAAGCTTGAACTTCAATAGTTTTGGTATATTACAATACTAATTTGTTTTAAATTGTGGTATGGTAAAATACATATCAGATAACATTTCTCATTTAACCGTTTTTAAGCGTACAGTTCGCTAGCTTTAATTGGATTCACAATGGCGTGCAGCCATCACCACTCTCTACTTCCCAGACTTTCATCACCCCAAACACAAAATGTACCATTAAGTGATAACTCCCATTTCTTCCATCTCCCCAGCTCCTGGTAACCTCTGATCTGACTTCTTTCTCTGTGAATTTGATCATTCTTCATATATCATTTAAGACAAATTATATAACACCCTTTTGTGTCTCACTACTTTCGCTTTGCATATTTGCTAGGCTCATCCATGTTGTAGCAAGTATCAGTACTTCCTTTTTATAGCAGAATAATATTCCATTGTGTTTATATACCACATGATTGTGGAATGATTGTGTTATCAATCCATTCATCTGTTGATGGACACTTGTGTTGTTTCCACCTTTTAGCTAGTGTGAATAACGCTGCTGTGAACATTGGCATACCTGTTTGAGTCCATGCTTTGCATTCCTTTGGATAAATACATAGGAGTGGAATGCTGAGTCACATGGCAATTCTATTTTTATCTTTTTTTAAATGTTTATTTATTTTTGCAAGAGAGAGCACATAGCGGGGGGAGAGGCAGAAAGAAGGGGACAGAGGATCCGAAGCTGGCTCTGTGCAGACAGCAGAGAGCCTTATGTGGGACTCGAACTCAAGAATCCACCATGACCTGAGCTGAAATTGGACGCTTAACTGACTGAGCCACGCAGGCGCCCCCATTTTTACCTTTTTAAGAAACCAAAAAACTGTTTTCCATTGTGGCTTCAACATTTTTTATTCCCACCAGGGATATATGAGAGTTCTAATTTCTCTACATTCACATCAACATGTAATATTTTCCATTTTTTAAAACTGTAACCATTCTAGTGTGTTTATCTCAGTGTGGTTTTGGATTGCATTTCCATAATGACAAGTGATGTTAAGTATCTTTTCATGCTTATTTTCCATTTGTATATCTTCTTGGGAGAAAATCTATTCAAATCCTTTTTACTTTTGAATTGTGTTTGGGGTTTTTGTTGTTGATTTGCAGGAGGTTTTTTTAAGTTTTTATTTAAATTCCAGTTAGTTAACATATAGTGTAATTGATATTAATTTTGGGTGTACAATACAGTGATTCAACACTCCATACAACATGTGGGGCTCATCACAACTGTGCAATCCTTAATCCCATCACCTATTTCACTCATTCTCCTACTCCACCTCCCCTCTGGTAATGATCAATTTACTCTCTATAGTTGAAAGTCTATTTCTTAGTTTGCCTCTCTCTCTTTTTTCCCCTTTGCTCATTTGTTTTGTTTTTAAATTATACATATGAGTGAAATCATATGGTATTTGTCTTTCTCTGATTGACATATTTCACTTAAGTGTTATACTCCCTAGCTCCATCCATGTTGTTCAAATGACAAGATTTCATTCTTTTTTATGGGTGCATAATATTCTATTATACACACACACACACACACACACACACATATATATATATATATATCACATATTCTTTGTCCATTCATCAGTCGATGGACACTTGGGCTATTTCCATAATTAGGCTATTATTTGATAATGCTGATGTAACCATTGGGGTGCATGCATCCCTTTGAATTAGCATTTTTGTATTCTTTGGGTAAAAACCTGGTAGCATAATTACTGGATTGTAGGGTAGTTCTATTTTTAACTTTTTGAGGAAACTTCATAATGTTTTCCAGAGTGGCTGCACCAGTTTGCATTCCTGCCAACAGTGTAAGAGAGTTCCCTTTTTCCACATCCTTGTCAATATGTATTGTTTCTTGTGTTGTTTTTAGCCATTCTGACAAGTGTGAGGTGATATCTCATTGTGATTTTGATTTGTATTTTCCTGAAGATGAGTGATATTGAGCATCTTTTCATATGTCTGTTGGCCATTTGTATGTCTTCTTTTGAAAAATGTCTATTCATTTCTTCTATTTTTAATTAGATTATTCATTTTTTTGGTATTGAGTTGTATAAATGCTTTAAATATTTTGAATACTAACCCTTTATCAGATATGTCATTTGCAAATATCTTCTCCCATTCTGTAGGTTGCCTTTTGATTTTGTCGATTGCTTCTCTCGCTGTGCAGAAGCTCTTTTATTTTGATGAAATCCCAATAGTTCATTTTTGCTTTTGTTTCCCTTGCCTCAAGAGACATATCAGTAAGAAACTGCTGTGGCCAATGTCAAAGAAGTTACCACCTATGTTCTCTTCTTGGGTTTTAATGGTTTCGGGCCTCACATTTAGGTCTTTAATCCATTTTAAATTTATTTTTGTGTATGGTGTAAGAAAGTGGTCCAGTTTCATTCTTTTGCATGTTGCTGTCCAGTTTTCCTAACACCATTTGTTGAACACTGTCTTTTTCCCATTGGATTTTCTTTCCTGCTTTGTTGAAGATAAACTGACCATATAGTTGTGGGTTAATTTCTGGGTTTTCTATTCTGTTCTATTGATCTATGTGTCTATTTTTCTACCATTACAATACTGTTATAATTACTACAGCTTTGTAATGTAACTTGAATTCTGGAATTGTGATGCCTCCAGCTTTGCTTTTCTTTTTAAAGGGCACTTTGGCTATTCAGGGTCTTTTGTGATTCCATGCAAATTTTAGGATTGTTTGTTCTATTTCTGTGAAAAACTCTGCTACTTTTTTTAAGTTTATTTATTTATGTTTGAGAAAGAGACGGCATGAGTAGGGGAGAGGCAGAGAGAGAGGGAGACAGAGTATCCCAAGCAGGCTCCACACTGCCAGCACAGAGTCCGACGCGGGGGCCCGACCCATGAAATTAGGAGATCATGACCTGAGCTGAAACCAAGAGTTGGATGCTTAGCCAACTGAGCCACCCAGGAGCCCCAGTGCTGTTGTATTTTGCTAGGACTTGCATTAAATGTGTAGATTGCTTTGGGTAGTATAGACATTTCAATAACATTTGTTCTTCAAATCCATGAGCATGGAAGTCTTTCCATTTCTTTGTATTATCTTCTATTTCCTTCATCAGTGCTTTATAGTTTTCAGAGTATAGGTCTTTCACCTCTTAGGTTTATTCCTAGGTATATTATGGTTTATGGTGCAATTGTAAATGGGATTGTCTTAATATCTCTTTCTGCTGCTTCATTATTAGTGGATAGAAATGCAACAGATTTTTGTAGATCGATACTATATCCTGTGACTTTATTGAATTTGTTTATCAGTTCTGGCAGTTTTTTGGAGGAATCTTTTGGGTTTTCTATATATAGTATCATATAACCTGCAAATAGTGGAAGTTTTACTTCTTCCTTACTTACTTGGATGTATTTTATTTGTTTTTGTTGCCTGATTACTGTGGCCAGGACTTCTCATACTATGATAAATAAAAATGGTAAGAGTGGAATCACTGTCTTGTTCTGATTATAGAGGAAAAATTCTCAATTTTTTCCCATTGAGGATAATGTTAGCTATGGGTTTTTCATGTGGCCTTTATTATGTCAAGGCATGTTCCCTCTAAGCTTACTTGGTTCAGGGGCGCCTGAGTGGCTTAGTTGGTTAAGTGTCTGACTCTTGATTTCACCTCAGGTTGTGATCTCACAGTTCATGAGTTCAAGCCCCGTGTCAGGCTCTGCTCTGACAGCATGGGGCCTATATGGGATTTTGTCTCCCTCTCTCTTCCCCTCCCCTACTCATGCTTGCCCTTTCTCTCTCTCTCTCTAAAAATAAATAAATAAACTTAAAACCTGCTTTGTTGATGTTTTTTTAAATCATTAATGGATACTGTATTTTGTTGAATACTTTTTCTGCATCTATTGAAATGATCATCTGGTTCTTATCCTTTCTTTTATTAATGTGATGTATCACATTGATTTGTGAATATTGAACCCCCTTGCAACCAAGGAATAAATCCCACTTGATTGTGGTGAAAGTTTTTTTTAATGTATTGTTACATTCAGTTTGCTAATATTTTGAGAATTTTTGCATCTGTGTTCATCAAGAATATTGGCTGGTAGTTCTCTTTCTCAGTGGTGTCTTTAATTGGCTTTGGTATCAGGGTAATGCTGGCCTCATAGAATGAATTTGGAAGTTTTCCTTCCATTTCTATTTTTTTTGAATAGTTTGAGAAGAATAGGTGTTAACTCTTCTTTAAATGTTTGGTAAAATTCCCCTGGGAAGCCATTTGGCCCTGGACTTTTGTTTGTTGGGAAATTTTTTTTATTACTGATTCAATTTCTTTGTTGGTTTTAGGTCTGTTCAAACTTTCTATTTCTTCCTGTTTCAGTTTTGATAATTTATATGTTTCTAGGAAGTTGTCCATTTCTTCCAGGTTGTCTAATTTTTTTGCATATAATTTTTCATAATATTCTCATATAATTGTATTTCTTTGGTGTTGGTTATTTCTCCTCTGTCATTTGTGATTTTATTTATTTGGGTCCATTGTCTTTTGTTTTTGATATGTCTGGCTAGAGGTTTTTCAATTTTATTAATTTTTTCAAAGAACCAGTTCCTGGTTTCATTGATCTGTTCTTTTTAAGTCTCTATATCATTTATATCTGCTCTAATCTTTATTATTTTCTTCCTGCTCCTGGCTTTAGGCTTAATTTATTGTTTTTTCTAGCTCCTTTAAGTATAAGGTTAGGTTGTTTGTTTTAGATATTTCTTTTGTCTTGAGGTAGGCCTATATTATCTATACTTCCCTCTTAGGACCACTTTTGCTGCATCCAAAAGATTTTGTACCATTGTGTTTTCACTTTCATTTGTTTCCATGTTTTTAAAATGTGTTCTTTTATTTCCTGGTTGACCCATTCATTGTTATTTAATCCTTGTGTATTTGTGCTCTTTCCAGATTTTATCTTGTGGTTGACTTCTAGTTTCATTGCATTGTGGTCAGAAAAGATGCATGGTATGCCTTTGATCATTTTGTATTTGTTGAGACCTGTTTTGTGACCTAATATGTGATCTATTCTGGAAAATGTTCCATATGCATTTGAAAACAATGCATATTCTGCTGTTTTAAGATGAAATGTTCTGAATATACCTATTAACTCCATCTGGTCCAGTGTGTCATTTAAAGCCAGTATTTCCTTGTTGATTTTCTGTTAGATGATCTATTGATGTAAGTGGTGTGTTAAGATCCCCTACTATTAATGTATTATTGATTAGTTCCTTTATGTTTGTTATTGTTTTATATTATATATTTGAATGCTTTCATGTTGGGTGCATAAATATTTACAATTGTTGTATCTTCTTGTATTGTCCCCTTTATGATTACATAGTGTCCTTCTTTATTATAGTCTTTGTTTTAAAGTCTATTTTGTACAATATAAGTATTGCTACTATAGCTTTCTTTTGACATCCATTTGCTTGGTAAATATTTCTCCATCCCCTCACTTTCAATCTACAGGTGTCTTTAGGTCTAGAATGAGTCTCTTGTAGGCAGCATATAGATGGGTCTTGGGTTTTTTTTTTTAATTTTTTAAATGATTATTTTTGAGAGAGAGAGAGAGAGAGAGAGAGAGAGAGAGAGAGAGCGCAATCAGGGGAGGGTCAGAGAGAGAGACACACACAGAACCTGAAGCAGTCTGCAGGCTCCGAGCTGTCAGCACAGATTCTGATGCAGGGCCTGATGTAGGACCTGAACTCATGAACTGTGAGACCATGACTTGAGCTGAAGTCTATCACTTAACCAACTGAGCCGAGCCACCCAGGCACCCTGGGTCTTGTTTTTTTTAATCCATTCTGTCACCCTATGGCTTCTGATTGCAGCATTTAGTCCATTTACATTCAAAGTAATTATTGATAGATATGTATTTAGTGCCATTTTATTACTTGTTTTCTGTTTCTAGAGATTTTCTCTGATCTTTTCTTGTCTTTGTCACCTTTTATCTTTCCTTTCCACTCAAAAAATCCCCTTAATATTTCTTGCAGGACTGTCATGAACTCCTTTAGTTATTATTTGTCCGGGAAATTCTTTATCTCTCCTTCTATTCCGAATGATAGCCTTCCTGGATAGAGTATTCTTGGCTGCATATTTTCCCCATTCAGCACATTGAATATATCATGCCACTCCCTTCTTGCTTGTGAAATTTTGTTAAGAACTCTCCAGCTAGCCTTATGGTTTCCCTTTGTAAATTGAGTATTTCTTTTGCTTTCTGCTTTTAAGATTTTTTTCTTTATCACTATATTTTGCAAATTTGATTATAATATGTCTTTGTATTGGCTTGCTTTTGTTGAATTTGATGAGACTTCTTTGTGCCACCTGGATCTGGATGTCTGTTCCCTTCCCCAGATTAGGGAAGTTTTCATCTATTATTTCTTTTTTTTAATTAAAAAATGTTTATTTAAGAGAGGGAGAGAGAGAACGAGAGAGTGAGCAGGGGGAGAGGGGGAGCAGAGAGAGAGGGAGAGAGAGAATCCCAAGCAGGCTCTGTGCTCACTGTGCAGAGCTGGACAGGGGTCTCAATCTTACAACAGTGAGATCATGACCTGAGCCAATATCAAGAGTCAGAGGCTTAACCAACTGAGTCACCCAGGTGCCCCTTAAGCTATTATTTCTTAAAACAAATTTTCTCCTCTGTTTTCTTTCTCTACTTCTGGGACTCCTATAATATGAATATTATTCTATTTGAGGGAGTCACTGAGTTCCCTAATCCTATTCTTGTGTTGCCTAATTCTTCCTTCTCTCTTTTGTTTAACTTCATTACTTTCCATTACTTTGTCTTCTAGGTCATTAATTCATTCCTCTGCTTCTTTCAGTCTGCTGTTCATTGCATCAAACCTGTTTCTAATCTCATTTATTGCACTCTTCATCTCTGATCATTTCTTTTTTAACTCTTTTATTTCTATGGTAAGAGTCTCACTGATGTCTTCTATTCTCTTCTCAATCCCAGTAGTATCCTTATGATTGTTGATTTAAATTTTCCATCAGGCATGTTACTTATATCTGTTTTGCTTAGATCTCTGACCATGACCTTATCTTGTTCTTTCATTTGGGATAAATTCCTCCATCTTCACATTTTGTCTAAGTCTCTGCCTTCTCTGTGTTAGAAAAGCCAGTTATTTATCCTCCTGCTGAAAGTAATGGCCTTATGAAGAAGAGGTCATGTAGTGTCCAGGGCCAGGTTCTTCAGGGAGTGTCTCTCTTGTATGCTGCATGCACCCTGCTACTGTGTTATGGCTGCTCTACCCTTCAGGCCAGTCTTGTGCACATGTTTGGTCCCTGGAATGAATGTGATGAGTTTTAATTAGGTGTGATTTGGTCTATTTGTGCAATGAGACCTGACACCACCTCCACCATAACAGGCCCTACAGAACTCTCTGTTTGGGAGATGTGGTGTGAGCAGGTGTTTATGCTGGTTTTCTGGGGGAGGGGGTCTGCCACACTGGGACTGAGGTAAGCATGACCAAGAAGGGCAGTCCCGACAGAGCACAAGGGGATGGGGCTTGGTGTAAGCAAGTTAGGCTGCCAGTGTCAGCACTATGCTGCTTCCCACAGGTGACTCTGTATTATGCCAAGATGTTAGGGAGGGAAATGATGCTGGCCTGCTCCTTTGTTCCCAGAGAGGCATCTGCCTCTCAGGGAAGCATTCCAAGAAGAGCTCATAATCTCCCCACTTTGTGCCCCAGGCACTCTTCAGATCCCTGTTTCCATGCTGTCTGCCCAGAGTTTGTTTGCCTACCTTCCCTCCAGGAGTAGGGCAGGGCCCTCAGGGTTCTATCCCATCCAAGCCTGCTGACCTTTAGAACTCCGGCTTTAAGACCAGCTGGCTATAAGCACACACTAAATTCAGTCTTTCTTATTTTCCAAGCCAATGGCTTTGGGGAAACATTCTCCTTGTGCATTCTCCTGTGTGCCCCTCTCTCCCTCTCACCCTTTTCCATGACCATGCCTCCCTCCTGTCTTCTCTAGAGCACTCATTATTATGTTTCTCCCCTAAACCACATCTCTGCACTTCCTACCTTCTTTGAGGCCTTTTCTCTCCCTTTAGTTGTGGAGTTTGTTTTTTCAGACTTCAGATCAATTTCTGGGGTATTAGGATGATTTGATAGTCATCTAGTTTTGTTTGTGGGATGAGGCAAGCCAGGGTCATCCTACTATGCCATCATTTTCCTCTACTGAGATCACTCTTGTTTTTCTAAATTTTCTAATTTCTTAACACCACTTTTGCTGTGTTCCATAAGTTTTTGTCTGTTGTGTTTTCATTTATATCCATCTCTAAATTTTCTTACTTTCCCTTGTGAATTCTTCTTTGATCCATTGGTTGCTGACAAGTGTGTTGTTTTAGTTTCACAATTTGGTGAATTTTCCAGTTTCCTAATGTTGTTGATTTCTGTCTCTATTTCTATTGTGGTTGGTGAAGATACTTTGTATGATATTTATCTTTTGAAATCTATTGAGACTTAATTTATGGCCTGATATATATATATGGTCTGTCCTGGAAAATGTCCCAAGTGCACTGGAGAAGAATGTGTATACTGTTGTGTGGAGTGTTCTGTAGGTGTCTGTTAGATCTATTTGATACATTGTGTTAAGTCCTCTATTTTATTACTTATGTTGTCTGGTTATCCTGTCCATTATGGTGAGTGGGATATTGAAGTCTCCACTTATTATTGTAGAATTCTTTACTTCTCCTTTCGATTCTGTGAATTTTTGCTTCATATATTTGATGATCTGTTTGGGTATATAAATGTTTTATGTACCTAATGTTTTATTGAAAATTTTATAACTATATAATGTTTTTCTTTGTCTCTAATTTTTTTGACTTAAAGTTTATTTTGTCTGCTATTGGTATAGTCACTCCTATAGTTTTTGATTACTATTTGATTACTTTTTACATGTAATATCTTTTCCATTCTCACTTTCCAATTTTGTCTTCGTATCTCCAGTCTCTTATAGAAGCATATAGTTAGATCATGTGTTTTTAATCATCCTTCCAACCTCTATCTGTTGATTGGAGAGTTTAATTCATTTACATTTAAAGTAATTTCTGGGGCTCCTGGGTGGCTTGAGCGTCTGACGCAGCTCAGGTCATGATCTCATGGTTTGTGAGTTCTGGTTTGCTGCTGTTAGTATGGAACCCACTTTGGATCCTCTGTCCCGCCCACTCTCTGCCCCTCTCCTGCTCATACTCTCTTTCTCTCAAAAATAAATAAACATTAAAAAATAAATAAAGTAGGGGCACATGGGTGGCTCAGTTGGCTAAGCGTCTGACTCTTGATTTCAGCTCAGGTCATGAACTTACAGTTCATGAGTTTGAGCCCCACATCAGGATCTGTGTTGACAGGATGGAGCCTGCTTAGGATTCTGTCTTCCTATCTCTCTGCCCCTCCCTGACTTGATCTCTCTCAAATACAAATACACATTTAAGGGCGCCTGGGTGGCGCAGTCGGTTAAGCGTCCGACTTCAGCCAGGTCACGATCTCGCGGTCTGTGAGTTCGAGCCCCGCGTCAGGCTCTGGGCTGATGGCTCGGAGCCTGGAGCCTGTTTCCAATTCTGTGTGTCTCCCTCTCTCTCTGCCCCTTCCCCGTTCATGCTCTGTCTCTCTCTGTCCCAAAAATAAATAAAAAACATTGAAAAAAAATTAAAAAAAAAAAAAAAAAAAACAAATACACATTTAAAAAAATCTTAAAAAGGGGCACCTGGGTGGCTCAGTCGGTTAAGCGGCTGACTTCGGCTCAGGTCATGATCTCGCGGTCCGTGGGTTCGAGCCCCGTGTCGGGCTCTGGGCTGACAGCTCAGAGCCTGGAGCCTGTTTCAGATTCTGTGTCTCCCTCTCTCTCTGACCCTCCCCCTTTCATGCTCTGTCTCTCTCTGTCTCAAAAATAAATAAACATTAAAAAAAATTTTTTTTTTAATCTTAAAAAAATAAAGTAATTACTGATAAAAAGGCACTTCTGTCATGCTACTTGTTTTCTCTATGGTCTACAATTTTTGTTGTTATTTTCTGCATTTCTGCCTTCTGTCTTTTGGTTTTTTGTTGTTGTAAAATGCTTAATTTCCTTAATTTCTTTTTGTGCAGTTACCATGGAGATTACATTTATCAGCCTAAAGTTGTGACTTTCTAATTGTAATTTATAGCTGCTTAACTCCAATAACATTCAAAATCTCTGCTCTTTTACAGCTCTATTCTGCCCTTTTTAGCTGTTGATGTCACAAAATTACATCTGTATACATTGCCTGCCACAATATATAATAATTCTTTCAAATGCGTTACTGTCCTAAATCATGTAGAAAACGTTATTTGGAGTTGTAAATCAATGGTACAGTAATACTAGCTTTTACACCAATAACTGTTCTTTCTTTTAATGTATTAGTCTCTTAACTCATGTAAAAAACAAAAAGTACAGTTACAAACCATTATTACAATAACACTACCTTTTAAGGAAACATTTTTTTTTTATTTTTTTATTTATTTTTGGGACAGAGAGAGACAGAGCATGAACGGGGGAGGGGCAGAGAGAGAGGGAGACACAGAATCGGAAACAGGCTCCAGGCTCCGAGCCATCGGCCCAGAGCCTGACGCGGGGCTCGAACTCACGGACCGTGAGATCGTGACCTGGCTGAAGTCGGACGCTTAACCGACTGCGCCACCCAGGCGCCCCTAACACTACCTTTTAAAGATGCCCCTGTATTTACTTTTATTGAGATCTTTGTTTCTCCATATGGCTTTGAGTTACTATCTAATACCATTTCGTTTCACCTTGCAGGACTCCCTCCAGCAGCTCCTGCAGGGCAGGTCTAATGGTCATAAACCATCTCAGCTTTTATTCTCTGGAAATGTCTTGATTTTCCCCTCATTTTTGAAGAATAGTTTTGCTGGATGTAGGAATCTTGGTTGATAGTATTTTTGAGCACTTTGAATATATTGGCCCACTGTCCTATGACCTCTACAATTTCTGATAAGAAATCTGCAGATAATCTTATTGGAGAACTTGTATGATTTGCTGCTTTCAAGTTTTGTTCTTTGTCTTTGTCTTTTGAGAGTTTGATTATGTGTTTCAATGTGGGTCTGTAGCTTCATCTTACTTGGAATTTGTTGAGCTCCTTGGATGTTTATATTCATGGCTTTCATTAAATTTGAGAAGTTTTCAGCCATTATTCAAATGTTTTCTCTGCCTCTTTCACTTTGCTTTCTGGGACTCCCATGATAAGTATGTGGCTACATTTTGTGTTGTCCCATATTTCCTTTAGCTCCATTTCTTTTCTTCAATCTTTCTGCTTCCTATTCCTCAGCCTGAATAATTTCCATTGTTCTATCTTCAAGTTCACTGATTTTTCCTTTTGCCTGCTCAAATCTATTTTTGAATATTGCTAGTGAATTTTCAATTTCAGTTATTGTACTTTTCAGCTTCAGAATTTCCCTTTTTAGGTTTTCTCTTTATAGATATGCCTATTTTTTTTTAACTTTTTTTTTTTTTAACATTTATTTATTTTTGAGACAGAGAGAGACAGAGCATGAGCAGGGGAGGGGCAGAGAGAGAGGGAGACACAGAATCTGAAACAGGCTCCAGGCTCTGAGCTGTCAGCACAGAGCCCGACGCGGGGCTTGAACTCACGGACCGCGAGATCATGACCTGAGCCGAAGTCGGCCGCTTAACCGACTGAGCCACCCAGGCGCCCCTAGATATGCCTATTTTGTTCACACCTCATTTTCTTGATTTTCCCTACAACTTCCTTTAGTTCCTTGAACATATTAAGACAGTTCTTTTAAAGTATTTGTTTCATATATCTTATTAAGTTTATTTCAGGGGCAAATTGTCAAATTGTTTTTCCTTTGAATGGGCCACACTGTCCCAATTCTTTGTATGCTTTGTGTGGATTTTGGTTGAACACTGGACTTTTGATTCTAATAATCTGGGAAGTCTGGTAATCAAGTTTTCCCCTTCCCCCAGGGTTTTCTGGGTTGTTTGTTTGTTATTGTTTTGGGGATTTTTGTTTTTGTTTGTTTGTTTGAGGTTGTCTCTGTGCAAAGGATCAGCCTGAGGTATAAATATAATATCTTCTTAGGTCTTTTCTGAGCCTTTCCTTGGGCAAGTGCAATCATTTTTAAATTTTCTCTAGCCATGCAGTTATTTTTGAATATCCAATCTTTAAAGTCTGGCTCACGAAAGGGGAAAGGTGAAAACTGAAGGGGTGAGAAAAGAGCACTGGCCATTTAAATTTCCTGGAAGTCAGCTCAGCCAGAGGGGGAGGGGCTTGTAATGGGGGAATCATGAGGGGTATGGGGAGGGGTGCAGCAAAAATGGCTACCTATCTTTTTGCATCAGAAGCAACAATCAGCAGTGAGAACACAGATCACCAATATTTGGAAGACAGGGCCCTTTTTGTCCACCCTCGCTCCTAGAGGCTGTATGTAAGCTGCTCCAAGAACATGCACACAGCTGCCTGCCATGTGGCTGGGGTGGGGATGGGGTAGCTGCTACTGTGTTAAGAGCTGAAATTGACCAAAATTAACCAAAATTTACCATCCAAGCCTTCCTCTGTAAGTTGCAATGCTTCAAAACATTCCAGAATTCCAAAATAGTTACATCAGATTCTGCCAGTGCCATTTTTGTCTAGATGGGAGACTTGATTCCTGGTGATCCCTACTCCACCATCTCCGTGGAATCATTATCTAGGTTAATTTTAAAATACTATTGAGGGAAGACCTTTTTTTAGTCCTCTAGGTGATGACTTTGGAAGATGTGATTTTCCAATCTGTTGAGAACAGGCACTACTTCTGGTTTTGTGTGAACCTCAGGTACTCTACCCTCCCACCCTGCCCAAAGTTTTTTCCTCTGTCTTGGGTAGCTTGCTCACATGCATGCACTAGTCAATTCTCAGCTGAATATTTCAAGATGATCATCTGCAGATCTCTCTTTACAGCATTCCTCTCTCCAGTATTCTACCCTGAGAATTCAAGCCACTTTGTCCAACTCAGATTCCCAGTTCTATCCCCTCAACTTGAGGAGGCTACCAGGCTCTGTGGGGTCCCTTACTTATATCATGGCCCAGAAACTTCCACCAGGGCAGTGAACTAAGTCAATTGTAGGGCTCACTCCCTTTGTACTTCATTTTTCAAAGATCTCTGTTCATCATTGACTAATGTTCAATGTCATAAGAACAATTGTCCCCCTTACTTTGTCTCAGTTTTTTTGGTTGTTGTTGTTTCAGTCCCTATTACTACATCTTGGCTGATAGTGAGACTGAAGCTCTAATTCGAAATTAGTATCTTCCTCACATGATCTCTTAGGATATATTCTTTGATTTCTCCATTGGTACTAATCAATATCTTTCCCAAAGGTTGGCTTTGGTCCGTCTAACTTTAAGAAAAGGGAAGAGAGATTTAGATAAGGTGATGAGTGTTCTAGAAATCAACGCTGAAATCACAAACCGGGGGCTGGAGGGCAGAATCCAGCCCACTGCCTATTTTGCTTCGCTTAAACAGTATTTTTTAAATGGGATAATTGTAAATAAAGATCTGGATTTCTGGCTTTCCTGAAAAATGTGAAGTCTGGCAATGCTGGCTCAATAGTCCTTTAAGGTTTTTAAAGTTTGTGCATGCACCTCTGCAGGCGCTGGAGAAATTATCGAACACCATGCAGGCATTAAAAAGAATTAGAGGGGTGCCTGGGTGGCTCAGTAGGTTAAGCGTCTGACTTCAGCTCAGGTCATGATCTGGCAGTTCGTGAGTTCAAGCCCTGCATCGGGCTCTGTGCTGACAGCTCAGAACCTAGAGCCTGCTTCAGATTCTGTGTCTCCCTCTTTGCCCCTCCCCTACTCACACTCTGTCTCTCTCTCTCTCAAAAATAAATAAACATTAAAAAAAAATCTTTCTTGGTAATAAAAGTTATCTTTATCTTTTATCTTTTTATAGTAGACTGTGAACTTTTGGAGAGGAAGATAGAAATCTGAGTCACAACATGTACTTGACAAATATAAAAAATATGAATGCTTAATAAGCATCTACCTAATGGTTAAATTCTTAAAAGTTAACTTTACCATACGATTGCTAGACTTATAGGTCATAGAAATGTCATGGAAAAATAGCATATGTTTATAGCTGTAAGGAGTTCATGATGTTTCTTAGGAGACCTTTGTGAAAAAATACAGATACTAGTTTCTTAATTAAGTGAATCATGGTGAGTTAAATAAATTAAAAAAAAAAGACAGATGAATCAAATTTAGACCTGGCCAGTTCCTTACCCATGTGGCTCAGCAGTGATTCAGCATATAATTTCACTTAAGAAGGCATGGCTTTATAGTAACTGTGTCTTTTAAGGACAGGGTATAGGAAAGGTCTTATCATGTATGTCATGAACACATGTCTATTTTGGATATTCAGCATTACTTTTTCCTTCCTAAGGTACATAGATGTCTTTCTCAGAAGTTGTATATAGTTTTGGTGAGATGATCAATCCAGGTATATTCTTCTTCATATTAAAATCAAAGGAGCCATATTCTTTTTGCTGTGAGGCTGGAAACATTTGGTCTATTCAACTCTTTTTTTTTTTTTTTTCCCTATGATTTTGAATCTTAAGCAAGTGACTACAGGACAAGGGAATATTGGAGTTCATTATGTTACCTTCAGTGCCCTAAATGTATTTTTACATGACTAGTGCTTGCCATCCCTCATTTCTGCCCACTTCTAATCCTGGTTCCCCAACTTTTGTAAATTGATTTCTACTTTTTAAAAAATGTTTTATTTATTTTTGAGACAGAGAGATACAGAGCATGAGTGGGAGAGGGGCAGAGAGAGGGAGACACAGAATCCTTAGCAGGCTCCAGGCTCTGAGCTATCAGCACAGAGCCTGATGCAGGGCTCAAATCCACAATCTGTGAGATCATGACCTGAGCCAAAGTTGGACGCTTAACCAACTGAGCCACCCGGGTGCCCCTATAAATTGATTTCTGAGTCCTTAATATCTGTATAGTAAATGCCATTTTGCTTATATTAGAGGGAGTTGTTTCAGTTGCTTGTAACATAAGAGCCCAAACCCTACAGTGTAATATGCTATCTTGCCTGTCCAGTTGACCAGGCTGTGTAGTTGGCTACAAGTTAATGTGAGCAACGTGGGAGAGAAGTCTGATACAATGGTTTACACAGGCTTGGGCTGCATTCACAGACCTACCCAGATCCCAGGAAGTCAGTCTTGATGTACACTGTGCTGATCAGGCAACAACTTGGGTATCTGGTGTGAGCAAATATTCCTAAGACTACTGACACACTGGAAAGGCATATCTTATGTATGTCCTAGGTGGTAAGAGCTCTCTACAAACTATGTGATAGAAATAGTGTGGGCTGAAAAATTGAAAATGCAGGGTAGGAGCGTTGTAATTTCTATATTTCTGCAAGTGCTAGCCATCCATCAGAGCTGAAGAGATTTTTTTAAGAGAAGGCAATTTGTAAACTATAAAGCATCGTGCAAATGTGATGTTATGTTGAAGTATTACTAAGTAACTCATTGAACAAACGAAATGTAAGCCAATACGATGCAAGGCTGATGCAATTGCTCAGCTCTTTAGGAATTAAGATCTTTCGATATAGTAGCCACTAGCCACTTGTAGCTATTTAATAAGAATTAGGTGAAATTAGAAATTTAGTTCCTTGAGTTTCCTGGGTGGCTCAGTCAGTTAAACATCTGACTCTTAATTTCGGCTCAGGTCATGAGCTCGTGGTTTGTGAGTTGAAATCCCACATTGGGCTCTGTGCTCATGGTGTACAGCCTGCTTGGGATTCTCTCTCTCTCCATCTCTTCCCCTTCCCCACTTGTGCATACTCTCTCTCTCAAAATAAATAAATTTAAAAAATTTAGTTCCTCAGTTGTATACATCAAGTGCTCGCTAATTACATACAGCTAGCAGTTACCATATTGGACAGGATAGCTCATTTTTCCTCTATTACAGAAAGTTCTATTGGACAGTACATCTCAAGAAAAATGCTAGGATAAGATTACTGAGTCTATCGTCTCTTCTATTTTAATGACACGGAATAGTTTATTTTGAAATATAGTGTTTCCTGGTTTGACAAAACTGGAAGTATCTGTACTGAAATCCTTACTCCCAGTTGCACTGATGTGGAGATGGATGCCCTAGCCCTTCAGCCAGGGCTGGGGCTGCCTGTACCCCCATCTGGGACTTGCTGCAGAGAGGGATGGGAGGAGGCAGTGGTGAATAGAGAAAGAGCAGCTGTTTCTCGCTTTCAGCTCTTCCCAGGCTCAGGCTACTGCTCCACCCTGAAGGCATCTGCATTTAAGGCAGAACTGTCTCCCTGCATTCCCCAGGCACTTGTGCTCTGTAGCTCAGCAGGCAACCCTGACCTCTTCCTTTGGCAGCAGAGTCTGTGCAGGGACCTTGGGCTCAGTTTCCAGAGAATGACTGTGTGTTCCTGTGTTCGAGGCTACAGAGTCTCTGGAGGCAGTGAGGTTCATGTGTTCCAGACTGGTCAGGCCTGTGCTCTTCATACTCTGGTGTGAGAGAAGTGCTCCTTTCAGAAACATTTTGTATGGTTTGAACAAATGTAACAGATCATTTAATGATTATAACTAGTCTCTAAATAATTAAATCTTCAAATGGTTTTGTACTTAAGAATGGAAATTCTTAGTTTAAAAAAATAAACTTCTCATTTTCATGTATATCATGCTGGGAAATAAAATTTAGTTTACAAAAAAAAAAAATATCATAATTTTGAAGATTCCATCAGGCAGTATTTAAGGGATGACTATTAAGGTCTTCTATCCAAATAAGAGAGACTATATGCCCAACTGAGTACTGTCTTCCAAAGCATCCCTTGGATGTTTGTCCCCTTTTCCTCAGCAGCTCCCAGTGGTGAGGGTGGGAGTAAAGACAATTTGATGCCGGAGTGCATGTCAGTAAGAACGGACGTCTGGAGAAAGAGGTCTTTGATGCCTGGGAAGTGTTGGGAAGGTGGCTGGACATTCCCACAAGTGGTGGAGAAAGGACACAGGCAATCAGTCCTTTGCAGACTTCAGAAAGAATGGACACCAACAATTGTAGATTTTCCTGGGAAGGGAAAATTGTGGTGATAAGGAATGCAGTAGCCCTTCAGCTAAAATGGTCACCAACCGGGGGTGCCTGGGTGGCTCAGTCGGTTGAGCGTCTGACTTCAGCTCAGGTCATGATCTCACACTCGTGAGTTCAAGCCTCATGTCTGGCTCTGTGCTGACAGCTCCGAACCTGGAGCCTGCTTCGGATTCGCGTCTCCCTCTCTCTCTGCCCCTCCCCCACATGCACTCTGTCTCTCTCTGCCTCTCAGAAATAAAGAAAACTAATAAAAAAAAAAATTTAAAAAAAAAGTCACCAACCGATGATGTAAAATGTTTCTTGCCATGCATTTGGGAACTTCCGCTACACTTGAAGAGTGCTAGAAATGTGAATTTATAGAAATCTGTTTATATTTTCCCACTAACTTACAATTAAAACATTTTTTTTACATTTATTTATTTTTGAGAGACAGAGACAGAGCACAAGTAGGGAAGGGGCGGCGGGGGGGGTGGGGGGGGGTGGGACACAGAAACCAAAGCAGGCTCCAGGCTCTGAGCTGTCAGCACGGAGCCGATGCGGGGCTCGAACCCACAAACTGCCAGATCATGACCTGAACCAAAGTCAGATGCTCAACCGACTGAGCCACCCAGGCACCTGACTTATAATTTAAAACTATAATTGTATATGCCTGTTTAAAAAATTATGGTTGAAAGAGAAAATAAATTCACACCTGTGAATAGGACTTTTAATCCATATAACTAAAAACAAAAAGCACTTTCTAATTCCAGAATACTAAAACAACAACAACAAAATCTTCAAGACTGTAGATATATGTGTGTGTGTGTGTGTGTGTGTGTGTGTGTGCGCGCGTGCGCGCGCGCGCGCACTTCCAGGTCATTTAAGTTGACAACAGATTAGAGCTTTAGTACTAGGTAAACATTACAGGTTCAAATCCCAAGCAGGGATTAATGTTTTCTGCCCAGGTCACCGATTCCATGTTTAGCTGTTCCAGCCTGCTGTTCTCCCAGTATATGCTAGTGATTATACGAGTGGGCGCAGAGCCAACTTTCACCTTCCTTGAAGCAATGAAAACTTACCTTTTATTGCTGGTGGACAGAAGCCTCAACTAGGTAGATTACTAATTAAAGGTGTTATTTTACTATAAAGCACTTTACTTTGGAAAGGATCGTGTAAATAAGACAGACAATATTTTCCTACTTTACGCTGTAGATGAATTGATTAATAATGAATTGGCTGAAACATGAAAGAGCTGAAAATAAGTATTTGTCATTGATTTTCCATGCATTGATAATTCTGCACACCATGGGCTCTTTATTAATCACAACTTTTTTCTGAGATTTCATTTTGTAATTTTTGTGAGGCATAGGGCCTTGTCCTTTTTAGCATTATTGTTTTTTCCGATTTTTCCCTCACTTATATGGCAATCTCCTGGTGAAATTAAAAGTTTTATCATGTGGGGTCTAAGTGAATTGTCCAAAGATAAAGTGGTTGGAAATGAAAGTCCCCAATCATAAGTTGTTATGTGCTGTGAACCCAAGAATATATTATAATTTTTTACTAAATTTTAATTACAGATAATTTACTGTAAAAGTAATGATATTCAAAAAATTTAACTGCAACCAACCCCCAAATCTGAGTTGAGGATGCAGATTACATAAAAGATTTGTTAGCCAAACATTTTAACAGCCACTAATAATGTTAGTCAAAAAGAGAAAAAATTAGTTTTTTAAAAGGTGAACACATAGTTAAATAGGGCAAGTAAGCATAATGAATTTGATATTTTATACTTATGAAAGTGAATTTTAAAGTTTCAAAAAGTAAAATAACTTGTCCATGTTCTCAAGCATAAAGTCTATATAATTATAGTTAAGCAAAAGTATTAAATATAAAAGCCAACATTTACAGAGCATTTGCTGTGTGGTAAGCACACAGATTATCTCATTTAATCCTATAACAATCTGAGAGGTAAGGACTATTAACATCTTCATTTACAGATGATAAAAACCGGGGTTTAAAAAGGTTGAGTAATTTGCATAAGGTCACAGAGCTGGAGGAGACAGATGTGGCAGTCTGACTGCAGAATCCTAGTACTTCACACTGTCTTAGGGTGAAAAAAAACTTATTCCCTGAATCCCAGATACTGGCACTAAAGCATTTAAAAAATTAAAAGCAGGGGCACCTGGGTGGCTGAGTTGGTTAAGCAGCTGACTTACTGCTCAGCTGGTGAGATCGCTGACAGCCCAGAGTCCGCTTGGAATTCTAGCTTTCTCCTGCCTCTCTCTGCCCCTCCCCCACTCGCACCTTTTCTCTCTCTCAAAATAAATAAACTTTAAAAAAAAAAAGGTTGTCTTTATTTATTTATTAAAAAAAAATTTTTTTTTAAATGTTTTTATTTATTTTTGAGACAGAGAGAGACAGAACATGAGCAGGGGAGGGGAAGAGAGAGAGGGAGGCACAGAATCTGAAGCAGGCTCCAGGCTCTGAGCTGTCAGCACAGAGCCCGACGTGGGGCTTGAACTCACTGCGAGATCATGACCTGAGCTGAAGTCGAACACTCAACCGACTGAGCCACCCAGGTGCCCCTTTATTTATTTTTTTAATGATTATTTATTTTTGAGAGAGAGAAAGAGCAAGAAGATGAGGGGCAGAAAGAGAGGCAGACACAGAATCCAAAGCAGGCTCTAGGCTCTGAGCTGTCAGCACAGAGCCTGATGTGGGGCTCCAACTCAGGAACTGTGAGACCATGATCCTGAGCCGAAGTCCGACGGTTAACCGACTGAGCCACCCGGGTGCCCCTAAAAAAAAAAAAAAAGGTTGTCTTTAAAAAAATAAATAATTAAAAGCAAGCATGTTTAAAATAAGGGCAGTACATAGTGAAGGTAAACATGGAATGCAGTGCTATAAGTGAAAATACAGTGAGTGATTAAAACTATCAACCTTGTGGGCTTGGTCGGTTAAGCGTCCGACTTCGGCTCAGGTCACGATCTCGCGGTCGGTGGGTTCGAGCCCCGCGTCGGGCTCTGTGCTGACAGCTCGGAGCCTGGGGCCTGTTTCAGATTCTGTCTCCCCCTCTCTGTCCCTCCCCTGCTTGCTCTCTAGCTCTCTCAAAATAAATACAAATTTAAAATAAGAATTAAAAAAAACACCCAACAGGGGCACCTGGGTGGCTCAGTCGGTTAAGCGGCCGACTTCGGCTCAGGTCACGATCTCGCGGTCGGTGGGTTCGAGCCCCGCGTCGGGCTCTGTGCTGACAGCTCAGAGCCCGGAGCCTGTTTCAGATTCTGTGTCTCCCTCTCTCTCTGCACCTCCCCCGTTCATGCTCTGTCTCTCTCTGTCTCAAAAATAAATAAATGTTAAAAAAAAAAAATTAAAAAAAAACAAAAAAACAAAAAAACTATCAACCTTGTGAGCCTGCAGTGGGTTACAGAAGGAAATGTGGCTACTTCTGGGGTGTCAGTATTTAATGTGGCCTTAAATGGCTAAGTGCATTTCTAAATAGCACACAATCCTGGCTTCAGCACTAATTTAGTGCATGGGTAAGTGGCTTAGCTTGCACAGTCTGTTTTTAAAAAATTAAACGTTTTTATCAAGATACTAAGAACATTTTACTTATGTATATATCACACTGGCTTGTATTTGAGGTGAAGTTATAAGAAAAGAAATGAAAAAAATCCCACTTGCCTTTTCAGGGACGGAGAGTATGGGGGCTTCTTGGAGCCGCATGGGCGCAGGCTCCATCTGCTCTGCACCTGCTGTCTGGGCTTGCTCCTCTACGGAGGTTTCTTCAGAAAAAGAACAGATGGGAGGGCTGGAGGTAAGTAAAAATGCCACTTTCAAACCCTGAAGAGTTCTGAGTTTCCAAAAGCTTCGTTCTGCAAGACATTAATCTGTGTTTTAAAATGTTTTATGGCAGCGCATATGCTTACAGCGTTAACCTCATTTTACAAGCAATTGCGACAGAGATCTGGAGCAGAAATCACGAAAGGGTCTCCTTCCAGAAGATGCTCCCAGAGCGACCGGGGTTTAAACCGCTGTTCTTGCGAGGGGCCGCCCAGCTGCTGGGAAGCCAGGAGGTTCGCAGTTGGCACCAACTAGAAAGGAGGCACTTGGGGCGCTGTGACGGACGTGTCCCCGCTCAGGGGTCATCAGTGGTCACCTGGCACTAAGCCGCGGGGCTACACCTGACCTGCGAGTCTGGCGATCAAACCGGCTCCTCGGTGGGTGGGCGGGGTCTGAACCGCCTCCCCCCCCCGCCCCCCCAGCCCGCTCTCCCCGAGAGGCCGGGGTCCGAGGCCACTCCGGTCGTCAACCGCATCTGCAGGGTCCTGTCCCTCGCTAACCAAAGATGGAGGGAGCCCGTCCCTCCGCCCAGAGCACACGCAGGAGCGCAGCGGCCTGGTTGCTCCCTGCACCCTGGACACAGCCACCTGCTGCTCCTCGCTCACCCCGACCTCCAAGCTCTCACCAGCCTGCCCCCTTTCCCTCCGCAGTCACCGGCCACAGCGCTGGTTTCGCCTCGGGGTGACAGCTCTCAGGGACCGGACCGGGTCTCCTCGGGGTGACGGGACCCGCGAATGGGGACGGGGTGTCCTCAGAATGACTGGACCCGGGGACGAGGACTGGGTTTCCTCAGAATGAGGAGACAAGCGGAGAGGGGTCTCCTCAGAATGACGAGACCCGGGGACGGGGGTCTCCTTAGAATGACGGGGCCCGCGGAGGAGGACTGGGTCTTCTCGGCTCCGCGGACGGGGGTCTCCTCGGAGTGACGGGACAAGCGGACGGGGGCGGAGGTCTCCTCCGAGTGACGGGACCCGCGCGCCCCGGGACGGGGTTTCCTCAGAACGACGGGACCCGCGGCCGCGAGGCCTCCAGGGCGCCCCCTCCCCCCCCCCCCCCCCCGGGCAGGCCGCGCGCCCCTCCCCGCGGGCCGCCCTCCGCCGCCGCGCGGCCGGGATCCGGGCTGGGTTCGGGCCCCGCAGGCCGCGGCGCCGCCTCTTCCGCCCTCCGCCGGCCCGCGTGCGTCAGCCTGCGCCGCCCCGCCCCGCCGCCGCCGCCGCTGCCGCCGCCGCCGCCGCCGCCGCCCGCGCGAGGCCGCCTCAGCCTGGCCCGGGCCTCGAGCGGCGCACGGCGCAGGTCCCTCCCGCCATGGCCCTGGGAGGCGGCAGCACATGGCGGCCGCAGCGGCCATGAGCGCGCCCGCGGCCCGCCCCGGCCCCCCCTAGAGCCCGCCGCCGCCCCGGCCGCGCCACGGCCCCGCCGCCCCCGGCCCCGCCGCCCCCGGCCCCGCCGCCCCGCCGCCCCGCGCCCGCCGCCGCCGCCGCCGCCATGGGCGTGCAGGGCTTCCAGGACTACATCGAGAAGCACTGCCCGAGCGCCGTGGTGCCGGTGGAGCTGCAGAAGCTGGCCCGGGGCAGCCTGGTGGGCGGCGGGCGGCAGCGGCCCCCGCACACGCCGCTGCGCCTGCTGGTGGACGCCGACAACTGCCTGCACCGCCTGTACGGCGGCTTCTACACCGACTGGGTGAGCGGCGGCCAGTGGAACCACATGCTCGGCTACCTGGCCGCGCTGGCCAAGGCCTGCTTCGGCGGCAACATCGAGCTCTTCGTCTTCTTCAACGGCGCGCTCGAGAAGGCGCGGCTGCACGAGTGGGTCAAGCGGCAGGGCAACGAGCGCCAGACGGCGCAGCAGATCGTCAGCCATGTCCAGAACAAGGGCACCCCGCCGCCCAAGGTCTGGTTCCTGCCGCCCGTCTGCATGGCGCACTGCATCCGCCTGGCGCTCATCCGCTTCCACGTCAAGGTGCGGCCCGTGGGGGCCGGGGCCGGGGTCGCCGCCGCCCCCCCCCCCCCACCCCGGGATGGGGGGAGGGGCGGGAGCAGGGCGCAGGCCGGGCGAGTCCGGGGTCGGAGGGCGCGGGGGCGCAAGATGGACGCGCGGCCTGGCGTCCGGCGGGCGGGGGAGCCCGGAGCCCCGGCCGCGCCGCGGGCTTGCGAGGTGCGGGCCCCCCCGCCTCCCTTCCCCTCCGCTCCGGGCGCGACGCTCGTCTCGCGGGTGACCGTGCTCGCGCAGCAACAGGTTTTCGGTGCGAGCGAGTGGGCTGCGCGGCCACGCGAGGGGGTCCCGGCGGGGCTGTGCAAGCCGCTCGCTGCTGTCACACGGCGTCCTAGCCGGGGGCAGACTGCCGGGGCCTGCCGAGGTGCACCGCTTTCGAGAGAGGACACGCGCCTTGGGTCCGCGTTCCCTCCGAGACCACACTTTTGAGAGAAATTGTCCGAGTTTTGTGTGCGCCAGATTTCAAAGAATTGTGAGATCTGACATGACGGAATCTCGTCAGTTCTGGGACTTACAGTCTTGGGTTTTGTGCATCTGTTGCGAAAGGCGTAGCGGCAAGAGTTAGGGCGAAGGGGAATGGGAACCCGATTTCCAGGGATGATGTCTCCGCACGGGGGGCCTCGGCCACTTTGGGCCGGGCACCCCGGTAATCAGAGCCTCTGCTGTCCCTTTGGCAGAGGGCTCCACGCTGCACCCGGGCCAAGGGCAGCTTCGGGACCCAGCAGCCACTGCAGAGATAACATGCAAATCAATGACCCTAGGCTTCGTTTGGATTGCTTCCTCGTTCATTGCTTTTTGTAAAAATCTGGGGGGCTGTTTTGGTTTTCTGGCTCTGGCCACCGTGTCTGTCGTACAACTTGTTTGTCTTGCCATTATTTCTGCTTGCAACCGCTTGAGCCCAAAGTTTCTGAAATTCAGTCTTCCTGACTGCCTGAGTTGAGATGGTGGTGGGGAAGCCTAAAGTGATAGCGGAAGTCCCACCCCAATCCTGTTGCAATTGGTGACGGGGTTTGCGAGTCTGCGGGTCGAGGCGGCTGGGAGATCGGGGATTGGTGTGTGGGCCTGGCAGAGACACAGCCAGCGTCCCCAGGGAGTTTGGGTGAGCGCCTAGGGCTGCTGGCATTTTCTGCCCTGGAGCCCGGGCTCAGGGAAGTAAGGCAGCCTGGACTCCCGGCCGAGATCCACCTCCTGACTGTGTCCGAGAAGTATTCCGAGAGGAAACTAGCGCTGAAAAGACAGGATGAGCTTTTGGTCAGACGACTTTCAAATATTAGGAAGGATTGGATTCGGTGTGTCTATCTTTGAGAGCGCTGCTGAATTCTTTATTTAACTGTAAAAAAGTTTATCTTTGCATCCCTGTGAATGTGTGGCTTGCCTACTAGGTGCTCAGAAGTTTGACCAATGTGTGAATGTTTGGACACTAGATTTAAGATAATTTCTTCCACTTAGCTTTCCAGACACAAGACGATATTTTTTGCTTTAGGTAAGCTTTTGATTCCCAGTATAGAAGCACAGTATAGTGTTGGTTGCTCAGGTTAGTGCAATAATAACTCAATTACCTGGAGGCCGCTTGACCTGGCAGTCTCACCGTTTTGGAAGACGTCTAAGAAATTTAGCTACTAGAAATTTCTCAGCAGCCAAATAAGAGATCAGGAAGTTTTGGTACTGTGACCCCCTCCTCCCCCCCCCCCCCCCCAAAAAAAAAGCCCCACAAAAAATAAAACCAAAGCTTTCTCTTTCCTCACCGGAGAAGCAAATCTTCTCCTTATAGACTGCCCTCTTCTTTTCAGATGTGGTTCTGATAAGCTTGGTTATCTGTTTCTAAGGTCAGCGTGAGAAAAGGGTGTAGAGGAAAGTCTGCCAGAGGCAGGAGCACCATTAATAGCAAGAAGTGACACTTCAAAAGGGAGAAGATTAAAAAAAGCCGTAAAAACCAGACGTAATTCTGGGGCTACTTTGGAATAAGGAGAACAATTTTATGTATTTGAGGAGCCCCTGAGGGTTCTCTTAAGAGAATGGAGCGATGTGTACTATTTTTAAAAGATGCCCATTAAAGTGGTTAAGTAAATTAAAAGCATGAGAATATATGACTGTATACCTGCTAGAATGGCTAAAATAAGCCATACCAACACTACTAAGTGCTGGCAAGAATGCTGAGCCTCTGGAAGCAGTTCACGTGGCTGGTGGGCATGCATGCGGGCGCACCACCCTGGAAACCAGTTCCGCAGTTAATGTTAAGTATACATTCACCCTGTGACCCAGCAGTCCCTCTCCTGGGTAATTACCTAAGGAAACTTTTGTTCATGCAGGAACCCTACTTTGGTGTTCCTGGCAGTTTTATTCATAATAGCTAGTGCTGGAAACAAACGAAATATCCTCTAGTGGGTGACTAAACAAACTGGTCCTTCCATAGGGTGCAGTCTTCCTCACCAATGAGAGGGAGGAAGTATTGATACAGATACAGGCAACTACTGGGGTGAATCTCTAAGAATTTATGCTGAGTGAAAGAAGGCAGGCTCAGAAGGTGTGATTCTCTTTCTATGACATTCCCCTGAAGATGAGGCTGCATTGATGGGGACCAGATGAGTGGTTGCCAGAGGGGTGGGGGTGGAGTTGGGCGTGGACATAAAGGGACAGCAGGAGCTTTTTGGGGTGATGGAGCTTTTCTGTACCCTGATGGTGGTGGCAGTTACGTATTTTAAAACATACAGCTACACACCAGAAGTACGTAAAAGTTCATTTTACTGTACGATAACCACGATTTTTTTCTACATAAATTATATAAAATTGACAAAGGAATTGACGTAAAATCTCACTCTATGTAATGTTGGGCACGTGAGGCACATGTCTTATAAAAATCTGCCATCTTGTTGGCCTCCTGGGCTTTTGTAAACTGGCAGAAAGCCTTAATTTCCTGTCAGTTTTGCTTAGAGAAACCTTTTTTTACTTAGAAGACTATGTCTTTGATAGAGTAATAATTGTAATTTTTTTGTACAGTAATAATGATATATTTTTAACCATTAGAAGTTGGCGTATGAATCGGCTAATTTTGTTGAGGTGTTTGGACTGCCTGGCCTGAACTTGGCTTCTGCTAGGTACTGGGAGTGTTTCCTCTTGTGTATTTTGAGTCATCACAACCTTTGAAACTTCAGTGAGGGACTGATTTATTTAAAAATCTTGGTGGCATTAAATCCCTAGACCTTTTCTCAGTGATCCTGCTGCAAGACTGGAGTCGGTGTGCGGGTTTAAAATGAAAACCTTCAGATCTTACCCTGAGTCGG
This sequence comes from Neofelis nebulosa, assembly GCF_028018385.1. Lineage (NCBI taxonomy): Eukaryota > Metazoa > Chordata > Mammalia > Carnivora > Felidae > Neofelis > Neofelis nebulosa. The sequence goes on along the minus strand of NC_080793.1, from coordinate 94,139,522 downwards.
GGCTCTAGCGTGTTTACTTAGAGCTGACATAAGAAAGCCGAGCTGCTGTTTTACGACAGTGGAAGTCTGTGAGTGAGATTTGGCTGTGACTTGAGTTTTGGGGGATGACAGTCCCTATCCTGGCGTACCTGGTGGGACAGGGACCGACTTGTGGACAGGGACCGACTTGTCGGGTGCCTGCCCTTGCTGGGCCCTTTCACAGAGCTGTCTCATTTGGCCTGCGGCAGGGTTTTGTTACTCATTTTGTATGGAAAGAGACAGAATTGCTGAGTAGGCGACATCAGGGGACAAGTAACCAGTAACTTTCTCAAGAGGGAAGTGCGGAGTTGAAGGCAAAGTTCAGTTTCTTTGTGTAAGAATGCCTCGGGGGTGTGCCTGCCTGCAGTTCACTCCCAGGTCAGATCCCATAGCACAGCGCCTCTGCTCTGTTTTCCAGCCACTGTGGGAGTGGGAGCAGCAGGGTTTCTGCCCAGAGACGCTAAAAACCAGCAGTACACCTTGTTCTCAAGGACCTCAAATTGACCAGGGAATACTTAGGTTCAAAACTGACCACATTACAAGTAAAACCAGTCATCCTTTTAAAATCCTTAGTTTAAAATACTTATTTTCTTCCATTGTACGGGTTTTAGGCTGGCTTATCTCAGCCTAAGGTCTTCAGGGTTCATCCATGTTGTAATGTTGTGTCAGTTTCCCTCCTTTTTAAAGGCTGCGTAATATTCTGTGGACCGTCCATTTGGTCTGCCCACAGAGGCTTGGGTTGCTTCCCGTTTTGTCTGTTGTGAATAATGAAGAATGCTGCAGTGAACTTGGGTGGGCAAAAATCTGACCGAGTCCCTGCTTTCAATTCTTTTGGAGAAGTGCCCAGAAGTGGAATTGGTCGTTGTATGGTAATTCTGTGTTTAATTTGTTGAGGAATTGCAATGCTGTTTTCCACAGCAGCTGCCTATGTATGTTTTATATTATACTTTGCACAATAATATACTACCAGTAGTTTCAATTTCTTGACATTATGATCACAGACTACATTATTCAGCTACTTGCTTTTTTTTTTTATAAGGATGTAAAAAACTTTCCATGTCTATATGGTTCTAATTCTTTTATTTTTTATTTTTTTTTAATGTTTATTTATTTTTGAGAGAGAGAGAGAGAGAGACAGAGTCAGAGCGTGAGTAGGGGAGGGGCAAAGAGGGAGACACAGAATCTGAAGCAGGCTCTAGGTTCTGAGCTGTCAGCACAGAGCCCGATGCAGGGCTTGAACTCACGAACTGCCAGATCATGACCTGAGCTGAAGTCAGACGCTTAACCTACTGAGCCACCCAGGCACCCCTCTAATTCTTTTTAATGCCTGCATGGTGTTCGATAATTTCTCCAGCGCCTGCAGAGGTACATGCACAAACTTTAAAAACCTTAAAGGACTATTGAGCCAGCATTGCCAGACTTCACATTTTTCAGGAAAGCCAGAAATCCAGATCTTTATTTACAATTATCCCATTTAAAAAATACTGTTTAAGCGAAGCAAAATAGACAGTGGGCTGGATTCTGCCCTCCAGCCCCCGGTTTGTGATTTCAGCGTTGATTTCTAGAACACTCATCACCTTATCTAAATCTCTCTTCCCTTTTCTTAAAGTTAGACGGACCAAAGCCAACCTTTCCCCTCTGTCTGCCTTGTTCGAACCCTTTTCAGTCATCAAAGTGCTCCCGTTTCCTGGGGCTCCTGAAATAAGATAATCGTCTGCTTCTCTCCATTACATGTTCTTCCTTCTCATAATCCCAGCGTCGCCCCTTTGAGGGTACTGCTGTCTGTGTGCTCATGCGGCACCTGCCTGGTCCCGTGGCCTGCACAGACCTGACGGACAGCTGGTGGTATGCGCTTGAGACCGAGTCTACCAAGCCCCATTCACACAGCTGACCACGCACCCCCTGCCTCCTGTCCTTCACATCCAGTGGCCATTGTGTTTGTGTTTGCGCTTTAGCCACCCCAGAGCAGGACCCTGTACTTAGTGGGAAACTTCACTGTTGACTTCAAATGTCGTCTCCCCTCTGCAGCCCGACCCCTTTTGAGCTGGTCTTCACTGTGTTTCTGTTCCACCCTTTGTGCACTTGGTCTGATGCTGCTTGTAGCCCTAGCTGGTTCGAGTCTCATGACTGTCCACTTCGAGGTTATGCTCCTTGCCTAGAGTCCCCCCCCCGGTATTTTGAGCCCCAGCCTGCCTGTCCCTCCACCAGCCCGGCCATCTTCCACGTGCCCCACTCCTCCTCCTCACTCCAGTACCGCCACCATGTTAACTCACCACGTGGAGCCACTGGGCCTAACAGGCGCTTGTGCAAACGCATTGGTGGTTGTGAAACGAGATTATCATGTGTTTACCACTGTTGGGAAAAAATGATATAGAATAATAAAATTGAGCACAAAGTACAGCGCAAGACTTATACTAAGGGTAGATACCGTTTCATTCACCTTTGCCTGGGCAGTCGTCAGAGTCGCATCTGCATTGTGACCGGCCTCCCACACCTGTCACTTCACTGGTGGAACTCATCCTGCACACCATGTCGTGCCGCCTGTGGGCCCCTCAGGTCAGTCATTCCTACCAACATCTTGAACAAACCATTAATCCAGACTCCGTGTTGAGGCTCAGACCCTCCTGTGATCTGAGCTCTTTCCACCTGCCTGCGTGGCTCCCGGTTCCTGTGTTGTGCTTCATCAGTGCTCCAGCCAGCCCACTCACTGCTTCCCCAGAAACGGCCTGCTTCCCTAGAAACGGCCTGCTTCCCCGCTCTTCTCGAGGTGCTCCTTCGTGTCTAACTGCCCACATCTGCTGGTTGGAATTTTGCTCATACTTTAAAGCCCATCTCAGGCACGGCCTTCCTTCACAGAGCCTCTGATGTTCCCAGAGATAGGCCAGGGACAAGTGCAGCGCCCTGCTTTCCTGTGTTCCACCTTGTTGTGGCTACCTGTGTGCGTATCCCCAGCTGTCAGCTCCTGGAGCGCTGGGACTCCGTTCACTCCTGCGTGGGTTTAGTATGGGTGTCGAACTTTTTAGTCACATATTTGCTTTGTACTATTTATATAGACAGAGAAATTTCATTATTTTCTTCTAACATCTGGATCAATGCCATTATGTAAGATTTATTTTCTCACCTTAAATTTCTGATAATCTCTTTTCTGACTGGTTCCCAGTGATGATTCTTCTTCCCTTTGGCAAATATTGAGTGCCTGTTACTGGCCAGGCATGGAGGAGCGACTACATAGGAAAGAAAGGAATCCTCCAAGGAACTTAGTCTACTGACAGGGGGCTTGTTCATGAAGACTTCTCAAGTGTCACCATCTTGAAATAAGGTAGATCGATCTGAGTTTCAACTTCATAAATTCTGAAACTTAAATTTTCATGTATTGGAGGGGCACGTGGGTAGCTCAGTCAGCTAAGTGTCTGACTTTGGCTCAGGTTATGACCTCACGGTTCGTGACTTTGGCTCAGATTATGACCTCACGTTGGGCTCTGTGCTGACAGCTCAGAGCCTGGAGCCTGCTTCGGATGCTGTGTCTCCCTTTTTGCCTCTTCCCTGCTTGCACTCTGTTTGTCTGTCTCTCAAAATAAATAAACATTAAAAAAAGTTAAAGTAAAAATTTTCATGTAATGTATTATGGAGTAAGATTTTTAACAAGGACAGGATTGCTAGGAGTTAGCTGAAGCTTGAGGAGATTAGTATAGTAGGCTAACTAAACACTGAGGACAAATAATGTTGGTGTTTCTTTTTTTAAAATTTTAAAAAAAATTGTTAAATTTTTAAAAAGTTTATTTATTTATGAGAGAGAGAGACAGACAGACAGACAGCATGAGTGGGGGAGGGACAGAGAGAGAGGGAGACACAGAATCTGAAGGAGGCTCCAGGCTCTGAGCTGTCAGCCCAGAGCCTGATGGAGAGCTCAAACTCACAAACTGTGAGATCATGACCTGAGCTGATGTCAGATCCTTAACTGACTGAGCCACCCAGGCACCCCAGTTTTTAAAGTCGATAAAGTTTAATTTACATGTTCGTTATGACATCCACACTCTTACTTGTTTTTTTAGTGGAGAAAGAAAACAGTTTTATCATTGGATAAGCGGTGGCATCAAGGCAATCTATTAAAGAGATCGCAACAAAAAAAAGAATCTCAGCCTGTCACATGGCCTGCAGCCACAGTCTGTGCTAATGGTGCGCTCTGATGTTACCATCTAAAGGAAAAGTAAAACCTCTGTCTTTTGACAAGTAGGAAGTTACCTCTTGGAGCCAAGTGTCTAGGCTTCCTGAGAGATTGGGGAGATGGGACACAACCCTCCTTTTATTATTATATGTTCTTAATTTTATTTTTTTAATTGTGGTAAACTATAAAGTTGGTGTTTTTTTTTTTTTTTTAACCGTTTAAACCATTGTTAAATGTACAGTGCAGTGTCACAGAGCACGTTCACTGCTGTGCAGCTGTCCTCATCACCCATCTCCAGAACTTCTCATTCTCCCAGACCTAACCTTGTCCCCACCAAATACTAACTTCTGTCCACCACCCCCTCCCAGCCCCTGGCACCCACCACCTGCTCTCTGTCTCTGAATTTCACTGCTGTAAGGACCTCATGTAAGTGGAGTTGCCCAGTATTTGTCCTTTTATGACCAGCTTACTTCCCTGAGCATAGTGTCCCTCAAGGCTCATCCATGTCATAGCAGGTGTCAGGATTTTATTCCTTTATAAGGCTGACTAATATTCCATTGTGTGTACACACCACATTCTCTTTATTTATCTGTCGATGGACCCCTAGGTTGCTTTTGGCTATTGTGAATGATACTGCTACGAAAATGGGTGTACAAATATCTGTTTGAGTTTCTGCTTTCAGTTCTTTGGGAATATGCCTGGGAGTGGAATTCCTGGAATGGAGGGTGGTTCTGTGTGCAGGTTTTTGAGGAATGGTCCTGCTGTTTTCCATGGTAGCTGTGCTATTTTACATTCCCACACCCAATGTGCGAGGCTTCAGTTTCTCCACATCCTCATCAATGCCTGCTTATTTATGTTTTTTTTTGTGTGTGTGACAGTAGCCATCCTAAATAGGTGTTGAATGGTATCTCATTGTGGTTTTGATTTGCATTTCCTTTATGATTAATGAAGTCGAGAATCTTTTCATGTGCCACTCCCTTATTTAAGAAAAAAATTTTTTTAATGTTTTATTTTATATTTGAGAGAAAGAGAGAGAGAGAGAGAGAGACCATAAGCAGGGGAGGGGAAGAGAGAGGGAGACACAGAATCTGAAGCAGGCTCCAGGCTCTGAGCTGTCAGCACAGAGCCCGATGCGGGGCTCGAACCCATGAGCGGTGAGATCATGACCTGAGTCGAAGTCGACGCCCAACCAACTAAGCCACCCAGACGCCCCTCCACTCCCTTATTTTAAAAGAAATTCTTTTTCCTGGCTTTTAAGACCACTGCAACCAATTCTTAGAGAATACAAAAGAGATGTGTAAGGTAAGAAGCTGTTCAGCTCTGATTCCAGATTTCATGATGGGTGAGACGTAGTTTTAGACATCTCTAATATATGTTATAACTTTAAATTGCTCTTTGAACAACAGTAAAAACCTTCCACCAAATCGGAGTTAACTTTTATGTCCTTGTTCCTGTGCTGGACTTGAGCAGGATCTCACCCACCTAGAACCTGGTTACTAGAGCTCAGATCAAGGTGTCGTTTTTGAAAAAACAAAAGAATTTAGGTGACTCATATCCTCTTATGTTCAGGTTAACTGACATCTTCTAAATCTCATAGGTGGCAGGAGGGTGTGTCGCATTCTTCCCTAAGCTGGCGTGAAACCATTCTAAACAAAGACCTCACACGGTATTTTTTTTTTTCTTTATATCAGAAGATCTATTTAAGACAACTCACTGTGTTTCAGGTCCCATATGTTTGAAAAGTGTGATGAAGCCCACCCTTTCTCACACAGTTTCTTAAAGACAAATGGTAGCTGACTTTTGTCAGCACTTACTGATGAATGACTGAGCTGTTTACAGGTAGTAGCTCATTAACTGTCGCTGCTGCCCTGTGAGGTAGGGAGGGCATGATTTGCAGATCAGGAAGGGAAAGTGCAGGAAGTGTTAGAGCAGTGGGGCTCACCCACCTGGCGCCAGAGACAGAAACCTTCCTGTGCCAAGTGCCTTGACCCTGGAGATTAGGAGTATGTAGCAGTGTGAGCTCGTCGTCTGACGGGACCGTCCCCATAGCTGTTGTCAGCATTAATAAGTAGCTATACTCTCAGAGTAAGCTTGGGGAACTTTTTGGTAAGCATTTCTTGTGAAAATACAGAGTTCTAATGGACATGCCTTTTTTAATGACACGCATGAGATGAGAAGATTCACCTGGGGTTTGGAGGCTGGAACACAGGCTAAGTGTCGGAGGCTGCATCGAGGCTCAGTGCAGCGTCCCTCACTGGGACCAGCGGCGGGCATTTTGCCAGCTGCTGAGGCTCTTCCACCCCGATGGTATGTGTTTCTGGAACCAGGTGGGCATGGAGGCAGGCGAGGCGCTTTGTGCTTCCCACGTGGTTCCCAGCCAGGAGCCGGAGCCGGTGCTTGAGTTGTGCGTGCAGGGGCTCTGGGGTGCACCCCACATCTGCCCAGCAATGGCAGCCACAGCGAGTCAGTGAAGGCCTAGTGCCTTTAAGGTGGTGGTGGTCTCGGGGAGCCAACCCAGGGTTTTCCTTACTGAGGCTATACACAATTCCAAGTTTGGCTCGCTCTGGGGGAGGGGAGGCTTTACCCCCTACTACCACTCGCTTGTAGGAAGGAATGTCTCAGGGCGTTGTGTTTTAGCTTGCTTTATAGTTTCTTGGAGTTAAGTTGAAATAATTATCCCAGTATTGTATGTGATAATTTTTACTCACTTCTAAAATTAGAATTAAGAACTAGGTGTACCAGTTTCGTTGTATTGCGCCCAGTTTGCGCCTGGAGCTGGAGGCCAGGGAATCAGAGAAGCAGGTGCTGTCCATGGGCAGGTCAGGTGGGAGGCGAGCCCGGGAGCGCAGGGTTTGCAGGCTCAGAGAGAAGGTGCTTGGAAGAGAAGGACAGCCAGTGCCTATCAGACCCTGCTTCTCTGAAGCTTAACCTCTGGCATTTAAGTAAAAAAAAAATTGTTTTTTAATTTTTGAGAGAGAGCAAGAGTGAGAGTGAGAGACAGAGAGAATCCCGAACAGGCTCCATGCTCAATGTGGAGTCTGACATGGGGGTCCATCCCATGACACTGGGATCATGACCTGAGCTGAGATCAAGTGTCGGACACTCAACAGACTGAGCCACCCAGAGGCCCGTGTGGCATTTAATTTCTATCTTTAATTAAATAATTACTTCTCAAGTCCTGTTTTGATGCAGCCTAGACCCTTGCCCTGACCCAGTCCTGCACCCTCGCTTTGATCAGGCTCTGTGATGCGGGTCCTGAGGCGTTGTCCACGGGCCCTGGGCAAGTGGACTTGGTTCACATGGCTGTGGGTCTGTAATGACCCAGGCTCACCTGTGGTGGGCTCTCCTGCTTCCCGAAGCCCCACCATCTGCGGAGAGAGATGTTTTCACATAATAGGCTCTTTGACTGTGCTGTTCATGCCCGTTAATGCTTTGTTCACCTGGCGAAGTAGCTTAAAATAGTCTTCCAGCTGGTGTCTTGTAGACTGTTGACTTTTTTCTTTTTAAAATAAACTTCTTACTGTGGAATAATTTTAGGTTTATAGAAAAGTTGCCAAGATGGTACAGAGAGTTCCCGAATATCCTTCCCTTTGCTTCCGTGCGTGGTAACAGCCTGTGAGCACGCACAGTCGTCAAAACTAAGAAGCTCGCATCGGTGTGCACGGTGAACTGGGGTGTGCTTCGTTCCCATCTCTTCCCTCCTTCCACCTGGGGCCTTTTAGGCTCTGGGCTGATCTGGGGTGCCCTGTGGCCTTCAAGTGTCTCGTCTCCCCGGGGCCCTTCTGGGCCAGGACAGCTCTCAGCCTCTGCTTCTTTGGTGATCTTGGCACTCTGGATCCGTGAGCAGCTGTTTTGTAGGCTGGCCTCCAGTTTGGGCTGCCTGATATTTTCTCGTGTTTTTTTTGGGGGGGGCGCCCCAGAGGTGCAGTGCCCTTTTGTCGCATCGTACCATGCTGGAGTCTGCCGGCTGCTGCCCCGGGACACCACTTCATCCTGTTTGCTGGTTTGCTCCTTTGCTGCTTCGGAAGTGGTCTTTTAGGGCAGCCCCTATTTGAGGGGCTGGTGTGGGTGAGCTTCAGCTGCTGGGGAGGGATTTCACGTTATTGCTGGAATTCTTCTGTAGGGCATCTTCTTCCCCTTTGTTTGGACTCTTATAGGCCCATGTATCTGTCTCATACTTTGGGGTAAAACCCAGCATGACATTCTTTATTTTCTTGTGCACGCTGTTCCAGCTTTGGCCATTGGGAGTCTTTCGGGTGGGTTCCTGTGTCCTTCATTTTCTGAGCACCTCCTTCCTTTCTGGTACACAGGTATGTGGCTGCAGGCCTGTCTTGGATTTCCCTGCCCCAGCATCACCCATTTTTCTCAAGGGCCCTGGTTCCATTTAGTGAACGGAATTTAGAAACCAGATGGAGGTGGGGTGTTCTTGCTCCTAAGGTGTGGCTTTTCAGCCCTTGGTTGACAGCTGGGAGCTGTGCATGTGCTCACTTACGTCTGATGATTTCTCTGCCTGTCTGTGTTGTCACCTACACACCAGTTCGTAGGATGTCTCCATGGCTCAGCTGGCACCACAGGGTTGTGCCAGCCTCCTCCCTTTGCCCCAGTGTAACCCCGTTCTCTGACAGTGGGACACCTGGCTCGTCCACCACACATGAAGTGGTCTCAGTGCTGTCACCTGCACCCCTACACCCTCAAGATACACATTACCAAGAGGGGTCAGTCCTGTCTGATCTGGTTTTAATTTGCATATGTTAAAGTTCATTCTCAGTGTGAGATGTGCAGTTGTATGAGTTGGACAGTGCATAGAGTCATGTGTGTCCACCACCCAGACCTCTGGCTCTTATCTGTGTCCTCTTGTGGTACGGCCCCAACAGGCTTTCATCACTTGCCTGTTGGGGAGGATTGTGTCTCTGTCACCTTGTGGTCTTGAGGCCATGTTGCCTTTCCTCAGTTAAAGGCATGGTATTTTTTTTTTTAATATAATTTATTGTCAAATTGGTTTCCATACAACACCCAGTGCTCATCCCAACAAGTGCCCTCCTCAATGCCCATCACCCATTTTCCCCTCTGCCCCACCCCGCATCCACCCTCAGTTTGTTCTCAGTATTTAAGAGTCTCTTATAGTTTGCCTCCCTCCCTCTCTGTAACTTTTTTCCCCCCCTTCCCATCCCCTATGGTCTTCTGTTAAGTTTCTCAGGATCCACATATGAGTGAAAACATACGGTATCTGTCTTTCTTTGCCTGACTTATTTCACTTAGCATAATACCTTCCAGTTCCATCCATGTTGCGATAAATGGCCAGATTTCATTCTTTCTCATTGCCACGTAGTATCCCGTTGTATATACAAACCACATCTTTATCCATTCATCAGTTGATGGACGTTTTTTAAAGTTTATTATTTTATTTTATTTTTGTTTTATTTTATTTATTTTATTTTGAGAGAGAGAGGGACAGAGAGAATCCTAAGCAGGCTCTGTGCTGTCAGCACAGAGCCTGATGTGGGGCTTGAACTCACTAACTGTGAGATCATGACCTGAGCTGAAATCAAGTCAGTTGCTTAACTGACTGAACCACCCAGGTGCCCCAGGGCGTGGTGGGTTGTTTTTTTTTTTTAACGTTTTTATTTATTTTTGAGACAGAGAGAGACAGAGCATGAATGGGGGAGGGGCAGAGAGAGAGGGAGACACAGAATCGGAAGCAGGCTCCAGGCTCTGAGCCATCAGCCCAGAGCCCAATGCGGGGCTCCAACTCATGGACTGTGAGATCGTGACCTGAGCTGAAGTCGGACGCTTAACCGACTGAGCCACCCAGGCGCCCCAGGGAGTGGTGGGTTTTAATGGTGGGAGACAATACCAGCATTTTGGAAGTTGAAGGAAACTTAAAGACCTATGAATTGTACATTCCTGGCTTGGCAGATGAACTTCAATCCAGAACTGGGACCTAGGTGTTCTGGTTCTGTCCCCCTTGCCAGCACTCAGGGTGCCTGAGGTGGAACCATGAGCAGAACGGTGGGGGGGGGGGGGGGTGGCCCTCCTTGCTTGGAGGTTTGAAGTCTGTGCTCATGGGCTTGGTTCCTTCATCTTTTGTTTTATGAAGTTAATTCTATTGGACAGCTATTTGTCTAATGCTGGGTATACTTTGAGGGAGGATTAAGGTATTGTTAATGATTTGCAGATTAGTGTTGTAGTGAATTAATAAGAACTCATTCACTTTGCCTTTTTTATAACTTTTTATTTTGAGAGAGCTAGAGAGAGAGAGAGCACTCATGCGCGCACTTGAGCAGGGGAGGGGCAGAGAGAGAGGGAGAGAGAGAATTCCAAACAGGCTTTGTGCTAACAGCACGTTATGAACTGTGAGATCATGAGTGGAACCGAAACCGAGACTTGGATGCTCAACCAATTCATGAGCCACCCAGGTGCCCCAAGTTGACCAGTTTTTTGGCCATTGAAATATACACACTTACTGGCAGGCTCAGGGGTGAGCAAGGACGTCACTAATACAAACATATCCACTCCTTACATGAATGAGTGGCATGTAAGTTGTCTCTGTCTACCCAGCCATCCTCTTTGCTAGCTATTTATTAAATTAGAAAAAAAATGTTTATTTTTGAGAGAGAGAGGGTGTGAGCAGGGGAGGGACGGAGAAAGAAGGAGACACAGAATCCAAAGTAGGCTCTAGGCTCTGAGCTGTCAGCACAGAGCCCAACGCGGGGCTCGAACCCGTGAACTGCCGGATCATGACCTGAGCCGAAGTCGGATACCTAACCAACTGAGCCACCTAGGCGCCTATTAATTTTTTTCTTTTAAGCAAGTTTTCATTAAGCATAATTGCACCATCCCGACAGAACTGGTGGCATTTGCTTTCTCCCTTCAGTGCTTTCCCACGGAAGCAGCTCTGCGTGGCTCTGCACAGGGGCTTGATTCTGAACGGTTTGCTTGTGGGAAGCCTTCCCCACGTTTGCCTCCAGCACAGTGGGCTGCCCTGTTGACCTGGCTCATGGATGTTCAGTCCCTTTCTCCTGAGGAAGCCTGTTCCTTGGACCCGTGTTATGCTCCCCACGCTTGTTACCAGTGCACTGGTTTCTTAGGCTCCCTTTCATGGAGTAAGGTTACTGGGTCAAATAGTGCGAACGTTTTATGGCTCTGGAAAAATTCAGGTTGTTTCCTCTGAGTTTTACTCCCATGGTCTCCCGTGCTCACCTCGGTCAGTGCACCTGCTCTTCCCCCTGGAGGGCCCGTGTGGGCGATGGCACAGGGCTGGCCCTGCTGCCCTTCCCGGGGGGGCTGTGACCGGCCTGTGGGTACTCAGGAGCACTGCCCCTGCCTCAGTGTCCCGGGAGAGCGGTTTCATAAACTCCCTCCCGGGACACTCAATATTGAGTGTACGGTGTGCGGCTCCTGCACGTAATTCTGTGCCCTGTCCACAGGGTGCCCGGCTCTGGAGCAGGCAGCCACGCTGCCTCTTCACCTCCTTGGAGGGGTGGGGGGCGAGGGGTGGCCACTCACAATCTCCTCTCATTTTGGGGCTTCTGGGCAGATTGTGAAGATTTATGATGAAGGATGCCTGGATGACAGCCGGGGGTTGCTGGTGGTTTAGAAGTACTTTAGGACATTGCTGTCATTAGAAAGGTCTACGTCCTGAAGTGATGGGGGTTGGAGGCTTGGGCTGGGAGATGTGGAGCTGGCCTGATGTCAGAACTTTTTAAAACTATACTTTTCCATGTTAGTGAAGGGACGAAACTGCGTTCTTCTAAGACCTACAAGTGAATTGACTGTATGTTATATTTTTCTTGTGAGGTAAAACATTTTTATCAAAATATTTATCAAGAGAATGCAGGAAGTTACTTTTCCTTTAAGTATGCATATTTCCTTTCAATATGCCTTGCTTCTGAGTGAGATTTCATTATAACTAACTTTCCAACAAAATATGTGACTACTTGTCCTGTGAAATTTGGTGAGAGATGGGAGAGATTGTATGGCCCTACCCAGCAGGTGACCAGTGAGCACTCACTGTTTGCAGGTAATCTAGTTTTAATTTTAATTCAGTATAGCCACTCATTAGACAGTATAGTTCTAGAAATTTATGTTTAAGTAAATTTACATTTATGTTTTTCACCTTTAGGGCTCTTTGGGGAGTTAATTTTCCGTTGTTAGCTGTATCACCGGATTTAGTTTAAAATTCTATTTTCTTTCTTTTTTTTTTTTTTTACATTTTTAAAGTAGTTTTTTTTTTTAAGTTTATTTGTTTTGAGAGAGAGTGTGAGAGTGAGCGAGCACAAGCATGGGAGGGTGAGAGAGAGAGGAGAGAGAGAGAGAGAGAGAGAGAGAGAGAGAGAGAGAATCCTAAGCAGGCTCCATGCTGTTGGCACAAAGCCAGATATGGGGCCCAAACTCATAAACTGTGAGATCATGACCTGAGCTGAAATCAAGAGTCAGACGCCTAACTGACTGAGCTACCCAGGCGTCCCTAAAATTCTGTTTTCTCAAATACCTTAACTATTGTAGAAACAAACAAACAAACAAACAAACAAAAAACCCTGCCAGATTTCAGTTGGTTAAATCAGTTTGGGAAACAGGAGAATTGATTGTCTTTGACTTTATATATTTTAGGAAGGTGGTTTTCAATGCCTTTTGGTATGTTTTTGGGAGCAGAGAGATTTGCAGAGCCTTTTACTTTTCTCCTGGTACTGCCACTGCCCTTCCCTTAGCATGCTGCCGACCTGGAGATACGGGGGGCAGACCACTCACAATGAGAGAGCCAGTACAAGGAAAGAAGCCATGGCTTGTAGTTTTCATCACTGAGCAGGCAGTGAGGTTAGCCCTGGTTCCCATGGCGGTCCTGTGCTGGGGCTGCACTGCCAGCTCTGGTCCTTTGCACGGGGTAACCACATTACAGTGATGTTTGGGATAAATGTTCACCCTTACTACTATCCCCATGTGCCAAGTGCTTTAGGGTGTAAATAACTAGTGGATTGGTAGGTGGTGGGTAACATGTGGCTTTTGTGTAAAAGACAAATCCTTCTGATCTATTTGACTTATTCCTACTTGGAAGAAATTATTTGGTTTCCCCAGGGTGGCTGGCTTCTCGCTGTCTCTTGCTTTGACACTTCTTTATTTTCTTCTTCTGTCCCTTTTTTCTCTTTCTGTTTTCCTTCATAATACCGTAAAGGGAATCAACTGGCATTGTGTATTTTGAAGCAGGTGATCTTTGAAACGGAAAATTAATTTGCTGGCTAGCTGGGGTTTTGGTTACTGACCAGGAGATGGTTCCCACAGAGATTTCTCATGTGCGCCATGTGCCGTGCCCTTTATTGTGGTTTTTTGACTCTTTGGCCCTTTTGGGTGTTTCTGTGTCTGGGATTTGCAGATTTTGCACAGGGGAGTCTGTGTGGGTGCTGCAGCGGGGCGGATCTGACCGCGTGCTCTTCTCTCTTGCACAGGTGGCTCAGAGCATTGAGGACCATCACCAGGAAGTGATCGGTTTCTGTCGAGAAAACGGCTTCCACGGCTTGGTCGCCTATGACTCCGATTACGCGCTGTGCAACATCCCCTACTATTTCAGTGCCCATGCCCTCAAACTGAGCCGGAACGGGAAAAGTCTCACCACGAGCCAGTATCTGATGCATGAGGTCGCCAAGCAGCTGGACCTGAACCCAAACCGTTTCCCTATCTTTGCCGCTCTGTTAGGTAGGTGGGCAGTGTGAAAACTGCTTCATTTGATAGGGTTCTACACTAGGAACACACTGGTATTTAAAAAAAAAAAAGTCAATGTTGGAATGTTGTGGATTATACTTAACCAGGGAATGTGCCCCTCCTCAGTAGTATTCCTTACTCAGTATTATTTTTTGGTGCAATTGATAATGTGCTTCTTTTGTTCATACATGTTTGTTTATGTGTTCTGTTCAGGCTGAAAAACTAATTTTGGGAATAAATTCACTGATACTTTGGGGAAAGTGACATTTTAAAATCACCAATGTTAAGCACATTCTCACTATGGAAATTAGACATTTAACCCTTTGGCACAAATTATGTTTGTTTCAGAAGAAAATACGTTGTGCAGTTAGCACTGTCGCTTTCCTGCATGTTGGGGACGCTTACTGCTTTGAAAGGGAAACAACAGACATAAGCTATCTTGCCTTGTTTCTAACACCTACATTTCAAGTAGATGTATAAATATCTTTAAAAACTTCCTTGGAGGAATGCTTCATGCTGGATGCCTTCGAAAAGATGAACTCTTGTTTTGATTAAAATTTGATACATTTGTTCCTGTAAAAATGACTTTCCGATAGGTATTATATTCTCTGTCACTTTTGTTTGCAGTTTTTTTCTTTCTTTTCTGTCCATCCTGGTCTGGTACAGCGTGCATATATCTACAGCTGCTTGAATACCCAGCTCTAGAGGCTGCTTTTCTAAGAATCATGATCACGGTGTGGGTGGGCGTGCTCCGAGCAAGGCCCTCCTGTGACTGTGGCCTGTGGGCCACAGTGGCAGGTAGGGGGCCACTTGGGACACACAGGCGGTGTGTGTGAACGCTACGTGGTCTCCAGATTAGTGGCATCTTCCCGTGCATTCTGTGTTCTCTGCGTTCTGTTTTCTCTGGAGTGTGTAAAACGGCAATTATACTGTGGGCTGTTTTTAGATTTCTATGTATCAGAACATTTATAAACATTCCAAAAGGTTTTACATAATTAAAAATTACACTGAAGGAGCCACAGTTTTTCATGTATTATTTGGAGTAGCATTTCAAACTGTGTGTAACCACATTAGTCAAAAATTCTGATTTTGAAAATTGTCCTTGTTTGAATCTAATCTCAAATATATGCTGTTCAGTACTTGGTATTTTCTGTCCATTTCTGACTTGGGATTTTGGAGAATTAAAACTAATTTTCTAAGTATAGTTTCATATTTTCAAATATTATAATGCAAAAGGTATTTCTCTGATGTTAAAAGTGATTATGTAGATGGGGATATTATGAAAAACTTTATATTAAATATTATACAAAATGACTGCGGCATATTAATTGAACTTAAATGAGTTGGAAAATTGTATGCTTCCAGAATATTGAATCCCTTAGCCAATTTGCAATATGGGAAGGTATTCATTTATTATATTTAAGAAACGTTGAATATATTTTTGTGGAGATAATTTAAGCTCTGTATTCTTCTAGCTAAATTATTATGTGAAATTTTAAAATAAATGAAAAGCAATAGTTAACATTTTGAATAATCTAATAATGAATTTAGGGCTTGGAGTTTCTATAAAAATTTAGATAAGTTAAAAAAATTTAGACAAGTTATAGGTAAGTTCTTTTTTTTTTTTTTTAATTTTATTTTTTATTTTTTAAAATTTACATCCAAGTTAGCATATAGTGCAACAATGATTTCAGGAGTAGATTCCTTAGTGCCCCTTACCCATTTAGCCCATCCCCCCCTTCCACAACCCCTCCAGTAACCCTCAGTTTGTTCTCCATATTTATGAGTCTCTTCTGTTTTGTCCCCCTCCCTGTTTTTATATTATTTTTGTTTCCCTTCCCTTCTGTTCATCTGTTTTGTCTCTTAAAGTCCTCATATGAGTGAAGTCATATGATTTTTGTCTTTCTCTGACTCATTAATTTCACTTAGCATAATACCCTCCAGTTCCATCCACGTAGTTGCAAGTGGCAAGGTTTCATTCTTTTTGATTGCTGAGTAATACTGCATTGTGTGTGTGTGTATGTATGTGTGTGTGTATATATATACACACCACATCTTCTTTATCCATTCATGCATCGATGGGCATTTGGGCTCTTTCCATACTTTGGCTGTTGTTGATAGTGCTGCTATAAACATGTTGCATGTGTCCCTTCAATACAGCACACCTGTATCCCGTGGGTAAATGCCTAGCAGTGCAATTGCTGGGTCATAGGGTAGTTCTATTTTTAGTTTTTTGAGGAACCTCCATCCTGTTTCCAGAGTGGCTGCACCAGCTTGCATTCCCAACAGGTAAACTCTTAATTGGGTAAACATTTTTAGTTTAGGTTTGGTGTAAAGGTTTCAGTGTTCTCAACTGAGAAAGGATATTTCCTTTCCCTTGTTGTAACAGGAAGAGCAGCTATAGGAGTTGTTTTGTTGTAGAGGTTGGGTAGAATATTCAATTAAGTATGTGACCCAGATTTTAACAGACTGTTACTGATGTTGGAATTGACTCCATATTTTTTTTCAAATAGAAGCTTCAGAAAAATCCAAGACATGTCCTACTTCACAGTAAAGTTCTGTGCAGGTGTGAGCACAGGAAAGCAGTGCAAAGCTCAGTAGGACAGCAGGACTTAACTCTGCTCCTCTGGATTCCTGGCAGTTCAGGACTCCTGGATTGTATACTTGTATGTTTAGAATATTAAGGTTAATTAAGAACTCACCTTGTTTTGCTTTCCGTTAGCAGCCAGTTAATGAATCTGGCTTCTCCGTGTGGAGGGGACTAAATCATGATCTAAAAAATCACAGAATTATTTAGGAAGTTACCACTTTTAAATATCACCGAGAGAAGTAACATACTAATGATGTTGGTATGCTGGCATTCGAGAACTACAGTGAAGGGAGAGTGTTCCCCAAAAATGTGGTTTCTCAGCTGGATGCGATTCTTGTTTTTGACATAGCCCTGGTGATAGGGCACCCAGCCGAGTGGCATTCCTGGTGGTAGGGTGGGCTGTGCTCCGTCATCTGTTCGCGGGTGGTGGTGGAAGTGACCAGAGGAGGTGTCACAAATCATTAACCTGGCTCAGAACGATTTTGTAACTGTGCACTCTGCCTCTGCTGTGGAGCCCGGGTGACAGAGTGTGGTTTGAAGCCTGGGGTCTCACGAGCAGATGAAAGCTGTATCCATTACCCCCGCAATGTCAGACCGACCTGAGTACCTGGCGGCCAAGCGGCTCAGGCTCTGTACAGTGTGTTCACCTCGAATGCTGTGGGAACTGTCCTGTCCACATCATGCGGCAGCCGCAAGAGATCTGCCTGCTGTGTGTGGTTCTCTAGTAAAAGACGGAGAAGCATCTTCAGTTTTTCTGTGGAAGTTTTACGCGATGTGCCAAAGGAGGCAGTCTTGCGAAGCCCTCGCAGAGTCTGAAGTGAAGCTGCAGAGGTATCTGCAGATGACGATGCGTGTGTGTTGCCGGCTTGCCCCGTGTCGCTGACGCCGTGTTCCTCACTGTGCCGTGTCTGTGTTGCAGGGAATCACATTCTACCTGATGAAGACCTGGCTTCCTTCCACTGGAGCTTGCTTGGCCCAGAGCATCCTCTAGCCTCACTTAAGGTACAAGTTCATTTCTTCTCCAACGTGGGTGGTCATCAGCTTTTGAGTTTGCTGTAATTTTAAAATGTGAATGACATTCCTTTATCGTTGAAGGAAACAGCTGCACAGCTAGGATCGCGCCCATCCCCTCCCTTCCGGGTCCGCAACGCCTTAGAACACACACACACAGCCTCCCTTATCTTGTTCCCAACGCTACACTTTAGGGAAATTTGTGAATGACCTTAAAAATTCTCTTGGAGGAATTCACACTGTGTTCCTAGGTAGGTGGAGATCTTTTAGCTACAGGTTTTTAATATTGTTTTACAAACATTAATATTTTCAACAGGTGATACAGTTGCCTGTTACTTGGATCATATCTCAGCACATTTTGATAAATTTCATAACTCTATAATATTCTAAAATTGTAAAAGTCTAATTAAGGCTTTAATGTTTTTTGAGTGATGGAAGAGACCCAACCAAGTTCATCAGAGAAGTGTTCCCTTTGTACTGGTTTTGAATGCTTCGTCTTTTTTCTCTCTCTCGCCTTCCTTTTGCGACCATGATGAGCGTGGGAAAGCTGTGCTTCCCGCTTCTCTAACGTGGGAAGTTGGAGTCTAACGTGGACTCAGAGTCCCCTTTCCTGGCGGATCGGCACCGTGACCACAGCTGCCATCTGTCAGGTGCCGATGGGAGGTCTGCTGGGCAGCCTGGGCCTCGGCTCCTGCAGTGAAGGGGGCTACTTGCCATGCTTCCCGGAGGCACAGCTCCCTTGAAATTCTGCCTCCTGTCAGAATTACCTTCCCTTCACAAACTGTCTCCATCCGTGTTTAGGTTCAAATTGCTTTTTGTGATTTAACTTGGAGTGAACTTTGGAGAAACCTGATCATTCAAGGGAAACTCTTTATTGCCTCTTTGCTCCGACTCCTTGCCGCCTGGACCCCGCTCTTCGTTGTGCTAACAGTTCTTGGGCCCCGGGTTTTCACCTTCCGTCTGAAAGTCCGTTTTTCTCCTCTTGTTAGAAATTACTTGTTTTCCTTGCTTTTTCTGTGCTTGAAGGAGAGTAGCTTTCTCCTGCTGTTGGCCGCAGTGCTCTTCCCGTGTCCTCATGGATGAAGTGCTGCGGTCTGTGGTCCGGGTGGCCCCACTGCTGATGTATGGCCTGCAGGCAGGGGCACTTGCGTTAGGTGTTGTGCTCCTCAGGTTTGCCGAACAGGAGCTTTTGTAAGTGGAGACGAAGGGAAGCCTGGCTTAATACAAGGTTCGTGCAGTTGTGGATAGCGGCGGAGAGGCTCCCGGGACCCCAGACCACGTGTGCATCTCGGCCGAGCTGGCCTTGGTCACGTGTCAGAGGTTAGACGGCAGCACTGTTTGTGGGATTATTGGGGAACCAGCTCAGTCTGCTGGCAGGTCACTAACATCATTAGAGTGTGTCTTTCCTAATTTTGTGTTAAGAAAAATGTTAAGTATGTAAAAAATTGAGATGGACAACGTCCATCCATGTATCTAATTGGTTCTACAGTTAACATTTCGCCAAGAAGTAGATTTACATCTGTCTTTGCTTTTTAACTCCACTATTTGGAAGTTGCAGATACCCTGCCACTTCACCTGTGAAAACTTCAGTTTATATCATAATTACCTAAAATTAAGGCTAACGTATCTTAAAGTTTATTTATTTAGTTTGAAAGAAAGTGAGAAAGTGTGAGTTGGGGAGAGACAGAGAGAGAGGGAGAGAGAGAGAATCCCCAGCAGGCTTCATGCTGTCAATAGTGCAGAGCCCAATGTGGGGCTCGAGCACCTGAACTGTGAGATCCTGACCTGGTCCGAAACCAAGTCAGTCGCTTAACTGAGCCACCCAGCTACCCCGAGGCCAATCTCTTTCTTACTTCTCTTACTATTATCATGTCAACTGCATGAACAGGAATTCCCTAATCACTTAGGATTAAGTTCATACTCAAATTTTTCCACTGTTCCTGTAAGGCATTTATGGCGTTGTTTGTTGTTTTCGTTTAGTCAGGATCCAGTCAGGTTTTATGCATTATCATCATGTGTATTTTGAGTATCAGCTGGGGGTTTTGTGGTGTGATGGAGAAGCAAGCCGCAGTTAAGTTTTCAAGGACTTGATAAGTTGTAGGCATTTTAAAGTCACATTCTAAAATGCAAGCACGTCTGCTTTGAGTTCACATATCGCAGAGCTTTTTTGTGTTAGTCCTTTACACACACAACATCTGTGTGCTGCGATGTCATTTAGGCCCCGCGACACACGTTGGGAAGTGGGATGCGATGGTCTCCTTTCTCACGAACGTCGCTGCTGGATCCCGCTGTCCGTATCCTGTATGCTTACTCCCACTCGTGAAAGTAACCAGGTGACTTGAGAATTTGGTTAGTTGTTGTGTGTAATCCTTTCTCATGATTTTTAGCAGTCTGTGGTATACACAGCTCTCACAGGCATCTGATTCATGTCGCCAGGTGCACTTGTTGCCCTTCCTTGTCCTGCTCTGTAGCATTTCACCAAGGTCATCCCCACCAGATTGCTCTTCACAGAGGGTGGGCATTACATGAACCCGCTGCCTAGTGAGCCGGAGCACCCCTTGCCATGGAGCACCACAGTCTTCCCCTTCCCCCTGCGACCTCCCCGTCCACAGCTCCGGTTGTTAGGCGAGCACACCCGGGGTGGGCCTGTGGGTGCAGCATAGCTCAGACGACCCGGTTGCAGGGTGATAGCTGCAGACAGCGGGCTGGGAGGGGAGCAGAGCTCTGTGTGCTGTGTTGATGATCAGGGTTGTGTTCCCCGCAGTGAGAGGGCAGTGGTGGACATACTCAGAACCTGGAATCTCCCAAGGGCAGTAGAAAAGCGGAGGTGAAGCAGCTAGGCAGGATCCTTTTCAGTTCTTTCGTTTCCATAGAAGAGGTGCTGGGAAGGTGGCATCATGTTTCTCAGATTTGATTTGTCAGTAAAGAATATTTCATTTGTGTTCAGGACAGTAGGAGGCCATGTTATATGATGGAAAATTCCAGAACCAGGGATGGGGCCTTTGGAGCCCGGGTTAGTCAGCCCTGGCGGGAGTATCCCCTGGCCATAAGCATGTGCTGAGTGGGCTGTCTTTCTTTAATGTGCTTTTTGAGTTGTTACTGCTGTATGATTTTGAGTCCTAGTAAGTGGTGGAAGTTTTATTTTGAGTAAGCACTTAGTTGTTTTAATTTTAAAAATGTTTTTAGGTCGGACCATTATTTTAATGGTTTTTGTGTTCCTAAACTTCATGTTAATTTTCATGCATTTGGTGTTTTTATCCCCATCAGTTGTTCTGACCCACAGGTGTCTCCTGCCACGGAGCCCCTCGTCCACCTGTTTGGTTGAGCCCCTTTGCAAGTGTGTGCTGGCCTTTCCTGTCCCCAGACCCCCCTCACGTGTTGGTCTCCCCCGTCGTGGACGGGCCTCTGTTCTGTGTTCAGCACCACACCCCAATTGTGGTCAGTGGGTAGTGCTGGTGTCCTCTAGGCCCCCCTTCCTGCGCGGTGCTTGGAACACCCCCATAGCTCCCTGGCTTGCTTCCGCCTCTTGTGGAACTCTGTCCATGTTAGCCTGTGCGTGCCCTCCTTTCTGATTCGAATACCCTGCCTTCCTTCAACCAACGTTACCTCTCTCTGAGGCTTCTGGACACCAGGATGACCTGTCAGGTCACATCAGGAACATTTTATCTTAAATTTTATCTATAGACTTTAAGCCAGAGTTCTTTGCTCTGAACATGTGTGCACACGTCTGTTTGGACCCGATTCCCCTTTCTCTCAGGTGTGTGCCTGGGGGCCGGAATTGCTGGTTACGTGAGAGCTCTGTGCTCAGCCTCTCGAGACGCGACCAGGATGCTTTCTGTTAGTGGCTACACCGTTCACTCCCTTCCCAGCGGCCTGTGAGGTTTCTGATTTCCCCGCATCCTCACCAACGCTCGTTATTGGCTCTTTTATTTTTAGCTGTCCCAGTGGGTGTGATGTGGTTTTGATTTGCATTTCTCTGATGAGTAATGATGTTGGACATCTTTTCCTGTGCTCCCTGACCATTTGGTTATCTTCTTTGGATAAATGTCTATTCAAGTCCTTAGTCCATTTTTCAATTGGGTTGTCTTTTTATTATTGAGTTGTAAGAGGGGTGTGTGTGTGTGTGTGTGTGTGTGTGCCTTTTTTTTTTTTCTTTTGTATTCTGGGTACACAGGTGTCACCAGACACATGATTTGCAAATACTTTCTCCCATCCTGTGGGTTGTGCTTTTAAAAACTTTCTTGATGTGGCTCTTTGATAATTCTTTTGAGATTCAATTCATCTCAGTACCACCTTTCACTGCTCCTAGTGACTCCACTCAGTCACTTTCTGTCATTTAGGGGAGCCTTGGGGGACCTTGCCAGTCTTCCTCTTTACCTTGCAGAGCCCTTATGAGCTCAGTGCACAAGGGCAGCCAGACAACTTGGCCGCACATCCTCTGCCTCCTGGGCCCAGAGTGCTGCCCTGGGTCTCCTCCCAGAAGAGCTCCGTCTTCCCTCCTAAACTTCACTACCCCTCCCTCTGTTACCACCACCTGCTGCTGGTAGTGTTCTCACGTGCTGACACTCGCTGTTGGGCCTCCGGGGGCCCGCCACTCACCTGCCGGTGTCTCCCTTCCCCCGGGAGCCCGAACCTCCCGGTGGGCCCTCGCCAGCTGGTTGGGCAGCTCCACCTGCCTCCGGCTCCATGTCCACCTCCTCCCTCGATGGGAGTCGTGGGCGGCGCCGTCCCTGGCTGAGACCACACCTGACCTGACAGTGAAAATGTACAGTCGCGGCTGAGGAAGGACCTAAACAAACGGAAACAAGCACTGCGCTCGTGGATTCAAAGACTTACTTAGATTTTACTACTTCCCTATCAGAATCCTAGCAAGCTTGTTTTTTTGTAGAAATTGAAAACTGAGCTTAAAATTCACGTGGAACTGCAGAGGACCTAGAATAAACCACAAGAGTGTTGAGAAGGGACAACAGAGTTGGAGGGCTTCACATCTCCCTGTGAGGCTGTGCTAACCCAGGAGGTGTGGTCCTGACACGGGCCAGTCACTGGGTCAGCAGAGCGCAGTAGAGCCCAGTGGAGGCCTGGACACATGGTCGCAAGGGGGAAGGGCTGGTGTTTTCAGTAACTGGACATCCCTATGCAAAAGTGAAAAGAATATAAAAATCAACTCCAGAGTAAAAATCAACACTAGAGGAAACGTAAGAGGAGATCTTTGTGACCTGGACTGAGGCAAGGATTTCTTAGTGAAGTGCATAAAAAGCAAGTGGCTGAGGGAAAGGAACAGAGTGTGTCTCTGGTAAGGAACCCGTGGCCAGAATTTGTAAAGGACAGCACAGTAAGAAGATACAACCCAGCCAGAAAAGATGGGGGTTACGTTTGAACAGGCATTTTCTGGAATGTCCAGTAGGTGCACAGAGGCCCTCCGCGTCATTAGGGAATGGCGGTGGGACCGCCACTGTGGCCACTGCTCTGACAGGTGATTGCTGGGAGCACAGCCAAGTGGCCACCTGGATGTGGCCAGGCAGCTTCTTACAACTTTGAGCACGCACCTGCCATGTGACCCACGGGACCTCAGACCGACCCCACGGTCAGCTGGTGAATGGTGGGTGGAAGAGTCACACAGGGAGGCCTGGGAGTGGGGAAGGAGCAGACTTCTCTTCACTGAAATGGCAGATGCCAGACACTAAGGAGCTCTCTGAGACTCCTGTGTGAGCCCAGAAAGAGTGGCGCTCGGAGAGGAAGCAGAGGGCAGTCGCTGTCTGGGGCTGTCTGTGAGGGCACGGGGGCCAAGGGGCTGTGGAAGGGCTCTCTTTCCAACTGTGTGGCGGCGGCACTGAGGTCTGCCTTCCTCAGAACACAGTGATCTGTCTGCCTGAGGCTGATGGGTTTTATTGCACATAAAATACCTCTGTAAAACGGATTTGAAAATCATGGTTCCTGGTGTGAACTGGACTGCAGGTGTCCGCAGGTAACCCTCCCTCCTGAACGTGTCGTACACATGCATTGCTGTCTTCCAGGCTCTCCTGGTTTTACTGCCCCCACTTACAGGCCCTTCACCCCATGCGGGGCTGCCCCCGCTGCCCGTTCCCCCGGCCAGGCCCACGGCCATGGCCCTTTTCCGCTCGGTCCAAGGCTGGTCTGTGCTGTGTTCTCATCTGCGGCCCTGCACACCCGCCCCTTTGCTCTCGTGGACCTCGCTTTGTATTTGTGCTCCAGTCTTCCCCACCTCCTCCCAGCTCCCTGTTCCCCCACATGTCTCCTGAAGATGGTCTCTAGTAATGAGTCCAACAGCTTAACCCCGCGTTGAATTTGGGCCGCCACAGTTGGCCTTTGTTCAAGGCTGCTGAGGACACAGTTGACATCCATGAATTAATGAATGGTTTTCACCTCCCGGGGGCATGAAACACTCAACCCTCAGCCCCCCTGCTCTCCTCAGCCTGGCAAACCCCTGCCTTGCTTCCTGGACCCCAGCCTGGTTCTGTGTGCCTCATGTGCCGTGTCCCCTCCCTGACTCCTGTTGTGTGTGGGTTCCCGAGGGTCCACCCGCACCGTGCTGTGGCCTCATGCTTTCTGGCACATGTCGATGACTCTCCAGTGGACCCAGTGTCCAGCGAGACCCCTTCCCCGACTGCAGCGTGTGTCTCACCCCCACCCACCAGGGCATCTCTGTGTCCACACCAGATGTGGCACTCCAGCTTGCTGTCCGTGTGGGTTTATCCTGTTTCTTAGAGAGTGATACCAACTGGCCCTGTGATGTCCAGGGTAGAGTTTGGCGGGTGTCTCTGATTCTTGCCCCCTCCTGCATCTGGTCTGACTCTTCCTGACCCGCCCTGCCCTTCCTGACCGCCTCTGGTGGCACTGCTCAGCTGTGTGTGGAGCCCTGGGCCCTTAGGCCCCACTTCCCCACATCTGACATAGTCTGACCTCATACCTCTCCTGCGCCTGGTCTTTCCGTGGCTCCCTTCGTCAGTAGCGTAGATTTGGGTTTCATGGGTCTGTTGAAAAAAAAGGATGGGGGGGGGGAGGGCTATTATAGTGTTGCCTGTTCTTAATTAACCATTTCAGTAGGAATATCAGAAGGAAAAGAAGCTCGCCACCTGCCATTGCTTCATAGAAAAGACATCTCAACCTTAGAAGAGGTGTCACTTAGAAGGTTGGAGACCAGGGTGTGGTCTGCCTTGGGGCCGTGGCCGCGCCGCTCACTGGGTGCTTCCGCGAGTGCCTTGGCGGACCCCTCTGTCCTGTTGGGACATCCAGAGTGCACCACACGGCGGTGGCCTGAGGGTGAAATGCAGTGATGCTTGTCTGCGGGGTTCTCTGAGGGACCTCCTGGAGCCTGGCCAGCAGGTGTCTCCATGTGAGCCTCTGACGTCCGGGCGTTGAGACGCTGCTCCGTATGTACCGTCCTCACACTTTGCAGCTTTCCTAATGGTGATGGAGGGGTCAGGTTCTGCTTCAGCAGAGCCGTTAGTGAAACTGGTGCCTTCCTCTCACCTGTCTTCCAGCGTGCGGCCAGGAGGTCGTGTGGGAGCCGCAGTACCAAGCCCCAGAATCATGGTTTTGTGGTGTGTTTATTCAGTTAGTGTGCGAGTCTGTGGGAATTGACGTGGCTCCAGAGCTCAAGCCAGATGCTGTGCAACGACCGGCCTGAGGGGGACCGAGTAGCCATGACAGTCACCCTGTCCTGGCAGGTGATGTGACAGTGATGTGCGTTCCAGTTTGCTTATGGCTTCATGTCGAGCAGTTAGCCGGATGAGAGGATAAAGAATTGAACATCCATGCACTTGGAGAAACATACATGATGGATGGATAGCATTTCTGCAAAGTTTGGACACAAGCTGAGAGAGATCTTCATGAAGGGTGTTTTTGTTCCTGTTTTTTTCACTTAGTCAAAATTTATTTTAGACTAACCAAAATGGTAGCACTGTACCTGTGTAAATACTTGATGTAAAACTTCTTGAAAACGTTGATGTTATTACCTAATCCCTAACGGCACGCTATAAGATTTTCAAAAGCAAAATAAAATACCAGTGAACCTTGACATAATTATGATGACATAATTATTAGCAGCATAAAAATATAACTACAGCATTTTCCAAACAAAACAGAGACACGAATCTGTTGTAATTGGCATATTTTTACCTTTGCTTCACTTTCAAGTATTTGGATTTCTAACATTTATATTTTCTAAGTATCTTTATAAAAAAATATTTTAAGTCACAAACTGTATTGTTTACCATAAACTAATGTGCTACGAAGTCAAACGTCCAGCTACATGCATCCGTCTCCCCATCTGGTGTCCCCTCTAGACGACCTTTTCAAATGTGCTTTATAAATATTTTCGCTGAGGTCAGCTGTGCAGCCCTTTGTGCAGGTGGGGACAGCGGTGGGTGATGAGGTATCCCCTGTGGTGACCTCCTGGGGGCTGCACAGCCACACGCTTGTTGCTGTGGGTGCTCCACGAATGTCTTCTTGTTTCCACGAACATCTGAGATTTCAGATTCCCATCAGTATAAACAAAGACTTCAGTGGCCCCGGATCATCTATTCTGTATGAAGGAAACAGGATAAAGATTAGTTTAAAAAAGTTTTTTAATGTTAATTTTTGAGAGAGAGAGAGAGAGAGAGAGAGAGAGAGAGAGAGAGATGGTGTGAGCAGGGGAGGAGCAGAGAGAGAGGGAGACCCAGAATCCGAAGCGGGCTCCAGGCTTCCAGCTGTCAGCATAGAGCCTGATGCGGGGCTCGAAGTCACGAACCGTGAGATCGTGACCTGAGCCGAAGTGGGACACTTAACTGACTGTTCAGTGCCCCATGTAAAGATTATTTAACCAACAGGTGAAACTTCACTGTTGGCTCTGTTGCCCGGGCCTGGAATACCGCATATCCTGGGGTTCAACTGCATGTGTGCACGCGTCTGTGATGCAGTGTAATTGGCTCTTGACTAGTTCCCAGGGTGTGTGCGGGGGTACATTTTCCTATTAGGAAGCTGGTGTACATAAACCTGCTCAGCGAAGTCGTATATCAGAATGCTGACGCTCGTTTCCTGAGGATGCGGCAAAGATGCACGTGCCGCGCCGCTCACGGAGCAACGGGCGTGGGGCGGGGGGAACACATCTGGGCTCTTGTCAGCATGCTGGCGTGAGGTGCAAAGACAAGAGCCGAAGTGAAGAAAAATTCTCAGAATATTCGTTCTCTAAAAAGGAGAAAAAAGTCATCCAACACAAAAATATAATCTGTGGATTTGGGAATGCCCATTTTCTTTGTTTTAAAAAGCAAACAAAAAGCGTGAATGGGATTGAAACCTCCGAGGAGCAGGGCAGGATGTGTACAGAAATGGAGCATGGGCCAGTGCCTTGACCTCGGGAGAGAAACGACTGATTGTACAGCTAGCTTCCCCTTGTCTTTGTGGCTGTGACACCACGCGGGATGCCCCGCGTCTACACAAGGTGGCCGAAGCCTTAGCCCACAGGACACTCACCTGCCGGTGTGCTGTCGGTCACCTCTGGAAGGGAGTTGCTGTTTCAGTGGAAACGTTTCATTCCATCATGTGAAAGTCGAGGCCCTGTCAAATGATCCTTTCTGGTGGCACATTTCAGAAAGTGTTAGAGGAGACTTTAGCGTAATCAGCATCCATCTGGGAGAGAGTCTTGGATTTTAGTGGAATCCTTTGCGGCTGTGACATAATGGATTTAATTTAACATTTGAAATGTCATGTGGTAACTGCATTGTGTCATTTATTATTGTTATTTTTTGATGTTTTATTTATTTTGAGAGAGACCACAAGCGGGGTAGGGCTGACAGAGAGAGGGAGGGAGAGAATCCCAAGCAGGCTCCATTCAGTCTCCTGAACTGTGGGGCTCGATCTCACCAACTGCAAAATCATGACCTGAGCCGAAGTCAGGAGTTGGATGCTTAACCGACTGAGCCACCCGGACGCCCCTGCTTTGTGCCTTGAAGTGAATTTGTGGAAAAATGTTTGATTTTTTGAAACGTAACCGAGATGACATGACAGACTTACGTAAGTAGTGAGACACTAGAGCGTGGCTTAAAGTTGATTCTGTAGTGGGACCCTCGTTATTTCCTTTTTTAGGGATGGGAAGAGATTGTTTTCTCGCGGTGCCAGATGCTAACTCAGGTTGTGGCCCTTGAATGATTAGTACCATAGGGAGGGGGAATCGGGGCCCTCAAGAGTCGGAGCCCATTGCTGCCTGTGACGGCCGCTGCTTGCTGCACTGAGAGGCGTGTGGCGAGGGCTTCCGCGGACTTGGTTGTGTCCCTGCACAGTGGGTGTGTCCTGTGCTGACACCACTGGATTCCGAGCAGCCCCAGCAGGGGCACGGGCCTGTGGGCCTGTGAACGAGCTGCCTTCCTGAGCGCCTTCCACACCCTCCACCTGTCCTGACCCACGGGAGAGAGCAGCACAGTAGGAAACGGGCCCGTGGGGGAAAGATGAGGCTCCGTGTAGGCGGCCTCGGCTGAGGGAATTTGTGTGGAGGTGACTGCCAGCTCCCACCAAGCAGCGCCTGCTTACCACTGGTTGTCCTGTCTGGAAGCAGGGAGCCGCTCTGGGAGGTCTTTTCTAGCTCCAAATTTTTGTTCCTTTGCTTGCAAAGCAAGTAACTGACAATCACTGAAATTACTACAAAGTGCTGTAAAAAAGTGTATAATCATAAACGTTTGCTTTTTAAAAAAATATTTATTTATTTATTTATATTGAGAGCAAGAGAGTGGGGGAGGGGCAGAGAGCAAGGGAGACAGAGAATCCCAAGCAGGCTCTGCACAAAGCCCAACATGGGGCTCTAACTCACAAACTCTGAGATCATGACCTGAAACCAAAATCAAGAGTTGGATGCTTAACCGACAGTCACCCGATTGCGCCGATGTTTGCTTTTTATTTATTTTAAAATTATTATTACTTTTAATTTTCTTAATTTTTTTTTTTTTTTTTTTTTTTTGAGAGAGAGAGAGAGAGTGTATGAGCAGGGGAGGGGCAGAGAGAAAGGGAGAGAGAAAGAATCCCAAGCAGGTTCCGTGCTGCCAGCACAGAGCCCAGCATGGGGCTTGAATCCACAAATCCTGAGATCATGACCCGAGCCGAAACCAAGAATGCTATGCTTAACCAACTGAGCCACCCAGGGGCCCCTGCTTTTTAATTAAACAGAATTTGCTTTCTATCCTTGGACACAGAAAGTACATGTTTCCAACTTTAATTTAGGTATACTATTGCATTTTATTTAACTTTTGTCTTTTTTCCTAATGTTAAGCTTTGGGCTAAAGTTAAAGTACAACTGCTGAAAGAAAAGAAAAAAGGAGGGGCGGCTGGGTGGCTCAGTCAGTTAAGCATCCAACTTCGGCTCAGGTCATGATCTCACGGTCTGCTGACAGCTTGGCGCCTGGAGCCTCCTTCGGATTCTATCTCCCACTCTCTCTGCCCCTCCCCCACTTGTGTGCGTGCACTCTCTCTCTCTCTCTCTCTCTCTCTTTCAAAAATAAATAAACATTAAAAGAAAAAAAAAAGGAGAAGTGGGACTTTCATTAAAATATTTTGAAGCCCAGGGGCGCCTGGGTGGCTCAGTTAAGCATCCGACTTCAGCTCAGGTCATGATCTCGCCATCTGGGAGTTTGAGCCCTACGTCAGGCTCTGTGCTGACAGCTCAGAGCCTGGAGCCTGCCTCCAGTTCTGTGTCTCCCTCTCTCTCTCTGCCCTTCCCCCGCTCACTCTCTGTCTCTCAAAAATGAATAAACATTAAAACAAACTTTTTAAAAATATTTTGAAGCTTGTCGCCAAGGAGCAAACATTTCATTTGTGTGGTTTGAGTGTTAATTTTGATTTAAGATTGGCAGTGACATCTTGCTCTAACTCTCCTGTAGTTGCTGCACTGATAGGGGAGCCGCATGCTCTTCTACAGCATCTTTGGGAAGATTTAGCCATGTAAAATGATGATGCTTTTTGAGGGTCAGCAAGTCCTGATGCATTTTTTTACCAGCTGAGCGTCTGCAGAGATCCCTTTGTGCATGTGGCATGTATAGATCTAGAGAGCCGGGAGCCATATTTGGGGTGGCCAGGTTCTTCAGGGACTTTTTTCTTTCTCCATTGGGTTGGTTCTCTTAGCACTCAGTTTTCCAGCCTGTGGGAACATGTGATTTCTCCCATATGTGTCACGGCAAGGTTTTTTTCCCTTCATTTTCTTCTTCTTCTTCTTTTTAAATGTTTTTTTGAGAGAGAGAGAGAGAGAGCGAGCAAGCATGCACCTGAGCCAGGGAAGGGCGGAGAGAGGGAAAGAGAGCATTCCAAGCAGGCTCCATGCTGTCAGCTCAGAGCCCGACGTGGGGATTGAACCCACAAACCATGAGACCATGATCTGAGCTGAAATCAAGAATTGGGCACTCAACTGACTGAGCCACCCAGGTGCCCCAACGCAATGGCAAGGTTTTTAAGGAAAGTACAAATTAAACATTGTCAAGAGTGTTAGAAGTTTAATGAATGGGATGTTTGCAAATATATCCATATTTAAATGTACTAGGAACCTTGCTACTAAAAGGAATTCTGTGGTAAATCCTTCTGAGAATTCTATAATCTCTCATTCAATGTTTTGAGGTTATAACAGTTCCGTCTGAGTTTTAGAAGTTGTTTTGTGTGCTCTTTCTTCCCGAATTAAAGCTTCTCGTGTGCACTGAGTCCCCCATTGTGTGCCCTGAGCCGAGCGCACATCATGCCATCCCCTGGGCCTGGCCGGGGCTGCTGGAGTGAGGGCATCCGGGTTGTGGGGACTTCCCTGCCCCTCAGGCAGCCTTGGGGGCGGGCGCAGACCAGAGATGGTCCACAGGAGCAACAGTGACAGATGGTCCCCTTCACTGAGGCGGGATAGACGGTGTGCACCGAGGAGAGTTGGCCTGTGCTGCCCAAGTGCTCCTCCCCCAAGTGGGGCTAGCCCTTTTCATATTTTGTCCACTTTTGTATCACATTCGTTCTGTTCTCACCGTGTCGTCATTGGTCTGTCCTGTATGTAACATCCTCACACTACAGCCAGCTTACCATTGTGGTCTGATCGTAGGGTCTCAGCGTGCTGGGTCGCACCTGCTCAGCCAGGCCCACGCCGCATCGCTGTCCCTGTTTCCGTGTGCATTCACCGAGGGGAGGATGTTCCGTGAGGACAGCGTGGGGCTTCTGTTCTGACTCTTCTCTCCTGGGCTGCCACCAGCTGGCCTTGCTCCTGCCCCGCCGGGGAGCCATACACCCTGCCAGTGGGAGAGCAGACGGGACTTGTGTTCCTCCCAGACTGGCTGGGATGTGCTGTTTCTGGGGTTCGTCCCCGTGGAGGATGTGCGAGCCAGTGGGCTTTCATTTTCATGGGGTGCTGGGTTTCTAGGACTGAGCATGTGATCTATGTGCACAGATGTGTGCGTGGCTCTCTGCAGGCCTCCTGCTGGGATGTGCCTTCACGAGCACTAACGACCGGCACACTGGGGCCTGAGAACGTGACTCGGACGTGGCAACCAGTGCTTCCAGAAAACCTGTTGTCTGTGTAAAACGAGAGTGATTGTTGTGTGTGCATCTTGAAAATTTTCTTGATGACTTAAGAGTGTAAATGGTTTTCTGGTGGGTCTTCCATGTCATGTGCTCAGGCTCAGGTTTTCTGATTTTCTTCTTTTGTGTGTTATGTGTGTTGTGTCTTAAAACAACTCAGATTTGTTATCTTACGGTGCTCAAGGTCAGAGGTTCACAGTCAGTCTCACTGGGCTCAATCAAGGTGTCAGCAGGCCACACTCCTTCTGGAAACTCTGGAAGGGTGTTTCCTGCCTCTTCTAGCATCTGGAGCCACCACACTCCACGGCTCATGGCCCTTCCTCACTTCTTACCTCTGAGGCCAGCTGCCCTGCTCCCCGTGCACCCTAGAGGACTGTGGTGACGCTGGGCTTACCTGGACCGTCCCATGCTGGTGGGCAGGAGCGTACAGCTCTGGAGGCACAGGGTCTTTAGGGGCCTTTGTGGTCTTTGTGGCTACATATAGGAAATCAAGGTTTTTTCATGCTGTCGTTCGGGTTTGTTTTAATTGCCAGAAACATACTTAGTACCTGATTCATCTTTATTTCGTAGAGAAGGGCATTACTGTAGTTACAGCTGAAATTGGATGTTTTTTCATAGTTTTTTAGTTTTCACGAAAGAGTCTAAAGCCTTTTTTTTTTATTCTGTTTAGTTTTTGTAGAATCTGCTATTCTCGGATAATATAATATTCCGACACTTACTCCGTGTGTCTTTACCAGACGCGGCCCTCAGCATTGGTAGTCAGGGATACCGTTTCCCTCCCGTTCAGAGCCGACTTGCCTTTCTGTGGTGCTCTGGCACCTGGGCTATGATCACCCAGCACTGCCTCCTTTTGGCCGTGCAGGAAGAACGGAAGTGTCTGTAGCCCAGCCTCTCGCGGCATGTTCACTATGGTGGGGCACAGGGTTCTGGGCTCGGAGTTGACGGGAGCCTGGCTGCAGACATGTCAGAGTTAACACATGGCTGCCAGGCTCCGTGTGGCCTTGCTGGGTGGAAGTGGCTGGCTTGTATTTAATAGTTCCTGCACCAGTCTTCGGGCCGAGACTCACAGCAGGGTAATGAGCGGCTGTGTAAGGAAGCGCTGCCTGCAGCTTCCGGGCCCTGCATGTGGGATTCATGTGCTGACCCGTGTGCTTATTTCTCAGGTCCGGGCTCACCAGCTAGTCCTGCCGCCCTGCGATGTGGTAATCAAGGCTGTGGCCGACTACGTCCGCAACATCCAGGACCCCTCAGACTTGGATGCCGTAGCTAAAGATGTGTTCCAGCATTCTCAGGTACGGGCTTGGGAGGATGCCTGTGAGGTCTGCTGCTCCCAGATTCTTCACCATGATCAGGACCTTTCTCCTAAGAAGACAGACCTGTCACGTGGGCTGAGTAGAAGTGAGGACATGACTTGTCCATCCTTTCGGGCGATGGTCAGGGATTTCTTCCACCTTTTTCTGGAAAGGAATGTGAGTGGGTCAGGGTAAATAGAAGACGTGAGGTTGGTGTGAACTCCCTGCCTCTCTGGAAAGGTGAAACCACTGCCCCATTTGCGGGAGATGGGAAGGAAACCCTCTCCCGGCAGCAGGGGAAGCCTGGGACCCCGCGGGCTGCGTTGCAGACCCGGCTCTCCTGACTGCGTGCCAGGAGTCAGTCTGAGTAGCGTTTGATTCATTGATTTTCCAGGAAGATTTTAACGTTATTCTAATCTGTTAGTAACTTGAAAGCTGCAGGTTATGACACATGTGCTGAATTGTGAAAGTATGTTCGTGCACACGACCAGTGGCATGTGATTTACAAAGGTTTTCCTACGTTTATTTCAGTCTAGAACAGATGACAAAGTTATTCGATTTAAGAGAGCAATTGGATATTACTCAGCGACTAGTAAGCCTATGGCATTTCACCCACCACATTACTTAGGTAAGTAAATCAAAGCCTCTGTGAGGGTTGCTGACATGCAGTCATCGAAGAGATTTAAATGTTGGCCCAGTAGTCTTGGAGGTTTCTTCAGGTGAAGTGAGGCATCCACAGTTACAGGGACGCATAGAGCCGAGGCCCCTGGGGAGACTCTGCAGGAGCCCCTGCAAGGATTGAGGAGCAGGAGAAACGGACCTGGGAGTAGGGGTGGGCCGGGGGGTGTCCAGGCGTGCTCTGCGGGGATGCCCTCTGGGCCACTTCAGCAAAGCGGATGGCTGTTTTCTGTTTTGTTGCCTAGGTTTTTTTGTTTTTTTGTGAAAGACCAAATTTGACTCAGATTTGAAATCGGGCAATAAAAATAATTATAAGCCATTTGCCTGAGCCTGCTTGGGAGTAATGCTGTCATGGGAGGCTATGAAGCCGAGTGGACCTGCCGGACTCCTTCCTGAGTCCAATGGCCTTTCTCTGGGCCCAGAGCCATGGAGCTCTGAGAGATTGTGCTGTTTGCCTCCAGTTCCTGGGGTGGTTAGCAAGCTCCACTGTTTACTGGTTTCAAAAGATTAATCCCAGAGTCAGAATGTCCCAGATAATTGTTCTTTATGTGGTACGTTTGTTGGCTTGCTTAGGCATAGCGCTGCAGCAGTGTGCATGGGGGGCCCATAGGTCACAGGTGAGTGCTGGCTGCTGGTGGCAGTCTCTAGGGTGCCGAGTGGCTGAGGAGGGGGGGGTGGCATTGGCTCTTCTGCTGGCCTGTCTGCTGTGACCCACGTAGGGCGGGGCTTGTCTTCCTGTGCCTGGGACATTGCAATTTCTGAGTGTCACTGTCCAAGGCCATCAGCTACCAGCCATTATGTCTCAGCACCTTGCTTTAACTCTCTGCGCACCGGCTCCTGCCCCTCCCCTAGCAGTGTCGGGTCGGGGGCAGCCAGGGCCCCACCAGCCACCTTTACCCTCCTGTTCCTGTAGGAAGGTATTTGACTGAGTGATTTAATCCAGGAAGAGCTGTTGAACCAGGACAGTGAGAGGACCATGGTTTGGGGTCACTCTGCTGGACAGAGGGTGACATGGTGGGGCAAGGTCACATGGGGCCGTGGACACCGCTGGGACAGGTGACAGGCAGGGTCTGACGCCAGGGGCGAACATTCTGACTCCACGGCCTCTGGCCTCAGGCTTCCTGGTTACGGAGATGGCTGCCTGGATGCATGTTAACATGGAAAATATACATGACATGCTCTGTGACACTGTTCTCAGGGGGAGGGGGTCTAGAGAAGACAAGGAGCGGTCTGCAGCCACAGAGCTGAGGAGGAGCTCGCAGAAGGGTGTCCTTGCCCCTTGTGTGTCTGCCCTGACGCCTGGTCCTCGTGTGGCATGGTAGTCGAAATGGTCGCTGCAGTGCGCCTGGGACTAGAACGTTGATTCAGGAGGGGGAGGCAGGACGGAGAAAAAGGTACTAGTTGGCGCTGGTCTGAGCTGCTAACAGGGTTGGCAGTGTGCAGAAAGACAGGATGGGCTTTAAATTTGCTTTTAAGTTTGTGCTGCTGAAAAACTTGTAGTGTCATATGAAGTGCTTTCATGTTCTTAAGTCATCAGACACCACGTGAGGTAAGCATTTTACGGATGAAGGTGACACTCCCGGAATTTAGTTTCACTTCCTCTCAGTGGGTTTTGGAGAGCGGTGGTGGACTGGTGAAGAATTTGAGTGTTTGGGGCGATATTTTCCAGCAGGTCAATGTGGGCAGTAACCAGCCGTACAAGCCTTCTCTGCAGCGTCTCCTGGCGCTTCTGACTGTGGCAGAGACCTCAGCCATGGGGCAGGGGTTTGGGGCAGTGGAGAGTGTGGGGTGGCAGGAGTGTGGCCTGAAGTGTGTGGTGACCCAGGACAGAAGTCAGGGCAAGACTGGGCAAGGAAGGTGCATTTCAGGTTGCATACACAATTTGGAGCCAGCAGAAACCAAGTCATGCGAAATTGCCTGTTTTTTTTCTGACAAATGTAAAGAAACAGTAATGTGAAGATAGTGCCTTTTGCCTGTTAAGTGCTGTTAGGTTCCCGCTATGGCACTGAGCAGGGAACGGAGAGCCTAGAAGGAGCAACTTGGAACTGGGGAGAGGCTTTCTCTGCAACTCAAGGTAGAACCCAACACATATTTTCCATAAAAATGTTTTTGTAAGCAGTAGACAGATCCGAAATGGTCTTTTTTGACCTTGGTCCTTTACATTATTGTCTAGGAAGACACATTCAGAATTTTCAACGACCACTGTTGGAAGGTAACTTTCTCATTCATTAGAACCTGTCTGTATTAATCATTTTAGAAACAGGAATATGTATAGCTTTATAGATCTTCTAAGCATCATGCTAGCCCTTGGAGGCTGTTGGGAGTGAAGATGGGGAGAGTTGGCTCTAACCAGAGCTTTCTCAACCTGGTTGGAATCGAGGTTCTACCTCAGAACTGCGATATCCGGGTCTTCACTGGGCCTCAGGAACCTGTGTCTTCCAAAGGAAAACCTCCCTAGTCCGGCCCAGGTCAGGTGGACCAGTGCTGGGCAGGGCTGCCGGGTTCAGGCATCTTCTTCTGAGCCCCGGTCCTCTGCAGCATCGAGGAAGCCTCTGCTCTCCACACAGGGGCCAAGGGTGTGGAGTTTACAGGGGGAGATGCACACTCACCTGCCCCGTTGCCCCATGGGGCTGGGAGGCCTGGTTTGCACAGTGTGTGGTCCTTTTCAGGGTGAAAGATGGATCCAGTCCATACTGTCACTGTAGAGTGGGCCCCCAGAAACTATCTGTTCTTAGGTGGGTTTTTAAAATCAGTTACAGGTGAAATTAGTATTTATTTTGTGGGAATTTATTTGTCAGAAACACGGTATTGGGACCGGGGACCTAGAGATGGTTATGTTTTGTGCTTTCCGCCCCAGCACACGGTGCCTGCCACGTCCACCAGAGTCCCCAGTCTGAATGTAGGCGCACGTAAGACATGTCAGAATGGAGTTGGCAGCAGCGTGTGTGGTTCCTGGATGAACCATACTCCTTAGACCCTGGCTGTGCTTCAGAATCATTGCTGGAATTTTTGAAAAAAAACGACAGAGCTGCTAGAGGCCCACCCACCTCAGGTCTGTGAATGGAGATGTTGTAGGCTCTAGCGATCCTGGTGTGTTTGTTCAGAGCTATGTGAGTGAAACCGAGGCCCAGTGAGTCTGAAGATACATGTGTGTTGTCTTCCTGGCCTCCCCCGTGAAACGTCGATGAGCTCCTGCTGCACATTCTTCACAACCGCCGAGGTCTGGAGCACCGACAGCACCACGTGCTGGTGAGGAGGCGGCGCGGCAGGAGCGCCTGGTCACAGCTGCCGGGAACGCAGACCGGCCACCGTGGATGGCCACGTGATGGTTTCTTGGGAAACTGCTCATCCTCTTACCATAAGGTTCCAGCAGTCACGCTCTTTGGTATTTACCCAGAGGAATTAAAAGCTTATGTCCACACAAAACTCTGCACACGATGTGTACGGCAGCTGCACTCATAATGCCATGACTTGGAAGTAGCCAAGGTGTCCTTCAGCAGGTCAACGAGTAAATAAATGGTAGGCCCTCCAGGCAATGGAATGTTCTTCAGTGCAAAAGAAAACGGGTTATCAAGTCAGAGAGACGTGGGTGAACCTTGATTGCATTCACGAGGTGAAAGAAGCTGATCTGAAAAGGATTCCACCTGTGTGACATTCTGGAAAAGGCAGAACTGTGGAGACAGTAAAAAGTCCATGGAGGGATGAACAGGGGGATGATAGGATTTTAGGGCGTGAGACTATCATGTGTGACATTGTAGGGGTGGATGTATGTCCGTGTACGTTTGTCCAGCCCATAGAATGAACACGTAGAGGGAACCCTAACGTAAAATGTGGGCTCTAGTCAATAAGCACGGTGTGTCAAAATGGGGTCATCCGCGATGACTGCTGTGTCACACTGACTAGCAAGGTGTACGGTGTGTGTTTCTTCCCTGAGTTTTCCTTACACCTAAAGCTGCTAAAAAAAAATAATGTCTTTTAATTGAGAAAAATCTCCTTGATGCATCTGGCCCATGCCAGCACTTGCCGGGTGCTGGGCAGCGTGGCCGCGCAGGCATGCGGTCCGGGCCCTTCCTTGCACGTGAGTGAGATGCGGCTCCCATGGCATGTGAGCAGGTGGTTCAGACTGAACTGATGCTGATGAAGTCAGGCCCTGTTCTGCTTGTGGAACTAGTGTTTGAGCTGAGGTTTGAAAGTAGAGGAGGAGTTGAGCATGGTGATAATGGGGAGGAAGTCTCTTCCCTCAGAGGAGATGGAGGAGATGCGTGTGCGCCGGCCCTGAGGTGGAGGCACTGGGTGTGCAAGGAGCCCAGGTGGCGGCGAGGGGAGGACACGGCAGGGGCAGGGGTACAGTTGGGTCCCAGCACGGCCCAGGCTTTAGACTTACCGTAGGGGCAGTGAAAGAGGGAACGGGTTGTTACAAGTTGCTTTGTAACTGTCACACACCCCTGTGTGTGTGTGTGTACAGGCGTGGGTGTACAGTCAAAACCAACTTCAGGGGAATGTTCCCGACAGCCCCTCCCCGTCTCCCCATCAGGTTCCCTGCCCACCAGCTCTCCTAATTTTGTATCAGTGGTTCTCTTTGCTTTATCGTGTGTCCCCCGAGTGCTAAGTGGAGACGTGGAAGAAGGCAGGCTTCCCTGGGGGGCTCCGTGGGTGGAGTGGCCCGGGTCAGGGAGCACAGGTGGAGCCAGGAGTAATGTCGGCTCGTAGGAGATGGGAGCAGTGTGGCAGGAACTTGTGTGGTCGGAGGTGAGGAGGAGGCTCCCGGGGCTCCCCCAGGTGTGTGTGGCCCTCAGCAAGGTGCAGGGAATCGGAGGACAAACCTGCTGCTACCACCCTGAGGGGTGTGGAAGAGGGTGGGGTAGGCGGCGGGAGCGGCCCACCCCCCAGGCCTAGTAAAGGGTAGGGCTCGGAATGGGAGGGGATTGAGGGGGCTTGCACTGTCAGAAGTGGGGGTCTCGTGGCACCTGGTGCACGCGTGGGGGCTGTGGCAGGGAAGTCGGGGATCTCAGAGGGCTTCGCAAGTCACCGGCCCCAGAGCCTACAGGCCAGGGGAGCCTGCCAGAGCAGGACTGTGCCGGCCTGTCAGAGGCGGTCTCCCGGGGCTGTGCCGGGACGGGAGCTGCCACCAGGAAGCCGAGACCTCTGGGTGCCCACGTCCTTGCTGGCCTCCTTCCACCAGACCGGCCGCAGGCTGTTGATGGCCGGTGACGGGTCTGCAGGACAGCATACCTGCGTGCTGTCTCACCTGGGAGGAGGGGGACTTGATGTTGGCGTCTGGGGGCCGGGGCTCGAGAAGGTGCGTGTGCAAATGTGAGGGAGACGAGGGCTGGTCGGTGACGTCATCAGACTGTCCCATCAAGTGGCGCTGGGCTTTCTGTGTTAACAGTCTCTTTGTAAATACAGCTCTACCTCCACACAACATCCCTCCCAACACGTCGGGGCAGGGTCAGCAGATGTCACCCCAGAAACGGAGACACTGTGAGTAGAAGGATGTGGTCCCCACAGGGCTTCAGCTGATAAGGCAGGTCCATCTCTAGGAAAGCAGGGTCGCCCAGGCATGACCACACAGATGCAATGGTCACGCGACCTGCTAGGAGCAGAGAGTGATGGCATCTTCACCTGTGCCAGTGGGGCGAGTGCGAGTGAGGAGCCCACGCTGCCCCGTTCTGCCCTGTCCTGCCCTGTCCGATGCCACCTTGGCTGGCCTGCCACTGCGCTCACCCCTGGGCCTCGGGGCCATGCGGGACGGCCCTACACACTATAGACGACCTGCCTGCTGCCAGTTGGCGGTGCGTGGCTCAGGCCCATCGCCCCAATCACCGTATGGAGGTCTGCCTTGGTCCCGCGGGGCAGGTACTGCGCCATCCTGGCTGCTGCCTGTGCGTGTCCCCTGGAGCACTTCCAGCGTTGTGCTTTCGTAACGATCACTTTTTAGCATCCCCAGATGTTCCACACTGTACTGTTGCTCTACTTTACTAGTAAGTTTTTGAAATTTGGCATTTAAAAAACATTTACGTGATAGTCATATAGTTCTTACCAAAGCCACCATTCCTGTGGTCTTTGCTTAAGCTTTTTTGTTACGGAAAGACTAAATGTGACAGTAATACAGAGGGCCGCGTCATGAGCAGCTGTGTGCCCACTGAACGGCTTTAACAGATGGTAAAGTTTGTTTCACATCTTTCTTTAAAGAAATACATTATTAGGCTTTTCTGGAAGTCACATCTATCTACCTCAAGCAGGTTTTTATATTTTCCTTCCTCATACATATGGAGTAACAAATGGTGGTGTTGATCTGTAATCACATGCCGTATTGTACGTGTCATTCTGCCCTTGCTATTTTTGGCGATGTGTCCATGTTCATCTGTTTTTATCTTTTAAAAGCCGGTGTGCACGGTATTAACGTCAAGCCCCCAGGGGTCTGACAGCGCATTCTGCCACAGAGAACCGTGGTGTCTCGTGTGGAACGGAAGGTCTGCTTACTCTTCCTCCCTTTCGAGTCTTGAGCGTCGTCCTCAGACTCACAGTGTTTTCCCAGGACCTTTCATTCAGATTTTTGTGAGTTTATTTTAGTCCATGTGCTATGAAGTGATACAGGCCATCTGGTCTCATGTCTTTTTGAAAGGTCATTTTTTTTTAAAAACCTGAAAACCAGTCATTTTTTAGGAACTGAAACCGCATCTGCCTTTAGCAGCCACTCGGCAAGGTGTCTTTGGGAGGTGGACCCGCTTGCCGTGGGGTCTCCTGGTGGCTTCTCAGGGCGCGGTGACAGGAGGGCACGGCCTGTCCAGTCCGCAGTGGACAGAGACTGGCTTGTTCTGTCGGGCTCACACAGCCACGTGGATGGTGTGCCTTCCTGCCCCCGTCTCCGTCGGCCCACATGCACGGCGTTCTTTGCTGCGGGGCGCTGCCATTCCCCCTCAGAGGGAGAGGGCCAGGGGCTAGACAGATTTGGATATGACTCAGGACACGTCCATCACTCGTGAGACCCCTGCTCTTGAAGACTCGGGCACCGCGTGAGCTTTGGCAATGCTGCACCCCGTGAGGTCCACGTGTGCTGCCCAGACTCGGCAGTGGTGGAGGTGCTGGGTGAGCACCCCGGTGGCTCCTGGCCCTGGGAGCTCTGTGCCCACAGTGCCGTGGTCAGGAAGGCAGCCCTCATCCTGGGGAACCGCTCGCGTTCCTGGAGTTTGGGGCTCCTGCTGGCCCGAGTGGCTTCCCCGGGGTCCCTGGTTCTTTCAGGTGCCCGCTCGCTTTTATTAGCAGAGCTGTGCGGAGCCTGCTTCTCTCCGGGTGACAGCCTCTGGCTCCTCTCGGGAAGGCCTTGCCTGGTGTCAGCTGCCCCAGCCGCCCTGAGTTCTGGGAGCTGGTGCTTCTGGAAACTGACAGCGTTTGGCCCCTCCCGCCTCTGCCTTCACGCCGGTCTTTGGCCCGTGGGGCCTGCCTTCCAGAGGTTACTCATCTGGAAGAGGATGGAAATAAGTTACACAAAATTCTCCTTCATGTGGCTTTATGTCTTAACTTCTGTAGAATATCACTATTGAGTAAATACATCCCTTTGAATACAGTTAATGGCGTTGGGAAATTTGACCTTTTTTGTAGGTCTTGAAACCTAGTATTGGTGACAGGGAACATATTGACTTACTCTTTGAATCTGAATTTTCAAATCTGTGTTTTTTATGCCACACCTGAAAATCGTGCATCGCGCTCATCGGCATTAGAGAATTTAAAAATTCGTTACTTCGTCACTCTTGTTGGTTTTGGCTAGCGTGGCTTCTCTGTGGTAACGTGCCTGGTGGTCAAGTCCGTGCTGGCTGGCCGGGCTAGCTGGTTCCCGGCAGAGCCTCCCGGTCGACACCGTTCCTTCCAAGATGTGTGTGGTCTTTAGAGGCCGCTGGGGGGGGGGGGGGGGGGGGGGAGGGGCGGGGGTTGCTGGCAGCATGTCATCCCGGGTGGCTCCCATGGCACGCTGTCCGGCCGCCGTGTGTGTTTTCCTCATCATTTGCAAAGAAGTCTCTAAACATTGTTTTCATCATGAGAACATTTTTCATACGGCGACTAAATGCCTTTTTCACGTGCCTCTCTCAGTCTGTGTAGTCTGCTAACAACAGCTTCTCTTGATAGAGCGTCTGTGACAGGAGAACAAGGACCCCCATGCGTAGCCGGGGTCAGTCCTGAGAGGCGTCCTTGTCACGCAGCACACAGTGCTCCGCTTAGTGGTGCGAGGGCACTGAGAACTGGTACACAGGGAGGCATGCCGCGCGCAGAGGCAGGCCTGGCTTATCGGGCAGTTCTCCAGCCTTCAGAGAAGTGTAGACAGGTTAATTCACTTATTAGACTGGGTTCTGAGAGATTAGTAGCTCACTTTGCAGGTTCTCAAAGGTTTATTGGAAGTCAGTGACTTCAGTATGATTTTAGAAAATGTTCTTTCTTTGGAAATCTTTGTTCTTAAGTTATGGTTTGTTTTTAGGGAAAGTCTGTGCTTTTCAGGAAGTTTGTAGCGCATGATGGTCAAAATTTTAGGGAAACAAAAGGGTCCCCTTCCCTTGAATGCTGCTGTGTATTGGCATGGCCGATGTTCCGCGTGCTTTCTCAGAAGTTTCGTGGAGCAGGTCAGCCACAGGAGGCAGTAAATTGCACTTCTCACAGTGATTTGGGGTGTAGTGTTAGAGCTCGAATGGAGTTCATAGTGTTCTTTGCAACCGAATTTGGCCACAATTCAGAATCACCTGAGAAGGGACTTAACCAGTTACAGCATTGTGAGTCTCAGACTTTGAGGCTCTAATCTCCTGGGTCGGAACTGTTTGATCAGAAGTGTCTCCTCGTATGCTTGCATGTGCATATGTGTATGTGGGGTGAACATGCATGTGCATGTGTGTGTATTTGGAGTGAGTGCGTGTACATGTCTGTGCAGCGAATGTGTGTGTGTGCATGCATGTGGGGTGTGTGTATGGGTGAGGGTGCATGTATTTGTGATGAACACGTGCATGTATGTAGGGTGAGTGCGTATGCGTGTACGGTGAATGTGCGTATGTATATGCACGTGTGGTGGACGTGTGTGAGTGCAGGCACATGTATATAGGGTAAGGGCGTTTGTGTGTGGTGAATGTGAACGTGTGCATGTGAGTGTATGTGAAGTGAGTGAATGTGCATGTGTTTGCATTGAACGTGTGTGTGTATGTGGGGAGAGTGAGTGTATGTGTGGTGAATGTGTGTGCCTGTGCATAAGTGTGTGTGTGGCAAAAATGTGTGCACGTGCACATGTATGTGTGGTGAGCATGCGTGTGTGGGGAGTGTGCTCTGTGGTGAATGTGTGTGTGCGTGTGTGGTGAGTGTGTGTGTGTGTGGTGTTGGTGTGCATGCATGTAGAGTGTACTGGGGTGTGGTGAGTGTGTGTGGTGAGTGTGCTGTATGTGTGGTAAGTGTGAGTGCAGGTGCATGTTTTGGTGAGTGCTGTGTGATGGGTGTAAGCGCATGTGGTGAATGTGTGTTTGGTGAGTGAGTGCATGTGGGGAGTGTGTGAGTGTGGTTGTGTGCGTGTGGTGAGTGCATATGTGTGAATGTGCTGTGTGGTGAGTGTGTGTGTGGTGAGTGCAAGTGCATGTGTGTGATGAGTGTGGTGAATGTATGTGTGGTGTCAGTGCATGTGTGGGGAGTTTGTGAGTGGTGACCATGCATGGTGTGTGTGTGTGTGTGTGTGGTGAGTGTGCTGTGTATGTGAGTGTGTATGTGTGGCGTGTGAGTGTGCATGGTGAGTGCATGTGTGGTGAGTACATGTGTGTGGTACGAGTGTGTGTGTGGTGAATGTGTGTGTGGTGTGTGGTGACCACACGGGTGTGTGTGTGTGTGTGTGTGTGTGGCAAGTGTGTGTGTGTGGCAAGTGTGCATGTGGCAAGTGTGCGTGTGTGGTGAGTGTGTGAGTGATAGCACATGTGCCGGCACCATCACTCTCAGCTAGTTGCCCTGCAGTTGTGGAAGTGACATCTCGAGCTTCCCTCCCAGCAGGCCATGGGCTAGGCACTCGGAGATGGGCCCTCGCATTGGACCGTGACCGTGGCCTCTGGGTGCGTGGGTACCGT
Organism: Neofelis nebulosa; assembly: GCF_028018385.1. NCBI lineage: Eukaryota > Metazoa > Chordata > Mammalia > Carnivora > Felidae > Neofelis > Neofelis nebulosa. The sequence goes on along the minus strand of NC_080793.1, from coordinate 94,096,472 downwards.
CGGGGGGAGAAGTTAGTCACCGTCCGGTGCTGCCTGCACCAGGTGGTTCTGGGAGCCCCGGTTAGGCACTGGGGGGAGTTCAGAGAATGGGAGGGAGGGCTTGGGTTTAGGGATGCTCGTTCGTTCTTATATTCATTTAAACGTGTCTCAGAGAGTTGGCGGGGGGGGGGGGGGGCAGGGAGAGGTAGGGTTTGTGGGCTGCTGGTTTTCCTGGTGTCGCCCAGATTCTGAAGTTGGAGGAATGCTCTACCTGGTAAAGGATGTTGGCGTCCAGGGGTCTCTAGGCTTGGTTTTGTTGGGTTTCCAAACAAAGCTTAAGGAGGAGATGGTGTAGCCTGAGGGCCCCGTGTCTGCTGTCTGTCTCCACTGTTTGGGCTGTGGGGACACTCAGGGCTCAGGTGCCTGAGGCCTGACTTCATAGGCACCCCATCCCTGGCTTGTGCGGGGGAGCAGAGCCTTGAAGGGTGTCTTCTCATTTTTATGACATTGCTAAGTAGTTTATGGTATTTGGAAGTGTTCTGATGTTGAGGCCACGGGCCCCGTCAACACACGTTGGTCACCATGTGTCATGCTGGCCGATGGTGCCCTCTCAGGCTCTGGGAGACCGAGGTCGTGGGCATGCAGGTGTGTGGGCCCGTGGGCCCAGCTGATCGTCCTGCCTCCCGTCTGATGTGGGGCCTGGTCCTGCGTGTGTCCACAGCCATGTCTCCGCACGCTTGTGCTCGGGGCTGTGCTGGCACGGTCGGCACGAGGGGTGGCAGAGTGAGTGCGGCGTCCGTAGGACAGGTGTATAAAGTCACGTTCTGAGAGCACAGATCCCAAGTCCGGTCCATGATGTATGTGAAGCGTGCGGCCTGGTTGTGGTTTTGCCTAACGGCTGCAAACTAAGTATAGGGGCAGCACCTGCCATATTTCACCGTTTGTATCAAGAAGCTTGTCAATAGCTGAAAACTGAATTTTAGTCTCAATAGGAAGATTCCATTGCCTCACAGACGTGAGGGGAAGGGTCTGTCCCCACTGTGTCCCTTCGGAGCCTGTAGTCTTAGGGCTTTGAGAAGCCGGCAAGGGGAGGAGGGGGGGTGGTCCGGATGCCTGCAAGTTAAAATCCTAGCTTCAGTCTGCAATGTTGATCACCGTAAAATTAACTGTGTTTTAATGTTAAACATGAATTTCCAAAGGTGTTTGGGAAGTGGGATCAGTGTTGTGTTATCCCCTGAGGAGGGACAGGGCAGATGGGGACATGTGCTTGCCACTCTGGTGTCCTGAGCTCGTGCTCTGCTAACAGCTGCGTCGTTTTCTTTCCTTGTCGACGGAACAGCCAGACCAAATCCGTTCGGAATGCCTGGGATAGTGCCACCGTATGTCCCCCCCCAGATGCTCAACATTCCGCAGACCTCTCTGCAAGCAAAGCCTGTGGTGAGTCCTCCTCCCACCTCCCACTTCCTGCTCCCAACCTGCCTGCCTTGGGGGCTGCTGCCCTTGGAAGCTGCACAGGCATCCGATTTTCGCGAAAACTAAGATCATTTCTGAAGCTGTCAAGCTGCTCTGTGGAGCAAGTGCCAGTGTTCGTTGAATTAAAGCTTAGCCAAGACCAGGAAGTGCTGACCGGAGTGCGCGCGTGACCTCTGCCCTCTCTTTCAGGCCCCGCAGGTGCCCAGCCCAGGTGCCGCGGGCCAGGGTCCACACCCGTACAGCCTCGCTGAGCCGGCCCTCACGTTGGAAACGAGTGGGAAGAGTCTGACCGAGCACAGCACCTACAGCAACATTCCTCACGAAGGAAAGCATACCCCGCTGTATGAACGGTCGTCCCCGATCCACCCAGCTCCAGGCGGCAGCCCCAACCACGTGGATTCAGCCTACTTTCCAGGGTCTTCTACGTCATCGTCTTCCGACAACGATGAAGGCAGTGGAGCGGCTGCAAAGTGAGTGGGTTGTGGAGCAGCTGTGGCTTCCCCGGGGTCGGTTGGCTGTGTCAGGCGCATCAGGCAACCTGGGCTCTGGGGCGGTCGAGAGCTGTGCATGGAGGCGTGGGGGTGTTGTTTGTTGCAGGAAGGTGATGTCACTGTGCACGGGTTGGGCTTCTTGGACATGGGCGAGGGGCAGTCAGACGCTTCCTTGAGGCTTCACAGGCTGGAAGTCTGTGCTCGTCAGCTGCGGCCTCGGGCCACTCCTCTGCCTCAGTGGAGGTTTAGGAAAATTGATTCGTGTGACCCCTTAGACGTGGTGAGTTATCTGGTAAAGTGCTGCTGACTCTTCCTGTTCCCTGGCCTGGGGGACACCAGTCTCACCCCCGAGAAGCATTTCAAGTTAGACGCTGGTGGCTTCTAGTCTTCGCTCCTGGATTGAGGGGACCTTGAATTTCCTTCCCTCCTGAATTGAATCTAGCAATTCAGATCTCAGCTCAGCAGCTCGTAGACTGTTCCTTAAATCATGCTGTTCACCTGACTGGAACCAGAGAAAGGTGCAGTCCGTGTTGGAGTCATTGCTGGAGGGGAGTTGTTTTTTTTTTCTTAAGTTTATTTTTGAGAGAGAGAGAGAGTGAGAATGAGAGCAGGTGGGGGAAGGGGCAGAGAGAGAGGGAGATAGAGCATCTCTAGCAGGCTCTGCACTGTCACCACAGAGTCACATGTGGGGCTCAATCCCACAACTCTGGGATCATGACAGAGCTGAAATCGGGAGTTAGATGTTAAACTGACTGAGCCACCCAGGCTCCCCAGTAGAGAGGAGTGTTTTAAATGTGTGTCCCTGAGTAAATGAATTTTTAAATACGTAACTTGTTAGAGTCTGATCAAGAAAGTTTTCAGTGCGCTATCTTCCCTCTCTTCCTAAAAACTCTTGAGTTTTAAGAAACCTGACTCACAAACAGGGAAGAAAAGGGGAAAGGAGAGGAAAGGAAGGCCTTTCTTATTTCTTCATCTCCTCTTCTTCACTGCACTCTGGCTCATGGCTGGACATCCAGGGCCCCTTGGCCCTCCATCCATGGAGATGGTTTCTCGTCTTCTGCAAATTCGCACTAGGCCTGAAGGCTGAGGCTAGACGTCCCCTCTCTTGTTCTTTCCTCCATCTGTAGAGTGGATGCAAGTGTCCCCTGACCTCAGGCAGGAGTTACCGAGGGCTTTGCTGCCATGCAGGGGCTGTGTGCTCCGTGGAGCAGTGGTGCATAAGTCCATGCGGTTCTGAAATCCCGACGTGAAGTATTAAGCTGGACTTTGCATTCATTTTTCCCAGTTAACTTTCTGGAAAGGGCGTATAGTGGAGACTGTGACTGGGCCGGGGCCTGGGATCGTGTGTGTGCAAATGAGAACAGCTGGTCAAGTCTCAGAAGCCCTTCCGCACTGAAATTCTAAGGCACTGAGTTCTCTGTTAATAACTGGTACAGATTTGGTCTAGTGAGAGACATGCTTTCTAGATGGCTGGGAGCAAGGCCCAAAGCAGGAGGGTGTGTGCCTGGGCCACCTGCGGGGTCCCCCACAAGTGTGGCCAGCCGCCTCATGGGGCTGGGAGATGAGGGGGATACTTGCTGGAGGGCCCTCAGCTCTACCCTGACTGTGTCACTTGTCTGGCCCTACCCTGTGCTTTCATGGTGCTCTTTGGGGGAGCTGCTAGAAGGGGCTTCGTGTCTGGGGCAAGCATCCTCAGCCTCAAATGCAGACATTGGGAGGCCTTGTCGGCCTGTCACACTTGAGTTTTCTTGAATCTGCTTCGCCTCCCTGTTTATCGTGATCAGCAGACATGTTAAAACAGAGAGGAGGAGGGAGGGAGGGAGAGGAGGGGGATGGCAGTTGTGCCCGAGGCTTTGGGGCCAGACGCCAGGCAGAGCAGGACCTGGGGCAGCCCTCACAAACGTCCCTGGCCCGCATTCCTGGTCTCCAGCGTGAGCTCTCCAGCCTGAGCGTGTTGTGTGTTGTGTGCACTGGCCACGAGCACAATAGGGTGTCTCTATTCTGGCTCAAAATCTTGGTAGGAGTGGGAGGTCATGACTTGCTTTGGTTTGGACTTGAATTGGGACCTCTGGACTTGGATCTGTTGTTGGGATGGTCTTCAGGGAAGGAAGTACATTAAGCCAAAGGGCACTGAGCACTTGCTATGCGACGGGAACATGGCAGCTGTTGGCATGTTTCTAATGGATGGTGCTGATAGGTGACAGGGACCACTACTACTGAACAAAAGCAAATCGACCTGTCCCCTCCCCCAAAGCATGCTACAAATGAAAAAGACAAGTATTTCAAGTAGCAAAGAATATAACATGCAGTTCACAGAAGAAACACAGGTGATCAGGAAGCATAAAAGATGTTCACCCTCACCAAAGAAGAAAAAAAGGAATGTTAAAACATAACGAGGTATTTTTTTGTGTAACCTATAAAGTTAGCAAACGTTTATTTTGAAAGATAAAGTTCAGGGGATGCAAGGCTTCGGCAGATGGAGAGGCTCTCCTGGCATGTCCGGGGGGCACAGCTCCCTGCCACGAGGAGGACATGAGGTGCGCCATGAGCACTGCAGGTGGGTGCGCTCACGGCCACCGCTCAGGTTCACACGGTGGCACGTGAACCACGCATGCTCAGCAGGCCCGCCCCTTATCCCCCTGCTTGCATACCTCGGTGGCAATCTTGGCCCTGGAGGCGGAGGGGCCATTGTTGTCACAGGTGCCTGCGGAGCCCCGGGCCAAGGGGAATTGGGCATCCTTAGTAGGCATGGCTGCCGCCCAGGCTGTGCTGGCTCTCTCACTGTGGCCCTGTTTCTGTCAGAGGACAGAGGCACCTGAGGATTATTTTCTTTCTTTCTTCCTTTCTTTCTTTCTTTCTTTCTTTCTTTCTTTCTTTCTTTCTTTCTTTCTTTCTTTCTTTCTTTCTTTCTTTTAATTTTTATTTAAAAAAAAATTTTTTTTTTTAACATTTATTTATTTTTGAGAGACAGAGCATGAGCAGGGGAGGGGCAGAGAGAGAGGGAGACACAGAATCCGAAGCAGGCTCTAGGCTCCGAGCTGTCAGCACAGAGCCCGACGCGGGGCTCAAACCCACAAACGCGATTTCATGACCTGAGCCGAAGTGAGACGCTTAACCGACTGAGCCACCCAGGCACCCCCCCGAAGATTATTTTCAAGTGACGAAAAGAAATATTCTGCTTTCTAACTCCGTGTTTTTTCTCCTGTTTTATTGGAGTGTCATTAGCACGTACTTCTTGCCCTATTCTCGGTTAAGTCTTTGTGAAACGAAAAGTAAGGCACTTGTCTTTCTTCCTGGCCTTTGTCAAATCTTTGTAGTCTTCTTTTGGTAGAATTAAAAAGTATGATGGAATCCTTGTGGAGGTGTTTGTCTTATATTATTTTCACATATTCATTGGCTTTTAGATACTGAATCTGTTCTGAGTTTGCTAATTTAAAGTTTTTAGTTCTTTGTTCTATATGTTTTTCTAAGAAATACGGAAATCTCTGTACAAAGTCAGAGAACTGAGACGTTAGAAAATACGGTACAGGAAGTCTCTCAGGAGCCACCTCTAGAGACACAGGTGTTTTCACAGACAGGTGAACACACAGGTACCTTGTTTTTCACTGCGTGTCCTAACGTGCCTTTCTACTCATGGGGTCTGATCTTAGGGTCAGCAGCTTGCCTTCTTTCTTACATGTGGTATGCTTCTGTAATAGTGTGTTCATGATCGTGCGTGGAGATGGGAGTGTGCGTGTGTACTCTGTGCATCGCTTCAATGTTTGGCTGTGATTACTGACATCTTGAAATGGATGTTTGAGAGTCCTGTTAGGAGAGAACGTGAATATAACACCTCTGCGCTCTGTGGCGTTGTTTGCATGGATTGCTGTTTCGTGTTCCTGTGCACGTGGGTGTTGGGGTCACGGTGGCATCTGTCAGATAAGATTTGCCGGCCCCTGTGAGTCCTGTGGGATCAGATCTCGTCTGTGGAAGGTCCCTGTCGGTGCCGAGGGCCTGCACACCACTGTGGGCACACGGTGCTGTGGGGACCCAGGCCCCAGCCTCCTGTGGCTGGTCACGCCAGGTTTCGGTGGCCTCGTGGTTGTGTGGCCTGGAACTCACTGGGCCAGGCATGGATGGAAAGCGTCTAGCTTGTTTGTGAATTGAATCAGCTGATGAGTAACCACAGTAAGTGATACGTAGCATCACTATTTTTTCGGAACGCCAATTCCATTTTAATGTGAAACACCTCAAGAATTTCATTCTGTGCCCTTGACCTAGTGGCCCAGGAAATGTGCTTCCTCTGCCAGGTGGTAGTGATGTTAGGCTGCTTGTCTCCTATTCTTTGTCCTCTCAGGTTCCTTTCCCAAAGAAACGTGTGGTTCACAGAGAGAGCTACATCTTACCCTGCCTGATCGCCCCCAGCCCCCGACAGGCTCAGCACAGCTGCAGCCTTTTCTGTCCAGATTCTTACCCTCTTCATGTGCTAGAGTAGGGCAGCATACCTTGTGTATCCTCATAAAAACAATTCTGAGTCACTTTTATGTGTTGGTCAGGTGTAATCCCGGAGACGGGTGTCTTCACGTGTCTTGGCCGTGCTCTGACATGTATGGGTGTTTTGTGTTGAGCTCGTCCGCCTGTGTTAGGGGTTTGAACCCTCCCTCGATGGCGGAGAGTCATGAGGAGTCCTGGCAGATGCATGAGAGGCACACATGGACGTCCCATCTGACTGTTGGGTAGGAATTGGAGCATCACTTTCCGTGTTCCCAACTTCGTGTGTGACAACCTGAACGTGTGACATTAGCTTAAATCAGGGCATTAGGAGAATGTCCTTGCAGGGGTGTTGGATGTGTGACTCGTGGTCCCCCATCCTGGCGCCCAGTCCCCCGTGCTCTGTGGTGGGAGTCTCAGGCCTCCTCAGGGCTCTGCGGGGCTAGGGTGGGAACAGGTGCGCGTCCAGGCCCCTTCTGTCCCAAGCTGGGGAGCACACAGAAATGAAGATGTGTGCATGCCTGTTGCAGGCTGGCCACACTCGGTCACCACATCTGTGACCTCATGCATACACTGGATATTTCTACTGGGAGTTTGGTCTTTTATCTTTCTTTCCTGTTTTGTTGCCTCCCTTCTGGTTTTATTTGCCTTCGCTCCTTCATTCCTGTTGACAAGTCCCTCAGCTCGTGGTCAGTGCCCCTTCGGGCAGCCTGCACCCACGTGGTGGTGACGTGAGTGAGAAGTCAGCATGTGGGCCAGACGCTTTCACCTCCGGTGCACGCAGACACCAGCACCGCGCCAACGAGACCCACAGGCAGGAGGGTCAGGTTTGCTGTCTCCCCTGTGTTCAGTGCAGGATGACCCCAGGTGTCCTGCTGCAAAACGAGGCCCGCAGAGCCCGGTGATGTGTGCCGGCCTCTGTCCTCACCACTGTTCTGGGTGTGCTGATGGCCTGCTGCGACCCAGTCTGTGTACAGTCCCTTGGGATGGCCTCATCCCGTAGCGGCACAGGGTCACTGGAGGGATGGCAGGCCGCGGTTGGCCTCCAGTCACTGTTGCCGTGCTGCACATGGGTCCTTTCCCTTCCCTCTGAGCCTGACTCCTGTCAGCAGAATTCGGTGTGAGCTTGCAGGCTTCCTGTGGCCTGTGTGGGTCCCAGCAGGTCTCTCCAAGGCATGGCTGGTGACAGGTCGCCTTTCTGAGCAGTTGTGGAGAGTGAAACCAAAATGTGTGTTCTTCGAGGCAAGGCGTCTGTCATACACCCAGTAGCTTGTTTCAAGTTGTAAAGTGACATAGTCATCCTAGTGAGATGTTCTGGACTTTAGAGAAACTCGCTTTTGACAAGATGCTTTTCAGGCAGAATTTTAGATTTTATAGTATGGTTATTAGGAGGCCATGTGATTATCTAGATTAGGACATTACTTTTAGTTTGGTAGTGACCTATAAACAGTAACACTGGTAGTATATGTAAATGTAGGTTCTGTGTGATCTTCGGTGGGACAAGCTTTCCACTTCGGTAGCAAGTAGGGCATGGCCGCCCTGCCCCGCCCCATGCTTGCCGGCGTGGGGCCCATCGTGAGGGTCTCGTGCTTACGGGGCTGCATGTTTGACCAGGCTCTGTGTTGAGCTTCGTGTCGTATGGAGGAGAAGTCAGGCTCAGGCCATCTCCGCCATATACCTTTTGGCTGTGGTTCCGTGACTCCTTCTTTCAGCCGTTGGCTACCTGCTTGGCGGTGGCGTGAGTGCTTATCTTCACGGCGTGTGTAATCTAGTGATGGAAATGGACGACAGTGCAGTGCCAGTGTGACGCACGCCGTGAGAGACAGGGCCGTGAGAATAGCAGACGGGCTGGGTAGGGAAGCCTGCAGTGAGGGGACGTGGCCGCCAAGGCCTGAAAGATGAGGCGTCACAAATCAAAAGCTCTTCTGTCGTGAAGAGAGGGGCTGGAAGTCCCAACAGAGTGCAGGGTCCCTCTGCCTCGCCAAGAGCCTGTAGGACACAGGACTTCCCGGAAGTCCGTAAGAAGAACGTGGTGCACTTGCCGCAATGAAGGAGGAAGTGTGTGGACTGTCTGTGCAGGCGGCCCCAAGAGAAGATGTCACATGTGGAGAGGTGCCCGTCTCCACCTTCGTCAGGGAAGTGCAGACCACCAGACCATGGGGTGGGGGTCACCGCACCCCAAGAACGACTGCCAGGGGAGCCACGGAAGACTGGGCGCATTCGGGGCGGTAGCTGGGCCAGAGCCCCAGCGGCAGTGTGCTGTCCCGGGGGCTCATCTAGCAGGGATGCTGGGTCCAGGCCTCTGGACGCGGGTGGCGGGTTTCCAGGGCACTCAGAGCCTGGGAAAGTCCCGAGTGTGCTGTGAGAAGTCTCGTAACCCTTACCCTTGGGAAGGGGTCTGGAGCGGGGCGAGGGGCAGCCTCCGGCGGGTCAGCCATGCCTCACTTTGGTGACTTGCATGCGTGCTCAGTTTGTGGACATCTGCTGAGCTGTGCCCTTGTAACTGGTGCATGTTTTTATAGGTATATCCTACTTCCAGTGTCTAGAATTGTGAACGACAGAGGTTACGTTTCTTTATAAAACCTATAAGTATCTGAGTAATTTGTTCTAAAGTTTCACTTGATAAATGTCACTGACTTTTTAGTGAAAAAGTACATAAGCGTCTCTATTTATGCCACGTTTTGGATCACTGCAGTGCCGCTAACCTTTCCTTCCCAGTGCTGGAATGCTCCTGCTGGACGCAGCACAGCTGACAGCTTGTGCGCCGAGCCCTGCTCCAGGCCCTCTGCCCCCACAGTTGGTGCCTTGTTCTTGAGTTTAAACAGAATGATCTTGGAATGATCGTTGTGCTCCTGGAATACTCACGTTCAGTTTGGTGCCTCCTCATCGCAAAGGATCCTTCTAGTCTTGCAAAGCTGTGGCCTCAGAGGGTACAGATGACTCGGACCGAGCACTGGTCGCCCTGAGTCCTTGCAGAGGACCAGGAACTGGACGCCGGGCAGCTGTGCAGTGTCCCTTCACATGGCTGGGACCGAGGAGCCGGATCGGGCTCTGAGAGGTGCCGCATGGGGACTCTTGTTTACTGTGGGCGCCTGCTCCTCCTCTCTCCTTCTTTTTGCCGTTTGTTTGGTTTGGTTTGGTTTATTTTATTTTATTTTACTTTTTTTAGTAGCAAAACTGACATGAAGTCTGTTGGAAGATGGGAGAATCAGTGGGTCTTAAAAAAATCTGTCACTTGAGTCTGTTAGGAGGCAGGTCCAATAAATTGCGCTCTTCCCTGGCCTGCCCTGTGGCCAGCACTGATTTCAGAAGCTGGTTTGGGCGCGGGCCCTGTGGGGAGGGCTGGGGGGAGGAGCCCTGCCAGGAGGCAAGGGAGGCCCATCTGCGGGGAGATCCTGTCCGTTCCCCGAGCCCGTGGTGAGCTTCCGTTTATGTTGTGGTCTGCGGTCTACGGACGAACAAAAATGTTTATGAAATAATGCCATGTGTACCACGTTTACTGCATTCTGTTCCATTTCAGTGTTTACAAAATGCCGGTTGAACTCTTCTGGAGATACTAATGGGTCACAACCTCCAGTTTTTAAAAAAATGCCGATTGGAATACCTCAGTCTGGCCTGTGAGATGCTCAGTGCTCTTCCTGCTGTCCCTTTCCACACCCTGATTTTTACTGCTTTCCAGTGGAAGCTGTCCCCCAAATCCCATTCTGCCGCCCACTCTCTGAGCGCACTCCCTCTCCTGGGCCACCTACCTCCCTGCTCTCCCAGGGCCTCTCGGAGAACAGGCCGGGCGCCCCGTGTCTGGTTTCAGCACGTGATACGTTACACATATTTATGAATGACGAGGAATGTCCGAGCCAGATAACATTTAATCCTCCTCTGCCTGGTATCTCTCAGTGGAGTGTGATTGTTTTATCCTGTTTCTCCAAGACGACTGAACTCCTTGGAGGCAGGGCTGCGCTGCCCGCTCTGTGGCCCACCCTGTCATCTTTGAGGCGGGTGCTGAGGTTGGGTTAGGTGCTCTGTGTTTCCTCTTCCAGGGAGTGACTGTTGCTGCCCAACCGAGTAGGCCGAAAGCGCCCCCAATGTAGGGCTGTCTCCGGAGGTGGTTTGTTGGGGGAGGCGAGGTCAGTAAAGCTGAGGTGTCGCTGAGTCTGTGGGCTCCACATGGGCTACTGTGGTGGAAGGCCCACGCCATTCAGTAACCATGTTCCTTTTGTTTATGTTCAGCCATATCAGCGGGAACAAAATTGGCTGGGAGAAGACGGGAAACCACTCAGAGCCGCAAGCACGGGGAGACCCAGGAGACCAAACAAAGGTAGTTCGTTGGCATTTATTCCTTCACGTTCTGACTCTTTGAGCCTGTGATGTTAGGAATTGGTTTAAAGCAGAGTACTCTCTCTTTTAAAGCATGTTATGAGTAAGAGACACTGGCATGGGGGTGTCACACATTTTGGGGATGGGAGGGGAAGGGGTCACATTGGTGAGGGGGTCACAGACATGGGGGTGGGGGTCACAGATGTCTGTGCAGGGGAGGAGGTCACAGACATTGGTATGGGGGAAGGGGTCGCAGATGTCAGTGTGTGGGGGGGTTGGGGTCACCAACATGGTGGGGAGGGGTTCATAGAGGTTGGTGTGAGGGATAGGGTCATAGATGTGAGGGGAGGGGGTCACAGAGATAGGGAAGGGGGACGGGGGGCATCCTACTGTCTCACGGGGCGGGTTGAGGGCCTGGTGGAAATCCTCCCATCTGCTGGCACATGCTTTTGTCAAGACCCAAAGCCTTGCAGAGTTCTCGCCTCCTGCAGGATTTTGTGGGGATTAAATGAGAAATCACTTGGGATGTGCACATTAAAGATGAAAATAAAGTAAATTCCATTCCCCATTTGGTCTGCCTCTGCCTGTTGCTAGTGATATCTAGAAATACCTTTAACTACAGTCACGTCTGTTCCCACATGCGGTCACTTAGGATGTGCCTGTCTCTAGCAGGAGAGGGCTTGTTTTCTGCACAAGGTGACACAATGTAGGAAATTCATTTAAGACTCTGAAATACGCTCGCTTTTGAAGGGTTATCCTATCAATAAGCAACAGAAATGCTTGCTGGATGCTGGTTTTTAGCAAAGCACCTTCCAAAATTTTTAGCTATTATTGTGTCTATATTCTGAATGGAGAGTATAGAAAACACTTATGAGTTATCCTTGAGTTTTTTTTAAGGCCAGTTTTGGTACTTTGTGTTTTAAAGGATAAAGTTAAGCACTTCTATACCATTGTAAAGAATAACGTTTTGTATCAAAACAGAGAAATGTGTATTCCTTAGATTGGCACAAAGTCAAGCAATATGCAATTATTATTTCCAGCATTTGTCACGAGAAAGAATAACTCCGTTTATTGTGCAAATAATAATTGGTCTCAGCAAACAGTTTGGACTTGGCTACAGTTTATAAAGACAACAGGAAGGGTGTCCCTTTGCCCTCCATGTCCTTAGCTGCTGCCTGCCACCTTCCGTGCCTGAGTCCCCCACTCACTCTTTCCTGTGCAGCTTGCACACATTCTGTTTTGGCGGTTGGTTGTTACTGAGTGGGTATTTTTTCATAGTGTTTTACTGTGTACATATTTCTGTCATGTAGGTCTGACTCCTCAGTTTTAATGGAATTAGCTTGATTTTTGCTTTATTTTTTGGTAAATGGTTTCCTGTGCGTACTTAATTTGGGGCTTTGTAATGACAGAAGAGAATGCCCAAGTTAGAGTTTCTGTTTATTCTCCCACTGCCGGCTGTGGTGGTGAGGAGTAGGTGTGAGCCCCTGTTGTGTGCACTGCTGGGCAGGGACACAGCCTTTCCGGGCACCCCCTTTGTCATCTGGGCAGAGGACCTTGCCTTCTTGGCACTAGGCAGGGTCTCCACGGAACTTGAATCACACGGATGGGCCACACAGGCCACACGGAGCAGGTGGGACAGGGTGGCTTCCCAGGGGTCAGCAACCACAGAATGCCACTTCCCCCCTCAGGGGCCCTGGGGACTAGTCATGTGAGGGGGGTCACCCGGCAGAAGGTGCAACCCCCCCCCGCCCCCCCCCCCCCCGCCCCGGGCTCAGGGGGCAGCTCCCATACCCTGTCTTTGGGGAGTGGTCCTTTGCACAGGGGGAAGGTGAAAGAAGGGAAAACATGAGCTGACTTGTTCCCCCCCCAACCCCCCTACCCCTGCCTGTGGCTCTGCAGACAGAAGGCTCGTCTACGGCCTCCTCGGGCAGCCAGCTCGCTGAAGGGAAGGGGAGTCAGATGGGCACTGTGCAGCCGATCCCGTGCCTGCTGTCCATGCCCACACGGAACCACATGGACATCACCACACCGCCCCTGCCCCCGGTGGCGCCTGAGGTCCTGAGAGTGGCAGAGCATCGGCACAAGAAGGGGCTGATGTACCCCTACATCTTCCACGTCCTGACCAAGGTACGGCGGGCGTTTTCTGTCTTACCGGGCAGGTATCTGAAATGGAATGCATTTCCGCTTCCCAAACCTGGAAAGGGCGGAAACGTGTACCAGTAAATGCAGTCGGAGAACTTGGGAAAATCTTACTTTCCCTTCCATTTGGTATAAAATACTTTTGAAACTTCAAATTGATGGCACATCGTGTTATTTTCCGACTTGTAAATTTATTTTTATTTCTAATTTCAACATTTCTTGCATCGTGTTGATGCTCTAATGTTAGGTGTAATGTGATGTCACATACAAGACCTGTTCTGTCATGTGTCCTGGAAGTGCCCCTCCGGGGTGGCCGCTGGAGGGCTTGCTTGTCGAGTGCAGCTTCTATGGCACTGAACAGAAAATCCAGTACGGGATTGTGTAACACGTTAGCGGTCAGAAAATGCAGTTTTCTGTTTACACAGTGTCATAATTCCACTTGAGTAACGTCTTAACAAATGTACGCTTAAATATACATCCAGCGTGGCATTGGTTTTGAATCCTGGTGTCTTGAATGGATCTATGTGTCCATTTAAATTTTCTCAGTGATTTGTAGTCTTTATGTTGGTGTTTATAACCCTAGACCCACAATTTAACATGTAACCTTGGTGACCAGATTTTTCATGTAAAATTGGTTTATTGCTATCCTGTATTTTTAACACCTTTTCATCGGTGTCTGTACCACCACAGATCATCAGATGTTTTTCTCCCTGTTTTGCAGTCCATCTGTGGTTTGTAAAGTGGGGTCTGTAAGTGCAGAAGCCCCCTGCCCCACAGCAGTTGGACGTGGCTGCGACCATTAACTGGCCGACCCGAGTGTCGCTCGCTTGTTATCAGTCAAAGGGCACCGCAGTAACTCAGCTCCTTTCATTTATTTTTAAATTACAGTTACCTCCAAGTCTCACGTACTATTTGCTATGGGTCTGCACGTATGCTTTCGCTTTTCAGATTATGGTTGTGAAGTAAACATTTTATTTTTCAGGGGCAACGCATATTGTAAGGGTAAGTGGAAAGTTCCTCTCGCGGGAGAAGGACTTGTTGAGTTTAAAGGGGCCCAGGTTCGGGGGAAATCGCGCCCTGTGCCGTGGGGTTGTGTGGGCTGTGAGGTCCCGGACCCCTGTGCTTCTGCCCTGCCCGCTGTGGTCTCATTGGGGACGGTCTGAGTGACAGGTGGCCTGTCCTCTTCCACCACTCACTGATCTATCTCAAGGGCAAATAGTAATAAAGTGACTGTAGTTGGCAACAGTAAACAACTATCTTTTCAGATTTTAAAATGCCACCTAAAATTTTTCTGTATGTTAGGGAAAGCTTAGACTGTCAGGCACGCCGTTTCCTGCAAGCTGCGTGGCTCTGGTATTAAATTTTCAGGCCAAGATGTCCTCAGTGGGCGAGGCTTCACACTCACGCAGGCAGCCAGCCGAGCCAGGGGCCTGGAGAGAGTGCCCACCACACAGCGGTGCCGGCTTCGTGAGGATAGGGAGAGACCAATTTTGAAATTAAATTTATGTGAACAAAGAGCAAATACTACGGAATTCTTGAAAGATACGTATCGATAAATTTAACAGCCATTGGAGGTCATATGGACGTTCTTACATTAGGAATACAACTGAGTAAAACTCCTGCCGAATCTCTTGATGGATGTTGACTCCCTAGCACATCTGAGACAGACGGGGCCACAGAGGTCCTGCCCCCACGAAGGTGTGGGACACATGGCCCCTCGTCTTGTGCCGAGGCCGGCCACGTGCCAAAGCCTCGCAAATCAGACAGCACTGAGGAGAGTGCCCGCAGGGGGACCGTGCTTGCACGTGGCTGTGTTTTACGGAAGCGCTTAGTGAAGACAATTTGACCATTTTGTTTTCAGGATACTCATTTCTTGGATTGTACATAGGCCATTAAAAATTATGAATTTCATGACTCATAGTAAAGTTTGCAAGTTCTCAGCATTTTCTATTCTATTTGTTGTCTGCTGTTATCTGTCTAGATGGTTTCAAAGATTTGGGGATCGTCTGTGGTTTCTTATGCTTCGGTTCCAGATTCAGGATGAAACCACATAGATTTTATTTTGACTCTCTGAGCATATGTTTTGACAACTGCTAATGAACTCCCTAAACATCCTGCTGCACACAAGTGGTTAAGCATTGATGTGGAATAGAATTGCAATGTCGTTAACTGGAGATAATACAGTATATTTCTGTGAGTTTGTTGTGAATTCAACATGAAAAATGTGCAATATTATTCTGCTTTCTTCCATGCAAAGGGTGAAATCAAAATTGCTGTTTCTATTGAAGATGAAGCCAGCAAAGACCTGCCTCCCGCCGCCCTGCTCTATAGGCCAGTTCGCCAGTATGTTTACGGAGTGCTGTTTAGCTTGGCAGAAAGCAGAAAGAAAACTGAGAGACTTGCTTTTAGAAAGAACAGACTTCCACCAGAATGTATGTACTGTGAAATCCATTGTTTGTTTTCCTCGGTACCTCGTAATCTCTTGTGCATTTTCTAAAGCCTTAGAGGATTGTGACTGAGTTCACCCTGAGCATCCCCACGTGAGACGGTGGGCTTCACGGGGCCCTTCGGAGAGGAGGACAGGCCCCGGGCTGTTTTCCTCAGTAATATTCCAGTCATGGTGTCTGTTTGGTAAACCGTTTCCACTTTAAACTGGACATTGAGCTGGAAACGGTCTAGACGGGCGCCATCTCGCCATGGCTAGCGCGTCCCGGCAGGGCGACGGTGGCATCTGCTCTGGTGTCCGCAAGCGCGTCCGCACTGCAGAGTCTGTGTTCCCGGGGAGGACCTCACCGCGTTGCAGCTGCTTCTGTGCGGGTGGCGCGTACCTGCGCACGGCCCGCGGCAGACAGGGTCCTGGTAGCGGTCTCCCTCCAGGGCTGTACCCGACCGACCCTGGGGTGGAGGGGAGTGGAGTGGAGGGACACAAGGTGCTGCTTGACATGCTGGCAAAAGCTGAGGTCAGAGCGCGTGTTTTCCATCTTCCAGCGAGTGGGCCAGTGGAATACTCGGGGAGAACCGTGCCTTTCTGTTCTGGGTAATTTTATCTGCTGACGTAGGGAATGTAAAAGTCACTGTATATTTCTTAGGAAATATAGGAAAGTTTTCCAAAATGTACAGTCTGAATTAAGAATATCCTCAGCTGTGGAGATAGGTCACGAGATCATCCCCTCAGCGCAGGCTGTCTGGGGACGAATCCCCTGCGTGTGTAGTGGGGCAGCATGGGCCTGGTCATGCTGCAGTCGGGTGGCACTCGGGGACGCAGGTGACAGTGGGTCTTACCTTTGGACTCTAACCTGGAGAGATTCTGGCAACTTTGAAAACTTGATCCGTAGATCCTGATGTCTTGTTTCTGATTACCGTGCCAAAATGTGGTTCTGTAAAAAAATGAAGCCTCTGTCAGTGAGGCCATTTGAGGATGGCCGTTGAGCTCTGCAGCCCCTGCTGACACATCTGCCACTTTGACTGGGGCTAGAGGTGCCACGGGAGACACTGAGCATCGTCAGCCGGCTCTGCGTGGCCAGGACGTTCCTGGTGGACGCATCTGCTTTCTCACTTTGCACAGGGTCAGCCACTTTTCCGCACCGGCCACCTGGGCCCCGTAGCTGTGACCTCCCCTCCAGTGTCCACCAGCCCAGAGCACCCTAGGCCCCTTGCTTCTCTCCTGGGCCTGGCCTGCCAGCTGCTGCAGAGCCCTGGGCATCCCCACTTCCTGCCATGTCCTTGGCTCCAGAGCACCGTTTTGACTTTGGTGGTAAAAGCTGGTCTTTTCCTCACTTGCTTCTGTTCCAGAAACACACTTAGTATTATTTAGCACCCTCCCTGGAAGTTTTCAGTGATCACAGCTTGGGACCCTCAGGTGGTCTCCAGGATGAGTCCCCTCTGCAGCGCCCACAGCCTTGTAGAGCAGTCTGGGTGGGTGGGTGTTCTCTGCTCGCGCCCCTCCTTTCCTAGGGTTCTCTGCCGCCGGTGAGCTGTGGGTGTGGGGGATGGGTGGGAAATGAGAACTGCTCTCCACCTTGTGCGTGCATTGTGACCCTGGGCGGTACAGGTGTCGGGCTGGCCTGTGGGCAGGCAGCAGGCGAGCAGGAGGCACGGGACAGCGCTCACCGCACAAACCAGCACCCTCTGGGCATAAGCGAGAGAACAGCGCACTGTGCTGCAGGCCGGGTGTGTGTGCACCCCATGTGGTGGGATCTGGCACTGCGGAAGGACGATGGGTCAGGGCTCGGGGCTAGGACAGTGAAGAGAGGAGGGGGTGGGGGGATGGTACAGATGGGCTCTGCCAGCCCTGAAGCTTTTATGCATGGGGGTGCATGGACCGGTGGACGTTGTGGGGGATGTTGGTGCTGAGCGTGCTGCGGTCTTTCTGCTCAAGTGACGAAAGAAAGTGGGTCCTGACTTCTGCGTCAGCGACCACGGGCAAGCCACTGAAGGTGAGGTAAGAGTGACGTTTCTGTTCAGGAGGATGGGCTGGGTAGGGACAGGTGACGAACTGAGGCAGCGGGAAAAGAGGGGTGCCCCTGCCTGCGTGGAGCTGAGGCAGCCCTGGCACGTTGGTGGTACCTAGACAAGTGTGTGACTAATGTGTGTTACAGAGAACAGTGGACCTGTAAAACTGGTGGAGAGGTTTGTCCATCTGACCTCTCAGTTTACAAGTAGAGAGGTCTTAGTTCGCTCTCTCAGGAGCAGCTTTGGAACCCAGGCCTGTTTGGTCTTTTCGGGGACCTGTGGATTTGTTTCATGCCTTGGTCGTATTAATAAGGGAAAACAGCCTATGGAGAAGGTTCTTATGTTGGTAATCCGTGCTGCTGTTTGCCGGCTGTCCCGCTAACTGGAGTGCTAGCTCTCCACAGGGAAGAGTTTTGTCCTTCAGAGCTTTTGTGAGCGTTGAGCCCGAACACTGTCCGCTCCCTCGGAGCAAACCTTGTGCAGGAGACGAATGTGCACCGGTGACCTGATGCGGCTCATTGACACTGCGCCACGATTGTTTCCTGAGGCCCACTCCTAGATGCCAGCCGACTCTGAACGCCAGTGTGGTGACACTCCTGCTGTGGACTTCCTGCCTGAGCTGTGTCCTAAGTGACTACATCTCAGTGTCCTTAGGAAGCAAGTTCTTGGGACTCTGGATGAGGTGAGGGTGATAATGCTGGTCGTGCTGGAAGGAGACAGCTGCTCAGGAGGCCCCGGTCAGCAAGCTTTGACAGAGGAGCCTGTTAAAACCCTGTTTTACCTATGGCCACTCTTAGACTGTCTGCGGATGAAATGAGGTCAGTGGCACTTTGCAGGAGATTCTGAAAGCACTGACTGTGTGCTGTGAGGTCTTTGGGGCAGGTTTGGTTCTCAGATGCCCTCTGGTCCCGCCGTCCATTCTGTGGGTCCCAGGTGAGCCCACCTCCTGTGGCAGGTGAGGCTCCTGATCCAGCACGGTGTCAGCATGCTGTGCATGCCAGTGTGGGCTCAGCAGGCTCACCGTGACCACCGGGCTTCCCCAGAACGGCTTTGTTGTCAGAAGACTAGTCCGAGAGCATATGGAAGTCTACAGGGTTGTTTAAAAGTACTGAGCTCTGGTCACATTTAAGACCTATATCCGTTTGGAAATGTAGTCTCTCAATCTGTCTACATACCATACAGTGTACATGACATACGAGTGCTCGTGTGACTTTGCCAAGCTTCCTTTTTAAAGTCATCATATGGTTAAAACAGGACATCCACTCTCAGGTCCCTGAAACTCTGGCCTGTGAAAGTCATACTGAATTACATGCTGGCAGTTTATTTTCTGTGTGCCCATCCCTGGTCTCCATCGTGTTACTGTTACGAAATTCCATCAGGATCTTGTTCATTAGGACAGTAAGCTGCTTGCAGTCACCATCGGGGGCTCTAGGCCCCCTCCGGCAGGCCAAGCGGAAGACCACAGACCTGGCACAAGCGCTTTGCCCCGGGTGCTGGATGGGGACAGCGCAGTTGCTCTGGGGCAAGGCGGGACCAGGGAGCTGCCTCTGTGGCTGCTGGCATTTGGGCCTGGGGCCGGCGCCCTGGCTGGAGGCTTGGAGCGTGACGCTCCTGGCCTGCTGGTGGCTCTGGCCTGGCTGCCTCCTGGCGGCACCCCTCAGCTGCCCCTCACCCGGCCAAGGGGAACAGGAGGGGCTGGAAGAAAGGGTCAGGTTCCAAAAAGACTGCAGGGTAACAAGACTCCTCAGCTGTAGTTGATGAGGAGAAAACCCAGGAGGTAAAGTTCTGTGCTGTGTACAGTTTAAAATTATTGTCCACTTATGAAAACTGGCCTCTGTTTTCTGTAAAAGACTCCCCAGGACCTCAGAATTAAGTAAATGACAGAGACAGGCTTGTAGAAAACAAGTGGATGTAAATTACAGACACAGGAGATGGATTTGTGGCTGTAGGAAGCAAGTTTATGTACCTGAGTACTATTTTAGAAAGGATTTCCCCAGAGTCTCCATTTTATAAATCATCAGGAAAAGCCAAAGGGAACATGGATTTTTTTTGTGTTCCAATTCGCTATAGAAATTTTGTGTCAAATAATTGGGACTGCTGATGAAAAATGAGTAAAATTAAATTGGTTCACATGGATTATATTATAAAATTTTGTAATGTTTACTTTTGAGACAGGCAGACAGAACATGAGCGGGGAGGGGCAGAGAGAGAGGGGGAGACACAGAATCCAAAGCAGGCTCCAGGCTCAGAGCTGTCAGCACAGAGCCTGACGTGGGGCTCGAAGTCATGGACTGCAAGATCGTGACCTGAGCGAGTCAGACGCTTGATTGACTGAGCCACCCAGGCATCCCCACATGGATTATATTATAAAACAAAATACTTTAATATGGCCAACGTCAGTGTGCTGTTTTAGAATGTGTGGAAATTGGTTATCATAAACATTTTCTCCATGATTTTACAAAGGCTGTTTATATTAATCTGAATTTCTTTATTTTATGAAGCTTTCCAGAAGTAGCATTACCGACTCTTTTCCTCACGGACCTCTGAGTAGCTGAGCCTGTGGATCAGTGCTGTGGGCCAGTGTTCAGTGGCAGTGTTCAGGGGGGTGTTCAGTGGCAGTGCTGTGGGGCACTTTTTCAGAGCAGTATTTGTCATAGGCCCTTGAACTCCTGAGCTTCTGATGCCCTGGGAATGATGTGTGTGGGGAAAGTGAGGACAGGAATAGTTGCGGGCCTGGTCTGTAACCACACGTTGTGTGTGCTCTGTGGCTTACGAGTCCTGGAGGGTGTCCCCACACCTGTTCGCACGAGGAAGTGGAGAGCCAGCTGGACCCCACCACCCCGCATGGCAGTGTCCCACGAGAAGGAAGGAACAGCCGCCATTGTGCCCAGTTTTCTGTATCTGCGTTGATGCAAAGGAACCAGAGTTTGTTTTTACATATATGTGTGGTTGTGTTGTTTTTCTGTGACCTTAGTTAGCGCAGCAGGTAGACCAGGACCCCCCCCACCCCTGCCCTGAGCCCCCGATGCACATTTGCACACACGCCTGTATAGAGACCAGAGGTCCAGCCGGTTGCAGTCGTGGGGGGTGTTTGTCTCCATCTTCCCCTCAGCCGCACCTGTGTTGCACAGTGGGCCGGTGTGGCCAGTGCTCACGGTGCTCTGGCACTGAGCTCAGAGACGTCCTTCATCTCGTGGCTCGCAGGCAGCCACCACCACTTGGTTGAAATTGGCTTGCAGAATGAAGCATTTTCGTTATTCCTGGTCTGGGATGGATCCCAAGTCGGCATTATAACATTTATAGCTGGTGGTCATGTGTTTATATGTGATACCGTGGACCGTGGTTAACATCTGATAGAAACAGGTTCTCATGGACAGCTTAGGTATAATAGTGTTTTATGTCCCCAGATTGTGTTTTGCAGAGGTACTTTCTGTAAAGAAGGTGCAGTAGCCTCTACTAATACAGAAAACAGATACCTTGGGGTTTTTGCTCTAGCGTAAGCAAAGGAAGATGATCTCATGTTGAGTGTTTTCAAGTCTGCCTGAAATGGTGAGTTTTTTCTGTCAGTGGAAAAGCCGAGATGGGTATTTGTTGATGGTGGCGTGGGTTTATTCACCAATAGCAGCTGGCTTTGCTGACCTCTGGGCGTGAGGTCACATCTTTGAACATGTCTTTCTAAAACGGAGTCGTCATGGACATGCTTTTATATCCCACTGCTCTTGCCTGAATGGCAGACATGTATGCTCACTGTGTTCTTAATAACCCAGTCCCCTTATGCAGTCCCCATATAACCAGTGTTTTTTGCAGACGTAAGAGCCCAGATGGCTTACTGTTAGCTGGCCACTCTCGTCTGTTTGTTCTGTGAGTGGAGTCACAGAGTCCGAGCCCTCCGTCCTGGGTGGGGCTGGGGAGGGCTGTACACATTCTGGGGGGGGGGGGGGCACGTGTACGTGTACGTGTACACAGAGGCAGCCGTTTGTCACCCTGGAAATGGATGTCCCTGGGATTCTTTATCAGCACTAGTCTTTAGTCAGTCAGTCCTGGGTAACGAGCCTGTAGTTGATCTCACACGGTTGTGAATGGCTGCGAGCCTTGTGTGTCCTCATCAAGACTGTGTTAAAGGGAGTCCTTGGCCCTTTTCCCTATCCTGGTCCCAGGGCTGGGACTCAGGGTTTAAGGAGACCCTGAGTGTGGTGTGGCACATGGGGGTTGGCCCCTCAGCCCCATGTCCCCCACCCCTATTTGGTACATAGAAGGTATCCTGTAAAGGTCTGTTAGGTTTCTCGTCGGAGGTTTCACCACTAGTAAGTGGTGGCATACAAGATCTCCGAAAACAGATACACATAGGGTAAAAATAAAGCAAGTCAGGAGCAGCTTTGCTTTTGTTTTTGGAACAAAGTTTTGTGTTCCTACACCTTGATTTTCTTAAATTAGACATGCATTTCCAAAATTAGATTTGAGCTGCTCATAAGTAGTGGAGATGAGAAGTGAGTATGCGAGACCCTCCATCACAGGGAGCAAGGCCCCCTCCCGCCTCCCTCTTGGTGGGCGCAGAGCAGGTTCCCTGGATCTCCGGTACTTCCCCGAAGCCTCTGCTGGCTGGGAGTACGTGTGCACAGCAGCTCCCTGGAGGTGTAGGCGCATGTGGGGCCCTTTGAGCCCGCCCTATGCATGGGCTGCTGGGGGGGCGGGCCCCCAGGGGAGGGGGACAGGTGGGCGTGAGCAGCTGGCTCAGCCCCCTTCCCTATGGGGCCTGGACCATAAGCATTCTGACCTCAGGAATGAGTATGTGCTCCCCAAACCTGTTTCTAACTTTTTTAATGTTTATTTATTTTTGAGAGAGAGACAGAGACAGAGTGTGAGCAGGGGAGGGGCAGGGAGAGAAGGAGAGAAGGAGACACAGAATCTGAAGCAGGCTCCAGGCTCCGAGCTGTCAGCACAGAGCCTGATGCGGGGCTCCAACCCATGAACTGCGAGATCATGACCTGAGTCGCTTCACCGACTGAGCCACAGGCGTGCCTCCCCAAACCCGTTTCTAGGTGAAAGCAGGAACTGATAAAGTGGGATGACCGTGGAAGGTGTTAGAAAGCAGTGGAGATGGAGCTGATGGAGGGGAGGTCACAGGGGCAGGTAGAGACGGACTTTGTGGGGACGCCTCCAGAGGGGGTCAGAGCAGAGACCGGTCACTGGGCAGCCAGCCTGTGTGTGTGTGTGCACGGGTGTAGGCGTGCACGTGTGGTGGGGAGAAAGGGAGAGGAGCTACATTAGCTAATCCTACAACCAAAGATAAAATCTAATCATCGCCTTTAAGTCTTTGCCACAAAAAGGAGTATGTTACAAAATAGATTTGTTTTTGCTTTTTTGGCATGAAAATTAGCTTTGTGGATCAACCAGTGGACACACAGCCTGCTGGTTAAGGGCTTGTTTTGTGACCAACCTTGGCCTGTTTATCTGGAGCTGACGATTGCCAGTCCCTGACACTAGTTGGGCAGAGGGGACCTCGTGGCGATGATGGCCGCCCTGTGTGTGCCGAGTATGCTGGGGCTTGGCAGGCGTGGGGCTAGATTGTGAGTCCAAGGACAGGGTCGGCTGGGCAGTGGGGACTGCGTGGGGGTGTGGCCGGCATTTAAAAGGAAGGATGAATACAAAGGTGCATGTATTTATATATACATGTGTATCTGTTTGGACTTGATGGACTTTAAAATAATCATTTTATGTGTTTTAGATTTTCCTTTGATATTTAAACACTAAGATACTCAAATGTGAATGAAAGGGCTTTTTTCCCTGTGACAAAACAGTAACTTTTTTGTAAGAGGACGATTTGGGGGAATTTTGTTGACCTGCACCCCTGCTCCAGCAGCCTGCTCCTGGGGAGGGAGTCCTGGGCTCCTTGTGGCACACTTTCCCTGCCTTGTCTGGGGCTGGGCAGCTGCCGACGACCCGCAGGACCATATGCCGGTGGGAGGGGTGGGGCTGCAGGTGGGCAGAGTCTGGGCCTTCGGTCTCCTGTCTGCCTTGGGCACTACTTTAGGGAACATGAGCCCCACCTGGGTGCTGCCATTTGGATAGAACGGCCTTGTGGAAAGTGCGCAGGGAGTCACTGCGCCACCCTGCTTCTGTTCTGACGGTCACGGACCGAAGTGAGCCTTAGTTCCCTGGCAGTGCACACCCCGAGCCCAGCATCGGCCTGTCCCTTAGCGCCAAGGAGAGGGGCTGGGACGTGCTCTCTCCCTGGTCTGCACTGTCTCTCCTGCCACGCTTCATTCCGACTTCATTCAGAATGATGTGGGGAATGGTGCATGTCGTGGTTTAAGAGTTAACTGAACTCAAATAGTGGTAAAGCAACTGTAGATGAGAGGCCACTGTTGTTTCTGTTATATCAACTTGGACCTTCTTGCCTGTTTTGAGATAAAATGGGGAATTTTATGCTTTGTCTTCAGTCTTCCTGAATAGAATTACTGTAAGCTGATGTCACTGGGATTTCAGAACACTGACTGTTGCTCCTGCCGCCTTGCTAGGCTTTTGGGGTCTCACTCTGGGGTAGCTTATGCTTACTAATCAACGTTTGTGGAAGGAGACCTTTACACGAAGTGGCACCAAGTGCAAATTATTTCTGAAATCTGATTACTGGAAGTATCTGTTTATGTAGAAAAAGATGAGCTATCTAAATTGGATTTCCCAGGATATGTTGATAATCACATACTTTTGTAAATTTTGCCAGTTGTTACTATTAAAACTTAATGGATTGAAATAATAAAATTCTTCTAACATCATTGATTTATACGTATTAGTTATATGGGGAAGTCAAGTCATAATTTGATCGAGAAGAAATTTATTGGTAGCCTGACTGGAAATCCGAATGTGCCACGAAAGTGTGCGTAGGGGACAGAATGTTCTAGACCTGAGGACTGGTGGCCGGTGGCTTGCTGATGAGAGAATGCGTTGGTGTGTGAGCAGTGGCACCTTCAGACTGTGATTACTGGAGGGTTGGTTTTGTTCGGCCTCCAGTGGCTGAGCCGGGGTGTAAATGGTTTTCCTCTGCTCTTCCCCTCCAGTTCCCCCCGTGATCATCAAAGAGTGGGCAGCTTACAAAGGGAAGTCTCCACAGACGCCGGAACTGGTGGAAGCACTGGCCTTCAGGGAGTGGACCTGCCCCAACCTGAAGCGGCTGTGGCTGGGGAAGGCAGTGGAGGACAAGAACCGCAGGATGAGGGCCTTCCTGGCCTGCATGAGGTCGGACACGCCAGCCATGCTCAACCCGGCCAGCGTGCCCACCCATCTCACGGTGCTGTGCTGCGTCCTACGGTAGGTTAGGTGTGGCTGCCCCCCCGCCCCCCCGCAGTCGTGTGTGTGTTGTGGGGACACAGTCTGGGGCAGTGTGGCGTGGGTTTGAACTGATCCTGGGTGGTCTGTGTGCAGAACAGGTGTATTTGGTGAACATGTATTTTTTGGAAATACCATAATGATTTTAAATGTACTTTATCCTCTAAATCTTAAAAGATTTTGAAGGCTGTACACATTATGTATTGTTTGGAGCTCTGTAGGGAAAACATATCTCTCCCTGCATGTATTTAATCACGTGTAGATCAGTGTGGACTTGAGGTTGTCTGTTTTAATTCCTGGGGTTATAACTTGATGTGTGGTTGATTTGGTTACTCAGATGTTCCAGGTCAGGCTTTGGAGTGCTCATTCCGTGGGCCCTTGTGTCATCTGTGCCCCCAGCATATTCTTGCTTTCTGCCCCCCACAAGATTAGCCCTGGACCCTGCCCTCTCCAGGGGGCTGGCTCCTGTCCTTGGAGAAGGATTGAAAGCCGGATTGGGGTGCTGCATGCTTCCATGCCCTCAGCTGATGGCCCCCTTAAGTCTGCGTGGACACTGTTGGTGTCTGGGAGTTAATTTGAGTTGGCATGCATACCTGAATTAGATTCAGTAGGTTTTTGAGGGTTTTTTTGAACCAATTTTCAACTTGGGAAAAGGTTGCAAGGACAATACAAAGAGTTGGGTTTTTTTTGTTTTGTTTTGTTTTTTTTTAAGAGTTCGATTTTTTTTATCGAAGTGTAACTGATATATAACGTTATGTTAGTTTCAGGCATACAACACATTGATTCAGCAGTTGTACAGGACTCCATGCTCATGGCAAACAAACAGACTCCTATATACAGAGAAGAAGCTGGTGGTTGCAGAGTGGGAGGTGGTGGTTGGGGGCAAAATAGAGCTTTTTTTTTAAACCCACATACTTCGGTGTGACCGTCTAACAAATCAGGACATTTTCTAATACAGTCATCACAATCAACATCATACCTTCTTTCTGTGTGAACTTCAGGGTCCATTTAAAATTTTCTCTTTGTGTTTGGAGGTGACCAGTCCGATTGCTTTATCCACCAAACACTGGCCGTCCCTCTGTTGCTGTGGTCTTGTCTGGGCTGTGTGCCTGCACCCTGGCCACTTGGAGAGGCAGATGTTCGCAGGGCTCCTGTGGGGCCGCTCTGTCCCATTTTGTGGGAGGCACTCAGTTTAAACATTCCATCAGCCTCAGCAGATTCACAGCTTCTGTGTTTTTCTGTGGCCCCTAGTCCACTATTGGCAGACTATATCTGGTGCTTTGTGGTCACCTGCTGGGGTCGTGTCAGGCTGGCCTCTGTTCTTCTGACAGTTCTCCATCATCCTGGGAGCACCTCCCTCCTTCCCTACAGAGATATTATGGCCCCTTTCTCCCAGTAGCCCTGCTTCCTAGTGGTAGAGACAGTCCCTATTTCCCAGTCTCTCCCAGGGTGTTTGTAGTAGGCAGGCACAGTGCACATATGGACCCTACCCTGTTGGCAACCTTGGGGTCCAGCCCTCTGCGTTTTCCCTTCCTGGCCACCAGTTCTCCTGTTCCTCACCCTCAAGGAACAAGATGGAGGACAGAGCCTTAGCCGAGTGTTTGTTTCCTGACGTTTCTTAAGTTCCTCACAGGCTTGAAGACCAGTAACTAATTTAGAAGCCTCTCCTTCAGGCTCTTCCCTTTACCTGCTTTTTTTTTTTTTTTTTTTTTTTAATTTTTTTTCCAACGTTTTTTATTTATTTTTGGGACAGAGAGAGACAGACAGAGCATGAACGGGGGAGGGGCAGAGAGAGGGAGACACAGAATCGGAAACAGGCTCCAGGATCCGAGCCATCAGCCCAGAGCCCGACGCGGGGCTCGAACTCACGGACCGCGAGATCGTGACCTGGCTGAAGTCGGACGCTTAACCGACTGCGCCACCCAGGCGCCCCATCCCTTTACCTGCTTTGAAAATTAGCTCGTGGGAGAGACTAGATCTTCGTTTGGAAGCTTCTGGTTTCTCGAATGGAAAGTTCATTTATGGACCGGTTTTTATTAATACAGACCTTACGTAGCCAAACATTAGAGGTGAAGACTTCGGCTGCTCTGAGATCAAATTAGCAAGAATAAATTTGTTCGATTGTACTTCTCTCTTCCAAGTTTAAATTGGTGTGTGGCCTTTACCCCAGCGGATGCTGCCTGCCTCACCTGAGGCTTATGCGGCTGACCTGGACGGAGCGGCTGCACTCGGAGCAGGACGAGGCGCTGTGGTGCTGGGGCCTCCCTGGCCATCCGTGCACACCACCTGGGATGCACTGTGGCCGCCCTCTGCACCTAGTCTCCATCCTGGTCCTCGCCCCTCCTAGGCTGTCACTCTGGCATTGTTCAGACGGCCCTTGTCAAGCCTTCCAGATTTCAGGATTGTCCTGGTGCCCATTTTTAAGATAGTCGTTACGGTTGATTTTTTTGTGGTTAGTAGAGAATGGAAGGATTAGTAAGTGGGACTGGCCATGTCACCAGAGGCTCTGGCACTGTGGTGGGAGGCAGGTGACCTGATTGGCTATGGAGATGGGCAGTCCCCTGGGGTTTCCCGCCTGGAAAGCCTCTCGTGGTTTCAGGTCCTGAGGAGGTGGAGCTGGTTGAGGAGAGGGAATCAGGGAGAGGTGAGAGACTGCTGTTCACGGGACAAGTCCCTGGGCGTTTGGGGGCCAGGGCACCAGCAAACGGGCCAATCCGCTTCCACTAAGAGGGTCTGCTCTCCCTTCTACACTCTGGGCTCCAGGATGGGCTGGTGCTGGGGAATGCAGGTGCTCCACGGCACATGCTCTGGTTAAGTGGGTGGGCTGAGTTGGAGGCCTCACGGTTTGGAGGAAGGGGGTGTGTGTGGAGAGACCCGGCAAGGGCGAGTCAGGGTTGATGTGTGCCTCCGCGGCCCTGGGGTTGGGCCTAGGTCCTGGGGTGGGGGGCAGTGAGGTCCTGTGATGCCCAGCAGACAACCTATAGCTGGACAGAACTGGTTCTGACCTCAGGCTCGGCTGCTCTCCGCTGGAAAATCAACACTCGAGAGACGAGTGATGGTGGGAAAAGAGAGGTCGCTTTACTCAGGAAGCCGGCAACCTGGGAAGAGGGCGGGCTAATGTCTCCAAGGCCATCTTCCCAGTCCAGGCGAAGCCCAGGCGAAGCGGGTGGGTTTTCAAGGGGAAAGTGTGGGGAATGGGGAGGGGGCTGCGTGCAGGAGAGGCGGTGCCCAGGCGGTGGGTTCTGTGTCGCCGTGACCCTGGATGGACCTGCTGGCATCCGTGGCAGGTGTTTTCAAGTGTGGTCAGGCCTTATCGTCCTTCACCCTCAAGGCCAGTGGTCTGCAAACCCAAGGCAAGTAGGTTGGTTCTGCTGCAGACCAAGGACTCGGGTCAGCCAACAGGAGCACCTGAGCTCGAGGCCAGCTCCCTGCGAAGGCCGGTGGGAGTGCGGCTGCAAACCCTTGGCGTTGGTGGCTTGGGGCGGGGGCGGGGGTGGGCAGGGGCAGGGGCAGAGGTCAGCAGTCACAAGGCCAGGCTGTGGGCCACAAAAGTGTTTCCCTTCCCTTAATTTTCTCTTTCCTTTTTCTCTCTTTCTTTTTGCATAACTTCAAACTTGAACAGACTGTGAGAGGAGTTGAAGGAGTTTGTGACTGTCCTTCACCCCGACTTCCCACATGTTAGTGTTTTACTGCGGTCGCTCTCCTTGTGTGTCTGTGTGCTCATGCGTCCTGACCCCTTGAGTGGCAGTTTTGGGTGCGACACCTCTACCCCTGAGCTCTTTGGTGTGTGTTTCTAAAAACAAAGACATTGTCAAAATTGGAAAAGTCCTATCCGTACATCTCGTTTACGCGCCTCACTCAGATTTTGCCACTTGCCCCGTGATGTGCTTTGCTGACAGGTAAACATCGTGGCTCGCGCTTAAGTTTAGTTACCGCGTCTCATCCAGTCCTGGGTGGCTTCTCGTCTTCCTCTGGGTGGATGTGGCATGAACACTGACTTGTTTGCAGATATCCCATCGTGTAGACGGCAAATCAACTAACAGGGTGGCAGCCGCTGGAGGCAGTGCTTGAAAACAGGGGACCCGATAGATTCTCAGTCTGCCTGTGCCTGTGTCCCGTGAGGTTCTGTTCCTGCCTCCAGGGCAGGGAGGCAGTGGTGGTCACTTATGCCCCAAACTCAACACTGTGACCGCAGTGGGGGGTGGAGTGGGCGGGGTGCAGACCCGAGCCAAGATTCAGTGTGGGGGTGAAGCTAGTGCCCGAGACAGAGCAGAAGGGGGCCTTCCCAGGGTAGGGCTGAGACCCTCATCCCAGAGAGCTCACGTTCCCCTGAGGAGCGGGCTAGGTTCAGGCCTGGAGATGAGATAAGGGAATGGAGGGCTTGAGCCCCCTGGCAGGACACAGGCAGCCTGTGGCGCCTGTCCCCATACCCTAAGGAACGCAGCCTTTCTGGGAGGGTGACACAAGGACCTGCCCCGACCCAGCTCCCCAGCATGGACAGGGCAGCAGCGGGCAGTGGAGGGAGCCCCAGACACCGTCCCGCCCCAGGCCCTGAGCAACGGGAGGCAACGGGAACACCGTCTGCCCAGGTGGAGCGGTGTGGCAGGGGGTACAGGCAAGGCCGTCGCCCTGGTACCCTTTACTCCTCACCGTGATGCCCTGGGCACGGCCTGTGTGGTGTGAGTTAGTCTGAGCATTTAAGCGCAGGAAGCCTTTCTGAGGATGGAAGTGAGAAACGGGTGATGGGTGGTTTTGTTTCAAAAGGACCAGAAAGCCAGGTGGAGGAAATATCAGGCATTCTAACAAAAAGACTGTTCGTTGTTCAGCTAAATTGACTTCTGAGTCTTTGCTGCCAAGAAGACCAAGAAAGATCTTGAGAAAACCAGGCTGTCCCCAAGACAGCCTTTTTTCTCATTCAGGGTGTTAAAAGGAACATGTGGCTGGGGGGGAGGGGGCATTAGCGTCTTTTGGGTTCATGGAGGGAGAGGGCGGGAGGGGGAGGTGCCGAGCAGCAGTGTGGGCGGATCTGATGCCCTCACTGTCCACTGGCACGTGGTTAAGGTGGCACATGTTCTGTGTATTGTATCACAGTTTTTAGAAAGGAAGAACTAAAAATAGTATAGCACAGACATGCAGGCAAAGGACATTGTATGCGGAGCACAGGCGTTCCCACAGTAACTTTCTCAGATGTCGTGGGGGGCTTCCCTCACACTTGCAGGTTCTTGCACAGAACCCCACAGTCAGTAAGACCTTGTGCCGCACATGGCAGGGTCACAAGGATGGAGGCTTTGTCCTTGCAAGTAGTTTAGTGACAAAAAACTTTTGCATTTCTTTCAGATACACGCACCTGCATCTAAATACCGTAGAGATTTGAGGTCTACTCTTCACTTACTTGAAACGACAGTCACTTTCCCCTTGCCCTTTGTAATTTTACTGCGAAGTGTGTAAGCTCTGTGCCTGTGTCTCCTGCCTGTAACGTGGACAGCGGTGGTCCCTCAGGATTATGGGGCCCGCGTGATGGGAGGCGGCGTGTGCAGAGGTGGAGAGGCACCGGGCACCTGGCGAACTCTTCCGTGTTTCTCTCGGGCTGTTTGGAAAATACGTGTCTTCGTCAGCTGGTCAGAGCCCCCTGCTTTGCCCAGTGGTGTGTGCTCCCGTGAAGTATTGATTATTCCCACATGAGGTGGGCTCCACACCGACTCGTCCTCTTTTGTCGACTTAGATTTTTCATTTTAAGCTCTGAGAAAACTTCCTTAGCAGACAGGACTGGGAAGAGCTTCGTGAGGCCTGTCGCCGTTCTCTCTCCTCTTTCTGAGCCGCTTGCCAGAGGTCGCAGGGCCCGTCACCATAAGTTAATCAGCGGCAATGTGCTGGGTCATCCTTCAGTCTGCTGAGTGCAGGGCTGGGCCCATGGGCTCTCGGGGACAGCTGGGCCAGGGCCGTAGCAGCCGCCCCTTTGCTCAGTGCCCCAGGGTTGTGATAGAGGCAGTACACGTGGCAAGGTGAGTAAGGGAAGGAGCGTGGGCGCCTGGCAGCTCCCGGGCTGACGGCACACATGGACGTTGCAGATTTATAAATCGATACCCCCCCCCTCCCCCGCCGCACTGCTGGCTGCCCTGGGAGGTCAGTGTGTCCAGGGCCTGCGGGCACCGGTTCTGAGGCCACGGCGTTAGTTCTCGTTCCCGGGATCCCTTTTTGGTGCTCACCTGCCGGCGCGGGAGCCTCTTCTGCGCACTCGTCTCCTGCAACACTCGCCCCTTGTCAGGAGACACATCTTTCTTATTCGGACCTAGAGTCTGCCTCCCAGGATTCCGGTCTTGAATTGAAAAAAATAAATCATGTAAATTGATGCTTCCAGTGTGTTTCCAGGGTTTGAATACCTTACAAGAGTGAAGTTGTATCAGAAATCACTGAGCAGCTGGTTTGCAGTCTGTGCAAATGTGGTGTGCTATTTTAATCACTCTGAAAGCAAACGTTCTGTTCAGCCCAGGTGATTAGACACGCATTTGTAGCAGGTGTCATCCGGTGTACATAGAGATGCTGGGTAAGAGCTCTTGGTGCCCCCCCCAGCTCGTATCATCCCGAGTCCCCTTGGAACCTGGATGCCAGGTTGTGCGCGTGACCGGTGAGCGCTCCATCCTCACACCAGACCCTCTCTGTCCACCCCCTGTAGGTATATGGTGCAGTGGCCTGGAGCACGGATCCTGCGTCGCCAGGAGCTGGACGCCTTCCTGGCTCAGGCGTTGTCCCCCAAACTCTATGAGCCTGACCAGCTGCAGGAGCTCAAGGTAATTGACAAGCCTCATTCCTTGTCTTGGGAAGCGTTGCTCCGGAGTGGTGTGAGGAGGGCCGGCCTCACCGGGCAGCGCCGCTCAGAGTGCCAGGCTAGGAAACCGAGCCGCGGACTCGGGAGCCTTCGGGGCAGAAGCGTATCCATCCCAGTTACGGAAGCGGTCAAGTCTGCTTCTGTCAGATAAAGGTTTTCCCTTGTTACCAGTGGGCGTCTGCTCTTGTGTTCACGTCAGGGTGTAAACTTGCTTTTGTTCCAGGTGGGGACCCCGGACCCTGGGGAGGGCTTGGGCTTCAGGGTTTTCTCACATCTGGCCAGGATTCTTTTCTCGTTTCGTTCTGTTCCTGATTATAGCATTCGTTTCCTCTAAAACATAGTCTTGCCCTCCTAGACCGTAAATCCCTTTACAAACCACTTGAAGAACAGTGTTACACCATCGTTCCTGAGCCCCTTTTACTTAGCATTTAACATCGTGTTCCTTTTAATTTTTCCTTCCAGTAATTCCTTTTGTTCTTTGTTTTGGCAATGTTAATTTTCTCCAAGTTGTCCCCTGATTTTTCGGGGTGCTTATCTTTTCAATGCACTTTGGTTAGTTGCTGTGTTTGCACGGCTGCACTCGCTTTCTGTAATGTCTGTGCTAAACTTTAGAAAGTTTAAGACTTTCCAGAGTTAGCTAAATCAGGGGATCTGCCTTTTCTTTTTATGTACAGGGTTTTGGGTTTTTTTCTTTGCATTTGTTTTTTTGTTTGTTTGGGGTTTTTTTTGGTTTTTTTTTTTTAATTATTTGATTTGTAATCAAATAATCTCTTTTGACAAATTGCCTTCACTTTTAGATCTTTTTGCCATTCTTTATGAAGGCATTCTTTCCCCTCAGGAGCATTTGAGGCTCACTTT
The DNA here is from genome assembly GCF_028018385.1 of Neofelis nebulosa. Lineage (NCBI taxonomy): Eukaryota > Metazoa > Chordata > Mammalia > Carnivora > Felidae > Neofelis > Neofelis nebulosa. The sequence goes on along the minus strand of NC_080793.1, from coordinate 94,064,147 downwards.
ATAGATTATCAGTATCCTACAGTTGGGGCCCAATCAATTTCTGGTTCCCCTAAACTACTGAGTTAATTTTAGTAATTTGATGTTGAGTGGCCCTTGACTGTGCGGAGCCCAGGTCACGTGTGGTCACCCCAGGCTTCTGATGACTTTGAAACAAGCTGAATAAGACAATAAAACTTAGAATCCACCCCAAATTGTGTTCTTTACTTTGTAGATCAAGATTTTCTGTTTGCTAGGCAGACATTATTTTCATTTGTAATGGTTTTGAATGTCCAGTTTTCGTTCTAGAGTATTTGGCTGGGTGTCCCCCGAAAGGCTGGCCCTAAGCGCAGGCTCTCACTCCCGTGCCCCCGGCCGGTGGTGCCGTCACCACTGTCTTCGTCACCGGCCCGTGCTCAGGGGTGTTGTGAATACTTTGACCAGCGTGTGCTGCCATCCCTCTACCTCTACTTCCTGTTTCTCTTATTTAGATTATTACATCAGTATTGACATCCCAGTTCTGAAAATCAGACCGCCAGGTATCAGGTATGCCCACCAAGCCTTACTCACCATCAAGTTGCTTTTCCTCAAAGTTCATCTTCTCTCCCATATCCTTTTCATTTTGGATCAACACACAGGGTGTAACTTTTGAAAGACAGCCACACTCTAAGCTTTCATTTTGGTTCTTTTGAGGTCTTAGTGCTTTCATGGTTTTCTCCTGATCCTTCATCTGAAGCCAGGTGTTTCTAGAACTGTGTTTAGAAAGACCTATTTGACGTGCAGTGACTTGAGGCCACCGTCCCTTCGGCTCTTGCTGGTCTGGAGGCCCGCCTTCCCTTCACCACGGACGGCCTGCACCGCCGGCACCTCACGCGCAAGCAGCCTACATTCCACAGAGCTAGGGGGATAAGAGCATTCGTTGGGGGGAAAGGTAGTTTTTTCGTTTTTGTTTTTTTGTTTGTTTTTGTTTTTTAAGATTGAGGATTCTCTCAGCTATCAGATTGAGACCTAAGAGGAATAATCATTGTTTAAATGCTACAAAAGCCCCTACGCAGAGCTGAGAGTCCCCAAATTCAGTGATAGAAAAGTAGACTTTTAAATTGCTTTTTCATTTAACCATTACAATTTTTGCATATATCGAACGCAATGACGATGCTTTTCCATGAAACGCCATTTCACTGTTTCGGATATAGTCAACTCTTGATTTTGGTGGCTGTCTTAGGGGCCGCTATCCAGTTTGTGGATTGCCCAGACCCTACTTTTCTTCTCCCAGTTTTGTCCACTATGTGATTTGAAAATAAAGAGGAGAAGAAAAGAAAAAGACCCAGTTCTGACAGTTTGGCCTCTCGTTGGCTTTTCTGATTGGGAGATTCGGTGGGGAAAGGTGTTGAAAGTTTTAATTTAGACTGACTTTGTAAGAGTGCCGTCTTGTCTGTGCGTGCTCTGCCTGCCGTGACCGTGAACAGGTGCGTGTTCTATGTGGCTCCTCACAGACCCATGACAGGGATCCACATGTTTTCCTCATGTTTTCCCTGGTGTATTTTTTAGGCGCTTCTCCTAGGTTCTGAGCATGGATGTAATGACGAAGGTAGATTAGCAACGTTTGGAGGAGGGCGGGGAGAGGGCGAGAAAGACTTTTGTTCAGGCTTCGTATTTGTCCAGTTTCTTTCTCCCTTGCTCTTGACATCCTTGTAATTGCTTTCAGTTCTTCTCACAGTTTCACTGACTGAGTGCAGAATATGAAAGGTGGAGGAGGAGGGGCTTTAAGACGGTATCAGGCCCCTGTGGCCCCTGAAAGAGTTAGGGCAGGTGCAAGTAAACATGGCCGATCAGAGGAGGGGTCTGCAGTCCAGCAGTGACACTGCGGGCAGTGCACCCTCGCTGGAGTGGTTCTGAAGCTCATTGGGCAGAGATTAAGTTCCAATTTGTACTTCCTATAAAGTCAGAAAACTGTACTTTCTTTAGTTGAGGAGCTTTGGATAATGCTGATAATTTTATCTTCCTGTGTAGAAGAGAATGAGATTGGACCGTGAATATTGTAGCCATGTCTGTGATCAGGCATTCAGATTCTGGTGCTGCTAGTTAACAGTTTGATGGCATTGAGCTTTCTGTGACTCTTTCTCCATCTGTGACACGGAGTACGAGGCGCAGTACCTGTGTCATACAGTTGCTGAGACATCAGTGAGATAACGTGTGTGGAAATGTGCAGAGTGTACCTGACAAGTCCAAGTCTGTGTTAAGTCTCCTGTAGATATTACTTAGTATTATTTGTGTAATTAACATGTAGGGAAAGACACATAAAACACTATGTGAAGTGATTTAGAAAGCTTTTCGGATAAGCCAAGATCTGCGTGGCAGAGTTGAGATTTTATGTACATTATTTAAATAGCTTTTATTTTGAGAACTTTTTCTGTGAAATTAATGGTAGTTGCCATTACTTAGCGATAGGATATTCATTTTTGAAACCCATGCAAACAGTTCCTTCGCTGATGGCAAGTCCAGTTAGAATAAACAGATGTGTGTGCATGGCTGAGGCAGACTTCCCCGTGCCCCCTGTCGGCTCACCGGGAGCGCGCTTGTCCTAACCTGGGTACCTCCGCCCCCGGCCCGCCCGCCTGGGCGGCGGGGGCTCTGTCCGCTGCATTGAGGGTCGGCGTGTCCACATGGCCACCTCTGGGGTCCAAGCACTGACAACAGCACTGAAGGCGCTTGCTGGGCTGCAGGACAACACTGGGTGGCAGAGTGGCCTCCATGCCACCCCTGGTATCCCCTCGCCCCGTGTGTGTCGGGGCCACTTTCCCAACAGTGTCAGCTTTCAGGGAGGAGAAGTTCCCTCTTTCTGCCTTGAGACTCTCAGAGAAGGGAGTTTCCACTTCAAGTGAATTCTTTCTCCATTTTGATTTTCTCTTTCCCCACTTTCTGCTCATAAATATAAAATGCATGCAGTCCCATCACCCAGCCCTGCCTGCCTTCAGCCGAGTGCACTGTCCTTCCCAGCGAGGCTCAGGCTCCGGAGAAGCAGGGGCCAATGGGGCTGGGCGGCAGGCGGGGCCGGGGGTGTGGATGGGCTTCTCCAGGTTTGGAAGGTTCTGAACTACATTGACTGAAAATCCAAAAAACCAAGGTTGGAAAACACAGCGTTAGCGGATTGTGGGGAATGGTGGCCCCTGAGCACAAAACAGCAGATAGTCAGAAATTCCTCAGTGTCGGGCATGGGAATGACCTTTTTTCTTGTGAATAATGAAAAGCCGGCGTACCTGCCACATTTAGGCATTGCTTAGGGTGATACCCCGTAAGGTCTGTGTTCTTGAGATCCCCTCGCCTTAGAAAATAAGCGTGAAAGGTAGGAAGACAGAACCCTGGCAGTTAAAACTGCCTTCTGGATAATCCACAAACGAGGTCCTTCATAGACAGACAATCAAGAGTTGACTGTATCTGTCAGTGTTCCTCGCCCTGCGTGTCAGGTGCTAGGAGCCAGGGCCGTGCGCGCAGGGAGGTGCAGCGCCATGAAGGAGGGGGCAGGAGAGATAGTCTGCATGGTCCAGATACCGTGTTTTTGTTGTTGTGTTCTTCCATTTATAAGCTATCCATTTCTCCTGAAGCATTTGACAGTCTCATTAATGAGTTGCTACCTAAAACATTAACATGAAATAATGTAAACATGAAGTACAGGTTTTAGAATGGAATTATGCCGAGTAATTTTTAATATACTTGAAAAAATGCAGAATCTTAATGGAATGTTGCTTGTTATAATCTTTTTGTTCATACATTACCAGTGTGTAGAATCTGAAGGGTAACTTATTTTCATAAGTGGACAGTGGACTTCCTAACTGCTAAGGAGACTATTAATAATCTGTTACTTTCTCATGTCAACTGCAATACAGTATTACTTTACGCTCCTATGATGCTTTACAAATTCCAAATTGAAATACTTCAGTATGTTTATAAAACAGTCTTGAAAATTTAAATCTGTTAAGTAACATAAAAAGTCTCTGTGTTCAGATAGTGCTAGGTCACTGTAAGGAAATAGCAGGTGTGCGTAGGGAGCGTTTGGTGGAGGGGTGTCCACGCTAACCGTGGAGAGCTGTAGTCAGAAATGGTGAGAATCGGGTTCTGCAGTGTTCTTACTCCATAGAAATCATTCTTTTCCATTTAAAGATTGAGAACCTCGACCCCCGAGGCATTCAGCTGTCAGCTCTCTTCATGAGTGGTGTGGACATGGCCCTGTTTGCAAACGACGCGTGTGGCCAGCCGGTGCCCTGGGAGCACTGCTGCCCTTGGATGTATTTTGATGGGAAGCTCTTCCAGTCCAAACTCCTCAAAGCCAGCCGGGAAAAGACCCCACTCATCGACCTCTGTGATGGTCAGGTCAGTGTCAGGAATGCCGGCCAGTGGGGGCTTGGCGGGTGGGGAGAAGCCTCTGGCCACCTCGGCGGGATGGGAGGAGTGCTTGCAGGCTGGTGAGCTGGGCTGTCTGCACAGGTTGCAGGCGCACACGTGATGTGCTGCACTCGCCTGGACCTCGTTCCGGGAGGACCTACAGGCCTGGGTTCCTACCGGCCCCGGCCACATCTTTGTCAGCCACTCAGTACGCTTCCTTGTTTAATGTGTGTTTCTGTTGGAAGTCCTCTTGATGAATACATATTGTATTGTTAAATTACTCACCTTATACATGTGGTCAGCAGCGCTGGAACAGCCCAAACAAAGCACATGGGACACACGCGGTGTCTCCACAGGGCACATCTCACGACCTGGCACTTAGGGACATGAGCCAGCACTCGGCACTGTGCTTGGGCCCATTTCAAACAGAATCACCCACAGAAATGTGAAAACTATGGCACTAAGTGGATGGTGAACAGGACACTTGTTTCCAGTGTAAAGTCTGAAACAAGCGGTGCCCCCTCTGCATGAGGCCTCGGGCACGATTGTGGGTTACAAGTACATTTCAGCAAGCGGGTGGGTCCACGGACGTGGAGTCATGAATAGCGAGGACTGAGCGCATTAGTTGGAAGTCCTGGTCTGAGCAGAAGGTGCGGTCCACCATCAGACCGTCTTGTTCTCTTGCAGTCGCCTCAGGCTTCTGACGGCACGTTCTGCCCGAGCTGCCATGACCCTCGGGTCAGGCTCAGCATAAGCACAGATTTGTGGGGTGAGCAGGTTTTCAGATTCTCTGGTTAAGGATCGGTGTTGCTACTTGAATTTATGTATTTATTAACAAAAGACACTGCAGGTGAACGTCGTACAGGCTCTTTCACAGTGGATCTGATGCCCACTAGCTGTGTTGTCCGCATCCTTGGGAGCGATGTTATTCACTGTGATGTGATCCCCTCAGTCGGCCTCCCGCCCCCTGTCAGCACGGTCGCTGGGCCTTGGTGCCCTTTCTGCCGCACGGGGCACACAGCTGGCCGAGTGCTCGGTCGGTGGGCATTGTCTGTGCTGCAGTGGGACCTTTCTGGACTCAGCTGTTGGCTTCCAGAACCAAAACCACTCTTTCAGTTAGTACCTTCGGTAGTGAATGGTCCTCACCTGGAGATCAGCTGAAAGCTGTGGCTTAAGTTGATGTTGTGTCTGTGGGAATGATGTAATGGAAGCAGGCGGTATGTGTTCGTTGATTGCATTTTCGGTGTGCTTGCCGACCGCACCCAGTGTGGCTGCACAGACCGTGACTGACTCATGGGAAAAGAGCACATGCATCCTGGCAGCTGGTGGGTCTCACTTCTTTCCTGTCCATTTCGATTCGAGCAAAACTCTGTGAACCGAGTTTTCACGTGCCGGCACTTGACTTGCAGGCCGAGCAAGCCGCCAAGGTGGAGAAGATGCGGCAGAGCATTCTGGAAGGGCTGAACCTCTCCCGGCAGAGCCACCCGCTTCCCTTTCCGCCGCCCACGGCGCTGCCTTTCTACCCTGCCTCCGTGTACCCCCGGCACTTCGGGCCGGTCCCCCCGGCTCAGGGCCGCGGGCGGGGCTTTGCAGGTGAGTGCACAGGCGACGTCCGGAGGGACCGTGGGTGGGGTGGTGGGGACGGATGCGCCGTGTCATGCTGTGCTGGGACCTCGTTCATGGTCAGGCTCATGACGAAGTTTGCAGTGTCAGCTCCTCACCATAGCCAAACGCAGACCCCCGAAGAGATGCGGGTAAGGGAGAGAGGGAAATACGAAGGCTGTTGCAGAGACTGGATTTTACGATTGGTCGGCACAGCTGAAAACTCAGCTTGTGTTTGTGGTTTACGGTTTGCTCACCTGTGGGGTCAGAGGAGGCCTCTCCACTAAGGCCACCCCCTGCCCCCGGGGATGGTTCAGCCAATGGTATGGGAACAGCAGGTGAAGGAGATGGGGTCGTTCTGCCCAGAGGCCCACCGGTGGCTCCCCTAGAACCTGCTCCTCACAGCTTCTCCGTCTCTCTCCACCCGGGTCCCACAGGAGTCTGTGGCTTTGGAGGCCCCTATGGGGACACTGTAGCGACAGGCGCTTACCGTGCCTTCCGAGTGGCAACAGCAGCGGGACACTGCGGAGCCTTCTCAGGCGGGGACAGCAGCAGGACTAGCAAGTCGCAGGGCGGTAATTATGCCAGCACGCCTTCTCCTAGAGCTTCGCCGCCCCGCCTGGCCCCCCTCCGCGTCCTCCCCGCCAGGCCTGCTCCCGGCCCCGGCCGCCCCCAGGTCTCTGCCTTCCAGTGGGACGGGCGGGTGTCCACGCAGCCCTTGAGCCCGGCCCCAGCGCCGCCTCCCCGAAGGAGCAGGCTGCCCTACAGGGCTCGTTGGCGGGCTCCTTCCCCGACGACGGAGGCCCTGAGGCCATAGCAGTTCCTGGCATGGAAACGGACCGCAGCTTGTTTTGTAGGCAACGTTTTTGAGAAAGATCTAATAACACATACATAAATGAGCTTATTTTAAATTCCCTTTGCTTCTCTTCTTGTACGTATTGGTTTTACAAGGGAGAAAAAAGACTTAACATTTAGTTTTGAAATAATGTCTTGTGATTTTGCTGTAATTAAAGCCTGTGACTTGTAGTTTTGTCACACGTCCTGTATTTTGGGACCGCAGAGCCAGACGTGGCCATCAGGTCCACACCACAGGGCTGTTCAGACACATTTGTGAGTAACTTTAGGGTACACAGGCTTTCTGTCCTTTCCAGGAATGTTCTTCCAGCTCTGTTCCTTGGGGTTGGTGGGAGACCTCTTTTGCAGCAGTAAGATGCACAGGCTAGCAGAGCCCCCAGAGGGGCTCTGGGGACGTCTCCCCCTGAACCGGCCCCGCATGCCCTCTCCTGCCTCCCACTGGCTCTTGCAGCTTCCAGGGCGCTTTTCTTCCTGCCCACGCCATGCAGCGTGCAGTGACGCCTGCTCTCTGCTTCACCATCGGCTTCAGCTCCTTGCACCCCTTGCCTGGACACTCACGTCAGCGTGCAGTTGGGATAAACCTATGGGTAGGGTGGTGGCTCTAGACATTGTAGGGTCAGAAGTGGTTTTGTAGGCTGAAATGACCAGAGGAACTGCTTTGTTACTTCCCCCAGACTGTGTCTGGAGCTCAGCTCTGCTCTCTCCAGTGTAGTAGCCACCGGCCACTGTGGCTCTTGAGCACTTGACCTTGCTATAAAATACACGCCCAGTTTTAGATCTAATATGGAAAAAAGATTGCAAAATAATTAGTAGTTTTTATATTGATTACATGTTGAAATAATACTATTTTGGATATATTGGGTTAAATAAAACAAATTATCAAAACCTATTTTATCTGTTTTTGTATTATTTCATTGTGGCTACTAGGAATGTAAGGCTTGTAGATTTGGATGTTGGGCAGCGCTGTCTGGCAGCTAGAATGGTCATGGTGAACACCTGGATGATGGAGACTTAATTATAATCCATTCCATCTGCCAGAAGATAGGAAGCTTGAGGTTCTATTCTGTTTGGGTTTTATCAGAAGTTTTGCTATCAGTTACATATTTGAGAATTTTCTTAGTTAAGTCAGAAATCCTTAGAATATGCAGGCTGTTGGTGGTTAATAGAAGTTACTGATACAGTGGTGTTGGTGACCCCACTGATTTAATTTAATTTAATTTAATTTAACAATAAGAAATAACAGCCACATTTACTGGTTAACTTCTGTAATGTTTGGTTAAGGCAGGAAACTTGGAAGCAGTTCCCCAAAGAGAAAACATGGAGTTTGCAGGTATCCGTGTTGGTAGGGGAGGAGGCTGGCTGTGAGCGCCCAGTGGCCATGCTTTATTGAACTGTTGCAGCCACAAAGCCTTGCACATTTTGCATTTTAAACTCAGATCAGCTGTTGTGGGTTCTCTGAGTGGCCAACACTTTTGTCTGACTTTCAGGTGTATTTTCAACAACAGTTAAAACCCATAAACAATATGTACATAGATACTTTATGTAATAAATAAGAAGTCTTCACAAAACTTCAGAGAAGGGGGCTTTATATGAAATATAAACCACAATGAAAACAAATTGCTCGCTTGTTTTCTTTTTGCTGTTTTTAATTCTCTGATTGTCAAGATGTATTTTGTCTATTTTTCGTGCAGGAATCCAACCTATACCTTCTCAGGGAGGGAAGCTAGAAATAGCCGGCACCGTGGTTGGCCACTGGGCTGGGAGCAGACGGGGCCGTGGAGGCCGTGGGCCTTTCCCCCTACAGGTAGTTTCTGTTGGAGGACCAGCAAGAGGGTAAGTTCTGAACAGTGAAAACATGTTTGTGTTAATTAGAAAATAGCCTCTTACTTATTTTAGTCATGAGTTTATTAGAAACATTTTTTCATCATTAGATATATTCCTTAATGCCATTGTGGTTATGTAGGATTCCATTGTATATAGCATTATGTAACTAAGCCGTTATTAAATAGTTACCCACACATTCAATTAACAATTTTTTAATATTTAAAAAAGTAGCATTTTGAAGTATATTATTTTTCAAATTGAATGCACTGGATAGGGACCAAAAAACTAAGATTGATTTCTTGGAATCTTGAAATAAGTCCACGATGTGACCATGATTTATTTAATAGACCGGTGCTTTCTACAGCGTGGGATCGGCATCATTTTAAATGTTCCAGCTGCCTCAACAGATTCAAGCCTGTGTGCTTTTGTCCTCTTTTATCCGTTCAGGCGTCCGAGGGGAGTTATTTCCACCCCGGTGATCAGAACGTTTGGAAGAGGCGGACGGTACTACGGCAGAGGCTATAAAAACCAGGGTGTGATTCAGGTAACCCATGGGGCAGCGGCACCTCACTCCGGGCTGGTGGCTCAGTGCCTGCGTCCAGAAAGGTCTGCCGGGGCCTCTCTGTAGCTGTCGAGCGCAAGGCAGACACAGCGGTGGCGCCACCTGCTCGCCGGCTGTGACTCCTCAGCCCACGGCGGCCGGCGTCGTGGGTGCTGAAGAGTATGGTCGCCTGGTCACTGCTAACTGGGGAGTATTCTGGGGCTGTTAGCGGCAGTTATATTCTAAAATGTTATTTAGGTAAATAGCAGTCAGGATTTAAGAAGAAAACTGACGTCTTTTTCTCCTCCTGGACTGTCTTGACTAGCACTTCGCTGAAAGGCTGAGCCTGTGAGGAGACAAAATCACGTACCCATCTTCATGACCGAGCTGGAGTTTCCTCCCACTTTGGATAGACCATGTTGGGACATGGATCCTGATGAATTTCCCCTTGAGAAGGATCTTTTAGAAATGCCAGGCAGGGGGCGCCTGGGTGGCGCAGTCGGTTGGGCGTCCGACTTCAGCCAGGTCACGATCTCGCGGTCCGCGGGTTCGTGCCCCGCGTCGGGCTCTGTGCTGACAGCTCGGAGCCTGGAGCCTGTTTCCGATTCTGTGTCTCCCTCTCTCTCTGCCCCTCCCCCGTTCATGCTCTGTCTCTCTCTGTCCCAAAAATAAATTAAAAAAAAAACGTTGAAAAAAAAAAAAAAAATTAAAGAAATGCCAGGCAGCCTTACTGCTGTGTTTGATGTTTCATCAAAGTGCATTTCTTCCCGTGCTGTGCATGCAAATGTTCCAGCTCTCCCTTGCCTCCCACATTAGTAGCCCACGTGTGGAAATGTATTGGCCTGCCTTTACCAGGTGATCTCACCACCTTGGGAACTTCTGTGTTGATGAAATACATCAAGTGAGTCAGGCACAAGGGCAGCCCCCTCTGCAGTGCAGCATGCCCCAGGATGGGGCATGTGCTTGGCTCACTTTGCCCTCCCCAGGCTCACCTTGACCTTCCTCTGCCTTCTGAGCCCTTTTAAGCTGAAGGCACTCAGCCTCTGAACGGGTTTATAAGGTGGGGGGGAATGCACCCATGCTGTGCTCCAGCCCGGAGCCCATCCTGTACAGACAGCCCCTCGTGGAGCCATCACCCCTACTGATTAAGGGGGCCTTTCACATAAAACACAGACACCGGAACCACACAAGACAACTGGGTGGCCTGGCCTCTTTCTTGTTCCCGTGGGGAGCTCACCTTCTTTTATTTTGCTGCATCTTTAAAGTCCCTGAGTCCACTGGCTCCCCTCCCCCATGCCTGTCTCCTTTGCTTTGCGTGTGGAAGGACAGACGACACCGCCTTTTGCGCCCAAACGCCCAGACTTTCTTCATCTTGCCGAGCGTGTGCTGAGCAGGCTGCCCCCCTATGACCTGACCTTGTCTTTCTTGCATCCTGGTAGTGGGTCTGGGCACTGAGCCAGACTCTGCACCGGTCTGCGCCTGTGGCAGGACTGAGGTGGACCTGCGTGCTTTTGTCAGGGGCACGAGTGTCTGCTTCTGCACATTGGGACCCTTCGATGTGTCACAGGCTGGATCCCTTCATTCGCTGGAGATTGCCAAAGGAAGATAGTCTTGTTGCGTGATTTCTTTCTCGTTATTTCTTGGGGTGTTTTTATAAAGAGATGCTTCCCATTGGCTCCCATTTGGTACCTGAGTATTACAGTGCTTGCAGGACAGATACCTTGCTGCCCTTGGCCACAGGCCCTTTGCGTGGCCTCTGGTCTGCGGTGGCTTTCTCTCTGGGCATCGCCCGGCCCAGCAGAACCACCACATTTCTCTCGATTCCTTGGTCTCTTTAGTGGGAGATGGCATTTGAAAACCACCGTCTGGGCACCCTGAGTGCTGGAGGGCCAGTGACTGTCCCTAGTGTTCTCTGAGCACAGACCTGGACATGCAGTCCTGGTCTTCATGCATGAACACACGACATGTGAGCTTTTTATTGTCTTTTTCTTTAAAGATAAAATCCTCATAAATTCACACTGACGTTTCCAATTTAAACTGAGGGCTTTTACTTACATCTCTGATGTTACATCTACATGTCCTTTCCTTATGCTGAATCACTGTTTCTGGGCTTCTCTGTGAACAGGGCTAGAGGAGATACGTGTACTCGCGTGCACCAGGCGCTCAGACCCGCACATGCTTGTGCTGCTGCACACGCACAGGGGAGTATGCACGTGGATGCCGCTGTTTTTATCTCAAGAATTTATTTATTTTTTTTTTTAATTTTTTTTTTTTTCAACGTTTTTTATTTATTTTTGGGACAGAGAGAGACAGAGCATGAACAGGGGAGGGGCAGAGAGAGAGGGAGACACAGAATCGGAAACAGGCTCCAGGCTCCGAGCCGTCAGCCCAGAGCCTGACGCGGGGCTCGAACTCACGGACCGCGAGATCGTGACCTGGCTGAAGTCGGACGCTTAACCGACTGCGCCACCCAGGCGCCCCTATCTCAAGAATTTAGAGCGACTCTTCTGAATCAAATTGAAGACTTCAGGAATTTGATTTAAACTTTACTGTTCGTGTCCATGTCTATTATCTTCCACCCTGAGAACCGGGGCTCTTTAAGTTACAGTCAGAGTGCCCCTGGCTGGCCCTTGGCTTCGTCCACAGGCAGTCACGGTGTTGACACACTCACCCTGTTCTCCCCCCAGCTCTCGTTGTGACAGTAGCTACAGTAGCTGTGCGGTTATCCGCTGCCTTGTCCCAGCGTGCAGCCTCCACCCACCACCCCACCCACGCCTCATTGGCCTGGCCTCTGTGGACCCGCGTCCCCTGCCCGCCGGCCTTGTCCCTCCAGGCTCTCCTCAGGGGACTCCACAGGCAGGACCTCACAGAAACCAGGGGACGTTCAGAAGCACTTTGCTTTCCTAACAGTTGAAAGTGGTGGCTCATACCTCCTTCTCATGCGTCTCACGTATATTGTCATTTTCTTCTGTCATAAGCTTTGTGTCAAAGACCGCTAATAATTGAATTGTCTTTCCCTCAGAAGACATTCGCGGTTTTGGCCTAAATGCCCAAATTGTTTTTGTTTCTCTGCCAAGGTTTCGTGATGCACCCCGCTGCTGGTCATCCTGGGCCGGTGCACTCAGCACACAACGTGTTCTTTCTAAACACAGTTTCATATCTTGTCTTACATCAGAAGCTTTTCTTGAATTACTGGGTTTTCATTTCTGTTGTTCTCCCTTGCTTTGATTTCACCTCTGGTGGTTCCTGTTGAGCTAGTCTTGTGTCTGTCGCCAGTGTTTGGCACATTCTTGACTCCCTTTGATGTCTTCTTCTTTTGAGATAGAACTCACCTACTATGCAGCTCACCTGCTTAGAAAGTACAGTGCGGCCTGTCCTCACTGTCATGCAGGGACACCGCCAATTCCAGAACGTTCATCACCCAAGAAGAAACCCCTTACTCAGTTGCAGCCACGTCCCAGCCCCCGGCGGCCACGGATCTGTTTTGCCGTGTATGGACTTGCTCTGTGCCTGTCATGGATGCGCACCTGTCGTCGCGCCACCGGCCCTTGGGTCCTCGGGATTGCTGTGAGGGCTCCACTGAGGGCGAGGCTCACTTTTTCCATTTACCAGTTGCTGGGCATTCAGGTGGTTTGCACGTTTTTGGTTATGAGTAATGCTGCTGTGAACATACATACGTAGGTTCAGGTTTTCCTCCAGCTTTACTGAGATGTAATCAATATATACCATCATGTTAGTTCTGGGTGCAGCATAGTGATTTGTATTTGTATGCATTGCAAGATGATCACCACGGGAAGTCTCGTTAACATGCATCTCCTCAAATGGTTACAAAGACTTATTTTCTTGTGACGAGAACCTTTGAGATCTCTCAGCAACTTGCAGATATGCAACAGAGTATTGTTAACTACAGTGGTTGTGTTCAGGTGTTTGTGTGGACATATGTTTTCATTCCTCTTGGGTACATACCTGGGAGTGAATTCCTGGGTCCTTGTGTATCCTCAGAAAAACAATTCTGAGTTACTTTTTGTGTTGGCACCCTGGAGATCCTGCTTCAGGCGTTTTGTGTAGCGGCCGGTGGGCTTTTCCCTCCGAGACTGAGGGCTTAGAGGTCTGAGCAAGTACTTGAAATCTTCAGTGTTATTTCCCCCTGCTTTGTCCTCTTATATATTTTAATTTTTCTCAGGATTCCAAGAAAATGGCAGTAGTGTTGACTTGGGGGAGGGTTTACATGCATATTTCCGAACTCTGGGATTGAGCACTGAGGTGAGAAGACCTGTGGGAATGGAGCCCAGAGGGGAACAAACGCAGGGACCACTGGTGTGAGACAAGGCATCCCCAAGGCGAGGATAACACATATCTCCAGCCCCACTTGGCTGAGCAGAGAGGGCCTTTATTTGTAACCAGGCAAAAACCCTGGTTCTCAGCAGGGAGGACTAGAGGCACCCGACACCCTGCCATCTGGGGTTGAAAGGCAGCTTTCCTGTTCTGGGTCTCAGTTTCTTCACTGAAAAATGACCACATAAGGGTAAGACCGTTAAGGTTTCCTTCAGCACTAAGTCCCGCCTCCAGCAGTGGTTCTCAGCCCTGGGATGTTGGCCCCAAGGGCCATTGGCTTTGGGGACATTGTTGATCATCATAGCTCGGTGTGCAAGTGCTTCTGGTGTCTTCTGGGGAGAGGCCAGTGATGCCCACCACTCTGCAACACACAAGACGGCCCGTGACAGAATTACCAGGTCTACAATGTCGAGGTGCCAGGCTGAGAAACCCACGGTCTAAGATGTAAACAGCTGAAAGATCTCGGGCTGTCTTCCTCGTCTCTTACCGAGAGGTCTTGTCTTTCACTCCAAAAGTTCATTTTTTCTAGAATTACTTTTAAGTTTGTTAAGAGGAGCAGGGAGACCTGTTCAGAAGAGATAGGTCACAAACACACCTGGCGATTATCAGCTTAGACTTGTTTCTTGTTGGGTTGTCCAGAGAGGACTTAGGTTTGCTTCCATTTTCCAGTAGAAATGGGCCTCCCACTGCCCGCGACAGGTGGATGTGTAAGTTGGTGGTGGACACGTAGTGAGGATGGTGGTTTGTAATTCCAGAGAGGACGTATCGAGGAGCGGTGTTAGCATAGATGATTTGGTGCTGTCCAGAAGGATTAGGTAGACCTCTTCAAGTGGGGTCTACTGCAAGGTCAGGATATTAACTACAGAGAAGTGGAGGGAAGGGGCCCCAGGACGAACCTGCTGAGACCAGCTTTTGCCAGCTGCAGGTCAGTCAGAAGCAAAACAGAGTGTGTTAGAGTATAGAGTATAGACTAGAGTACAGAATAAACAGATTATAGAGAGTAGATAGACTGTGTGAACTACAGAGAGTATAGACTAGAGCACACAGACCATAGAGAATATGTAGACTGTTCAGGTTATGGAGAGTATAGAGTACACAGACCATAGAGAGTATGGAGTATAGAGAGTGTGTAGACTGTGGACTCCGGAGAGTATAGATGAGAGTACAGAGTACACAGACCGTAGAGAGTATGGGGCATAGAGAATATATAGACTGGACCACGGAGGGTATAGACCATAGTACAGAGTACACAGACTGTGGAGAGCATGGGGCCTAGAGAGTATGTAGACTCTGGATTACAGAGAGTATAGACTAGAGTACACAGACCATAGAGAGTATGGGGCGTAGAAAGTATGTAGACTATGGACTACGAGAGTATAGATGAGAGTACAGAGTACACAGACCATAGAGAGTATGTAGACTGTGGACTATGTGGAGAGTACAGACCAGAGTACAGAGTACACAGACTGTGGAGAGTATGTAGACTGTACATAGACTGTGGAAAGTATAGAGTGTAGACAGTATAGAGATTAGAATGTATACACTAGAGTATGTAGATGATGCAAACTATAGACTATAGAGTACATAGGTGATACTATATAGAGAGAGAATATATATTACACAGATTACAGAGAATGTAGGTTCAAGTATGGAGTACAGAGAGAATACAGACTATCAAATATATACAGTATATAGCCTATAAAGTATATACACAGGTTGTGAAAAATACAGACTGGAGCGTATAGAGGTATAGAGAGTGTAGAGTAATGGACTGTACAGACCACAGAGGATTAAGAGAAGGTATAGAGCAGAGAGTAGAAAGCGTGAGGAACACACCCATGCAGTGTACTGTGCTGTTGAACCTGAAGCACAGGCCTCCATAGGCGTCCCTTCTCCCACTGTGTATCACAGCTGCCTTATTGCTTGTTATCCTTGATTTTGACCAGGGCAAGCCTCCTTATGCTGCTTCAGCAGAAGAAGTGGCCAAAGAACTGAAGTCAAGATCCGGGGAATCCAAGTCGTCTGCCGTGTCTTCAGATGGGTCCCTGGCTGAAAACGGAGCGGTGGCTGAGGAGAAGCCTGCTCCCCAGATGAACGGGAGCGCGGGCGATGCCAGGGCCCCCAGCCACTCGGAAAGTGCCTTGAACAATGACTCTAAGACGTGCAATACAAATCCTCACTTAAATGCACTAAGTACAGACAGTGCTTGCCGCAGAGCTGATGCCCTGGAGGCTGCTGTCTTAAAGAAAGAAGAGTAAACTTATTTTTTATAGAGGGTGAAGGATGCTGGAAGGGTAGGATTCAGGAATATCTGGAGAGAAAGAGAGCCTACAGTTATGTACATTTTTTCCTTTCCGTAAGAGAAAAATGAGGACTTTGGAAATTCGGATCCCTCTTTGATATCAGAGATTTAAACAACACATTTTTAGTTTTAACCAGTTGTAGTCAAAATGCTACAATAAAACAAAAAGAGAGAAAGAAAATGAAGAGCATTTGACTCCCACACTTAAAATGAAGTACACACAAAGTTTAAACTGGTTATGACAAAAGCCTATAGTTGTGTTTCTTGAACTATAAAGAAAACAAATTTTGGCAGTCTTTAAGTATATATAGCTTAAAATATCATTTTTAGCATTTGGCACCATATGTATGCCATTATCTTTGATTTTGCATTACTGTTCACAAGGAAGCTTTGTCTAAGGCTTTGATTTTATGATTATGAAAGAAATAAGGCACACCACGGTTTTTCTTTCTTACTTAAATCTCATCACTGTTGATGTGGTTCTTTTGTGTTAAAAAAAAAAAAAGTGCAACTATCAAAACTAAAAAATTATAGAGTAATATTGCCGTTCTGCTGATTTTAAATATGCAGTACATCATACTTACTTTACAAGCAAGTTAAATGGAGATAAAGTTGAAATCATAGAAGATGCAAATGACCTTTCAAAATCAACACAATGTGTTCTGAAACTTTTCGTGACTTAATACCATGCATCTGTGATCAATGAACTATGTGGTTTTGAATCGGATGTAGACCATTAGTGCTACTACTTGAGCTAACCTTCTGCATGGTTCATAATTTTTAAAGTGTGTAGTTAATATTATGCATGTTATTGTCCTTCCATTCTTACCAGTATGTGCCCATTTGCAAAACAAAATGCTAATAATCAGTAATAGTCCTATAAAAGATGTTAACTCTGTTTAGTCACTGACTGATCTTGCTCTAACCTTAAAATTTTGTGATTATTGACCTCTGTTGCATTTATTCTAAAACCCCCCCAAAATTATCTAGCTGTTTCAAATATCAACATTACCCTGGTGTATTCACTGCTGTATGCATTATTGTTCTTTGTTGCTGTTTTATGCCTTCATATTAGCAAAATATGAAATTCTGTGAAAAACAAAAAAAAAATCCCTTTGATCTTAAAAAAAAAAAAAACAAAAAAAACAACCCCCCCTTCTGTAGCAGGAAACAAATTGCTTGTTCTTGAGAACTTTCCCATCAAGAATTTAGTAGAAGCAGGTATACTTATATCATTTTGATGTTTTTGTTAATGTTTCCAAACAATGTACTTTGAAATCAGAATCACTTCTTATTCGTTTTCATATAATTCTCCTGATGCTCTTCATCACACATTAGTGATCAGAAATGAGATGTAATTCCCCAATCCCTGCCCGCAAGACCTGAGTAGGATCTTACTGTAAGTTGAAGGGAGTTCTGCCCTAACTCATGGATTGTGCAAGAATGAACTGCTGTTGGGTCTGACTGATTGTAGGTGGGTTGTGGCGTGGTGTATCGAAGGCTATTGAATGCAACTTACAATGCTTAATAAAAATCTTTATTCTTTTAGTATAAAGTACGGTGTCGCTTTTAAAGTTCTTGTAGCAACAGATGTTACTGAGACTTAATTCAAGTTGGGACCGCTACCGCAGGCACCAGGCCTTCTCGGTGCGAGGACGAGGTCTGGGGATCCTGACTTTGAGTCCACGCGTGTGTCGGGGGCGAGGGGCAGTGGGGGAGTGGACTTACATAATTAAAAAGCTCAACAGCTGCCTGAAAGCTCGCTAGAGTGAGTGCAATTCAAAACTGTTCTGCCAGGGACTCGCGCTGTCATCCTCGTCCCCATGCTGGGAAGCGGGACTGAACGTGGAGAAAGAAGCCCAAGGAAGAAACGCACCAGATCCCGATAGAAGCACGTGTATTACTGTCCCTATTGACCAGACCCACCCTTCATTGTGGTTTTCTCCGTGTGCACCTCGCGCCCTTGGGCCCACCACCCTCCAGGGCCGACCCTGCGGGGGCCACACGACTCTGACCGCCCGCAGCTGTGGCGTCCCTAGGGTCGCACAGCCGGCAGCAATGGGGACAAGCCCCGCCGCAGGGCTTAGAGAAACGGGACAGAAACCCACCTCCCCAGTCTGAGGAGCTGGGCGCTTCCGGTCTATACAAGGGGAGGGACGCAGCCGCGACTGTTTCCGGCCCCAGCTTCAGGCGGGTTGGGGCGGGGCCGTGAGCGCTTCCGGCCTCTGCGCGGGGCGGGAAAAGGACGTGTGCGCTTCCGGCTTCTGTGCGGGGCGGGGCCGCGAGTTGCTTCCGGCCTGTGCGCTGGACGGCGCAGAGCGGTGCCGTGAGGGCTTCCGGATTCTGCGCGGTTCGGGAAAGGGTCGTAGACGCTTCCGGCTTGTGCGAGAGGCGGGGCCGTTTCCGGCCTGTGCTTAGAACGGGGCGGGGCCGTGGCCCGCTTCCGGCTTGTGCGCGGGGCGGGGCCGTGAGTGCTTCCGGCTTGTGCTTGGGACAGCTCGGAGCGGAGCAGCGAGCCCTTCCGGCCTCCTCGCCACCTGCGCTGGCAGTGCGTGCGCACCGTCCACGCCCCGCGGCGGTCCGCGTCGCTCGCCCCGCCGCTGGTCGAGCATTCTGGTTCACCGTTTTTTGTTTTCTTTTGTGAAAGAGCTCTTACGGATCTCGTGTGTTTCAAACGTAGTATGTCTATTGTAGAGTTTCAAACACTGCCGGTGCACAGAAAGGACAGAAAACCCCTAGTGATGTACGCATACGGACACACCTGTTCACACCTGGTCCTTGTGCCCCCGCCGGCCTAGCGCGGATGGACCCCGCGCACCTGCCGTTCAGGGCCGCAGGGGCCGCGCCTGCATGGCATTCACGTTTCGGGGCGCAGGACAGGTGTGTACAAGCAAGGCCGTATCAGGTAAGAACACGGGAAATAAAACAGGGAGGGGACTGGGGGGACGGGGGTCTGCAGGGCGAGGCTGGGCTCAGGAAGCAGTGTATAGAGAGAACCCACCAACGAGGGGAGAAGGGTGCTGCTGGCCCCTGGAAGGTGGCTTAGCCCTCAGCATTGGGCCAGTGTCACAGGAAAATGGGCATCCCTCCTTGTCATCTGTCTCCTCCCAGGCCTGTGGGCAGGCATGAGGACACGAGCTCCTTCCTGATGCACTCCCTGCAGGAGCGGTTCTCCCCTCCAGCGATCTTATTCTCCCGCTGATTCTTTGGAGAATGCCTGTTTACTGTCCTTTCCCCTTTACTGCTTACCCTCACCTGGCAGAGTGAGCTCTGCACAGGTTGCTTTCCCCCAGCCCCAGGACTCTTGGCTGCTGGGCCTCCGCTCCTGTCCCTACCACAGCCCGGGGCGGGGGGGGGGGGGGGGGGGCAGGGGCCTCACGGACCCACAGATGGGCCAAAGCAGGCTCTGTACTAGGTGCTTCACCCTGTGCTGTGGGCTGGACTGTGCAGGTGAGGTCTTGGAGACTCCATGAGGGGCCACCTGGGGGCTGGCTGGGAATTACTCAGGCAGAGCGCTAGCCACTTAAGGGTGGTGTCTGGGATGGCCTTGGCCTGGTGTGCCCAGAAGGCACCAGCAGCTCATGTGGCAAACAGCTGGAGGCATAGGAGCAGACCCCCCAGACCTCGTCACACCATGTCCACTCCTGGCCATTGTGCATATCCATCTCTTCAGACATGACTGACCCCAGCATGGGTTATATAAGTGTTACCCTGGTGTTGGTTTTCCCAGAGTGGCCCGTTTGTCTTGTCTTGTTCTGGTGTTTTGTTAATAGCACCCTTAATGTAAATTATATGGTTATTTGGCAGAGGGGCTTTGGTCTACAAACTCACTGTTTCAAAACATCACAGGGCCATCCTCTCGATAGTCAACAGAAGGGCACTCTCATAAGCTATCAGAAAAACCCAGAAGGCTCCCAAAGTTCCCATGGGTCACTGTTCATTTCACTGGGTTCTGGATCAGGTCTCCCAAGGGCCTGCTCTTAGAACTCTCTTGACATTCACCAGATTGCTTCATGTGTCACCAAAGCACACATCCAGCCTTGAACTAGTATCTCCTGTCTGTCATCTCTGCCATATGAACTCCTTGGAGGTGGGACGCGTCTACCTGGTTCACAGCTTTAAAACCTACACTAGTTGTGCACCAACACATTGGACAACCTAGATGAAGTGGACAAACCCACACACACACAACCCGCAACCCGCCCAAACTGAATTACAAAGAAACAGGACATCTTAATATACCTGTAATTATTACAGAGAGTGAGTCAATAATCAAAAGCCTCCCAAAAAGAAAAGCCCATGACCAGATGGCTGGTGAATTTTACCACACATTTAGGGAAAAATTAACAGCAATCCTTAAATTCTTCCCAAATGTTGAAGAGGAGGGAATGCTTCCTGACACTCTCTGAAGCCAGCATTGCCCTGATACCAAAGCCAGACAAAGGCTCTACAAGAAGACTACAAAACAGGGGTACCTGGCTGGCTCAGTTGGTAGAACATGTGACTTTTGATCTCAGGGTCATGAATTTGAGCCCCACATTAGGTGTGGAGCCTACATAAAAAAAAAAAAAAAAAAACAACAAAAACAAACAAATAAGGAAAACTACAAAACAGTATCCCTCATGAACCTTGATGCAAAATTCTCAGCAAAATTCCGGGAAACTAAATTCACCAGTGTGTTAAAAAGATTCTACACCTTGATGAAATGGAGTTTGTTCCTGAAATGCAAGGATGGTTCGGTCTCAAAATCAATCAGGGTGAGACATCACACCAACAAAGGGGGAAAAGCCCACAGGATCATCTCAACTGATGCAGAAAAAGCATTTGATAAAATTCAACATGTTTTCATAATAAAAGTCCTCCATGGGGGGCACCTGGGTGGTTTAGTAAGTTAAGCGTCTGGTTCTTGATTTCAGCCCAGGCCATGATCTCACAGTTGGTAAGTATGAGCCCCAAGTCTGGCTCTGTGCTGGCAGGGCACAGCCTGCTTGGGATTCTCTCTCTGCCTTCTCTCTTAGCACCTCCTCCACTTGCATGCCCACTCCCTGTCTCAAAATTCAAGAAATTAGAAATAGAAACTTTTTCAGCATAGTAAATGCCACAGATGAAAAGCCCAAAGCAAACATACTTAATGGTGAAAAGATTAAAAAATATATATATCACAAACACATGCACAAAACCCAAAACAACTTTTCCCCTGAGATCAGAAAGGAGAAAGATGCCACTGCCACTTTCACCACTTCTACTCAACACAGTATTGGAAGTTCTAGCAGGAGCAACCAGACATACCTGCGTAAACAAGCAAAGAGCATCCAAATTAGGAAGAAGTAAAATTATCTCTGTTCATACATAACAAGATGTTATATAAAATCAAAAAGACTTAGGAACTCTAAAGATTCCACAAAATACTACCAGAACTAGTAAATTCAAAGTTGTAAAACTAATTCTGTAAAGTTGCAGGATAACTAAATAAACACTAAAAAATGAGTTTTGTTTCCAAACACTAAAAATAAACAATCTCAAAAGGAAATCAGGAACACAATTCCATTTACAATAACATTAAAAAAACCCAAAAACCTAGGGGTAAGTTTAACCAAGGAGATAAAAGACTTGTATGCTGAAAACTGTAAGACATTGCTGAAAGCAATTAAAGAAGACAAATAAGTGGAAATACCCCATGTTCATGGATCAGAATATTAATATTGTTAAGATGGCAGTACTACCCAAAATGATCTACAGATTCAATGAAATCCCTGTCAAAATTATCATAGTCCCTTTTGCAGAAGTGGAGAAGCCAGTTCTCAAATTCATAAAGAGTTGTAAGGGGCCTGGAAGAACCAAAACAGTCCTGAAAAAGAAGTGCAAATTTCGAGTTTCACCCTTCCTGATTCTGAAACTTACTACAAAGCTACAGAAACCAACACAGTATGGTATAAGGTTAGACATACAGACCAATGAAAGACAATAAGAAGCCCAGAAATAACCCCTTGCCCACATGGTCAAATGATTTTGACAAGGGTGCCATGATCACTCAATGAGGAAAGGACAGGGCTTTCAACAAATGGTGCTGGGAAGACTCCATGTCCACCTGCAAAAGCATGACATTGACCCTTACCCCAACTCAAAAATTAACTTAGAGTGGATCAAAAGCCTAAACCTAAACCTATAAAAATCTTGGAAGGAAACACAGGATGAAATCTTCATGACATTGGATTTGGCAATGGTTTTTTGGATATGACATCAAAATGCAAGGGCAACAAAAGAAAACAAAATAGATGAACCTGACTTCTTCAAAATTACAACCGTCTGTGCATCAGAGTACATCATCATGGAGTGCAAGGACAACTGACAGCATGTGAGAACATTTGCAAATCACCAATCTGATAAGAGATTAGTATCCAGAATATATAAAGAACTCCTATAATTCAACAACAAGAAAACCCAACCCAAATCAAAATAAGGAAAGGGCTCAAATAGACATTTATCCAAAGAAGATGTACAGATGGCCAATAAACTCATGAGAAGATCCCCAACATCATCAGTCATTAGGGAAATGCAGATCAAAACCACAGTGATCAGAGTTTCAATGGAACCAAATTTTTGCCACCAAAAACTAGCATACTGAGAAATTAAGAATTTTTACTTCAAAAAAAAAAAAAAAACCCCACAATGAGATATCACTTCATCCACTTTAGGACAGCTATCATCAACACATGTACACACACACACACACACATACAGAAAATAACAAGTGTTGGCGAGGATGTGGAGAAACTGGGACACTTGTGCACTGTTGGTGGGAATATAAAATGGTGCAGCAGCTGTGGAAAACGGCATGGTTCTTAAAAATGTTAAAAATAGAATTATCATATGATTCACCAATCTCACTTCTGGGTATACACACAAAAGAAATGAAAGCAGGGACACGAACAGATATTTGCACACCCACATTCATAGCAACATTATTCACAACATCCAAAACGTGGGAACAACCCAAGTGTCCTTCAACAATGAATGGAGAAATTAAACATGGATTATAAACACAATGAAATAATAGTCTTAAAAAGGAAGGGAACTCTCACATGTTACAACATGGATGAACCTCGAAGACATGATGCCAGGTGAAGTAAGCCAGTCACAAGAAGGCAAATACTGTAGGATTCCACTTACTTATCCGAGTTCCCTACAGTGGTCAAGTTCATAGAGACAGGAAGTAGCTGGTGGGTGCCTGGGCCTGGGGGAGTAGTGATGGGGGTTAGTGTTTACTGGTGGGACAGTGAAAAACTTGGCGGAAGTGCATGATGGAGGCTGCAAACAGTGTGAACTTACTTCATGCCACATAACTGTACACTCAGAAATGGTCAAAATGGTACGTTTCATCTTGTGTATGTTACCACAATTAAAAGAAAAGCCTGCGCTAGCGTTCAGTATATTTTGTCGAGAGGGAGTGAATCAGCAGGTCCTGGAACGTGCTGTTTTTCCATTGGGCAATAAGGTGAATAATACGTGTCTCACGCTTGGGACTGGCTGGGGGATGCGGGGTGCA
Organism: Neofelis nebulosa; assembly: GCF_028018385.1. NCBI lineage: Eukaryota > Metazoa > Chordata > Mammalia > Carnivora > Felidae > Neofelis > Neofelis nebulosa. The sequence continues at coordinate 94,040,786 of NC_080793.1, read as the reverse complement.
TGCTGTGGCTGTGCTTCCTTGGAGCAGCAGGGTGGAGGGTGGGGGGGGCATGCTTCTGGGGAGCCCATCCTCTTACCCCAGCAGCATGCCTGGCCACTCGGGTGGGTGGTGGTCTTGATGCTTATACACAGACTCAGGAGTGGGGTGGACTCGGTGGGCATGGAGGCAAAGAGCAGACCATGTGAAAGGGCCAGAGCTTGGGGGACACCTCATTTCAAGGCCACTGCCCCTGCTTCCTGGGGCCTTGAGTCCAGCCCCTTGTGCTCCCCCTCCCTGTGTGACCTGGCCTGCTCCAGGCCTGTGTCCCCAGGGCGCTGTGGGGCGTGTGTCACTGTCCCCCTTGAGAGCAAAAGGAGCTGCACAAGCAAAAGGAGTTGGGACTGCTACCAAACTGCGAACACAGCAGGCGCTCAATGCACAATGAGTGAGGACTCAGAAAAGGAGGGCTTTCTGGGGGGTGAGAATGGGGAAGCCCAACAAAGGAGCATTTGGGACCCACGTGGGCCCTTGCTTTCGTCTGGAGTTGGCCCACAGCGTCCGAACAGCCTGGAGTAACAGGAAAGCATCTCTGCGGACACGTACAGACCAGGAGGGCAGGATGGCCAGGCGCCTGGGGGAGTCTGGGCTCCCAGCCCGCTCCTCCCCCTGGTCAGCCAGCTGCCTCCTCTGGGAGGCATTTCACTGCTTCCAGCCTGCGTTTTCTGGAGAATGGCAGGAGTCCCCCCCCCCCCCCCCTCCCCAGGACTCCCATTGGTCCTGTATACCTGTCTGTGGAGCAGCAGTGCCGAAGTGTCCCTGCGAGTGCGGAGGGTGGAGTGGTCACCGCCTAGAGCTGATGCTGAGCGCGTCCCAGGCACTGCTGGAGTCTGTAGAGAACCAAGCACAGGGCATGGCACCTGGTCAGTGCTTGACACACACTGGTAACTACTGTCCTCGCAGACAAGGACGAGGAAGTGTTGGGTGAAGCCCTGCACCACAGTGGCCTCCAGAAGCTTCTGACCACACTGGACCACAAGTGGGTGGAGGTGGACACTGCGGGTCTGAGCATCCCAGTACTGCTGTAGGGGATGGTCACTCAGCAGGGCCCAGGCCAGCCGGACTTGCAGGCCGGGCACCGCTTATCTGAACTGACCCACACCAGGGTGTTGGTGGGGGACAGTGCTTCCCAGAGCCCTCCGCACCATCTCCAGGAGGAAGGACCCCAGAGGGGAAGGGCAACCACTGCAGTTCAGGTGGGAAGGACTTGAGGTTGAGCTTAGCGAGGTGGGGGCAGTGGCAGAGTGACCTTGTCCCTCTCCCCTCCCCCAGCTTCTTCTGGCTGGTGCCTCCCTGCTAAGGGGGGCGCACCTGCCGGGGCAGGAGGCCAGGGGGCAGCTGGCACAGTAGGTTGGCCTCCAGAGGAGGGAGGACTTCAGATGAACTGCTGGCACGTGGGCCAGGTGCCCTGAGGGGCTGCAGGCCTCAGCTGGGCACCTGTCGGGGGTGCTGCTGTGAGGGGCCTGCACCTGGCTTTCCCTCCAGTCTGGCATTCTGTGCTTGAGGTGGCCAGCATCCCCCAGGAGGAGGCTCAGGGGAGGGAACACCTACTGGCCCCTCACTCCTCACTCCACAGCACATGGATGCAGCTGGGAGCGGGCAGGAGAGGGTTGGTTTCCAGAAGGCGGGGAGGAAGGAGCCCTCAGAGCCAGCCCTTCCCCCACGCACCACAGACCCTGACCACTCAGGTGAGTCTGCAGGGCCCAGAGCAAGGCAGTGGCACTTCTGGCCCATCCCTCCAGCCCCTGCTGTCCTGAAGCCACCAGCAGGGCTCCATAATCCTGACTTGGACTGGAGGCCTGGGGGCTCCTTGGGGAGGGGGGGAGGGGGCTCAAATTCTAGGTAATCACTCCCTTTACAGAGCTGACCTGTGCCAGCGTGCTCCTGGCTCCCCAGAAATCTGTCCTCTAGGGGCTCAGCAACAGGAGAGTCAAGGATCCTGTGTGGGAGGGCTAGCTGTTCCCAGGAATCAGGGGGAAAGGGAGCAGGAAGGAAGAAACAAGAGGAAACCCCAGCTGCCCCCTGTCCCTCTGCTGGTGGGGGTCCCTGACCACCTTCTCAGAGGAAGCCAGGCCTGCCTTCACCCAGAGGCTCCCACCTTTTCCCTGGAGGGTCCTCCTGCCCACCTTCTCCCCGAGAGTGATCCCCAGCCTACCTTCTCGCCCAGAGGGGTCCCTTTACCCTCCTTCACCCTGGCCCACCTTCTCTCCAGGAGGGGTCCCTTGGCCCACCTTCTCCCCGGCAGGTCCCCCCACCCTCCTCTTCCCCCAGAGGGGTCCCCCGGCTCACTGTTTCCCCAGCAGGTACTCCCCCCTCCCTCGGAGGGGTCCCCAGGCCCATCTTGTCTCCTGGAGGGGTCTCCCGGCCCACATCCCCGGCAGGTCCCCCTGCCCTCCTCTCCCCCAGAGAAGTCTCCCCCAGCCTCTTCCTACCCCGGAGAGATTCCCCCGGCCCACCTTCTCTCCAGGAGGGGTCCCCTGACCCACCTTCTCACGGCAGGTCTCCCCGCCCTCCTCTTACCCCAGAGGGGTCCACTGATCAACTGTTTCCCCGGCAGGTATCCCCCACTCCTCTTCCCCCAGAGGGGTCCCCCGGCCCACCGTTTCCCCGGCAGGGTCCCTCCGGCTCTCCTACTCCCCCAGAGGAGTCCCCCGGCCCACCTTCTCCCCGACAGATCCCACCGGCCCTCCTCCTCCCCAGGAGGGAACCCCCCAGGCCCACCTTCTCCCCGCGGTCCCCGGCCCGCCTTCCCTCGGCGGGAGCGGCGGCCCAGGCCGGCGGGCGGAGGCGGCGCCACCCGGGGCGCTGACGTAGAGGCCGCTCGGCGGCCGGGGGTCCCTTCGGTGGGGCCGCGGCTCCCCGCCCGCCGCCCCCGCGCGTCCATTCCCTTTTGTGTCCCGCGCGCGGCCCGGCCCCGCGCACACTCGCGCCCTGCGCCCCGGGGCCGGCGGGCGGCTCCCGGCGCGGCCCTGCTCCGCGCGCCCCGCTTTGTGTGGACGCGCCGGCCGGGTGCGCGCGGGCTGTCGTGCGCCCCCGGCCCCGTCCCGGCCCCGGCCCGGCGCGGCCCCCCGCCCGGCCCGCCCGGCCCGCCCGGCCCCGACCCGGAGCGCAGCGCGGGCCGAGGGCGGGCGGGCGGCGCGCGAACATGGCGACGGTGCCCGTGTACTGCGTGTGCCGGCTCCCCTACGACGTTACCCGCTTCATGATCGAGTGCGACGCCTGCAAGGACTGGTTCCACGGCAGGTGAGCGCGCGGCCCGCGGGCCCGGCCCGGCCCCCCGGCGCCCCGGCCCCCGGCCCCCGGCCCGCCCGGCCCCCCGGCCCGGTGCGCGCCCGCCCGCCGCAGGCCCCCGCCGCTGCCGCCGCCGCCGCCGCCGCCGCCGCCGCCGCCCGCCGGCCGCGCGCCCTTTTGTGCCCGGGGCGGGGGCCGGGCGGGCAGGCGCCCCTCGCGCGGCGCACAAAGCGGGCCCGGGGGCCGGGGGACCGGGGAGTTGGGGCGCCGCGGGCCGGGCCGCTGACAGCGGGGCCGCGGGGAGGCCGGCTCCAGGCCCAGGCCCGGCCCGCCGCCTCCCCCGCGAAGTTGCAGGAACTTTCCCCGCGCGGGCCCCGGAGAGGCGCGAGCGGCGGCCCGGACGCCGGCGGCCCCGGCCAGGGGTGGGGGGTGGGGGGCGTCCGGCGCGCCCACCCTCCGCCGCAGCCCCCGAGCCCCCTGACCCCGGCCGGCGCCCCCTAACCCCCCGCGGGGGTGGGTGACAGGACGGCGTCCGTGCGGGTGGGGGTGTCGCGGCTTTGCCGCCTCCTCTCGGGGGCCGGCGTGGTGCCCCGTTTCCCCCTTCTCCGCTCCCGACGGGGACGCCCCCCCTCCCCCGGGGCCGGACTTGACCTTATGCTCTCTGGGGGACGTGGGGTGGGGGGAGGTAAAGCTGGGCCCTTGCCCCGGGCTGTGACCTGGCCCTGCGCCTAGTTTTCAAAGCGAGGCCCCTTCCCACCCAGAAGTAGATGGGGAGGAGGAAGAGATGGTGATTGCGGTGTCCGAACTGCTCCAACAGGTTCTCACGTGTTTGGGCCTGGGCAGGACCGCGGTTGCCCTCCTGGATACCGCCTCAGACCCACCAGGAGCAGGGCAGGGGGCACGGTGGGGGGGAGTGTGTGGTGGCGGCTGGTCCCTGATCCCCCAGAGAGGAGAACCTCCCGCTCATTTTAAGGGTGGATGTTGGGGAGCCAGGCAGCCGGATGTGACAGGACCTGCTCAGGTTGGTCAGCGCCCGGCCAGGGTCCCAGCCCAGTGCCTGTGACAGGGACCCCAGTGAGGAGGGGGCGGGACTCTACCGGGCAGGGACACCACTGAAATCCCCTGGGCCTCCGGGGCTGCCTTCCTGTGGATGCCCAGGGCAGCAGAGCCCCTGCCCCGGGGTGCAAACACTGGACTCCCCAGAACGGTGTGTGTGTTGCTGCTATGCACACCCACCAGCTGGCATCCTCTGCAAGTTCATGGCCGGACCAAGGGTGAGAGCTGCCATCTGATCCTTCAGGGCTCCTCAATTCCAGACATGCTGAGAAGCTGACCCTGAGCGCCCTGGATGCGGAGGGCACTCTCTCTCCTCCCCCGCCCCACCCAGGGCCTGCTGAGCTCCCTGGGTGCCCAGGCTTGGGGAAGGCCTGGAAGGACCTTTAGCTGCCCGGGGGCCAAAGGTCGGGAAGGAGGAAGGCAGGCCAGTTCTGAGCTAGGCTCTGAGATGGGGGGGGTGGGGGGGGAACCCTAGGAGTGAGGGGCAGGCAGGGGAGAAGCTGAGGGCTGGCATCCTGGTGGGTGGCATTTGCTGGACTGGCCAGGGCAGAGTTGGGGAGAGGGATGCATCCTGACACCTTAAAGGGGACATTTGGGGACATCTTCTCTCCTCATCGCCCATTTGTCTCTGGAGGTCCTTGATTTGACCCAACATGAGTACAGGTCCTTCCCTCAGCCCAGACTCCTCTCCACCCACACAGGGTGGCCCTGGCATCTGAAAGGGGCTCTGCTTTCCCTGCCGTGGGCACATTTTCTGTGCATGTGATCGAGGGCCCCTTGCAGGAGTGAGCCCTGAGCTGTAGCATTCCCAGGTGGCTCAGGGCAGGAGCCCGGATGGGGAATGTTAGGGTTGGGATGGGCCTCACAGCCCTGGGCACCCTTTCTCCCTGCCCCTGCACCGACCCCCTCGGCTTTAACGGGAAGGTGTGTGACATGAGCCCTGTGCTTCCCCACCCCCAGGTGCTTTGGGGCTGACCCAAGACTTTTCAGATCCAATGTCCCCTGTATCCTTGTTTACTTTGTATTCAACAGCTCATTTTTTAAAAGTTTGAATACTTTATAACTTTTTATTTTAGAGAATTTTAGACTTAAAGAGTTACAAAAATGGTTCAGTGTCTGTTCACCAGTCACACGGACTCCTCTGGAGTCAGCATCTCACCAGACCATGCTGCAAGAATGGAAACTGAGGCAGAAACACAGGGGCAGTGCTGTGAGCCATAGCACAGACCTCAGCAGGTTTTTCCCCGTACTGTCCCTTTTCTGCTCCAGGACCCCGCAGTGTATTTCACTCTCCTGTTTCTTTCAGAAGGAAACCTCGTATCATTCCCTGAAATAGCGCATTAGTATAACTTGTCGTAGACGGTGCATGTAAAAATAAACATAACCGTTAAAATAACAGGTTCCAACTTGTCCCACCTGTGATCCGTCACGTCCCTCCTGAGCACCTTATTTTGGCAGGACTGGGAAGGGTCTCTGAGGTTGCACACGCTCACAGTGGCTCAGGATTTGCTGGGAGGACTCCAGCGGGCTTGGTGGGTGAAGATGTGGTTGGGGTGGCTGCATTTTAGGGGCAGAACCCTCTCCCGGTGTGTTTGCTCCCAAGCAGCCCTCTCTGCTGTGCTGGGCTGGAAGCACAGGCAGCCAGGAAAGCGGGAGCCCGTGTTGCACCCCATCTCCGGGGCTGGGGCACCTCGGCAGCCCAGCTGGCCTTCACCGCTGGCACCTATGGTGGCTTTGCCTAGGGAGGGATGGAGCGTGTGGCCATCCACCTTCCGAACTGTCTTGTCTGTGTGTCCAGTAGGGAGGGTGGCAACCCATGGGCACCGGGGGCCTTCCTCCTCAATTCAGGTGCCGCAGAGCCAGTGTCCTCCACCCCTACCCACGGGGAGGCGCGTGGCTGCCTGGGCCCGTCGCAGTAGGAGCCACCCAGCGTCTCACCTTGTCACCACCCTGGTGTGAGGAGTCTCTGTCTCTGGGCAGTAGGGAAGATTCTATTAAGGTATCAGACATTCTAGAGCTTCCTGGTGCCCTTCCAGTTGCCTGTTCTGTCGACTCCAAGGGGCTTTGGAGACATAATTGGTAAAGTTGATTTTAAGGAGCTCAAAAGCTGAAGGTGCAGTGCAAGTGCTTTGGTGACAGAAGTTTCACTGACTTCTTGGTAAATGTTTCTGGGCGTGCGTTCTTCATGGGGTGCTGTGCTGGCCGCAGAGGCTCCCGGGGTCACAAGGCAGATCCGTCTCCTCTTGCGGGGTTTCCTCGACCAAAGTCAGACCTGTAGATGAGGAGATCCGTGCCACCCTGGGGGACCCTGTCCAGTCCCGAGGCAGCGCTGTGGGGGCAAGAGCGGGCCAGGAGTCCGCATCAGGGACAGCCAGGGGGTCTGTCTGTCCTGGAGGGGGAGCGGAGGAGTGGAGGGAAATGTGATGGGCTCCTCTGGCTGTCAGGGAGATGCGGGGGACAAGGGCAGGGCCTCACCACTTCCAAGTGAGGGGTGGTGGGCAGGTGGGGGTGGGGCTGCTGTGGGTTCTGGAGTGGATCTCCTCGGATTCCTGCTTGTCCGTCTGTCTGACTGGGTTCCTCCTCGCAGGGTCCCTGTCTCTGTGCTCACCTCCCCGGGGCTGGTTGGCTCTTGTGAGCTCTTGCCATGCCCCCCCTCCCACCCAGCCGTAAGCTTTTTGGGGCAGAGCCACACCTGGGGGTCCACGGCCTCCACGGGTGCCTGGTGACACTGAGCATGGCCAGCGGAACATGTGCGCGTGGAGGGAGAGGAGGGCCCGCCGGGCATCAAGCTTCAGCGTTGCAGCCTCTACAATTAAGTCCTTGATCTGGGGATTCCCAGGTACAGGGGAAGGGGCCATCCACGTGGAGATGGAGTCTCAGTGTGTTTGACACGGTTGGGGAGACGATTAATCGTCTTGGAACAAGAAATTCCCACTGTGTTGAGTTCAAGAACCCCAAGCAGGTGGGGGCAGTATGCTGCCAGCGTCTAGAGGGCAGAGCGGAGTCCCCGTCCCGCAGGCCTAAGGGGGTGACACGGAGTCGGGCTCACTGTAATGGCCAGAGTGTGTGCGTTGCTAGAAGCCGTAGGCTGCAGGCGGGCGTGCCGTGAGCCTCTGGACCGCAGCCGCGTTCATCGGGGTCGCTGGGATGCAGGCCCGACCGCAGGTGGCCTGAGATCGGGCCAGGGTTTCGGGGGGCTTGGTGTGGACCCAGCCCTCTCCCCCGAGACACCCTCTCTCCTGGGCCATCCCCTTGCCTCTGTGCACATAGCACCTGGCTATGTGGCAGGACTTTATTCCAAAAGAACGAGGGGACTGAGGGCGAGAGTTGGCCAGGAAATAACGTCCCTCGATGGAGTGTGCTGGGAGAGTGGAGCTCCTGAAAGTCCTGGTGTGGGGGAAGCCAGCCCCTCGGTTGGCTTCTGAACGGCTGCCGTGGCTACGGGGCTGACCCTCGCGCTGATCTCTATGGCGTCAGGGTTAGATCTCTGGTGGTTCCCACAGTGACCTGGCTGGTCGCTGGGCCGGCCACCTCGCCCTCTCCCTTCAAGCAGAGAGGGGACTCTGGGCTCCTCACACGCGGCAGGTGGACACGTTTGGCCTCAGTTACTCTGGCTCAAGGGCATGAACAAACCCCAGGCACCGGCGACCCCGTGCCTGTCGGCGGCTTCGCAGACACAGCAAGGGTGGAAACGCCTTTGCCAGCGGGAAGCCACTTGTGTCAGGTGGGGACGCTGGGCTCTGTGCTGTGCCCTCTGCATCTGGGCGTCTGCCCCACCGGGCCCGCTCGGAGCCGCGTCTCCGTCTCGGCCGCTCTCCCCCTTGCTCCGTCTTCTTTCCTGCCTGTCTTGGTCCTCAGCTTTTTGGTTTGGTGGTGGGTGACCCTAACCCCGCATTCTGGAATGGGGCTTGGCTCTGAGTCTGTTCACTTTCCCGCAAAGTGCTGGGTCATCTGCAGGAGAACAGAGTTCCGGCCAGTGATTGGCTTTGACCTCAGAGCGTAAGGACTGAAGGTCCTTGTGGTGTTTGTCCCGGCGAATGGAGAAACCAGACTTTTATCTTTTCTTAAAAGTTGGGAGTGAAATTTATATATGGTGGCAATAACTATTTTATTTATTATTTTATTATTTTATTTTATTTTAATTTAATTTTATTTTATTTTTAAGTGTTTATTTTGAGAGAGCGAGAGTAGGTGTGCATATGTTCGTGGGAGAAGGACAGAGAGAGACTGAAAGAGAGAGAGACAGAGAGAATCCCAAACAGGTTCTGGGCTGTTAGCACAAAGCCTGACATGGGGCTCGAACTCATGAACCGTGAGATCATGACCTGAGCCAAAATCAAGAGTCATACTCTGAACTGATTGAGCCACCTGGGCACCACAATAATTATTTTAAAGTGCACAGTTTGTGGCATTTAGTGCATTCAGAATAGTGTGCAATAGTCACTTCTGTGGTTCCCACACATTTTCATCACATGAAAGGAGACTCTGAACCCATCAAACAACAGTCCCCAGCCCCATATACCACCCTCCCCCCCCCCCCCCCCCCCCAGTCCTGGACAGCCATGTGTTTTCTGTGTCCTGATGGATGTAACTGTTCTGGACGTTTCTGATAAATGGGATCATACGATATGTAACTTTTGTGTGTGGCTTCCTCCACTCAGCAGAATGTCTTTGGGTCCATCCAGGCTGCGGCAGGTATCGGAACATGGTTTTTTTATGGCCGAATACTGCTCCATTGGGTGGACGTACCACATCTGTTTGTGCATTCACCTGCCTGCCCATTTGGGGTTTTCCCGCCTGTTTGTCAGTCGTGCCGCTATGAACGCTCGAGTACAAATATTTGTTTGAAGACCTGTTTTCATTTCTTTCGGGAATTGCCGTGTCATATGGTTATTCTGTGTTTAACTTTTTAACTAACCACAAGCTGTTTTCCACAGCGGCTGCACCATTTTACGTTCCCACCGCCAATGTGGGAGCCGTCTGATAGCACTTCATCTTCGCTAACACCTGTTATTTTCCACTTTTCAAATCATGGGTGTCCTAAGGGGTGTGAAGTAGGATCTCATTATTGCTTTGATATACATTTTCCTAAAGGCGGATGGCGTTGAAAGTGGTTAAGCCATCTTTGGAGCAATGTCTGTTGAAACACTTTGCACGTATTTAAATTGGGTTATTTGTCCCTTTATTGTTGAATTGTGAGAGTGCTTTATATATTTTGGACACTTACCAGATACACAATTTGCCGATATTTTCCCCTTCTGTGGACTGTCTTTTCACTTTTGTGGTAACGTCCATTGACGCACAAAAGTTTTCGTCCTGATGACTTCCAATTTGACTTTCTCTTCTGTTGCTTGTGCTTTTGGTGTCATATCTACAAATCCACTGTCAAACCCAAGGTCACGAAGATCTGCCCCTTTGATTTCTTCTAAGAGTTTTAGAATTTTAGCTCTCATCTTTGGTTTTTGATTCAGTTATTTTTTAATATATGATTTGAGGTAGGGATCCAGCTGCATTGGTTTGCAAGTGACTATCCGGTTGTCCCTGACCTATCGTTTAAAGGCTGTTCTTCCCCTACTGAACGTCTTGGTAACCTTGTTGAAAATCATTTGACCGTGTACGTGAGTGTTTATTTCTGGACTCTATTCCATTCCAGGGTCCGCCTGTCTCCCCTACACCACTGCCACGCTGTGTCAATGACTGTAGCTTTGTTGGAAGGTTTGAAACCAGAAATTGTGACACCTCCACCTTTTTCTTTTTAAGATGTCGTTTCAACTTTTCAGGGTTCCTTGCAATTCCGACTGAATTTAAGGATTGGCTTCTCCGTTTCTTCGGAAACTCCTGTTGGGATTTTGACAGGGATTGTGTTGAATCTAGATTGCTGGCCGTGGGTTGTACTGACGCCTGAACAGTATTCCGTTTGCTGATCCATGACCCCCACACCAAAGTGCACCTCACTGGGGATGCCAGCTGACACCTGGAGCTCCTCCTGTAACTCTGCCACTTTGGCCATCGTTTTTGCCTCCCCTTAGAAACCCCGTCAAGCCACAGCCTGGGTATGAATCTCGGGAAGCAGGGCTGAGCGGGAGGGCTGCGAGAACATGCTTCAGGGGAGTATTAGCACATCCCTGGGAGGCACAGGGCTGTCACTGTCCAGGCCCCACCTCCCCATCCTCTGGGCTGACCCGCCAGCGGCTGGAGAGGTGGCTCCCGCAGGAGTGACTGAGGCCCGGGGTCTTGCAGGATGACACTTGGCATCCTGGAAAAATCCAGAAACTGCTGCCTGATCCAGTGTGCCTCCCGGATGAACAGGGCTGGGGAGGGCGTGGGGTGGGGGTGGGGCGCTCCTGAGAGCTCCCCAGACCTTTGGGGAGGCAGCGGTGTGGGGCCTGCTGGAGCCGAGCTGGGTCCGCACTAAACCTCCTGTTGGGAGCTTGCATCTAGTACACAGTGTGAGTCTCCCAGCGGCTGTTCCTGATGGAGGCTTGTGACAGTGGCATGCGGGAGGTGAGGGCATTTCCTTCCACTTGCTGGGAGAGGACCACCCAGCCCCCACTGCGCTGCAGCCAGTGAAAGCCAGTAGTTTCGTGCCACAGGCAGCGAGGAGTTCCCGGACCTCAGGCACTGGTGGCTAGGTGCTGGGCGCTGGGGTGGCTCCTTGCCCGCCAAGCGGGGCAGCTGTCTAGTCGTCCGTGAGCACCTCAGGCAGCGCCAGGCACCCTCATGCTGGGGCACCCAGAGTGCCTGTGCGGGAGGGAAGGTTGGTGGGGAGGCGCCCTGGCATGCGGGCCGGGGGTGCGAGTTCCCACTTCATCCTCAACACAGTAGGATCAGGACGGAGCGGGATGTTCCCTAATGTACATCTGGTTCACCAGGTTCTGTCCCAGTGCTTCAGGCTGTGGGTGGAGGGGCAGGAGGGAGAGAGCCAGCTGCAGGGGCGTGGCGGTGGGGCAGGGGGATGGGGGCCCTGGAGGGAGGGGGACCCTGGGGGGGAGGGATGGGGGACCAATGGGGGAGGGAAAGGGAGAGCAGCGGGGCCACAGATGACAGAAGCTGTGTTTGGAGACTGAACAGTGGACCCGTCTGGGCCTGTCACCCTGCCTGAGCCTCAGTAAGGTCAGAGTTTCCCAGGCACTGCTCCTGCCCTGAGCTCCATCCAGGCTCTGGAGAGTGAAAGAGTGAGCTGCTGTTTGGTCTCACGGCACTGTGTCAGGGTGACCCGTGGATCCTGGTCTGGATGCTCTAGATGCCCGTGTAACAGGCCTGGCCTGGTCCAGGTGTGGGTGGGACCTCTCCAGTGTCCCTGTCCCCGGCAGCCTGGGCCCCTGTCTGTGCAGGCGGCAGGTGTTTGTGTTTTGGTCCCGGGCCCAGGATGTGGAGGTGGACGCATGAGTGACCTGCCCTGGCCCGGGGGTGCATGAGACAGAGGTGGGATCGTGTGTCTAGGGGCCCTGCCACATCTCTTCCCCTTTCCTGAGCCGCAGCTGGGCACGGTGCACCTGGCTCCCGCCCCAGAGGATAGGTACAGGTGCTTTCTGACTGACCTGGGGCAGTGGGGTGTCCGCTGGGCCCCCTCCCAGCCCTGCCGTGTTCTCTCCCTACTCCTCTCCCCAGACTGAAATTTCTGTGGGGCCCCCCAGGCGATGCCAGCAGTGACCAGCGGGGTTCCCCTCAGGGGTGGGTGAGGGACTGGCGGGAGCACGGTCTGCCCTGCTCCCTGCCCTGCCCACTGCCCTGCCCACTGCCCTGCCCACTGCCCTGCCTGCTGCGTTTCCTCCATGGACACTGGGAGGTGGGCGGTGGTGGGATGGAGCGTGCCCTGTGGTCCCCACCGCAAGTGCCGAATGACAGCTGGGGAAAGGAGGCAGGCAGAGCTGGGGTCAGGCTGAGAAGAGACTTCCAGGTAACTGAAACCGACCCCAGACAGGACGCATCGGGGACAGCGTGGCACTGGGGCAGCATTGGCCGACCTGGGCTCTGAGCACGGGTGGAGCAGCACCCCCGGGCGCCCACTGGCAGGTTTGGGGCATGGCTTGGGGGGCACCGTGGTGCCCAGGGGCGGGGCGGGAGGCAGCTGAACTTCTGTGGGTGTATCTGCCATCATCAGGTGGGAGTCTGAGCTTCTGACTTTTCTCGTATTTATTACCGGGATAAGGGACAACTGCTTTTGTTTGCGCACGAATGGGTAGCGGGACGGATTTGCAAGTGGAGCGCTGGGGCCTGGTCTGTTCAGATGGAGAGCGAGTGAGAATTGGTCATGAAAAGCCCGTCTTCTCCCCGGACCCAGCTTGATTCCAACTTCTGGTGCGGAACTCGGGAGAGACTCCTGTCTGTGCAGCACTGTGTTTCACTGCCCCCCCCCCCCCCCCACCTCTCATGCCCTGTGACCTCCGGGCTGCGTCCTGTCTGCCTCCCACAGCTGGCCTCCTGGTTGGCTGTCAGCTCGCTTCTCAGCTTGAGCTCCCGTTTTGTGCAGGGACTGTCCTGGCTCCTGTGGCTGCCGGTGGTGGGGCCCACTGTCCACCCTGCACCGGTGGGGTTTCCTAAGTAACCGCGTGCTTTCGGACGACGTCAGAGAGAGCAGGTCGGGCCTGAGAAGTGAAATGAGAGGCTGCTTCCTCGGGTGGATGGGGGTGCCGTCCGCGGCTGCCTCCTGCTCCGTAGGCCGCGGGCCTCCAGGGCTGCCAGAGGGTTACTAAATGTCCCCTTCCCCGCCCTTTTCGGGGCTGGTGTGAGGTCAGGCAATGTGCTTTTTTTCCCCCCTGTAAACTTTTTATTTTACACTTGTTTTAGGTTTACAGAAGAATTGCAGACACGGCAGCATTTGTGCATGCCCCTGACTCAGTTTCCATGACCGTCAGCACCTCATGTCACTGCCGTGCCCTGGTCACAGCTCCCTGGGCAGCGAGCTCTGTCCTTGTCCTCCCCACCGTCCAATCTCCTCGGCCCCCTGTTCCCAAGCTGGCTTCTCAGACTGACCCCTCTGTGCTGTGATCCTGACACCAAAGACTCTTTATGGCTGGTGCACCATCGAGGAGCCACGCCTCACCTCCCCCTGCTGTGCACTCCCTGCCCCCCCCCCCCCCCCGGAGGGCAGCCTGACCACGGCAGTCCGTGGGGCACTGGCTTCCCTTGGCCCTGATCACAAGGGCGCAGGGTCCTGATGCTTCCCCTTCAGGGGTTCTTCCAGTTGCCAAACTTGTTGTGGGGTTTCGATCTGCTGTTTGGAAAAGAAGGATGTAATTAGACTGGTCTACGGACTGTCCTGTCCTCGGAGAAGCCAACCAAGAGAGCAGCCTGGACCTCAGGCTGTGCCTCTGGGCAGGTGTGTGAGTAGGGGGGCCCCAAGCCCCTCTTTCCCACAGCCTCTTCTTTCAGCCAGTGGTGTTTCTAGATCCTGGGGCGTCCTTGCGAAGGGCCCGAGCCCTTGGTTGGTGTTGACCTCGGGGAAGGGCCCCTGAGCCCATGTGGGGCGGGAAGAGGCAGCTGGATGCCTGTCCAGGTTATCTGGCCAGAGCCCCCTACGCAGGGCCTCTGTGTGACCCAGGGACCTGGCCGGCTCCCAGAGGCCCCTTTGTGGGTCAGGAGCCAGGGTTGCCAGCCTCCTCTGGAGCTGGCGGCCGCCAGAGGCCCGAGGGGGAGGGGTGACGGGGCCAGCCGGATGTCTCCCTCTGGCCACTCTGGGATTGGGGTTCACTTTCCAGCTCCTGTGGGGTCCCTGCCCCCGTTGTGCGGGAGGGTGCTTGCCGTGGGGAGCGTGCAGCCACCACCCGCAGGGCGCACTGCTAGTTAGCAGTGGAAAAGCCTCTTGCAGAGATAGCCCACGGCACTTGGCAGCCTGCCCTTCTTACCTTCCTCAGCGAGAGAATCCTTGAGGCCTTCCCAGAAGTGTGCTGTCTGGGGTGGAAGTCACTGACGCGGCAGGAGTGCGTGCTCCTGCCTCTGTGCTCTCTGGGGGTCCATCCGTATGAGTTCGCCAGGTCCAGTGCGCCCTGCGCAGTGAGGGCTGTGGTTCTCGGAAGCTCTTGGGGTGCCAGGCGGGGTCCCCGATTACGGGGACGACACTGATGCTTAGTGTTCCAAGCACACCACTAGGCTGCAGGTGGCCAAGCCTGGCCAGTGCCCCTCTCTGAGCTCACAGCCCTCAGGCCATGCTAGCTGCTGCTGCTGTATGTCTGGAGGTCTGGTTCGGAGGCCCTGCTCCAGGCCCCACACCCCGCTGTCGTGGCCCCTGGGGGGCTGGGGCAAGGCCCTCCAGGTTTCCATATCCTAATCTTTGCATTTCTTGGCATTTATGGTTTAAAAAAACTGGCAAAGAACAGATCTGAGAATGTTCCAGCAGGACAGGACCTCGTGGTGCACCAGTCTCTGTTCCTTCCAGAGACACAGCCCTGGGAACCACACACCTTGCACCAGGCCACCCCACACACCCTCCAGGCTGATGCCCTCAGGGGTGCAGTGGGTGGGGACTGAGGACAGGCCTCACCTCCCTTGGTCTAGAGTCATATTTCTGTTAATATGACCTTGACTGCTTTTGCTGTCTGGTCAAACTTGTCTTCCCAGCCACCTTGTGGGTCTCTGAGAGGTTACGAGAGGGAAGGTTGCAATTCCCAGAGATTCCGACAGGGGCACTGGCTCTACATCTGCACACAATTGGTTTCCCTAGAAACTGCTGGAGTAGACTCCAAAACCTGCTTCTGACTTTTAAAGGGACCATGCCCTTTATCTGGAGGATCTGTTGCAAATCCAGCGGAACAGGTTTCGGAGTGCGTACAGAGAGGTTGTGAATGTTCCTTTAATCTGTCAAGAACCCTAGACTCTTAGGAAATGAGGTACGTTGTAGCACGCGCACACACACACACACACACACACACACACACACACAGAGTCGTCAGCAGTGATGGTCACCGGGAAATGTTTATGCTGCCACCCAGGAATAAAAGCAGGATTCAGGCTTGCCTACATAGTGTGATAAATATGCCAACGTGCTAAACGGGTTAAGAGAGTTTTCTTCCTGCTGCTTTTTTATACTTTTCTGCACTTCCCAACTTGTTTTCTAGGATCATAATATTGCTTCTTTTTTTTTTTTTAACTTATTTTTTAATGTTTTTTTATTTTTGAGAGAGAGAGACAGAGCATGAACAGGGGAGAGAGAGAGGGCAGAGAGAGAGGGAGACACAGAATCTGAAGCAGGCTCTAGGCTCTGAGCTGTCGGCACAGAACCCAACACAGGGCTCGAACTCAGGAACCATGAGATCATGACCCGAGCCCAAGTTGGACGCTTAACTGACTGAACCACCCAGACGCCCCATAACATTGCTTCTTCTAATCTGAGATAAAGTACGTGGGGAATAAGATTGCCAGAGGCTAGAGACCATTCTGCCCTGGCCCATTTCACAGGCTTTGTGGAATCTGGGTTTGAGGGTTTCCCCACCGCACTCTCACTCTCTCCCGGACCCTGACTCTGGGGTGTCTCCGCCCCTCTGGCACCCCCACTGCTGACGTGACCCCCGGGGCTTGCAGCCCCCAGGGCCCTGCCCAATTTGAGCCCCTCCTGTGAGGGGACCTGAGGGCACATGCCACGGCGTTGGGGGACAGCAGGCTCCCTCTGTCAGGTCCTGACACTTCTATCCTGCCGGCCAGCAGCTCCACTTGAGGGAAGACATGCAGGTTTCGAGGCCTATGGGGATGTGACCCGAGAGGGGCCATTGGGCAGTGCCTGCGGATACGAGCCTCGCCAGACAGGTGGAGGGCATGGCCAGCGTGGTCTCGGTCGGTTCCAGTCCGAGAAGCTGACGCTGCTGTGCAGCTGGGGGTCCTCCTGCTCAGAGTTTTAAATCAGCCCTTGCATGTCCCACGTTGTCTGCGGGCCAGGAGGAGAGTGACCTAAGGTCAGAGTAGGAGGAGCTTTTCAGTTGGACCTATTTCATCTTTATTTCTATAAATAAACATGAACATCTATTCACGTTTATTTATCTTGAGAGAGAGTGTGAGTGGAGGAGGGGCAGGGAGAGAGGGAGACCCAGATTCGGAAGCAGGCTCCAGGCTCTGAGCTGTCTGTCGCACAGAGCCCGACGCGGGGCTCGAACTCACTACGCACGGGATCATGACCTGAGCCGAAGTCAGAAGCTGAACCTACCGAGCCGCCCTGGTGCCCCTGCGGTTACTTGTTTCCCAGCATCCGTCTTCTTGGGTGAGCTGCCCCCAGAGCTTTCTGTCAGGAAGAGCTGCTCCTGTCCTGTTTTTTGGGTCTGGGGTCTTTGCTGAGGCAGCTCCAGGGAAGAAGCCGAGGAAAAGGCAGAACCCGGTATGGAGTGGTGGTTTTGACTTTGAACAGCTGTGAGTGGGTAGAAGCCATGGCAGGCCCCCTTGTTTCTGTCCTCATCCCATGCCAGGAGGGGACTCATGGGGGAGGTCTAGGGCTGACTGCCACGAACCAGGGCCAGACCCACCTCGAGATGCCACCTTGCTCAGGACCCCTGGCCCTGCGCAGGGTGGAGCCTGGGCCGGGGAGGGCAGTGGTGTGATGGCTGGGAGGGAGAGCAGAGGCTGCCAGCCCCGGGGAGCCATTTGCGGGCGTGTGGGTGGGGGTGGTGGACTTGCAGGGCCAACGGAGACGGGGCTCGGCCCCTCCTGTGTGTGTTTGGGATGCTGGAGGTGCTCAAGTGTGTTGGAACCTGCTGGGAGAGTTCCGTGCCGTCCTGCCCCATGAGGGCCCTGGCGCGTCCTTCTGGGGGACTAGAACCTGTCCGCAGGCAGGCAGCATTCAGGTTGTCCTGCTGTGGAGACATCCGTCCCCTACCTTGCTGGGCTCCTTCTGTGCCCTTTCCATGCAGTGTGGGAAGCCTCCATATAGCCCCGCTTGGGGGGTTTGAAGAATGCTATATTCCTGGCCCTCGGTGTTTGCACTTTTCCAAGCCCCTTCCTTCCCTCCCGGGGACAGCATCTCGTCCGGCACCCTCGTCCTCTAGACGCCCAGAGCGAGCTCAGTGGACTGGCTGGTGACCACTCCCCAGGGGCCCAGAGGTCCCGATGCCCTCAGGGGAGGCGGGAAGGCCTGACCCAAGAGGGCGCAGCTCTGGGAACCCCGCTTTCACTCACAGGTGAAAGCCAGTCCCCGTGAACGTGGCCGTGCTCTGCATTCCCAAAACTTGGAGACTTGGCTCCCAGCCCCCCAGAAAGGCCGTGGAGGAGGCACTGGGTGCTTGCAGGCCGAGCTGCCAAGCCCACCCTGAAGCGGCCGGGCCATGCTGGTCCTGGCACCTCTTGGCCGTGACAAGGCCCAGGACGCTGGGCCTGCGGCCAGGGTGGGTCCCCAGCTGGGGAGGTGGGCTTCCTCGTCATCTAGCACAGGGGCCCCAATGGTGGCCCACTGGCCTCTCGAGGAAGCTGCAGCAGGTGCACCGTGGGGGTGTTTGGGCAGCACGGCCACCCGGAGCCCCGGAGGGGGGCACGGGGCAGCGTTGCCCATGCAGGGAGCTTGTAGTCACCACCAGCTGACACGGGCGGGCATTTCCCTGAGAGGCCGCATTCAGTGCTGTCCTGTGTCCTTGCCCTGCCCCCACAGCACTGGGGGTCTGACACGAGCCCCCGCCTTTCCTGTGGGTTCGCACCTGCATCCTTGGAAACGGTTTTTATTATGTGTGCTCTTTGTAAGCGGTTTCATTCGTACCCGTCTTGTAGTGGGTTCGTCCCTCAGCACAGGCCTCAGTGAACTGACCCTGTTGGACACCCTCAGATGTGGTGGGTCCTCGGGGTGAGGCCCCCTGGGAGGACAGGCATCCCCGCGCCCTGCAGGGGCTCCTAACGGTAGGGCGGGCTTGCGCTCAGGCCTGCCTTTTGTGTCCAGGGCCAGTGACGGGAGGGTCAGGTAGCCCTGGTCTGGCTGGAGTGTGGCGGTGCCTGAAGGCACCCGTGAAGGCCCTTCCGCAGCCCTGGGTCAGCCCCTCCACTCCCACGGTCCAAGAAGCGTGCCCCAGTGGGACGGAGGCAGGCCCAGGCTAATTGCAGCCGGGGTGGGGAGCGGGCGGCCAGGAAGGGGAGCAGGAAGCGCCCTGCTCTGTGTTTGAGCACCGCTAGACCACCAGGCACCTGACTGCTGGCCGTCATCTCTGGGTTCCCGGGCCCTGGGCCTGCGGAGGCACGGAAGGCCGCAGCTGGGGCGGGTGGGCCCAGTCTTCCTTCAGTGTGTTGATTTGGTGAAGATCAGCCAACTCTGGACGTAAAAAAGTCAGTGTTGCAGATTGCTTGGCCCTTCCAAGGGGCGGTTGTGTGCGGCTGGAGGGTCTGCCCGGCCCTGAGAATCAGTGACTTGCAGCCAGTCCTGCCCGGCGTGTGCTTCTGGGTGCTGAGCGGGCCGTGTCCCCGTCCACTCATGCTCATTCCCTGTCCCGCCGCGTGCCGCGTGCTGGGGGCTCCGGTCCACTTTCCTTGAACCGAAGTGTTAGACAGATGTGTCTAATTTGCTGCTTAAAGTGTTGGTGGAGTTTTAGATTTTAGCGTCATTGTTCATTCCCAGAAGTTCTCGTTTTGCTGAGTTGTTTGATCATTTGTTTCTTCCCGTGCGTGTACGAGTGTGTGTCGCACTTCGGAATCCTCGCTTTCCTGCGGCTGTTCACGAGGACTGTGTGTTCCGTGAGGTGGTGACATGGCTGTCTTGTGTGACGTATGAGGGCTCAGTCCTCCTTTCCCTTGGGTAGGTGGACCACCTCCCGAGTTTGGAAATTTGAGCTGGGGTCTGAGGCATGTGCGTGCTGCCCCTTGGGCAGAAGCCTCTGGGATGGCCCCCCCCTCCCCGCCACTCCCCTCCCCGGCCCACGGCCTGGCCCTGGCACCACCCCCCCCCCCCCCCCCCCCGCAGCCTCCAGCCGGCAACCGCCAACCTTCCTGCTTCGGGGCCTGCCCCAGATGGCCTTCCTGGGCCCACTGTCCAGCCTCCCACAGCCTCCTCCGAACGAGGCCCGGCAGCCCACTCCCACTCCCAGGGCTGCCCTGGACCCAGCCAGAAACAGGTCCCCGTGTGGTGGCCTCACATCTGCCGGGCGTGCTGCGCACAGTCCCTTGGTTGGTGGCGTTGCCCCCTCAGGCCTCCTGTGTATGCAGGAACACGTGTTTGGGGCAGAGTCCAGCAGATGGCCGTTTCGGTTAAGGGTCCAAGACGCATTGTGTGGCTCACCTCCCAGGACGTTGCCCCTCAGGGGCGGCTGCCGCGCTGGGCAGATGGGCAAGGCCCCGGGAGACCCAGCCGTTGGGTTGTTCAGCCGCCTCCCCTCCGAGGCCCCCGTGTGGGCGCCCTGATCATGTGGCACAGGTGGGGCATGGCCCCACTAGCCGCACCTGCTCCCCTGCTCCCAGGGCAGGAAGAGACCCCCGGCTCCTAGCTGGGGTGGGTGTTTCCAGCTGCAGAGCACTGAGCATTCACAACCACGGACACAGTCTGTAGCTGTTCCTGAGAAGCCGTGGTCCCCGCAAAACCCTGCTGGTGCTGGACTCCTCCTGCCCACACAGCTGAGGTCATGGACTGTCGCTTGTGCTCCCCCAGGCCAGCCCTCGCTTGCGCTTCTGGGGACTGGCCAGCTGGGATCTGACTGCACCCGCTGCCCAACCTTCACATGCAGGGCCCACCTCATGGGGCCCAGGCGCCCCCCGAACCTGCAGACTCAAGCGGGAACCCACAGCCTGAGTCGGGGCACTCTGGGTGCGCCCTGAGACCCTGCTGGCCTGTCATGAGCCAGGACCTTTTCCCAGCCTGCCCTCACCTGCCCACCTACATATAGAAAGAAACCTTACCGCCCCCATCAGGGTGGCCTCCTCCCATGATGCCTCTTGGATGGCATCCCCAGGAGGCTGTGTGTGGGCCCGGCACATGCACCCACCTTTAAGCCCACCTTGAGTGGCCCCATAGTCAGCACCTGTGGAGCCCCAGCCCTTGGCTGGCTCTGGCCCTGATGGACCCCAGTGGCATGTGACTGGGTCTGGGGTGGGCCGGCCTGTGCACATAGGACCCACGGGACTCTGCCAGGCTGTCTGTGGTCTGCCTGGACACCTGTCAGCCAAGGGGACATTTTTGCTGATTGGGAGGACACCCCAGCCCTGACCCGGGGAGCAGATGCAGGGGCACTGGGTGCCCCGGGGAGAGGACCCCGAGATCAGGAGACCCCTCCAAGGTGGGAGAGGGCAGATGGTGCTCCAGAGATCAGACCAAGAGGTGGGTGGTGGGTGGTGGAGGGAGGCTGAGGGCCTGGAGCCTGGACTCCATCCCCGCATCCAGGAATCACAGGGCGGGGCTGGCGTGCAGGGGAGCAGGAAGCCGTACTTTCCAATCAGCAGAGCAGGTTCTGAGGTTGAGTGGAGTGAGCCTCCGACCACATCACCAAACACCCAGCTTCCCGCATCCTCGCGCCTGTCCGCGTGCTCATCGCTTATTTACACGGCATCTGTGACACATGCTGTTGCCATAGGCTTTATTAGCATTCCTGCCATAGGGTTTCCGTGTCGGGCGGCTTGTCCCCAGCACCGTGCTGGACAAATCCTTAGGATTCTCAAAGACACGCATGGAACTTTTATGATTAAAAAAAAAAAAAAAAAAAAAAAAAAAAAAAAAAAAATATATATATATATATATATATATATATATATATATATATATAGGCGGGCTTTAATTTTAGAGCAATTTTAGATGAAAGATGGAGTGGAAAATGGGGAAGGTCCCCACGTGCCCCCTCACCGTCTGCAGCCTGTTGTGAACGTCTCGCACCGGTGTGGTGCGAGTTACATCCGATGAGCCGATCTGGTGCATTGTCATTAATAACTGAGGCCCATAGTTGACCTTGGGGTTCACTCTTAGTGCTGAGTCTGGGTACCCTATGGAGTTTGAAAATGTGTGAGGACAAGTATTCTGTTGTAATAGAAAAGAGTAGTTTTACTCTCTAAAAATCTTCGGTGTTCCACCTCTTACTCCCTCCCTCTTCCCCATCCCTTGGCCACTGCTGATCTTTCCACTGGCTGCGTGGTTTTGTCTTCCCCAGAATGTCGTACAGTTGGACAGAATCAGACAGTATTAACCTTTTCAGACTGGCTTTTTCTCCACTTAGTCATGTGCATTTACGGTTCCTCCGTGTCTTTCCATGATAGCCCCTTCTTCTCAGCGCTAGTAATATCCCCTTGTCTGGAGGGACACAGTGTATTTGTCCCTCCCCCACTGAAGGACGTCTTGGATGCTTCCAAGTTTTGGCAATTATGAGTAAAGCTGCTGTAGACATCCGTGTGCAGGTTTTGTGTGGACTTAAGTTTTTAACTCATTCAGGTCAATACCTTGGGTTCGCTCGGCGGATCAAATGGTAAGAGCGTGTTCAGGTTTGTAAGAAGCGGCCTTCCCATGTGGCTCCGCCGCTCTGTGTTCCCTGCAGCCATGACCAGGCGCCCCTGCCACTGCGTGTCCTCGCCAGCACATGGTATTCCGTGGTCTGGATTTCGGCCTTTCTAGTAGGTGCACAGTGGGTGGAATCTGTTTGCATTTGCATCTCCCTGATGACGCGTGACGCCGAGTGTGCTTGCTTGCCGTGTGTGTGTCTTCTCTGGGGAGGTGTCTGTAGATCCTTTGCCCATTTTTAAATTGGGTTGTTAGTTTTTAAGAGTTGGGTTTTTAAGAGTTGTATATTTTGGATACAGTCACTTATCAGATACATGTTTTGCAAAGATTTTCACTTAGTCTGTGGCTAATCTTTTCATTCCTTTAAAAGCGTCTTCCACAGAGCAGAAGTTTTAAAAAATGTCAGTCACGTCCAGGTTATCAGTTTTTTCTTTCATGGATAGGGTCTTGGTATCTGTACCTAACAAGGCGTCACCACACCCATGTTTTCTCCTGTGTCATCTTCTAGGAGATTTATAGTTTTGCGTTTTACATTTAAGTCTAGGATCCATTTTGAGTTAATTTTTTTTAAAAAAATTTTTAACGTTTATTCATTTTTGAGACAGAGAGAGACAGAACATGAACAGGGGAGGGTCGGAGAGTGAGGGAGACACAGAATCTGAAACAGTCTCCAGGCTCTGAGCTGTCAGCACAGAGCCTGACACGGGGCTTGAACGCACGGACCGTGAGATCATGACCTGAGCCGAAGTCGGACGCTTAACCGACTGAGCCACCCAGGGGCCCCATTTTGAGTTAATTTTTGTAAAGCTGTTAGATCTATGTCTGAATTTTTTTTGTGTGTGTATGTATGCGTGTGTGTCATGTGTGTGTGTATGTGTGTGCATACATGTGTATGTGCATGTGTGTGCATTGTGTATGTGTGTGCGTGCACATGTGCGTGTGCGTGTGTGTGTGTGTGTGTGTGTGTGTGTGTGTGTGTGTGTGGTTGTTCCGGCACCATATGCCTCCATTGCTCCTTTGTAAGAGGTCAGTTGACCGTACTTACATGGGTCTATTCCTGGGTTCTCCATTCTTTTCCACTGATCTTTTTGTCTGTTCTTTCATCAAAACCACACTGCCTTTATTAGCATAGCTTTCTGGTAAGTCTTGAGGTTGGGTAGTGTCAGTCCTCCAGCTTTATTCTTTTCCTTTAGTATTGTGTTGGTTGTGCTGGGTCTTTATCTCTCCATATAAATTTCAGAATCAGTTTGTTGATATCCAAGAAATCACTTGATTGGGATTTTAATTGAGATCCCAATGAGTCTATAGATCAAGTTGGGAAGAACTGACATCTTGACAGTATCGAGTCTTCCTATCTATGAACATGAAATACCTTTCTATTTATTTAATTCCTTAATTTCCATCATCAGAATTTTGTGGTTTTCCTCATGTAGATCTTGCACATGTTTTGTTAGATTTATACCTAAGTATTTCATATTTTTGAGTGTTAATAGTGTGTGTTTTTTATTTCAAATTCTAATGTTCATTGCTGGTGTTTGAGAAAAGCAACTTACTTTTGTATATTAACTTCATATCCGGCAACCTTGCTATGACCACTTATAGCTCCAGGAGTTCTTTTGTTGATTGCTTGGGATTTTCTGCATTAGACAATCATGTCATCTGCAAACAAAGACAGTTGTATTTCTTCCTTCCCAATACGCATATCTTTTATTTCCTTTTCCTATCTTATTGCATTAGTAGGGCTTCCCATACAGTGTTGGATAGGAGTGGTGAGAGTGGACGTCGTTGTCTTGTTCCTGATCTTAGCAGAAAAACATCTAGTTTCTCATATTAAGTATGATGTTAGCTGTAAGTTTTGTTGAGCTTTATTCTTTTTAAAAAAAATTTTTTTTCAACGTTTTTTATTTATTTTTGGGACAGAGAGAGACAGAGCATGAACGGGGGAGGGGCAGAGAGAGAGGGAGACACAGAATCGGAAACAGGCTCCAGGCTTCGAGCCATCAGCCCAGAGCCTGACGCGGGGCTCGAACTCATGGACCGCGAGATCGTGACCTGGCTGAAGTCGGACGCTTAACCGACTGCGCCACCCAGGCGCCCCAAGTTGAGCTTTATTCTTTATCAAGTAGAGGGAGTTCCTCTCTGTTCCTAGTTGGCTGTGAATTTTTATCATGAAGGAATATTGGATTTTGTCGAATACTTTTTCTTCATTTATGGATATGATCATTATTTTTCTTATCTACTCTGCTTCTGTGGTGGATTGCATTAATTCATTTTTGAGTATTGAACCAGCCTTGCATACCTGGAATAAATCCCTATGGGTCATAGTGTATAATTCTTTTTATACACTGTTGAATTTAATTTGCTAATGTTTTCTAGAAGAGTTTTTTTTTTTTTTTTGCATCTGTGTTTATGAGAGATGTCAGTCTGCAATTTTCCTTTCTTATAATATCTTTGTCTGGCTTTGGTATTAAGGTAATGCTGGCCTCATAGAATGAGTTAGGAAGTATTTCCTCTACTAATTCCTAGAAGAGATTAAAAAAATTGATGTAATATTTTTCATAAATGTTTGGTAAAATTTATCAGTGAACCTGTTGGGCCTGGTATTTTCTGTTTTGGAAAGTTATTATCGATTCAATTTCTTTGACAGATGTAGACCAATTCGATTATTTATTTCTCTTTGTGTGAGTTTTGGTAGATTGAATCCTTTAAGGAATAGGTTTTCTCATCTAGGTTATTAAATGTGTGGGCATAGAGTTGTTCATAATATTCCTTTACTGTCCTTTTAATGTCTGCGGGATCTGTAGTGATGGCCTCTCTTGCATTTCTGATATTAGTAATATAGGTCTTCTATCTTTTTCTGTTACCTTGGATAGTGGCATATCAATGTATTGATCTTTTCAAAGAATCATATGTTGCTTTCTTTGACCTTTCTCTATTTGCTGTTTTCAATTTCATTGATTTCTGCTCTAATTTTCATTATGTCTTCTGCTTACTTTGGATTTTCTTTTCTTTTTCTAGTTTCCTCTGGTGTAAGTGATGATTGATTTTAGACCTTCTTTTGTAACATTTGCATTCAGTGCTGTAAATCACCCTTTAAGCACTGCTTTCACTGAATCCCATAAATTTTGGTAAGTATGTCATTTCCATTTAGTTAGAAATATTTTAAAATTTTTCCTTAAATTTTATCTCTGTGTTATTTGGAAGTGTGTTAATCAGTCTCAAAGTTTAGAATTATCCAGATATCTTTCTATTATTGATTTCTTAGTGTAATTCCATTGTGGTGTGAGAGTATCTTTTCAAAGGTTCTTTTAAATTTGTTCAGGTGTGTTTTATGGCTCAGAACGTGATCTCTTTTGGTAAATGTTCTGTGTGAGCTTGAGAGGAATGTTTATTCTGCTTTTGTTGGTTAAGTATTCTATAAATATCAATTAGATCCAGTTGATTGATGGTGTTGTTCAGTTCAGCTGTGCCCTTACTGATATTTGTCTGCTGAACCTGTTAATGGTTGATAGAGGATGTGCACGTTGCCCGTACAGTAGTGTCTTCATCTATTTTTCCTTTCTATAGTTTTTGCCTCATATAGTTTGATGCTGTGTTATTAGGTGCATGAAGGATTTTAATGTCCTCTTGGAAAATTAGCCCCTTTCTCGTTATATAACGCCCCTCTTTATCCCAGTTATTTTTCTTGCTCCAAAGTTTACTTTGAGATTAATATGGTTACTCTGGCTTTCTTGTTATTAGTATAAGCATGGTTTAACTCTCTTCATCCCTTTTTCCCCCCCAATTAAACAGTTTTTATTTTTATTTATTTTTTAACAGTTTTTTAAATAATTCTTTTTTAAAAAAGATTTTATTTTTAAGTAATCTCTACACCCATCATGGGGCTCGAACTTACAACCCTGTGATCAAGAGTCACATGCTCTGCTGACTGGACCAGCCAAGCACAGCCAAACTTGTTGGTTTTTTTTCCTCCCACAAGCACAGAGAGCTTCCCCTTCCCTCCCCCACACTGTGCCTTTACTTTTAGTCTATATGTATTTTATTTTTATATTTAAAGCAGATTTCTGATAGTCTGTGTATGGTAGGGTCTTGCTTTTTTTTTCTCATAATATTCCTTACAGTCTCTTACAGTCTCTTGTAATTTGTATGTTTAGACCACTGGTAATTAAGGTGATCACTGGTGATGCTGGATTAGTATCTACCGTATTTGTCTCTTTTTTCTATTCGTTGTCCCTGTTCTTTGTTTTGGTTTTTGTCTTCTGCTCTTTTTCTTCCTGTTCTGGTTTTTTTTTTTTTTTAATTTTTTTTTTTTAACGTTTATTTTATTTTTGAGACAGAGAGAGACAAAGCATGAATGGGGGAGGGTCAGAGAGAGGGAGACACAGAATCGGAAACAGGCTCCAGGCTCTGAGCTGTCAGCACAGAGCCGGACGCGGGGCTCGAACTCGCGGACCGCGAGATCGTGACCTGGGCCGAAGTCGGCCGCTTAACCGACTGAGCCACCCAGGCGCCCCCCTGTTCTGGTTTTAACTGAGCATTTTACACGATTTCATTTCTTTTTCCTCTTCTAGTATATCAATAATACTTCTCTTTTAACTTTTTTTTTTTTTTTTTTTTTTTTAGCAGCTGCCCTTGTGTTTGCAACATATATAGTTATGGCTAAGTCAGGCCCGCTTGCAAATACATGGTTATGGGCAGATAAGCTTCTTCTTTTTAATTTTTTTTTTAATGTTTATTTATTTTTGAGAGAGAGAGAGACAGAGAGAGCGTGAGTGGGGGAGAGGCAGAGAGAGAGGGAGACACAGAATCCGAAGCAGGCTCCAGGCTCTGAGCTGTCAGCACAGAGCCCGATATGGGGCTCAAACTCACGAACCTTGAGATCATGACCTGAGCCCACGTCAGAGGCTTAACCAACGGAGCCACCAAAGTGCCCCAGTTTAAGCTCCTTCTAACAGCATTCCCAGATTTTCCTTCCGTTCTTATGCAAGAGCTGTCATTCATATCATTATCCCTAAGCTATAATCAAGTACACTGTGGCTATTTTATTTTGAACAAACTATTATTTGTTATAGCAATAAGAATAAGAAAATAAAATATTTTACATCTCCTTAATTTATGCCCTAACACTCTTCATTTCTTTATGAAGATCCAAATCTGTGACCTATATTCTTTCCTTCTCTCTGAAGACATTTCTTGCAAGGCTGGCCTTCTGGTGACAAATTCCCTCAATTGTTTGTCTGAGAAAGTCTTTATTTTTCACCTTTGAAGGATAATTTTTCAGGATACAAATTCTAGCTTGGCATTTTGTTTTCTATCAACACTTAAAATGTTTCATTCTACTCTTCCTGTTTGCATGGTTTCTAAGCAGAAGTTTGCTCTAATTCTTACCTTTGCTCTTCTTTAGATAAGGTATTTTCCCCACTCTGGCTTTTTTTATTTTCAAGATTTTCTCTTTTTGATTTTCTGGAGTTTGAATGTGATAC
This sequence comes from Neofelis nebulosa, assembly GCF_028018385.1. Lineage (NCBI taxonomy): Eukaryota > Metazoa > Chordata > Mammalia > Carnivora > Felidae > Neofelis > Neofelis nebulosa. The sequence continues at coordinate 94,013,612 of NC_080793.1, read as the reverse complement.
GCTGAGGTGCAGATTTATTTGGCATATATCCTTGGTGTTCTCTGAGCTTCCTGGATCTGGGCTTGGTGTCTAAAATTAATTTTGGAAAATTCTCAGCCATTATTACTTGAGATCTATCCTCAATTCCTCTCTCTTTTGTCTCCTTATGGCCTTGCCATCACACATATGTTACTCCTTTTGTAGTCATCCCACAGTCCTTGGATTTTCTGGTCTGTGTTTTTCTTCCTTTTCCCTCTTTGCTCTTTAGTTTTGGAAGTTTCTGTTGACCTGTCTTCGTGCTCACAGATCCTTATGCTGGCCTTGGCCAATAGATGCCGAGCCCCTTGAGTGCATTTTTTCTGTTGCAGTGGTTTTGATTGTTAGCATTTCCTCTTGTTTCCTTCTTTGATTTTCCATCTTTCTGTTTACACTGCCCATCTGTTCTCACATGCTGTCCACCTTTTCCGCGAAAGCCCTCGCGTATTAATCCTGGTCATTGTAGATTCCTGATCTGATCGTTCTGAGATCTCTGCTATACCTGGGTTCTTATGCTTTCTCTGTGTCTTCAGACTTTATTTTTATCTTCTAGGTCTTGTAATTTTGTTGCAAAAAATGATTTTAAAGACAAGAAAACTGTCCCCCTTATATGCCACCGTCTTAGAGGTGCTCCCTCGTAAACTTTGTACATGTTTGCCTCTCTCTACTGAGTGAGTTGGTGTGCTTTTCCCCCGTATCACAGCATAAGTGTGTCCCCGTCGGTACCACATTTGGGTGTGTAATGGTCTGTTAGGTGGGTCCTGACCTAACAGTTCCCCTGTTGTTGGATACTTTGGTCTGTGAGGTTTTGGTCTCTGCTGTTCCCAGGAGGCTGCTGGGCAGGTTTTCTTGCTATAGCTTGTGGACAGGGCTGCTGAGGGAGGCCGAGAGGGGCAGTGCCCAGGCCAGCTTCCTCCCCTGCCTGCCCCAGCCATCCTGATGCTACTGAGGCCCGGATTGGAGCCCAACTAATGGTGTCCTGTGGCTGCACACCAGCCAAGCGGGTGTCCCAGAGACGCCCCAGCCTGGCATCTGCTAGGACACATGTGATCCCCAGGCTGCTGGACTGCCTCTTGGTCAGGGTGTGTGCAGACCCTGTGTTGGCTGGGGAGGAGGCCTGGTACCCCAGATGTCACCACTGAGGCCCGACTGTGAAGGGAAGGCTTGAAGGCCTCAGAGACTGGAGGGATCTCTCACCACCAGGCTGCGGAGGGAGGCTCAGGTGGGCGGGGCATGCTGCTCAGGTGACTCCCAAGGGGAAGTGGTGTAGAGGTTGCAAACTGCCCGCCAGCCCCAGCACAACTGTTGGGCTCATGATGTTGGTCCATGCTGGTTTTCAAAAGCAGTTCCATTAACTGTGATATATGAAACTCAGGAGATTTCGCCTAAAGGTGTGCATTTGCAGATTTTCTTGAGAAACCAGGGGATCTGACAGTGGTCAGTGCACATCTGCAGAGTGCCCGATGGGCCTATGCTGCCCTCTGCTGTCATACCCTCTTCTCTGCTCCTGGCTGGGCTGAGTGGGGACCGCGCCTCTGTTCCCACACCTGTCCGCTCCCTCCCTGTGGGCTGCGTGCTGTGTCCCATGCACAGATGGTCAGGGCCTGTTTGGCAGGTTGTCCTAGATGACCCCCAGGTCCCTGCTGTGCAGAAACATGGTTGGTCTCTGGGGGCCTGTGATCACAGGGGCTTCTGAGGCCTCCCTCCTCCCTTGGGGCCCCAGAATAGCACCAACCATGATTTGTAGAAGGTGTGAACATGGGCTGGGTGGGCCCCCTGTCCACACTGGGCCTCAGTGTCTCTGTCTCACAGATGAGTGGCCTGGACAGGATGGAGTTTTGCCAAGTGTCCTTTCACTTCTCGTTCCATGGGAGCCTTAGCTTCTCACCCACTGGAAACCACTCTCAGAAAGTTCTGGCCACTTACCACGAGCACAGATCAGCACTCGCACTTGACCTGCACGGTATACAGGTTTATTTTTGAGAGTCAGAAGAGTATTTTTTAAAGACCGCACATATAAAAGTTTGAAAGGCTCTGCTTTGAATCAAATCAGCTTATTGTGATTATAGTTGTTCTTTAAATTTTTTGAAGGAGGACAGTAATATGCACACACAGGAAAATATCCAACAATCAAAAACTTGTCTCCAGTGGTGAGTCTGTCCCTTCCCTGCTGACCACCAGTCCTAACGAGATGGCCACTGGGGTCAGGTTTCTGAGTCTTCCCAGAACATTCTGGTCACAGAGGGGCATGTTTATGCATTTCTAACAGTACCCAACCAAAAAAAAAAAATGGGTGTGCACCATATACACTGCAACTTATGCTCTTTGTTGAACAGTATGTCCTAGAGACTGTTCCGGGTCAGCACGGGAAGGGCCAGTGCATCCTGGAGACCGTTCCGGGTCAGCACGGGAAGGGCCAGTGCATCCTGGAGACCGTTCCGGGTCAACACGGGAAGGGCCAGTGCATCCTGGAGACCGTTCCGGGTCAGCACGGGAAGGGCCAGTGCATCCTGGAGACCGTTCCGGGTCAGCACGGGAAGGGTCAGTGCATCCTGGAGACCGTTCCGGGTCAGCACGGAAGGGCCAGTGCATCCTGGAGACCGTTCCGGGTCAACACGGGAAGGGCCAGTGCATCCTGGAGACCGTTCCGGGTCAACACGGGAAGGGTCAGTGCATCCTGGAGACCGTTCCGGGTCAGCACGGAAGGGCCAGTGCATCCTGGAGACCGTTCCGGGTCAGCACGGAAGGGCCAGTGCATCCTGGAGACCGTTCCGGGTCAGCACGGAAGGGCCAGTGCATCCTGGAGACCGTTCTGGGTCAGCAAGGGTAGAGTTTGTACTTCTTGGCATTCCATATATTTACCTAAGCTTTTCATGGATGGACCCCTGGTTGCTGCTGCTGTAAATGTCCAGGTCGCTCCTGCACTTGTGTACCTGGGCATTTCTGGAGCAGGACCACAGACAAGGGTATGTGTACCTTCTGTCAGCTGCTCCCTCCCCAGAGGCTGTGCCACTGTGTTTCTGCTGAGGACACATGAGGATGTTTGTGTGTGTGTCATGCCACCACGTCCCCTGCAGCCCCTCAGGCTGTGCAGCAGATGGGTGGGAAGCTTCTCACAGTTGGGTTGCATATCTCACTACGGTGCTGTTGCATTTCTTCCCATGTTTAAAGGCCATTTGTGTTTTTTTCTGGAAGTATTTACTTAAAGCCATGATTTAAATCACTGGTCAGGCATAGTTTTGTGTCTTCCCACCTCTTCCCATGTGGTCCCGGCAGGCTCAGGCCTCTCCGGGCCTCAGTTCCCCTTGCACATGGTGCTGAGGCTCTCAGGGTGGAATCAGCAAACTCGATGGACAGTCACTGCCCAGCAGCATCCCGAGCGGGCCCTGCTCACCGTGTGTGGCCTGGGGGCTGTCATGTCCCTTCTCACGCTGTGGTCCATCCCTTCACATGGAGAGGGTCCTGTGGCACCTGGGCCAGTGGCTGACTGCTAAGGGACTTAGCTGCTGTTGGCACAGTTAGGGTCTCAGGGACTGTGTTGAATATGACACAGGGCAAATGACCATCTTAAAGCTGAGTGATGACCAAGTTGTGTCCCCACGGCTGCTCCATGTGGAAGTTGTTAATGACCAGTTTCTGGGTATCTCTGGAGACCCAGAATGGGTCATCAGGCAGGAATGGGGGGAGCAGAGCAGTCCTGAAAGGGGGCGGCTTGACATGGGGTGAGGTTGCCACGAGGGAGAGGGCAGGAGGAGGGAAGGGAGTCACTGTGGCCGGTGATGGGCGTTCAGGACACCCCCACCATGCCTTCTGGTACTCCCTGGCTGCTCACACCTGCACGCAAGCGTCTGCTGGCCTGGCCCTCCCCCAGCAGACCCTCCAGGGGACACCCAGCAGCCCTCAGCCGTCCCCAAGGTGGGTGTCCCAGCCTCTCTGCGGGGCGCACAGCTCAGGAGGCCTCTGTGCGGCCCCAGGACCTGGGAAAGATGGGAGGAGCTGAGCTAGGGAGGGGCGCTGGGAAGCCCTTCCGACCTTCAGAATAAAGCAGGACCTTGCTGCTTCTCACAAAGGGAATGCGTGCTCATTTTCGGAGAGTGTGAAGAGAAAACAAGCGTGCCGTCACCTGGTGTGAGGCGTGGGGAGGCCTCCTGGGTGCAGCTGTGCACCAGGCTATAGTTTTAGTGCCTGCAGCTCTTAAATGTCTAAACCCAAACACGTGTATGACCTGAGTTTGAACGGCGGCGTAACATTTCCGCTGTGAGAGCACAGCGTGCCCGGGTGTCTGACCTCCTGGTGGCGGGTTTGCTGCTCCTGATTTCTGCTATTTTAAGTAATCATGGACGACCCACTTTGCGCGTCAATCTTGTGTGCATTTCTTTTTGCCTTAGAACAGGTGTGTAGGTGTGGAGTCCTGGCCTGGAGAGTAGCAACCTTTAGGAAGCTCGTGGCCGTAGCTCAGGAGGCGCCCTCCCACGTGGGTCCTGACACGGCAGGTGCACACCCAGCACCTGCAGCCCCGCCCGTGTCGTGACAGCTCGACATTGCCACTGCTGAGCTCCCGGGAGCCGCATGAGGGCAGGCTGTGCCCACCCCTCCCCGCTGCAGTTGAAAGGGGCCACTTCTGGGGCGCCTGGGTGGCTCAGTCGGTTGAGCATCCGACTTCAGCCAGGTCACGATCTCGCGGTCCGTGAGTTCGAGCCCCGCGTCGGGCTCTGGGCTGATGGCTCAGAGCCTGGAGCCTGCTTTCAATTCTGTGTCTCCCTCTCTCTCTGCCCCTCCCCCGTTCATGCTCTGTCTCTCTCTGTCTCAAAAATAAATAAATGTTAAAAAAAAAAAAATTAAAAAAAAAAAAAAAAGAAAGGGGCCACTTCTTCCCCCCCCCCCCCCCCAGGCTCCTCCTGTAATTTAAACAGTAAATGTCAAGACAGGGCTACAGAAGTTGTGGCTTATGTTAAATCAACACTCTTGACAGCAATAATAGGAAAAGCCATGATGCAATTTAATTGTGGGTTCAGGACATAATTCATAAACCCTAGCAGTGTGGTGTGGGGTGTCCAGGCTGGGTGGGAGCTCTGTGTGCAGGGTCCTAACCCTGGGGTTCCACAAAGTCTGCAGGCTGGAGGTCAGAATGGGTGGGCGGGGGGTCCCTTGGGATGATCTTGGAAAAGCCCCTTCCTCCCTGGGCCCCTTGTTGCCATGAGGGCCTCATAGCCAGAGCAGCTCCAGGGGGCACATGTGGGTTTTGCAGGAGGAGCCGAGAGCCCAGGCCTCCCCAGGGAGGACAGCTGGTGTACGGAGTGTCTATCGTCCCCTCTGCCCCTCAGGGCCTCCTCTTGGCCTTCTTCTTCGCTGTTTTGTCCCCCGCGCCCCCCACCTGCTGTCTTTCTACTTACTGGGCTCTTGGCACCACATCAGCTTGAACCTGTTTGGGGCAGACTCTGTGCCAGATGTGGGGTCACTGGTGGCTCAGGTAAACCAGCCTCCAGCCTCATGGGTCACACGCCTTGGGAATGCGCCTTCTGCCTTCTGCCCTCAGTGGGTGTCACCGCTGGCTTCCAAGCCAGTGGTCGAAGGAGCTCTGACAGGAGCACAGGCACACATACGTGTACACACACACACACACACACACACACACACACACACACATGCAGGTACACACCCACACGTGCATGTATACACATATGCATGCACACTTACCCACATGTGCACACACACATGCATGTACACACTCAGGCACATATGTACACACCCACACATGCATATACACACATGCATGTACACACTCAGGCATGCAACACACATGCATACACACCCCCACATGTACACACACACCCTCATATATATACATGTACACACACCCACACAGAGCACACATGTAGCCCCACATACACACACACCATGCATGTACACACACACTAACATACATGTATCTACCCATGCATGCACATACCCCACACATGTACACACATGCATGCACCCATGCCTGTACACACTAACATGCATGTATACACCATGCTCACATGCATGTGCACACATGTATACACTCACACACAAGTACACAGCACCACACACATGTAACACCAGGCACATGTACACACACACACAGTCACACACACAGACATAATTTTGTTCTGGGTTCTCCACCAGAAGGAGCTGTGCACACCTTGTGCTCCAGTGTGTTTTCTGCTTCAGGACACACTGGATTCTTTCCTCCTCAGCATGTAAAGATGTACTTTGTTCTTCTGAAGATGGTCCGGTGGCATCCTGGTCACACAGAGCACCGAGCACATGGTGACGGGTTTGTTTCCTTGACTCTCAGTGTTTGTGTGGCCACACGCCCAGAGTGGCCAGCCCCAGCTCTGACCTGTGGCCCGTGGCCCGTGGCTCTTGCTGTGTGGGGCCTCGGTCTGTGTCCTGGATGTGCACTGAGCATCTCACCCCAATGAGGGCCGCTGGCTGGGCCTGTGGCCTCCGCTCCTCTAGGCTCCGGGCCTGGGTCCATGCTCCGTGCTGCCTGTCTTCTCACTCTGCTGTCACAGCACTGCCGCCCTGCGCCCCAGGGGCCTGCAAGTTGTGAAGATGCTCACTCCTGGAGCCTGTGTCCTGGGGTCCCAGGAGGGAGGGCAGGGTCAGCAGGGCCTAAGGCCATGTCTCAGGTATGCTCCTGAACCCACGCTCCTGCCTGCTGCCCACCACCTGGGTGCCTGGCCTCCCACCAGGGCCGCTGGGGCTAGGTCACCTGGGTGGCCCCTGAGGCCCCTGTCCACCTGGGGATGCTGCTCACACAACAGACAGATGATGCCGCCCTGTGGCTGCCCTGTCCCTGCCGCTGAGGCTGTTTTTGTTCTGTTATAGAACCGATGTCCTAGGGTCTTATCCTGTGAACCCATGACACCCCTCCAGCCCCTGGTTTGGTGTCTCTGTCCCTTCCTATCAACTACCCTGCTCGCCTCCTCCCTGTGTCCCCCTGTCCTCCCCTCCCACTTCTCCCTCCTCCCCTCCCCCTCCCTTCTTTTTCTCCCCCCCTCCCCTCCTCCTTACCTCCCCTCCTCCTTCCCCTCTCTCCCCTCCCCTTCCTTTCCCTCCCCCCTCCTCCTTCCTCCCTCCCTCCTCTTCTCTCCCTCCCCTCCTTCTCCTTCCTCCCCTTACCCTCCCTGTCCCTTCCCTTCTTCTCCCTCCTCTCCCCCCTCTTCCCTCCCTTCCCAACTCCTCTCTCCCTTCTCCCCTCCTCCCTCCCTTCCCTTCTTCTCCCTCCCCTCCTTTCCTTCCCCATCCTCCTTCCCCCTTTCCCCTCCCCCTTCCCCTCCTCTTCCCTCCCCTCCCACTCCCCCTTCCCCTCCCCTCCCCCTGCCACCCCCTTCTCCCTCCCTTCTCTCCTCCTCCCTCCCCTCCCTCCCTTCCCCATTGTCCTTCCCCCTTTCCCCTCCTCTCCCCCTCCCCCCTCTCTATCCCTCTGTGCCCTCTTCCCTGCTCCCCCAGGCACCACAGCTGCTCTCACTTGGTTCACAGCTCCCAGCCTCAGAGACCTTCCGAGGTCACAGTCTCCGCAGGGCCAGTGTCCTGTGGGACTGCCTTGTACAGATGCCATGTGAGCGCAATGTGGGGACAGGGCACAGCAGACCGGCTCTCAGCTTATCCACACCCCTTGTCCTGAATCCGTCCCTGGACCTCAGCCGGTAACTTTGAACCCCTGCTTGGGGCTGGAGCATGCCCACCTTTGGTGGAGAAGCCCGAGTCAGGTGTCTCCTCACCCCTCCTTGGCACACCAGGCCCTCCTGAGCCTCTGTCCGCTGCAGCTCTGTAGAGCACCCACATGGGCAGGGCCAGGAGAGGCCTCAGGCGTCCCCTTCAGACGTGCAGCAGGATGGAGGGGCGGCGGGCAAGCCGAGCCCCCACATCCGCCCAGCGAAGTCCTTGGGCGCCCAACTCTTGTCCTGACCCAGTAGCCGTCTCCACAGGGAGGTGATCTCCGAATCAGGGGGCCCTTACAGGGTGGGGGTGGGGGGTGCTGAAGAGGACGTGGTGTGGAGCCCACCTTCAGGTGTGTGCATGTTGGGGGTTTTCTTCCCGCCGACCTCTCCTACCACCTGCCGGCTGAATCTCCTTGGGCAGGTTAATGAGGCGGTTGCTTCTGTTTTGTCTTTGAAATGAGGATTGCTCACCTAAGGAGATTTGAAGGCACACACCGGGGGCCTGGGCCCTAGGGAGTCTCCTCCTGACTCCACATCTTTGCTGCTGGCTTTAGGGCGGGGAAAATGCTTGTAAGCTTGTCCAAAGCTGTTCTTTTAGATTTTGGGGTGATTTCCCCAGTAATTTCTCAGGAGGTACTGGGGAAGCCCTAACTTTGGGGTAATAAAGTAGGCGAGCTGTTTCAGGAGAACTGCTGCCGGGCAGTTCACACTGACTGTGGGGTCCTAGGACCCTGAAACACTGGAGTTAGGAGGTGTGGCCTCGCGCGCACACACGGCCAGGGGGCTGGCTCTGGGACCTTGGTTTCCACACTCAGGTGGCCCTAGTCAGGGTTACAGGCACAGGTGTCAGGGCCTGGGTGGTGGCACATGCCAGTCGTGGGGGAGTTGCTGGCATCACCCATTAGGGGAGAGGCCTTGGCTGTGGCCGCAGCACCTGCCCTGGGTCCAGGCCCTGGGTGGCCCTCCCAGGTGAGGGGCAGCCCCGAGGTGTCTTGGGCAGAACAAGGGACCCACACCCCCACCCCCCACTCTCCCTTTTGGTCTGGCCTCCCTGTGCAGGGCAGCAGATGGCCAGCCCATCTGGGCTCAGGTTGACTAGCACCCCTAAGTAGTGGTGTGGTAAAGAAGGAGCCCCCAGGGCTGGAAAGGGGTGTTGGCACGCACATTTGTGACCCCTGGGCCTCATCTCCCCCTCCTGTCATGTGGTTCATGCCATGGCCCTTCCAGGGCATGATGGGGCTTCTGGACACGTGGGACCAGCAGGTGGTGATTGGGTTGGGGGAGGTTAAGGCACGTTGATGTCAGCCCCCATTCGCTCTGCTCTCTTAGAGCTAGGGTGGAGCCCCCTTCCACCGTGCACCTGACCCCTGACCAATGGAAGAGCCCCCGTCTGTGTGGCTGAGTTTGATCTGACCTCAGACATCCTATGTGCATGGTGGGCTCCTTGTGTGTCCCTAGAGTCTTGTGGCCAGGCAGGAGTACGTGATGGGACCTAGGTACCCATGGCCATCCTGGACATCTGTCTGTTCCAGGAGCTGCCAGTGTGACAGGCAGCCTGGAGCAGTGTGGACTCAGGGCAGGGCCTCCAGGTGTGGACACGCGGTGTGGATGTGGGGTTTGGCCATGAGGTGTGGCTCTGGGTGTGGATAAAGGATGTACGGTCAGGGCATAGACCTGGGGTGTGGACTCTGGGTGTGGATGCAGGGTGTAGAATTGGCAAGTAGACACAAGGTGTGGACGTGGGATGTGCACGTGGGTGTGGGTTTGGGGTCCGGTTTCCAGACCCAATGGGACCTGAATGTCTGCCGGGCTCTGCCTCTTCCTCAAGCGCGCAACTGCTGGAGGGTGCGGGTGATGGGGGCTCACCGCGTGCCCAGCTGTGCCGTTGCTCAGCCCCTGCTGGCCTCACACCAGTGTGGTCTCTGATCGACGGATGAGCACACTGAGGCCAGCTGACCCAGGGTTCGGGGTGCAGAGCTCCCCCTCCCGGGGGAGGGGGCTGAGTGAGCTGCCAGGCTGCCAAGGTGGGTCTGAGGCACGGGAGGGAGCTGGCTGCCGATAGGGGGTGGGGACAGCGTGGGAGATGTGCCGTCGCTCGCTGGGGCACTGGTGGGCAGGGTGGGCTGTGGAGACAGACCAGGGGTGATCTGGCTGTTTGCTGTCCCTAGGATGCCCCCCGCCTGCAGTGTTTCCAGATCAGAGTGTCTGGTCTGATGCATCTGCCGGGTGGCTGACCCGGTAATGTGGGTCTCGCTCCCCCCTCTCCTGGTGGTTAGTGGGCCGCAGACGTGTTCTTCCACTGGGGAAATGCGCCTCCTGCATGGTTCCTGGCGGGCAGGTAGGGACACTGCGTATTTGCTGCAGGTGTTTTCTGTAGTCGGGACTTCAAAGTTTGCCGTGGGCCTGGAGCTCTCTCTCAGCTCGGCAGTGTCCTCTCCGATTTGCTTTGTGTTTGTTTGTTTGTTTAGAAAGCGAGCAGACAAACGCACCCTCATAGCCTCTCTGGACGGCTTTGTCTTTTACACCTGACTCTTTAGGCCGCGGGGACTTCAGCTCGATTTGTGTTCTGAGGTGAAGAGTAGACTCCATGTGTTCAAAATCATTTGCCAGGGCCTTTCTGGGCTCAGGCTCTGCTCCCGGGATGGTGGCCCGTGGCAGCTGTGGCAGGCAGTGTCTAGGGCCCTGGGGCCGCAGTAGCTGCAGAGGGTCTTGTGCGCAGAGCGCCCCCTGGGCCAGGGGGCAGGGGCCACAGTGAGGGGGCGCTTGGGGTCTGGGCAGCAGCCTTACCTGGAGCACCCGGGCTCCTCCTCGTGATGGGGCGAGTGATGGTCATCGCCGCCGCGGGATCGCACGCATCCAGTACAGTCCTCGATGCTGCCCGGTACAGAGGGAGCGCTCAGCCAGCCTTAGTGATGGCTGGGTGACGGTGGTGACCAATGACATGGACACAGGCAGGTCCGTTGTCTTTTTGATTGACATAAAATTCACATAACGTGAAACTTAACCATTTTAAAGTGAACGCTTTAGTGGCATTTAGTACCTTCCCCGTGTTGTGCAGACATTGCCTCCACCCAGTTCCAAAATATTTGACCCCAAAAACGGACCCCATGTCCACTGCACCGTCACTGCCCATTCCCCACCCCCAGCCTCTGGCTCCGCTGGTCGGTCCTCTACCTCCTCCGAGCACTGCCTACGGATGGAGTCGTCCCACACGTGACCTTCTGTGTCTGGCTTCTTTCACTCGGCTTGAGTTTCTGGGGTTCACCCATGCTGCAGCAGGTGCCAGCACCCCTTCCTTTTTAGGGCTGAGGACTGCTCCGTTATGTGGACGTGCCATATATGTCATCGATTCATCAGCTGATGGGCATTTTGGTCATTGGGATCCATACTGCTGTGAACATTGGTGTTGGAGTCCCCATTCCCAGGTCTTTGGGGCACAGACTCAGGAGTGGGATTGCTGGGGCCTCTCGTAATTCTGTGTGTGAGCTTTTGGGGGACCGTCAAACCATTTGCATAGATGCTGTGCCATCTTTATATTCTCGCCAGCGATGGAAGAGGGTTCTCATTTTACCGCATCCCCACCAGCACTTGCTGTTTTCCCAGTGTTTTTATTCTTGTGAAAGTTGTAGCCATTCTCGTGGGTGTGGGTGGCATCTCATGGTTTTGATGCACATGCCGGTGACTTTAGATGACTAAGGATGATGAGCGTCTTTCCTGAGCTTGCGGGCCGTTTGCGTCTCACCTTTGGAGAAATGCCTGTTCAGGCCCTTTGCCCGTTTAATAGTTGATTTGTGGTTCCTTTCGTTGCTGAGCTGTAAAGCTCGTTGTGCCTTTTGGACGCTAGTGCTTTGCAAATACTTTCTCCCATTCTTCATGTTACCTTTTTACTTTCTTTGTAGTGACCTTTAATGCACAAGAGTTCTACATTTTGATGATACCCAGTTTATTTTTTGTTTTGTTGCTTGTGTTTTTGGTGTCCTATTTAGGAATCCATTGACCAAATCCATGGTTGTGAGGGTGTACCATGTCCTCGTCTTAGAGCTTTACAGTGCTAGGCCTTGTATTTAGGTTGTTGATCCATGTTTAGTCAATTTTTTATATGGTGTGAGGTAGGGATTCAACTTCATTCTTTTGATACTCAGTTGTCCCAGCGCTGCAGTACCACCCCCTGGGACAGGAGCCCCCCATGGGGTCAGGAGGGGCCTAACCCATAGCCCCGAGCTGCCCCCGGTGAAGTGGTGGGGGCAGCCCACCTCTGAGACACCCTTGGCCTCTCTGGTTCTAGGTGACAGGATAGCAGTGGCCTCATGAAGGCAGGCCTGCTGGACGGCCTGGTCCCTCTGTGTGTGCTGGTCATGCGTAGCAAGATCGTCCTTGCCCCTGCCTCCTTCCTCCTCCTCTTCCCCTGTCCTGTCCTTGTGGGCCACTGTCCTCACACATGGTCTGCTCCGTTTGCACTCACACCACTGAGGGCCCCTCCTGTGGGCTGAGCAGGAGTTGCCTGAAGTTCTGCTGGGCAAGTACTTGAGGCATTGAATGCTGGCCACATCTGTGTTTCCTCTGTTTCAGCTGTGTGGGAGTGGAAGAGGAGGAGGCCCCGGACATCGACATATACCACTGCCCCAACTGCGAGAAAACCCACGGGAAGTCTACCCGTAAGTAGGGGCTGTGCTGCTGACCCTCAGTTTGCAGTCGCCCTGGCCTGGCTTTCTGGGTGAACGCCCTGGGTAGTTGCACACTGGTGCCTGGGACTACTGCCGGCCCTGCTCACTGCCCCTATGGACCTGTCACTGCCCCTCCCGACCTGCTCCTGCCCCTGTGGACCTGTCACTGACTTCCTGATCGGCTCCTGCCCATGGGTGCAACTGAAGCCACCCAGGTTGTACTCTCAGAGAGGCCAGGCCCATCTGAGATGGGAACACCATGCAAGGTCTGGGAGTGCCTGTGTTGGGGATCTGCTGTCTCTTCTCCAGTGCCCTCTGCTGGGAGAGGCCCCTTCTCAAACTGCCTGCTGGTCCCGTGGGGGTGTGGCACATCCTATGGGGGCTCCTTAGGGAGCAGGCTCATCCATGGTGGCTCCATGGGGGGCTGTGTCCCTGCTAGGAGGGGAGTTCTGAGGCTGAGACCACATAGCGGGTGTGCCCTGGTCCGCAGGTGTCTTGGGAGGGGCCTGGCCTGGGGACAAGACAAATGGCATGGGGGTATTAACGTGGCCTCAGGTTTCTGGCCTGGGCTGGGAGGCGTGGGTGCTCATAGAAGGTGCGGGCTGGACACTGATCCTGGCTGGGTAGCTGATGACAGCCCTGTCATCCTGAGCCCTGGGTTAACTGGGGGAGGGGGGTGGGGGCCACATCTGGCCCCAGGCACCAGGAGGCCTTTCACCCCCTTCAAAGGGAGCGCCCCTCCTGGTGTCCAGTCACAAGGCAGAGACTGGATCCCCAGCTCATGGGGGGTGATTACTGTGGATCCAGCGTGGGTAAGCGAGGGTGCCAGCACCCTGTTCTGTGGGGTGGGGCTGGCCCTGGCGGTCTTGGGGGCTGTGCTCTGGTCACTTGGGAAGCTGGGAGAGGCAGGTGGGGTCACCTCTGGCCTGTGCACCATGGTCACCAGGTGGCCGTGGGGCTGCATCGGCTGGGCTCTCATTCTCCAGCCCCTGGCACATGGTCATCACGCGGTAAAGCATCAATGTGTGAGAGCAGCAGGAAGGTTCCCGGGTCCCTGAATTATCCTCGTCCCCCAGGAGCTGGCGCTCACAGTCTGCTGTGATTACCTGGACATCATTCTGGTCACTGCTTTACAGCAGATGTGGGAGGGTGACTGTCACCCTGTGGGTTAACCGACATCTCCCAACACCTCATGAGCCACAGAGGAGGCTCAGGGCCTGGGGGGATGAATAGGGTGGGGACTGGGCGGTCACACCATGTGGTCCTGGGGCAGGGCAGGGACAGAGCAGGACTGGAGCTAGGAGACCCCGCCTGCCCCACAACAGAGCCGAGTGGCCTGAGGGAGGGTGGGGCAAGGCCCTGTGGTCTGGGGGCTCTTCCATGAATCGGGGCTCAAGTTGGGCGATAGTGGGGGTGCCGAGGTGCGTGGTGGTGCTCACATACAATGTGACTTCCACATCGCCGCGTGTCCCGGAACCCCCTTTCCCTGACCGTGAGCTTACCCAGTGTTGAGGGCATGTGTGCCTGCTGACTGAGACCCTGCCCCTGCGCTGGGGAGTCCCAGCTGCCCTGTACCGGGACCCTGTACCGATGCTGAAAGCCAAGTGCGGGCGACCCTTCCTGGCACTTCTAGCCAGGTAGCCCCCGGGGCATGTGGGCACGGCGGCCCCTCCCTGGCTCTGCGTGTGTGTGCACATGCATGTTATGTGTGTGCATGAATGTGCGCAGAAATGTTCACATGTGCGTCCACGTGTGTGGGTGTGTGCATGAATGCGGGCACACGTGTGCATGAGTGTCGTGTGCGCACAAGAGTATGCACGTGTGTTTGCACGTGTGTGCATGTGTGTGCCTGTGCACGTGTGTTTTACAAGTCTTGTTGCTACTGGAGGCCACGTGTCCACGAGGGAGAGAGGTGCAGAGGCTAGGACTTCCCACCAGTGTGCACACCGGTCACCCATCAGTCTGCGCTTGAGGTGTGTCTGTGCCCAGACCGGAGCTCGTCACTGTCCGTGACACGCTGGTCAGTTTGCTGCATCTGCTCCAGTCAGACCCTCCATGGTGAGGGCTCCCGCTGTCCCGACGTCCCCAGGAGGCCCCCCAAGCCTGTGGGCTGCGCCAGGGGCGCCCTGGGTGGGCTTGGGGTCGGCACTGAGATGAGGGTGGGGGCTCACAGGTTTACCCAATTCACACAGATTTGGGGCCTGGCAAGGAGTCAGGAGGGCTCCCAGGAGTGGGGGGCTCGGCCCTTACAGCAGCTCTGACCCTGCACTGCGTGTCCAGCTCTGGCCGCTCTCCTGATGCTTACACCCCTCCTCCCCGTGCCCCTGAGGCTGTGCTGCCCTGGGGGGTGGGCACCTGGCACCCCGACGCTCCAGCCTCCCGCTGGGCAGATGTCCCAGGGTGCCTTGTCAGAGGGGGTGGGGTGCCACGACAAGAGGACCCTGGCCTTTGGGCCCCAGGGAGGGAAGGAGCCCGCCGGCCAGGGCTGCGCGAGGAGTGCCCAGAGCTCACCCTGCCTCCCTTGAGGTTCCGCGTCTGGCTGTTATCCTGGCCACACGCTCCGGCCACAGCGTCACGTGGGCCAGTCTCTCCTCCAGGTGCTCCTCGATGCCCAGTCCGGAGTTAGGGCCCAGGAAGGCCACCAGCCCGGTCAGCCCCTGCTTCCCAGGCCTGGGTCCTGGCAGGAGTGTGGGGGCGCCGCTGCTTCCCCCACTGCCCTTTACATCTGTACCCCCATCACCCGGCTGCACCTGCCCTCCAAGGCTTGGTTTCCCCACACGGCCCCTGGGGCCAGGGCCCTGGTGCCAGGCATCTGTGTCCTCTTGCCTCCGCACACCTGCTGGGGAGACCTTGGGATGTGGGGAGTGAGGCAGATGCATGTGCCAGCCTGGGGGGCCTCGAAGGGCCCCCATGGGGTCCCCTCCGCAATGCCTCCCTTCTCCCGACCTCAGCTGCCCCCCAGACAGCACTGGGGTATCTGTCTCCCCGCTGGTCTCCCCCACCTGCGGTGTCACCCATGGTGGCCAGTATGCGGGCTGGGCTGCCCCTTCCACCCCCGCCTTGATCCCTGGATGCGTGGGACCCCTGGTAAGTGGCTGGGAGCCAGGCTCGCCTCCCATCAGAGGCAGCCCCATCGCCGAGGCCCACAACGCTCCTCTGTGGCCATGCACGGATGCCCTCGCTCTCCACGCCCTTCGGTGGGGGCACCTGGTAAAGTCTAAAGCCTGGGGCATGAGAGGCGGCCCAGGGTCACGTCCTGATGCAGTTGTGGGCTCAGAAGAAAGGATGATGATATGGAGGTTGGTTTCAGAGTCAGGGTGACCTGGGCCATCGTCAGAGTTGTGTCCCCGCCCCGAGGCCCTGCCTTGGCTGTGAGCACCCTCTCCCTCTGAGCCTGCTGGCTCTTCAGGAAGCAGGGATGGCTCTCAGGCCAGCTGTGGCTTTGGTGACCCCCGTGCGGAGCTGGGCTGCTCAGCAAGCACTTGGCAAACCGCTGAGAAGAAAAGGCCTGAGCCAGGGTAACCAGAGGGAGGAGGGTGGGCACTGAGGTGCCAGTGCAGTGCCCAGGAGACCAGCCATTCACAGACATCCTGCATACCCACTAGTGCTGGGCTGTGCCAGGCACCGTGGGTGTGTAGGGAGAGCCCAAGGGTCCAGAGTGGGATTGAGCCCTGTGAACAAATGGTTTCAGCCCAAGCAGCCTTGCCAAGAGGAGGGGCCGTGCGCGCAGTGGGCCCCACAGCGCTCCTGGAGTGGACGGGGCACTGTACACCCTTCCCCTCCTGTAGCTCATGAGGGTCCCGGACCTCGCTATTAAAGATGCAGCACAGAGATGCCCAGTAACTTGCCCAAGGTCACACAGTTACAGGCTGGTGGGGCAAGAAAGATTTGGACAAGTGATGGAGCCCTTCCGTCTCTCATCTGTGCCTTGGGCCACCACCAGAACCCCCAGTTCGAGTCCCCCCTCTACAGGATCTTGCTGGGTTTCCATAACATCCACTCACACCCTGGCCATGGCAAACAAGGGTGATGGAAATATCACACCATTGTTGGAGGCAGGCTCAAGGGTCATTGGTGGCAGCCCCCTCCCTGTCCTTGTCTGTGAGGGATGGGCATCCTGAGGGTCCTCTGGCAGTCCCTCAGATCTAGTCTCATGTCTGTCATGGGGCCAGCTTGTTTCACAGCCCACCCAGCAGCTGCCAGGGACAGGTCTCTGTGCCAGTGCTGTCCTCACTCACCGAGTCACCAGGGGCTGCCCTGGGCAGAGGCTGGGGCCACAAGGAAATTGCTTCCCTCCCCTCCAGGGGCTTGCAGTCCAGTAGGAGTGTGTGAGTGTGTGTGTATGTGTGTGTGCACATGCATGTTCTGTGTGCACTGCATGGGCATGCACACGGGTATGTCCTTGTGCGTGCACACACATGTGTGCACATGCACATGTATGCAAGTGCCCCAGAGTCCCGTAGGTGTGTGTGTATATGTGTGTGCACGTGCATGTACTGTGTGCACCGCATGGGTGTGCACATGGGTGATTGTGTGTGCATACCTGTGCACATGTATGTGTGTGCAAATGTGTCAGTCCAATAGGTGTGTGAATGTGTGTATACATGCGTGTGCACACGAATGTTCTGTGTCTGCTGCGTGGGCATGCACACGGGTGTGTGCTTGTACGTGTATAGGTACATGTGTGTGCATGTGCACATGTGTGCAAATGTGTCGCAGTCCACTAGGGGTGTGTGCACACACTTGCGTGTAAAGAGTCCAGGGTGGGGTGCCCGGTGCCCTGGGAGCACACACGAGGAAAGGAGAGCTGAAGTCAGCGGTCAGGGTGGCGGTGTCAGAGGGAGACACACAGGAGTACAGGGTGGCACAGGAGGGGTGTGGGAAGGGCGGGAGCTACAGAGGGCGGTGCCAGCCCGCTCCTGCCCCGGTGGGGGGCTTAGGGCAGCAAACGTTGCAGCAGGGAGGTGACAAGCTTGAGGGGAGGCGTCCCCTTGGTGGGACCTCCCGGTAGGTGCCTCTGACGCGCTCTCAGCGGACTGGGTGCTAATGGGAAGGGTCCCGGGCTCCCCCAGCTTTGGGGTCGGCCGAGCCAGAGGGGTGGGAGGGGCAGGGCAGGGGTGGGGCCGTGACCCAAGGAGGGTGGGAGGTCACAGGGGCGGGGGGTGGGTGGGTGGGTGGGTGACCCCCCGGGGACATTGGGGGCGCTGCCTCTGTGGAGGCTGGAGTCTCAGTGTTCACGGCTCCTCAGCTGCCCTCTGGGCCGGGCCCCTGTGGTGTGGGGAGGGGAGGGCCCACGCTGGGTGCCATCTGCCCCTGTCTCCCCACAGTGAAGAAGAAGCGGGCCTGGCACAAACACGGCCCAGGGCAGACGCCCGACGTGAAGCCCGTCCAGAACGGCAGCCAGCTCTTCATCAAGGAGCTGCGGAGTCGGACCTTCCCCAGGTGGGCGGTGGTGGCCTCATCCTGGGGGGCTCAGGGGCACAGCCTTCCCTCCAGGGGAGCGGCGCAGCCCCCCTAAGCCCTAGGCGCTCCCAGCTCCGGGGCTGACCTCTTCCTTCTCAGCACCTGCAGGTCAGGTGTTGCGGACCCTCTTCCTCTGGGCTCATGTATCCCCCCACCACCTGGTGTGGCCCTTTCCACGGAACCTTCCTGAGGGGGAGGCTGCTGAACTCAGGTTCTGGCGGGCGAGGAGTGGGGGCTGGGGTCCTGCCCAAGACCACCCTCCAGACGTGGCCCTCTGCCCCTGGGCCTGACAGGCTGTCCCCAGGTCCCCTTCTCAGAGACCGCCTGCCCGCACCCATGTGCTGCGTGCGGGTCGAGGGCAGAGAGCAGGGGCAGGGCTGCGGGGACCCTGACTCGTGGACATGTGCTCTTCAAGCTGCTCTGCGCCCCCTCGGCCCCTCACAGCCGGAAGACTTTTGTTTGTCTGACAAGGTTTCTTGTCTACTTTTAAAGAGTAACTCACTGGACCCAGAATCCTACGTGGTGGGTCCTTTTCCTTTTAGCACTTCAGATATTTTGCCCCACTGTCTTCTTGCATGCATAGTGTCTCATGAGGGACCCAGTATGACTCTTACCCGTGAGCCTCCACAGACAAGTTACCTCCCTCCTCTGGCTTCTTTCCTTCCCGCGACTTTTACTGAGATACAACTCACAGACCTTACAGTTCGCCTGTTTCAAGGGTACAACTCAGTGGTCTTCGGTGCGTTCACAGACGTGTGCGCCACCAGCAGGCGGTTTAGAATGTTTGCATCCCCCCCCCCCCCGCCCCCGATGTCTGTTTAACATTCTGTTGTGTGGACAGACCACACGTTGTTTATCCATTCGTCAGCTGACACGCTGGGGTTCTGATGTTTGGCTACTGCAGACAGTTCTGCTATAAACGTTCTTATACCGGATTCTGGGGGACACGTGTTTCCATGTTTTCAGGAGTAGTGGCTCCATGTTCAGTTGTCTGAGAAACTGCTGGACTGGTCTCCACAGTGGTTACGCCCAGCGGAGCGTCAGGGTCCCAGTTTCTGATCACCCTTGCCGGCCCTTGCAATTCTCTGGCATTTTGATTCGAACCATCCTTACGGTGTGAGGCTTTCTCTCTCTCTGGTCTGACCTGCATTTCCCTCATGAAAACTCATGTTGAGCATCTTTTCATGTGCGTGGTAGTCGTTTGTATGTCTTCCTTGGAGAAATGTCAGTTCGGACCCTTTGCCTATTTTTAATTTTTGTGTCTTTTAATTATTAAGAGAGTCTTTTATATATTTTAGATACAAGTCTCTTAACAGATAAATGATTCGTGAATACTTTATCCTGTTTTGTAGACATTTCACTTTCTTGATCATGTCCTTTGAAGCACCAACATTTGTAATTTTGACGGAGTCCAGTTTATCTGTTTTTTATTTTGTTACTTGTGCTTTTGTTGTCATAGCTGAGGATCATTTGCCAGATCCAAACCCCAGGTCATGAAGATTACCTTCTACAAAACTTCTAAGAGTTTTGTAGGTTTTAGGTCTTACGGTTTTGTTTTTGATACATTTTCAGTTAATTTCTTCATATAGGGTGAGATAAGGATCTAACTTTTTTTTTTTTGTTGCATGCATCTCTCCATTTGTCCCTGCACTATTTGTAAAAAGACCTCTCTTTTTCTATTAAATGGTCTTGGCTCTTAGCTGTAAGTATATGCATTTACTTCTGGACACTCAGTTCTGTTCCACTAATCTGTTTATCCTTAGGCTGGTCTCACATTGCCTGGACTACTGTGCTTTGCAGTACGTTTTGAAATGAAGAAGTATGAGTCCTCCAGCTTTTCTTTTCTTTTCTTTTCTTTTCTTTTCTTTTCTTTTCTTTTCTTTTCTTTTCTTTTCTTTTCTTTTCTTTTCTTTCTTTCTTTCTTTCTTTCTTTCTTTCTTTCTTTCTTTCTTTCTTCCTTCCTTCCTTCCTTCCTTCCTTCCTTCCTTCCTTTCTTTCTTTCTATTGAATATTTTTTAATGTTTATTATTTTTGAGAGAGTAGAGAGACAGAGCACGAACCAGGGGAGGAGCAGAGAGAGAGGGAGTCACAGAATCCCAGGCAGGCGCCAGGCTCTGAGCTGTTAGCACAGAGCCTGACATGGGGCTCGAACTCACGAACCGTGGGATCATGACCTCATTTGAAGGAGGACGCTTAACTGACTGAGCCACCCAGGTGCCCTTCCAGCTTTGTTTTTCTTTTTAAAAATCCTTCTGGCCATTCTTGGTCTGTTGGAATTCCATATGAATTTTAGAATCAGCTTGTCAGGCCTACAGAGAAGTCAGCTGATATGGATTGTGTTGAATCTGTACATCAGTAGAATCAAAGTATTGCCATCTGAAAAATGCAAAGTCTTCTGACCTATGAACATGGGTATTCTTCCATTTATTAAGATCTTTTATATTTCCTTCAATAGTGTTTTGTAGTTTTCAGAGTTTTGTACTTCCTTTGTTAAGTTTATTCCTAAGTAATTTATTCTTTTTGATGCTCTTTTAAATGAAATTGTTTTCTTAATTTTAGTTCCAGAGGGTTCATTGCTATGGTACTGAAATAGAGTTCAAGTATATTCATCTTGTATCCTGCAACCTTGCTGAGCTGGTTTATTAGTTCTAATAGCTTTTTAGTAGATTCCTTACACCTTTCTATATACGAGATCATGTCATCTGTGAATAGTTTCCTTTCTTCCCTTCCAATCTGTGTTACCTTTTTTTTCTTGCTTGATTGCTTTGGCTAGGACTTCTAGTAGAATGTTAAGTAGAAGAGACCAGACAAAGATGATCAGGGCCCCATCATTTTCAGGGTGCTACGCTTGGGGTACAGCCTCAGTTCCACAAGTGTGGGCCAAGGGGAAGAAGGGAGCCCCCCCCCCCCATGTCTTGTCTGCCCTTGCGTGAGACTGAGAATCAGGAACAGACAGCTGGTGCAGGATGAGAAAGGCTGCCGTCCTGTTCCTCCTGGACAAAGCCCTCTGCTTGGAAGCTGGGGAGAGCTCCCACTCAGCTTTCCTGTGTCCTTGGCCGCGGCCTTCCTGAGGGAGGTCTCCTGGCCGATCCAGTGGGGTAGAGGGAAGAATGGTCTCGGCCCATATATCACAGGCATATGCCTTTCCTGCCAGGTTTTCATAGATTTTCTAGACTAGATGTTTCTCCATTTGCTATTTGCTCTTAGAACCATTTCCAGAGGTTTTGAATAGTTGTTTTTCACAGTAATTTTCACCAGTTTCATTGGGTTTTGGGTCCTCAGGGCTCTTCACGCTGTCATGCCAGAGGTAGATCTTTCTCATGTGGCCTCTGTCAGGATATTGCCTCCCCTGTTTTGCAGTTTGATTACGACATGTCTAGGTATAGTTTTCAAGTATTTAATCCTACTTGGTGTGGTCTCAGTTTTCTGCATCTGTGGTTTCACATTTGCCATTAATTTTAGAAAATTCTCAGCCATTATTACTTCCAACATTTCTCCTGCTTCAAACACTGCTCCTTTCTCTCTCTTTTATTTTTGGTGTTCTCGTCATGCACACGTTGCTCTTTCTGTAATTGTTCTGTATATTCTTGGATATTCTGTTCCCTGCTTTTTTCATTCTTTTTTCTCTTTATGCTTCAGGCTGAGCAGATGTTATTAACTTCAAGCTTACTGAGTCTTTTCTTAGCCACATCCAGTCTACCAATGAGCCCATCAAAGGCATTCTTCATTTCTGTTACCATTTTTAATTATTTCTATCATTTCCTTTTGATTCTTAGAGTGTTCGCTTCTCTGCTTACATTTTCTTCTGTTCTTGCATGTTTTCTACTTTTTCCATTAGCACTCCTAACATATTAATCATAATTTTAAAAAATTTCCTATCTTATATTTCCAAATTCTGTGCTATAGCTGAGCTATGTCCTGATATTTTTAAAACTTTTTATTTTTTAATTGAGGTATAATTAACATACATTGTTATATTAGTTTCAGGTGTACGATATAATGACTCAATACTTCTGTACATGAGCAGAAGTATCATCTTCTGCACATGAGTATCACTCAGTGCTCATCATGATAAACGTACCCTCAACCCCCTTCACCTGTTTCACCCGTCCCCCCACAGACAGACTTCCCTCTGGTAACCACCAGTTTGTCTTCTGTATTTAAGAGTCTGCCTTTTTTGTTTGTCTCTTTCTTCTTCTTGTTTTTTTTTTAATTATTTTAATGTTTTATTTATTTTTAGAGAGAGAGAGAGAGAGAAAGAGAGAGAGAGAGAACAAGTGGGGGAGGGGCAGAGAGAGAAGAAGACAGAGAATCCATGAAGCAGGCTCCAGGCTCTGACCTGTCAGCACAGAGCCTGACATGGGGCTCAAACACAGGAACTGTGAGATCATGACCTGAGCCGAAGTTGGACGCTTAACTGACTGAGCCACCCAGACTCCCCATTCTTTGTTCATTTCTTTTGTTTCTTAAATTCCACATATGAGTGAAATCATATGGTATTTGTCTTTCTCTGCCTGACTTATTTTTATTATACTAACCATTATACTCTCTAGCTCCATCCATGTTGTTGCAAATGGCAAGATTTCATTTGTTTTATGTCTGAGTAATATTCCATCGTGTGTGTATGTGTGTGTGTATATGTGTGTGCGTATACACACCACATCTTCTTTGTCCATTTATCAGTCGATGGACATTTGGGCTTTCTGTATCTTGGCTGCTTCTGATAGTGCTGCTATAAACTTCAGGACGTGTCTTTTTGAATTAGTGTTTTCATTTTCTTTAGGTAAATACCCAGTAGTGGAATTACCGGGCCACCACGTAATTCTATTTTTAATTTTTTAAGGACCCTCCACGCTGTTCTCCAGAGAGGTTGCACAGTTTGCATTCCCACCAGCAGTGCAAGAAGGTTCCTTTTTCTCCACATCCTCGGTGACACCTGTTGTTTCTTGTCTTTTTGATTTCAGCTGTTCTGACAGGGGTGAGGTGATTTGCTTTGTGTCTTAAGACTATGGTCTTTTGCAGTTTAGCGCATCTTGTGATTTTTTGGTGAAAGCTGGACATGATGTATTGAATCAAAGGAACTGAGGTGATTATGCATTTAGAGTGAGGTTTTGTGTTGACCAGACCAGGGACTGGGTTGTGTTGCTGTAGCTGTAGGTGCCAGACACATGACTTTCTCCTAGTTTCCTTGTGTTTTTCTCCTCTCCTGTTCTTGCTGGGTGTCCCTAACAACTCCTTCTTAAGTAGAATCTGTCCTGCAGCTGTCTCGGCTATACTCAACTACCATTATACTGTTGTATGGTAGTAGGATTGGGGGAGGGGAAGTGTCCTGTAATTGAATAACACACCTCAGTGTTTCAGTGGGCCTGAGGCTCTGGGCTGTTACCTTTGGAAGCATTTCTTGGCCTTCGCTTTTGCTCTTCTTCCCTAAGACAGGAAGCTAGTGGCGTCAGGGGTGTGGGTGGGCACTTGCCCTTCCCCCATCAGAAGAGGGTCTGGTTAAGTAAGTGCTCCTGGAAGGTAGACTTTTGTTATGGAGAACACTCGGAGTATATTTACACATAATTGCTCTCCCCCAACCATGTCTGAAATAGGACAGATCTTCACCAGGAGAACCTGTGGGTAGAACCCATGAAGGTGGGTCTCCTCTGAGGCTGGGCCCCATGAGTTCTTAACTCTGAAGCTAGTTCACACCCAGCCTCTGCACTTCGTCAGAAATCACTTTAATTATCCTCTCAGTTACCGCCTCCAGCCGCTTCTGCCTCAGGTAAGGTCCTCTCAGTGGTGATTCTCTGTGTTTGCCTGTCTCCCCAGATTCTGGGGGTGACTGTTTGCCCTGTAACCCTAATGTTCAGTGAATCTAAGAAAATTCCTTGGTATTCAGTCTGTTCAGCTTTTTTCTTGTTGTGAGGACAGGAATGACCATTTCCAAGCTCTTTACATGTTGGAGTTGAAGCCATTAGTCCAGTTCCACTCATTAGTTGGGTTGTCTTTTTATTGCCTACGTATTCTAGGTACTTGCCACCAATCAGATACTTTCTCCTGTCCCGTGGTTGCCTTTCCACTTTCTTCATGGTGTCCTTTGAAATGCAAATGTTTATAATTTTGATGGCATCGAATTCATTCTTCTTGTTCTTGCTGCTCGTGGTTTTGGCTTCTAGGAAACCATTGCCAGATTAAAGGTTGTGAAGATTTATGTCTGTGTGTGTGTTTTCTTCTGAAAGTTTTACAGTTCCAGCCTTTATGTATAGGTCTTCAACTCAGTTTGAGTTAGTTTTTGTCTATGACGTGAGGTAGGATCCCGCTTAATTCTTTTGCATGTGGACGTCCAGTTCTCTCATGCACCATTTATTGAAATGACTGTTTTATTCTCCATTGAGTTGTCCTGGCGCTCCTGATGAAAAAGCAGTTGGCCACAGATGTTTGGGTTTATTTCTGGACACTCAGTTCTGCCGCACCGATCCATATGTCTCTTCTCTCTTCTCATGCTGGCACCACACGGTCTTGATTACTGTAGCTTTGCAGTGAATTTTGAAGTTGGTCAGTGTCCTCAACTTTGTTCTTTGTAAAGACTGTTTTGGTCGTCTGGGAGCTTTGCACTTCCCGTCAGCTTTCCAAGTTCAGCTTGTCCATTTCTGCAAAGACGTCAACAGGTGTTCTGACAGGGATTGTGTGAAATCCGTAGCTCAATTTTCTCTTATTTCTTGAGTCTCATTTCTTTCTTCTAGATTCGATTTCTCTCTTATTGAATTATATCCTTTAGTGGTTTAGTAAAGGCCTATAGAAATATTCTATTTTTGAAAATGTTTTCATTTCATCTGTGTTCTTAAATGATTCTAATTTTCTAAAATGGGCCTAAAATTTTACAGTAAATTTATTTTCCTTGAATTCTTTGAAGATACTATTATTCTGTTGTCATTTGGCATCTCTTGTTGTTCACAAGATGTCTGTTGTCAGCCTAGTGGCTGGTGTTTGTTCATCTGTTTACTGTTTGGTTTTGGCAAATCTGTTTTTTTTTATCTGAAGACTTTTCAGATTGCCTCATTGTCTCTGATGTTCCACAGATATGCTACAGTGCGTCTGGATGTGCTTTGTTTTTATCAGTTCTACTCAGGACTCAGTAAGATCTTTTAATTTGAGGAATTGTATCTTATCTCAGTTCTGAAAAATGGCCTGTTTTCTTTTTAAGTAGCATTTCAACCCCCTTTCTCTGTATTATTTTTCAAGTATTCCATCAAATTGACCATTTGGGGGGGGGGCGGTGCAGCTACTATTGAATGCATCTGTTGAGTTTTTAAATTTTTTCAAAAGTGACGTTTTTCACGTGTAGAATTTCTGCTAGGTCATTGTCAGTGTTGCTTGCTCTGTTGTCCTCCCTCCCTGCCCTCTGCTGCGTCCTCCCATTATCCCTGTGAATGTGGTTAGTATGTTTCCCAGCCGTCCATTGTGCTCAGTCCCCAGACCCGTGCTCTGGTGGATATGTCTTCCGTCATTCTGTGAGGCGGCCTGTCTGCCCTGGGCCCAGAGGTGTCCCCGTAGAACCAGTGTGTGTTTGTCTTTGCTGGGTCCTCATGGGTTTGGCAGTCCCAGACCTGGTACATGGGGCTGTGTGACATGAGGGCATGGGATCCTGATTTGTCCGGACACCGTCTCCCTCTGGCTACCCCGGGGCTTCCACAGATGACCCTGCACTGTCCCAGTGCTGCCGCTCACACACCCGCCACCCACTCCTGGCCTGAACCTAATGCTCTGTCAGCACTGGTCCCACCCGAAGGTCCCTCCTCCGTCCTCACCCTAACTGCCCCACGTGCTCCCTCTTGGTGGGACATGGCCTTGCAGCTCCTTCCTCTCGAGCACTGTCTTCCTTGGAGCCACAACCCCGTGCTCCCCTGGCTGTCCTCCACCTGCCTGTCCTCCTCTCCTGCTGACCGCTCTCCCTGGGAGTTGTGGGGACTCTGCTCTCGCCCCTGGCCCTCGGAGTTTACACCTCCCCCTGATCCCCCGCCCTGCCCAGGCTGTCTCTTGGCCGGCGGCTTCAGCCTCCCTCTGCAGCCTGTGAGCTCCTGACCCGTCCTCAGTCCAAGTCTGTCCCAAGTCAGCTGTGGATCTGTCCCCCGCACACGCCTGCTCTCCTCCAGCCCTTAGTCCCTCAGCTGTCTGCCGTCACCTCCCCTGTTCCTCCACCCTTTTGCCCACCACTGCCTCCTGGTCCGTGAGCTGAGCCTCCTCCCTGGTCGCGATGTCCAGCCTGCTCCCGCGGCAGCTCTCCATCCGTCCACACAGCCATCGGATTGACCTCCAGCTGTTGTTGCCCTGCTCAAGCTGTCCAGTGGCTCCCCAGTGCTCTCGGCGCGAGGCAGAGACCCACTGCCGGTCAGACAGGCCACCTGAGCTCCTGCGCACTCAGCCCGCTCACCCCCTACCCCTGGCTGCTGGGCTCCTTCTCCCTCCCCACTCCTGGCCACATTCTCCCCACTCCAGGGCTTGGCCGGCGGCCCCCTTCTGCCCGGGACATGTGCCTCTCAATCCTGCCCTTCCAGGCCTGGACAGGCTGCTCTGACGCTGACCCCTGCTGTCTTCCCCCTGAGCTCTGCTCTCAGCGGTGGGCTTACGACCTTGCATGCTTGTCTGATGGAAGCCCATCTCCAGCGTCACCATGGAGGCTCTCCAGCTGGGCCTCAAAGGTCCCTGGTGCCCCGGGCAGTGCCCAACACGCAGCTGGGCAAGCTGGGCAGGGGAGCCACTGACCGCAGCACCCCAGGTTGCCCTTAGATCCTGTGCTTGGCTTGTGCAGGGAGTGGATTCTCCCTGGAAGGGGTTTGTCTCTATCTGCTGTGTCCTCAGGCCCAGCCCCAGCGCCGTGCAGGATCTAATCTCTGTGCACATGGGAGGAATGTTATGGAGGGTGGGCAGGTAGGGCAAGGGGCAGGGGAGGGATCCTGCCCACGCTCTGCCTTTCTCTGCTGTGGTAGGAGGGTTGGTCTCTGTGTTTCCCCTTCCTGGGCCTCCTGGACCTTGAGGTCCAACGTCTGTGATGGATGTGGGTCCAAGCCACGTCACTCCCCCATGACCCCTGGGCGTGGTGCTGGGGACGAGCCCTCCTCCCAGGGCGTGGGAGCCCAGGTTGCATGTCTCCGGCTCTGAGGCCCTATCCAGGCCTGTCCCGGTGCTGCGGGGCCGGGACCCTGGCCGGCGTGACCTCCGACCCCCACTTTTCCTGCAGCGCGGAAGACGTGGTGGTCCGTGTGCCCGGCAGCCAGCTCACGCTGGGCTACATGGAGGAGCACGGCTTCACTGAGCCCATCCTCGTACCCAAGAAAGACGGGCTGGGCCTGGCAGTCCCAGCCCCCACCTTCTATGTCAGTGACGTCGAGAACTATGTGGGTGAGTGGCCACCCTGGAGCCTGCTCGCCTTAGGCCCTGGCTGGTCCCCATGCTGTGTGAGCGCTGTGATTCGGGGTCTCCGTGTACGTTCAGGGCACTCTTCTTAGAATTAGACCCCATGTCCCACTAAAATGACACGTGACCCTGGCCGTCCCCCCAGTCAGTTATTCTGACTGCAAAGGGGCCTGTCTTGGGACCCTTTCATTCTGCCAGCTGCAAAATCCATTCTGTTGGGTGCTAATGGCGGTAATGGAGGGCCCCTGCCTTTGAGGTTTGTGCTGTGCCCCCCTCAGCCTCTCCTGGGCCAGCCTGGGGCACCCTTGGTCTGCCCCAGGACCCTTCCTCTCTGGATCCCTCCGGCTCCCGCTGGTGCTGCCCTGTCCAGCCTGTCTCCCGTCCCCTTGGCAGCAACCAGCACTGTGCGCACCCTCAGTCGGGACACCTCCGGGTGGAGGGAAGAAACTGTATGCTTGGGCATCGTCTGTGAGGTGGGGCCACACGGCCCAGACTCTGAGGCCCCAAGGTGGCTGGGGCTTGGGGGTGTGGCCCGTGCAAGAGGAGGACAGAGCCCAAGAAGGCTGGTGCTCAGGCCCCCTGTGGCAGGCAGAGAGAAGGGAGCCCCATCGGGGCCATCTGTGCCCGGCCGCAGCCCCTAGAATAACAGCTAAGATCTAGTTCACGCCTGCCAGGTGCCGGACGTCACCGGTAGCTAGTGTCATCTTGCCACAGCTGGCACCCAGGCCCTGGCTCAGCTGGCCACAGAGAGCACAGAGGGCCGGCCCCAGGCACTGCCTGCTCGACCATAGCTCTGTCTGCGGGAGCTGGAAGCAGCTTAGCCGACGGGGAGGCATGTCTTAGAGGCTTGTGTTGTAAATGCTCTCCCTTCTCCTTACTTGTTTTATTATGGACGTTTTCACACACACACACACACACACACACACACACACACACCCCAAGGGAAGTAAACTCCCCTGTGCCCAGTACTGGCCACAAAACCACAAGATCTTGGCCGGCTTTCTGTGTCTGCACCCTCAAATTTAAAGCAAAGCTGTGGCACGTACATCACTTCTCCCACGGAAACCCCGGCAGGGGCTCTGACAGATGATTTGACGTCGTTGCAGCCGCGGGCTGCTCAGTAGCATCAGAGCCCCGCCTCAGTCACCCCAGGCGCCCCAGACGCCCCTTCCAGTTCGCTGTTTGAATCAGAGCCCAGACCAGACCTACACACTGCATGTGGTTTTTATGCCTCCCAGCATCTCCCCATTCCCGAGGCTGTGGGAGGGTTGGGGTTGCTGGTCCTAGAGAACGTCCCATGTGGGGGATCTGGCCAACGGTGTACCCGTGGTGTCATGTAACTCGCTCCTCTGTCCCCAGTGGTTCCTGCACCACCTGGACAGACACTCAGATTCACATTCAGGGGGACGGCAGCCGCTTCGGGGCTGGGGCGCTCCCGCCCGTCAGCCTGTGGTGCCTGGCCACCCGCACAGAAGGGCCCGTCAGCCCGCAGCCCGGGTCTGAGCAGCCTCTGGGGACTGCTGGGAGGGACGAGGCCGTTCGTCCTGTGCGCCTTTCTCCCACTACCAATTAGGAGTCAGTGTGAGGAGCTCACCCTCGCCAGTTCCTTAAGGAACTGTCATCGGTGACTTTCACCCCGAACTTTTCCTCATCAACTACAGAAAACGTGGGGAAAATGTTTTTCCTTTAACTTACCCGTTTTCAGGATGATAAGTTGGAGCCCTAGAAGTGTAGGAGTTTTTGATTTTTTGATTTTTAAAATGTGTGTCCCATGTTGCTTATGGGGGGTTCCCATCTGCCGGGCCCCCTCCCGCGGAGGCTTGTGTCTCGGCCGCCTCCCTGCACCCCTGCCTCTCAGCAGGGAGCCCCCAGGGCAGCCCGGTGCGGCGGGGGGGGGGGGGGGGGGGGGGCGGGCTGCACGCCCTGGCCCCTCACGGCCCCGCCCCCTGCCCTGCCCGCAGGCCCAGAGCGGAGCGTGGACGTGACGGACGTCGCCAAGCAGAAGGACTGCAAGATGAAACTGAAGGAGTTTGTGGACTATTACTACAGCACCAACCGCAAGCGGGTCCTCAACCTCACCAGCCTGGAGTTCTCCGACACCAGGTGAGGGCCCCCCCGGGCCGGGACTGCGGCTGCTCGGGGAGCCCGCACACACGTGCGAAAGCGGCCTGCGGTGCTGGTCTGTTTCTCTCCTCAAGACCGGAAGTGATGCACTGTGACACACGCAAACGGAACATAAGCAGCAAGACGCGGACTCCTCTGGCCTGCCCCCACCCCGCTCCCCAGAGAGAGCCACAGGCCACACCGCGGCATAGGTTCTTCCAGAACGCACATGCTCATGCTCATGCATGACGTTCCTTGAGACACTGACACCCCCACACGCTCCCACACGTGCCCGCACACATTCACAGGTGCACTCTCCAGTGCACACTGTGGGCACGGCAGGGTCGCACTCTGCACCTGCTCTCCCTGCGGCCCCAGCCTGAGCTCCTGGAGCCAGGCCTGCCCTGCTTGCTGCTGTTCTCAGGGTGGAGGGTCCTGCACCATGGCCATCTGGACCTGCCTGGCCCCAGCTTCTGTGTGGTCAGGGGCTGGTCAGCCACCAGCACTGCCCCTTGCGCCATGGCCCTGCTCTCCCAGGACCACTGCTCTGCTGTGGCTTGGCCCTGCCTTTCCTGCTCCTCTGTCAAATCCTCGCTGTTCTCCCCCTGGCCCTCTGCTCGGCACAAGACCCGAATTGTTGCTGGTTTAGTTTAAGCATGATTTTACTTTCAGACCCTTTCCCACCCTTGCCAACTTCTGAAAAGCACATGTGATAGCCAGATAGCTTGTGTGCAGAAGGGCAGGTAGGAAAAAAGAGTTACTGAAAACCACACTGAGAAGGAGAATATAGAACTGTGCCAGGAGCCCAGACAGGATATTGTAACTGGATGCTGGGGTTTGTTTGAGCTTCCCGACAGCATAGGTGTAAAGGGAAATAGGATAGATCAGCGTATCGAGAGAAAGCTATCTCCTGCGGCTTCACAAGCAGGATTGTCCCCAAGGCTGGGTTCTGAGGAGAACATACTCAGGAGCTTGGTCTGCTGGCCCACCTGGGGGCTTCAGAGAGAGCTGCCAGCGTGGCAGAGCTGGGGAGCTGGTGCTTTGGTGTGTGGTTTCCCCTTGGGCCTCTCGGGGCCAGCCGTCTGCTGGCAGAAAATGTGTGGTGCCTCCGGTGTCCTCAGGCCCGGTCCAAGGATCACAGGGGTCATGAACACGTCACACCAGGCCATTTGTGGGCTTGGTGCCAGGGCTGTCGAGGGGGAGAGGGTGGCTTCCACGTCATCAGTGCTGTCTGTCCCTGAAGACGCCAGCTGGGGCTTAAGGGGCCAGGCCTGATCACAGTCTGTCTGTGGCTATGTTAGGGTCTGTGGGGATCCTGCCGTGACTCATTCCCTGATCCGAGAGGCGCCTGCTGTGACAGTGATGTGTCAATTATGTGGACGTACGTCGTCACCTCTGCACTGTCACCCACGGTGGCCTCAGGTGCCTGGGGCTATGGGACCCAGCCTGTCCACTCTGGGAGGCTGCAAGGAGCAGTGAGCCTCGGTGGCAGGAGGGCAGGCTGGCTGTGTGCTCGAGGAGCCGTCCAGCGAGGAAGTGAGGGCGTTTGTGGCCATGGGGGGAAGCGCTCGTGTGTGGTGTGCAGAGGTCTTCTCTCCTGTGGCAGCAGGGGGCCTGGGAGCTACCTTGGGCATGGACGGTGGGGAGGAGGGCTCAGGGGACAGAGAGGAACACCAGCTTGGGACAAGCCGGAGATGTCAAGAGGGTCTGCTGCTGAGGTCTGGAGGGCGGAGTGGTGGGGCCTAGCTTGTGGTTTGTGACACTCTTGTCTGGGCCGGCAGGGCCTTCCGTGTGGAGCTGTGCGGTTCTGTCCTGCCTGAGGCGGCCAGCACGTGGATGTGTCGGGCTGCTGACCTGGACGACTTTGATGCCATACTGGCATTTTTTATTAATTTTTTTTTAATGTTTATTTATTTTTGAGAGAGACAGAGACAGAATGGGAATTGTTTAGGGGCAGAGAGAGAGGGAGACAGAATCCAAAGCAGGCTCCAGGCTCCAAGCTGTCAGCACAGAGCCCTACGCGGGCCTCGAACTCACGAGCTGCGAGATCATGACCTGAGCCGAAGTCGGACGCTCAACCGACTGAGCCACCCAGACGCCCCCATACTGGCATTTTAATCAGGCCAGTGACATTTAATTGAAAAGGCCACCTTTGCCTGTTTGAAGACGAGTTAGCTGGTCTGACAATGACCGATGTGGCTCCTGGCTCCAGGTCCCCTGTGGTCTGCTCTGGAGACCAGTGGCTTCTCACCAAGCGATATCCAGCAGCACCCTCATGGGCCCACCTGGGCCATCCCCTTCTGGGTCCCCAGGGAGGGGCGTTCTCTGGCCTTCCCCCTCCCCCAACTTTGGATGGACAGACCCCATGTTAGGCACCTGCCGTGGCTGCACCCGGCGGCCAGCTGCGATCTGCCCCCGCAAACCTTAGTTTGCTCATCTGTAAAATGGGGGCCGTGTCACATAGCCCAGGTGGAGAACTGCTGAGGGACGTGCACCACCTTTCCCGCCTGGGGGCCCGGCAGGTGCAGGGGAGCTTCCTGCCGCCAATGCCCCTCCTCCTGTCTCCCCCAGGATGTCCAGCTTCGTGGAGCCGCCTGACATCGTCAAGAAGCTGTCCTGGGTGGAGACCTGCTGGCCGGACGACGCGCTGCTGGCCAAGCCCAAGGTGACCAAGTACTGCCTGATCTGCGTGAAGGACAGCTACACCGACTTCCACATCGACTCGGGGGGCGCCTCTGCCTGGTACCACGTGCTCAAGGTGGGCGCACCCGCCTCCACGAGCAAGGCTGCCTGCGGTCCCCACGGCCCCCATGGGGCCAGCACCTGGGGGGGGGGCATGGGCATGTGTTTCTCCTGCCCTTGGGAGGTGGGGGTGGGGGAGCCTCGGGGCCAGAGTGGCCCAGATGTGTTGCCTTTTTCTGGGGAAGGGTGAGGCTCATGAAGCCCACTGGAGGGGGCCTGGCGCTCTGCATTCCGGACCCCTAAGGAGGGGAGTGCGGTGCTGGGAGGGCTTCCTGGAAGAGGGGGTGAGGGAACGTGTGTGGGGGCCCACACAAGAGCGGGGAGGGCTGGGGGCCCCTGCCAGGGGACAAGGGAGATGTGAAGACAAACAGAGAAGGAGACCCCAAGTCTTGGGCTCAGGCACCGGCCCCGGGTCTCCCTGCACCTGTCTGAGCCTGACTCGTGGGGCGGCGGGGCTCATGGTCCTGGCCCTGTGGAGCGCTGAGTGTGGGGCAGGCCGGAGCCTGGCCATGGGGGCCATCCTTCCATCTGCAGCCCAGACGCAGGAGGCTCTCAGGAGTGGAGCAAGTCATGACACAGCGGGGCTGCCCCTGCCACACGTGGCATTCCCAGTGTCGCGCAAGCGTGGCGTGTGGGGTGCCCGGGCTCTGGTGCCCATAACCTTCCCACAAACAGACTCCTGAACTGCAAGGCCCGTGTGGCCCCAACATCTCAGGGAAGGGACGGTGTCCCTGGGTGTCCATGGTCCCTGGGCAGTGGCCGGCTCTGCCCCCCAGCGGTGTCCCCTGCCTGTGGTGCCCCTGCCCCCCAGCGTCCTGGGCGGTGGCGGGCTCTGCCAGTGGCCTCTTGTTGGCAGGGGGAGAAGATCTTCTATCTCATCAAGCCGGCTTCGGCCAACATCTCCCTGTACGAGCGCTGGCAGTCGGCCGCGAACCACAGCGAGATGTTCTTTGCAGACCAGGTGGACAGGTGTTATAAATGCACCCTCAAGCAGGGCCAGACGCTCTTCATCCCCTCAGGTGAGCATCCGCGGGGCTGTCCGCCTTGTCCTGGGGCCCTGAGAGCCGGCCCTGTGCCCCACGTTTGTGCTCATCTGGACAGTTCAGCCCTGAGGAGGAGGAAGGGCCTAACAGGCCTCATGCTGCTTCATCCTGAGACGTTCCTCCTTCTCCAGAAGGCCTCTTGCACGTAGCATGATGTCAATACCTAAGCAGCCACTGCTCACATTTCCTAATTACAGATATTTCTTCCCCCATTTTCAATCAGGATTGAACAAGGCCTCATACTCCTATTCGTTTAGGTGTTCGGAGTCCTTCCTGAGAGACCCTTTCCTCCCCCGGGTTCCCCCCTTCCCCCCGGCCACGGTGACATCCCCACGTGGCCCAGGTTCCCCTCTGAGGACGATCCGGGGACCAGCCCAGCTCTCCCAGGGCTATGGCAGCTCGGCTTGGGCCCCCCACACCCACCCCCATGCCCATGTGTGGAGGTCGGGGTGCTGGGCAGCCCGGGCCTGGGTGGGAAGCTCCTGGGCCTGGGCCAGGCAGGAAGTGCACTGAGCAGCCCGGCCAGCTTGGGGAGGGGCACCAGGACAGGCTGGAAGGAGCCTCGAGTACCACGAAGGGCTGGCCACCTCCCTGTCTCCCCAGGCTGGATTTATGCCACGCTCACGCCTGTGGACTGCCTGGCCTTCGCGGGACATTTCCTCCACAGCCTGAGTGTGGAGATGCAGATGAGGTAGGGCCACGCCGGCCTGGGTTCCACCAGGCAGGTCCCCTGCTGCCAGGCCGGTGTGGTGCCGTCTCCCCTGAGTTCTGGGCGTGCCCTTAGCCTCTTCCTTGGGAGGTGGGCTGTGATCTCGCAGGGGCCCCTGAGCGGCCAGTGGCCGTGGCCCATGGAGCACGTTCCCATGTGGTCCCCTACTCTTCCCTGCTGCGCTGGGCCCGTTGTGGAGGCTGGGGCAGCATAGCCGCGCTGTGGCCTTGTCACAGCTGTGACTCATGACTCTGACGTGGGCTCACGCTTAGTGTCGCCCCCTCAGAGCTCAGTGCTCTGGACAGTTCTTTGCTATGGTTTCCAGAGCATATGAAGTGGAAAGGAGATTGAAACTTGGCAGCCTGACTCAGTTTCCCAACTTTGAAACTGCCTGCTGGTACATGGGAAAGCATTTGCTGGAGGCGTTTAAAGGTACGGATGTCCAGGTTGGCGTCTCTGCCTGTGGGTGGAGCACAGCCTTCAAGGGGCCTGAGCCCTGCTCTGCAGTGTGGAGCTGGGGGATGCTGGGCAGGGTGGTTCATGTTTTGGAAAGAACGGTGCTGTGTGTCCCCGGGCCTGGTGTACGCAGCCTTCTTGGCTCCTGGTGGGGCTCAGTTGGGATGTCAAGAGGCCTGAGGGTCTGCCTGGCTCCCAGCTGCCAGCTGAGGACCACTGCAACGTCCCTGCCATCCTAGGGGTGGGTGTGCCTGTTGGGGTCCCCGCGGAGGCTTGTGGAAAGGGGTGGGCCCCTTGGGTCTCTGCTATCCGTGGACACCCAGCTGCCTTGCACCCCAGGCCTTCAGGGTCAGTGCCTGGCTCCTACAGCCAGCTGAGACCCCTTCCTCAGGGCAGGGGCTCTGGCTCCTGTTAGAGATGGGAAAGCTAAAAACTGACCTTAGTCCTGGCTGGCCAGGTTTCAATGAAATTCATCCATTGGGCCCCAAATGCAGAGCACTTCACCCTGGCAGGGGCGTGTCTAGGAGGGAGTCCAGTCCTGCCCCCAGGGCTCATGGTAGGGAGGTGAGATGGGGGCAGCATAGGCAGAGCACCCCCCCACCCCGCTGGAGATGGCATGATGGGGTGACCACTGACCATGGACCCGCACGTCTGTCATGTGGTGGCTCGGAGATCAGGCCGCTTGGCCTCTGCAGCGAGCTACCCGGCCGGAAAGGGGGCACTCTGTCCCCTTCCTGGGGGCTCGCACGGCCCCCCAGGGCGTCTCTGAGACCGTGCTTGCCCTGGCCCACCACCGCAGGGACACCCGGTACCGCAGCTATGCAGGGGCAGCGTGAGGTGTGGGTGCGCCTGTGGCCCCTCACTGAGGTGGGCGGGGAGCCACGTGGAGGGGGAACACCTGGGCCCTGCGGGTGGACGGTGGGGGTGGGGGGAGCGCCAGTCCTGCCCTCGCGGGGCACCTGGATTGGGTCCCCGAGGTTCCGAGAGCAACCGTTGGCAGTTGGGCAGGTGGCAGTGGGCAGAGGTCCGGCCGGACTCCGCCCCTGCCCCGCCCACCGCGTGAAGTCGCTGCAGGCGGTGGGCGGGGAGGGGCGGAGCGGGCACACGCCCACCAGATCTAATCCCTCTGCCTCCCCACCCAGGTTCTCACAAATCTGGGAAGCAGCTGCCCCCTCATCTAGTCCAAGGAGCTAAAATTCTCAATGGTGCTTTTAGATCATGGACGAAAAAGCAGGTAGGGAGATGTGCCCGGTGTGAGCAGGCAGAAGGGTGGGTCTGGGCGGGGAGCCGTTCCTCTAGTGGGAGCCAGCCTGTGAAGAGCTCACCTGTAGCGGGGTAGGGGGAGCAGTGCCCGGCCCAAGGCGCAGCGGGGGGGCCCAGGGGCCTGGAGAGTCTGCAGGGGGGAAGGTGGGTGGTGGAGATACCACGGAGTGCCTCTGAGGGGGCAGGGCGGGGTGGGGCAGGGGGCCCAGGACGTGAGCTGGGATCAGCCTCTTGGCCCTGGGCCCATCTAGGCATCAGCTCATCAGGTCAGAAGTGGCCTTTGCTCTGTGATGTGGGCATCCCTTTACACTGTGTCCCCCACATTGTGCCCTCCACAGCAACAGACCTTTTACCCTACAAGGTGCCCCCAGCAGCACTGCCCTGTCCCGCACGCCCTGCCCCCGCCGTGTCCCCCAGCAGCACTGTCTGGTGATCCCCCAGGGCTGTTCTATATCCCCATCTCTGGCTTCAAGGCCTGGAACAGTATCTGGTGTCCATCCCACCTCCCCTCAGCCACATGGCCAGGTGTAGCAGCCTGGTGCCCAGGAAGAAGGGACCGCCCACGTCCACTCTCCAGCCAGTGGTGGCCTCGGGCATGTCGTCCTTTCTGGGACTTTGTTTCTCCACCTGTGGAGTGGGGTCATGACAAAGCCTTCCCCCTGCCTGTCTGATGGGGCCTGGGTTGGAGGGCCCCTGTGGGTGGGAAGGGGTGGGATGGGGTGGCCTAGAAGGTAGATGGCAGCACCCAGCCCGGGCCTGTGTGTGTTGTCCTTCAGGCTTTGGCGGAGCATGAGGACGAACTCCCAGAGCACTTCAAACCTTCCCAGCTCATCAAAGACCTCGCCAAAGAGATCCGGCTCAGCGAGGTAGGGCGGACCCCCGGAGGCCGCCAACCCTGGCAGGGGGACCCTCTGCCTGCCTTCCCTGGCCCTCCCCAGCGCTGCCCGCCAGGGACAGTGGTGTCTGAGATGGCTCCTCCCCCAGCCCTCTGGGGCAGGGTCACCGGCACAGTGCAAACTCCTAGGCACCTGTGGCTGCCTGTGACCTCCTGGCAGGAGCCCTGGGAAAACGGGATGGGTGCAGCTTTCCCAACGGGTGGGGAGGAGGCTGGAGGAAGGACAATTCCAGCCTCTGGAGACCCTGCTTGCGTGAGCCCGGACTGCCCCCAGCTTCTCTGTGCTGCAGGGTGGGACAGCAGTTCCCACCAAGGAGGTGGAGGGGTCAGGTAGCTGATGGTGTAGACGAACGGCATCCCATCATGTGGGTACTGTAGGTGGATGTGTCACATGATGGTGTAGACAGATGTGAGGGTGTCCTATGGATACTGTAGGATAGACACGAACATGTCTGGTAGATGGTGTAACCAGGTGTATCCTACAGACCCTATAGGACAGATGTGAGTGTGACCCATAGGTGGTGTAGACGGGTGTATCCTATGGACACTGTAGGACAGACGTGAGGGTGTCCCATAGGTGGTGTAGGTAGTGTATTCTACAGACGCTGTAGGACAGACGTGAGTGTGACCCGTAGGTGGTGTAGATGGGTGTATCCTACGGATGCCATAGGACAGATGCAAGCATGTAGACGGATGCTCTTTTCTGCTGGGTTGTCTCCCACGGCCTGGGCTGAGGCCCTCCTGGCAGGAGGTGGTTGACCACCTCTTCTTGTCCTTGCCACAGAATGCCTCCAAGGCCACCCGACCTGAAGTGACCCCGGCCATCTCCTCAGATGAGGTCTGTTTTGGGGACCGGGAGAAGGAGGAGCCCCCATCCCCTATTGAGGCCAGCCCTCCTCGGTCCTTCCTGGAGAAAGTGTCCAAGAAAAAGACTCCCAAAACCGTGAAGATGCCCAAACCGTCCAAAGTCCCCAAACCCCCCAAGCCTCCGAAGCCCCCAAAGCCCCCCAAGCCCCTAAAGCTCAAGGATGGGGGCAAGAAGAAAGGGAAGAAGTGCAGGGGGGCAGCCTCTCCCACCATCCCCAACCTGGACCTGCTGGAGGCCCACACCAAGGAGGCGCTTACCAAGATCGAGCCACCCAAGAAAGGCAAGGTGGGTGGTCTCACCCTCCTGTCAGAGGGTCCGCAGACACCTCAGAGGCTGGCCTGCGGCCCAGAACCAGGGCTGCCGTGTCCTTGTACTAGGGGCCGGGGGACAGGTGGGCTGTGCCCAACGAGCTTGGCACAGTGGGGACAGAGCCTCCCAGTGAAGGCAGTGGTGTCTGTGCTGGGACGGGGGTCCCACACGGGGTCACGCGGGGGGACGAGCTGGCTGAGTCTTCTCTGGGACCTAAAGTGGGCCAGGCACCCATCAGAGAGCAGTGGGGGGCGGGGGGTAGAAGGGGGACTGGCGATGTGGGCAGTTACTTGAGGAGCCTGAGCCCCCATAATCAGTGAGAGAGGCAGGCCTGGCCCTGACCAGTGTAACCAGAGGGCCTTAGGCGTGGGCTTCAGGGACCGTGAGACACTGAGACCCGGCCCCATTGAGTGATCTGCTGCTAGTGGGAGGCTGATACCCCTTCTCGGGGGATCACTGACAACCAGGGCCAGTGTCACAGGGCTCCAGTGGGGCACATTGGTTTTCCTTTCCTTGAGGCAGAGAGGGTGGATGA
Organism: Neofelis nebulosa; assembly: GCF_028018385.1. NCBI lineage: Eukaryota > Metazoa > Chordata > Mammalia > Carnivora > Felidae > Neofelis > Neofelis nebulosa. Next base: position 93,975,457 of record NC_080793.1, on the reverse strand, counting down.
ATGAACAAATGAACAGGTGGATGGATGGCAGGAAGAGGGAGGGAGGGCATGAGGAGGGGAGGGTACATGAATGGGTGGATAGGTGGGTGGATAGATGGTGGATAGATGGGGTGGTGGGTGGGTGGGCGGATGGATGGATGGATGGATGGATGGATGGATGGATGGTTACGATGGTGGGTGGGTGGGTGGATGGTTGGGTGTTTGGGGTGGATGGATGGATGATGAGTGGATAGATGGGGTGAGTGGATGGGTAGCTGAGCTGCTGCATGTGAGCCAGCAGGAGGCAGGGGCTCTGTGCCGTGCGGCTCTCACTTTGCCCTGTAGCCTCAGAGATCCTTGACCCTCTCCTGTGTCCACTGCTGGGTCATGACTGCTATTTTCTAGGCCACAAAGAGTGTCCTGAGTGTGCCCAACAAGGAGGTGATCAGTTCACAGAATGACGTGGAGAGGCTGGAAATCCGAGAACAAACTAAGAGCAAGTCGGAAGCCAAGTGGAAGTACAAGGTGAGGAGTGTGTGCGTGTGTGCGCACGTTTGCACACACGTGAGCCTAGGCGCTACGGAGAATGGGGTTCCTGGATGATGTGGTCCGAGGGAGGAGGCCGGCCGGTCCCAACACCTCCGCCCACTGGCTGCCTGCACGCAGCCCAGTGACAGCCCTGGGTTTGCTTTTCAGAACAGCAAACCCGACTCCCTGCTGAAGATGGAGGAGGAGCAGAAGCTGGAGAAGTCTCCTCTCTCAGGAAACAAGGACACCAAGTTCTCATTTTCTTTCAACAAGAGACTGCTGGGGTACGTGCACACTCAGCCTGCAGGGGCAGGCGCACACGCTTGCACACAGCACACACACACAGAAACGCACCCCACGTCTCACACACCCCACATGCACACACATGACCTCCTGGAGGGGTCCCCAGGTGAGGCCCCCCCACCCCTTCCAGAGCTGGCTGACCTCGCCAGGCAGAACCTTTCCCCACCTCCCAACCCGATAGCTCTGGTGGGTGGAGAGGGGCCAGTTGGTGTGTGCTTGCAGAGGGGAGAGCGTGACTGGGTGGCCTCCAGCCCGGTTGCTGCCCTGGGCTGGCACACAACATGTAGGGTGGGTCAGGGTCCTGGCCTTGGGGCTCAGAGGCCTGTGTGAACCCATCGTTCTCAAACGTGCGCCAAATTATGGCTGTGACGGAGGCTGTGGAGGATAGAAGTGCAGGGCTTGTGGGGCCTGAGAAATCGGGAGGGCTTCCTGGCGGAGATGGCACTGAGCTGAGAGGCAGGAAGGGTGTGTGTGGGAGTGGGCATGTCGGTGTTCCAGACGGCAGAAGGGGTCTGTGTCTGCTGAGCAGCTCGGCGGCCGAGAAGCCCCTTGGCAGCCAGGGTCCCACGTGCAGTTGCTCGCTGAGTCTCAGGTTGGGGTGGGTGCCCCCCGGCTGGGAAGCAGTACATCCCGGTGGGAATGGGGCCAGTTTTCTGCCATGGGCTTCAGTTTCCTTGTTGCAGGTGGTGGGGAAGCAGGGCAGGGAATGTCCACGCCGTGCAGAGCCTGGCCCGACATCCCGTTAGTCCCAAGACCTCTAGACAGTGTGCCGAGACTGCTCAGTGAGCAGGGGCCTGGGTCTGGTCTGGGTGGTCTTGGGGCCCAGAGGCCCGTGGGGAAGGGCCCGTCGCCTGGACCTCATGGCCCTGAGCACATGCTTGATTGTCTGAAGCTCGGTTGCTGGGCGCTGAAGCTTTGGAAATGGAGAAGGCAGTGGTGGATGGGACTCTGTGCGTGCACATGTGTGCGTGGACACCATATCGCAGCTCTGTGTGCATGCCGGTGTGCACATCCAGCAGGGCTCCCTGCCGCCTGGCGTGTATGCTTCAGATGCTGGCAGTTGGAGCTGCCCTGTGGGGAGCAGCGGAAGGCCCGGCCCTGGCTTGCTGTCCCCATTGCTGGACGCGTCGGAGCCCCGCCTCCCCCGAGTTGAATGATAGCTTTTAGAACGTTGTGTCTGCACCGCAGTCGGAATTAATTTTTGCAACACAGCTCCACGGGGACCCCAGGCCGTGGGATGCTGGCTGCCTCTGAAATCGAGCTGGGATCAGAGCCTCGGGGGGGCGGGGGGAGCACACCCTCCAGCAGCTGGAGGACGGGCCGGCCGCTGTCCCATGGTACTGACCGGCCCGCGTGTGCGCCGCAGCTCCAAGGCCCTGAAGCCGCAGCCTGGCCCCGGCGTGTTTGGGGCCGTGCAGAGCTTCAAGGAGGACAAGCCCCAGCCCGTGCGGGACGAGTACGAGTATGTGTCCGATGATGGGGAGCTCAAGATCGACGAGTTCCCCATCAGGAGGAAGCGGAGCGCCCCCAAGAGGGACTTGTCCTGTGAGTGAGGGCTCAGGGGGTGGGCGGCGGCCGTGCTCCCGTGGCCTCTGCCGGACGCATCTCTGCTGTGCTTTCAGTCTTACTGGACGGGAAGGGGCCGCTGCCCACGCCCGTTACGAAGCCAAAGCTGGACTCGGCACTCTACAAGGTGTGTCTGCCCCGGGTCCCTGGGAGGCCAGGCCACTCGCCATCCCATCCCTGTCTCTGGCCATCCTGCTTCGCAGGGGACGTGGCTCATCTTCACGCTCCCCGGGCGTTTCCATGGGGGTTGGCCTGGGTTCTGGAGTGGGGCCACGTGCCATAGGAGCCACAGGGAGGGATGAACGCAGGGGTGGGACTCCGGGAGGGTCTTCGGGTCTCTGTGGGTGGCTGTGCCACCTGGAAGATGATGAATGGTGGGGGGAGCGGGGCCAGGCCTGCCGGGGGTCCTGCACCATGGTTGGGGGGTGGTTAAGTTAGGCTGCGTCCAGCCCAGGACACGGTGGCCGTTCGCAAGGAGGCCAGGGGTCCCCAGAGCTACCTGCCAGTGGCTGTTAACTGGGGCTCTGCGTGTGGGCCCGTGCTCCCACCGGCTCCCTGCCCACCCACACGGGCTCTCCTCCCATCTGTTGTCAGTACCGGCGGCGCTCCTGTGGAAGGCTCGGTGAACCAGTGTTTCCTGGGGAAATAGGGCAGCCTTCCGGGACAGGCCCCTGGGGCCCGACAGAAAGCTCTGGGGTCTAGCCATTTTGTGTGTGTCTGGCCAGCAGGCCCCGCAGTGCTTGTTCTAAGGGCCGGCTCTTGAAAGACTGTGAGAAACCTGTTATGGCCAGAGGGAGACAATGGCTGTCCCTCAAGCCCCGTCTGATCTGTGGCTCTATCCCTGTGGCAGAGTGACGAGTCCTCTGATGAGGGCTCGCTGCACATCGACACGGACACCAAGCCTGCCCGCAACGCCAAAGTGAAGAAAGACAGCGGGGGCTCAGCCGCGGGCATCCTGGACCTGTTGCAGGCCAGTGAGGAGGTTGGAGCGCTCGAGTACAACCCCAACAGGTAGGCCTGCAGGGCACACATGGGCTCTCTGGGCCTACGTCCCAGAGGTAGGTGAGTGGGCTCTGGCCTGCTGTTCTCGAAGGTCTGTGGAGCCCCTGAGTAAGGGCACGGAGCTCCCCCCGACCCCGCCACAGTCCTGGACACCTGCACTCAGAGGAGGCTGAGCGGCTGCCCTCCTTGGGGGAATGTGGAGAACCAGGGCTGGGCTGGGCTCCTGGCTGGGACGTCTAGCAGTCTCTATCTAGACGCTTCCCAAATGCTGTGAAGGTAATGTAGGAAATTTTCCATGGCCTGTGCCCAGCCTCCGGGTCAAGGGCACCTGGTGTCTCTGGGACCCAGGGCTTCAGAGACCTCACCCTGCAGGGAGAGAGAAGGTCGTTTCAGAGCCTGGGGACAGGAGAGACGTGCCCTGGGAGGGGCCACACCTGCCAGGTCCCCAGATGACCGCACCCATCCGGGGGCACGTGCAGACCCACCCAACTGCCAACGTGCAGTTGACCCCTGTGTGCAAACAGACATGCACTTGCCTGGCAGGGTTGGGAGCCCACTTGCTGCGGCTGTGGGGGCCCCAGGATGCCGGGATTCCTCCTGCCCAGGCCTGCTAGGCCCCAGACCTGCGATCTGAGAGACACGGATTAACCCCTCGGGGCTCGTTTCTCTGGTGATGGTCCCAGCTGAATTCTCTGCCCATCCAACTAATTTTGTTTTTAGGCATTGTGGTCATTTTTTGCTCACGTGGAATTGCCACAAGTACCACAGACAGATAAGCGAGGGGTCAGGGCCTCCCACCTGGGAGTTTGTCCCCTGCCCATGCCCACGACAGCAGCACGTCCCGGCGGCCCAGGAGACACTGAGGCAGCAGAAGTGGCGGAGGCCAGAGCAGAATCCCTGTTCTGCCTGATGACAGAGCTCAGTGGGGGCCCGGGACGGTGGGCTGTGCTGGGCGGTGACATCCAGGCAGGAAGGGCTGGGCCTGAGGAAGGCAGGGCGCACGTGGCCTGCCCAGAACTTGGTCCCCTAGCTCTGCCCCCGAGACCGTGTTCCCAAAATCGCAGTCCCAACGCTGCATGAGCTGTGGGGAGGCCGCAGGGCCCCCAGGAAGCGCATTAGGCTGTGATCGGAGAGGATTCTGGCTAAGTCACTTGGCTGTGTTTTCTTTCACAAATCACGGTGTTTGGTGCAGTACCGTGTTCACAGGCAGCTGTAGGTGCTTTCTGTCGGCGTGTGGCTGGCGGTGTCTGCTGCCCTTTGGGGTATGCGTTTCCTGCTTGGCATTAAGTGGTTTCTGTACACGCACAGATATGAGTCCCTCACGACAGAAATGCCCCGTGGCCTTTGCTATGGCGGGACCCTGGCCTGAGGCTTTGCCAGGAGAAGTCTGGCTGTGACCCCCTTTCCAGGAGGGCACTGGCCCCACGTGGCCTTGGGGTGCCCTTCTTCCGGAAAGAACCCTGGCTGGCTGATGCTCGGACTCTGGAGGGAGGGCTGCCTGTCCGAGGTGCACCGCTAACTGCCCTGCACACACACACGTGTGCCCCCACACACGTGTGCCCTCACACCCACCCGCACATGCACACGTGCCTGCCAGGCCCACCCGGACCGCCTGCTGCAGGCAGTCCCTCTCCCCAGTCTCCCATTTGGAGAGCGGGTCAGTTTTTGATGGTCCGTTTGCTCTGTTTTAAGTATTTGCTGCTGGGAAAAAAACAGCTGAAAAAAAATGGAGGGAAATATGTTAATTTCTTGTGGATGGTTTGCTTAGTGTTCACCGCTGGGGATTGCGGGGAGGATTCTGGTATGATAATTGGAGGATTAAGAGATGAGTTTCCATGTGCACTGGCTAGACTTTGCTCCTTGGTGCGCCTGCCCTGCGTGGACTGACCGCTGGCCCGGGCAGCATGCAGCCCTGGGCTCCACAGGCCTCCCTCCTGGGTGCAGCAGAGCTGGGCTGGGACCACGCCAGTTCCCCAGGGGAAGCTCCCGGGTGGGTGTCCCGGCCCCCTGCCCTCCTGTCCCTGTGGGAAGCCTGGTGTCTGCCCAGCCTTGAGGCTGCGTGAGGGGGCCCAGAGCTTCGGGACAGGGCCGGACAGGGCCACATCCATGCCCCAGAGAGCCTGGTGCAGAGGGCGACGGGCCAGCCATTGGCTCCTGCTGTCTCCCCTGCAGGTCAGGGGTCTGTGCTGCTCAGAGACCACCGGTGACAGTGGCACAGCCGTGGTATACTGTGTGCTCCTGGCTAGGTCTGGACAAGCCTTTGCCTGTGCAGTGTAGACGGGGCAGAGGGGCCAGGAGCTCCCGATTCTGACCATCCGACTTGATTTTCCTATCGTTTTGGCTTTGGAACTGCAGTCCTATTTGGTTGCAGCAGAAGCCAGGACATTGTGGTCCAGGGTATCTGGGGCAGAGCCCGAGAGGCAGTATTTGTGGGGATGCTGCTTGGAGAGCCCTCCCCAGCCCCCTCCTCCCTGCTCCGGACAGAGTCCCTGGCCTAGAGCCCAGCAGTGACCCAGCAGGACTACGTGTGTCCAAGCTTGTCTCACTGGGCCCCTGGGACCTGCAGGGACGCTCTGTGTCTGTTCTCCCTGGGGGCCGGCTGTATCTCCCCCAGCCTGCCGGCCCTCTGTTTGAGAAGTTCTCACTTCTGAGCCGGGACTTGTGGCTCCTTCTCGTTATAATGGTCTTACTACTAAATGTGTTTCCAACACTTCAGGAAGATGGGGTGGGGGTGGGGGGCAGCATGAGAGAGGACGAGGCAGAGCCCCCAGCAGGGCCTGTGTGGACTGACACCCTGGGTGCTGCTTTGGGGTCACAGTAGCCTCGAGTGGGTCTATCCCCCAGGGCACATGGGGCAGGCAGGAGAAGCATGGATGTCAGACACCAGGGCTGGACCCTGCAGCCGCTGCCTAGGCCTTCTGGGTCTGTGATGGGGAGGAGGGCTAGGCGCCTGTGGCTTCCCCACCCCATTCGGGACTCCTGGTCCTGTCTCCCAGGGAGGGTCAGCTCAGGAGTGCCTGACACAATGGTTTGGCTGGGGGCCCACAGGTCAGGGTGGGCTGTCCTGTCCCACGGGGGTGAGGCCAAGGGTCAGAAACGGCCCCTGAAGAGAGATGCCTGCTGGGCCAGGCCCACTGGAAGTTTCCTGGGCTGGGTGTTGGGTGCCTTGCAGGGAGATGTGGAGGGTTGACCAGGGTGAGCTGTCTGTCCTGGTGCAGATAGGCTAGGGGAAGAGCGGGGGGGTGGTTGGGGGGGGTGGGTGGCGGTGGTGGCTGGCTGCAAGGAGGCATGGGCTGGGGCAGGGGCAGGAAAGCAGACCTGGCGGGGGGGGGGGGGGTGGTGGGACATGGAGCTGAGGTCCCTGAGAAGGCCCAGACAGACCCCATGCGGGGGTCTGCGGGGACGGGGAGGAGAGCACAGCACCTGGAGGAGCCCAGGCCTTGGCGGTGAGAGCTGTCCCCATCCAGCCTTGTCCAGGCCTCTGTTCTGTTGGGGGGGAGGGGGGCTGCCACCCACCCCTCCCAGAGCCCAGGCCAGCGGAGGATGCAGCGTCAGTCAGCAGCACAGCTTCACTGGGTATCTGGAGGGAGGGGAGTCAGTTCAGCTGGGAGGAGGTGATGGCGGAGGGGGTGGGGCAGGCGAAGAGAATGTGGCAAGGGGGCCCGGCACTGCCCAGAGCCGGAGGGTGACAGGTGCCCGGATCAGGTCAGCAGAAGGTGGTGTCGGGAAAGCTGCCTGAGGGGGCGGCTGAGCGGAGCCGAGCTCCGGCCGGGCTGAGGTGTGGCCAGCAGGTAAAGAGCAGGTGGGAGAGAGCAGGCGTGATCAGAGGCTGGTACAGGCCCATCCATCTGTCACCCTTCTCTCTCTGCCCCCTTCTGCTCCCCTTCTTCTCCTGTGTCCCCTCACCATGCCCTGTCTGACCCTGCAGGGTGTGGGGGCAAAGGGCTGGAGAAGGGGGTGGTTGGCTCTTTCAGAGAGGGAGTCATCAGCTACTGCTGTGCTCCACCCTGTGCCCTGTGCCACTGGGGGGTGGGGGCTACATGGGCTGTGGACCATGGCCTATGGACTGCTTGCTGTGGGCTGAGTGCTGTGGGACGTGGGCCACGGGTCATAAGCCGTGGGCTCGGTGCTGTGGGCTGTGGCCTGTGGGCTGAGCACCGCCTTTCTCTCTGTGTCTCCAGCCAGCCCCCGGCCTCCCCCAGCACGCAGGAAGCAATTCAGGGAATGCTGTCCATGGCCAACCTGCAGGCCTCCGACTCCTGCCTGCAGACCACGTGGGGCGCCGGCCAGGCCAAGGGCAGCTCGCTGGTGGCTCACGGTGCCCGGAAGAACGGGGGTGGTGGCAAGGGCGCCGGCAAGCGGCTGCTGAAGAGGGCAGCTAAGAACAGCGTGGACCTGGATGATTACGAGGAGGAGCAGGACCATCTGGATGCCTGCTTCAAGGACTCAGACTATGGTGAGGCCCCGGGGGTGCGGGCGGGTGCCAGCAGTGCCCCCGGGCTTCTGCTCGTGCCGGGAGCTGAGCCGTCTTCAGGAGACAGGAAAGTCGGCCTCAGAAGCATATGATCGCCACCCAGAAAGAGCCCCTCCCTGGCCCGTAGCCCACAGAGTCTCTCCGTCTGTGTGCGTCACGTCCTGAGCACAGACCTTCCTTCTCGCGTGCTCTGCCGTGGCTGCCTCACGTGTTGGCCCCTTCCAGCCACTCTCGGCCGCCTGCTGGCTTCTGCCTCTCAGCCACCGTGGACGCTGCTGCTGGGAACGTTAGTGCAGGGGTGCCGTGTGGCCACGTTTGCAGTGCGTCTGGCGTGGACCTGGGACGGGGCGTTGCTGGGTTGGAGGTCCACGGCTGTTCTGCCCTCTGAGGACCGACCCCGCTACCCCCTCTGCGGCCACACTGTGGCACGCTCACAGACATGTTGAGACCACGGCCGTCCCGTCTGTCTCTGTGTGGGTTACAACACTGAGACCCAGAGTGGCCCACATCCAAGGTGGGCAGTGAGCAGGGGGGCTTAGGGCATGACCCTCCCCCCTAGCCCTCCAGGCCCTGCTCTCGGGGCTCCGGGCAGCTCTGGGGAACTGCTGTTGGCCGCAGGGGAGGGCTCAGGAGTGAGGACCTGCCTCCACACCTTGGCCTGCCCCCCTGGGGATGTCTGGGGCCCAGGGGTGTACTACCCCCGTGATGCGGGGTCTGCCTTCAGCACGGTCCCCATGGCCCAAGGGCCTCAACTCCCCCCCTCCTGCCCCTGAAGAGCCCTCCCGAGGGGAGGTTGGCCCTGCCCTGTCGGGTGGACACCTGTGGGCCTGGATGTGGGGCCTGCCCTATTCTGACAGACTGACAGCAGTGAGCGCTGTGGTGGGGGCACCCGGGAATCCCCCCAGAGCTGCTGTGCGGGGCTTCCTCATCAAAGACTCGCTGGGGCAGGCCTGGGAGCTCTTCTCTGGCCAGTCCCTGCCCTTGCTGTGCCTCAGGGGGCCTGGGCTGGATGGCTCCCAGGGGACTTGTGCCCGCGTGTGTGTGTGTGTGTGTGTGTGTGTGTGTGTGTGTGTGTGTGGCAGCCATGACAGGAGGGACAGTGCTCTGCAGCTTGAAGTCCCCCGGTTTCAGCAGGGGCTCAGCCTCCCCCCCCCCACCTCCTAGTTTACCCCTCCCTGGAGTCTGATGAGGACAGTCCGGTCTTCAAGTCCCGGTCCAAGAAGAGGAAGGGCTCGGACGACGCCCCCTACAGCCCCACAGGTAGTGCAGGAGCCGGGGTTGGGGGACTGCCTGCGGGGGGCCGGCCCCTCACCTACATTGTCTGGATGAGCAGCCCTAGGGGGGGTGTCTCTGCACCTGGCCTGGGGTGGGGGTCTGAGTCCACCTTCCGTGTGACCCCAGCCTGCTGTCACCTGTCTTGCTGGCGTGGGGCCCCTCCCTGAGTTGTAAGGTGTTGGACACAGACTGACGCAGGGGTGCACAGGCATAGGTGGCCACTCGAGGCAGGCTGACGTTCTCTCCTGCAGCGAGGGTCGGCCCATCGGTGCCAAGGCAGGACAGGCCTGTGCGTGAGGGCACCAGAGTGGCCTCCATCGAGACTGGGCTGGCAGCTGCCGCAGCCAAGCTGTCCCAGCAGGTGAGACGGGCCCTGCCTGGGCTCAGCTCCCCAGATGCCTCTGCTCCTCACCCCAGCCCCCTGCCCAGGTCTCTGCTCCCCCCTAGCCCTGTGCCCAGGCCTCTGCTCCCCCCCAGCCCCTTACCCAGGCCTCTGCTCCCCGCCAGCCCCTTACCCAGGCCTCTGCTCCCCCGCCCCAGCCCCCTGCCCAGGCCTCTGCTCCCCCCCAGCCCCCTGCCAAGGCCTCTGCTCCCCCCTAGCCCTGTGCCCAGGCCTCTGCTCCTCCTGGCCCTGTGCCCAGGCCTCTGCTCCCCGCCAGCCCCTTACCCAGGCCTCTGCTCCCCTGCCCCAGCCTCCTGCCCAGGCCTCTGCTCCCCCCAAGCCCCCTGCCCAGGCCTCTGCTCCAACCCCAGCCCTGTGCCCAGGCCTCTGCTCCCCCCCAGCCCCTTACCCAGGCCTCTGCTCCCCGCCAGCCCCTTACCCAGGCCTCTGCTCCCCCCCCCCGCTGCCCCCTGCCCAGGCCTCTGTCCACCCCCAGCCCCCTGTCCAGGCCTCTGCTCCCCCCCCCCGCCCCCTGCCCAGGCCTCTGCTACCCCCCAACCCTGTGCCCAGGCCTCTGCCCGCCCCCAGCCCCTTGCCCAGGCCTCTGCTCTCCCCCTCCCAGCCCTGTGCCCAGACCTCTGCCCCCACCCCAGTCCCTTGCCCAGGCCTCTGCTCTCCCCAGCCCCCTGTCCAGGCCTCTGCTCCGCATCCCCCCCAGCCCCCTGCCCAGACCTCTGCTCCCCCAGCCCCTTGCCCAGGCCTCTACTCCCCACCCCAGCCCTGTGCCCAGGCCTCTGCTCCCCCACCCCTGCCCCCTGCCCAGGCCTCTGTCCACCCCCAGCCCCCTGCCCGGGCCTCTGCTCCTCCCCCCAGCCCCCTGCCCAAACTGCCCAGTCTGGGAGCTGTCTCAGGCTTGGGGACATTTGAGTCTTGCTGATCCCTGTTCACAAGTTTCTGGGAGTGAAGGGGGTTGGGGAGTGGGGTACTGGTGGCACATTCCCCCCCTCGGCCGGGAGTCAGGCTATGGGTGGAGGAATGGGGCAGGGGGCACGTCCACTGCAGCTGAGTGGTGGTGTCACCTTCCATGTGTCCCCATGTGCAGGGCAGCTCACCTGCAGGGGGGCAATGGCGGTCCTTGCATGGGTCCCGGTGTTGCTCGGGTTCACGGTGGGGGAGCGTGGGGCTAGGTGTGGACCCAGCCAGGTCTCCTGGGGGCCAGCTGGCCCAACGCCAGGGGAGTGGCCTCACGCACGAGGGACCAGCCCCTGTGTCTGAGGCCTGGCCGCATGCTTTGTCCAAAGGAGGAGCGAAAGAGCAGGAAGAAGAAGACCACCAAAAGGAAGCTGGCCCCCAACACCCCCTCGCCCTCCGCCTCGGCCTCCGCCTCCGCCAGCGCCACCCCGGCCTCCGCCACCCCGGCCTCCGCCAGCACGGCCAGCAGCCAGGCCTCGCAGGAGGGCAGCTCGCCCGAGCCCCCGCCTGAATCCCACAGCAGCAGCCTGGCGGACCACGAGTACACTGCGGCCGGAGCCTTTGCAGGGGCTCAGGCCAGCCGCGCCTCCCAGCCCATGGCCCCCGGGGTCTTCCTCGCGCAGAGGCGGCCCTCCGCGTCATCCCCCAACAATACTGCCGCCAAAGGTACCACACCCGCGTGCCCTCAGACTGCACGCTAGAGGACCACGGGTCCCCTCTGTCCCCGGTGGCCACGTCTACGGCCACGTGCTTGGCCAGGGCCCCTCACAGTGCGAAGGCTGCTCCTGCTCGCCTTGGCTTTGGGGCCCAGCTTGGAGCTGGGTGTGGTCGGCAGTGTGCCGAGGGGCCCAGGCTGATCCAGGCTCCCTGGGTGGTTTGGGGGCAGGACGGCTGGCTGCATCCCCAGGTCCCCACTCTCACCCCCAGACCCCCGATCTGCCTGCACCCTGGCCCGCAGGCCCAGCTGGCTGTGGACACGGGAGTGTGGCTCCCGCCGCCAGGAGAAGGGCTAGGCCTCACTCCCTCGTGGTGCTGTCCCCCCACCCTCATCCCACAGCCTCGCAGCAGGGCACTTTGGTGACCACTGGTGGGTCCGCGGGGTCTGGAGCCCCAGGGCTCAGGCCCTCAGGCCTGTCTTACAGAGAAGATGGGGGCTCCGGGAGGGGAGGTTCCTCTCGAGCTCTCACACCCGCCACTTTTGTGTCTCTTGGTGCAGGAAAACGTACAAAAAAGGGCATGGCCACCGCCAAGCAGAGGCTTGGGAAAATTTTGAAAATTCATCGGAATGGAAAACTACTCCTTTAAAGTTTGGAAAGCCAGGATCCTTCCGCTCCGCTCAGGACCCCCGGAGCCCCGCTAGAACATCCGCCCCCAGGAGGGTGGCCGCGCTGCCTCACCCCAGGGAGGGCCTGGCCCCCTCCCGGCCACCACTCCCCCCCCACACGAGCATCTGTTGCTTCAGCAGGCGGAGCTCACCAACGTGGACAGATGTCCTTTCTCAAGTTGCTTAGAGTGACCAGTTCCCGAAACTCGGCCCTGCCCACGTGAGGACCATTCCAGTTTCAGGACAGCCTCCAGGCACCCCTGAGTGTGGGTGTGATTGCAGGGCCTCCGCAGCTCTGCTGGGAGCATGAGTCCTTCGAGGAAGGAGGAGTGAGCCAACGCTCACCAGGCCCAGAGTCTGAGCTGGCCGCAGGCTGGTAGCCTCCAGAGGCTTAAAAAAGGCAAAGAACACTAGAGAGGAAGAGGAGGAGAAAATGGGATCTTGTGTGCCCCCCTACTCTTCCTGAGCGATCCTCAGTCCAGAGAGCGTTCGGCCCGGCCAGGAGAGGGGCCTCTATGCTCCGTGGCCGGCAGGTGGCGGGCCGGATGGTGGATGTCGTGCCCTGACCTGCCGGGGCGTTTGTTGGGATGCTGGGGCCGGCGGCAGGGTCTGTGTTAGTGGGTGGGGGCGCTATCGTGGGGGTCCCCCTGGAAGGGTCGGGCCCAGCCACGACCTAGGGCCTGGGAGCCCAGGCTAAGCCATGTGGGCGGGCCCCATCCAGCCCCACCGGCTACACTCGGAGAAGCACTTGTCAGCCGAGGCACCTGCCTGGCGGGGCTGACGGCAGCTGGGCGGCCCAGGGACGCAGGGCCCCGCACTTCTGTCTTGTCACCTGTCGGTGTTTGGTGTCGAGGCCACGGGCGGACCCCAGACCGCACGTCCTCCGCCCAGTGACACGGAGGGGCTGGATTTGTTTCTCAGGCAATCCTGTATTTTAATTTTAGATGTATCTCCTGAAGCATATTTTTCATAGAATGTAGCGTGTAAATAGCTTTTTAAATAACTTCTTTTTTATAAGAGTAAAAGTATCTTTAGGAATTTCTTTCTATAGAGTCCTTCATTAACATTTATACGAGTTTTTTGCCGAGTCTGATGAGCAGTTGGGTTTCCAATGCTTCTCCTTTCCTTCTTTCTTTCTACTGTTATCGTCGGTATTATTTCTTTCTCTTAGGAACTAAGGTATTGCCTGAAAAACAAGTGATGTCTGTGCAGCCTTATATCTGTCTTTACAGAAGCAAACCGTACGCACGAGACCTGTTCCAGACGCGATCAGAGAGGGGTCTTCAACTCGAATACCAGCTCTTTCTTTCCTTCTTGTTGGCGAAGGGGGTGGGGACGCCGCTATTTTACTAGCACCTTGTGAAGTGTTTCTGTGTTTTGTGATGCTGTAATTTATTAATGTTTGTAGCTTTTTATATTTGTACATTTCTTATGAGCTTTGTTTATACGCCCGTCCCAGGGCGCTGTGTCCATGCGCAGAAGTGGCCCGCGCTGCAGGGGGAGAGGGGCGGGGGGGGGGTGCGGCCCCGCCCCGAGGCTGGCGGGCAAGGTCGCCGGGCCCCGACGGAGCCGCCCTGGCGTCTGCGAGGTTTCCTTTCCCGTCCTTGTTGAACATTTATATAATCTAACCCGGCCATCAAGCTGTTCTCTTTCTCTCTCTCTCTTTTATTTTTTAAAGTTTATTATTATTATTTGGCAACATGTACATTTCTAACAAAGTTTACCGTGGCTATTAAAGTGTTTTATTTCCCGATTCATATTACTCTTGTATCGAGTCCATGAGGTCTAAGGCAGCTTAGATCAAAGTTTTAAAAGAGTAAAAATATTTCAGGTTTTGTACAGAACCATGTCTGTGTCATTCCTGCATATCCGCGGGAGGGGTGGCGGGAGGGGAGTGCAGGGGAGCGCGGGGCTGGGGCGAGGGTGGGCAGGCAGGCCAGGCGGGGCGGCCAGCCTTCTCCTCGGAAAGCCTTTGGATTGCCCGCGGAAAGCCAGAGTGCCCCAAGCCAGCCTGCAGGAGCGGCCGCCACGGCCCCGAGCACCACCACCCCCCCCCCCCCCCCGGAGCCTCTAGAACCACGTACGGTTCACAGGTGAACGGTTTAGCTGAGTCAGTGAGCCCAGGGCCCGCACCCTGAGGTGTCAGCATGTGGGATCTGAGAGTTATTCACAACAGGTCCTGCCTGGACCCCCTCCACATGCACAGCGCAGGGCAGCTGAGGAGGGAGGGCATGGGCAGCTGCAGAAAAACCAGCCGCTGCTCTGGGAGAGGTGCCTGCGCACACCCCCACCCCCGCACCTGCTGAGTATCCCTGGGCCCGTCATGGGGCATGGTGGAGGGGACGGGGGGTGGTCCTTGTGCACCCACTTCCCAGATGGCCATGGCCCAGGGTATCGGCTTCCCAGGTAGCTGAGCAGCTGCCTGTGGATGTGCCCACCAGGCCACTGTGACCACACAGCTGAACACGCATCGGTGGGCGGCAGTGTGTTCAGGTGACGTGTCAGTGCCATTTGCCACGGGGCATAGAAATGCAATGCACAGCATCCTCGTCCCCCTCTCTGAGCTTTGGTTTCCTCCACCCTGTTGGGTGCCCAGCGTGCACATCCTCTGTCCTGCTCAGCGGCTGAATGCCTCTGGGGCCTTGGCTGAGCTAAGGGAGGCTGGGGGTGGGGGCTCCGGGCCCCCATCCTGCCTGGAAGGTACTGCCACCAAATGATGCCCCGGGTCAGGCCAGGGCTGCCCCTCCGCCGGGCCCATGCATGTGACATTCTCCCAGAGCTGCCCAAAGCCTAGTTCCCTCCATCAGATCCCACGAGAGAAAGTGGCCTTGGCACACCCCCCGGCCAGGCCCTCCCCCTGCTTGCGCTGTCCCATCCCTGCCCAGATCCAGCCCAATTCTTCCCTGTGGCTCCCCCGGGGGTACCCGCAGCCACCAGGTACCTGTGCCCAACCCTGTCCTTCAGGCCTCACTCTGGAGCCCCACCAAACCCAGATTGGTGGGTCCTGAGCCCACATCCTGGAGGCTGGGCCGTCTGGGCACTCCTCAGGTCCCCCCACCTTTGTGGGGCTCTCGGGACTGGGCCTTCAGGGGTCGTCTGGGGGCTGGGGCCCGGGCGTGCCCTGTGCCCTCACTGTGGCCCTGACAGCCTGTGTGAGGCATCCCCACGAGGTCCCTGCCCGGCCATGTCTGTGCGCGGGCTCGGGACGTGCGTCTCTGGGTAGGCCAGGCGGGCCCGTGCCGGGGCCTCCCCAGGTCATCTCCCCTTCTCTGTGGGAGGCCAACAGCCCCACGCTGGTAAGCCGGGAGGGTGGGGGCCCAGTGAGCCCCCAGTACAGCCTGCAGATAGCCCGCGGGCCCCTTGGGGGCCAGTGGCTGGGCTCCTGGGTTCCCCCCACCCCAGGAGGGCCTCCCTGGAGATAGCTGCTTGACTGCAGAACACTTTGCTAGAGCAACACGCGAGCTGCACGTCAGGCCTCTGCGACGCTGAGCAGTTTGTTACTGCTGTCTGACAGGCACAGGCGGCACACCGAACACTAAGTACACACGCTGCTCCTTAACTAGTTTTCCCAAAGTTCAGCTGGATCCCATGGTCACAAACTGAACACCTGCTGTGTGCCGGTTGCTGTGCTGAGAACCTTCCGGAGCCGTCGTGAAGGCCGACCAGAAGCCCATTTTACTGAGGAGGTCACCGCGTTTGGAGGAGGGACCCGCTCTCCTGCCTCGGGGAGAGCCCCAGCCTTGCCAGCTCCGGGATCACAGCGTGACCAGCTCCCTCGCACGGGTTGGCCATGCAGAGACAAACCCCAGTGTCCGTGCACACCGCAGGCAGAAGGGGTGTCTGAGAGGTTCCCTGGAGCACCTGCAGGAGATGAAAACGTCTTTAGCAACATGAGCAAAGGCCCCGGGGCAGGAGGCATCCCTCTGGAATATCGTCCTCCTGCCCCTCAAGGCTCCCCTCCCCTGAGGGTCCCCCTGCGCCCTGGCCCTGTGCCCAGCAGGCACATGTTTCTGTCGTCTCCACGCGGGCGGGAACCCAGTGCCTCGGGCAGGTGGTCTGTTTTGCGTGGCCGCCTCTCCGGGTGCCTGGAACCTGGGGACCAAGCCAGTCCCAAAATGGTCAGGAAATACCTTGGGGAAATACCAAGAGTGACCACCAGGGGGCAGGGGAGGGCCGAGAACCGGCCGGCGGCCGCGGGCAATGGAGGCGGGAGCTCCTTCCCAGCCCTGGGATGGCGGCCTAGGGGACGCAAGGCCTAGGGGACGCAACCGCCGCCGGAGAGGTGAGTGATCAGCGCCTGAAGTGCCAGGAAGGAGAGAACAATAATCCCATCAGCGTCGTCGGCACCAGCCACCTATGGGTAGGTTCACACTCACCACCGTCCTCTGTAGAAGGTCTGGGGACTGTCTTTATCTTATCAATGGGGAAACTGAGGCACGCAGTCTCACAGCTTGTGGAGCTGGGGTTCAAGTCCTGGCAGAACAATTCCTGGGTCCCAAAGGGAGGAACTGTGCCAGAGCAGAGAGCAGGGGCTGTTGTGCAAAGGCCCTGATGTGGGGTCAGGGTGAGGTGCATCTGAGGACAGCTAGGAGCAGGGGCTCAAATGCAGGGGAGGCAGCAGGGAGTCGTGCTGTGGCACCTGGAGCTGTGTGAAGGGCCTGGCTCTCCCCTTCACCACGAGGGTCTCTTCAGTTCCACAGGCTGCATGAGACCTTCGACACTGCCTCCCCCTCTGAGCCCTGCCTACCCTGCCTCTCTCTGCACAGCCCCAAGCAAAGAGCCCTCTTTGCAGATAGGGACACTGAGGCAGGTCTTTTGCAGGAAACATGGCTGCAGGAGGTCTCTGCCCCCCCTTGTTCACAGTACTGAGTCTCTGGATGGGGTGTAGGAAGGACAGTCAAGAGGCCTCTCCATTCAGGGTTTGAAAAAGGATGTTACTGGCATAAGAATCCAGGCTGGTTCCCAGCCCCGTGGAAGCAAGGCTCCTTAACAATAACTCCCAGTGATAACCGTGGCGTAAGATTTGTATCAAAGACTATGCTGCCAGCGTGGCTGCATTTCCTGAGCTCCTACTGTGTGCCAGGCAGGGTGTTTCGAGCTTTCCCACAGCTAATTGCCTACCACTGCGCCTTGGCCTCAGCCTGTGGAGGAGAGGAGGCTTGGACCCTGGGGCCGAGAGGCCTCTTTGAGGAGATGGCCTGAAGGAAGTGTTAGGGTTGAGGGTATAGCCTGTGCAAAGGCCCTGGGGTAGAGGTGGCTTCCTGAGGAACAGCGGGGCGTAGTGTGGGTGGGGAACAAGGGGTGGGGAGCTCACCGGGGCCAGGGTTCCAGCAAGGTCTCGTGTCCTCCGGGCCTTTGGCCTAGGACGCCTGCCCTGGTGAGGGGCTATAGCACAGGCCTGAGCAGCCCTTGGCAGGCTCCCCTTGCCTGCCTGCCTGGCTGTGGGACCTCAGGGAGGGCCTCAGCTCCATCCTCGCACAGAGCGGCCACCGGCCTGCCTATCCCAGGGCCTGTTGGCTGTGTGATCTTGGGCAGTCATGTCCTCTCTCTGGCCCTCTTCTTCCGCCGCCGACAGCAAGCAGCTGTTGCTGAGTGGGAGTGTGTCCCCCCTGCTCTTCCCTGCACCCTCTCTGCGGAAGAGTGCCCACGTGGGGGTCCGGCCACAGCAGGACACAGACGGCCTCAGGCGGCCGAGAGTCCTGCTGCTGGGCACGCCCACTTGGCCTGTGTCCACTGGTGTGGATGCTCAGTTAGACTCACTTCCAGTTTGCAGTCTCCTATTTTGGAGTGGGTCGCTACTTTTCACATCCCCAGAGCTTGGTGGACAGAGGGACCTGGGTGGGGCGGCCGGGCTGTCGGGCAGCCTGACAAATGATCTCCCTCCTCAGCCGCTGGCCTGCCTTTCCCAGACCGAGTCCCGCCGGCCGCCTCATCCAAACATCCCTGGGGATGCCACCTCGGCAGAAAAATGATGCTGTTCCATTAACATCTGACACGGATTTGCAGGCCCCAAACAGACGAGCGAGCATGTAAACACCCGGCCTGGCTGGGCCCTCGCCCGGCTCAGAGCGGGATCCTCGTAATTAATTGTCCGCCTGCTCGCCTGCTGGCCCGCCGGCCTCCCCCCAGCTCCAGCCAGTGTGATTTCAAGATTGCATTCCCTCCTGGCCCCCCCCCCCACCTCCCCACCCCCGCAAACTGCATTTCCCAAACAGCGGATGTGCTTGCTTTTAGGAAGGAGGAGAGGGAGGGTCCTGGTTCTGCGAGCCTCGACTTCCTCCCTGTCACATGGACGCTCCTCCAGGGTGCCCCACGGCCACGGCCGCTCAGCTGCCCCTGGCCCCTCACTCTTTTGTCCTTTGGATCCTGTGGGTCCTTCTCGCCTGACTTCTCCCCGGACCCCGGGCCTGGGTTGGTTCTGGCTCTATCAGATCACAGCACCAGCTGGATCCCTCAGCTGCTCCCAGGAGCCCCCACAGTGGCCCCTCGTAGCCCTCCCCAGGACCCGCCACATGAGCCCCCTCAACACCCCCTAGCACCCCAACACTGGCTCTCCCTGTCTTTGTCCCTCTGATTTCCTTCTTCCTGATCTCCACATTCAGCCCAGACACTCTCCTGTGTTTGCTGTCCAGCTCAGTCACTTTCTGTGGCTCCCTACTAACTGCCTGCGGGGTTCCCCACATCCCTCCATCCTCTCAGGGCATCTGATGGGTGGTCAGAGCAGCCCTTGTGCCTCCTGAGGACAGCCTCCAGCCCCACCCTCTGCTCAGTGCTGGGGTCCAGGGCAGCAAGGGCGCCAGTGGCCACAGGGCAGTGGGACAGACAGGTGGACTGAAAGACCCAAGGCCAGGGAGGAGGGAGGGGCAGAAAGGTTGGGGGGTGGGTTGTGCGGAAGGGGGGCTCCAGGTGGAGGGATGTGTGGTGTGGGGGGTGGGGAGGGCTGCACAGACAAGTTAGGGGCAGGAGTGGAGGGGGCTGGGTTGAGCCCTGCCCTGCAGGGTGGATTAGAACAGAGCATCAGGGGGTGGCCCTTCTGGAGCCTGGGGTTATCACTGCTTCCTCCTGTGAGGCCACTGTGATTCATGTCTTGACGGGTGAAGGGCAGGCTGTCAGGGGCATGGCTAGGTCGGCAGGGAGAGGTGGCAGCCAGTCCTTCTGTAACTGGCCGGGCTGACGTGTCCAGGTAGGCCCGGGGCCCCTGGAAGCACAGATGGACAAGCGTAAGAGCCCAGGTTCTGCTACGTAGTCCCCGAGCCCGTTCCAGACAAGTGTCCTCCATCTCTCCCCCCGTGACGGGGAGCTCATGCCCAGATCTTGGTCTCACATCCCAAATGCGGCTGGTCTCAGAGAGCAGGAACCTGTTTTCCTAGGTGGCCCTGAGGCTTAGGACATGGACCAGCCCAAGAGAAATGAGCATGCCACCCCGTGGCTAGTAGCACTGTCCCTCCTCTGTGTCCCCCTGCAGACCAGGGGGTGACTAAGAAGTGACACTAATGGCTCAGCAGCCCATCCACACCAGGGTGCAGGCTTGTGGGGGACACAGGTCACACCCCACTGGGGAATCCTGTGGGACCGCAGGCAACGGGGCCATTGCCATTTTAGCAGGCTGGTACAGGGGCAGGAGGCTGTGTTGGGGAGTTTGAGCAGGCTGGTGCAGGGGCAGGTGTCTCAGTTGGAAGCTCCTTCTGGAAGCAGAGATGGGGAAGACAGTCAGGGCTGGAAGGAGGCAGAGGAACCAAGATGAAGACCTAAGCTGGGGCCAAGGCCACGTTCATCAAGAGAACGGGATGGATCAGAAGACCGCTTGACCTGCCCATGAAGCTTTGAGAAATGCCTTGCTAAGAGAGATGGAGCCAACTGAGGACTAGACCTCCCACCCCCAGAACAGGGCCATCCGGTGGAATTATTTCCAAAGATATGAATGTTCATATAATGCAGTTGAGCACTTGAAATGCAGCTAGTGTGACTGAGTTCTGAATTCTTAACTTTACTCAGTTTAACTGCTGTAAGCTTAAGTTTAAATATTCACATAAAAAAGCAATGAAATAGATAAGCAATAGAGAAAATTAATGAAACCAAAAATTGGTTCTTTGAAAAGATCAGTAACATTGATATACATCTAGCTAGACAGACTCAGAAAAAAATGGGGAAGATACCAATTCCTAAAATCACAGATGGAAAACTGGTCATTACTACAGACCCTGCAGACATTGAAAGAATAAAAGAATATTATGATCAACTTTATGAAATAAGTTCTACAGATAACATGGACAAGGGACCTAAGTAACCACAGCTACAAGAAGAGATAGGAAATCTGATTAGCCCTCTGTGTGTAAAAAATCTGAATTGGGGCACCTGGGTGGCTCAGTTGGTTAAGCGTCAGACTTCAGCTCAGGTCATGATCTTGCAGTTTGTGAGCTTGAGCCCCGCATTGGGCTCTGTGCTGACAGCTCAGAGCCTGGAGCCTGCTTCGGATTCCGTGTCTCCCTCTCTCTCTGCCCCTCCCCCGCTCACACTCTGTCTCTCTCTCAAAAATAAACATTAATTAAAAAAAATTTTTTTAATCTGAATTAAAAAGAAAATCTGAATTCACAATTAAAAAAACCTTTCCCCACCAAAAAAAATCCCAGACCCTGGTGGCTTTAATGGTGGAACCTAGAGACATTTTAAAAAGACTTATAAACTCTTTGAAAAAATATAGGATAAGGCAATGCTCCTTCTTATCTCATTTTATGGGGTCAGCATTACCCTGGTATCAAAACTAGAGATATTACGAAGAAAACTATAAACACTATGTCTTTTCCGAATAAAAGCATGAGATTCTCCATAAAGTATCAGAAATCAAATCCAGCAATATATATTTAAAAATCATCATGTTTAGGTGGGGTTTATCTCAGAAAGATGAAGTTGGTTTAATATTCTCAAGTCAATCAATGTAATTCATCGTATTGAAAGAATAAAGACAACTATATGATCGTTTCAACAGACTAAAAGAAAAAGGAAAAGCAAACAAACCCTTTGATAAAATGGAGTACCCGTTGGGAACAAAAAATTTTCAGGAAACTGGAAATAGAAGGTAATGTCTTCAACAGATGTCTTGATTAAGGACATTATTATTTACAGTGAGAAGACTGGATATTTTCTCCCAAAACAGAATGGCACACTCTCACCACTTCTGTTCATTAGTGTACTTAGCCAGTGTGATAAGGCAAGAGAGAAAAATAAAAGGCCTATGGATGAGAGAACATTCGTAGATGGCATTACCATGTACATAATAATCCCCAAGGAATCTAAAAAAAAGCTACTGGAACTGAGCCGAGCAAAGACCGGTGCATAAACCAGTTTTATGTGTAATGACCAATGAAGGAGAGAAAGAGGAAAAAGTGGCGAGTGGACAGGTGGGCAAAGGCCAGTTTGTCAGGGTCACAAGATACAAGATCAGTATTTCGACATCAATCATATTTCTATGTGCCAGCAATTAACTACTGGAAAGCGAAATTATAAAGCAATACTTTCCACAGTGGTGTAAAAACATGAAATACTTGGGAATAAATTTAACAAAAATATTTGCAAGACCTATGTATGGAGAACTTCAAAAACTGCTGAGAGAAATCAAAGATTTGAATGAATGAGCAAAATTAGACTTACACTGGATGATTTTAAAACTTGGCATAAAGTTATAAAGCCTCATTTTCAAGCTAAGTACACAAAACAATGTAGTAGATACAGAAAAATGGAACTTGGTGAAAGGTCTAGAAATGAATCCACATGTCAAGTGCTTTTCCATAGAGGTACCGTGGCAATTCAACACGGAAAGGAAAGTCTTTCCAAGAGATGTTATTGGAAAAACTAGATGTCTGAGCCTTGGGTCTTATCTCATTCATACACAAAAGTTAAGGCCAAAGGGATCAGAAACTTAACTTAAAAGCTAAAAGTATACGTTTTATGGAAGAAAACATAGGAGACGTTCATCACATACTTGTGTAGGCAAAGATTTCTTAGACTGGACACAAAAGGAATAAAACATAACATTAAAAAACTGAAAAAATTCGTCAAAATAAAAATATTTTGCTTTTTGTAAGTTTTGATAAGAAAAGGCAAACACTGGCTACGTGAAAGACATAAACCTGAAGCTTCAAGAGGCCGAGCAAATGCCAGGCAAGATAAACCCAAAGAAATCCACGCCAACCAGAACACACAGCAGCTAAACTTGTGGCAAGTAAAGACAGAGAAAAGGCCTTTTTCAGGAGCCAGAGAGAAATGGCGTGTTGCCCGCAGAGGAGTGCCGCCACCTCGGGTGACAGCGGAGTCCCTGGAGTCCTGGCTGAAACAGGCTCAGGAGGGGGCAGCCTGATTTTCAAGAGCCGGAGGAAAGGGCCGTCCACCTCGTGTTGCGGCCCCTACAGGAAACGCTCCAAGGAAGGAGGAAGGACAGAGCAGGTGAAAATACAAGGCAAGAAGCAATCATTTCACCTCAAGAGTTTCATTCATCACACACCCCTGAATGCCGTGCCCCAAGCCTGTAGAGGTAATAAGTAGGAAAACTGCATTCTAAAATTTGGGAGAGGAGAGGAAATCTGAATGGCAATAAGGTTTGTGCACGTCCCTCAAACTGGTAAAATCTCTCCACCGCTAGGTAGTGAAGGCAATGTCAGTGTGTGCTCGTACCACAAGCAGCCATTAACAAAGCTACGTAGACTCACAATCGTCACAAGACATAAAACGGAGCCCACAAAAATGTCCAAGTAACCCACAGAAAGGCAAGGAAAAAGGAGAAATGGGAACAGACACGAAAGGAACAAACAGAAAATAATAATACAATGGCAAATGTAAGCCCTAGCTTGTCAATAATTGCTTTACATGAAAGTGATCTTAATACAATACATCAGTTAAAAAACACAGATTGACAGAATGGATAAAAACGATTCCAGTTATAGGCTGTCATCCAGAAACTCACTTCAAACATAATGACACAGATAGGTTGAAAGTGAAAGGATGGAAAAAGATATGTATCCCCAGCATTCATTTATCAAAAGATAACCGGTTACATTAATGTCACATAAAGTAGAAGGCAGAGCAACAAAAATCACCAGCGGCAAAGAGAGACTTTACCTAACGACAGAAGCACCAATGCACTAGAAAGACAAGGCAATCCTAAAGGTTGATGCACTAAGCCACATGTCTCCCAAGTACACGGAGCGAAGCCTGGAGGGGCTGAAGGAGAAACAGACAGAGCCACAGTCATGGCCAGGACGCCACCATGTCCCTCGCAGCAGCTGAGAGGACATAGAGCTGTCTACCAAACCACAGCGGGGCACACATCCTTTTCACATAGCCGAGGGCATTTCCCAAGACAGACCACAACACAGACCTCAACACGTTCGAAAGAATGGAAATGGTACAGGGCATGTTCTCTGACCATAATTGATTTACCTTAGAAATCAATACGGTGAAGACAAAAGAAACACTTGAGAAGTGATCAGTGCTTTTCTAAGTAATCCATGTGACACACAGGAAGTGCTAAAGAAAATACACAAGTAGGTTGGACTCGGTAAAAGACACAAATATGACATGTCAAAATTTGCAGGATCCAGCAACGGCCATGCTGACAGGGAAATTTGTAACACAAAATGCTTACGGTAGAAATGAGAGAAGTTCTCAGGGAAATAATCTATGTTTGTGCCTCCAGAAATGAAAAAAAGAAGAGCAAAATATATCCAAGGCAATCTGAAGAAAGGAAATAATAGGATGAGGATAAGAGCAGAAATCTATGAGCTTGAAAAGAGGAAAGCAATGCAGAAAATCAACGAAAAGGATCATTAAAGCTGATGGGGCCTTCTAGCAAGATTGACTATGTGGAACAGAGAGAAGACCCAAATCACTGACCAAAGAATGAAACGTCACCAGAGGTTCTATTATTTAAAACATAATAGGAAATACTGTACAAAACTTATGATCATGAATCTGACCATTTAGAAGAAATGGACCCATTCCTCCAACTTCACAAATGACCAAAGTTCAACCAACATGAATGAGATAGCTGACTAGTCCTCTAACCATTGAATAAATTGAATGGGTGATTTAAAAGCTCCTGAAAAAGAAATCTTCAGGCCAAAATGATTTCACTGGAAAATTCTAGCAAACATTTGAAAAAGAATTAGCACCATTTCTGCACAACCTCTTTTAGAAAAGACAAGAGGAGAGAACACTTCCCAGTTCATTTTATGAGGCTGGGAGCACCCTGGTACCAAAAGAGATAGTGTGATAGAACACAACTAAAAACTAGTATTGCTTATGATTTTAGAAGCAAAAACCCTCAACAAAACATGACCAAATCAAATTTGGTGGTGCAAAACAAA
Organism: Neofelis nebulosa; assembly: GCF_028018385.1. Lineage (NCBI taxonomy): Eukaryota > Metazoa > Chordata > Mammalia > Carnivora > Felidae > Neofelis > Neofelis nebulosa. The sequence goes on along the minus strand of NC_080793.1, from coordinate 93,951,293 downwards.
AATCACGCACCCGCAGTGGGATTATTCCAGAAACGCAAGGCTGGTTCTGTATTGTAAAATCAGTCAACACAGTCCACATCAACTGGTTAAAGACGAAAAATCATATGATGATATCAATTGAGGCAGAAAAATCATTTGACAAAATTTAACATACATTCATGATTTAAAAAGCTTCAGCAAACTAGAAAGAGTGGGGGGACCTTCCTCAACTCTCTAAAGAACACCTACAAAACCCCTACAGCTAACATCATACTTGATGGTGAACGACTGGATGCTCTCCTTCTGAGTGTGGGAACAAGGAAAAGATGCCTGCTGTCCCTGCTGTCCCCCGTCATCTCACCCAGCCACTGTGATAAGGCAAGGGGGAGACAGGCACACAGATAGGAGGGTGGAAGACATTCAACTGACTCTATTTGCAGATGACACGATGGTCTATGTAGACAATCGAGAGGAGTCTACAGAAAGCAAACAAACCTTTAGAAGTAATAAGTGGGTTCAGCAAGGTCGGAGGATAAAAAGATCAAAATACAAAAGTCAATTGCGTATCTGTATAGTAACGATGAACGTTTGAAAATTGAAATTAAAAACAACATTTACACTCACTCTGAAGAGAATAACATACTCAGGTGTGAGTGTGATGAACGTGTATCGGATCAAAATGCTGACAAGTATAAAATGTGGGTGGAAGAAACCAAGACCTACGTGACTGGAGAGAGCCACGCCAGGTTTGTGGACCAGAAGGCTCAGCCTGGTGCAGAAGTCAGTCCTCCCAAATCGATCTGCAGACTTCTTGCAGCCCCTGGCAAAGCCTCAAGAAAGTTTTCGGTAGACGCAGACAAGCTGTTCTAAAATTCACACGGAAAAGCACCGACCTTAAAGTAGTGTGTCGGGGGTGGAAATGTGCCCCCTCAGAGTCATGTGTTGACATCCTTACCCCTCGTACCTCAGAATGTGGACTTATTCAGAGATAAGAGGTGACCGAATTACATAGAGGTGATTAGGGTGGCCGGAACCCGGTACAACTGGTGTCCTTATAAAAAGGGGAAAGGTGGAGACAGACGTGGGACAAGGACACCATCGACAAGCCAAGGGGAGCACAGGCCTCCCTCTCAGCCGCAGAAGGAACCAATTCTGACCTTGGGTTCCCAGCCTCCAGAACTCCAGAGAACAAATTCTCCTTTAAGCCTCTCTCTCATGACATTTTGTTACGGCCGCCCTGCCCCCGGGAACAAATATGAGCAGCAGGCGGCCGTGAGCAGGCGGACGACGCTGGAGGAGCCCCTGGCCCCACAGTAAGGTCCCTCTGTAGCCACAGCAAAGGGGGCAGGGTGGCGCTGGGGGGACACACACAGGCATCAACGGGGCACAGCGGGAGCCCCACCGCGGGGGCGGGGGGGAGGGGGCTGCCAACCGTGCGAAGGGAGGAAAAAGAGCCTGTCCACAAATGGCCTCGGAGGACGGGACCTCCACAGGCAAACAAGAAACCCGACCTAAACCGCACGCCTGATACACACACCAGCACAAAGTGGGTCATAGATGTAAACGTAAAATGTAAACTGTCAAACGTCAAAAAAAAAAAAAAAAAAATAGGGGAAAATCTTTGGCACGTAGGCTAGTCACAGCGTTCTTGGGCTTCCTATCAAAAGAATGATCCCTAAAAGGAAAATTGATCAAAAATGGAAACTTGTGCTCCTCTGTGAAAGATACTCCATCAGCAGGGTGACCAGGTATCCAGAGACGGAGAGAACGTGCTTGCAGGCCACACAGGTGGCTAAAGCCCAATGCAATATGTACAGACGCCTCAATATCCCAGAGTGAGAACAAACCGTCCCGTCAGGACGTGGGCACAACGCTTGGGCAGAAGTTGAAAAGAGATGATACGCAGAAGGCAAACACACTTTGTGAAAAGACCCTTGACCCCAGGGGCCGTCCGGGGACACGCTGTGACTCCACGCCTGTCAGGACAGCTGAGACAAAATCTGGTGAGGACACCAAGCACGGTGAGGCCGCAGGGACCCCGGGCCCCTCCCACGCTCCTGGCGGGAGCACCGGGCAGTGTGCGGCTGCCTGCAAACTGCTCGGGCGGTTCCTGTTAAACCTATTAACGGAATTACTAGAAGACCCGGCAATTACCCTTTTGGGCATTTATCCCAGAAAATGGACATTTATTTTCACACAGAAGTTTGGACAGGAATGTTCCTATCAACTTTATTCGTAATAGCTAACGTCTGGAAACAGCCCAGTGAGCTTCACCACGTGGAGTGGGAATGCTGGTGCATCCAGACTTTGGAATGCTGCTCTTGGAGAAAAGGGGATAAATACTGATGCACACAGAAATGTGGGCCAGTTTCTCGGGGACTACGCTGAGGGAAAGAGCCTGTGTCAAAAGGGCACACGTGGCATGGGTCCTTTCATGTCGCATGTATTGAACAGTGTAATTTTTAAAAAAATTGTTTAATGTTTATTTATTTTTGAGAGAGAGAGAGACAGACAGAGTGTGAGCAGGGGAGGGGCAGACAGAGAGGGAGACACAGAGTCCAAAGCAGGCTCCAGGCTCCGAGCCGTCAGCACAGAGCCCGACGCGGGGCTCGAACCCACGAATGACGAGACCATGACCTGAGCGGAAGTCAGACGCTCAACCGACTGAGCCACCCAGGCGTTCCTATTGAACAATGTAATTATGGAGTTGGAGCAGAGATGAGTGGTTGTGGGGGTTAGGGGTGCAGTGGCTGTAAAGGGTGGCATGAGGGAGTCTTCTGGGGCTGGCACAGAGCGTCTCCACTCCGTGCTGGCTGCATTAGGCACAGAGTGATTCGAGTGCAGCCGCAGAGATGAGTGGCTCGGGGCACGGGCGCCTCCCTGTTCCAGTGTGGCTCTACCATAGGGCTGTGTGCTAGCGTTGAAGGGTCTGGGAGAGGGGCGTGTTGCACCTCCTCTTACATTTGTTTTTGCAACTTGCTTTGAATCTACAATTACTTCAAAGTATAAAAAGGAGGGGGCGTCTGGGTGGCTCAATCGGTTGAGCGTCCAACTCTTGATTTCAGCTCAGGTCATGATCTCACGGTTCATGGGATGGAGCCCCATGTCGGGCTCTGCGCTGACAGCACGGAGCCTGCTTGGGATTCTCTCCCTCTCCCTCTCTCTCCCTGCCCCTCCCTCACTTGTGTCCGTTCTCTCTTTCCCTCTCAAAATAAATAAATAAACATTTAAAAAAAAAGTTAAAAGCCAAGTTGAAGTTCAGAGGGAAAAAAATCTAAATAGGACTTATATACCCAAAACATAGACATCTTAAGTATTTTTTTAATTTTTAAAATTTTTATTACTATTTTGTAAAGTTTATTTTTTTGAGAGAGACAGAGCCCGCACAGGGGAGGGGCACAGAGAGAGGGAGACACAGAATCCGAAGCAGGCTCCAGGCTCTGAGCCGCCAGCACAGAGCCCGACGTGGGTCTCGAGCCCATGAACCGTGAGGTCATGACCTGAGCTGAAGTCAGATGCTTAACCGACTGAGCCACCTGGGTGCCCCTTGAAACATAGAAGTCTTAAATTCAATAAGACAAACACAGAAAAAGGGGTAAAGGATTCGAAAAATCTAAAGAGAGGGTATTCAAGTGGCCACTAAGCGCATGGAATAGTGCTCGTGGAGAAGCACAGACCACACCTGCGACAAGATGCCCGAGGGTGCAGTTACGAAGCCGGGTCATACTGCAGTTGATGGGAATGTGGAGCGGCTGGGACTCCACCCCCCGCGGGCGGTGTAAGGTGGGCCTCACGGGGTGACAACACTTTGGTAGTTTCTCGTGACGTTGATCACTCAGTCACCGTAAGACTGGCCAAGCTTCCTTGTCTTAGACACCTACCGAGAAGCCAGCGGCCAGGGCGGCGGCCTCGGTGAGGACTTGCTTGAACAGGAAGCAGCCCGAATGTCAGCAATGGGCTCCCAGACCCCGGGCCCCCGCTCGGCAGCACGGGGAGTGAAGTCCAGGCACACGCAGACGCGGGGGACACGGGGTGTGCCCGCCTCCAATGCGGCAGGCCACTGGGCCGGGACGAGGACACGTGTCAGGATGGCGGAAACGTCAGATCCTTGCTGCCCCGGGGGGCCACGTGCGCCCAGCCGTGTACATCAAGTGGGGGAGCTCCAAGCACTGGGGGGAAAGGGGGTGACTGAAAAACACCTGCCGTGTACCCCTCATCGGAGGCTGACACCCTGCCCCGTGAACACCAGCAGCCCTGCCTGGCGCTCCAGAATGGAATCTTCCATGTGAGGCACTTTCCCTCCTCTCTGCCTGGGGCTGCTGTGCATGACCCACAGACCCTCCGCAGGCCCGTGTCCAGTCCTCTCTCAGGGCTGCCCTCACTGCCGCTCTGTCCACTCCTACTTTTCCTTCCAGTCTCTGGCTCAGGCACTTCCTTCCCTGATTCCTCAGGCTGCGTGGGCCTCCTGCGGGTCCCTTGCTGTCCCCCACCTCACTGCCCCCCGCCAGATTTCCTCCTGGGGATCCTCCACCCCAGCTGGCACAGGCCTGTCCCGAAGGGCGCTGGGGACTTCCGCTCCCCAGAGGGCGGAAACCTGCATCCAATCTCCTGAGCAGCCGTACCTATGTTTGGAAACGCAAGTCTGACAGGTGGGGTGGGCCTGGCGTGCGGGTTCAGGGCTGATTCGTTAAAAGGTTTTATGAAAGCATGCTAAATAGACCGTGCAATTGCAAGAGTGGGTCCTTCTCTGGTGGAGATTACTCAGCCATTTGGTTTTTATTTTTGCAAACGCGGTTCGGCCCTTTTGAACACTCACTTGATATGCCTTCGCTGCCAGATATGCTTTGAGTTCTCTGTGAGGCCCCCGTGTAAACACCAGGCTTACGGGTAATTGCAACACACAGCCGCCTCTGGGGGCCTTCCTGCGGCCTTTCCTCCGTCTCCTGCCCCAACCCCCGCCCCACAGCTCACAGGGTCAACGTGCCAGCCAGGCCCCCACCCCAGACGGAGGGACAAGGCTTCTGGAAGGCTTTTCTCTGTGGGGAAAGGGAGCTTCCGTGGGCCCCTGGCCTTCAGACATGACGTCCCTCCCACTTAGCTCTTACTTGTCCCTTGTCCTGCGTCCGCCAGGGTCGTTCCCGACTGGGCTCCGCCTCAGCAGCTTCTGTCCAGCCTGTGAGCCACTGCCCTGGCCCCACGGCCCGCTGGGGCACACACTGCTGGGCCTGTGCTCTGTGACGCCCAGCCTGGGACTCGCTGCTGTCTGCATTCCTGCCACACCTCAAAGCAGCCTTTCCAGAGCTCCAGGGGGACGACTTCTTTCTCCACAACTTTCTGGAATCTTCCAAGGCTGGTGCTGATATATGTGGCTTTGCCTGTGCCCGGACTAGGATGGAGCCCGTGCCGTCTGGAGAACCTGGGCCTGTGTGCAGGGCATTCTAATGGATGTTTTCACCAAAGCCCCAGACCAGCCATTCCAGTTCCAGAGGCAGGTCCGGAATTCACACAACTCGGCCCTGTACAGTCAAGCAAAAGGAGTCAGGGCTCCCGTGGGGCTTGAGGGGCTCATCTCTGCCCCTGGGAGGCCCCTAGCCTAAAGGAACAGAGGGGGTCACCGGGGCCACTGGACGGAATCTCCTGGCCAGGCCAAGTGCGGCGACTGGCATGGGGATCCCACTTGGCTTCCCAGCGCCCCCACCCTGCTCTGGACACAGTGTCAGGTTCCCAAGTAGAAACCGGAGGGACTGTGGGATGGCTTTGTCCCCTTGGGGACCTGGGGAAATGTGGACAGGCCAGCGTCCAGCCTCTACCGAATACCAGAAGCTTTCGTCCTGTGTAGGCACTGCCTCCCCTGCTTGAATGCCAGTGATGCCCCTCTGTACCCCAGGCATCTCCCTCCATTTCGCTGAGCTGTCCCAGGAGGACCCCGCTCACAAGAGCCACCAGGGCCTGAGCTGGGCAGGAAAGGATCTCCCGGCACTGGGACTGTGGACTCAGCCAGGTGCTGGCCAGAACTGTCCTCGTGCTGTTTGTGCCTCAGTTTCCTTGTTTGTATAAAGATGCGGGCTGTTCTATCTGAACTGGCAGGACCGTGGTGGGTGTTAGGAAGAATAACGTGTGGGGACCTCCTGGCAATTCTGGGTACAGGATGGTTGTGAGTTACTGCCATGGTGCTTGGTTCCAGAAATGCCCTCCACACTCTCCAGCCACAGTCCTGCCTCTTGGGTCAGCCTGAGGAATGCAGGCCTTCTGCCCCACCGCCCGAAAGGCCACGGGCACGGCTGACCATGAGCCCTCTTCCGGGCGGCGCTGTGCCCGAGCAGACCTGAACTCTGTGGTGGCCCTGGGAGAGGCCCCGGGCCCAGGGTCCCGGGGTCACTGGGGTCCAGGTGGACCAACCAGCCTTGGAGGGCAGCCTTGACCCCATCACGGTGAACCCCAGTCACCCGTTCTTACATGTGCTGCCAGGAGCCGAACGCAGGCCAGCCAGACTGCATCGAGGGAGGGTGGCTGGCCTTCGGCCCCTGGAGGGCACATGGCTGACAGAGGCCCTGTCACCTGTCACGTGGGGCTTACGGATGGGTCTCAAGAGGCAAGAACCCAGTCAGGACAGGGTCCCATGGCAGGGGGAGTACAGGGAGGCCAGTCCCGCAGAGTGGCCTTGCATCTGGCCAGAAGGCCTGAGGCCCACACCTGGGCCGGGACCGTCCAGGCCTGCAGAGCAGTTCTGGACTGGGAGTGTCTGGGGCTCGAGGAGTGACCTGGGAGAGGTCACCTGGACGGTAGGTCTTGGGGACCTGACAGTCGCAGGGAATGTAAGCTCGAGTCCCACAGACCCCTCCCTCCCCACCCCAGGCCACACGGGAGGTCTGCAGGGCCAGGCCCTGCCGTCCCCAGGGGGACCTGGGAGGCAAAGCCATGGCCACTCCCAGCCTCTGCTCCTGGATCCCCATGGGAGCGAGGGCAGGCAGGCACAGTGAGGAGCCGATCAAAGGCCCCCCGCCCGGCCTCGCCCATCAGGGAAACATCAGTCTGCTCTGGAATGAGGTGGTTTCGAGCAGCCAACGTGAGGAAATGGGTATTTATGTAACGGTGGGCATGGTTTTTATTTTCCCTAATTTTCAGATTACTTTCGATTAGGTCTCTTCGGCGTAGACAAGGCTTGAGGTGAAATAGATCCTGCCTAAATCATTACTGCCCCCGCCCCAGGGCCGCCTCTGCAGACAATTACCCCGACCCAGGGGTTAGGGGCAGACTCCAGGCCGGGCACTTCCTCAGCGTGCACACGGCCCGGAGGACCCGGGGCCTGGCCATACCGGCCTTTTGTGCTCCCGAGGACACACAGTGGCCATTGATTCCAACGTCCCTCTGGCCGGAGGGGCTGGGGGAGGGAGAGAAGAGAGCGATTCCCACCAACATCTGGACTCTATCTCTTCTCCCCGCCCCAAACTCAGGACAAGGCGGGGGAGGAGGGGAGAGGGAAAAAGGGAAAAAAAAAAAAAAAAAATGCCCAGGCCAAATTCAAATGCTTTCATAAATTTTGCGCCAGAAATGTTTTGACATGAATATTTTTGTCAGTCTCCAGCGTTTGCCAAAAGAAACTCAACTCCACACGACAGCTCGAATATATTCTCTAGATGACCCTGGAGCCGCTGGACCCCAGCACCTGCGAGGCACGCGGGGTGGGCGGAGGGGCTGAGCTGGGACACACGAGCTCTTCATCCAGTCTCTGTCTAGGGAAGGCCTGGTGTGGCCCCCGAGGCAGGGGGCACTCTCCTGACGCCGCCCTCCGGGCAGGTCCATGTAAGAGCCCGGCTGAGCCAGGACAGACAGCTGCCCACAAGGAAGGCAGACAGGAACGGAACTGGACGGACAGAGGGAGTGGAGGCGTGTTCACACCTCCAGAGGGAACCACACACATGCGAATAGCTGTTTCCTTCTGCAAAGCTGAAAAAACAGTCATTTTTGGGTTTCTCTTTTTCTTGACTATATTTCTCCTACTTTTCTATAATCGATGTGAATTACCAAAAATGCCACTTAGTAACACGTGTCTCTCTTCCTCAAAAACTTGAACATGGGATTGTTGTATGAGACAATAACCATACCTCTGGGCGTACCCCCCAAGAACCGAGGGCAGATGTTTGCACACCCCCGTTCGTGGCACCGCTGCTCACAAGAGCTGAGATGTGGACGCAGCCCAGTGTCCCTCCGTGGCCGAACGGGCAAGCCAGCTGTGGTGTGTGCGGATGATGGACGGTTACTCGGCCTGACACGAGGGGGACACCCTGTCCCCGGCTCCAGCATGGATGGACTCGTGGACACTGGCGGGCGAAGTAGCCAGTCACAGAACGACAAATGCTGCAGGAATCCACTCGTACAACGGTGAGCGGTAATCTAATCATGCAGAGAGCAGGGCAGGTGCCAGGGCTGGGGTGAGAGTGCTTAGTAGGGACAGATCTCGTTTTGCAGGATGAGAAAGCTGTGGAGACGGGGGGGGGGGGGGGGCGCTACACGACTCTGAGAATGCGTTTAATGCCACTCACCTGTACACTTAAAAATGGTTAAAACGGTACATTTTGTGTGTATTTTACCACACACACGATCCAGCGGATAGGGGTCCCGTCTCCCCAGATCAGTTGTCCCCGTGGTGCAATGACCCTGCCCAGAGCCGTCCACTAGGGACAGTGGTCTGGCTGGAGGGTGGCTCCCTTGCTTGCTGGCCCCATGGCCCTGGACTGCTCACCTGTGAAGTGGGTCCCTGCCTCTCCTCAGCACGAGGTTCCGAGGAGGGTAGAGGTGTCTCCCAGCAGGTGTCCAGGGGCTGATCTGGCTTCCAGGAGCCGAGTTCCCCTGCAGATGCCCAGGGCACTGGGAGATGGAACCAGGCAGCATTCGGAGCCTGGAGGTGAGAGGAGCACGCCCCCCCGCCCCCCACCGTGGCGGGCACAGCCAGCCGCTGGCAGGTGCAGCCAAGCCCCACCTTGTTCCAGGGCCCGTGGTGGCTGAGGGCAAGCTCCCAACTCTTCTGTGACTCAGTTTCCCCATCCATAGACGGCGATGATGATGCCCAAGTGCTGACCTTGGGGCTGCCACAGGGACGAGTGAGGGTGATTCCCGTCACATGGCACTGTGCCTGGCACAGGGGGATTAGCCAGCACCTTGTCACAGAACCTGGCATGTGCGCGTGGGAAGCGATGTTGTCTGAAGTCGTTTTTATCTGAAAAATGGAGACCCCATGCATTCACGTATTGTTTCTTCCAAAATATTCTGAGTACCTGCCCTGTGGACCTGATGCCCCTGGACAGAAAGGATAGGGCAGGAGGTGAAGTGAGGCGTCTGAGAGCAGGGGCAGAGCCCGTGAGGCCAGCAGCTTTGGGAGAGGCAGCACCTGAGGGAGGGCAGAGGAGCAGTGCAGGCGGGCTCGGGCAGAGATGGCCTCGTGGGCTCAGCTCTGCTTGGCTCGCGGTCCCGGTGCACAGCCTACCTGCAGGCGGGTTCTGTGCGGCCCACGCACGGAGCAAAATGGTTTAGCGTCAGCTGCCAGCGTTACACATCAGGAGGCAGGCGGCTGACTGTGTTGTGTGCTTGGCAGGGACTTCCTGCCATGTTTGTCCAAGTGCCATGGTTGTCTCCAAAGTCAGCCGAGTCGGGTGAGCAGAGGACTGGGACTGGGCATTTGGCAGCGGAGTTGGGGTGGGGTGGGGAGTGGCCTCCAGAGCTCTGTGCTTGCCGTGGGGACACCTGAGACGGGGAATCTCCTCCAGCTGGTGTCCATGAGTCCAGCCCCCACAAATCCCCCTGGTGAGTCACATAGGACATGATGATGGTGACCAGGGGCCCTTGAAGACTATGTGGGACAGAGTGTAGCTGAGCAACAAAAAAATCTTTTCCTTTCATCTGCTGAGGTCCGGGTTTGCTTGTTACTGCAGCAGAACCCAGACGGTCCTGACTGCTCACACATTTCACTCAGGTATGGGCATATTTGGGTTTTCTAGAAAAAAGTAGGAGCTCTGGCCACGTGGGCCCAAGCTCCTGCATGGCAACCACTGGCTGGACTGAGTGGCGGCTTCATTTGGGGGCAGGGTCACTCTGCTTTGCCTCAGTTTCCCCTTGGTGCATTCTCTCATGCTACCACTCTGCATTAGCATTCGTTTCCCCAAAGGGCCTCTGCCTCTGAGTCTCCCCGTGACTGTGAGCTCCTTCTCCATGGAGGGCCTTAGACCCAGCCCCCCTGGTGTATGGGAGGCTGTTACCTTCTATGGACGCTTGCATTCAATGCTTGGCAGCCTGGCGGGGACTGGTGTTCATGATGCATCTGCTGACTAAGAAGCCCTATTCTCAAGGAATGACATCAGGGGGTTGGAGCCCCCCAGCATGGAAGCCTGACCACACACTCTGTTGGCCACAGTGGGAAGATTTTGTTCTAATGGCTCCTAGGCATTAGAGGCATTAGAGTAAGAGGCTCAGGGATGGGGTGAACGGATCAAAGGTACACGGCTAGCGAAGCCCAAGCCAGCACTCACCTTTACTCACAGGGTTTCCTTGTGCGGCTCCCCAGGGGAACTCCAAGCTCTCCTGGCTTCTCCACCTGCTTTCCTCAAGGGTCATCGGGCTTCCTACGGTTTTCTTTATTTTTTTTCAGGGTTTAACATATGTTTGGGGCTTTTTGTTTTTGTTTTTTAATTTAAATTTTAGTTAGTTAACATGTGGTGCAATAGTGGTTTCAGGAGTAGAACTCCATGATTCATCACTTACATACAACACCCAGTGCTCATCCCAACAAGTGCCCTCCTTCGCACCCATCCCCCATCATGTTCTCAGCTTGTTCTCTATTGAGAACAACCCTCAGCTTGTTCTCTATTGTTAAGAGTCTCTCATGGTTTGTTTCCCTCTCTTCTCTATTTCCGCCCCTCCCATATAGTCATCTGTTTTGTTTCTTAAACTCCACATATGAGTGAAATCATATGGTATTTGTCTTTCTCTGATGGGCTTATTTCACTTTGCCTAATACATTGTAGCTCTATCCACATCATTGTAAATGGCAACCTTTCATTCTTTTTCATGGCTGAGTAATATTCCATTATATATATACATATACCATACCTTCTTTATCCATTCATCAGTCAGTGGACTGTACTCTCTCCACAGTTTGGCTATTGTTGATAATGCTGCTATAAACATTGGGGTGCATGTACCCCTTGGATGAAAGACCTAAATGTGAGACAAGATTTTCAAAGAATACTTGGTCTTACACCTTTCCAGAAGAGAAATCACCCCGTATGCTTCCACCAACTGGCTGTTTGTCCAGCTACGAGTGGATATTCACTCCCTTTGGAAAGCCTATTTCATTACACTTCCATCTTAACATTTTAGGAAGGAAAATATATCAGACCAAGAGAATGTGCCTCTCCCAGGGTGCCCACCTCAAGCAGAGGGAAGGAATCACAGCAGGCACCATAAATCTCCCCTGAATGAGTCCTATCGGCCATCACCACAGTGACTCAAGCCCACGCCCCTGAAAGGCAGACATTCAGATCCTCCTTTTGCTGACCAAGAAAATAAAGCAGAAGGAGGTGGAAAGACTGGACCAAACACATCCAGTGTGTCGGGGCCAAAGCCCGGGAGGCGAACCTTCTGCTTCCGAATCCAACATTTCTCTGCCTCTGGCCTGATGAAGCCTCCCTTCCATTCCTAGGAATCAGGAGAAAAGATTCAGGGTCCATTCTCGACTCTCCTATGTATCATAACTATGAGACCTGGGGCCAATTCATGGATTCTGTGTCCGTGATTGGGGCAAGCACCCGCTCCTGATGGGGGAGAGCAGTGACGACCAGGTGAGGCTCATGCATGGATAGTCATAACTGCTCGCTCACAACCCTGGCTTCCTCCTAGAGCTACTTCACGTGAGAAGTAGGCTCTTCCTGGTGAGGAGCCGGAGGAGAAACCTGCCCCTCCCTCAGCTTCCTTCTCTGGGATTCAAGCATCCTTCTGCTTACTCTGGAAACGAGCATGCCCACGGGAGAGCCCGGTTCAAATGCAGGCTGATCGGCACTGGGAAGGGGAAGCCCAGTTGTCTGGGGCCATCAGGCTGGGGAGCACCAGGATGGCCGGGATGCTGAGCCTCCTCCCTCCCTCCCTTCTTTCCTTTCTTTTCCGATTATTTTTTATTGTAGACAAACACATATAAAATTTACCATTTTAACTATTTTAAGAGACAATTCAGTGATGGCGTTAAGTACATTTGCAGGGTTATATGACCATCGCTGTGACGCACCCACAGAACTTCTTCATCGTCCCTAAGAGAAACCTGCCATCCCTGTCTGCCAGCCCTTGGTGACCACCATTCTACTCTCTGCCTGAATTTCCCTATTCTAGGGGCTTCGTCTATGTAGAATCAGAATACGTGCCCTTTTGCGACTGGCTTACTTCACTTAGCGGTGACACCTTGAGGTTCATCCACGTGGTAGCAGGTATCAGAATTTCCTTCCTTTTAGTGATATCCCTTTGTACGCATGTATCGTGTTTTGCTATCCAATCACCTGGTGGTGGACACCTGGCTTGCTTCTACCTTTTGGCTTGTGAATAAAGCTTCAATGAACATGGCTACCCAAGCATGTGCGTGAGTCTTTCAGTTTGAGTATGTACTGAGAAGTGGGATGGCGGGATCATATAGTAACTCTATGCTTAACTTTTTGAGGGACCACCATCCTGTTTTCATTTGACTTCCAATCAGTAATGTGTGAGGGTTCTAGCTTCTCCACACCACCACCAACCACACTTGTTATTTTCTGTGTGTGCGTGTTTTACTATAGCCGTCCCAGTAGATCGAAGGTGATATCTAATTGTGGTTTTGACTTGCGTTTATCTGATGACTAATTGATGTTGAATGTTTTTGCATGTGTTGTTTGGCCATGTGTGTGTCTTTGAAAAATAGATCTACTCATTGCCCATTTTTGAATTCAGTTGTTTGTTTTTTGTTGTTGAGTACTAGGAGTTCTTTGTGTTTTTTTGATATTAATTCCTAATCAGATGATTTGGAAATATTTTCTTCCATTCTGTGGGTTGTCTTTTCACTTTCCTAATTTTGCCTTTTGATGCACACACACAAAAAGTCCTACTTAGTTTTTCTTTTGTTGCCTGTGCTTTGGGAGAGATATCCAAGGTATCATTGCTGTATCTGATATCATGAAGATTATTCCCTATGTTTCTTACTAAGAGCCTTATACTTTCAGCTCTTATGTTTAGGTCTTGATCTGCTTTGAGTTAATTTTTGTATATAGGGTAAAGGAAGAGTCTTTTGTATGTGTATAAGCAGTTTTCCTACCACCATTGGTTGAAAAAAACTGTCTTTTCCCCATTGAATGGTCATGACTCCCTTTTTGGAAATCATTTGGCCATATATGTGAGGGTCTATTTCTGGATCTCCATTCTATTCCATCACTCGATATGTCTATCTTTATGCCAGATCATACTGTTTTTATCACTGTGGTTTTTTTAGTAAGATTTGAAATAAGGAAGTGTGAGTCCTCCAACTTTACTCTTCTTTTTTAAGATTCTTTGGCTATTTAGGCTTACTTGAGACTCCATATGAATTTTAGGGTAGGTTTTTTTTTTAATTTCTGAAAAACAAGTGCTGTAGAGATATTGATAGAGATTGCATCGAATCTGTAGATCCTTTTGGTAGTATTGTCACCTTGACAATTTAAGTTTCCTGATCCATGAACATGGGATATCGTAACATTGATGTTTGCTTTAATTTCTTTCAGCCATGTTTTATAGTTTTCTGTGTACAAATTGTTTGTATACTTTGTTAAATTTATTCCTAAGCATTTTATTCTTTTTGATGCTGTTGTAGATAGAATTATTTTTGTAATTCCCTTTTTATCATTAGTGTACAGAAATGCAACTAATTTTGGCCTGTTGATTTTGTATCCTGCAACTTTTCTGGATTCATTGATTAGCTCTGACAGCTTTGTTTGTGTATAGATTCTTTAGTGTTTGTACATATAACATGTACATAAATGTGTCATATTTGGACATAAATAACTTGACTTCTTCCTTTCCAATTTTGACTGTTTTTCTTTTTTATTCTTTTATTTCTTTTTCTTGCCTTTTTTATGTTGAACAGGGTGGTGAGAGTGGGTAATTTTGTCCTATTCCTGATCTTAGAGGAAACCCTTATACTCTTTTACATTTGAGTATTAGATAAGTTGTGGGTTTTTCATACACAATCTTTCATGTTGAGGAAATTCCATTCCATTCTTCATTTATTGAGTATTTTTAATCATCAAGGAGTATTGGATTTTTCTACATTGATTGAGATGATCATGTAGTTTTTCCTGTCATTCTATTAATGTAGGGTATTGCATTGATTGATTTTCATATGTTGAACTTCCCTTGCCTTCCTGGGATAAATCTCATTTTGTCATAGTAATAATTATTTTGATATGCTGCTGGATTTGGTATGCTAGTATTTTGATGAAGATTTTTGCACTTATATTCATAAGGGATATTGGTCTGTAGTTTTCCTCTTTTGTAGTGTATTTGTTTGGCTTTGGTATCAGGGTAACGCTGGCTTCATCAAATGAGTTAGGAAGTATTTCTTCTCTTAAATTTCTGAAAGAGGTTGGGGAAGATTGGCATAATTCCTCTTTAAATGTTTGTTAGAATTCACAAGGAAGCCATCTGGCCCTGGATATTTCTTTATTGGGAGATTTTAAACCACTGATTCAATTTCCTTACTAGCTATAGTCCTATTCAGATTTTCTATTTCTTCACAAGTCAGTTTTGGTACATTGTGTGTTTCTAGGAATTAGTCCATTCTTCTAGGTTTCATCCAATGTGTTGGTATGTAATTGTTCACAGAATTCTTTTAAATTCTAATTCTTATAATTCTATTCATTTCTGCAAAATCAGTGATATCCTCACTTTCATTTCTGAATTTGAAAGCCATACCTTCACTCTTCTCTGTCAGTTTAGCTAAAGGTCTGTCAATTTGGTTGACAGAACAACTTTTAGTTTCATTGATTTTTCTCTATTTTGTTTCTATTCTGTAGTGTATTTATCTCTACCTTAATGTTTATTATTTCATTCCTTCTTCTCACATTGGGTTTAATTTGTGTTTCTTTTTCTAGTTTTTTAAGGTCTGGGGTTAGGTTATTGATTTGAGATCTTTTTTCAATGTACGTATTCACTGCTATAAATTTTCCTGTCAGTCCTGCTTTCTCCATGACCCATAAATTTTGGTATGTTGTATTTTTTTATTTTATTCATCTCAAGGTATTTTCCTATTTTCCTTTTTTTTTTTTTATCATTGGTTGTTTAGGAGTAAGTTGTTTAATTTTAACATATTTGTGGATATTCCAGTTTTCCTTCTGTTATTGACTTCTAGTTTCATTCATTGTGATCAGTAAAGATATTTGTATCATTTTAATTTTTTTAAATGTGTTGGGACTTGTTTTGTGGCCCAACTTATTTTGTGGCTCTCTCTCTGTGTGGCTTAACCTTCCTCTTAGCATGTTCTATCATGGAGAATGTTCCATGTCTACTTGAGAAGGACATGCATTCTGCTGTTGTTGGGTGGAGGGTTCTGTACATGTCTTATAGGGCTAATTGGCTTATAGTGTTGTTCAAGTCCTCTATTTCCTATTTATGTTCTGCCTGGTTGTTCCGTCCACTATTGAAAGTTGGGTATGACATCTCCAACTATTATTGTTGAGTTGTCTGTTTCCCTTTGATTCTGTCACTGCTTCATATATTTGGAGGCTCTGTAGTTTGGTGCATATATGTTTACAATTATTTTATATTCTTTGTGAATTGACTCTTTCATCAATATATAATGTAATGTCCTTGCCTCTTATAATAGTTTTTGACCTAAAGTCCATTTGTGATATCAGTATAGCTACCCCAGTTCTACTTTGTCTACTATTTGCATGAAATATCTCTTCATTCTGACTTTTGATCTATTTGTATCTTTAGATCTAGAGTGAGTCTCTTGTGACAGTATATAGTTAGATCACTTTTCTATTCATTCTGTTGATTTTCCCAGTGTTCAATGATCTTATATTCGAATGACCTTTTGCATAGAAAACCACCCCAAACTTTGTGGTTTAATACAAGAAGAATTTTATTATTCCCACAGATTCTGTGGATCAGAAATTCAAATGGCACAGTGGGGACAGCTTGTCTCTGTTCCACAGTGTCTAGTGCTTCAGCTGGGAAGATTCAAAGAGTTTTATGCGACTGAAACAGCTACAGGCTGGACGAGAAGATGGCATGCTGCTGTCAACAGTGCTGGGAAGGCTGGGGTACAGGCCCTGTGGGGACTGTCAACTGCTGTGGCTTTCTGTGTGGCTGAAGCTTCCTCTTAGCATGGTGGCCTCAAGGGATGAGACTTTTTTCGTGGCAGACCAGGGATCCAAGGTGGGTGTTCCAGCGAGCAAGGTGGAAGTCACATGGCATCCTGTGACTCGGACTCAGATTCTAAGACTTTCCCCAAGTTATTTTCTGGAAGCTTTACAGTTTACATTTTACATGTAAATCTATGATCCCTTTTTGAGCTGGTGTTTGTATCAAGCATGCAGTTTAGGTCGGGTTTCTTGTTTGCCTGTGTAGGTCCCATCCTCAGAGGCCATTTGTGGAAAGGCTCTTTTTCCTCCTTTTGCATAGTTGGCAGCCCTTCCCCCCACCACCCCGCCTCGTGGTGGGGCTCCTTCTGGGCTCCCTGCTGTGCCCTGTTGAAGTCTGTGTCTGTACCCCGCCCCCCATCATCATCCAGTCCTTTTTGCTGTGGCTACAGAGAGACCTTACTGTGGGACCAGGGGCTCCTCCGGTGTCATTCTGCCTGCTCACAGCCACTAGCTGCCCGGGGGCTCATGCCCTCCATGTACATTCTGGAATGAGCTTATTTACATGGACCAAAAATCTACTTGGAGTTTTTATAGGAATTGCATCAATACTATATGTCAGTTGAGACTGACTTTACCATGCTGAGTCTTTAAATTCATGAGCATGGTATGGCTCTCTGTTTAGTTAGGTCTTTTGGGGGTTTTAAAATCAACATACTGTAATTGTCAGATCCTGTACATTTTTGTTACACTTTATAACTTTTGGGGGGGCATGTAAATGATATATCTTTAATCTCTATGTTCACATATTTATTGGTAGTATATAGCAGTGTGGTTGATTTTTTTATGTGTTGGTCTTGTGTCCTCTGGCCCCACTGAGCTCACTTAGTGCTAAGACATTTTTTTGTATATTCCTTTGAGTTTTCCACATAGACAGTCATGTCATCTGCAAATAGGGAAGTTTTAAATTCTTCCTTTCCAATCTGTGTGCCTTTTCCCCCTTGCCTTAAGGCAGCGGCTAGAACCTCCAGGACTATGTGAAGTGATCATGGTGGTTGTCCCCAAATTTAGGGGCAGAGAACCCAGCCCTTCACCATGAAGTATGATGTCAGCTGTAGAGTTTTTGTAGGCATTCTTGGGCAAGCTGAGGGGGTTCTCCCTCTATTCCTAGTTCCTTAAGTTTTTATCATGAGTGGGTTTTGGATTGTATCAAATGTTTTTTCTGTTTCAATTGATGTGATCATTTGACTTTTCTCCCTTAATCTTTGGATGCAGTGTATTACATTGATTTTAGAATACTGAACCAGCTTTGTATTCCCAGAATAAATCTCACTTGGTTATGGTGTGTAATGTTTTGTGTCATAATGCTAGATTCAGTTGGCTCATATTTTGTTGAGAATCTTTGCATCTGAGTTTGTGAGAGATCTTGGTCTATTGTTTTCCTTCCTTCCTTTTTTTGAAGCAGTCCTTGTCTGATTCTGGTGTCGGGAAAGTGATGGATCTTCTAACAGAAGTTGAGAAGTACTCCCTTCTCTATTTTCTGAGCCACATTGAGTAGACATGCTTTCCATTCTTCTTTAAATGTTTGTTAGAATTCTCTAGCAAAACATCTGGGTCTGGAGACATTTTTCTCAGGAGCTTACAAATTACCAAGTCAATTTGTTAAAGATTATAGGATTATATAGTTGGTCTCATTTATCTGGTTGAGTTTTCATTGTTTGTGGTATTTGAGAAAATACTCTCTTGTTTTTTCTCTCCATTTCTTCTCAGTTGTTGAATTTAGGAGGCTCAAGCTGTTTGTAAAACTCCCCATCATCATGTGAGTGGTTTCAGGACTTTTATAGTGGTAGTGCCCTTTTCGTTCCTGGTGTTGGTTACTGGTATCTGTTCTCTTGCTCTCTTGGCACCTTTAGTCTTGCTAGATAGAGGATTATCTTTTTTTTTAAGTGGTATCAATCTTTTTTTTTTTTGAGAGAACAACCGAGTGCGAGTGGGAGAGGGGCAGAGAGACAGGGAGACACAGAATCTGAAGCAAGCTTCGGGCTCTGAGCTGTCAGCACCAAGCCCAAACGCGGGGCTCATACTCACGAGCTCTGAGATCATGACCTGAGCCGAAGTCAGACGCTTAACCAACTGAGCCACCCAGGCGCCCCTGATTTGTACCTTTAAAATTTTATTTTTATTTTATTTATTTATTTATTTATTTTTTGAGAGAAGGGAAGATATGGGGAGGGGCAAAGGAAGAGAGAGAGAATCCCAACCAGGCTCCACACCTAGTGTGGAGTCCAACATGGGGCTCAATCTCAAGATTTTGAGATCACAACCTGAGCCGAAATCAAGATCAGATGGTTAACTGACTGAGTCACCCAGGTGTCCCAAGGATTATCTGTTTTATTGGTTTACTCAAAGAATCAGCTTTTTTTCCATTAAATTTCTATATTGTTTTCCTGTTTAATTTTTTATCAATCTCTAAGCTTTATTTTTAAGTTAAAAAATTTTTAATTGAAGTGTAGCTTATGTGTGATATTAAATTAGTGTCAGGTGTACAATATAGTACAACAATGATTCAACAATTATCCATGTTATGAAATGCTCACCATGTAAGTGCATTACAATATTATTGGCTGTATTCTCTATGCTGTACTTTTCACCTCATGACTTATTTATTTTATAACTGGAAGTCTGTACATCTTTTTTATAAATTTATTTATTTATTTTGAGAGAGAGAGAATGAGCTCTCTCAAAGGGGCAGAAAGGGCATGGGACAGAGGATCTGAAGCAGCTCTGTGTTGACAGCGGAGATCCCAATGTGGGGCTCAAACTCATGAATTGCGAGATCCTGACCTGAGCTCAAGTCAGATACTTAGCCGACTGAGCCACCCAGGCACCCCTGGAAGTCTGTACATCTTAATCCCCTTCACCTAGCTCACCCACGTTTCTTTGGCAACTGCCAGTTTGTTCTCTATGAGTCTATTTCTTTCTCTCTTTTTAGTTGTTACTTCTTTGTTCGTTTTGTTTTGTTTTGTTTTTAGATTCCACATATAAATGAAATTATATGGTATTTGTCTTTCTCTGTCTTGCTTATTTCAATCAGCACAATACCTTCTAGGTCCATATTGTCACAAATGACAAGATTATATCTGATAAGGGGTTAATATCCAAAATATATAAAGAATTCATACAACTCAACACCAAAAACAAAACAAAACAAAACCAGATAATCCTATTAAAAATGGGCAGAAGATATGAACAGACGTTTCTCCAAAGAAGACATCCAGATGGCTAACAGACACATGAAAAGAAGCTCAGCATCACTCATCATCGGGGAAATACAAATCAAAACCACAGTGAGATACTACCTCACACCTGTCAGAATGGCTACACTCAACAACACAAGAAACAACAGGTGTTGCAAGGATGCGGAGAAAGGGGAACCCTCTTGAACTGTTGGCAAACTGGTGCAGCCAATTTATGTATGTTCAATATATTTTGAATATATTGTGAAGTGTAGAAAACTTAATTCCTTTTAGGTTCATTACCTGTCCCATTTAGAAAAACAGATGTTAAGTATTTCTTCTTCGTACGTTGAGCACCACACCGGATTACAATTTTTGCTTCACTCATCAAATATGACTTAAAAACTAATGAGAAGGTAGTTTATTACATTTGCTTCTATTTTTAGCCATTTCAATGTTGTTCTTTCCTTTCCGACATTACGAACTTTTGTTGTTCTCAGCTGCTAAGTTGGGGTAATTTGTTTCACAGCCACAGCTGACTGCCACAGATGAGGGGAGGGAGGAGTGCTCTGGGCATGGGGAAGAGTCTTAGCAAAGACCTGGTGACGGGGCCAGGTCTGGGACAGCCTTGCGAACATGTCATGGGATGAGGCCAGAGCAGCTGGTGCGCCTTCCTGACCAGCCCGGCCCCCAGAAACCCTCCCTACACAGAGCGGTTGGGGTGACATTTCTCAGAGGAAGCTCTGATGGTGCCTCTCCCCTGGCTTTCACATGTGTCAGGGAAGCGTCTACCCTGCGTGCAGAACGGGGGCATCCGGTTGGCCCTCCCCAAGCTGCCTCTTGTTTATGTTGTGTTTTGTTTTTTCTGGGTTCCTCATTTACAGCCACCAGATGTTGGCTGCTTTCAGACGCGCTGGCTGGCGCTCCTGGGGTTCTGCAGAGAGACGCTGCCCAGTGATGCAGAGAGTTATAAATGAGTCCATTAAGGGAGGTGGATTTGCTAAAAGGTTGTCTCCGTTCCACCTGGTCCTAAGCAGTCCTCATGTGATGGATGGTTTCAGAGCCTCGGACACGTCTTAAAGCTCAGCGCAGTCTTAATGCCTCAAAAGTTTCCAATTAAAGTCAAATGGCTCTTGGCAAAGTCCAAGGCATTTTCACTAACTAAAATAAATACCTGGGCAAGCTCCATGGTTTATGCCTTCTTCACGCGGTTGAGGATAAACAGCTAGAGGCTGGGGTTAGAGGCGTGTCAGGGACAGGAGGCCCAGCCAGCCTACAGAAGTCACCGAGAGCCCCAAGCCCCTGTGGGCCCAGCAGGGAGTCGCGTCCTCACAGGGATGGGATGACAGGACTCCTGAGCCCAGAGGAGCTGAAACCAAGGTCAGAGGCAGGCATGAGCAGGGGCCATGTGGAGCGGGGCGGTGGGCAGGAGGAAGGGGCCCACAGTTAGCCCTGGCTCGGCTCCCTCCTGCCCAGAGCCTGCCTGCACTGCCCCCTAGCCCCCTCCCGGGCCAGGGGCCGAACAGGTGTGTGAAATCTCCCTCGTGCGGAGCCCACGGGCACGCCAGTCAGTACCACCTGCTTGGCCACCTCCCAGTGTGGGCGGGCCCTCCGCCTGCCCTCTAGAATGCCTCAGCCTCTCGCCTCCTTCTTGCCCCTCTGGCTGGGGGCCTCTCGGCCACCCCATCACCCCAGGGCACACGCAGGGTCACTTCTGCAGCAGCTGGACTCTTGGGGCGCTGTGAGGCCGGGTGCGGCTCAGGAGAGCCAGCGTCCCATCCTGGAATCACGGTGACCCTGCCTTGGAGGGGTGAGCAGGCACACCCTGGACACCTCCACAGGAGGGCCGCTCCTACCCCCTCTCCTGGTCCCAGGGATTCCTCTCTTCTTCCTCCATGAGGCTCCACTGCCCACTGCATAGATGGGCCTCTGAGGGCACTGGGGGCTCCCCACGGACACCCCCAGACAGTGGCAGCTGCTGCTCCTCAGTGCCAAGGAGCATGGAGAGTCCCGACTGAGCCCCTGTTCTGTGATGGCCGCCGTCTCAGGTGCTCCTGAGGTCTTGGAGCAACATGGTCACCGCCTCTTCCAGGGGACAAGGACTGAACCCTGGCTCCAGCCTGCCGGCCTGACCCCAAAACCTGCCCTCATCGCCCAGCCCCTCATGCTACAGCCTGGAGCCCCCGAGACCTCAGTGTCCTTGCGGGATGGCCTTTCGGGGCCTGCCCCACGCATCCCCAGAGCAGGAAGACAACAGGAGCCCAGGCCGGGACCCCGAGGGCATCACAGAGAACACAGTGGTGGTTCCAGAGGAAGGCGGCGGCTGTGGGTGTTACGGCAAGAACGAGCATGAAAAACACGGTCTCGTTTCCTCACCATGGAGCCGTTGGTCAGATCCGCCAATGGGGTTATTCTGTGATGTTGGTGAGCAGTATTCTGGCAGTTATGAAAAGCATGGGACACGGACCCCAGAGTCTGAGGGCCGGGGAGCCGAGGGCGTGGAGCAGCACAGACCCCCACCTCTCACCAGGCGGGTGGACCTGCCCAAGGCACCTGGATCGCCGGTTCAGCATCAGTGGGCAAGACTGAGCGAGGCCCGTCCTGCTCCTGGGCGAGTGTCTGTGCACCAGCACCGCGACCCTGGCAAAGGAGCGTCCCCAAGACCTTTCTCGTGGCAGCAACGCTGTGGGGCAGCCACGTGTCCCGTGACCAGAGAATGGACACACTGCTTGTATTCACACAATGAAAACAGTAGGGCCTCGAGCACGAGTTCATCACAGCTCTGTGCTTGGCCATCCAAGGGGGCGAGTCACAGAAGGATGTGTTCAGTGAGTCTAGGAGCAAGAAGTCTGCATGCGGGTGGGATGGTGGACGGCGGTCGGGGGCGCACGCTGGGTGCTGAGATGCGGGTGCAGGAAAGGAGGAGGCTGACACAGTGCTCCGCGCGGGTCATGGGGGGCGGGGCGGTACCTGGAGGCCCTGAGGGACCGGCAGCACTCATTTTCTCTACGCCTCACACACTTCACAGGTAATCACTTCTGCCAACAGTGTGGTCACAAGTAGTCTCTGAAGCTGTCTGGAGACAGCCCCCTGCTCCTGCCCACCTGTGGCTGTCTGTCTGCGCCCCAGGCGGGGTTCCACGCCCCCCACTGCCCAGTTGTGCTGGCCCCAGGTGCTGGTGTCTGTACTCCAGGTCGTCCTCAGCTCATCCCAGGCACGTGCTCCTCCCTGCCCAGCTCCTGCCCTCCCCAGCCACCCCGCCACAGGTGTCCTGGTGGCTTGCGGTTACCAGTGTGGACAGAGGCATTGGCGGTCAGATCCCTGCCTGGCGCCCTCTGCCCTCTTGCCCTGGATGCAGCCTCCACCTGACCTGGCCAGCTTCTCCTCTGTGGAGCCGGTCCCTCTTCTCTGTGGAGGGCTCTGCAGTTGGGACACCGCCTGGGGGCTCCCCCAGCACGGGGTGGCTGTGACTCTAGGGACACAAGAGGGTCAGTCTCCAAGGCGCGGACAGTCCTGACCCCTGGAACCTCAGGATGTCAGTTAAGACGAGGTCACACCGGAGCAGGAGGGGCCTCATCCCACATGACTGGTGTCCCTCTGAGAAGGAGACGTGGCCACTGACGCAGAGGACAGGCGCCAAGTGATGACTGAGGAGATCAGAGTGAGGCCGCCAGCCACGCCTGGGGCCACCGGAGTGGGAGGGGCAGGAAGGAGCCTCCCTGGAGAGAGCAGAGAGAGTGGACACCTGTCCTTGGAGCCGCCTGTCTGCTTCCGGCAGCCGTGGGGGCCGCACACACGGGGTATCGTCCCAGAGTGAAGACAAAACACCTGCAAAACCATCACCCAGAGGAGATGCAGCTATGCTTCTGACGGCCACCCCTCTAGCAGTTCCTGTGCACAGAGTCGGCGCTGACGGACGGCGCTCTGACACCTGCTCTGACACGGACCTGCACGTGCGGGTCTGCAGGACCTTTTACGTGGAACAGACTTCCACAAAGCCCTTTAGCAGGGTACTCGGGTCATTCCCTTGTCCCCCTTCCTCCTGCCTCTCCCCCTCTCCCCTCCCCCCTCTTCCCTCCCCCCTCTTCCCTCCCTCCTCTTCCCTCCCTCCTCTTCCCTCCTCCTCTTCCCTCCCTCCTCTTCCCTCCCTCCTCTTCCCTCCCTCCTCTTCCCTCCCTCCTCTTCCCTCCTCCTCTTCCCTCCTCCTCTTCCCTCCTCCTCTTCCCTCCTCCTCTTCCCTCCCTCCTCTTCCCTCCCTCCTCTTCCCTCCTCCTCTTCCCTCCTCCTCCCTCCTCTCCCTCCTCCCTCCTCTCCCTCCTCTCCCTCCTCTCCCTCCTCTCCCTCCTCTCCCTCCTCTCCCTCCTCCCTCCTCCTCTCCCTCCTCCCTCCTCCTCTCCCTCCTCCCTCCTCCTCTCCTTCCTCCCCTCCCTCCTCCTCTCCCTCCTCCTTCCTCTCCCTCCTCCCTCCTCCTCTCCCTCCTCCCCCCTCCTCTTCCCTCCCCTTTCTTCCTCCCTCCCTCCTCCTCTCCCTCCTCCCTCCTTCCTCCCTCCCCCTCCCTCTTCCCTCCCCTTTCTTCCTCCCTCCCTCGTCCTCTCCCTCCTCCCTCCTCCCTCCCCCTTCCTCCTCCCTCCCTGCCTCTTCTTTCCCTCCTGCCTCCTCTTCCTCCCTCTTGCCTCCCTCCTGCCCCCCTCCTCCCCTTTCCCTTCCCCCTCCCCCTCCCTCCTCCCTCCTCCCTCCCCCCTCCCACTCTCCTCACTCCCTCACTCAAATCTCCTGACACTGTAAAGAAATGAGAAAACACAGACCTTTCTGATCACAAATGTTTTAAAATGCCTGCGTAGTAATGACTGGTGAGTATGTGTATTGGCGAGCAGAGGGCAATCTTTCTTGTCTTAAATGAGAAAAAGTCATAGGAAAAATGGGCTTTGTGTTGTCAAACATTAGCCTGAGCAGACACTCTCTGAGAGCTGGACCCCAAGGCCTTCCTGAGACCAAGTGCATTTGTCCTGAAGGAGTGTGTTTAACGTCAGCACCCTGAGGAGCTTGGCCGAGGAGAGTCCCGAAGGCCAAATATTTACACAGCCAACCCCAACGCCCGTGGACCTGACCTCATATGACGCGGTGATAAACGGGACGATGGCTGTGTCTGACATGCACTGCTGGGCAGTGGAAGTGGGGCCCCGGCTCCCGGAGGCAGGGGCTCTGGCCAGGGGGAGGGCCTGGTGCAGGTGGATGTGCGTCGGCACTGACTGCAGCCACCTCCGAGGCCCAAGTGGCCTGACGTAGGCCACAGCAGCACTCAGCCCCCCCGTGGAGTATAGTCAGGAATGCGTGTGGACCCCTCTGCCTGCAGATCTCTCAGCGGCAGTAGGGCCGGGGGCCTGTGTCCACCGTTGAGGTCTTGGCAAAGAGTCACCGCGCCCTGACCAGGGTGAAATGAGGCAGTGGGAGCTTCCAGGCAAACAGCCAAGCCAACAGGAGGTATCAGAGGTGCCCTCTCTCCCTCCCAAATTTGGAAGCCCCTGGCTCGTGGAGGGCTGATGAGTGACTGTTGTCTGGTCCACCACCTGGCACCTGTCCCCATCCATTTGGACCTCAACAGCCTACCACCAGCTGCCAGCACCTGCGTCTCCACCTGGGGCCACCTGCCCCCAGGGCCCTGCCCTGCCTGGGGGAGGCCAGCCAGCAGAGCCTGTGGGTGAATGCCCAGGACCAGCCCTCAGCCCCTGACTGGCTCCCTTTCCTCTGTCCCGTCCCCTGAGGTTGGCTGCCTCGCATGTTCCCCCAGGGCTTCCGGGATTCTTGGGCAGGGGAGAGGCCCACTGCCGTGGCGCTAACCCTTACATCACGCCTGAGTCTGCCTGCCTTCCTCCCCTGCCTTCCGTCCCTTTCCCGTTCTGTGCTGCCTGGATCATCTCTCAAGCTGCTCGCCCTGTAATTTCTGTCCATGACTCTGCTGAGGCAGCCTGAGGGACACAGCTCCTTCACTGAACCGACCAGACCGCGATTCCTCACAGCCTGTACCAGCTGCCTTCTCCGCAACCTGCACCCCATCTTTCCAGCTGTTCAAGTTCAGACTCCTGGCAACATCTTTGATCCCTTCCTTCCTGGCCCCCCACATTGGTGATGGATCAGCATCCCCAACGACCTGCTGGCTCTAACTTCAAAACATGTCCAGTGGCTTCATGTTCCATAATCGTATTTCTTTAAAATTATTATAAAGGAAAGACCATAAGAGAAAAGAAACATTGTATAAGAAAACAGTGGACTTCTTGTCAGAACCTGTGCAAGCCAGAGAGTAATGGAGACACATCTTTAAAGTACTGAAAGAAAAAAAAAATTGTCAATCTAGAGTCCTACACCCAGCAGAAATATATTTGAAAGTGAAGGCAAAGACGACACCAAATTCTCATTCGCTGCTGGTGGGAATGCAAAATGGTGCAGCCGCTCTGGAAGCCAGTTTGGCGGTTTCTCACAAATTGAGCGCGTTCTCACATACTATCCAGCAATCACTCCCCTAGGCACTTAACGACCTGAGAACTTATTTTCACACCAAACCCTGCACATCAATGTTTGTACCAGCTTTATTTCTAACTGCCAAAAACTGGAAACAACCAAGACGTCCTTCAGTAGGCGGATGGATCAGCAGCGGTCCATCCACACGGGGAATATCATCCAGCACTGACAAGGAATGGGCCGTCAAGCCATGCAAAGATATGGAGGAGTCTTGAATGCATAGTGCAAGGTGATAAAAGCCAATCTGAAGAGATAACGTGCTGTATGATTCCAACTATGTGACATCGTGGAAAGGCAGAGCTATAGAGGCAGTAATCAGAGGTCACGGGGCAAACAGCTCCCCTGAAGACTGGAGTATTGGGCAGATACATGGAATCACAGCTTGCCATGAGCTGAAGCCACACTAGAGCCCGCACCTGGGGGAGCACCGGGGGCAAGGGACCAGCTGCCAGGGCCCGAGCATGGGCTCGCGGAGAGATGCAACGTTCGCTTTTAGGAGTTCCTTCTCCCAGGCCCTCAGGATGAAGAGCAGAGGAGGGAAGGGGAAGGACAACCCAGAGCTCTCTGTTTCCCCTGACAGTGAAAAAATTATTAAACTTCCAGAAGATGACATAGGAGAAAAATCTCGATGACTTTGAGTTTGGTGAAGAGTCTTTAGATACAGTACGCAGGGATGGTCCATGAAAGAAAAGCATAGTAAGTTGGATTTCATTGATGTTAAAAACTTCTGATCAGTGGAAGACACTGTTCAGAGGAAAGAGAAGCACACACTCAGAGAAGACATTTGGAAAAAAGAAAAAAAAAAACAACCCACAGGGCGCCTGGGTTCCTTGGTCGGGTGAGCATCGGGACTCTTGACCTCAGCTCGGGTCTTGATCTTGGGGTCCTGGGTTCAGGCCCTGCGCTGGGCTCTGTGCTGGGCATAAAGCCTACTTAAAGAAACCCAGCAAACTGTTTTATAAAGGACTTGAGTCTGAAATACACAAGGAGCTCTTACAAGTCAACAGTGAGAAAACACACACCCCAGCTAAGAGAAAGGAGCAGAATATCAACACACGACTCACCAGAGAAGACGACAGATGGTGAAGAGGTGTGAGAACATGGTTAGAATCACACGTGATTCAGAGCTGCACCTTCAAAGAAGGAGACTCCACTGCTCACCCGCCAGAACGGCCAAACTCCAGAGCTCTGCCAGCACCACGGAGCGGCGAGAGTGCCCGGTCACGGCTGGTGGGGACGCAGACCCGAGCAGCTGCTTCGGAGGACAGTTTGGTGCTTTCTTAGAAGCCCAAACATCTCCTTTTCCTACAACCCAGCCATTGTGCTCCTCGATACTTTCCCCCAGCTTTATGGACATATTACTGACATATAACATATGTAAGTTTAAAACATACAAGGTGATGTTTTATTACATGTATGCATTGCAAAATGATTCTTACAATAAGGTTAGGTAAGACCTCCAGCCCCTCACATAAATGCCATTTATCTTTTGGTGGTGATAACATTTAAGATCTACTCTTTTAACACCTTTGAAGTATATAGTGCAGTGTTGTCGACTGCAGTCATCGTGCTGTACATTAGATCCCAAAAACTTAGCATCTTATAACTGAAAGTTTGTACCCTTTGAGCACCATCTCCCTCACTCTCAGCCTCTGGCAACCGCCATTCTGTCTGACTTATTTCACTTGGTGTAACTCCCTCACACTCCATCCACGTTGTTTCAAATGGCAAGATCTGCTTCATCTTTATGGCTGGATAATATTCCATTGTATACATATGCACTCAGCTTCTTTATCCGTTCATCCATCAGTGGACACAGGTGTTTCCATATTGTGGCTATTGTGAGTAATGCCGCGATAAACATGGGGGTACAGATATGTCTCCAAGGTAGAGACTTTATTTCCTCAAGATATATATCCAGAAGCAGGGTTGCTGGATCACATGGTAGTTCTATTTCCATTTTTTTTGAAGAACCTCCATACTGTTTTCCAGAGTGGCTGCACCCGTTTTCATCCCCACCAACAGTGCAACAAGGTTCCCCTTTCTCCATGTCCTCACCCACACCTGCTGTTCCTTGGGTTGTTGATTTTAGCCATGCTGAAAGCTGTGAGATGGTATCCCGTTGTGGTTTTGATTTGTATTTCCCTGATGAGGAGTGATGTTGAGCATCTTTTCAGTGTCTGTTGGCCATCTGGGCGTCTTCTTTGGAAAATGTCTCTTCAAGCCCTTTGCCCATTTTTTAATCTGATTTTGTTGTTGTTGTTGAGTTGAAGGAGTTCCTAATGTACTCTAGATATTAATCCCTTATCAGACAGACGGTTTGCAAACATTTTCTCCCATTCTGTAAGTTGTGTGTTCGTTCTGCTGGTCGTCTCTTTTGGACTGCAGAAGTTTTGTGGTTTGATGTGGTTCCACGTGTTTATTTTTGCTCTCACTGCTTCTGATTTGGTGTCCTATTCCAAAAAAATCTTTGCAAAGATTAGTGTCAGTGAGGCTTTCGCCTATATTTTCTTCTAGTTGTTTTACAGTTCTGGGTCTTACATTTAAGTTTTTAGTCCATTTTAAGTTAATTTTTGTGAGTTGTGTAAGACAGTGTTCCAACTGCATTCTCCTGTGTGCTTATCTGTTTCTCCCATCGTCATTTTTTGGAAAGACTATTATTTCCCCCATTGAGTCTTCTTGGCTCTCTTGTCAAATATTTGTTGACTATATGCATGGGTTTTGTGGGTCCCTCAATTATTTTATATTGGTCTGTTTTTATGTTTATGCCGGTACTATACGGCTTTGATTAGCATATAGCTTCATAATAAAGTTTAAAATCAGGAATTGTGATACCTTGAACTTTGTTCCTTCTCTGGATTGCTTTGGCTACTCTGTAGTCTTTGGTTGTTTTATATAAATTTTAGGATGTTTTTTCTATTTCTGTGGAAAATATTGGAACTTTGATAGGGATTACATTGAATCTATAGATAGCTTTAGGAAGTATGGAAATTTTAACAATATTCATTTTTCTGATCCACAAGCATAGCTTGTATTTATTTGTGTCTCTTAACATTTCTTTCATCAATATCTTGTAGTTTTTAGTGTAAAGATAATTCACCTCCTTGGTTAAATTGATTTCTAAGTATTTTTTTGGATATTATTATAAATGAGATTGTTTCCTTTATTTCTTTTTCAGAGAGTTTGTTGTTAGTGTATAGAAATGCAATTGACTTTTGTGTGTTGTTTTTGTATCTTGCAACTTTACTGAATTTGTTGATTAGTTGCAATTGGTTTTTGTGGAGTCTTTAGAGTTTTCCATCTAAAAAAATCATAATATCTTCAGACAGAGACAGTTTTACTTTTTCCTTTCCAATTTGGATGTC
The DNA here is from genome assembly GCF_028018385.1 of Neofelis nebulosa. Lineage (NCBI taxonomy): Eukaryota > Metazoa > Chordata > Mammalia > Carnivora > Felidae > Neofelis > Neofelis nebulosa. Next base: position 93,921,851 of record NC_080793.1, on the reverse strand, counting down.
TTTTATTTCTTTTTCTTACCTAATTGGCTAGGGCTTTTAAACAGGAGTGATGAGAGGGAATTTTTGTCTTATTCCTTATCTTCCCAGGAAAACTTTTAATCTCTCACCTTTGAGTATAATGTGTTCTGTGGGTTTGTCATATATGACCTTTATTATGTTAGGGACATTCCTTATATACCCAATTTGTTAAAGGTTTTTTAAAAAATCATGTTCAATTTTGTCAAATGCATTTTCTGCATGTATTGAGATAATAATATGATTTTTATCTTCCATTATATTATTGCGGTATATCCGTTTCTTGACTTGCATCTGCTGAAATATCGTTGCTCCTGAGGATAAACCCCATTGGATCAAGCTGTATGACCCATTTATTGTACTGTTGGATTTGGTTTGCTAGTATTTTACTGAGTATTTTTTTGCATCTATTATCATCAGGGATATTAGCCTGTAGTCTTCTTGTAACATCCTTATCTGGCTTTGGCATCAGAGTAATTTTGGCCTCATAAAATGAGCTTGGGAGTGTTCTTTCTTTTTCAGTTTTTTTGGAAGAGTTTGAGAAGGATTGAGAAGTATTCATTCTTCTTCAAATGTTTGGTGGAATTCACCAGTGAAATTATCTAGTCCAGGATTGTTCTATGATGGGAGGTTTTTGATCACTGTTTCAATCTCTTTATTCATTGTTGGTCTGTTCAAATTTTCTATCTCTTCATGATTCAGTATTGCTCTAGGATCTCAATAAAGCTGATTTAAAAAACCCTACCCAGAATCCACCCCCTTACTGCCAAGTTACTGCTGCCGCCTGGGCTCTCTCAGAACAACTGAATTTGCCCCCACAGTGCAGGTCTGTTCTCTGCACACACCAGAGGGCCCTTCAACACTGCAGGACGGTGAAATGGGTCTCCGTAAACAGACCTCAAAATTTCATAATCTCTTCATTTAAATCCCCATAGCAGCTTCTTTTTTTTTTTTTTTAATTTTTTTTTCAACGTTTTTAAATTTATTTTTGGGACAGAGAGAGACAGAGCATGAACGGGGGAGGGGCAGAGAGAGAGGGAGACACAGAATCGGAAACAGGCTCCAGGCTCCGAGCCATCAGCCCAGAGCCTGACGCGGGGCTCGAACTCACGGACCGCGAGATCGTGACCTGGCTGAAGTCGGACGCTTAACCGACTGCGCCACCCAGGCGCCCCACCCATAGCAGCTTCTTATTAACTTCGGAGAAAACCCACACTGGTCTGTGGCCTCCCCTCCCTCTCCTCTCCCACCTGTTCACTGCCCACCACCCACACTAGCTGCAGGTGACTTCAGGGCATTGTGACATGCCACCTTCCTGCTGCCATTTTGGCCCTGGCCTCGGCCCCTCCCCTCATGACTCAGGCCAGCTGGTGCCACTTCCAAAACCTTTCAGTTGGCGTTTCCCACATGACCCATTTGTGAAATTTCCTCCTGATTTTTGCTATCTTAACGTTTATACTGTCATTTTGTAATATTTTACTTAAACCTATTCCATTTTTATTGAAACAAGTGTACTTCAAAGAGGAAACTAGTGTGTGGGGGGAGGAGGAAACCGGACATGGCTCGGAAAGGGCCACGTGAGGGGTCCCTGTGGTGGAAATGCTCTGCGGCCGGTGACCGGTGACAGCATCCTGGTTGTTATCAGCCGGAGAACCTGGGAGACGTGTACCCCAGATCTCTACTCCACACACCTGCAAGAGACTACCATCATCTCGAAATGAAAAGTTTACATGAAGACACGTAGCATGAATGTGTGCGGCAACACTGATACAGGAGACGGAGGGGGGTCAGTGGAGTTCATGTGTTGTAAGATCCTGGTGCTGCCTAGCAACTGGTAAAAATACAAATTTAAATGAGATTTTCATAAAATAGTGTTACATGTTGTCATCTCTATGGTTACTATGAAAAGAGCAATAACAAACGTAGAAGAAGCTCATAGACGGGGAAAATGGGGAGATAAAATCCAGAAGAAAGCAGAGAAATAACACAGAACAGGTGAGAAAAATGAGTAAATGCTAGATGTAGACCCGAATATATCAGTAAATACATTAAATTATACCAAATATAAGTGGGCTGAGTATCCTAAGTAAAAGGTGAAAGCGTCAGACTGGATTTTTAAAAAGTCAACAACATGTTGCTTACAACAAATATGTGTTGGTTATAAGGTTAAACAGTAAAAGGATGTAAAAAGTGTATCTTTCAAGCTATTCAAAAAAGAGCCAACGCCAGAGAAGACACGCATTAAGTAACAAGATAAAACACGAAGGGCGATATCACAGAATTCAATTGTACTGTTTTACATTTACATGCACCTTATTAATAGAGCCTCCAAATATCGAATGCTCAAGAGTAGCAAAACAGAAAGACGAGACGAGCCCGCAACCGTAGTGGGAGGTTTTCAGGCATCTGTCCCAGTGACTGACGGAGCGTAAGCACGTCTGGACGTGTGGGAGAGACTACAACAGCACGAGCACCGTAGTGTTGCTTGCAAGGACAACGAGACGTAGTTCATCCTTATCGGGTGAAGCGTTCCACCGTGTTTTCCCTGGGAAGCGCCAGAGAAGAGAGTGTGCAGGAGTAGGGTGGGTGTACGGCTGGGGGCGCCTCGGGACCGAGACTCTCAGGTCACGTTCCTGGTTCAGCTCCTGTTCCCTGTAAAACCTGTATAAGCAACACCAGTGATGACAGAATCAGATTCGCAGGCTCTTCTGATGGTTGGAAACACCGGCAGCTTGGGTTGAGACCGAGTCGAAAACTTAGCTGTAAAAAAGCAAAGTCTCGTACGTTGCTTCGTCGGTGTGACAACAGTTGCGTGTGTTAAGAAGTTGGGAAAGAGCGTACACATACACAAAAGTGCCCAGCTCGGTGCCTTTTCCTGGTGTGCGCACTCATGGAACCCAGACAGAGACTGCTCCCAGCACCCTGGAAAGCTCCCCCTGCCTCTTCCCAGCCAGCACCCTGCCCTACAGCAGGGACCAGCGCTCTGCCTTCTTACCATTTAGTGTTGCCTGTTCTTCAGATTGGATAAATGGAGTGTCTCCAACATCTGTGTCCATGTGTGATGTGCATGAATGAACATCTGTATCTCTACCTACCTACTTCTATCGTCTGTCTCCCTATCTTGGTAGCTGTTTACCTGTGTGTCTGTCCATCTGCCCGTCAGTCTATCTATCTGAAGGAAGCCAGGTCATGCTCATAAGCAAGCAGCAGCACTTTCCAGGACCTGCAGTCACCTGTCACGAGAGCCAGCGGAGAGTCTGTGCTGGTATGGAGCTGCATGTATCGGAGGGCTGAGTGAGCGAGGGGTGCTCCTTCTGCTCCAGACGACCAGAGGGGTGCTCAGGAGGACGCTGTCACTGAGCTGAGCATGTCTCCCCGGTGCGACCAGAAACAGGACAACAGACCTGAAAGTGCTTTTGCCGGGTGACGCTAAGTTTTAACTCCACATCCGGGAGACTTGAAAGTATCTGGCCTGCCTTGAGGGCGCGTGTCCCACTCACCGGCAGTCGCTGCTTGGCGTTTCTCCAGTGTTCTGGTGAGGGGCTTGGGGCTGAGACCCCTCAATGGGCACCTCCTCCTCTGGGTCGGCCTCGGTCTCAGCAGGCCTTGGGACCTCAACTGTGCATCCACACTGCACCCTAACGCTGCCGGACAGGGCTGCACCGTCTCCCTAGCCCGGCCCTGTGCTTTCCACTAGGGCAGGTGTGCGCAGACCCGTGACCTGTCCCAGGCCCAGCTCCCTAACTCCGGTCAGCATGTCCAGAGAAGAGATGCGATTTTATCCTGGATGGGCACATCTGAAGACCCCCACCCCACCCCAGCCTTCGAGGTCATATGCCAGGGAACCCTCCCTGGCAGGGCCTGGTGCTCCTCTGGTCCCATAGCCCCTTACACACCCCACAATGTGGGCCTCTCTGGACGGGGAGCTGGGGGCTCCACGAAGGCCAGAGCCTGGCCAGGGGCCACTGGGGCTCATTTCCTCCTCTGTGTAAGACACTGAGCTCACTGGGAGCGGCAGCCACGCCCCAGGGAGCCCAGCCAGCCAGGCCTCAACGGGGGCCTCGAGGGGAGCGGATGCCGAGCCGCTGCCTTGTCCGGTTGACACCTCTTCTGAGCCAGGGAGGCTCACCAGCCATCCCAATCTGCCCCTCCTGGTGCGTGAGCTGCAGTAGCAATGCCCCCACCTCCTCTCTGACCTCAGTGCCCCACCTGCAAAATGGGGTCATAACGATCCGAGATAATGCATCGAGCATGCAGCACACATCAGTCCTCACTGCACGTCCTCGTTGCCCACAGGGATCGAGGTGGACAGGAGTCCTGGCACCTGCAGGTGCAGGGGGCGCCCGGCCTGTGCTGGGGGCTTTGCTGGGGCCTCTCCCTGCAGCTACTCAGGAGCCAGCAGCTGGCAGCGCGAGGCTGGCTCCCCCTCTCTCACTGCCCCTGGCAGGCGGCATGTGTTCATGCCCAGAGAAGTGCCCCGCAGGCTTCTTCCCGTAAGGGTGCCGTGGGGCAGCCTGCGGGGAGAGAGGCCCAGGGATGGCTCCACTCTCCCCTGGGGCCAGGTCTCGCAGGTGTGGGGCTGTGTCGGGGGGGGGGGGGGGCGCAGGTGGGGCCGCGGAGCGGAGCAGACCCCGGCTCACCGTGGGCTCCACCTCGGCTATGAGGCCACTCTGTGCCTTGGTGGTCCTGGATGCTCTGTGTCCGCCCCACAGACCTCACGTGGGCCTACACTGGGCAGCAGGCCTGGCGAGAGCCCACTTCCCTCCATTTTGCACACGGTAGTAATCATGAGAGCCGTGGTGGCCGCCAGCCAGCCTCACACAGCGCTACCCAGGTTCCAGGCCGCGTTCGGGAGCACCATTAACGTCATGTCACAAGCCCTGGGAAGCAGAAGCAGATAGGTCTGCATTTTCAGATGAGGACACAGGTGTGGGGGGGACCTCACCTGAGGTCCCCCCAACCACCCCTTGTGAACCGCCCCACTGGGGGTGGCAAAAGCACTGTCCTCACCTCGGTCACTCGGTCACCCGATCACCGGGTTGGGGACAGGTGTGAAGGTTCAGACAAAGAAAGCAGGGCTGAGAAGGCCAGCGGGCCTCCCACTCTGCAGACTGCAGGGAAGGGCGGTCTCTGTGCTCTGGCTGCTGAGGGAAGAGAGGTCACGTGCAGTCAAGCCCGTGGCAGCAGCAGTGGCTGTAATGGTAACAGCAGGTAGGTCCCACGTCCAGCATGTGCTGCCCTGGCACCTTCCTGAAGCCTCTCTCAAAGCCCACGTGACCTTCAGGGAAGACATCCTCAGGCCCAGCCTCCTCTTGCCCTGTGATGGGTCCACTCGGGGTCCACGGGGTGAGTGTGCTTGTTGGGGAAGTCTGTGACCCCGGGCCATCAGTAGCGGCGCCCCTGGCTCCCCCAGCCCCAGAGGCACACGTCCCAAGGAGGACCCGCATTTGGGGTTGGTGTCGCCTCCCTGGGCTGCCCCTCTGTGCCACCCCTGGGCTCTCACCCAGGGACAGTGAGCTCCGGACTCTGAGGTAGGACCCGCTCACATGTCTACGCCTCGGTGTTCTTGTGTAAGCTTGCTGTGCCGCACCAGGAGGGGGGCTACAGGAGCACCTGTTAGCTGTCGTGGAGCGGATTTCAGAGAGGGCTGTGACAGGCCCACTGTCACACCGCAGGCAGGTGGTGGACCAGGAATCGAGCCCAGGTTTATCTGACTTGATGATGCCAGGGCTCCCTCTGACCCAGGCGGGGCTCACTGTGTTCAAAGTACTTTATATAGATCATATTATTCAATCCTTGCAATGGACTGAATGCTGTGTCCCCCCAAACCACCCCTCAGCGGTATGGTGTCTGGAGGGGATCTTTGGGGGCAATCAGGGTAAGATGAGGTCACGAGTCTGGGGCCCACGGTGGGATCAGTGGCCTCGGGAGAAGGGGCACCAGAGCCTGCCCTCCCCACGCTGGCCTCCACAGTCGTGAGAGATGAATGGAAATGTCTATGGTTCAAGTCCCCCATCTATGGTATCTTGTCACTACACTCGAGCTAAGACAATCCTTGTTAATGACTCCGAGGAAGGCATCGTGCCATTTTATAAATGAAGAGTCTGGGTCCCAGGAGACTCAGCCATTGGCCCTGAGTGCACAGCTTGTAAGGATGGAGCTGGGGACGTGACACAGGGGCTGTCCCCCTGGCCCTGGGGTCCATGTAGTGCAGAGAACACAGTCGCTGACCTACATTGCCAGCGGGACTTAATGATGCTATTTAATGCACGCTTGGCAAGTGAGTCAGAAAGAGGCACTAATGTCAAATGAATTGCTATTAAACATTAGAAAGGTAATAGTGTCGTAGGGCCTGGATGACTCAGTGGGTTAAGCGTTCAGCTTCAGCTCAGGTCACGATGTCACAGTTACGGGTTCAAGCCCCCACGTCAGGCTCCGTGCTACAGAGCCTGCTTGGGATTCTGGCTGTCTCCCTCTCTCTCTGTCCCTCCCCTACTCACGCTTTCTTTCTCTCTCTCAAAATAAATAAGTGAACGTTAAAAAGGCAATAGTGTCAGTCACACACGTTTATCACTGGAGTTGACGTCAGGAATGGAAAACGTTTTGGGGTGACAGGCTCCATTCTGCGCTCTGGGTGAGCCTTGATCGGCTCACCTGTGGGATAAGCATGTGACTCTGCCTCACAGAAGGGAGGTGCTGTGGTGCCAGGTCACGGTGCCCCGAAAGTCGTGGCTGGCATTGCCATCCTGGCCCCACGGCTCCTTGGGGCACCTCCTCCTGACCGCAGACCCAGACATCTGAGTGCTCAGGTCCCCCTGCAAGGCCTGCGGGCCTGGATGTTGAGTGTGGGGAGGCCCGTCCCTCTTCCCTTCTACCAGGGCACCTCCTGGACCAGCCCATCAGACGATCAGCCCGATCAGCCCGGCCGGCTTCCTGCAGCTGTGGCTCCTACCTACCCCAGGGAGTCCCAGGGAGCCCCTGTGCCATCCAGGACCCGCCCACCTGCTCCCCCACCCCCCCCGCCCTTCCCCTACTGCAACTTGACCGTCCTCTGTCCGGTCCCCCTGCACCCCCTGCCAGCCCACCTGGTTCACGCCTGCTGCTTGGGGCACACCTGGGCCCTCACAGCCCCCCGCAGCCCTGCCCTCCCTGAGTCCCACCCGCACACTGGACATAGTGAAAACGCCTTGCTGTGCTGCTTCTCTCTCAGCAGCCTGGCTGGGGCCTGAGAGAGCTAGGTGAGCTCCTTGCTGCGTGGCCCAGCCAGCTGGTGAGCCTCTCTGTGCCTCAGTCCTCTGTAAAGCCAGGGCAACAGGAAATGCCTAGCTCAGGGGGCTGTTCCTTGGATTAATAAACAACCACACGTAAACCAGCTCCAGCCGGCACACAGCAGGGGCTACATAAGTGCTCCTGTTGATCTGGTGGTCACGGGCCGGCTGTGGCTGATTAGCTCTGGGAAGGGGGATGGTCTGGAGTCACCTGTGCCATACTCTCCTCAGGGAGCCCGCTTGTCCCTCACCCCCAGGGAGCGGGCAGCCAAGCTCCGCCCACCGGCAGAAGTGCCTCCTGGGCCTGCCCAGCCCTAGCGAGGGAGTCTGGCCGTTGGGCTGTCGCCTCCTGGGCAGTGAGTGTGCTGGGCCAGGCTTCCTGCCCCTCCCCTGCCCCTCATGGGCCCTCCACCCAGCTCAGGGCCACACCTGCCCCTGGATTCGGGGACGGACACCCCACTTGGCACTTGGGCTCAGACAGACCCGCTCCCACCTCATCCTGCAGTAACCCCCAGTCGCCCCTGCCAATGGCACAGCCAGTCCCAGGGGGGCAGGGGAGGGGGGGAGTGACCTGCTGGCTCACACAGTGGGTGGATGCCCTGCCTGGACAACTGCCCCAGATGGCTTGTTCCTACCCTCCCCCATCCACTGCCCCCCATGAGTCCCCTCCCCCTCCCCCATGTCTGCTCCCCTCCCAATCTCCCCCTCCCCACGTGTCTGCTGCCCCCACCCTCATGGGTCCCCCTCCCCCCACAAGTGTCCTCCGTCCATGTCCACCCCTCACGTCCTCCCCCCCATGGGTACACCTTTCCTCCCCTCCCCCCATGTCCACTCCCCCATGAGTCCCCTCCCCTGTCCCCCGTCCACCGCTTCCCCCACCGTGTATCTGCTCCCACCCAGACCCCTCCCCTTCCCCCCCGTGACTGCTCCCCCAACCTTCGTGGATCCCCCTCCCCCACTCCCCTCATGTCCACTCCCCCACAAGTCCCCTCCCCCGTCCACCCCCCTGCCATGTATCTGCTCCCACCCCTCCCCCTCCCCCATGTCTGCTCCCCCAACCTTCGTGGATCCCCCTTCCCCCCTCTCTCCTCACGTCCACTGCCCCATGAGTCCCCTCCTCCATGTCCACCCCCCACCCTCGTGGGTCCTCCTCCTCTCCCCCCATGAGTCCCTTCCCCCCACATCCACCCCCCCACCCTCGTGGGTCCCCTCAGCCTTGGGGAGTGGCTGACGGTTGTGTCTGAGTAATTTGGGCCCCTGTTTAAGGAGAGGAAGCAATAATAGCGGCTGTAATTGTCCAAATTACTGCTGCCCCTTCCAGCTTGACATCTGCCTGATGGTGGCGGATAGAAACCTGACCTGGGCAGCCGGTGCTGCCCCGGGAGCCGAGCGTCCTGGTGCTGGCGCAGGCGGGTGACAGGGGCGCCTGGCCTGGCCCCCTGATCTGCGGACAGGGGACGCCCCTCACCCCACGGCGCGGTCAGCCAATGCCTGCTGCGTGCGTGGGCGGGAGGGCGGCCCTGGCGTTTCTGGCGCGAGCTCGGGTGGAGGGCAGCGAGGTGGGCCGGGTGGAGGGCACTGGACGAGGCATGGCGGGTGGGGGGGCGCTGCTGGCCTCCCGGGCACAGACTGACCCAGGGTGAGCAGCCTCCGCTGGGAAGAGGAGGAGAGACACCCTTGTGGTTCTCTGATAGGCGAGGCCTCTGTCTGGGATTCGATTCCCGGAAGCAGGGGTGGGGCAGAGAGGGGTAGCCGGGAGAACCTGATGACTAAGGGTGTAGTGTCATAACCACGGTGGGCAGCTGCACCCTGGTCCCGTGGGGCCTTGGACACCACAGTCACCGTGTCCCCCCCAGGGGAGGACCGCGTGAGGGGCCGGCGGGGTCTGTCACTGGGTTTGCGTTGTCTATCAAAAGTTTTAAATAAACAAGACAGCCCTCTTCACTTCTTGGTTTGACCTCTCCCCAAGGTCAGAGACACCCGGTAACCTGGTGTGCAGGCAGAGACTCCCGTGACCCGGCGTGCAGGTCAGAGATGTCCTGGTGACCCAGGAAGTGGGACCCAGGGTCAGGCTCTGGCTAATCTGAAAAATCTAAGAACACACTGTTTCTTCCTCTCCTGAGTGGCTCAAAACCAATCCCTCTCCTTCTGCTTCCGCAGAAAACTCTGAGCTCCATGTGGGACCTTGCCGGGAGAGGCAGACCCGTGCTGTCGATCAAATACCACATCACTTCTGATTTCCCTTTGCAGAGGACTTCTTTATTCATCCACCTACCAGGCACTAAAGGGGCAGGTGTGGGGGTGCAAAGAAGTCTGTGCCTAGAGCCAGATGCAAGGCGTGATGAGCCACTGGCCTCGTGGGGGCCTCGGGTTCTCCCCGTGGACAGGGGCTGCCAGTGGCACCAGGCCTGGGGCCTCCCCACTGTGGGTCCACTCACCCCGCCCCTGCAGCCTGCTACATGTCACCCGCCCCTTGTGTTCGGGGGCTGGAAAGAGGGCTGGGGGATGCCTGCACTTGCAGAGTCACAGCTCGTGGTCCCAGGGATCCCAAGACATCCAGACAGTGAGTCTGAGTGGCCCTGGGTGTCAGTGACGAGAGCACACCCTGTCTTTGAGGGTAATCACTGAGTTCCCAGACGTCACACGGCCTGGGCCTCTGTGGGCATGTCCCTGCCCTGGACACCCAGGCGCCCGGGGCCTCTGTGGGGGCGTCTCACGCTCTGCTCAGCTCTCCCCTCCCTGTGGTGAGCTTGGAGGTGGTGTGGCTGCCCTGAGCCTGGTGTTCTCACGGGTGAGGTGGACGATCCTTTCCTGGCACACTCAGACTTGGGGAGGGCACGGAGGGAATCGTCAGTGAGCACCTATGAGGTGCTGACCCTGTTGAAGGGGCCCCGCCACCCCACTCCCGCCGACCTCCAAACCACAAACTACAGTGAGAGGCTCCAGTCACAGGCAGGGTCCCCCCGGGGCCTCTGAGCCTCTGTCCCAGTGATGGTAATGCTGTTTGGCCAGGTGCCCCAGGGACATCCAGGCTCTGACAGTCTGAGCTGTCCTAACATCCCAGCTCAGACAGACAGCCCACAGCCCCGTCCGGGGCACTTGAGACCCACGTGCTGCAGACCCCACCAGTCGCCAAGTGCCCCCAGTGTTCAGGTCCGAGCAGGCCGCAAGTCCTTTAGGATTCCTTCTAAGGAGGGCGTGCCTGGAGAGGAGCCCCCAGCCATGCACAGGTCCTGACCTGAGCTCCCTCTCAGGCCTGGAACCTGCTAAAAGCAGCCGCTTCCTCAGGCCGCAGTTAAAAGCCCCAGGTCCTTCCGGCCTCTCGGCAGCTGGGGCCTCGAGAAGAGCATAAAAATGTCTGGATGACACTCTTTCACCTTTATTATATACAGAGGCCCCTCATCTCCTGCCTTTCAAGAGGGCCTCTCCGCTGGCCGCTGCGGGGGCGGCCACTCGAGGCCGTTTATCTGCAGGAGGAATGTCTGTGCCGAATGGAGCCTCCCGCGCCCATCCATCACCTTCTGCCCCTGGCTGTGCCGGGCGGTGGGGCACCGGGGGTGCAGGGGCCTGCCCGGCCGGCCACAGCCTGACACCGGGGACTCCCGCCCAGCTGGGCCTGCTGTAGGGGCCGGGCCTGCCTCCCGAGAGCAGGGCCATTCAAAGCGAGCGGGGCCCGGGGCTTTGTCCACTCGGTCTGGAGCGGGCAGGGGCAGGGAAAACGGGATGCAGATTAGGGTCAGGCTGGAGACCAGCAGGGGACGTTTGGGGTGTGGCAGCAACCGTGCAGGTGGGGGTCCCTTCAGAGTCCCAGCCTGGCCCCCAGCTCTGTGCCAGGTGAAAACCGCCTTCTCCACGGCTCAGAAACACTCGGAACTTTCCAGGAGCACAGTGCCTGTGTGTGGCATTGTGTAAGCCTTCCAAGGCGCTGCTCAGCTTTGCTGGAGACAGTGACCCTTGTGCCTGGCGTGGGGGGGTGGGGTGGGCGCACCCACAGACGCGTCCTAACGGAGCAGCGTTCCCCGAATGTCACATGGGTAACAACGCGGTGGCCAGACCGGAACTGCGCGCCGTCCTGGCTCGGGCTGTGTTCACCGCATCACGCAGGCATCTGGGCGCCCCGCGTCGTGCAGTGTGGCCGGGCCTCCTACACGTTTGCTCACCGAAACACGTATCTCCTTTAGTCTCCTTCCATGGCAGCGAGGCTCATAGGGAGGTTTGGACCTGTCGTGCTGGGTGGGTTGAGCCGCAAAGCTGGGTGCTGGCCGCGGCAGACGGTGGTGCCCCTCCCCCCATGGCTGTGGACCCTCAGAGGATGGCTGTTGTGCCGCCCACATACCCCGCCTGTGTGTCACCGGTTTCTACCGTGAAGGGGCTCCGGCCGCTGGGTTTGCAGCATCGGGCAGGTCACTGCGCCAGGTTCCGTTCCTGTGGCAGGAGGCCCCCAGGTGCTCCATCAGGGGCAGATCAGGTGGAGTGGTGGCCTTGGGCTGCGTGCACATGCTGAGCACTGACCCATTCTGTGCCATCCCAGCTCCTGGTAGCAGACACACACGTGAGCCCGGCGCCCTGAGCTGATGGTCTGACAAGGAAGGCCAAGAGGACTTCTAAACAGAAAACAGACATTTTGGAGAGAGACAGGGGCTCTGAGAAGTCACACGGGTCACAGCTGTGGTGAGGTGACCGGGGTGCTGCCATGCTCCCCATCTGGGCACCTGGGGAGGCTCTGAATCGCCTCATGGGCACGAAGTGGCTGCCAGCACTCCAGACAGCACGTGCACATAGGACCACAGCCATGGGGGAGGCAGAGGTGGCCACCCGGGTGGGGTCTGTCTCATCTTCAGGGGAAAGATCAATGTCGCCCAGGCACCCCTCCCTCGGTCAGTTCTCCCTTCATCTGGTTGGCTGGAACCGTCTGCCACCCTCCCTCCTGGCTTTGCTTGAAGGTGAAGTGAGGGTCCCATAGCAGAACCTGCTCCTCAGAACCTGCTGGCCCCCTGCCTCCATCTCTGCCTCCCCCCACCTCCCTTCCTACCTCCCTCCTGCCTCCCCCCAACCTCCCTCCCTGCCTCCTCCCCACCGCCTCCCTTCCTACCTCCCCCCGCCTCTCTCCCTGTCTTCCCCCTGCCTCCCCCCTCCCTTCCTACCTCCCCCCTGCCTCCCTCCCTGCCTCCTCCCCTACCTCCCTCCCCCACTCCCTGGGCTCCAGCCCTGTCACTGCTCCTAGAACCCCTGGGGCTTGCCCCAGGGCCTTTGCACACGCCATTCCCTGGAGCCCACTCCCCCAGCTGTCTGCCCTCACCTCTTCATGGCTTTGTTCCTCAGCAAGCAGCCTCCCCACCTGCCCCCAGCTCTCCCCCAGGGTCTCCACAGCAGGACCGCCACCTGCCCCCTGACACACTGTCCTGCCGTGCCCCCGCCTCCACACAGGGCCTGGCGGGGTGGGGGGTGTGCTCAAGAATTCATTCATTCCTTTACCCATTCATTCAGGAAACACTGATTAGCGTTGACAGGGGAGGCGGAGGTCATTAAAATCCCTGCAGAGCCCCTCCGTCTGGTGCGGAAGACAGCCTTGTAAACAGACCGTCAGGCCGTGTGGTAAGTGCTGGGGGGCAGAGAGCTGCCACGTGAACCCCATGAGTGAAAAGGACTTGACACCATCTGGACACGGTGACGGGGCGCCCAGGTGCCTGCGCGGGAGGGGGCGCGGCCTGGGGCCCTGCAGGGGCGGGGCTTCGGCAGGGGGCGTGGTGGGCACTTGTTCACCTGCGTGGCTCCCTGGGTGCAGGGCCCCCCCCCCCCCAGGTGGCAACTGGCCCCGCCCCTGCTCAGGTGCCCAGGTGCAGTCCCCGCCCCCTCCGGAGCCCCTCCCTGAGCCCTGTGTTTACAGAGCACCTGCCTCCGCTAATGCACGGCCCTCCTCCCGCCCAGGGGGCCCCTGACAGCTGCGAGATGAGATGCCCGGGGAAACGCTTTTGACATCAGGGTGCGACCTCCGCCCCAAGCCCCCACTCCCAGCCCAGCGGCCCCACACAAAGGATGCTTGGCGGGAGGCCCCAGCGGGAGTTTGCACCCCAGGGAGGGGAGCGGGAGGGGCCGCAGCCCCACCACACAGAGTGCTCCGGCCACAGCCTCCGAAGCCCAGGAGGGTCCGGCCAGGCTGGGGCAGCGCTTGGCCCCGTGGCCCTGGGCAGTCGTGGCCAGTGGGCTCTGGGGCCCAGTCTGGGTGCCCTGCCCGGGGTGGGGCTGCACCCCGTCCCTAGCCCCCCAGGGCCCTGGCTGGCCCCACGGGCAAGCCCCCAGCTCCAGCCACCCCCACTCGCAGGCCCACACAGCAGGGGCCACTCGCAGGCTGTCGTGTCTGTCTGCTCAGTCTTTGGACTGAGCACCTGACCGGTGGGATTTGCTCTCCCCTGGGCGTCTCTTTGACAGAAACATAGAGACACAGCACAGACATGTCACGGGACAGATCCGCCCCGCTGAGGCCGCTCGGCCACTGACACCCCACCGGCAGCCCCCCGCCAGCTGGTGCCTCGCCACCATTTGCAGCGTGGGGAGGGCCCTGCTCTCCCTCCAGCCCAGGACAGGTCGTCCAATGACGTGCATGTGCACACAGCTCATTGTTTTAAAAGTTTTTTAAATGTCTATTTATTTCTTTTTGAGAGAGAGAGAGAGCATGAACGGGGGAGGGGCAGAGAGAGAGGGAGACACAGAATCAGAAGCAGGCTCCAGGCTCTGAGGCATCAGCACAGAGCCCGACGCGGGGCTCGAATCCACAAACTAGGAGATCCTGACCTGAGCCGAAGTCGGACCCTTAACCGACTGAGCCACCCAGGTGCCCCATCATTGGTTTGTAAACAATTTATGTGAGAAAACATGCCGAAGAAGGGGTCACTTTGCCAGAGGACACGAACATTTGGGGGGGCTGGTTCCGGGTCCCGGGGCTTGTAACGTCTCCACTGCAAATAGGTCGACGTGCTAAACCCACGCACTTACCATCCTGGGCTCTGATGGATGAAACCCGCTGGCCCCTCACCTGCCTGGTGGAGACCTGGGGCCAGAATGAGGAACACAGGAACCACTTTGAAACGTACCAGCTCAGATAATGACTTTTTAAAATAAAACAGCTATGTCGAGATCCGATTCACAGGTCATAAAATTCACCCCTTTTCAGGGCGCAGTTCAGTGGCTTCTAGCGTGTAGACACGTGCAGCCAGCGATGATTCCAGAGGAGGCCCTGCGCCCTGGGCAGGCACCTCCCACCAATCCCAGCCCAGAAGCCACTGCCCTGTGTTTGCCCTGGGCGTCCAGTCCTGGGCAGTCTGTGGAGCAGGGCTCATTGAATGTGGCCTTCGTGACGGCTCCCCCACCCGGCACCACGTCTCCGAGGGGCTCTGCGCACACAGGGGTTCAGTCCGCTTCCTTGTCCACTGGCACCACATCGGTCTGTCTGCCCACGTGTCACCGTGTGGCCGCTATGAAACAGCCGCTGTGAGTGCTGGGGCACAAGCTGGTTGTACATGCAGGTGAATTCCTGGTCGCCTCTTGGCTCTGCGTTCCACTCATGCAGGAACCGCCAGGGGGACACAAGGGTCCGCATCTCTGTGCATCCTCGCGGGTGCTGGCTGTTCCCTGGGCTTCAGAGCTGCGGGCTGAGCAATGTCCCCCGGACGAGTGATGCTCTGCCCCCCCCCTTTCGAGGTGGGATCTGTGTGTCCTGCGGTAAGACCCTGACGCATATGACTGTAGAATCTCTCCGTGCTGCTGTGGGCTTTTTACCTTCACAACAGGGTCCTTTGAAGCACACAAGTTTCTAATCTTGTTGATTTCTACTGCAGCTAGTTTTTCTTTTGTTGCATGTGTTTCTGTCACATCTAAGGGACACCGTCAAACCCAAGGTCACAGAGATTTACTCCTGTGTTTTCTTCTAAGGGCTCCATGGTTTGTCTCTTACACTCCAGCCTTCTATCTACTTCGAGCTAATCTTGGAAGATGTGGGTCTGTCCTTGGGAACAGTTGCTTTCTTCATGTTGACTCCTGGAGGCTGTCCTTCATTAGGAACTTTGGTGAAGCCTGGTTTACGCTTCTCCATCATTCACGGTCTCAGAAGATGCCCCACCACGGGGAGGGAGATGTCACACCCTGCTGTCCCTTCCCCAACACAGTCCTGTGTGAGCGGTCAGCGAGCCACTTTATGGGGGAAACTGAGGCACGTGGGCTCCAGGAAGGAAGGAAGGACAGAGGGAAGGAGGGAGGAAAGGACGAAAGAAGGTGGGAAGATGAAGGGAAGGAAGAGAGAGAGGAAGGAAGGAGGGAGGGAAGGGGGGAGGGAAGGAGGGAGGGAAGGAAGAAGGAGGCAGGAAGGGAGGGAGGCACTTCCTCAGAGCGGGACCTGACCCCAGGCCCTGCGTAGACCCTGACACCAGAGAACTTGGGTTGAACACACAACAGCACTGTCCCTGGAGAGGCTCCTGGACCCCCACGAGGGGCCTGGATTCCAGGTCCACAGGGACAAGGGGACAGCAGGGCTGCGGGGGCGGCTGAGCCCAGGGGGCCTGGCTGGGCTGCAGGCCTGTCCTGGCCCCACGTGTCCCTGGGGGCTCTGTGCTCATCTGTCACGCCCCGTGGCTGGATGGGACCCGCGGGCTGACAGACAAAGTGCGGCCAGAGGGACAGCAAGCCCACCGAGGCCTGGGGAGGGTCGCCTGGTAGCCAGCGTGAGTGATGGTCCTGGGGGATTGACCGCTGTTTGGGCGTCCCGTAAACACGGCCCTAAAGTGGCTGGGTGACGCCCATCCATCACTCCTGCACGACCTGGCGGCTCCTGAATTAATGCTGCTTTGGCCCCTTCCGGGTGGTGTGTGGCTTGTGCCTGACCTTTGACGGCTCCTTGACGGATGGGTCCCTCCCTGAAGAGGTGCCAAGTCCAACAGGCCTGAGGGACAGTGGGGGCTTTAGCAAGAAGAATTTGGGTGGAGGGAGCCACCAACAGCGTGCTCACATCCCGCTGATCCCTCCACCAGGCAGCCCTCCAGGGTTCTCTCCTGGCCACCGTCCCAGCTGGCAGGAGACAGGGGTAGAAGGGGGGGGGGGGCATGGCAACCAGCACACAGGCTGGTCAAGCCGCCCGGGGGTCAGTCTAGGACAGCTGATGATCCAGGGACCCCTGAGTGATCCCCACATGGCCAACCCCTGCAGCCCCTGCCCTGACCACAGACAACCAGCTAGTTCCTCCCTGCATTTCCTGCCCCTGCGATCGGTGTCGAGGGCTGGAGAGAGAGCGAGAGCAAAGCCTCGTTGGCAATGCTGGGGCCTGACCTCATGAGGTCACTCAGAGGGGCTCGAACACCTTGGGTCACCCGCTGGAACCAGGGAGGGGCACAGCTCCTGACGGGAACCCCGAGGGCCCAGCCTGGCCGCAGGCGGCGTGGGGTCCACGCACCGCAGGCACCTGGGACCCAGCTGGTGGGTCAGGGGCTATGAGGACAGCTGAGGTCTCACCCCTTTCTGCCCTCCCCGCATCCTGCCCTCCACCATGCCCAGCTACAGATGCAGACTTTGGGGAGCACAAAAGCCCTTGGGGCTAGGAATCCCTTCTACAGATTGCTAGAATTTGGCCATCTGCCCCTCCTTACATGTGTTGAGTGACAGAGAGCTCATCCCCTGTTCAGCTGCCTCCCATCCTTGTTTCCTTACCTCTGATCACTGCCCCTCCCTCCCCGCTTGCCCCTGCCCCATCCCCCTGGGGTCCCGGCTCTGCTCTCCAGGCCTGGCCCTCCTTCGGCTCCCCCTGCCCCAGAAACTGCCCTGTGGAGACTTCCAGCTCTTCCGTGGGCCCGGCATCCCCAGTCCCCCCGGGGTGGGGTCTCCAGCCTCTTCCCCCCTCTTGCGGCAAGCTCCTGTCCCTCCGGGGTCCATCCCGGCAGCTCTCCTCCCACACACTCATCTGGCCCCTCTGACTGCTTACTTTGGCCACGTGGGGGCAGGAAGTTGCTGGTTCTCGGGACCATTAGGTGTCAGCCGAGGGGCCTCTTCCGGAGGGTACTGTGTGTCCTCAGCCAATATCAGTGGACAGCAGAGTGGGTGCCCCTTCTCCCCATGGCTGTCCTCAGGGACGTCCTGGGGCTGGCTCTCCCTGTCCTTCCTGGCATCCACCACCCCTTCTCAGGGACTGCCGTGCTCAGTGTCCCCACCCCATCCCAGCCGCTGGACCCACCAGGCTGGCCGTTAGCACATGGCACCACTGTTGAGCTTGGCCGGGACAGGCGGGACGGGCTGTCACTGCATGGAGCCCAGCCCTCCTGACTCACGGACCCCAAACTCCTTTTCAGGCAGACCTGTGCCCTTCTTCATGGTAGAACCTTCTCCCCCTGCCCTGGGGCTATGACTGAAGCACAGGGACACCCTTCCTGGATCCTGTCACTTTCCCCAAACTGCCTGGGACAGGAGACGGTGAAAAAAAATTGTTGAATGAACAAAGGAGCAAATCCATCTTTACCTGGCGTCACCCCCGGGGCTATGGTCAGCCGCACTGCTCCTGTGGCGCTGAGACCAGAGCTCCCAGCTCCCCACCTGCCGCCCGCCCACATCCTCAACCCAGCTCCCGGTGCCCCAGGGCCCTTGCACACACGGCCCCTCCAGAGGGAACACTCTCTCACGCTTCAGGTTTCTTCTCACGCTTCAGGCCTCCACCCAAGTGTCCCCTCTGAGAGTGTCCACCAGATCCTGCTTCAAGCTGCCCCTTACCCACATCGTTCCTTTTTCATGTTTCGTTTGGAGCCCAGTTAACATTTACAGAAGCTGCAGGGACAAGGGTGCGCCTGTCCTCGCCGACTGTTAACTCGTGCCAGCTCCCTTCTCTGTCCGGTGCACACACAGCGGCCGGGTGATCACTGCTTCAGCACAGGGCGGTCCCCCACGTGAGCAGAGCCGGCTGACCGCGGGACCGCTGGCAGCCGTGCCACACCGCCCTCCCACCACCGTCTGCTTGCTGCTTTTGTCAGCTGACCCCGCGACATCCCTCCCAGGGTGGCTTTCGCCCTGGTCCGGGGCCCTCTTGTGTCCTTGGTCCCCTTCAGTCTGAAGCAGGCCCCCCTCCATTTCTTTTTTCCAGCGGCATTTGTGAAGACTGCAGTCTCTTTAGCGGAATGCTCGTCCCATGGGTGTGAGCGCCGTGAGGGACGTGTCCTCCTCAGGAAGGACGTGAAGAGGCCCCCCTGCCTGCCGGCCTTCGTGATGATGCTAAATTTTATCACCCACTAAGGTGCTGCCTGATTTCTCCTCTGCGACGCTCTCCTTTTGCATCTAATCCGTGGTCTGTGGGCAGATCCCGCCAGAGCACACGCCCTGCTCCCCAGAAAGCCCTTGGGCCGGATTCAGCATCCGTGGGGGTCTCCTGCCTGAGCCAGCCTGTGTCACGGTGGCTACAAAACGCTGATTTTCAACACAGGCCCCCCCACACATTCGCCAGCCGGCAACAGAACCCGCGCGTTGTCTCGTAAGAAAGATGCCTCCCTCCTTACCCGGGGTTACGAGGACGGCTCGGGAGTCCCAGTGTTGACTGGTTCACGATCACGACTGTCTGATTCGGCCCGTGGGAGCCTGAGGCTGGCTCCTGCGGCCTTTGACATGCCACCACAAGGTATTCTTTTTCTGGGGACCTGCGTGTAACGCATGTAAGTCACGGTCCAGGCCTGTATTGTGCTGACCCTGCCCCAGCTTTGGAATTGGCTGTATTCTGAGAATCCAGATCCTTTCCCTGGGTGCAGACGCTCTCACAGCTCTGAGGGGCTCGGGGGGCAGGGCCTTTGCTTCCTGAGACCCTCGTGGAGCAGAGCCAGGCACACACGACGGGCAGTGTGGCCAAGACCTGGTGTGTGTGTGTGTGTGTGTGTGTATGTGTGTGTGCAGCACATTGGGCTCCTCGTATCCCCCATCCTGAGGTTCACAGAATGCTCTACAATGACCTGGTGTGCTTATGTGGTCCCCCTGGAGTGGGCTTGTCCGCCCACCCTTCACAGCGTGCCCGGCACACAGGCGGTCTTTAAGAACTCTCTAACCGGTGGCTGTGCCTGCGTGGACCCCGAGGTTTGTCTGAAGCGGGGTCCACGCACCAAGCTGGCTGGAGGGGCCGGGCAGCTCAGTCCCTGGTCGTGGCAGACAAGCTTGTGGCAACGTTCCTGGTCCCTGCTTCCCAGCTCTCTCACGGCAACCCTGTCCTTGGGGGAACCAGGGCTCCACTTTTCAGATTAGGAAGCCCAAACTCAGGGAGGCTTTGGCACTTTTGTGGAAAGAGCTCAGCAGCAGATTCTGCCCATGGGCTTCAGCCCTGCTGTGAACGTCCCCCGTGGGCCAGGTGTCCTGTCTGCAGGGGACAGCTGCGGCCTTGGCCCCGTCTGAGCCTTTTTACTCCTCAGAGGGGCTCCTGAACAACATTTCAGGGCTTGGCTGACATCCTGGCCTGGCAGACTGCTGTGGGAGAGCCTCCTGAGTTGCCTGGTCCCAATCCCAAGGGTTAAAAGTCCCCCGGGTCTGCCCTGCGGCATGTCCCCACTCCCATCAGGTCTGACCCTCTGCCTGGGCCCCCTCAGCCTGTACGCACTGGGTGAGCTTCAGCATACACCCTCGCCTCAGTTTCCTCATCCGTAACTGGGGCTCAGTGCCCTTCCCCTTGTGAGGGTCCCACCTCCCTCAGAGGCCTGGAAATGAGCCCCATGGAGGTCCCGTCTCTGTCCCCCGAACTTCACTGGCTGTGTAACCAGCATTCACAAGAAAGGGGAGGGCAGCTCATTTTTCAAACAAAACGGTATCAGATGTGTGATTTGGTTAAAAAAAAATATTTCTGGCAATGGCTTGAGCTCTACTCAAGAGAGAGCGGGGTGGGGGGAAGGGGACCCGTTCCAGTGGCTTGAAAACCCCAGATAAGTGTGTGGTGATTAAGCGCGACCATTAGCTCTAATGGGCAATAATTGGCGATGAGAAATAATTTTCTGGGGCACAACTGCCCCCTGGTGCCCCCACGCCCCGGCCCCGAGGGGGGAGGGCCACGGGGCTGATTAGCTCTCAGGCTAGAGGAAATGTCGGAGGCACAAAAAGTTTCCAGATTCGAGGGTAATTGGGAGGAGTTATTCCACTTTCCACATCAGGCTGATGAGGGGCCACCCACCTGCTGTGCTTGGGGCTGCTTCCTGCCCAGGCCCGGCGGGGGCAGGGTGGGGTGGGGCTGGGTGGGGGGCAGTGCCCGCCGTGGGACCCGGCCGTGGGACCCGGCCAGTCCCTCACTGCCCCAGTGGGCTGAGGGGAATGCCCTGCATGAAGGTGCTTGTGGGTCTGGAAGGAAGAGCCCCAGCCCTCCTTCCTGACTGCCTCCCCCACCAGCAGGGTCCTGTCCTCCTCACCCTGAAACTCAAAGACAGACAAACCTCCAGGCAGGCTGCCCGGGGTCCCAAGTGCTTCTGGCCCAGAGCCCACCCAAGGCCCCTGCTGGCCTCAGGGCACCTGTGTGGGATTTAGGGAAAGATACCCCTCTTGCGGGTGGGTGCGGTGGGAGCTGACTGGATTCCACAGGGTCCCTGTGTGCAGTGCATAACCCACACGTCTGTACACCTGAAGCCCTGCTGTATTTGTGCCTCCACGCCTCCCACTCAGCCTCACCCCAGAAATGGGTCTGGTCACTTCACATGGTTGGACACAAAGGCCTGCTCCCATCTAGTCACCTGCTCACTCTGTTTCCAAGGCTGGCTTCCCTCTCTCCCCACCTCACTCCTGGCTTCTCCAGTCCAAAACACAAACTCCTCTTCTGTCTCTCCTTCCTTTCTCTCTCTGTCTCTCTGTGTCTCTCTCTCTCGATATCTCTCTTAAGCGTTCATTTCACAACGACCCTGGCCCCTGCGTGGTCGGCGAGCAGGGGTCCTCCCCTGGTGAAGCTGATGTTCTAATTGGGACGCAGACAAGTCAACCAACCCTCGAAGCAGGTCACCTCCCACTGAGGTCACAGCAAACATGTGCGGGGCAAGGGGACAGGCAGGTGGGTGGTGAGGGGGGCCTTGCTGAATGAATGCACGTGAACGAGTGCATGAGAGCAAGGGGCTTCAGAGCACAGACCCCAGACCACCAGGGAGGGTCTTTGTGCAACAGGAAGACCTCTGCCCCCCAGCTTGGGGCCGCAGGGCTCTAGCAGGTGTGGGACTGAGCTCCCCGTCACCGGAGGCGTGTGGCCAGAGCCGTCCTCAGAACTCCCCTCTCTGCCATCTGTGGGCCTGGGGCTCTGCTCTGAACTTGCACGTCTGGGTGGAGGCCTCAGGACGGCTCCACTGCTGATCAGCCGTGTGACCGTGGGCCTCTCAGGCCACAGTGCCCTCCTCTGACAATGAGACTTGGCATGTCACCACCCTCCCCTCCAGAGCTGGTACGAGTGACGGTAGCCCATGCAGGGAGCAGTGAGGTGCCTTTCATGGGCTCTGGACTTCCCCACCGGTGCCACACAGAGCCCACTTCTTTGTCCCCAGTAGCACGGTGAGAGTGACAGCAGGCATGCCTGTGCCCGGCATTGTTCCACGCAGCGGGATGTGGTGTGTCCATCCTGCCCCCAATGCCTCGGGAGGCAGGGACTCGGTCCCCATCTGCGGCCGAGAATCGGACACACAATAACCGAGCGGGGCCTCCCCTGTGCCCAGGCGCCATGGCTCATGCTGGGTAGTACGGTGCTTACCACCGTCACCCTGCCCTCTGCACAGATGAGCAGACTGAGGCCCGGGCACGGCGGCCGCAGGTGCCTCCTTTGGCGACCTGGGCCTGTAGGCACCTGTGCGCCGGGCGCCCGCACGGCGGCAGGAGCTGGCTGGGCCGTGGGGCTCTCGGCAGCTCATCGGCGGAACATTTGCATGTAATTTGGGAGCGGGTCACATGTGGGAGTCATCAGGCGGAGGAAAGGCTCAATCAGGGCCTAATCACTGTCTGTTTGGAGGGGTCTGGGCCCAAGTGCAAAATGAAAACGGGCCTATTTTGCTTGAGTGACAACCATCAGCGGTCACCTTTGACCTCCCCACTGGGCTCGGGGCTGCGGAGCTTTAAAAACCAGTCACCAGGAGGGCCCTCCCCCACTGTCTTCTGGGGACCTGGGCGGGGGAATTCATTCATTCACCCCTCCCTCTGCCACGCCTTCCACGGCCCAGGATCAGGCAGCATGGCCTGGTGGTCAGGGCCCTCTGGAACCGCCCGGGAGTCTGAGTCCTGACCGGCACTTGCCAGTCAGGTGGCCTGGGGCAGGTGACTGGGAGTGCCACGTTCCCATCCGCGGAATGTGCACCCGTGGCCTGATGAGGACATCGTTCAGTAAACACTGGTGAGTGCGGTTTGGGTCCTAGAGCACAAGGCAGGGCTTCGGGCTATAGTGCAGGGGGCGGGGACAGCGGACCAGGCCCTCCCTCTGCCCCCCGTGGCCAAGATGAGGCCCAGCATGGCCCCCACCGACAGAGCAGAGCTGGGGCTCGGCTGCGCATACAGGGGTGTCTGCTGGGCGGTCAGGACAGGGCCAATGCGGGCTGGGGGAGCAGAGGTGCCAGACCTGACCAAGCAGGGTGAACAGGCCTTGAGAGGACCCTCGCAGGCAGTGACGCTGAGCTGAACCCCTGCTTCACCCCTGCCTGGGGATTACCTCCACCAGGCCTCCTCCAGAAACGGCCTCCCTGGAGCCCAAGGGCCTATGATGGGGCTGCAGGCCCCAGGCCCTTCCCTGGCCACGTCCAGGGCTTGCCCTAGGGCCGACCAAACGAAGAAATGACTACCAGCTGAACAAATGAGTGAACGTGCGCGAACAAGCAGCGGGGCGCGGTCCGCCCTCCCCGCTCAGGCTCCTGGACCTCCCATCTCTTCCGAGGGGCCAGGGTCTGGCCAGCACAGGGACACTGTCCCCCAGGGCCAGCGCGGGGGACAAGCGCCGCCTGCCACGGCCTGCGGGGGGCACCAGCCCCAGTGCCAGCGGCTGCGGCCTTGCTGGGCGGGGGACTCCGGCCGCAGCAGCGCCCGCCCGCTGCCTGATGGTAAATGCACAGGGTGTGGAGCGGGCCTCCAGGAAGCCGTCTGGCAGGCTGGGCTTCGGCAAATGGATTGCCAATTAATCAGCATTTATTTATGAGAACGTTTAAACCATTATTAATGTAGTGTAAATACGGAACCGCTGGCGGCCGGGGCGGCGGGTGGGGGCCATCTGCGCGGGCGGAGGCTGCCGCATTCCTGGGGCCCGGTCCGCCCTCCCGGCCGGGGCCCCCAGCCCCGGGGGCTGCAGGTGATGCCCCGCTGCCAGGGCCGCCCCCCACGGGCCCCTCACAGACAGGGCTTTCAACATGTTCTCACCTAAGACGCTGAGCAGGACGTGAGGGTCGGGTCCCTGTCATCCGTCACTCAGCAGAGGTCTGGCAGCAGCCCGGACCCCTTGGCCGGCGCGTCCCCACCTTGTCCCCGTCCCCTCTGCTCCTCTCCCTGCTCTGCACCCACTGAGACCTGGCCTGAGTCTGGGCACCGGGAGGGCGGGCGACGGGCGGGCGACCCCAGCCCCTCACCTCAGGCCAGCTCAGGCCCTCCTGGCCATCTCTCTGTTCCCTTCAGGGATGCAGTGGGAGCTGTGGGCCTCCCACCACGTGGGGCCGACCTGGGCTCGGCTGGGGGCCTCCCTGTGGGGTGCGCTGGAGGGCCTCACAGAGGTGAGACCTGATCACTGACCAAGCACCGCAACCCTCCTTCCTCGGTGCCACCTGGGCTGGTTTTCTTTGCCATCTGCACCCATTTTACAGATGCGAGACTGTGGCCAGGGAGACACCAAGAGCCCACCCGCAGCCCCTGTGGCTGGTTCCTCGGGGAGAACTGAAGCCCGGTTTGACTCCTCCACAGGTGGCCACGCATCTCTGTGTGATTTGTGAGTCTACAAACGCCTCCTGGGGTGTCCAGCGTCCCTGGTCATGAGCAGCCGTCTGTGCTGTCTGAGCGCCTCCACGAAGGGCTGAACATTCTAGAACAGGGTCGGGAGGAGCAGTAGTAGCCCAGAGGTTCCTGTGCACAGGAGAGAATCCGTCTGGCTTTGCTAGTGTGGAACATGGGTAACTGGGAACGGGTCCCCGCTCCGGGTAACTGGGGGGAAGGACACTCCCCTGCTCTGGGTCACCAGGGCACTACTTGCACAGGGCCCCTCGTGGTGTCGTGAGAGTCGACCTCATGCTTGGCCCTCGCAAAGGGCAATGGCAGGGCGCTCAAGTCACAGACAGCTGCCGTGGCCCGGCCTCCTTGCTCGCAGCCACAGGGGCCATCCTGCCCGTCCCTGACCTGGGAGTCGGGGCGACGGCTGCCAGGCTTGGGGTCAGTGTGCTGGCGACGTCCCTGTCAGACCCTGTGCCCCTCGGGGGTGGGGGGAGCATCCTCACCCCCTTCTCGCCTTCACACCTCCAGGGGACTCAGACGAGGGTTGTGGACTGACTGACCGACTCTTGGGGAAGCTTCCGCTCAGACCACTCTCCCCAGGCTCCTCCCTTCTCTCTCTCTCTGCCCAGCTGGCCTCGACCCCTGCACCCAGCAGCCCCCTGAGCAGGCCCAGGGCACCAAAGCCAGGACAGGGCTGTGGGGCCAGGACTGACACCACCCACAGAATCCCACACACCACAGTGGGGGGGCAGGCCCTTCAAGTCAGGGTCTCGCCCACGGTCTCTCGGCACCCCAGGAGCCTGGGCTGCTGCTGTCCTGAGGCCCCCACGCCGCGGGGTCCAGCGGCTGGAGCGCGCCAGGAGGGGAGAGAACAAAGAGGCGGCGTGTGCCCCTGTTTTCCGGCCCCTCCCCCGCCCCCCATTAGCTGAGCAGAACTTGTTTATATTACAGCAGGAATTATTCCAGCCCTAATCAGAGGCCCTGCGAGGCTTCGGCATTCGAGGTATTTCTTTACCCAAGGACACTCTCCAATCCTATAATTTCCATTTCCCCAGACGCCCCTGATTGAAAGCAAACATTTTATATTTGGAAAGGAAAAGGGCCGTGTGCTATTCATAGCTGGGCTGGCTGTCCAGAGGTGGGACTGGGGGGGCTGGGGCCCAGGCCTGGGGGGTCAGATCCGAGAGGGCAGCAGGGGGCGTGGCTGGGTCCCTGGGCACGGGGGACACCCCAGAGCACCAGACTGGGGGAAGGGGTCAATGGCCCTGCAGGAGGGGATCCTCCTCATCACCTGGCCAGGTAGCTTCCACCACATTTCTAGAGGAGGACTAGAGGCCCCCACCCCATGGAGTACAGTAGTGGCCCGTGGGGGCCCATCATGGGGGGCAGAGGCCAGCATTGGCCTGAGGCACTTTGAGAAGCCCGTGATCACAGGGACCCTGGTCTCCACCTGGGGTCTGCAGGGTACAGCTCCCACCGCCCCCACCACCACACTCCCTCCCAGGTTAACTCACCTGCTGGCCTCTCTGGGACCTTCAGAGGCCACCTGGCCCAGCATCTCCTCTCCCCTCTGTCCCCTGACGTGGGAGACGTGGCCTCTCTTGGCTCTGTCCACCTGTCCTTTACTGGGGGGCGAAAGCCCCCCAGACTCAGAGCTGATGTGGTAGGATGCTGCTGAGTTTTCTCTGAGAAGCCTCTGTAAGTCCTCTGAAGTGGCCATTCTCGCTATTCCCGCCTCGTGGAAGAAGGAACAAGGCCCGCCTGCTTCCATCCCTGCCTCCTGGAGCCGGCAAAGGTCACACCCGCTTCTCAGTTGAGGGAACGAATCCCTGGGCAGCAGGGATGTGACGAGAGGCGGCAGATTTTGCCCCGTAGAGATCTGTGTGGTGGAATTCTTAGGAGACTGCATTCATTGTTTCTTAAAACTCAATTTTTATTTTTATCCAAGTAACGCATGCATAGTTTTGCTAGCTGCTTTAAATAGAATTGACATACAGTAAAATGCTCATCTGTAAAGTGTCAAAGGTGATGACCTTTACAACCAATTCACCCATTTAAAGTGTAGAGTTCAGTGAGGTTTGGTCTATTACATTACTAATTATTTTTAATTGTGGCAAAGTATGTACAACATAAAATTTGCAATTTTAGCCATTTCAAGTGCACGATTTAGTAGCATTGCTTACATTAGTGTCCTGTGGCCACAGAAACCCTCCCCCGTTCGTGCTCTCTCTCTCTCTCTCTCTCTCTCTCTCTCAAAAATAAAAAAATAAGCATAAAAAATTTTTTTAAACACACTAATTGCCCAGCCCCTGGTGACCTCTAGTCCCCTTTCTGTCCCTGTAAATTTGCCTCGTCTGGGTCTTTCGTCCAAGTGGAATCCCGCAGTATTGTACTCAATTCATTTACCACAATGTCCTCAAGGTTCATCCATGCTGGAACAGGTGTCCGGATCTCCTCCTTTTTTAAGGCTGAATAAGATGCCGCTGTGCGTATGGACCACATTCTGTTTATCCACCGGTCAGGGCCAGCAGGTTGTTTCCCCCTTGCGGCTGTTGTGAGCGATGCTGCTCAGAACACTGGCATAAAGTGTCTGGTCTGGTCCTTGTTTTCAGTTTGTTTGTGTGTGTACCTGGGAGTGAAATTGCTGGACCATATGGTAACCCTGCTCAGTGTTTTTGACAAACTGCCAGACTGTGAGCGGCTGAGCCATCTCCCATTATGCCAGCTTCCAGTTTCTAACGCTCGTCGTTTTCCATTTGCTGCTTAGAGCCGTCTTAGGAAGTGTGAAGTGAGGTCTCGTTCTGGTTCTAATTTGCATTCACTAACAACAAATGATGTTAAGTGTCTTTTCAGGTGCTTGTGGGCCATTTGTAGATCTTTGGAGAAATGTTTGTTGACGTCCTTTGCCCAGTTTTCACTTGGGTTGTTTGTTGTTTTGTTGTTGAGCTTGTAGGAGTTCTTTATATATTCTGGCTACAAAGCCCTTATCAGGTATATGATTTGCAAATATATTCCTCCATTCTGTACGTTCTGTTTTTACCTTCTTGGTGAAGTTGATACATTTTGACATGCACGTACACATCTGTCTGTTTCTCTGTCTCTCTGTCTCCATCTCAGTCTCTCTATCCCTCATCTGTCTATCTTCATGGAACCCTCACTGCACTCAGGATACTGAACATGTCCAGCACCCTGGAAAGTTCGTCGTGTGCAGCATTTTTTTCCTCTCTATACTTATGTGGAAATTCATTCATGATATTACATGTATCAAAGCTTCATTCCTTTTATTGCCAAGCAGTGTTCCATGGGAGCAATATACCAGAGTCTGTGTACCATTCAATCATTGAAGGACATCTTATCCACGTTGATTTCCAGATTTTGGCTGCTATTTCTGGTTGGTAACGCTGCTCTAAACATTCCTATGTAAGTCTTTGTGTGGACTTATATTTTCATTTCTCTTGGGTAAATACCTAGGAGTGGAATTGCCGGGTCATAAACACATTCTGTGTTTAGCTTTTTTGAGGAACAAGCTGTTTGCCAAAGTAGCCCTGCCATTTTACATTCCCATCAGAGTGTATGAGGGTTTCAGTTTCTCTACGTCCTCGCCAATGACTGCTGCTCTGTCATGGCAATTAGAGCTACTCTAGTGGGTGAGAAGTGGTATCTTGTAGTTTTGATTGGCATTTCCCTGGTGGCCAGTGATGGTGAGCATCCTTTTATTTTTGGTTATTTGTATATCTGTCTGTTCAGATCCTTTGCCCATCTTTTAATTGGCTATTTGTCTTTTTGTTACTGAGTAGTAGTCGTTCTTTATATATTCTGGATACAAGTCCCTTATAAGATACGGGATTTGCAGGTATTGTATCCCACTTGGCAGTTGTCTTTTTTACCTTTTTGATAGTGCCCTTTATTTATTTTTTAATGTTTTTTATTTGCTTTGAGAAAGAGAGAGAATGTGAGCAGGGAAGGGGCAGAGAAAGGGAGAGAGAGAATCCACACTGTCTGAGCTGAGATCGAGAATTGGACATTTAATCAACTGAACCACGTAGGCACCACTTGAGGTGCCCCTTTTGAAGCACAAAAAGTTTTAATTTTGATTTTGATGATATCCAGTCTGTGTTTCTTCTGTTGCTTAGTCTTATAACATCATATCTAAGAAACCATTTTCTATAGAAGGTTGGGAAGACTGACACTGATGTTTTCTTCTACAGCTTATATAGCTTTAGCTCTTATGTTGAGATCTTTGGTCCATTTTGAGTTACATTTTGTATGTAATAAGAGGTGTAGGGGTCTCCCTTCACTCTTTGATGTGTTGGTATACAATTTTCCCAGCACCATTTGTTAAAAAGACCATTCTTTCTCCATCGAATCATCTTAACACCCTTGTAGGAAATCAGTTGACTTAAAATGTGAAGTCAGCTGGACTCTCAATTCTGTTCCCTTGATCTATAGGTCTTTTCTGTGTCTGCATCACACTGCCTTCAGTGCTATAGTTTTATAGTAAGTTTTGAAATGGGCAAGATTTTGTTTTTTTCAAGATTGTTGTTGAATTTCTATATGAATTTTAGGATCAAATTGTAAATTTCTGAAAAGAACTCAGATGGGATTTTGATAGGGATTGTGTTGAATATCAGCATTGTAACAATATTAAGTCGTTCAGCCCATGAACATGGATGGGTTTGGTGCAAAACACATCTTTTTATTTAGATCTTCTTTCATTTCTTTCAGCAATATTTTTCAATTTTCAGAATAAAAGTTTTACATTACTTTTGTTTAACTTATACCCTAAATATTTTACTTTCTTTGATGTTATTATAAATAGAATCATTTTGAAATAGATTTGATTTTTATCTATTCATCTTGTATTCTGCAACCTTGCTGAACTTGTTTATTAGCTGTAATAGATTTGAGAGGACTCCTTAGGATTTTATGCACACAACACCCTGCCATCTGTAACTGGAGATAGTTTTACTTCTTCCTTTTAATCTAGATGCTTTTTATTTAACTTTTTTGTCCAATTTCCCTAGCTAGAATCTCCAATACAAGTTAAATAGAAGTGGTGAGAACAGACGCCCTTGTTTTGTTTCTGATTGTAGGCGGGAAATACTTGTTTTTCACCATTACCTATGTAGTTCATTATGAGTTTTTCATTTTGGCATTTATTAACTTGAAGTAAGTTACTTCTGGGGCATGTGGGTCACTCAGTCGGTTGAGTGTCCGACTTTGGCTCAGGTCATGATCTTGCAGTTCATGAGTTTGAGCCCTGCATCAGCCTCTGCGCTGACAGTGTGGAGCCTGCTTGGGACATTAGCGCTCGCTCTCTCTCTCTCTCTCTCTCTGATCCTATCCCACTTGCATTCTCTCTCAAAATAAATAAATTTTAAAAATTTTTTAAAAAGAAGTAATTTTCTTCTTAGTTTGTTGAGTATTTTTATGATGAAAAGGTGTTAGATTTTGTCAAATGCTTTTTCTTCATTAATTGAAATGATAATGTGGTTTTTTTCCCTTCATTCTATTGATGTGGTATACTATGTTAACAGATTTTCAGGTGTTAAACCAACATTGCATTCTTGGGATAAATCCCACTTGGTCATGGTGCATAATTCTTTTCATACATTGCTGGATTCTATTTAATAGTATTTTGTTGAGGATTTTATGTCTATATTTATAAGAAAATGTAAGTGAATAGTAGATCATTTTCTTTTCTTGTGATATTCGTCTGGTTTTGATATAAGGACAATACTAGTCTCATAGAATTAGTTGGAAACTGCCCCCATTCCATTTTATTTTAGGAAGCATTCATGAAGAATTCATAGTAGCTCCTTTTCAAATGTTTGGAAGAATTTACCAATGGAGCCATTTGCTCTTGGGCTTTTCTTTGTGGAAGTTGTTTGATTACTAAGTCAATCTCTTTGCTTGTATAGGTGTATTTAGATTTATTTCTTCTTGGGTCATTTTTAGTTGCTCTTTCTAAGAATTTGTCCATTTCATTTGTGGCATATAGATACAGTTGTTCACAGCATTCTCTTATAATTATTTTTATTTCTATAAGGTTAGTAGTTATGTCCCCATTTTCATTTCTGACTTTAGTAATTTGAGTCTTCTCTCTTTTTTTCTCTTTGGTCTAGCTTAAGATTTGTCAATTTTGTGGATCTTTTCTGAGAACAAACACTTGGTTTAGTTGATTTTTCTGTTGTTTTTATGTTCTCTACTTCATTAATGTTCACTGTAGTATTTATGATTTCATTCCTGTTGCTTGCTTTGGGTTCAGATGGCACTTCTTATTCTAGGTTCTTGAGGTGGAAGTTTATTGATTTATAATCTTTCTTCTTCTTTCCTGTAAGTCATACCTGTAAACTGCCCTCGAAACACTACTTTAGCTGCATCCCAGAAATACCCATGTGTTATTTTTAAATTTTTATTAATCTCAAAGTATTTTCTAATTTCCTTTGGGATTTCTTCTTTGAACCATTGGCATTTAGTAGTGTGTTCTTTAATTTGTATATATTTGTGAATATATATACATCCTATAGCATGTTCCATGTATACTTGAAGAAAATGCAAATTCTGTTCCTGTTAGATACAGTGTTCTATAGATATGAGTTAACTCTAGTTTGTATGTATTCTTGTTCAAGTCTTCTGTCTCCTTGTTGATCTTCTGCCTACTTGTTCTATCCATTATTGAAAGTGTAGTCTTGAAGGCTCTGATGATTATTGTTGAATTGTCTATGTTGCTCTCCATCAACCTTTGCTTTATATATTGCAGGGCCATAGTTAGGTATGTATATAATTGTTATAATTTCCTTATGGATCAACAGTTTTATCATTATAAAATGTCCCTCTTTGTCCCTAGTAAAAAATGTTAAAGCTACTTTACTTGATATTAAATAGCCACTCCAGCTTTCTTACAGTTGGTGTACACATGATAGAGCCTTTCATCCTTATGATTTTAACCTATTTGAATCTCTGAACCTAATGCTGTGTCTCATATAGCCAACATATAGTTGGATGATTTTTTTTTATCCACTATGACATTCTCTGCTTTTTGAATGGATTGTTTAATCCATTCACAGTTAATGTTGTTGTTGACATAGTTGGACTTACATCTGCCATTTTACTTTTTGTTTACTCTATGTCTGCTTTACTACTTTTGTTCCTCTCTTCCTCTTAATCCTTTCTTTTGCATGAAGTGAATGTTTTCTAGTATAACATTTTCTTTTTTTTAATGACTCTTTCTCTATATTTTTTTGGTTACTACTTTAGCAGTTGCTCTAGGGCTTACCACACATATCTTATAAAAATCTACTTTGTATTTCTACTAACTTCATTCCAGTGTGATAGAGAAATAATATTCCTAAATAAATCTATTCCCTCCCTACCCTTTTGTTCTATTGTTGCTATACATATTAAATTTATATGTGTTCCAAATCAAATAGTACATTGTTATAATTGCTGTTTTATACTAAGAAGATGAGAAAAGAAAGCAAGTATGTATTTACTGAGTTGTTCTATTTGCCTCATTATTTACCATTTCTGTTTTTTAAATTGGTACACGCAGGTTTGAGTTACAATCCGGTGTCATTTCTTTACTCCAATGTAACTCCCCTCCTATCCACCTCATTTATGTTATTATTGTCAAATATATGACATCTGTGGTTCAGCAATACATTTATATATGTGCTGTTTCTTTTTTCTTTTACTTAAAAAATTTTTAATGTTTATTTCTTTTGAGAGAAAGAGACAGACACAGAGTGTGAGCAGGGGAAGGCAGAGAGAGATGGAGACATAGAATCTGAAACAGGCTCCAGGCTCTGAGCTGTCAGCACAGAGCCCAACATGGGGTTTGAACCCACGAACCGTGAGGTCATAACCTAAGCCAAAGTTGGTCGCTCAACCAACTGAGCCACCCAGGCACCCCACATGTGTTGTTTCATACAACTGTTTTTTAAATCAGCTAAAAGAAGAAAGAAGAAAATAATATGTATTCTGGGTTTTTTTTGTGTGTAAATAATTACATAATTACTCTTTAACAGTGCTTTTTTATTTTTCATGTGGATTAGAATTTTCATTTGGATTTACTTCCTTTTAGCCTGAAAAGCTTCTTTTAGTATTTCTTATAAGATGGGTCTGCTAGAAGAAAATTGGCTCAGTTTTTGATTACCTGAGAATGTTTTTATTTCACTCTCATATTTGAAAGATAGTTTTGGGAGATATAAGATTCTGAGTTAAACAGTATGTTTCTTTCAGCACTTTGAATATGTCATACCACTGCCTTCTAGCCTCCATTGTTTCTGATAAGAAGTCACCTGTTATCTTATTTGGATTCCTTTGTATGTGATGAGTCCATTTCTCTTGTTGCTGTCAAGATTTTCTCTTTGTCTTTGTTTTCAGCAGTTTTACTCTTGGTGTGGATTTCTGTGTACTTGTCCTGATTGGACTTGTCTGAGCTTCATGAATGTGTAGACTAATGTTTTTCAGCAACTGGGAAATTCTCGGCCATTATTTTTCCTAATATTATTTCTGTTTTCTCCTCTCCCTCTCCTCCTAGAATTCTATTACATGTATGTTCGTGTACTTAAAGGTGTCCCAATTTTCTCTGAGACTCTTCCACTTTCTCCGTTCTATTTTCTCTCTCTTCTTTGGATTGTGTAATACCATTAATCTGTCTTTAAGTTCACTAATTCTTCATTTGCTGGTTCAAATCTGTTATTTAGCCCCTCTAATAAAAATTTTCATTTCTTTTATTATACTTCTCCAGAATTTTAATTTGGTTCTTTTTAATACTTTACATGTCTATTGATATTGTCTATTTGGTGAAAGAAACATTGTCTTTGTATCTTCCTTAAGTTTCCGAAGCATGGTTTCTTTTAGTTCTCTGAACATATTTATAATGGCTGTTTTGAAGTCTTAGTCTGTTGCGTATGCCATAATGACCTTCTTAGAAGCACTTTCTTTTTTCTTTATATCCTATGTAAATATATTCTTGTTTCTTTGTATGTCATGATTTTTTGTTGAAAATTAGACACTTTAGGTGATATATTACAGCAACTTGGATCACCCTTCCTCCTCTCGTGACTTATTTTGCTCTTTGTTTTGTGACCTGGCTAGGCAATTTTAGTGAAGTCTGCTTTCACCACATGAAGCCATCGCTGTTGCTCCTCTGGGGACAGAGCCTTGAGTGTGTACACAGTTCCCCTAGAATGGCAATGCCTTGGCAGGGCTCTCTCTGATCACCTCTTTCTCTAAGTTCCGTCAGGCTGTCTTCATGTGATGTTACTCCCCATGCCTTCGGTGCAACTAATCACCAACAGCTTGTGTTATAGTTTTTGACAATCCCCTGGGCCATGTGCTCCTCAGCAATCTGATCCGATTCAGTGTAGACAGGACTAGATTTTGAAGCCAGTCTTTGAGGTTTGTTTTGTCCTCAGGGTGTCTTCTTAGCCATTTATTTCTCTAGTTCTCTCTAGGCTTATGAACTAGATGGCCTGTGGTTTAGCTTTTTGCTCCTAAGAGGAGCTGTTATTGAAAGCTACCTTAAGCTTAAACTTCTCCATGATTTTTTTTTTTTTCTTCAAATAACATCAGTTCCTTCGTGGAGAGCTTTGGAGCTCTCTTTTCTTATGGGAAGCCTCTTCTCCTAAACAATGTCTCTGACCCACTACTCTGGACCCCAAATGGGGCAGTAGCCTCTGCTCTGCACGACTCTTCTTTCTTGGTCTGGGAGCTCTGCCCTAATCTGGGGCAAGGGTGGTGAGGGCCCTAGTATTCTTGGCTGGCTGTACTTAAGGTAGAGCCTTTTTACTATGAGTGGAGGTTAGTGGAGGAAGGAGCTCCTGATACCTTGGCCACACTCACCAGGAATTCCTCAACTTGAAACTGGAGGGCATTAGAAATGCTGGTGGCCTGCCCTTCCTGGTGAGGTATATTAAGATTTGTTTGGGAGCTAAAAAGAAGGGAGGGCACCGTCTTCTTGGCCACATTTACCCAAAGTAGAGCTTCTATCAAGCTGAGAGTGAAGAAGGAAAGAAGGAATGGGCCATGGTTCAAATGCCACAGATTCTTGCTGTTCTTACCAAGTTTTAGTATGTTTCCTTGAATAAACTTTTCTTCATTTATTATATGCCCTCAGGACAATTTCCAGAGACTTTAAATAATTGTATTTTTAAAGTTTATTGATTTATTTTTGAGAGAAAGAGAGGAAGAGAGAGGATTCCAAGCAGGCTCAACACTGTCAGTGTGGAGCCTGAGATAGTACTCTATCTCATGACTGAGAGATCACAACCTGAGCTGAAATCAAGAGTTGGACACTTAACCAAATGAGCCACACAGATGCCCCAATAATTGGGTCTTTTAATAGCTTTTACCAGATATGCTTTTTTTCCTCTAGTAAGTGAGTCCATGGAGCTCCTCATGCTAACATCCAGCCATAACTTTTTAATGAACTGCCAAATTGTTTTTTGAGTGTTCGTACCATGTTATGTCCCAACTAGTCCCAGTTCTGCTACAGTCTCAGTCTCTGGTCAGTCTTTTCAATTTTAGTCACTCTCATAGGTATGTAGTGGTATCTCCTTATGCTTTTAACTTTATATTCTGATGGCTAATAATGTTGGGCATCTTTGCATATGTCTATTTGACATCCATATATGTTTATTGGTGAAGTGCCTGTTGAAAGCTTTTGCCCGTTATTAAGTTGAATTTTTCTTTGAGTTTTGAGAATTCCTTATCTACTATCACTACAAGTTCTTTATTGGATATACGCCTTGCAAAGTTTTTCTCCAAGTCTGTAGCTTGTCTTTTCATTCTCTTAAGAGTGTCTATTGCAAAGTAGATGTCTTTACTTTTGATGAAGTCCAAGTTATTAATTTGTTCTTTTATGAATGGTGCTTTTGGTGTTGTAGCTAATAAATCTTTGCCTATCCCAAGATCATAAGGCTACTCCTAAAAGTGTTATAGTCAGGGGCTCTGATTTTAAGTATATGATCCACTTTGAGTTCAATTGTAGATACGAATTTGGGATGGAATGTCAATTTTTTTTCCCTACTGACATCCAATTGTTTCAGTGTAGTTTGTTGAAAAGACTATCTTTCTTTCCTGAATTGCCTTTGAGCATTGTTAAAAGTTAGCTAACTGTATTTATATATTTGTGAGAATTGATTTCTGGACATTAACGTGCTTTACTATCTTTGTGCCACTATCCTACCGTTCTGATTACTGTAGTTTTATAACAAGTCATGTGATGAGCTAGTATTAGTCCTTCAACTTTGTTTTTATTTTTTAGAGAAGAAGTTTGGTTTTGGGTCTTTTTTTTTATATCTTCCATGTCTCTATTTAACTTTTTAAACATGTAGAATACAATTACAATAACTACTTTAATATTCTTCTCTGCTAACATTGATATGTTTCACTTCTGGGTCAGTTTTTTTTAATTTTTGAGAAGAAAATGTATTTATTTTGAATTAATTTGAAAAAACAAATAATATTCCTAGAAATGGAATATGAGTCTGTTACATTGTAGGTAGATTGAATGCAAGCACAAGTACAAAAAAGTCTCACTTTTGTACCCAAAGCATCTTAATACTTCAGGGACCGTGAAATCACGACCTGAGCTGAAACCAAGAGTTG
Organism: Neofelis nebulosa; assembly: GCF_028018385.1. Lineage (NCBI taxonomy): Eukaryota > Metazoa > Chordata > Mammalia > Carnivora > Felidae > Neofelis > Neofelis nebulosa. The sequence goes on along the minus strand of NC_080793.1, from coordinate 93,886,041 downwards.
ATGCTTAACGGACTAAACCAGCAATAATTGGTGGCACCCCAATGATTTTGTATTTATACAAATATTATTGAGCTTCATTCTGGAACACAGTTAAGTTACTCAGAAACAGTTTGATGATTTGAGGTCTTGCTTTAAGATTTATCAAGTGAGGGGCGCCTGGGTGGCTCAGTCGGTTAAGCGTGCGACTTCAGCTCAGGTCACGATCTCACGTTCCGTGAGTTCGAGCCCCGCGTCGGGCTCTGCGCTGATGGCTCAGAGCCTGGAGCCTGCTTCCGGTTCTGTGTCTCCCTCTCTCTCTGCCCCTCCCCCGTTCATGTTCTGTCTCTCTCTGTCTCAAAATAAATAAACGTTAAAAAAAAAAAAAAGATTTATCAAGTGAGGCCAGAACAGCGTTCAGTCTAGGGAAAATGACTCCCTAGCAACAAGCCAAGACTATTCTGTGTTGTCTTCACAGAGCCCTGTAAATCATGAGGGTTTCCACTCAGGCTGGCGGAAACAGACACTCTCCCAGGTCTTATGAAATCTCTGGACACCATTGCCTCTAATCCTCTCAGGTGGCTCTTTCTCCATCCTTGAATAGCTTTTTCACATGTGTATACTGATCCATACTCTGGTACATCCTTGAAGGGAGCCCTCTGAAGTTCTTTCTCCATGCAGGTCTCTACTCTCTAGTATCTTGTGCTACGACTCTCATCAGTCTCATCTTTGTCTCTCAGACCGCTGGACTCTATCTTTTCCCTCTCCCTGCACCATGACCTAGAAACTATCAAAGGCAGTAAGCTGGAGTAGTCATGGGGCTCACCTCCTTTGTTTCCTGGCTCATAGAGATCAATCACTTTTCTTCATTGCTTGATGTTCAATGTCTTGAAAAAAACCATTTTTTTCATACGTGGTATTTATTTTTTGGTTATTTCCTATGGGAGGGTAAATCTGGACTCTGTTACTCTATGTTGGCCAGAAGCAGAAGTCTTTTCATTGTTTAATTTCATAAGTTAATCTTCATAAAAAATAATTACCTTGAGGGGGCACCTGGGTGGCCTAGTCGGTTAAGTGTCTGACTTCAGCTCAGGTCATGATCTCGTGGCTCATGAATTCGAGCCCCACGTTGGGCTCTGTGCTGACAGCTCAGAGCCTGGAGCCTGCTTCAGATTCTGTGTCTCCCTCTCTCTCTCTCTGCCCCTCCCTTACTCATGCTCTGTCTCTCTCTCCTTCAAAAATAAATAAACGTTAAGAAAATAATCACCTTGGGAGGTAAGGAGGGTGGGCTGGAAGGCTGGAGTTTAAAGGGGCTGGATCAGACTCAGAGATGAGTGTGGAGGCAAGAAGAGAGAGACCAGGAGATCTCCATTCAGGCACACTGGGATTTGACTCATGATTCCTAGTCCAGGAAGGTTTCTGCTTTTGCAGCCAGTGTCCCAGTCTTGTGGCTCAGGGTTGTTTGAGACTTGGAAGGAAGAGTTCTATGTAGGAGTTACGGCTGTCTCATCCCTGGGGCAAAGGACCTATTTCTGGCCCCTTTGGCATCTGAACAAAGCACTTTCCCAGGCATATCTTCTCCCAGGTATCGTTCTATCCCCCACCTATGCTAGGCGGGAACATCTTAAGGCCTGGCAAACGGTGTGGCCACAGCCAGGAGCTACCAGCATGCTCCAGCCCTCACCTAAGGCTGCCAGCACAATCTTGATGGCTGGCAGTGGTTCCTCATATAAAAATACAGTGGTTCCAGACCTATTTCTTTTTTTTTTTTTTTTCCTCATCAAATTTTTGTTTTAATGGGCCTCAAAATTCTGTGACAGACCTTTGGTCAAGTTGTTTCCATTAAAAAGTACTGATTTTAAAAACTAATAACTTGAAACTGCCACACACACCACACACACACAAAAAATGGTCCACAAAACATTCTCCTTTCCTTCTGAAGGTTTTACAATGCATTGTTATCATCAACCCGTCTTTTACTATTGTACTTAAATGGCCACCTGGCGCAAATAGTTGTGACACCGTTCTTCGGCCACTGATCAAGGCAGGTATGGGCATAATATTCATTTAGCTTTCTGAGCTTCCTGGGCAGACTTGGTGACCTTGCCAGCTCCAGCTGCCTTCTTGTCCACTGCTTTGATGCCACCCACAGCAACCTTCTGTCTCATGACACAAACAGCAAAACAGCCCAGAGGAGGATAGTCAGAGAAGCTCTCAACACACACACAGGCTTGCCAGGAACCATATCAACAATGGAAGCATCGCCAGATTTCAAGAACGTGGAGCCACCTTCCAGCTTTTTTCCAGAACCACGATCAATCTTCTCCTTCATCTCAGCGAACTTGCAGGCGATGTGAGCTGGGTGACAGTCCAGCACAGGTGTGTATCCAGCACTGGGATGGCCTGGATGGTCCAGGATAATCACCTGAGCCATGAAGCCAGCTGCTTCCATTGGCGGGTCATTTCTGCTGTCACCAGCCACATTGCCACGACCAACATCTTTAACAGATACGTTCTTGACATTGAAGCCCACATTGTCCCCAGGGAGAGCCTCACTCAAAGCTTCATGGTAGATTCCAACAGACTTTACTTCAGTCGTAGCATTGACCGGAACAAACGTGACCACCATGCCTGGTGAACACCAGTCTCCACTCGACCCACAGGGACAGTACCAATACCACCAATTGTGTAGACATCTGGAGGGGCAGACGCAAGGGCTTGTCAGTTGGACGAGTAGGTGGCAGAATGCAATGCAGAGCTTCAAGCAGTGTGGTTCCACTGTCATTGCCATCTGTACGGGTGACTTTCCATCCCTTGAACCGAGGCGTGTTAGCACTTGCTCCAGCATGTTGTCACCTTTCCAATCAGAAATTGGCACAAATGCCACTGTGTGGGGGTTGTAGCCAGTTTTCTTAATGTAGGTGCTGACTTCTTTAATGATTCCTCCATACCTGTAGGGTGGCTCAGTGGAATCCATTTTGTTAACACCAACGATAAGTTGTTTTACATGCCAAAAGGGCATGCTCATGGGTCTGCCCATTCTTGGGGGTGCCTGGTTCAAATTTGCCAACATAACCAGCAACGATCATGACAGCACAGTCAACCTGAGATGTGCCTGGACTCATATTTTTGATACAGTCTCTGTGTCCTGGGGCACCAATGCTGGTCACATAACACTTACTAGTCTCAAACTGCCACAGGGAAGTGTCAATGGTGATAATCACGTTCACATTCAGCTTTCAGTTTATCCAAGACCCAGGCATACTTGAAGGAGCCCTTTTCCGTCTCAGCGGCCTCAGATTAGATGACCAGTAGTAGTAGACTTACCTGAGTCTGCATATCCAATGACGACGATGTTGATATGAGTCTTTTCCTTTCCCATCTTGTTTTAGGTTTAGCGGTGGTTTTCACAACACCTGTGTTCTGGTGGCAAACTCATTGTGGAAAAGGTCTGGACCTATTTCCTAAAAAGTCTTTCTTTCTTCTTCAATTCCTTTGGAGCTCTTGTCAAAAAATCGGTTAACCCTATAAGGGTGGATTTATTTCTGGACTACTGTCTATTCCATTGATCAGTTTTTCCATCCTTTTGCCAATGCCATAATGAGTCTTGACATAGTGTAAGTCTACCAATCTTTCCCTTCTTTCTCAAGATGACTTTGGATACTCTAGCTATGTCACATTTCTATATAAATTTTAGGATAAACTTGTCAATTTCTAAGAGCACTGCTGAGATTTTGATTGGGATTGTATTAAATCTATGATCAATTTGGGAATTAACATCTTAGCAATGTTGTCTTTCAACCCAAGAACATGGTATTTATCTACATTTATGTAGGTCTTCCTCAATTTCTGTTAGCCATGTTTTGTAGTTTTCAGTGAACAGTTCCAGTACAACTTGGGTTAAGTTTTCCCCTAGTCATTGTACATTTTTGATGCTTCATAGATAGTATTGTGTTTTTTTAAGAATCATATTCTAATTATTAATTGATATTATATGGAAATATAATTGATTTCTATATAATGACCTTGTATCATGAAATCTTGCCTAATTCATTTACTATTTCTAGTAGATTTTTTTGGTAAATTCCTTAGACTTTGCTATTTACACAATGTGTCCTCTGAAAAATAAAGACATTTTTTTTCTTTCTTTCCAATCTCTATGTATTTGATTTCTATTTTATTACCTTATTGCACTGGCTATAACCTCAAGTACAATGTTAAATAGAAGGAATGAGAGCAGACATCCCTTTTCTCTTTTCAATCTAAGAAGCAAAGTATGCAATGTTTCACCATTGCATGTGATGCTAATTGCTGGTTTCTTATAGATATTCTTTATCAGATTGAGGAAGTTTCCTTCTGTTTCTAGAATTTGCTGAGAGGTTCCTCCATGTCCTCCAAATCATGGGATTTGGACAGGTGTTGAATTTTTCAAATGTTTTTTTCTATATTTATTGATGTGATCATATATTTTTTCCTTCATTCTATTAATGTGGTAAATTATACTGATTTTTTAAATATTAAAGCAACCTTGCATTCCTGGTATTGACATGTGTGCACTTAGATACATATGCACGCACACACACACACACACACTTTTCCTGCAATTGATTTGCTAATATTTGCTAAGGATTTTGTGTCTATAAGCTTAAAGAATATTGGTCTGTAATTTTCTTTTCTTGTAATGTCCTTTGCTAGTTTTTTTATTAAGGTTATGATAGCCTTCTATAATGGTTAGACAGTTTTTCCTCCTCCTGTATTTTCTGAAAGACTTCGTGTAAGTTTGGTATTATTTCTTCCTTAAATATTTGATATAATTCCCTAGTGAAGCTATCTGAGCCTAGAGTTTTCTTTGTGGGGAAATCTCAAAGTGTTAGTAAGTATAGGGCTATTCATGTCTACTGTGTGTGTGTGTGTGCGCGCACATCCACATGAAATATGGAATTGTTGTGCCTTTTGAGGAATTTGTCCATTTTATTTAAGTTGTCAAATATATTGGCATAAGGTTGCCTATAACATTCCTTTATTGCTGTTTTACTGTCTTCAGGACATGTAATTACATCCCCTCTTTCATCCATAATAACAGCAGCTTGTATTTTCCCTTTTTCTTTAATTGAGCTAGTTAGGTGTTTTGTCAATGTTATTGATCTTCAGATAACCAACTTTTTATTTTCTTGATTTTCTCTATTGTTTATTTTCTACTTTATTGACTTCTGTTCTTGTCTTTATTATATCCTTCTTTCTATTTTGGTTTTAATTTGTTCTTTTTTAAATTCTTAAGGTGGAATTTAGATGATTGTATGTATTTCTTCTGTTGGCATTTCAAGCTGTAAATTTCCCTTTAAGAACAATTTCTGCTTCCTTCCATAGATTTTGATATGTTTTAGTGTTCACCATTTCAAAATATTTTCTGATCTCCTTTGTGATTTCTTCTTTGACCCATGGATTATTTAGAAGTGTGTTACTTTTAAAGATCTTCTTATTAACTTCTTACGGATGTCTTAATCTCTAGTAATGGCTAGAGAACATACTCTTATTGCAATGCTTTTTAACGGAGTATGACTCATTTTGCTGAACTTCCATATGCATTTAAAAAATGTGAGTTCATCAGTGTTGTGGTTTATAGATGTCAACTGTGTCAATTTGGCTTATGATGTGCAGATCTTCCATCTCCTTATTGATGGTTCCTCAGTTACTCCAAGAGGAAGGTTACGTCTCTATATCTGTGATCTGTGGGTGTGTCTATTTCTTTAGTTCCTCAGTGTTTGCTTCTCTGCATTTTGTTTTTTTTTTTTTTTTTTTTCAACATTTTTTTTTTTTTTTTTTTTTTAATTTTTGGGACAGAGAGAGACAGAGCATGAACGGGGGAGGGGCAGAGAGAGAGGGAGACACAGAATCGGAAACAGGCTCCAGGCTCCGAGCCATCAGCCCAGAGCCTGACGCGGGGCTCGAACTCACGGACCGCGAGATCGTGACCTGGCTGAAGTCGGACGCTTAACCGACTGCGCCACCCAGGCGCCCCGCTTCTCTGCATTTTGAACATCTGGTTGTTTGGGGCATTCATGTTCAGAATGGCTGTATCTTCCTGAAGAATCTACTTTTATCGTTATGAATCAATTCTCTTTCTCTACAGACATGTCAAAATCCTTTCTACTTTCCCATGTATTTGTCATTGTTGACACTCCTCACTACTTCATGTAAGTAGGCTTGCATCTGCTATTATAGCTGTTGAGTCCAAAGAGCTTCCTTTAACATTTATGGTAGTTTAAATCTGCTGTAGATGAATTATCTCAGCTTTTGTTTGCATGGAATGTTTTTATTTTCCCTTTATTTTTAAGGGGTGATTTTGCTGGCTATAGAATTCTAGGTTGAATTTTTTTGCCGCATTTCAAAGATGTTACTTTATTGTCTTGTTTCTGATGATAACTCAGTGGGAGATTTTACTTTGAAGCAATCACTACACCCATTGTGGACCTCAAACTCACAACCCTGAGATCAAGGGCCACATGCTCACCAACTGAATCAGTCTTTAATTTGCTTTTTAACCATTTAAATATGAGGAGTCCTAGCGTGGGTTCCTCTTTTTTTTCCCCCCTGTTTATCCTGCTCAAGTTCCATTGTGCCTCTTGCATCTTTGGGTCTATGGTTTTCATCCAATTTTGAAACTTTTCTGCCACTATTTCTTTAAGTATTTTTCCACCCCAATCTCTCTCTCTTCTTTTGGGACTTCAATTTTACACACGTTAGACTAATTGATATTTTCCGCACAATTCGGAGACTCTGATTATTTTCTGACATCTCGTTCTCTGTGTGCTTCAACTGGATAGTTCTATCACCTTGTCTTCAAGTTTACTGATCTTTCTCCTGCAGAATCCAATTGCTAATAACTTTCACCTTGCAAGTATTTTATCAGCTCTAGAATTTTCACTTGATTCTTCTCTATAGTTTCATGTTCCCTGATGAAATTCCACCTTTTTTCATGCTTCTACTTTAAATTTTTTAATGTTTATCTATTTTTGAGAGAGAGAGCAAGAGAGCACATGCACTTGCATGCACACATGCACACAAGTGGGGGAGGGGCAGAGAGAGAGGGAGACACAGAATCCAAAGCAGGATCCATGCTCTGAGCTGTCAGCACAGAGCCTGATGCGGGGCTTGAACTCACTAACCGTGAGATCATGACCTGAGCAGAAAGTTGGATGCTTAACCAACTGAGCCATCCAGGCACCCATTCGCTCTTCTACTTTAAGTTCTTGACTGTAGTATAATAGATAATACAGTATCACAATCATTTAAAGTCCTTGTCTGTTAATCAAACATATGTTTTATTTCTATGTCTGTTTACTCTTTCTTTCTTTCTTTCTTTCTTTCTTTCTTTCTTTCTTTCTTTCTTTCTTTCTTTCTTTCTTTCGCTCCTGGTTGTAGGTTCCCTTTTCCTGCTTTTTGTATGTCTAGCAATTTTTTATTGTGTTTCAAGCATTGTGGATGCTATGCTGTTGAGAACCTGGAGGTTCTCTTGCTTTAGAGAGTGTTCACTGGTTTTCTGACAGGCCATTAGTTTATCAGCAGATGAACTTGATTGCATTGAGGCTTGCTGGTAGGCATTTTAGGGAGGGCCTAGAGTAGCCCCTCATAACAGGCAGAACACCATGTCATTGAGCCCTCCTGGATCCCCCCTTCAGCTCTCAACTACCCACCAGCCGTTCTCTGCTAACCCCAGCAGAGCGCAGCCCTGTGCATTTCTAGCCAGTATATTCTGCCGAGATGCTGAGGTGCTCTGGGAAAAATTCTGGTGCATCCCTGCACAGTCTTCTCCTTCCCACTCCTTGCCTTGCAGTTCTCTCCACCTCAGCAGTCCCGAGCACCACTGTGTCCCCCCTTCCCAGGACGCTGTCTGTGTAGGTTCCATATCCCTGTGCCACAGCTGCGTGAGTGCATCAGACAGAAAGCCAGGTTGTGGAGCTCACCTTGTGTGCTCTCCTTCTCTTGAGAATTACAGTTCTCCTTTGTGTGAGGCCTAGTGTTCGGAACAGCTGCCTCATATATACTGTATCTAGTTTTATAGTTGCTTGTGGGGGAGGAGTAAATCTTCCACTCGGGACTTCATCATGACCGGAGCTGGAAATTGAGACCTTCTCTTTATTGTTCATCTTGTACATGTGACCTCTTTTTTTTCACCTTGTGCATGTATTATCTTTATATCAAATATTTAATTATGGCATAAAAAATCTTGGTGCAGGCAGCACTCGGCTCACCTGTTGGCTTGTGCTTTGGCTTACAGACCGCTTGCCTATCAGCAATTACACGGGTTGCCTTGAATCCCTCCTTTTCATTGGGAGTTTGGAATGAGCTAGCCTTTAGTGCCAGTGTTGGTTCAGCCACTTACTAGCTCTGTGGCCTTGGGTAAGTCGCCTACTCTCTCTAATCTCCAGTTTCTTCTGGGAAAAATATAAAGGATAATCCCTCCCTCATCAGGTAGCTTTGAAAAGCAGAAGAAATCATTCCTCTCAAATGCCTACCACAGTGCAGGCTGCAGTACAGGTGTCCAGAGAGTTTTTTCCTTTCCTTTCTTCTTCCTCACCCAGGACTTGAGCAAGGGAGAGCCCAGTCCAAGCCTGGAGCTTGACCTTTCTCTCTTTACAATCTTCACCTTGAGACAGTGGGTGCAGGAGACCATCCAGGCCCTGCAGGCACACCCCTGGGTGGAAGGACGGTGGGTGGGTGGATTACGGACAGATGCATGCATAGATAGGGGAATTAATGAATGTGCAGCCCAGTGGCCTCTGTAGGGTCTGAGCTCTTGGAGGCAGGGCCACACCTCCTTTGTCCTGTGCAGCAGGAGCCTTGGTACGAGGAATGGGCTTCCATTTCCCTGTTTCACCATCTCATCTGGGAGCTGAGGACACCGGTTTCATCTACCAGGTTTCATTCTGTGCCCCCCACAGGGTCTGCAGTAGGCCCTTCAGTGACTCTCTAGAATAGAATCCCAGCTCCTCACCCTGACCACAGGCCAAGGACCTCACCACCCCATTGGAGCCCGCACGCCCACACCCAGAGACATGGACATCCTTGCTGTCTCCAGGTATGCTTAGCCCAACTCGGCCTCATGACAGCTGAGCAGACGGGCTTGGTTAACCCAGTCCTTTCAGGTGGTGGACAGTCCTGCAAGCAGAATAAGACGGGGTTATAGGGCAGAGGGGTCAGGCAGAAGGGGCTTCCAGCAACATCAGCCCCAGGCTAGGCCCCTCCTTCTCTCCAGGGCAGAGGCCTTTGCTGTAGGACCCAGCTGAGGACCCACTGCAGGAGGTGCCCAGGGTCCCAGGAGGAGTGGGGAGTCACAGGGGCAGGAGGGTGCTGGCCAGCCACGTGGTAAAGGGGCAGGACGTTATAACCCATTTGTTCATTGATTATGCTTTTCCTAAGCACCTACTACGTATCAGACACTGTCCTGGGCACCGAGGGTAAAGTAGTGAACAAATCAGACAGCTGCTGCCTTCAGGAGTTTTCACTTTTGTCAGGGAGGCAGACAATAGACAGAGGAACCCATGAGCACATAATGTAAAGGGAGGGCAGGGCAGGGCTGGAAGGAAGACAAAATGGGGCAGTGGTCAGGGCCCTCCAAGTGGAGAAGGAGCCAGCCCTACAGTCACTGGGTCAGGGGTGTCCTGGGCAGAGGAAACCGCAGTGCAAAGACGGTGAGGCAGGAACAAGCACTGGCAAGAGGTGGCTGGAGCCTGGGAATGAAGGGAAGGACTGGGTTTGACGTGCCCGGGGTTTAAGAGCATAAAGTAAGTGGCCAAAGTTGGAAAAGTGGGGTATTTCAGGTCAAAAAGTCAGATTCCCATCGTCTCCTAGAATTGGACGTTGCTGGTGTCCTCGAGCCGTTGGCTGGAGATGAGAAGCCCTGCCCCTCCCCCAGGACCGGGCACCGGCCTCCCTCCTCCCCCAGCTGGGCCTCGTTGCCGTCCTCATTGGTCCCGGTCGGTCGTGGGTAACGGGTGGGCTCTGCCCACACAGGCCCTGAACCCAGGCCGCTGCCCCTCGAGGCACCTGTCCCGCCCCCTCCCCCGCCCTCACTGCTCCTGCACCCGAACCACCCAGCAGGCTCCAGCCTGTCCGCTTCTGCCTTCCCGCTTGCCGCTTCTCCTCCACCTCCTGAGCCCAGCTCAGCTCAGCTCAGCTCTGGCCTGCAGGCCTGCAGGCTCCTCATCCCTGGAGGCATGCTGGACAGGCTGTGCCCTGCCCCGTGGCTTGCCCCCTCCCCACCCTGGGGAAAGACCGGCCTTCCTCTCTTGGGAGGGGCATGAGCTCCTGGGCCCCTCACATCCCCCCCCCCCCCTCCTGTCACTTGCCTCATCATCTGGTGCCCTCAGCGACTTAGCTGTCCCGGTCCCGTGCTGGGAGGGAGGGGCCGAGCGACCTGCAAGGGGGCGTGGCTTGGCAGGCCTCAGGGAGGAGCCCCCTCCTTCTGAGCCATTTGGGGCCTTGAAGGTTTGGACTGGGAGGGCCAAGGTCTGGCTGAGGTGGAGAACGGAGCATGGGGACAGATGTGGTGGAGGCAGGGAGAAGGTTCCCTGTTCCCGTTGGGGTCAATGGAGACAGCAGAGGGAGAGGGGCGTCTTGGCCGAGTCCCCCACGTGTTGCCTGTGAACCCTTCATCCTGTCCTCATCTGAAGGGCATGGCCGAGACCATCCCGTCCACCCTGCTCCGTGCCCTCAGACACACACGCGTGCCAGGGAGTGTAGGCCCGGGCTCCCAGCCCCCAGCTGCATGCCAGGCCCGGGACCACGTGACATGGGCACTCACCTGCATCACACACCCAAGTGACTTCCTCAAACACCCTGCTTCCCCAGCGGACCATGAGAGAGTCATTAAGACAGAGCAGGACTTTATAAACGTGGCTTAAGGTTAAGTACGCAAGAAAATCTCTGTAATTTCCCGCCGGGCAATGGGGATGTTGTCTGATTCCTACAGGCCATAATTTTTGGGAGAGAAACGTTTTTTCCCCCACAAATGATGGGAAGTTGGTGGTTACGGTTACGGCTGGCTGTTGACGTTGGGAAGCTGTTCTGATGCCCAGAATCCCACCTACCTCAGCTAAATGGTATCTTTATGAAATTAGCAGAACGCGGCTGCACCGAGGGGAGGCAAAAAAGAAAAAAATGAGCTTTCAAATTTTAAGTATAATTGGAAAACTGACCTTTGGAAAATATTTTCCCACCCCAGCCCCACACTGGGGAAGAATGGGCGCTTTATGCTGAGGGCGAGTGGCGTCCTTGAAGAATTAGCGGGTCTCTCTGGAGGTGGAAGCCGAGTGGAGTGGTGTGAGGGGTTGTGGGGTCCCTGGGGGCATCTTTGGGTTACAGGGCTGGGCGTCGCTGACTCCCAGAGGGCTGGGTGCATCAGAGAGCGGCCGAAGACGGGCCCTGCCCAGCGGAAAGCACCTGGTGGGGAGCGGGAAGCCTGCTGGGTGCTGGCCTCCCGCACCGCTGTCCCCCCAGCCCTGATATGTCAGAGAGGAGGCGTCAGGGATGGCGCAGTTGGGCTCTAGACTGATGGAGCCAGGGTGACGTTGAATGTGCAGGTGGAGAAGACAGGAAGGGGTCAGCCGGGCTTCCAGGGAGGACGTGCTCCAAGAAACTGGGGTCACAGGTACAAAGAGGCCTGATACCATTGTGGCAAATGTCCTTTCAAGCCTCGAATGCACAGTTACATCACCTCTGAGTCTTGGCCTCATCACCTCTAAAATGGGCGATAAGAGGCGAGGAGCCAATGACAAGGGGCCAATCTGGAGAGAGCCACAATGTCCCTCCTGCTGTTCGGGGCGTGAAGCCTGCCTGTCCGGCTCATGGCTCTACCCGCCTGCACCGCGGCTCTGTCTCTGAGTGGACGCTTGCCACACTGATGAGCACCCCGAGGTCCTGCGGGCTGGCACGGACCCACCAGGACTCCTGCCTCCCGGTGACCTCTGGACCTCTGCTCCTGGGCTGCAGTCTCAGGCCCCTGGCCAGCCTGAGGGCCCTTTTGCTCTTTCCATGGTCAGCCCAGAGGCCGTGCAAAGTGTAAAAGTGTGACCCCTGGGCTGTCCTGGGGCCTCTGCAGGGAGGAGCCGCCAGCCCTCCTGGGGGATGGACCAGACCCCTCCTCAAATCTGGCCTGGGTGCTGCTTTGTTTCCAGATCCAGCTGTGACAAAGCATTTGTTTGAGGCTTCCCTCACCAGCACGCACACCCGAGTGGTTGTGTGCCTCAGTGGGCCCCCGGTGCCTGGTCTGAGCCCCTCCCCAGGGACAGGGTTCACGGGCCTTGCTGCCCACACTGCTCCAGGCGCACCTCTGAGTGTGCTCCCTGTAGAACCCACTGTGACTTCTCACAGCTCAAGGAGGGGGAGATACAGCTAGCCCCGTTTCCCCGTGAGGCCCTACCACCCGGATGGTGCCGAGAGGGCGAGGGGCAGAGCTGGGTTGGCCCAGGGCCTGGCTGCTGTCTGTGTCTTCAAGGCAGTCCAGCTCTTGGTGCCTCCTGGGGGCTGCCGTGCCTGGCTTACTGCTAGGCGGGAGATGTGCTGTGATGGGGGACACAGTGGCAGCTACTAAGTGACTTAAACCGGTTGGTTTGCAAGAAGCCTGGGGACAGGTGGTGGGAAGCATCCGGCAGGGCCACCCCCGACCCCAAGAGCAGGTTCCGGCCTCCTTCCTCTCCCTCTACGGGGGTGTCTGCCCCTGTCACCTCTCTCCCTGCAGCTGCACTGGCCAGTCCCTCCAGATTCTCGGGTACCGTGGTAATGAGCTGGTCTGTGCTGCCTCCTTGGCGGGAACTGTTCTAAGCACTTGGCACCCTTTCCATTCCCTCCTCATGACCCCATGCACGTGCCATCGTTACCCTGCTTACTGATGGGGGGACCGAAGCACCCCCAGTCACGCCCCCAGCCCCCCCATCCCAAGAGCCCTGGCCTGGGAAGCCGAGCAAACACACAGTGCAGGCTTCTCACTCTTTCCTCCTTGGAAGGCGAGCGCTAATTACCCTTCACGCTTTCTCCTCTGTAATTGTCTCAAGACAGGAGTTTAGTGGCCAAATGTGAGTAGAAACAGCCTCAGGGAGAAAAGCCAAAAGCACATGCTCTGGGAGCTAAACTAAGGACTTTATGGGCACGACGGGGAGCCCATCCCACAGAGGGGGAAACCGAGGCCCGCGGACAGGGGACCAGGCCCCGCTCAGCTGCAGGGGCCGCGCGGGGCAGCTGGTTGGGCAGCTGGTTGGGCAGCGCAGCGATCCATGTCGCGCATTGCAGGTCGCTCGTGAAGGCCCCCAAAGACAACGCGCGTTTCCTTGAAGCTAATTGCTTTAGTTTGAGGTAATATTGGTCACAGAAACACCAGCAGTAACCTTTGGTCTTGGCAAATTCTCCCCTCAATCACGGAACGTAAACAGCGATAAACGAGGGCTTTTTAAGGCTTTCTTCATAATGCGTAGCACATGCATTTGTTACTCAATCTGCCTGCGCTCAGCCCGAAACCTGAGCGCCAACAGGAGGGGAGGCGCAGCCCAGCGGGGTCAGGGCTCCCGGGAGACAGCCCAGCCCAGCCTGCCTCCTGCCTCCCCCCCCCCCCCCGCCCCCATCCTCCTCCCTGCTCTCCTCCCCCTGCCTCCCCCCTCCTCCTGCTCCCTCCTCCCTCCTCTTCCCTCCTCCTCCCTCTTCCTCCCTCCTCCTCCCACCCCCTCTTCCCCTCCTCCTCCCACCCCCTCTTCCCCTCCTCCTCCTTCCCTCCTCCTTCCCTCCTCTCCCTTCCCCCTTCCTCTCTCCCTCTTTGCTCCTCCCTCCTCCCTCCTCCTGTTCCCTCCTCCCTCTTCCTCTCTTCTCCTCCTGCCACTCCCTCTTCCCCTCCTCCTCCTTCCCTCCTCCCCCCTCCTCCCCTGGTCCCCTCTTCTTCCCTCCTCCCCTCTTCTTCCCTCCTCCCCTCTTCTTCCCTCCTCCCCTCATCCTCCCTCCTCCTCCTCTCCTCTCCTCCTCTCCCTTCTCCCTCCTCTCTCCCTTTCTCCTCCTCCTTCTCCTTTCCCCCTCCTCCCCTTCTCCCTCCTCTCCTCCTCTTCTTCCCTTCTCCCTACTCCTCCCTCCCCTCCTCCCCCCACTCCTCTCCATTCCTTCTCCTAGGGGGAGAGCAGAAGTTTCTCTAGTTGGTCTCTCTCTCTTTTTTTTTTTCAACGTTTTTTTTTTTTTTTTTTTAATTTATTTTTTTTTGGGACAGAGAGAGACAGAGCGTGAACGGGGGAGGGGCAGAGAGAGAGGGAGACACAGAATCGGAAACAGGCTCCAGGCTCCGAGCCATCAGCCCAGAGCCTGACGCGGGGCTCGAACTCACGGACCGCGAGATCGTGACCTGGCTGAAGTCGGACGCTTAACCGACGGCGCCACCCAGGCGCCCCTGCTCCTCATCTTTTATTTTTTTTATTTTATTTTTTTAAATTTTTTTTTCAACGTTTTTTATTTATTTTTGGGACAGAGAGAGACAGAGCATGAACGGGGGAGGGGCAGAGAGAGAGGGAGACACAGAATTGGAAACACGCTCCAGGCTCCGAGCCATCAGCCCAGAGCCTGACGCGGGGCTCGAACCCACGGACCGCGAGATCGTGACCTGGCTGAAGTCGGACGCCCAACCGACGGCGCCACCCGGGCGCCCCGGTCTCTCTCTCTTTTCCTCTGTCTCCCTGTGTCTCACCTCCCTCTCTTCTCCCTCTGGCCTCCATCCCTCTCAGTCCATGAAATACCGCAGGACATTAAAAGTGCACACTGCCCTCAATCCTGCCCTGCCCTGAGGGCCACCAGCCTTGGGGCACCTTCTGCCTTTCTTCCACCTGCTCAGTTTGCTGGAGATCCAGACACCGGACTTCAGCCCCTCCCCTCCCCTCCCCTCCATCCCTCCCCCTCACGGGGCACGCAGTCTACTTATTTCTTGGTCACTCTCTCCCGGGGTTGGACGTGGTCTGTGGAGCACGTGAGCCTGCTCCTTCCTGCAGACTCCCTAACTTCAGCAGGAAAGGAGCTGATAGGGGCCGGTGGGGAGCTCCTGGGGGAGTCCCCGGAGGGGGAGGGGAGGTGTCCCAGACCTGGTGGCCAGGCTGAGGTGCCGACCTGAGTTCCATCTAGGAGCTCAGTGGGGGCTGGGGATCTGTGCCCTTCCCATGGCCCGGGGGCCCCCGGGTGTGCTGCACCCCATTTGCTGGGCTTGGGGGTTGCCCAGGCAGGGGCTGCTCCAGGAAGGGAGCCAGAAGGGCTCATGCTGCTCAAATGTCAAGCAAATTGAAAATTGAGGCAATTTAGGTAAAAGGCAGCTCTCCAGCAGCACTCACTCTAGTGAGCTGGAGAGAGATCTGAAAGTGATTTCTTGAGGGGCCTAGGTCCAGGCCCGTCCCCCCTCGTCCCTCATCCCTGGAGGACAGCAGAGTCTGGGGCCGCCTCTCCTCAGGGCTCCTGGGCACCTGACCTGGCCTAGAAAGTGCTCTTGTTCCTGGGGAAGTTCCTGCAGACGCCCCTCCGTTCCAGAGGCCAGGGGGCATCTCCCCACCCTACCTCTGACCTCTGACCCAGAGTCCCTGAAGCACCCTCCTCCTCTGCATCAGAGGTATTACATGGTTCCCCAATTCCCCCAAACAAAGCTGAGACCACCGCTCATTCCTTCAGGGAACCCTGCCCAGCACCTGCTGCCTGTGTCCCCCGGACAGGATCCTCTGAGGACAGGCCCTCGGCCCTGAGCCTCGGTCCCCGGGGAACCTCGTCTTCCTCATCTGTCAGAGGGTCATAAACTCCCCCAGACTTGTTGGGGGACTCAGCGAGATGAAGCAGACAGTTGCTTGGCCCTCATACAACAGGTGTGGGACAGGGAAGACAATGGTGAAGGGGTGTGGGTGGCCCTGCCTGTGTGTGTATTGTGTGCCTGTGTCCTTACACATGTGTGCACATGTGTGTGTCCGTGAGTGCATGTGTGTTCGTGTGTGTGCTTACATTATGTGTGCATGTATGTTTGCGCATACTGTGTGCCTATGAATGTGTCTACAAGCGTGTGTGCACATGTGTTATGTGTGTGTGCGTGTGTGCTTGTTGTGTGTGCACGTGTTTGTGTGTGCAATGTGCATATGCGAGTACTTGTGTATGTGCGCCTTCATCGCTCGCTTTATCACACCAGCCCTGTGGGTTTTGGGTTCCAGAGCCCACGTTGTTTCAGATGTTTCCCCAGGGGCCTGGCTGCCATGAGCTGAAAGCCAAAGGACATACAGTCTTTACTGGGGCTCCAGTCTGAGCTGGCTGAGACACCGAGAGCCTCTGCTACTTTTAAGAATGTTCCCATTTCACACAGGTCCTGGGGCAGTGGAGGGTGTTGAGGACAGCCTGTGAGAGCAGAGAAGCAGCGGTGGGGGGGGGGGAGGGGGGGAAGATGGGTGGGGGGTGCACTCAGTGGGAGGCGGCTTGGCCAGGCAGCAGTAGGAAGCACGGCCGGCCGAGCCTTATAGAAGCAGGCTGAGTGGAGTAATAATAACCCAAAGTGAACACTCTCATGCATAAAACAGTGTTCCAAGAACGAACCCCAGGGACATCAGAGCCAGCCTCTGGGATGGGGCGGCCACACACAGGGGTCAGGTTAACTTGCCCGGGTAAAATGACCATTTTACACACAAATAATCACAATTTCTGCTACGAAAGACACAAACCTGTGAACTCTGTTGAAGTGAGGCGTGAGGGTTTTCCCACCAGGCAGCGTGCAGCGGGGGATGTGATCTGCACAGTGGGGCCCGCTCCTGCTGGTTCCCTATCTCCCAGTCCTCTCAGGAGTCCTGGCTCTAGGGAGCAGCGCCTCGGAACTGGCGCAGGCCTCTGGGACCTGAGAAGTGGGCACATTTCCAGGGAAAGAGCCCCCCACATCCAAACCGTGCCCTGGGCTCCCTCTGCCCTGGAGCTGTGGATGGAGACCTCTGGGAAGTACACAGGAGACGAGGCCATTTTCTCCTCTGTGAGCCCCTACCCTGTTCCTGGCCTGGTGGTGGGGCGGGCTGAGGAGCAGCCCGGAGCTCCCGTGACCACCACACGTTAGTGGGGGTGGTATGGGGGAGCCCCTTGTCCTGATGGACGGTCCGGTGGGGGGGAGGGGCCAGCTGACCCGTCAGGTTGGGGTCCCGGCCCCGCCTGGCCCCTGTGTCCTGCCTTCCCTCCTCCGAGAGTCCCAGACCAGGCCCTGGACACCAGGCTCCCCCTGTTTGTTTGCGCCTGAGGGGCCGGGACCGGGACAGAAGCAGCCCCGGAGGACAGGCCCAGCATCTGCCCAGCCGAGATCCTGCAGCCTGTAGGGCTTGGTGGGGGAGGGGAGGAGGGGGAGAGATGACGCACAGACACACATAACACATGCGTGTATACGTAGACACCACACCCCCCACGCGTGTACACACGACATTCATGTACCCACGACACACATATACACACAACACACATACCACACATGTACCCGTGCATGTACACACCATGCATCCACACGTACATGTACCTGCAACACACACAGACATGTATAACACATATGCACATACAGACACAACCCCTCCACACACACACGCATGCATGCACACTCACATAGTACTGAGCCTCCAGGCAGCCCCAGCCCCCCCGGCAGGCCGTTCTCAGCCCTCCACGGCATGGGGCTCGGCATGTGAGGCTGGGATGCCTGGCCACAGCCACACACTGACCCCTGTGATTGAGCCCAGGGGCCTCTGACCCCCTGGTCCACTCAGCCAGCTCCTTCCCCTTCTGGGTGTGGAGACTGAGACCCGGGAACCAGTGACTGACCTGACCAGCACCGCCAGGCTCAGAGGCCTCTCCCAGCTTCTGGTGCAAAGGGATCCCCCTTTGCTGCTGCAGGATGATTAATTTGCCGTCTTTACACCAAAGCTCCCCTCAGCCACCTCTACCTCCGGGAAGATTTCCTCAGCACCTCCTCCCTGCCAACCCAGGGACTCACAGAGCACCCTCTTGTTGAGGCTGGATGTGCACAGCCGGGCACTGAAGCAGAAGAGGTAGGTGTGCTCAGGTGAGTGAGTGACTCAACGGGAGAACGGCTCAACGTCCTTCTATTCGTTCGACGAGCTGGGGCAGTACAGCCACCCAGCCCCTCGTCCCCACCAGAGGGCTCTGGAGGACAGTCCATCTCCTCTGCTCCCTGCGGGATACACCAGGCCTCCTGTCTGTGTCAAGAGCCTCTCGCTGCCTGCAGCTGGACAGGGGACTGGAAGGAGCAGAGGGTAGCTGAACTACAGGGAAGCCTGAATCTCCACTTCCATATGGGACCCTGAGGCCCGGGGGTCACAAATTCTTCTTCTCACTATTGCATGGACTAGAAGGTCAGAAGTCCAGGTCAGTGGGACGCAGCCGCATCCTCTTCCCAGGGTCTCCTGGGCTGAACCGTGGTGCCGGCCAGGCTGCACCCCTTCCTGAAGCTGTTTAAGCCCCTAGCCCATGGCGTTTTGTTATAGCAGCCTGAGCAGACTAAGACGCCACCAGGTAGGATGCCCAGGACTGGTCTTAATGCCCTATTGGGTGGCTTCTGGAAGCTTGGAAGAAATGGGGGCCGGCATCAAATGACATGCAGATGTCAGAACTGCTTTGGCTCAGTGACAGGGTCGGGATCAGGTACCTTGAGAAGCGGGTGTGCGGGAACAACCTCTACCACGTCCTGAGAACCCTCCAGCTGACCCTGCTCCTGGGAAGGGTTCAGAGGATGTTTCCTCCCTGAAGCAATAAGGATGAGGAACCGCTGTGAATCGGGACACCGCCATGACCCTGGGCTCACCTGGGCCCACCGAGGAGGGTCCTGGCAACAGCTGCTAGATCACTGTGCATGGAGGAGCAGAACGAGGGGGCCATGAGGGTAGGACTTGATGTACACGATCCAACGAGGTCAGGAAAGCACGAGGAAAGGGACGTCAGCAAAATGGTGGACAGGAGCTCCGAACGCGTGTCCCTCTACTGAAATGTTGAGAAACAAACAGAAACTGCCATTACTCCGGAAAACAGTCAAAGGTTTATAGCAACCAAATGAACAATGAGTCAAGAAAAAGACAACTTGAAAACAGCAGGAAAGCTTTGGGGCATTTCACTTGCCCCCGGCCTACCTACCTCTCCCTGGTGCAGTGAGAGGCTTCAAGGGGCAGCAGCCCAAATTCCCAGGCTGAAATCCTGGTCCCTGGCTCCAGGGAGCAGAAAGACTTTACCTGAAAATTATTGTGTGTGTCTGTTGTAACTGGTCTGTGGCCATCTGGAGGACTGACATAAGGAACCCAGCTCTGATCCCCTGACTCAGACCTCAGGCCAGAAACAGGGTGAGCACCACCTTCAGTTTTGCAAGGCAAACTAAGAGCCCACAGATGACTCAGGCAAACACGGTGAGGACATGGAACCACCTGCCTAAGGCCCAAGAGGAAAAACTGGGAGATGCTTGATTCTTTGGGAAAAATAGGATATTCAAAAGCACCCAAAATACAGAGGGACTTTGAAAGCCACACAGATACCCAGGACAAGACACTCACTTAGAAACGACATCAGAAGACCGTACACTTTCAGGCTGGGTCACCCTGAGGCTCAGCCATCCTGCCCGAGTGTTGGAGGGCCCCAGCCTGGAGACGATTCGCAAAGACTGGGAGAGGTGCTTGCTTTTGTTTATTGTTTGTGCTCGTGGGTTTTCTCTCCTTTTCTTTGTGTTCCTGGCATGCAAAGAAATCTCTGTCAAAATATTAGCTGAGCATGAGGTAAAGAAACAAGAGCTCAATTAAAGCCTTTGCAAAAATATTTTGGGAGAGCCCCTAAATAAATACACTACTAAAGCCACATCTTTCAACAATCAAAACAGCACATGCTGAGAAAGAGGAAGAATCGGATCTTCAGTGTTACCACAGTATAACATTCAAATGTCCAGTTTTCAACAACAAAAAAATCACGAGGCATACAAGAGAGAGACTTATTCAAAGGAAAAATATATTGACAAAAATTGTCCCCAAAGAAGTCCAGACACCAGACTTACCAGATGACAAAGAATTTAAACATGGACAAAGAATGAAAGAAAATCAGAAGAATAATATAAAAACAACATAAAAGTTTGAATAAAGACAAAGAAATTGTAGAAAGTTCTTGAGCTGAAAAGTACAATAACTGAAATGAAAATTTCACTGAAGGGGCTTAATAGCAGATTTGAGCAGGCAAAAAATATATCAAACCTGAAGATAGGCCAATTGAAATTATTGAATCTGAAGAGCAGAGGTAGAGACAAAAAATACACAGAGAAGTGAATGAAACCTAAAGAATCTGTGGAATGCATCAAGTGGGCCAACACAGGCATAATGGGAGTCTCAAAAAGAGAAAGAGAAAGGTGTAGGAAGAATACTCTGAAGAAATAAGCCAAAATTTGATAAATCTACAAATCCAAGGAGCTCAACAAACTCAAAGAAGGATAAACTCAAAGACGCTTACTGAAACACATCATAATCAAACTGCTGAAAGACAAAGACAAAGAAAAACTCTTGACAACAGCAAGAGAGAAGTGACCCATCACATACACGCGATCTTTGATAATAACTACAGTTGATTTCTCATCAGAAACCTTGGAAGCCAAGAGGCAATGCCATTATAACCTGTGTTCATGGATCAGAAGGATTAATATTGTTAAAATGTCCATACTGCCCAAATCCTCCTATAGATTCATTGTGGTCCCTATCAAGACTCCAATGGCATTTTTTACAGATAAAAAAAAAAAAAAAACCTTAAAATTTGTATAGAACCACAAAAGACCTCAATAGCCAAAGCAATCTTGAGAAAAAAGAACAAAGCTGGAGGAATCATACTTCCTGATTTCACACTATATTACAAAGCTATAGTGATCAAAATAGTATGGTATTGCATAAAAATAGACACATAGTCCAATGGAATAGCATTAATATCTGAGAAATAAACCCATGCATAGATGACCAACTAATATTTGACAAGGGTACCAAAAATGCTCAATGAGAAAAAGATAGTCTCTTCAATAAATGGTGTTGGGAAAATTGGATATTCCCATGCAAAAGAATGAAATTGGACCCTTATCTTTCACCACTAGCAAAAATTAAAGTGGACTAAAGACTTATATATAAGAACCAAAACTGTAAAAATCCTAGAAGAAAATATGGAAAGTCATCCTAATGTTGGTCTTCAGAGTGATTTTGGCGGGGGGGGGGGGGGGGGATATGATACCAACAGCACAAGCAACAAAAGCAAGAAAGAACAAGTGGGACTTCATCAAACTGAAATTATTCTGCACAGCAAAGAAAACCATCAACAACATGAAAAGGCTAACTATAGAATGGGAGAAAATACTTGCAAACCATGTATAAGAGGTTAATATACAAAATATATAAGGAACACATACAATTCAATAGCAAAAAAAAAAAAACCTGGTTAAAAAATGGGCAAAGAACATGAATAGACATTTTTTTCCCAAAGAAATATACAACTGGCCAAGAGATACATAAAATGGTGCTCGATGTCACTTATCACCAAGGAAATGCAAATCAAAACTGCAACAAGATATCACCTCATACCTATTAGACTTTTGTCAAAAAGACAAGACATAACAAGTATTGGTCACAGCACAGTCTCATAGTCGTGAGATCAAGCCCTATATTGAACTCCATGCTGTGCATGGAGCCTGCTTAAGATTTTGCCTCTCCCTCCTGCTCTGCTCCTTCCCCCCTCAAAAAAAAAAAAAAAAAAAAAAAAAGGAGGGATATCCTGCCATTTGCAGCAACATGGGTGAAACTTGAGGACATTATGCTAAGTGAAATAAATCATAGAAAAACAAATACCATATGATCTTACTTATATGTGGAATCTTAAAATGCTAAGCTAGATACAGAGAGTAGATTGACAGTTGCCAGGGGTGGGATGGCATGTGCTGGGGAGAATGGATGAAGGCCATCAGTGGTACAAATTTCCAGGTATATGATGAATAATTCTGGCGATCTAAACTATAGTCTGGTGACTGTAGTTAACAATACTGTAATATATACTTGAAAGTTGCTAAGAGAGTAAGTCTTAAAATTTCTCACACCACAAAAAAAGGTAACTCTGTAAGGTAATGGAGGTGTTAAGTAACCTCATAGTGGTAATCATCTTATATGTGTATCAAATCACAAACTTACACAATGTTATGTATCAATTCTGTCTCAATAAAGCTGGAAAAAAACAGAGCTCAAAAATATATAAAAAACTTTGTCAGATTTCAAGGAAGAAATAGACAGTTCTACATTAATAGTTGGAAACTTCAAAATTCCACTTTCAATGAGAGAGAGAACATATAGACAGAAGATCAACAAATAAACGGAGGAACTGAACAATACTCTAAACCAACTAGACCCAACAAACATATATAAAACACTCAACCCAACAACAGTAAAATACACATTTTTGTCTGGATCATTCTCTGGGATACTTCATATGTTAGACCACCAAACAAGTCTCAGTAGATTTTAAAAGATAAATACCATGCAAAGTATCTTCTTTGACCACAGTGGAATGAAACTAAAAATCAATAACAGATAATCTGGAAATTTACAAAAAAATGGAAGTTAATCAACACACTCTTAACCAAGGAGTCAAGAAAAAAATAATAAAAGAAATTAGAAAACAGAGACTACTGAAAAAGAAAACACAGCATACCAATATGAGATGCGGTGAAAGCAGTGCTAAGAGGGAAATTTATGGTTGTAAATGCTTACATTAAAAAATAAGAAAGATCACAAATCAATAAAGTTTACCCCTTAATAAACTAGAAAAAGCCAGCAAACCAAAACCAAAGTAGCAGAAAAAAGGAAATGATAAAAATTCAAAAAGACATAAATGAAATATAAAATAGACAACAAAGAAAATCAATCCAACTAAAAGTTGATTGATAGGAACTGAATTATGTTCCCCTCCGCTCAAATTCCTATGTTACAGTGCTAACCCCCAATGTGACTGTATTTGGAGATAGGGCCTTTAGGGAGATAATTAAGGTTAAATGAGGTCATAAGGGTGGGAGCCTAATCCAATAGGCATGGTATCCTTATAAGAAGAGAACAGAAGCAAGTCCACAGAAGACAGAAAATGTGAAGAATAACCAAGAAGGCTATGTTCTACAAGCCAGGAAGAAAGCTCTCATCAGAAACTGAGTTTTCCAACACCTTGATTATTGACTTCTA
The DNA here is from genome assembly GCF_028018385.1 of Neofelis nebulosa. Classification (NCBI taxonomy): domain Eukaryota; kingdom Metazoa; phylum Chordata; class Mammalia; order Carnivora; family Felidae; genus Neofelis; species Neofelis nebulosa. The sequence goes on along the minus strand of NC_080793.1, from coordinate 93,862,825 downwards.
GCATCCAGAACAGAAGCAGAAATGTCCATTGTTTAAGTTACCTAGTCTGTGGTATTTTGTTATGATTGCCCAAGTAGATTAATGCATTGGTTCTTTAAAAAGATCAACAAAGGGGCGCCTGGGTGGCTCAGTGGGTTAAGCGGCCGACTTCGGCTCAGGTCATGATCTCGCGGTCCGTGAGTTCGAGCCCCGCATCGGGCTCTGTGCTGACAGCTCAGAGCCTGGAGCCTGTTTCGGATTCTGTGTCTCCCTCTCTCTGACCCTCCCCCATTCATGCTCTGTCTCTGTCTCAAAACTAAATAAACGTTAAAAAAAATTTAAAAATAAAAAAAATAAAAAGATCAACAAAATCAACAAACCTTTAAGTAGACTGACAAAGAAACAAACAGTCAATGCATAAAAATAAAATAAAAAATGAAAGTGGGAATATTACTATCAACCCTACAGAAATAAAGATAATTACATAAGAGAATACTATGAAAATTTTGCATGAACAAGTTAGATAACTTAGACAAATTTCCAGAAACATGGAAATTATCAAAACTGACTCAAATGGAAAATTTAAACAGACCTATAGCTATTAAGGATATTAAATCAGTTAATTAAAAACTCTCCCCCCGCCCAATTCAGGACCACAGAGCTTCACTAGTGAATTCTATGAAACATTTAAAGATTTAATACCAATTTGTATCAAATTCTTCCCAAAAAGCGGAGTGAACACTTCCTATCTTTTTCTATAAAGTCAAAATTTCCCTGACGCCAGTGCTAGATATGACATCATGAGAAAAGAAAATTATGGACTATGACCCTTTTGAGTAAAGGTGTAAAAATCTTCAACAAAATACTGATGTCTTCATCTTCTCCAGCTGCTATAACAAACTACCATAGACTGGGTGGTCTAAACAACAGATAGGTATTTTCTCACAGTTCTGGAGGCTGAAAGTCCAAGATCAGTGTGCTGGTATGTTAGGGTTCTGGTAGGAAGCTACTTCATGGCTTGCAGATAGCTACTTTCTCACTATGTGCTCACGTGGCCTTTCCTCAGTGCATGTGTCTGGAGAGAGAGAAAGAGAGAGAGAACTCTTTCCCTTCCTCTTTGATAAGGGCACTAATCACATGATGAGGGTCCTGCCCTCAACTTCATCTAAACCCAATTACTTTCCAAAGGCCCACCTCCAAATACCATCACACTGTGGGTTAGGACTTTAGCATATGAATTTGGTGGTGGTAGGGAGGTGATGCAAACATAAAGTCCATAACAACTAGCAAGCTGAATCTAACAGAATAATTTTAAAATTATACACCACATTATACACTAAGTAGGATTTATCCTATGAATACAAAGCTAGTTCAACATAAAATCAATCAGTATAATACATCACACTAATAGAAGAAAAAAATAAAACCACGTGATCATCTCAACTGACACAGAAAAGACGTTTAACAAAATCCAACAGTTTCATGATAAAAATATTCATAAAACTAGAAATAGAAGAGAATTTCCTCAACCTGATATATGATATTTGTGAATAACCCACAGCTAACATCATACTCAATGGTGAAAGTCTGATCCAACCTAGGATCAAGACAAGGAAGCCCACTTTCATCATGGCTACACAACATTACACTGGAGTAACCAGAACAAATAGACAAGAAAAAGAAATAAAAAGACATTCAAGTTAGAAAGATAGATGTAAAATTATCTCTATTTGTGGATAGCATGATCCTATATAGAAAATCCCAAAGAATCTGTGAGAAAGCTACTAGAGCTAACTGAAAAACTCAGCAAAACTTGCAGGGTACAATATCAATACATAAAAGTCAGTTGTGTTTATATATACCAGCAGTGAACAATTCAAAAAAGGAAATTAAGGAAGCAACCCCATTTATAATAGCACCTAAAAGGATAAAACACCAAGGAATAAATTTAGCCAAGGAAGTAAAAGACTTGTACACTGAAAACTATAAAACGTTGCTGAAATAAATTAATGAAGGCCCAGCAAATGAAAAGTGTCCTGTGTTCATTGACAGAAAGGCTCAATATTTTTAAGATGTTAATACTACCCAATGAATCTACAGAGTCAACACAATCCCTATCAAGATTCTACAGCATTCTTTTTACAGAAATGAAAAATCTGATCCTCAATTTCATGTTAATTGCAAGGAGCCATGAATATCCAAAATAATTGAAAATAAAGAATAATTTGAAGGACTCACAGTTCTCAATTTCAAAACTTACAGCAAACAAAATAATGCGGTATTAGCATAAGGATAGATGTGCATATCAATGGAAAAGAATTTTGAGCGCAGAAGTAAACTCATAAATCTATGGCCAATTGACTTTTGACAAGGGTGCCAAGTTCATTTTTGGGAACAGAATAGTCTCTTCAAAAAAATGGTGCTGGGACAACTGAATTTCTACAAGCAAAAGAGTAAAGTTGGATCCCTACCTCACACCATATATAAAGTTGGCTCAATGTCCTGAATATAAGAGCTAAAACCATAAACTCTTAAAAGAAAACACAGGTAATTTTTGTGATCTTGGGTTTGGCAACAGATTCCTAGATGTGACACCAAAAAGCATGGGCAATACAAAGATAGATAAATTGGACTTTAGATTGGACAAGATTAAAACCTTTTGTGCATCAAAGAACATTATCAAAAAATGAAAATACAGCCTACAGAATAGGAGAAAATGTATTGGAAATCACATATCTGATCATCATTTAATATCTAGAATACATAAAGAACACATAGAATTCAACAACAAAAAGACAAATAATGAGTAAAGGGCTCTTAGCCAAGAAGATATTAAAATGGCCAATAAGTACATGAAAACATGTTCAACATCATGAGACATTAGGGAAATACAAATAAATCAAAACCACACTGAGATACCACTTCAAACCTAGTATAAAGTTATAACTTAAGAAAAAACAAACAGAAAACTGTGTTGGTGAAGATGTGGAGAAATTGCAACCCTTATACATTGCTAGTGGTGATGTGAAAGGGTGCAACCACTGTTGGTAGGTGGTTCTTAAGAAAACCAAACATTGAATTACCATATGACCTAGAAATTTCATTCCCAGATATGTACCCCCCAAAAATTAAAAACAGGGACTCAGATACTTATATGCTAATATTCATTATAACGTTATTCACGATAGTCAAAAGGTGGAAACAATGCAAGTGTTTCTCAACAGATAAATGTATAAATAAAATGTGGTATCACCATATAACAGCATATTACTCAGCCTTAAAAAGGAATGAATTTCTGACACCTGCTACCGCACGGGTGGATCCTGAGAACATTATGCTAAGTAAAGTAGTCAGACGCAAAAGGACAAATATTGAATGACTCCACTTATGTGAAATATCCAGACGATGCAAATTCCTAGGGACAGACCATAGTTCAGAGGTTGCCAGGGGCTGGGGCAGGGCAGGGGTAGATGGGGAATCAGTATTCAGTGGGGACAGAGCTCATGAAAGAGTTTTGGAAATAGATAATGATGATAGTTGCACAACATTGTAAATGTAATTAACGTCACAGAATTGTTCACTCGAAATGGTTAAAATGGCAAACTTACGTATATTGCTATAGTTTAAAAAGAATTCGAAATGTAACATGCCACTGAATTATACCCTTGAAATGGGTAAATTGAATGTTATATGACTATTACCTCAATAAAGTTTTATAGGGTTTTTCCAATGGTAATAAAATATTAAAAAGCAAAGCAAAACAAGGAAAGGGGAGCAAAAGCCTCTGTGAAGAGATGACACATGAGTACAGACCTGAAGGAGGCGAGGAGAGAGACATGACGATGTCTGTGGGAACAACAGAAGGAATAGCCAGTACAAAGTCCTGGAGGCAGGTGGACTCCTGGCACACGGGCAGGGAGCTGGGCACAGGGAGCAGTGGGGAGAGGGGCTGGAAGTGAGGTCAGAGAGTGGATCCTGCAGGGCTTCCTGACAGATGGCGCGCAGGGGGGTGTTCTGAGTAGAGGAGGGTATGTGGCCTGACTCTGGTGGCTGTGGGAGTGGATGCAGGAAGGAAGGGACAGAGGGAGGGAAGCCAGTGCAGAGGCTGCTGCCCTGGCAAGAGACCGTGGGTGCCCAGAAGTGAGTGATGGAGGTGGTGACACAACATCACCCACACACTCGGTGGTTCCACCTGCATGGCAGCCTGGCAGTGGCAAAACCGTAGAGGTGTCGAAAAGATCGGTGGTTGCCGGAGAGTCGGGAGAGGGATGAACAGGTGGGGTGCGGGGCACAATTCTGTAATGGTGGAGAGGAGACACTATGCATTTGTCACACCCATAGAACTTGACACCACAAAGAGTGAACCTTCACATGTGAAAAAAATTTTTTTTAGTCACTTAGAATGTCAAGAGGCCAGGATGCAAGACACACTTGATGAGGAAATTGTATTACAAATGCATGAAACAACCTCACTGAGGGGGTGGGAGAGGTGTGACCCAAGTAACTTTGGAAGGGAGCAGAGTGGATGGGACTAAGGCAGAGGAAGTGCCCGTGAGCCCCCTGCTCCAGTAGGTACAGGCGTCTCCCAAGGGGTCCTTGTGTGAGTGCCAGGTGTATTGACTAACTGGGTGTGGGTGGGAGGAGCAGGAGCCTCACTGGTGGTGAATTACAGATAAGCAAGGGGTGGCTACTGTAATGGCCCACGTGGTGACAGATTTGAGTGGAAACCATCAGTAAAAACTCATGTTTGCCCTGATATAGATACGATGTCTCCACATAGAAACATGTACAGGCATGTGCATACATGCCGCATTGTATGAAGGCATCTATCTTTTGCTCTGTTAGCTTAGGGGGCCAAAGAGAAAAGACACCCCAGCATCAACGAGCACGCTCAGCACTCAGATCTTGGTTTCTAATGCCATCCTCCAAGATGAAGAACCAGGGCTCCTTGGAGAGATGAGTGATCCTAAGACTGGGGCGAGAAATACACAAGACGTAGCTGGAGCATCTTGTGGGGGCAGAAAATAAGGAGGTGTTCAAAACACACACGCCATGCACAGAGTGATGGATATTCCAAAGGCATGCAGCACAGGAGCCAACCGGAAGAGTTCCCAATGGCCAAAGCCATGGCAACTTGAACAACAGAATAAAGAATGTAGCACTGGGTTATAACTGAAACTATAAGATAAATATCCATGGGGTCGTACCAATATAAATAAGTGAACAAATGAGTAAATGGGAGAAGATACAAACCTTCCGTGCAGGAGAATTTCAAATAACTCATGAAGGTAGACTGACCTCAAGGACAGGAGCATGTCCCCCCAACCTTCAGGTGTGAGCTGCACAAAATGACTTTCTTCCTAAGAACATGGTGTGGAAAGGGGGAAGAGAGCTTTCCAGAAAAGAGAGCTGATGAATGATAACTCAGCCAGGTGGCCAACAGGTGACCAACCCCAACAGTGATGATCGTGTGGGCAGGATTCGAGGATGCTGGTGGACGTGTGCCAATCCCTGCGGCTTCGGCTTGGATCCGACACACCATTGGCTCTTCTGTCAGCCAAGCATGTGAGGGCGGCCCAGATTCCCGGCTGGAGCTCAGACTCCCTCTTCCCCATGGGAAGAGCTAACCATCAGCCACCCTGCAGAGGGTGCGGATACAGGAAAGCTTAAAGAACTTTTCTTTTTCATTTATTTTTCTTTCATTATTTAAATTTTAGTCAACACGCAGTGCGATATTGGAGTAGACTTCAGGGATTCACCACCTACATACAACACCCAGTGCTCATCCCAACAAGCGCCCTCCTAATACCCATCACCATCCAGCCCATCCCCCACCCACCTCCCTCCATCAACCCTCAGTTTGTTCTCTATCTTTAAGAGTCTCTCATCGTTGGGCGCCTGGGTGGCTCAGTTGGTTAAGCATCTGACTTCAGCTCAAGTCATGATCTTGCGGTTTGTGAGTTCAAGGCCTGCATCGGGCTCTGTGCTGACAGCTCAGAGCCTGGAGCCTGCTTCGGATTCTGTGTCTCCCCCTACCCTGCTCGTGCTCTGTCTCTCAATAATAAATAAACATTAAAAAAAAATTTGTTTAAGTCTCTCATGGTTTGCCTCTCTTCTCTTTCCCCCTTCTTTCCGTGTGTTCATCTGTTTTGTTTCTTAAATTCCACATATGAGTAAAATCATATGGTATTTGTTTTTCTCTGACTGACTTATTTCACTTAGAATTGTACTCTCTAGTTTCATCCACATTGTTGCAAATGGCAAGATTTCATTCTTTTTGATGGCTGAGTAATATTCCATTGTGTATATATACCACATCTTTATCCATTCTTCAGTCGATGGGCATTTGGGCTGTTTCCGTTTGACTATTGTTGATAGCAGTGCTGTAAGCATTGGGGTGCACGTGCCCCTTTGAATCTGTGTTTGCAGAACTTTTTTGCAATCAATCTAGCACCACGGTTGACTGTACAAATAAATAAAGTTTTATCAGGGCACAGCCATACCCCTTTGTTCACAGTCACTTATGGCTGTTTTCATGCTACAAAAACAAAGGTGTGTGGCTGCGAGAGCCAGGCACAAAGGGCACCGAAAAGCGTCGCACCCGCCCTGCCCCAGCGCCAGGTGCAGAGGCCCTCTGGGATGCACCTAGAATGACCAAGGAGGCATCTGACTCGGGCCAGAGTCAGCCCGGCGGCACTGGGAACAGAGTGCTGATTTTAACCCCAGTGCCCCCCCACTTCTTCCCAGATGTGTGTCACTGGGTTGGGGGGGGGCACCTCACCGGCAAGCTCAGCATCGTGCTGATAAGTGGTCAGAGTGACGGCCCCTTGGGGGTCTGCAGGCTGCAGGCGGAGCGCCTGTCGAACCCCTTCCCAGAGCCTGGCCAGGTGAATGTTCAGCACAGCAGAGCCCACGGGCCCCCAGAGCAGCCGGGGCTGGTGAACGGTGCCCTGTTCGGAGGTGCCTCCTGCGCGGCCCTGCTCCCTGCTCCGCTGGGAGGGCGCATTCCTGCAGCCGCGCATCTGTGGGGAGATCTCCTTCCCTGTGTTCTGCTAATAAGAGAAACACACTCGCGGAGGTTAGGCAAACAGCAGCGAGTGATTGACAGCCGCAGCCCGTGGCCCGGCCGCTGGGCCACGCAGCAAGCCGCTGAGTAAACACCGTGTGGGCTGCCTGTCCGGCCCTGTTTGCTTTCCATTAGCCTCACGTTTTGCCCGTTAGTCACACTCGGTCTATCGGGCCGGCCGGGGGCGGGCGGGGGAGCCTGCTCTTACACGGCAGGGCTCAAAGTGTCCCCCGGCGTGCCCTGGCTCGTCCAGCGGCCGCGAGCGTGGCTCTGCCAGGAGCTCTGGGCCGCTGCCTCTGTCTGGAGTCACAGCCGGGCCACCCTGGGAGCTGGGTTGAGCGGGGCTGGGCCGGCACCCCGGGGGGAATCGCTTCCCTACATGTCCCACGTGCCTCCCGCCGGGGACCCACCTGTGGCCCAGAAGCCAGTGAATCAGCAGGCCAGACTGGCCGTAGGCCGGCGGGGCACTTGTTTCTGGGCACAGCGTCCACAGCACCCACTTCATTCCTAAAATAGGCCCGCTCAGGGTGGGACGCCAGGGCCCGGGGCTCGGCCTGGTCCCCCAATGTCAGGGAGGCTCTGGGCCCTGCGCCCCTTGCTGCCTCTCCCACAGGGTGTCCCTGGCCTGCTTCCAGCTCACAAGACATCCACCAAGGGATACATACAGGGCCACCTGTGGCCATTTCCTGAGCGTCTTTGGAGCTGACACTTGCAAAGCGGCTAGTGAGGCTCAAGGGTGGGGAGCAGTGGGCAGGGGAAGATGTCCCAGAGCTCAAGAGGGCATCCCGTCCCGGGTGGCAGGCGCCTCATGGTGGGCCCACTCACCCAAGCCAGCTGCCCAAAGCCCTTGTGGGGAGGCAGGACTCCCGCCCAGGACTCCATTCTGTTCTCCATCCCACACCAAGAATGATTTTAGGCTCCGAGGCCGGGCATTTGGAGATCTGACCGCTCCGCACCTTTCCTGGGCTCCTGTTCCCTCCCTGCCTCACCTTCCCGTTTCCTGGCGTTGTTGACAGCACAAAACTCAGAGAATGCCAGCCTGGCCAGCTGCTGCCTCAGTTTCCCGGATGGCCACGGGGATCCCGGGGGGAGGGGGCCGAGAGGCGACCCAGCTGTGGCTGCCCGGTCTGCAAGGCTCCCCGCGAGGGCCCGTGCTGCCTGCCTCTCCCAAGGCTCTCTCCTCCTTCCTCCCCCACTCGAGGGGAAATTACCCATTAATGAGAGAGAATTACAAAAGCGGCGTCTGGCCCCACGCCCAAGGTCCTCGGGCGAGCAGGGAGAGGGCGACCGTGCTGGAAGGGAATTGGAAACAAATGCACGGGGGTGTTTTCTTTGGTGGATCCACAGTGCCTTCCCACCCCCCGCTCCTACCGCTGTCCCAAATTTGGACTTTCACGGAAACGGATTTCATGCCTGGGCTTCCCGTGAACTCTCTTAATTCAATTGAGGGGCCATTATCGGCCGGGTGTAATGGGCTGTTTCCGCAGCCGGGGGGAGGCCTGTGGAGGTGAGGGCTGGGTGCATCTCTCCTCTGTAGGTGGGGGCCAGGCCGGGTGGGATGACTGTCAGGGGAAGGACGGGGCTGAAGTCCCTGCCCTGGCAGGTGCCCGCAGGGGCACGGGGGAGGCCACGGCTCCCTTGAATGGGGGGCGCCAGGCCCACAGCGGCAGGAGGCAGAGGAACCGGTAGGTGAGTCTGCAGCTAAGAGGGCCACCTAGGGAGGGGGCACCTGGGGGGTCCCGGGGCTTGGTGGGAGGTAGTGTCGAGACAGGAGGAGCTCTCTGCCAAGATGCGGGGGGGGGGGGGGGGGGGGGGTGTCTCTCCCTGGAGGCACTTTTCTCCAATGCTCTATGCTTCTCTCCCAAGTCTCTCCCACCTGCCCCATCCCTGCACGGGGACCCTCTTGCTCACCCTTTGCTTCAGCCTACCACCACCTCCTCTTCCAGGAAGCCCTCCAGGGGCCAGCCCAGGAGCTCCCACTTCTGCCCTCCCAGCACGGAGACTGTGAGCAGCCCTGCCCCCCACAGTCGGAGCTCTGGGGGCACAGAACTGGCACAGGGCCTGACACAGCTCAGCATCCTGGGGGGTTGCTGAGGTGTGTGGTGGGGGGCAGGGGTCCCGCACAGTTCCTCCCGACAGAGGGGCTCCAGGCTGGATGTCCTCGCCTGGGTGGACAGGCTGGGAACAGTGCGGGAACAGGCCTGAAGATCTGACCGTGGCCTGGGGCATGCTCAGCTCCACTCCTCCCAGCACCCCCCCCCCCCCCGCCCCGCCAGTCCTCAGCCTTCACAGCAAGCTCCCTGCCAGCTGCCAGAAGAGAGAGACCTGCACACAGCACCCAGCTGGGCCCCTGGAGCTTCCCAGGGGAAGGTTCTGCAGGGTGGATCACAGCCTCTCTGTGGGGACTGGCAGGAGGCACCCGTGGAAGCCAGCCCTAACTAGACCTGTGGCAGCCCCAGGGGGGAGGAGGACTGGGGGGCTGCCAACGACGCCCTCCTCACAGAGGCCTTTGCCTGCGGGTCTAAGGCAGAAGCTGGTGGGCAGCCCAGGGCTTCAGAAAGCAGACCCTGTGGGGGCCTTTGGTTTTCACTTTTATTTTGAGCCTGATCCAGAGCTGAGGCCCCTGACGGCCAGACCCGATGCCCAGATGCCCAAGGTGAGCTACATGGGCCACAGTCAGGTGCAGTCCTGGGCCCGACCTGCACTGGGCAGGTGCAGAAGGGGGGTGGGCTACCCAGGTGTCCCCACGGCCTCCTGCCCCTGTGGGCGTCTGTTCTGGCCCATGGCCTGTGGGCAGGGACAGTGTCACTTCCAGCCTGGAGCATACTAGAGCCCAGCCCCACCTCCCGGTTCCTCCTTCCGCTCATGGTGCCGTTGTTGGCAGCCTGGGGCCCCGGGTGACTTGTGGGGCGCAGGGCCCCAGTGAGCCGTATGTGAGAAATAAGACTTCTGGGATGAAGCCTGAAAATCCTACCCTTTGTGTCTGGGGCAGAACCCGCTTCTCCGGCTCACACCGCGGACGGCATTGGTGTTGCCCTCAGGCATGCGTGGCCAGTGTAGGGGTCCGGCAGGCGGCAGGTGGAGCTGGGGCATAGTGGCCCATGTGATCAAGCGGCCGGCTCGCCCCGAGTGAGCGAGCGGCTCAGGGTGAGGAGTTGGGGAGCGATCGTGGGGGCGGGGCTGGACCCACGTGCAGTGCTGATAGGAAAGGAAGGCAGGTGCCTGGCGGACAGCTGGCAGGACAGAAAGGAGCAGAGGGTGCCCAGAAAGTCTGCCTCCAAGTCCGGCAGGACCAGAAGCTTCTGAACCCAGGATGCCTCGGAGGGGTGAGGCCTCGGAAAATCCATAACGCCTCAAATTGCCTCTGGCCAGAATAATGCGAAATCAGACCCCGGGAGCTTTGTGCCACAGGAGAGAGCAGAGAGCAGAGAGAGCATGTGTTTTGGGGCCGAGTAACAAACACCACAGTGACTGTTCTGTCCCCATCCCAGAGGCTGGAAGTCAGGAGACTGGCGTGGGCAGGGCCGGTCTCCCCTGAGGCCTCCCTCGTGGTATGTAGATGCTGACTTCCTCCTGTCCCCCGTGTCCCCCGTGTCCCCGATGTCCCCTGTGTCCCCCATATCCCCATGTCCCCCGAGTCCCCCATGTCCCCATGTCTCCCGTGTCCTCCATGTCCCCTGTGTTCCCTGTGTCCCCATGTCCCCTGTGTCTCCCATGTTCCCTGTGTCTCCATGTCCCCCATGTCACCCATGAGCCCCGTGTCCCCCTGTCCCCATGTCCCTGTGTCCCCCATGTCCCCCATGTCCCCATGCCCCCCATGTCCCCTGTGTCTCCATATCTCCCATGTCCCTCGCATCCCCATATCCCCATGTCCCCCGAATCCCCCATGTCCCCTGTGTCTCCGTGTCCCCCATGTCCCCCATGTCCCCCATGTCACCCATGACCTCTGTGTCCCCATGTCCCCTATGTCCGCGTGTCTCCCATTTCCCCTGTCCCCCATGTCCCCTCTGTCCCCCGTGTCCCCATGTCCCCTGTGTCTCCCATGTCCCCCATGTCCCCATACCCCCACGTCCCCTGTGTCTCCATGTCTCCTATGTCCCCATGTCACCCATGACCCCCGTGTCCCCCATGTCCCCTATGTCCCCATGTCCCTCCTGTCCCACATGTCTCCCAGGTCCCCCTGTCTCCCCTGTCCCCCGTATCCACCATGTCTCCCTGTCAGCCTGTCCTCCACCTTCCCCCTGTTCCCCCTGTTCCCCGTGTCCTCCACATGGGTGCCCAGAGCAGGCAGAGGATTGGGGAGCGTGTCCAGGGTGGAGGTCCACATGAAGCTGCCCACAGGGCGGGGGATACCACTATCATGGCACAGGCACCGAGCCATCGCAGACCAGGCAGGGGAATTCTCAGAACCATGAATTTTCAGAGACTCCAAGCACACCTCTCTCTGACACCTGAGGGTGCATCCCTGCACCAGGAGCTGGGTTTGCTGGGGGCCCACAGAGCAGGCGGCGGGTCACAGGGGCAGGTGCTCCGGGGACCCACGTCTGAGGCCGCATCAACCCAGCCCCTGGGGAAAGCAGCCAAGGCAGCCAGAACTTCAAAAGCTTTGGGTTATTTCGTTTTATTTTATTTTACTAAGTGGAGGCAAAAATTGGTTTCTCATGTGGTCTCCTGCTTTCCAAGCCATCACTTCACCAGCTCCTACCGCTGGGGTGGACCCGCCAGGGAGGAGGGGACGCAGTGGGCTCCTGCCCTCTCCTCCCATAAAACTGCTACCTCACCCCCAGCCCAGGGATACGAGCCCCCACCAGACCCCTCTGGGCCATATTTGGTGTCCCCACCTCCAAACCCCAGTCTCCTGACTGTAAACTCCTGGCTGGGGCTTCTGTGAGTGAGCCCAGCTGGGACCAAGTTTCTCAAACGTGGCGGTGGGGGGCGGGGTGTTCTGTTCCATTTTAGCTCATCTGGGAGGACCCAGGCTTGGGGTGTCCACGTGGAACTGGGACTGGCCCCCTCTCAGCCAGGACCCCCCAAGGCAGCCCCCTCCCTCCCTCCCACTGAGTGGGAGGCTGAGTATGTCCCTCAATGCCCAGGTGGAGGCTGAGTATGTCCCTCGATGCCCAGGTCCTCCCCCAGGGGCCCTCAGGCATGGCTTCCTTCCCTCTTCCACCCCCACTGGCCCTGGCTCTCTGCCTCAGTTTACCACTGACGACCCCAGGGTGCCTGGAGCAGAGGCTGTCAGGATGAGCACCCCATTCTTCTGACTGGTCCCCCACCCACTGTCTCCCCTTCAACTCCATGCTCCATGGTGACCACCAGCTCCTGGCGGGGACTGTCCCCGTGAGACTGAAACAGCCGCCCTTCAGACAAAGTCCTCCAAGTCCCTGAGTCCTGTCTCTTCCCATGTTCGTCCCCCTGCTCCTGTCTGAGCCATGCTCCCCTCCCCTCCTCCAGGTGCTCATCTTTCTGCCAGAAATGCCCTGCCTTCCTTCCTTCCTTTTTCCTGCCTGCCTTCCTTCCTTCCTTCCCTCCTTCTCTCCCTTCCTTCCCTCCTTCCTTCCTCCCTCCCCTCCCTCCTTCTCTCCCTTCCCTCCTTCCTTCCCTTCCTTCCTTCTTTTTTTCTTCCTTCCTTCCCTCCTTCCTTCCTCCCTCCCCTCCCTCCTTCTCTCCCTTCCCTCCTTCCTTCCCTTCCTTCCTTCTTTTTTCTTCCTTCCTTCCCTCCTTCCTTCCTCCCTCCCCTCCCTCCTTCTCTCCCTTCCCTCCTTCCTTCCTCTCTCCCCTCCCTCCTTCTCTCCCTTCCCTCCTTCCTTCCCTTCCTTCCTTCTTTTTTCTTCCTTCCCTCCTTCCTTCCTCCCTCCCTCCCCTTCCTCCTTCTCTCCTTTCCCTCCTTCCTTCCTTCCCTCCTTCCTTCCCTCCTTCCTTCCTCCCTCCCCTCCCTCCTTCTCTCCCTTCCCTCCTTCCTTCCTCTCTCCCCTCCCTCCTTCTCTCCCTTCCCTCCTTCCTTCCCTTCCTTCCTTCTTTTTTCTTCTTTCCCTCCTTCCTTCCTCCCTCCCTCCCCTCCCTCCTTCTCTCCTTTCCCTCCTTCCTTCCTTCCCTCCTTCCTTCCCTCCTTCCTTCCTCCCTCCCCTCCCTCCTTCTCTCCCTTCCCTCCTTCCTTCCCTTCCTTCCTTCTTTTTTCTTCCTTCCTTCCCTCCTTCCTTCCTCCCTCCCTCCCCTCCCTCCTTCTCTCCTTTCCCTCCTTCCTTCCCTCCCTCCTTCCTTCCTGCCCTTCTTCCTTCCTTCCTTCCTCCCTCCCTCCCTCCCCTCCCTCCTTCTCTCCTTTCCCTCCTTCCTTCCTTCCCTCCTTCCTTCCCTCCCTCCTTCCTTCCTGCCCTTCTTCCTTCTTTCCTTCCTTCCTTCCTTCCTTCCTCCCTCCCCTCCCTCCTTCTCTCCCTTCCCTCCTTCCTTCCCTTCCTTCCTTCTTTTTTCTTCCTTCCTTCCCTCCTTCCTTCCTGCCCTTCTTCCTTCCTTCCTTCCTCCCTCCCTCTCCTCCCTCCTTCTCTCCTTTCCCTCCTTCCTTCCCTCCTTCCCTACCTGTTCAGCTCAGACTTACCACCTGAAGCTTCCTGACCACCCCCCACACCACTCTCAAAGCCCATAGACTTCTGGCTGTCCCATCCTCTCTTGGCTTGTAGGTGCTGACAAACCATACCAGCTCCTGCTACAGATGAAGTGGCTATACCTTGATGGCCTAAACCACAAGGGTTCATTTTGCTTGTAAGTCTACGCTAGGGCCCCTGCTGCAGTCTGGACTGACCCTGGCTGCACCCGGTGAGGTGTGTGTTTCGGGATCCGTATTCAGTTTCTACACTGCATAAAGAATCACCCCACGCTTAGCAGCTTCACACAATGCTAACAGTTCTGGGGCTCGGTGTGGCTGGGTCCTCTGCCCTGTGTTGGCCCAGTTGGATTCTCGTCCAGAGGTGCCAGGGAAAACCCAGTTCCAAGCTCGTCCTTTTTGCCAGCAGAATTCAGTTCCATGAGGTCACAGGCCTGAGGTCCCTGTAGTGGGACATCTCCTGTCCCAAGCAGAGGGCATGGCCCCTGGGTGTGGGGCCACCTCCTGGCACTGGAGCGGCCTGAGCACATGTGTCCCCCAGTGGGATCCCCGGGAGGTGGGATCACGACAGTCAAATCAGTGGACCCCGTGACCCTTCCAGCAGCCCATGGGCATCAACGCCCCTGCCAGACAGCTGTTGGGCCCGCACGGAGAAGGCCGGTCACTGGTACCAGAGGTGGCCAGCGGAGGGAGGCAGTCTGGCCCCTGAAGGGCACCAGCCAGGCCTTCCACGGCTCAGTCACACACCCCATGTGTCTCATCTGCTGGCTGAGCACAGGGATGGCAGAGAGAGAGCCTCAGTGGAGACAGAGCCAGGGTTCTTGAAGACCACGTGGGGTACCACTGGCCCAGGCTGTGATGTGGCTCCTGGGAGGACATGCCTGTGCCCACCATGCCTGCCCCCAGGCCCTGGCTTGGCTGCTCCCTCTCCGTGGGGCTCAACCATAGTCAGTGGAGCTCAACCATAGACAGTGGGGCTCAACCAAGCAGCCTGGGGTTGTTGCTCAGCCAGGAGGAATTCTGGGTCCAAGACTGGCCGCAAGGGGTGGGATGAGGGGCAGGGAAGAGGGAGGAAAAGGAGGAATCAGGGGAGGAAGGAATGAAGAACCAGAGGGCAGAAGGAAAGGAGCAGGAGGACCCGGGTGTGGTGGGCAGGCATCACCTCTCAGGCACCTGTTTGCCTCTGTGTCCTGTGTCCTGTGTCCACAGTCTGTGGTCTCCACACCAAGGCCCAGAAAGGAGGAATGGCGCCCCCTTATGGAAGGACACACACCTGGGAGCTCCCAGGCTATCGTGAGTGGACTTTGAGGCCCCCCCAAATGCAGCAGCTGGTTTCAGAGGCTGATGTGGGCTCCAGCCCATGGAAAGGCTGACGTGGGCTCCAGGTACAACTGGTGCTGAAGAGGCCTCCTGGGCTCCCCAGCTTCCCTCTCATCCCCAGGGCTGGAGGGACATGCTCCAGGGCACCTCCCAGTGACATGCCAGGACCCTCTAAGCACCCCGATGCCCGACTCCTGGCCTCTGCTCAACAGGAATCACAGTCACCTAGTGGCTCACTGTACAACGTACAATGGCCCTCTGCCCGGGGGCCTCCAGAAGAAATCAGGGCAGCCAGGGATGTGCATTCAGAGTTGGTCCTGGGTTCAGGTCCTGGCCTTGCCCGTCTCCGGCCAGGCGACCCGCACAGGTGGCAGGACCACGGGAGCAGCAGGTGGCCCGGTGAGGAGAACATGAGTGTTCCAGGAGGCTGGGGCCACCCTGGGAGGGAGCGACCACAGACGCCTCTCAGGGCGTGAGCAGCCCCCGTGAGGATTTACCCAAGGCACTGTCGGGCCTGTCATTCAGACCTAATCCCTGCCCTTTGTCAGCCTGCCACTGAGGCTTTGGGCTGCCACCTGCCTGTGCCAGGTGATGTCATGGGGAGAGAATGTGGCGGGTGGGGCAGGTGAGGAGCTGTCCTGGAGAACGGCCCATTCACCCCCGCTTCCTGCAGGTGGGCTGTGGGCTGCAGGAGACAGCAGGACGTCAATGGACCACCCTCTCCATGGGCCTCAGGCATAATCCCGTCCTGCAGGTGACATTGTTCCATGAGGTCAAGGATGCAAAAGTCGTAGAAGCTGCTGGAGCCTTGTTAAAGGGAGGTATGCTGCCTGGCTCGTGGTTACAAACCAGCGCATGGAAACAGAACAGCAGGGGCATCTGTGTGCAGGGCTCCAGGGACATCCAGACAGCTGTGGAGCTAGGCGTGGACACGTTCTCTAGAGCAGCAACCTTACTTCGGATTTCCAAGTCTCCATGGCAAGACTCGGCAGCATGGGGGACCTGCTGTCCCTTGGGCTCCAAGTAGGGGCTGGCACGGGCCTCCCTGGGCCCCAGTCTCCCCATCTCTGAAGCAACTTTAACATCCCCCCACCACCCTCCGACCAGCCCAGGAAATGCCAGGCAGGCTCCTTAATCTCTGGTCACTCTTGGGTCATCTCATTCTGCAGGGACAGAGCACAGCGAGGGAGACGACTCAGGGGCCATGACTGTGTGCCTGAGGATGTCCCTGCTACTGGTGGTCCCCCTGCAAGGCCTCATCTCTGGCTGCTTCTGGGGCCCCTCGTGTCTGCTGAGATTCCTTCCCTCAGTTGTGTGTGTCCAGGGACCCAGCCTCCGGTGCTCACAACACATACTAGGGCCTCAGCACTCTTGACCCCGGTTCCTGCAGGGACCAGAGAGGAAAAGAGATGGAGGCTGCAGGGATTTTGGGGTCAAGCCGGGAAAGACACTCATCTCTCCTGCCCACTGTGCGCTGGTGAGAGCCCCTCCCGGGTCCTGGGACGGCACGAGGCCAGGCCAAAGGGAAAGGAGAGGGGTTTGGTGAAGACGAGGAATTTTCTGACCACACCTGGGTGTGTCCTGTAACCGCTGGTCCTTCATTCGAGAATGGAGATGTTTAGTTATAAACAAGTGTCACTTGGGGGGCCAGCAGCCCACTGTGCAGGACACTGCCAGTTCTGGCACCACCTCTGGCCCCAGGTGCCTGGGAGCCTCGTCGGGGAGGACGGAAGGGCAGGGAGAGGGAGGCCTCTGCAAATGGCCTGATCAGAGCCCGGCAGCTTGGGGCACGGGCCTGTGGGAGACACCCTTTCTGTGACTTCTCTGGCAGGTCATGCCACCTCGTCGGCCACCTCTCCCGGCTGCCCTTGCTCCTGAAGTTCTACAGCCCCTCCTCCCCCTACAGAGCCCACCCATATCGCCTCCTGTGACCTGACAGGACCTGTAACTAAGCACATCCCCAAGCAGACTGTGCTGGGTGGGCCTGACCTAATGGGGGGGGTGGCGGGGGTGGCGGTGACTTACAAGAAGGTGAAGCATCAGAGGGATGCCCCCCTGTGGCCTGGGGAGCACAGACAGCATGGTGTGAATTGTTTCACAGGGGTGGCCTCCGGAAGTGAGCTCGGTGCCCGGAGCTGAATCCCCCAGCTGCACAGGCCCGAATTCTGCCAACCACAGGGGGTGTGGAGAGGCCCTGTGCCCTGGGCAAGACCACAGGGTCTCGGTCACTAGGTATGTGGCAGCACCTTTGTAGCTTAGAAGACACACAGAGGCCCCCCTCTGCCTCCCAAGCAGCCCCAGATTCCCCAGGGGGTGAGGCTGCTGCTCACTGGGTCTCCAGGGTGCATACCCTGTGGGGGAGGAATGGTGTCCCCCAAAGTCACACCCTCCCGGTGCTGTAGATGTGACCTTATTTGGAAATGGGGTCTTTGTATAATGAGCTAAGGATCTTGAGATGAGATCATCCTGGATTATCTCGGTGAGCCCTAAATCCAGTGACTGGTGTCTGCAGAAGAGATGAGGGCACAGACACACACACATACACACACACACACACACACACACACACGGAGACAGTGGCCATGTGACCACGGAGACAGATGTTGCAGGGATACAGCCACAAGCCCAGGGAACTGGGGCTACCAGGAGCAAGTAGGAAGAGGCCAGAGGAAAGATCCTCCAGAGAGCCTCCGGACAGAGCATGGCCCTGCTGACAGCTCGATCTCAGATTCCCGGCCCCAGACATTTCTGTTGTAAGCCCCCATTGTGGGTGCTTTCCTCTGGCGGCCATGAGAAACCAGCACAGACCCAAGGTCCCTGTGGGGCCTTGTCAGGCCATACTGGCCCCACACCCAGGCCCACCCAGGTCTGCCCTCGAGGGGGTCAGCCAGGAAAGGGGGAGACAGACAACACCCCAAAATTGAAGGAGCCTCATCGGCCATGGATCTTTGCCACAGAGCAAAGGAAGACGAGGCCGTTTGGTGGCTCTGCCTCCAAGCCAGAGCCAAGCACCTTCTCTCCCTTCACAGAGAACAATGGGGGCTCAGCAGGTGTGACCTCAGGGAGCCATCCTAGAACACTGGGTGCCGCCACAATCCATGCATTCCCGCCCTCACGAAGGGGAAACCGAGGCTCAGAGAGAAGGGGTTTGCCCAAGAGCCAGCCATCATCCCTACAATAACACTCCGAGGGTGCAGAGAGTGGGACAAGAATGTTAATTGCAGCCTTGTTTTTGTAGCAAAACCCCAGAGCAGCCTAAATGTGTCTTCGTGAATAGAGGTGTCGCTAAGTAAATTCGGAAGCCCTCTGAGGCCTCCTGCAGGTTTGGACAAGACGGATCTCTGAGACACACTGGAGGAAGTGGCCTGCGTGGTGAGGTGCAGAAACATGATCTCGTGGCGCCTTGACAGCCCAGCAAATCCTGAGTCAACACGCGGATCACAGGAGGACATTTGTGGAACGCCCGCTCACTCTGTTCAGCGTGCTGATGGAGCGGTGCCGGTAACGGGCACACAGGGATGGCAACACGCTGAGGTGCTTGCAGACCAGACGGTGACGCCTGGGCTTTGGCTGGAATAACCCACTGGGGGAGGGGGCACAGAGGGGCCAAGAGTGGCCCTGACAGGGGTCTGGAGGAGCCGTGGTGTGGGCGCGCAGGCTCTTTAAACCGTTCTGTCTGAAAATCCCAACAATATAGTTAAGGCCCGTGAAGCAACCCATCTGCTTTCTGCACACGCAGATGCACGTAAACGAGGCCTGTTTCAATGTTTGCAAGGATGTGCTCCAACCAGGCAAAGTGGACACCCGCGGAGGGGATCAGGAGGTGGGGGCCATCATGGGAATGTGAATCTTGACTTGCCAGGTTTTCATTTTTTTGCAGAGAGAATAGATACAATTGCTTTATAGGCCTTAACTATTTTGTTGGGATTTTCAAACAGAATGGTTTAAAGAGCCTGCGCGCCCACGCCACGGCTCCTCCAGACCCCCGTCAGGGCCGCTCTTGGCCCCTCTGTGCCCCCTCCCCCAGTGGGTTATTCCAGCCAAAGCCCAGGCGCCACTGTCTCGCCTTTACTCATGCACTTGAATGCTGCTCCCAGCTGAATAACTAAGAGAAGAGAACGGGCAGAAGGGTAACATGCTTCTGTTCTAAGACGAGTAAGTTCCACTGCACACTTGGAATCGGCAAAGAGGGGAGATCTTCAGGGATGAAGCTGCTGACCGGTGTGGGCCAAGGTCACTTCCTCCAGCCCTGGAGCAGGAACGCAGAAGCCAAAGAGAAGGATGTGGTCCCCACACCCTCCTGTGGCCACGGACCAGCAAACGTCTCCTATGTGATGGTGTCAGGGACGATGCCAGGTGAGGAGGCCCACCCTCTGGTCCCTGTCTCAGGGGGCTCAGCCACCGTAACAAGTGCCAGACACCCCTCCTGGTCCTGGAGGCCGGAGCCGATGTGGTGCGGTCTGGGAGGGCACTCTTCCCTCTTGCACATGGGCCTTCTCGTGTCCCGTGTGGTGGGGAGAGAGCCCAGGTGTCTCTTCCCCTTGTAAGGGGAGCAGTGCTATGGGATCAGGGCCCCCACCTCTTGGACCTCGTCAACCCCCTCTGTCAAATCCAGACCTGACCTTGTTCCTGACCTTCTTTAAGGCTGTCCCCACCTCTGTCTTCGACAGGACAGTCACTGATGTGGCCTGCGGGCTGCACAGACTGTCTGCAGAGACAGCCAAGGATTCCTCCTCTGCCCCCCTGGCATCTGGACCGGCCTGGTGGCTCACCCTGACCAACAAAAGGTGGCGGGAGGGACCTCATCCCTGCAGACTGCGCCTGTCGGGGCCTGTGCTCCCTGGCCCACCTCCTGGAAGCCCTCTGGAACCCCAGTGAGGCAGGGGGCCGTGTGGGGGAGGCACCCAGGAGGAGAGGGTGGTGGAGACAGGCGCACAGCCCAGCGAGACCACCCTGGAGCAGAGAGGGGCTGCGCCTATCCAGCTACCCCTGAGTGGCAAAAGCTGGGCAATGAAAAGGTTGTTGCTGTTTCAGATGCCAGGTCCTGGGGCGGTGGTCACACAGCAACACTGAACTGCTGCGGGCCTCCACTCATCTTTGGGGCTTTGACGGAAGACCTGAGGTGGGTGCACGAGGATGAACAGCTGAGACCCTTGGCACCTTGAAGAGAAGCCTCGGGAGGGAAACGGGGTGAGCAGGACGTGAGGGCAGGAGCCCTGGGAGTTTGGTTGGACTCTATCCCAGCTCTGGGCCTCGGTTTCCCTTGGCTGTGGATGGGATCCAGATTTCCAGGCACTATGTGGCCCTTCTAGGGGACATGGGTGATCTTGGCACCTGCTTCTGAAGGTAGCACCGGGTTCTCTTCCAAAATCTCTGCTCCCTTGGGGACGGTCAACTTGGCCCACTGTTCTAGGGCCCTAGCCCAGCTCTCGTGGCTCGTCCTACCTGAAACCCCCACGGCTGGGGCGGGGGGCCCTGTGCAGCTGGCAGGGGCGGAGCTGGGGTCAGGGCACCCAGCTCCCCCACTCACCAGCTGGGCAACTTATCTGCTTGCCCACGATGTGCCTCAGTTTCCCCACCTGTATAGGGCTGTCAGACAATCGACACACAGTACAGGGTGCTTAGCAGACTGCGAGCGCTGGTCAAGCCTGAGCCCTGTAGCTGTTGTGGAATCTTTGAGATCCCTCGGGGCTGACCTACTTACTGTCTCCTTCCAAACCCAGCGCTTGGGGCCTCCCTTCACCTGTGAGCCTCCCGCTCATGCCCTCCCTGCTGCGGCTGGCAGCCGAGCTCCAGGGGTGCAGGACTCCCAGTGCGCGTGCACCACCCACCCCTGGGGAGGCAGAGGCCAGAACTTCTATCTGCAGGAAGTCTTGTGGAGAGAATGGCAAGGCACAGGAATGACCCCCACCGAGCATCCTCCCTGTGCCAGCCCCATGCCTTCGGGTCCCGCCAGCCACAACAACGAAGTCACAGCACACAGCCACCCCAATACTTCACCCAGTTCACACCAGGAGTAGGAGGGGTGGGTAGCGTCCCATTTCGCAGATAAGCAAACAGAGGCACATGGGGTCAGCACTGGAGGCAGACAACTGTCCGGGCACTAGGTCTCGATGCCTGAGGTCCAAGCCAAGGCCCCTGCAGGGAAGGAGCTCACTGGAGCCACTCAGCCCAGGGGGGCCCCGCGCTGCCCAGCCACGGTCCACCTCTGGTCACCCCGGGTGTGACCAGCACAGTGGGGACCTGGACAGGGTGGGGGCCCAGTGCCCGATCCCCCCTGTAATTGGAAGAGTCAGGAGAAGCCACGGTGGAGCCTGGCGTCATGGCCGCCGCCTGCCGGAGGACCCCTGAGACCACAGGACCTGCAGTCATGCAAATGATTAATGTCAGCTCCTTGGAGGGCTGGGGTCCACAGGAAATTGGAGTCGATGAATTTAAGAGAGAAACTCCTTGTTTAAACAGAACTACTTTAGAAAATAAATACTGCCGAACTTGATGGTAAATACAGATATTTGTGCAGAACGGAGGTGGAAATATGAATTTAATGAAGCTGGCGGCACGTGGCCCTGCTCCGTGGGCCTCAGAGCCAGTGTCCCAGCAGCCAGGGCCACTCGGAGCAGGGCTGGGCGGCCCCACCACTGACTTGCTCTGTGACCTTAGCGACTTGCATCCCCTCCAAGCCTCAGAGCGGTCTGCGGACTCTCTGCAGGCAAGTCTGGAGCTGTGGGCCTGCCACAGCCTGCCCCAGAGCCTCCACACCGCCACCACTCAAGGCCGCTGGGCTCTGAGGCTTTGCTCACACCACCCCCTCTCCCTGGAGTATCCCTCCTGGGTCTCCCCTCCTATCCACACCCTCTGGTCTAGAACCAGCATGTCCCCTCCCCCAGAAGCCCTCCATGACTTTGGCCCACAGCCTCTCAGACCCGCCCTGGGCCAGGCGGTCCTCCAGGGGGAGCCTTGTTGCCCCACGCCAGGTAGAGGGTGAGCCTGGGACTCTGGAGGAAAGCAGCTCACCCCCGGGAGAGGAGAGTCCCAGGCAGGGCAGCCCTATCCCGCAGGAAGCGAGGGAACCCCGTGCCCCCACACCTGCTCACAATACACCTCCTGCCTCCTACCCCGCCTGATGCATTTAGTAAGCACCTTCTGTATACAAGGCCAGAGACCAGACAGAAGCAGACCAGTCCCTGCCCTGGTAGGGGCCCAGACACAGCTGACGCATGTGGTGGAAAGGTGTGTCTGAGGCTGTGGACCAGTCCAGGAGGTATTAAGTGGCCAGGAGTCCCAGAGCCATAGGACCACCTGCATCTCCTCCTGGGATGCTCAGGATGGCCTGTGCCATCCATAAAGACAGGGTCAGCTGGCACCAGGAGCCTGGAGCCCTGCCCCACACACGCAAGGCCCCCACAGAGGCTGGTCACACTGCAGGCAGAGCTCCCCCAGCCCACAGGAAGCATCCAGAACCTCTGGCAACTCTCTGCCTGGCCCCTCAGAGCCTCCGCTTTTCCTGTGAGGGAGCCAAGGCACAGAGAGGGCAAGAGCCCCACCCGCAGCGGCCGCATGGCCCCAGGCCATGTTTGAGCAGCCGGCCAGGGCCTGCAGGGCAGGATTGCCTGAGGACCGAACCCCTACGCCCTGGCACTGGGCACACAGGCCAGGCTCTGCGGTGGAGCTCATCTGAAGCCGGCGGCCCCGCACACACCTCTTTCTCAGCTGAGTAGACTGAGTCACCAGAGGACCACCTGCCTAGAGGGTCTTGAGGCTCCTGAGGGAGCGTGCGTCCCCCCCACGCCCAGAGGATGGCCACGACCCAGGTCTCTGCGGCCGAGACACTGCTGTGTCAACACGTGCGGACGACGGTGATTGACGTGGGCCTCCTAATCCCCGCCGGGCATCCTGACTCACGCGGCCGGGCACCCCCGCCGCGCCCACAGGTGGACGGGCGCTCACCGCGACGGCAGCGCCGCTGTTATTTTTTCATAAGCCTGCCTTGAAATTTGTCAAACCACATATTGTTCGCGCACACGCCCGTCAGCAAAGCCCGCGCCAGATGGGCCGGCTCCCCACGTGTGCTCCAGGCAGCACAGTTACACAGCGGCTTCAGTTTTATGTCAAACCTTTAAAAGGGGAAATAAAAAAGAAGACCGAGGAGAAACTTTTTAGAAAGAAGAAAGAAACGAGTTGGAGTCTGAACAGGCAGGGCTGTGATCATGCGCAAATCCCGGCTCGCTGGTGCCCGGATTTTATATGGAAACTGGGCCGCGGTAAATAGACCTTCCCGGCTGTCAGGCCCTTCATTAGCGAGGTGTGCATAATTTATGTATTTAAGAGCTGCCTTCGGCCAAGCTATCACACGGGGAGCATGCTTCATAGGTGTTAGTGTTTATACGGACAGTAAATAAATGTCAAACACACACAAAATCCACTCTCTGGCGAGCGCTGACGCCGCCCCATCCATCATCCGCCCAGCTGGAGGCTTGGCCAGGCTGCCAAGGCCCAAGGGCGGCCTGGCCTCACTGCGGGCTGGCAGGGCCGGAAAAGGCTGCCTGGAGGCGGGAGGCCTTGGGGCTTTCACACCTGTCCAGAGGCGGCCGGAGGCCCAGGCGGGGACGGGGCCGCCCATCTGGAGGCCTCTGAATCGGGCCTGTGCCCCGTGTCCGTCCTCATCGGGCCAGGCCAGGCCAGGCGGGCTCAGAGGGCTCCCCCGGGGCGGGGCTGGAAGGACCCAGTTGTTTCTGCTCAGCCAAGGCAGCCGAGGCTGGAACCAGCTCAGAGGCCAGCACGGGCTTTGGAGCTAATAATAGCGTGGCTCTCCTTGTTTCCATCCATTAGCTCACTGGCTCCTTCCCATGCCTACCAGGTAGGTCCAGTTTTTTAAGGTTTAGAGCCATTTTTAATAAGATTTTTAAAAATCGTTTTTGCAATTCCTTTCCGTGATCCACAATGGAACTTTACACGTGGGTGGGTGATCAGGAACAGGTCTCCCCCCACCCCTGATAGAGTCCCTGCCCCAGAAACAGGGATTTCTGCAGTTCCAGGGGGTCATTACAGGAAAGTGTGTGCACACACAGCCCTGTCCCTCCCTTTCTCCTTGAGAACCACACCCCAGCTCAGCCCTCAGCAGACATGGGAGCGGCTCTGGCTTCTTGGGGACACCAAGTGGTCACCCCCACTCCTCTGGTGGCCAACAAGCAGCCAGGGCTAGAGCCACAGCACTGACGTCCACATTGAGAGGCTGCTACGGGGTTGAGTTATGTCCCTCCCAAACTCGCCTGTCGAAGTCTTAACCCCCGGTACTTCTTTGGAAACTGGGATATTGCAGGGGTAATTGGTTCAGAGGAGGTCAGCCTGGAGTATGACTGGTGTCCTTATAAAAGGGGAAGTTTGGACACAGACACACACAGACAAGGACGTAAAGATGAAGGCAGAGGCTGGGATGCATCTGCAAGCCAAGGACCCATGAGAGCCAGGGGGCCCCTGGACCTCCCTCAGGGCCCCGGGAGGAGTGACCCCTGCAGACACCTGGAGCTGGGACCTCTGCCCCGGGAACAGTGGGGGACACAGTTCTGCAGGTAAAACCCCTAGCCTGTGCTGCTTTGTTGTGGCAGCCCTAGGAGGCCACCTCAGAGCTCCGGAGGGTCTGGCGCCCACCCCAGAAATCCCAGGGAGGTGGGGAAGTGCAGAGGCTTTGGGATCGGACAGGCCTCCTCCCCTGGTGTGGGCTGGGCCAAGTGGCCTCGCCTCTCTCTGGGGACAGCCTGCTCCTCCGCACAGCGGGACCTGGCACACGGGGGTCCTCAGCGCAAGGTGATAAATGGTATTATTTAAAGGTGGCTCCAGGGGGGTCCTTGACGAGACCCATCTCTAGGAACCACTGCGACGATGCTAGGTAACAAACGACCTGGCTGGGAATGGGCTGCTCTGCTGGGTTTGGCCTGTCACCTCCTGGACCAGCAGGTTTGTTTGTGACCAGCTCTGACGACCATATTCCTTCATTGCCATTGCAAAACAGGCTCCCCGACCACAGGTGTCACCCCAGCACCCCCATCCCCAGGACCCGCCCAACCCCTCCGAGGCCCCGCCCACTGTGGCCCCTCCCTACCTCTGCCCTGCCCCACCACAGGCCCCTCCCTGTCATATAGGCCACACCCACCCCCTCGCTCTGCACCTGGATGCCTCCTCCCCGCATAAGTAAGTTTACTTGAGACCTTCTGCGAGTTGCTTAACCAGTCTGTGCTCAGTTCCCCATCTATGTGGCTCCTGCTAATGATCAGACCTGCCTCCCCGAGCTACTCTGGTATTAACCTTAAAAACCAGATAGCCAGCTCTTTTACAAGCAAAATGGGTTTATTCAGGAATAGCAGAGAAACTACAATTGGGGACACACAAACTATGTCAACCCATAGGCAAGTCTGGAAAACAAAGCAGAGAAATGTCTCTTTATAGAGAAAAAGGAGGAAGTTGTGAGGGCCTGCTTTGAACAAAAGTCCATTGGATGAAAGCGAGAGTTCAGGGTGGTGACCATCTCTCATTGGCTGGCTGTGCCCTCTGTCATTGGCTGGGCTGTTGCCAGGTCAGAAGAAAATCTTTCTTCCTCCTGCAGAGGTGGTAAAGCGAACTTGGTCCTGACCGAATGCAAGGTAGGGCTCTTCCTGTTGCATCTGCAAAGGCTGCAAGGAGTGGGGGTGGGGGCATGAGAGTCCCCCCACCCTCACCCCGTCTGACCCCCAACTCCACTCTAAGTAAGGTTTCCTTTACTCATTTTCACATTCCCCCTTTTAATCAAGAGCTTTCCCCAAAAGCAGCGCCTGTCCCGAATCAGGTTTTCTGTATTTAGTGGTTTAGTCCCTCAGTGGCACGGAGGACCTTTGCTGGTTGTCATGTCCTACATCGGAGGGAAAATGCATAGCAGTTGGAAACCACTTCAGGCCACATTTGAGTAACGAGGAAGGTTAGGAGGGAGAGACCTTCGGGTGCTTTGGGACTAAAGTCTCTGTCTTAAAAAACTTCCCCTAGGGTGCACCCTCCAAGCACACCCCAGGATTAATCAGGATGCTCTTTGTACCCCTTGCTGGGCTCAGGCTAACACCCTCCTCTCCCAGACACTTGTTTTAACATCTTTTGCATCTGCTAACAAAAGGAAAATGTTTTGGAGTTAAGATGGCTAGGAGTAGGAGGACCCTAAGCCTGCCTCATCCCCAGCTAGATAAATATCAACTCATTCTGAACACACAAGAAATTGATCTAAGGACTAAAGTCTCTGTCTTCTCAAGGTTGTTAAGTGTTGGAAGTCACCTTGAAGCATGTGCTAGAATGACCTTATTGGGTACATTATTTTACAAAAGTTTGACAGGCAATAAAATGCAAAACCTAAAAATAATTATACAAAATAGAATTGAAAGTAACATGACAAAACTAAATTCTAATTTTGCACTGTACTTTACTTTACTGTAATTTTGTACTTTTTATATTAAAATTCATTTTAAGTAAATTTATTTTAATCTTAGCCAGCTTGATCACACATAAAATTCCCTTCCCAAGTTTCTTTTCCTACAAATCTTCTATAACTTTTTATGTCCATTTTAGTTTGTCTCTTGTTCTCTTTCCCTTTCCAAAATAACCAACTCTACTTTGGGACAAAATCACATTTATTTCCCTCAACAAAATGCATTTCCACTCTTCATACCTTCTTTTACTAAAAACGTCTTGTCTGCTTTTCACATATTGCCATTTTCTTTCATCCTTATTGTTTTTGGTAGTTTTATTTTTCACATATATCAATCAAAATCTTTAATTCCTAGTGAAAACTAAGGAGTAAGCTATTGTGCACTGGCAAATTTATAAATACATTTCATAATTTCTAGAAACAGAAAATTTTCTCAATGTGGCAGAAAACATGTTGAGTAATAGACTCAAATATCTTCAGTTTTTCTGAAATTAGAAGTCAAAGGTGGATAAACCTATGTTCAGTAATTAATGTTTTAGTATTTTATCTTGTTTAGAAAATCCAGATATTTAATGAAATTCCATCATTTAATTTAACTTAGAAAAACTCTGAAGTTTTGAGGCACCACAAAAAGATTTAGGCTAACTACTTGTTTTAAGCAAACATACTATAATTATTGCACCTAAAACTCTTATCCCGTTTCCATTCATCCATCTAAATCACACCATTCCCAACAATTATGTTTAGATTATTCACAAAAACTTGATGTGATGCTAGACCAAGTTAGCATCATCTCAAGCAAATTTTCTTGCTGACAAATTTTGCAACAGAGATACATGCACTTAGGTGAGTAATAAACCCAGGTAAAATTAAAGTTTTGTGTTTGCACTATATTCAAAGTTGATAATCCTAAGGCATGCCTGTATTAATGAAATCAAGAAATTTAAACTAGCATTTAATTATCAAAGATTATCCCAGATCATATGAACTTGAAAAACATTTGGGTTAGTTTACTTAATTTATATAAGACTTTCTTTAGGGGTGCCTGGGTGGCTCAGTCGGTTAGGCGGCCGACTTCGGCTCAGGTCATGATCTCGCGGTCCGTGAGTTCGAGCCCCGCGTCGGCTCTGTGCTGACAGCTCAGAGCCTGGAGCCCATTTCAGATTCTATGTCTCCCTCTCTCTGACCCTCCCCCGTTCATGCTCTGTCTCTCTCTGTCTCAAAAAAAAAAAAAAAAAGTTATAGAAGACTTTCTTTAAGCCAACTAAAGAGAACTCTTTACAAGTTAATTTTGGTGATACCATGGGAGGGAGGGTAAAAAAATATCATACACATACACAGACTTACATAAGCATATAGACAGACACAGAAATCTTATAGATTTCTTAAGCATGTCTCAGCTACAAAGCTCAAAAGAATAGTTAGATCAAAATTGTGTTTCTGGCAGATGAACTAAGTTAAGGTTACTTGCTCGGATGGCCAACATTTTTACCAAAGTGTTTTTTTTTTATTGAGGTACAATTAACATACAATGTTATATTAGTTTCAGATGTACAACATACTGATTCAACAATTCTATTCATTACTCAATGCAAAGACTCTTTATTTGCATGCTGTAAAGATCCTTTTAGGACTGTTTTTGAAGTCATTTTGTTTTTTAGAAGCTTCTGCCTACCAATCAAACCCATGCATTCAATTGTCCCAGAGAGGTTTGGGATCCTCTCTTTAGAGGGTGCCCCTTAAGGTGGACTTATCTAAATCAAAGTTTCCCTAGAATGCCCATTACAATTACAAATTATTGGAAGTTTCACCTATTTTTCCGGAAAAGCGCAAGAGCCTGGTCCAAAGACCAGGTGGAACCTATCTTGCCTTTGGATTCCCTAAAATGTCTCAACTATGAGGGTCGCTGTCTGCCAACAGCTGTTCCAAATCACTGGGAATCACATGTTTTATCCATTTTGAGTAGGATGGTGAGGTACCAAGAAGCTTCAGTAAATAGAAACAAAACAGACGGCAGCCAGGGTTCAGGGTGGTGACAGCTTCCTATTGGCTGGGCTGTGAGGTCTTTCATTGGCTGGGTTGTGTTGGTCTCTCATTGGCTGGCTGTACCTTCTGTCATTGGCTGGGCTGTTGCCAGGGTGGAGAAAACCTTCCTTCATGCTGCAGGGCTGGTAAAGAAAACTTGAAGCCAGCAGCAACAGGGCGTACTGCACGAGAGCTCACCGCTCGACACTAAATGAGGTTTCTGGTGATTGATTTTTACAGAAGGCAATGGACTAGTGACAGAAGCCCAGAGAGGGGGGTTGCCTGGCTGTGTGGGAACTCGACCTGCGTGGTCTCCACCCCCTCCCCCGTGGCAGGCACGCCATGCTGTGGGATGTGACACCCAGAAATTCCCCACGGGACATGGGCCCGCTGCGCCATGTCGCCGCACCCCCAAAGCAGAGGACTGAAGACAAAGGCCGACCCTCAGCCTCCGAGCAGTGGAGCCCCCGCCACCCCCTGGACCTGCCTGATGGTGAGACAAAGAGGGCACCCCAGCCTCCCACAGGATTAGATTTGAAAGTGCAGTGGTTCTGTTTCTGCCTGGCCCCTCCTGGCCCCTCGGGTGTACACGCCCCACCGCGGAGACCCCAGCCCACAGACAGGTTTGGGCCTGTCCTTCTCCCCTCATGGCCTTCCCTGCCCTCCCCAGAATTTCTGACTTTCTCCTGCCCAGTTTCTAGTAGAACTCCCCACCCCCTAACTGCAAGGTCATCCTTCCTGCCCTGGGCCACCTGGCCCTTTGGCATGCACCTCCCCCCCTCCCTTGGGTCTGTCTCTCCCGCCCCTCTGACTCCAGGTCAGCATCTGCCCCAGGGGACACTTGACAACACAGCACAGGGGGAGGGGGTCATGCCGGCATCTGGTGGGTGGAGGCAGGGATGTGCCCAGCACCCTGGCACCCCCACAGCAGGAGACAGTTTGGCCCCAGACCTGGGCACTCGGGGTCTGCTGAGGAGAGCCAAGGCTGGGGCCCTCACCGTCCACAGCAAACCTCCCCCAATTGCTTCTCTCTTCCCCAACCCTGTTGTCACAAGACAGCCAAGGAAAACACAGAGGAGTCCTCATGAGCAGAGCACGCAGCCTGGAAGAATTAGGTTTCGTGGTAATTAGGCACATGCAGCAGTGAGGCCAGGCTGCTGTCAGGACCTGCGGATGGGGCACCGATGATGGGGAGAGGCATGCTGGGGGCAGATACTGGGGGGCACGAGGGTGGACAGGGCACCTCAGGACATTCTCGGTTCATCTCTGTACACGAGGGACCCGGACTAGGCTCAGACAAACATCCTGGCCCCCACTGGGTCCCTGGGCCTGTGCCAGGTGGACAGATAGCACCAGGCCCTTCACAGAAGGTGAAGCCCTGAGCCAACAAGAGAACTGCAGGGACTTCCAACACCCCCGTCCCGCCCAGGAGAGCGGCACACCCAGCCCCCAGCAGCCCTTGGGGAGCGGACTTTCCTCCTCTTGCAGGCACGTGTGCTCACACACACTCCCTGGACAGAACCCCCTCCTGGACCCGGGTAGCAGACCTTCCTGTCCTCAGGCCGCCGGCTGCTCTGGGCCACGGTGGCCTTTCTGGCCAGAAAGTCTGCCTCTGTCCCCTCTGCAGGCTACGTGAAGACCCCCATGCTGGGCTCAGGCCCGGCACCAGCCTCACCTCCGAAACTCTGGCTCTATGGCTGCAGCCTCAGGAGCAGTGCTAATAAAGCACCTGCCCCTGACACGGGACCTTGGGTCAAATATACACGAGGGGACAGTGGGCGGCTCGGGGCCTGGTCACACTCACATTGGTTCAGGCCCTTGGCCTGCACACCAACTCCTGACTGCAAACCCCATAGCATCTGAGTCTGACTGCGTGCTCAGTAAAGCGTTGGAGGAACTTCTGTTTGTAGAAAGAAGCCAATGCTTTAACCCATTCAGCTCATGCACACCCTGGTCTGCTCCACGCCTGACGTTTCTGCAACATCCACACGCCTCTGTGAACTGTGGTAGCTGGTCCCCTGCGGCACGCCCTCCCTGGCTCCTATCCTGCCTACGACAGTGCTGCCCGGCAGACATTTGCTGAGTGAATTTTGAGATGCATCCTCGGGACTCCAAAAACCATCTTGTCAGCAGAGCTCTGCCGCTACCATGTAACCCCGAGAACCACCCTGTGGGTCAGCGGGGTATCCCTGTCCAAGACCCTGCTGGGCACATGGTGCCTGACCATCCCACGTGTGCAGCCTGCATTCCTCGGGGGACTCTTCTGCCCACTCCTCCATTCCAGCCTGGCGAACCCCACGGGAATGCTGACACGCATTCGGAAGAGGCAGTACAAAGGCGTAGGACGGAATGGCCCCTGCAGCACCGCATGCCTGCGCCCGGCCTGGAGCTCAAGACGGAGCATACGGCGTCCCGCCACCCTGGTTGGGCAGCTGTAGTGGAGCCGGTCAGCGGTCCCCTCCCTCCACGGTCCTTCTTCAGATGCATCCGCCGACTCTGCTGGGGAACCCAGGCCCTGGTCTCTGTGGTCTGATGGGCTGGTCAGGACCTGGGATTCGGGGGTGGGTCCGTGGCCCAGGCCCCACCCCAGTCACCATGGTGACTGTTAGAAGAGCACAGGACTCCAGGACAGCTGGTCCCTGCATTCACGTGTACTGTTGGAAAAAGGCATGTTTTTCTGTAAGGTGGTGGCTGGACTGGGAGGACAGCCTGAAGCCTGGTGCCAGCTTGCCCCGCCCCCCATGACAGGGAACCAGCAAGAGCACAGGGGACATTCTGCAGAGAGCACTTATTCCCTTCCCTGATCCCCTGAGCCTCTGGGCTTCTCAGTCATGGATGAATCAACAAATTCCCTTCCGTGTTCAAACCCGCTGGGGTTGGTTCCTGTCACCTGCAACCAGGAGAGCCTGGACTAATGTTAACCCCCATCGATTAAAACGGAGGCTGCCCCAACTTCTACAAGAGTCGCTAGGGGCATGCACACTGCCACCTACGTGCTTCAACTCACGGCGGCCCCGTGGATGGCCCGGGCGAGAGGCTAGGGAGACGGCTGCACGGATGGCCCAGGTCTGAGGCCAGGAGCCACACAGCTGCCCAAGAACCAGGCTGAGCAGGAGAGGGGGGGTCAGGGAGAGGGGGGCAGGACAATGCCTAGGAGTCGGGGACGTGTCACCTGCAGTCGATCACCTGCACCCTGCCTGGCCCAAGCCTCTGAGGGTCTCCAGATGGGACATACAGGGCATTTACTCTTCCAGCAGAAACCACTGCCCGGGAACAACCTGGACCACAGGAGTGGAAGGGGCAAAGCCAGCTCCCCCTGTGGAGTGGGGAAGGCTCCAGGGTGGGATCTTGACTGCAGTCCACTCCTGGACGTGCCCTCCTGTGCCCAAGTGTGTGAGAGCAGCGAGCCCCAGCACGTCCCACCGCCCTGAGTGCATCCCTACCTGGGCCACCTCCTGTCCCCAGACAGGATTAGGGGCAGCACCATCGTTCCCCCCCCCAACCATGCCCTGAGGGCACAGGCTGCACCAGCCACACCACACACACACACACACACACACACACACACACGCCCAAGTCCCAGCACCGCAGCACCGCACTGCCCAGATCTGGTCAGCCTGACTGCCCTCTGGCCCTCTGGCCCTCTTAGACTGCAGTCGGCCCCTTGGGGGGAAGGGCAGCCAACCGCCAGAGGCATTTCAGAAGGAAGACCGAACAAACACCGGAAAAGAGGCGTCCTGGGAGCTGCTCCGGGGCTGTGGAGCGGGAGGAGCAGGCGGCCTCTCCCTCCTCTCCTGACTTCCCGCCCGCTCCATCTTGGTCAGACATTCAATACTTCCTTCTGGAGAACACATAGATTTGTTTGACTTGGAATATTGAATTTGGAGGCAGTTCAGCAATTTCAAATTTCAGGAGTGGGGCAGTGGGGAGACACTGTAAATTAAAAAATTCTTTCCTCTTCAGTTTCTACCCAAGATTGTATATTTTTTGATGGCAAAATTAGGGATTAACTATAAACATCTGTTTGTTCAATACTGGCGTGGTTGGGAGAACAGTGACCAAACGGGCGCAGGGGAGTTTGGTGGAAAGCTCCGGGCCTCCGCCCACCGACAGGGACCGTGGAAAGGTGGACGGAGAAGGGAGAGATGTGGGGTGGGACAGGGAGGAGGAGGAGGCCCGGGGAGAAAGCAGCAGGAGACCCCAGGGCACCTGCACAAGTCTCAGCCATCACCTGTCCTCCCTGATCGGGCTCCTCTGCTCTGCCCGCCCCCACTCAGTCCTCCCCATGAGGCCTCTCTTCCTCACCAGACTCCCCAGGTCCTCACTGCACTCCTACTGTGTGCCAGGCACTGCGCTGCACTCTGAGGACACGCGGGAATGTGACAGTGTGGCCATGGCACCCTGCGTGGGGAGGCACCACTGAACAACTCGAGGCCTGATGAGTCAGCTTCTGACAGTTGACAGGTAAGTGCCCTGGGACAAGGTGCAGAGTTGGGCATGGAGCGGAGAGGAGGCGGGCAAGGTGCCGAGGCGGGCAGGGCACAGAGGCGGGCAGGGTGCGGAGAGAAGGCAGGCAGGGCGCTGCGTCCCTGCGTGGCAGGGCTGTTGGAGAAAGTGCTCTTCCAGCAGAGTGTAGAAGGATACAAAAGAATCACCCAAGCGGGGGAAGAAGAGAAGGCCTTCCAGGCAGAGTGGGGCAGCCTGTACAAAGGCCCTGGGGTGGGAAAGCCTGCAGGTCTGGGGCTAAAACGGGGCTGGTGAGCCCAGAGTCCATGCAGATGTGGAGGGTGTGGCTGGAGGTCTGTAAGCAGGGCGAGGGAACAAGAGTTCTGTGCCTCGGGAAAATCCCGCCCGTATGGTGTTTGGGAAGCAGATGGGGGACGAAGGAAGGGCTGTGGGAAGTCCCTGGGGAGGCCGAGGTCCCCATGGAGGTGATGGCAGCTCAGGCGAAGGCACTCGGGTCTGGGGGATGGTGCTGTCACTTCCTGCAGGGGGGGTTTGAGGGAGCAGTCGGTGAGTCGGCTGTGGACCGGCTGGTCTGAGGTGCCTTGGAGACATGCGGGGAAGTCTGCACTGCACCCTTTCTGTCGGTCTATCAATGACACAGGGGCCTCAGTGTCCGTGTGCCAATGACACAGGGGCCTCAGCGTTCTGCACTGAGCTGGGTTTCCGGCAAAGCCAAGAGGCCTCTGGCTCTGTCACATCCCCGACCACCACACTCACTGCCCCGCGTGACGGGGGTCCCCCCAAACCCATATCTTCAAGTCCTGGTAGCAGAATGTGACCTTATTTGAAATAGGGTCGTTGTCGATGCCGTTAGTTAAGATGAGGTCCTCCTGGAGTCAGATGAGCCCTAATCCAGCATGACTGATGTCCCCACACAAAGGGGAAACTCAGACACGGAGAGATACACAGAGAACGCCACATGCAGATGGAGGCAGAGATCCCGGTGACACTTCTCCAAGCCGAGGACAGCCACCAAACCAGCAGTAGCTCGGATGGAGGCCTGGAGCACACTGGACCTTGGGCCTCTGGGCTTCAGACTGAGGGACGGTGAATTTCTGTTGTTTAAGGTGCCCAGCGTGGTGCTTTGTTGTGGCCGCCCCGGGAAGCTGACGCCCCTGGGGAGGAGGTCAGGAAGGCCGGCAATTAGGACGGAGGCTGGATGGTTCAGGAGCATCCCCTCCCTAAGGAGAAGCAGGCAGGAGCAGGGTGCATATGAGGAGGGCATGGGGGGGAGGAGGAGCTTGGTTTCCCTGCACCGCAGGAAGCCAGGGTCTCCCCTGAGAGACGAGGGGGGGGGGCCTGAATGGCAGTGGCACAGCAGCTAGCCACAGCTGCGTAAGAAACCCTCAAACTGGCTCAGCGCAACTGCTTCTCACGACAGGAAAGCCTGTGGAGAAGACGGGCCCCTCCGCACCAGTGACTTAGGAATGCTGATGAGGTGACCCGGGGCTGGGACACAGGTTCCCAACAGTGCCTGCCTCCTCCTGGCCGAGGCAGAGACCTCGAGCTTGCCCTGGGGTTGGTGCGACCGCTGGTGTGGTTGTCAACCCCTCTGGCCTCGGGAAGAGGCAGCCCCTGACGCCCGGTCTATTCCACACCCCCCCGTGCCCGGGACGAGCCCCTGCTCTGGCGCGTAGGCGGGGGGAAGGGGTCAGAGGGACAGAGAGCCAGCCTGGCTACCCACTTTCTACCGTGTGTTTAGCACCACGCGAGGTAGGGACTGACGTTTGCCCAAAGAGTGAGTGGGTGGGTGAGGGGCTGGGTGTGCATCCTGGCTCCGGCTGCCCTGTGCCCCCCCTTGAGGGCCTGGCTGGGACTCTCACCTCCCAGGCGCCTGCGGAGCCTGGCCCCGAGCAGGCGTGGAGGGACAGGCCTCGGGGCTGCTCCCCTGGAGGCGGAATGGAACCTCTCAAGCTTCCGTGACCCACCCGCAGGGTCCGGGCCACACGGGGCATGAGCACGCACCAAATGGAGCGCTGGCTGTCGGATGTGAGCGTCCAGACTTGTGTTTAATTGTTTCTAAAACCACTAGGAGAGTTCTTCAAGTTCTGAACCACAGTACTATACAAACAAAAGAACCGTCAGGGGATTTGTAACCTTGCTGGGGCTGCCATCACAGAGCACCACAGACGGGGCATCATTCCGCCCCCATCCCGGAGGCGGGAATTCCGGGAGGCAGGCGCGGGCTGGGCTGCTTTCCCCTGAGGCCTCCTTCCTGGTGTGCAGACAGCCGTCCTCTCCCTGTATCCTCACATTCGTCCCTCCATACGTGTCTGTGTCCTGATCTCTTCTTCACGGGGACACTGGCCATGTTGGATCCGGGCCCACCTGACAGCCTCATTTCAACTTAATCACCTCTGTAAAGACCCCTCTCCAAACATAGTCCCATTTGGAGGGTACTAGAACTGGGACGGACCATGCTGTGACGACACAGTCCAGCAGTCGCACTCCCCGGTATGTACCCAAAGGAGCTGGGCACTGACGTCCGCCCGAAAACGTGGACATTCACACGGATGTTTACAGCAGCTCTGCTCATAATTGCCAAAACCTGGGAGCATCCAGGACGTCCTTCAGCAGGTGGACGGATGAAAGAACTGTGGGCCATGCAGACGCTGGGACATAACCCGGCACTAAGAAGAAATGGGTCGCCAAGCCATGAAGATGTGGAGGAGCCTTGAATGCACGTCACCAGGGCAGCCAACCCGGGAAGCCTCCATGCTGTGTGATTCCGCTTATGCGACACACGGAAAAGGCACAGCCTTGGACGCCGTAAAAAGATCAGTGTTTGCCAGGGGTTTGGGGTTGTGAACAGGTGCAGCACAGAGGATTTTTAGGGAGTGAAAACACTGTGGACGACTCTACAGTGGGGGAGGCATGACACTGGGAATTTGTCAAAACCCAAAGAATGCACCACCAGGTGAGCCTGAACGGGAATGTGGACTCTGGGTGACGAGGACGCGTCCATGTGGGTTTGTCATTGTAGCAAACGTGCCGCCTGGTGGGGTGCTGATGGTGGGGAGGCTGTGCCGGGGGGTGGGGGGGAGGGCACAGGGTGCATATGGGACATTTCAGTACCTTTTCAATTTGCTGTAAAGCTAACACTGCCCTAAAAATAATGTTTATTTTGTAAGAAGATATTGAAAATTTCTGAAGTATGGAAGCAAGAATTTATGATTTTTTTTTTTTAATAAATGAAAAGATCTACCAACATGGGAGGACATGGGTGTCCTCACTCAGCCTGTGCTGCCCAGCCAGCGGGAGGACACGGCCCCAAGATCCAAATCCACGGGCTTCTTCGGCACATGAAATGTCACACATGAGCAGCTACTGCGCACTGGGCCTGTCCTGTGCAGGCAGCAGTTTCTGAGGGTCAGGGAATGACGTTTCCCACTTGGCCACGGAGGCAGGCATGTATGTGAGCAAGGACGGTGCAACAGAGTAAGCTGTGAGAATACAGGTAGGAAGATCCTGGAGGGCTTCCTGGGGGAGGCAGCTTCTTAACTGAATCTGAAAGAGAAGCAGGAGTTCACCAGACCAGGGGGTCAGGGGGGCATTCCCGCCAAGTGTCCAGGACATGGCTAGATAGGGAGGGTTGAGGGGTGGGCCGCAGTGGGGGACCCATGCTCCTGAGCACATTTGCTAAAATGCCTCCGTAGAAAGGACATTTGCAAGGCGCTACATTAATGTTACCATTGATGATGGCAAAAAGATGGCAGAAGGAGGCAGCAAGTCTGGGGGCACATTTCTGTGCATCCTGCCCCAGGGGCAGCCTGAGGATGGGAGGAGGGAGGGGTGCAGCACTTCTCAGACCAGGTCCTCCTGGATCCTGTCACCAAGGATCTTATCTAGAACACCCTTAGTCTCCTGCGATTTAATAAGAAGAAACAAATAAAACAAGGCCACCCTAAAGGAAGCAGAACAGAAGTCCTGCATGATCATTTCACAGAAGAGGATGTCCACACAGCAATAATCCCAGGAGAAGGCACGAATGGAAATTAAAATCCCAGCGAGCCACCACTGCAGCCACAGGGCAGGAGCCCGAGGGGCCGCTGGGTGGGCGGGAGCTGAGGCAGGCGGGGCGGCCCCCACCCACCTTTGCACCCCACAAGCTGATCCTCTGCAGGTTCTCGAAAATGCGGCGACTTCAGTGGGCCCCTCAAGGACAGGACCGCGGCCGCCGGGTGCAGCCCAGTGTCTAGCCCAGGACCTGACATTTCTTCCCTGAACAGGCCTTCCCTTGGAGCAGGTCCCAGGGTCCTGGGGTGGGCATCTCATGCCACTGCGTGCAGAGGCCCCAGGTCTGCGGCACCCCAGAGGGGCCCCCTGGGTGCGGGCACTGCCCTGCACGCTGTTTACCATTCTGGGTCCCTGTAAATACCCTGGCCTAGGCAGAGGGCCTCCTGATCATATTATGACCGGCCTAAATAAGACGCCTTTAATAAAAAGAAACACACGGCCCCATTTATACACAAGTGTGTAAAATATATTAAAATAATTTTAAATGCATGAGTCACTCACAGAGTGTGTTTTTTAAAAACTCACAAACAGCACTTTGTGGTGAAGATGGCAGGGAACAGGGGCTTGTCCTGCAGACACGGACCTGGCAGGGAAGGGGCACGGGCGCGAAGGCCCTGGAGCCTGAGTCCGGCCCACGTCCCACACTGCGCCCCTCTCCGGGCACCGCAGGCAGAGCTGGTGGCCCTGTGGCGGGTGCGGCGGAGGGGAGAAATGATGCCTTGCATTCCATCGGCTCATCACAGGCTCCTCAGTTTCCCCATTTATGGACTAGAGAGGAGAGCTGACTCCAGGGGCCACAGAAGACTCCAGAGGCCGCCCACACCACAGAAGTCTTCCTAGGGCCCCTCTTGCATCTCACACCGCCCGTGACAGGGCGCTCACTCCCTCACGAATAGCCCTAGTGGCTGAACAGAGCCCCGGCCTGACCCTGCTCCTGCCCAGCACCCAGCCCATCACTTTGGGGATCAGGATTTCCACAAGTGAGGGGGACACAAATATTCAGTCCTTCATACCTCATTTCCTCCAAGAGCCACTAAGTGGTTTTGCTTCGTATCATTATAAAGTCCTGAGTTTTCAAATAGTTTGATGGGTTTCAAACCACTTCAGTTATTAGTGTTGCAAAATTATTCCATATTTGGCCCGTGGGAGCTCTCCTCGCTGGCCCGTGGGTCCTCTTCCCGTGGGCCCAGTGCTCCTGGTCACGTCCTTGTTGTTGCTAATGACGAGAGGCTGCATCTCGCACATTTCCTGCCCCAGACACAGGCAGGTCCTTTCTAGAAGGACCCAGGGCTCCTCTGGTGCAAGTGAGAAGCAGAGCCCACAGTGAGGGCACAGGCGAGCTGGTTGCTCCAGGATTTGTGGTTTCTAGGACTATTCCGGGGATAGAGCTACAGGGGCTTGTCCTGCAGACACACACCTGGCAGGGAAGGGGCATAGGTGCAAAGGCCCTGGAGCCTGAGTCCGGCCCACATATGTACTTTTCTAAAGGTTTTGTTTTATCGTGAGGTACACACAGCATCAAATTTACCACCAACCATTCGCAAGTGTACAGGGCAATGGGTGGAGTCAATCACTGTTGTGTGTCTGTCACCAGCACCCATGCCCAGAACTCTGTTCGTGTTGTAAAACTGAAACAATGCACTGATGAAGTGCTAACTCCCCACTGCCCGCCTCCAGCCCCTGGTACCCCTGTCCTTTCTGTCTCTATGAATCTGACTGCTGTGGGTCCCTCAGATGAGTGGAATCATACAGGATATGTCCTTTTGTGATGGGATTATTTCACTCAGCGATAGAGCCCTCAGGGTTCATCCAGGCAGTAGCATGTGTCAGAATTTCCTCATTTTTAGGGCTAAATACTATTCTATTGTATGGATATACCTCATTTTCCTTATCCATTCTCTACTGATGGATATTTGGGTCATTTCTACCTTCTGGTTATTGGGAATAATGGTGCTCTGCACATACATGTGCAGATAGGCATAAGTACCTTCTTGTTGCAGAATCAAAGCAGGCTGTGAGGTTGTGGATGCCTGGATGGATGGATGGATGGATGGTTGGATGGATGGGGGATGGATGGGAGGTGGATGGGGGATGGATAGATGGATGGATGGATAGATGGATGGGGGATGGATGGATGGATGGATGGGAGATGGATGAGTGGATGCATGGACGGATAAATGGGGCAAGGATGGGGGATGGATGGATGGGGGATGGATGGGGGATGGATGGGGATGGATGGATGGGTGGGAGGTGGATGGGGGACAGATGGATGGGGGATGGATGGGTGGATAGACGGATGGGGGATAGATGGATGGATGGGGGATGGATGGATGGGTGGGAGATGGATGCATGGATGGATGGGGATGGATGGATGGATGGGGGATGGATGAGTGGATGTATGGATGGATAAATGGCGCAAGGATGGGGGATGGATGGATGGATGGATGGATGGGGGATGGATGGATGGATGGGGATGGATGGATGGATGGATGGGGGATGGATGGGGATGGATGGATGGATGGATGGATGGATGGGGCATGCATGCATGGGAGATGGATGGATGGGTGGATGGTTGGATGGAAAGGAGGTGGATAGGGGATGGATGGGGAACGGATGGAAGAATGGATGGATGGATGGATGGATGGGGCCTGGATGGATGTATGCATGGGAGATTGATGGGGAATGGATGGATGGGTGGGGCATGCATGCATGGGAGATGGATGGGGGATGGATGGATGGATGGATGGGGGATGGATGGATGGATGGATGGATGGCAGATGCTCAGAGCATGCAGGCTCTCACAGAGCCCTTTGATGTGCCTACTGTGTCCTCCCTCCCCACCACCTACAAAGAAACAGGCTGCCTGTCTTTATTTATTTTTAATTTTTTGTAATGTTTCTTTTTGAGGGAGGGGGGCAGTGAGAGAGAGGGAAACACAGAATCCGAAGCAGGCTCCAGGCTCTGAGCTTTCAGCACACACCCCAACATAGGCTCCAACCTACGAGCCATGAGGTCATGACCTGAGCCAAAGTCGGATGCTCCACCAAATGTGCCACACAGGTGCCCCTGGGCTGCCATCTTCAGAAGGGCTCCTGCCAGTCTGTTTTCTCACAACACACAAGATGTGCTTGGGCAGCAGGAAGTGCAGGCCCGTGTTCAGAAGACTCTGAACTGATAGCAGCACACGTCCCAGACATGAGGGCAGTGCTGGTGTCCTTCTCTGCTTCCTCCCCTCCCCTCCCCGCCCTCTGAGTCCTTCCCGCTCCCCTGCATACAGCAGGGTGGCTGCTGACCGGTCAGCAGAACCAGCAGAGCCTGAAGGTGGATGGACATGAAGGATTCCAGAAGCTCTGAGCTAGAAGGGGTCCTCAGAAAGCATCTGTTACATCCCGACAGTCTTAAACCCCATTGTTCAAACACAATCCTAGCAGAGCCCCAGTAACACAGCGAGCCGTCAGGGGGACGGCTTCTGTGGTTACCCCTCCTGACTTCTGAGGTACCCGCCCTGTGCATGTTACAGAGAACAGAGCGTGTGTTTTCCAGCAAGTTCCCAATGGAGACAACTGGGAGTCAGGGGCCATGCTCACCCAGCAACTCCCGCAGCTGCTGCTGGGGCCACACGCTGGGGGCCTGGGGTGCAAGCTCCCAGGAGGGAGGGAGGGGCTGGTGGCCGCAGAAGGCCTCAGCCAGCGCTGATGGCCTAGACCCGGGCCATCATTCATTCGTTCACTGCAGGCCTGATGGTGTCTGCCCACAGCCTGGAGGCACCCACCCAGACAGGGGCGAAGTCAGGGAGCATTGCGGAGAGGCTGCTACGGAAAGCATCTGGTTGGCCCATGGAGGAGTAGCAGAAGTGGTGCCATGGTCACAGGAGGCAGCCACAGCTCTGGAGGGTGGGCGCCCAGACAGCGTGGGCCCCACCAAGGGGACAGGAAGAGTGTGTTCAGAGGAGGTATGCAGGGGTGAGCTGGCTGGGACGAGGTGCGGGGGCTGACAGAGAATAAGCACAGGAATTCGCGGGACCTGAGACCCAGCAGCTCCTCCCCCCTCCCAGCGAGTGGATTCCTCCCCGGGCCACACCCAGACTGCCAGGGGCCTGCCCATCACCCTGCCCTGTCTCAGCCCACCAGCACAAGGCCCTGGGAGGAGGGACATCGTGTTCTAGAGCCTGGCGGGGCAAAGGTCAGGCGACCTTTTTTGTCATGTGAGACCTTCACATGCACCCGCAGCACACAGTGGGGGTTTGCCCCAGGGCCTCCCTGCCTGTAAGTGGCCTCGGGTGGGTCCACAGACATTTCTTGTGCACTCAGCATGTCCCCAGGCACCGTCCCAGAAATAGGGGTGCAGGGGTGAGCGAGGTGGACAGCCAGAACCCCATCCACTGATGACGTCTCAAACCTGGGAAGTGCCAGTGATGACACGTGGGGTGGGGGAGAGCCAGGGGAGGGCTGCTTCCCTGCTGACATCCAGCAGCTCCCACACCCCCTGAGACAGGGCACCCACACCACCTCCTACCCTCATGCTAACTCCTAAAGTCCTTTGTGGGGAAATCCCCCTCTCCTGAGCCGTCAGGCACCTCGAGGAGGGTATGAGGTTTTAATATTGGTCCCCATTTAAGAATGTTTTTTAATGTTTCTCTTTTTATGTTTAGTCATTTTTTTGAGAGAGACACAGTGCGAGTGGGGGAGGAGCAGAGGGAGAGGGAGACACAGAATCCGAAGCAGGCTCCAGGCTCCGAGCCGTCAGCACAGAGACCTACACGGGGCTCGAACCCACGAACTGCGAGATCATGACCTGAGCCTGTGTCGGACATTCAGCTGACTGAGCCGCCCAGGCGCCCCACTGGTCCCCCTTTTAAAGAGTGGGAAACTGAGGCACAGAGAGAATGGGTCACACAGCTAACAAGTGGTGAAGTCAGGCAACCCGGCTCAGAACCCGTGTCCGTAACCACGGAGCCAGCTCCTTCCCTCACTCGCAGCTAACCCTGATCATAGGAACCCCCCGGAGTGGACGATTCGGAACCGGCTGGAAATAGAGGCAAGCCACCCCTCTCCCGAGCTGCCGGTTCCTCACCTGTGAAAGGACCTCGGTAGCCTCCGTTTCTGAGGGCTTCCAGACCACCCCCTGAGGAGTGACCCAGGCGGCCGCAGGGCACGGCTGCTCGGACAAGCGTGGGCGCGGCGTGTGGCCCACTTAGGAGCCCAGGAGGGCCGTGGCTTCCAGCTGGGCTCCAAGGCTGCGCACCACGTGCTCAGGGCTCCGGAGCCCAGCCCGCACACCCCCGCCCAGACGGAAAGGAGGAACACCGCAGAGACCCCGGCGAGGGGAGAGGGCCCAGCCGCGCGTGTCCTCCTGGAAAGTTTGCCGGGCATCTGCAGTGGGTGCCCCAGCAAAATCCAGGTCTGAAGCCACGTCCGCCTGGCCGCCAATCCAGGGTTCCTTGTGCTGGGGAGGATGCCAGGCGCGGGGCAGCAGCCACTGGGGGCCCTGAGGCTGTGCGGGGCTGGGGCGCGGGGTCCCAACACAGACCCCAGCGAACGCACGGGACCGAGCGGAAAGGAGCGCCCGCCAACAAGGCAGGGCGGCTAGAGCTGCGCGCTGGGAGCCACAGGCCCGAGGAAGAAGGGAGTTTGGCGCCTTTGAGAAGCTCAAACGGTGAGGGAGCTGCGGGCAAAGGCGCCCGAGGCCGCTTGGCGTTTTCCCCGCGGGGCGCCGCCGCCCACCGTCACTTTTGTGCACACGGTTGTCCGGAGGTCTGGGGACAGGGGCCCGGAGAGAGCCCCATGCCTGCGGTCCCCTCCTTCCTGTCCCCTCCTCCAAGTCTGCCGCCTTCCCCCACCTCCCTCTCCTGCGGGCCCTTTCCCGTCCTCCTCCCGCCCCTGCCCAGCTCGAGGCTGCTTCACCCACGGCGCCCACTCCCACCCTCTCTTTCGCCCTCTCTCGCTCAGACGCTTCCACATTTGGGGTCCGTTTCTGCATCTCCGATCCCTGCACATCTCTTTCTCCGTCGCTCCTGTGTCCCGGCATCTTTCCGCCCCGCCCCCCGCGGTCCCCAGGGCCCGCCCCCGCCTCCACCTGCCCCTGCCCCGCGCCGCGCCGCCTCCTGCGCACAGCGCCGCTAGCCTCGCTAATGCGTTTCGCATGGCGCGTCAGTCAAACGCCCTTCTAATGTCCTTAAAGCACGCAGAAAATTGCATCCTTATGAAAAAAAAAAAAAAGCAAATTGCCTGGTGGAGGCGGAGCTGCCGCGGGGCTCTGGCGGCCGCGCGGCGAGTTTTGAGGGGCTGGGCTGGCGGAGGCGCCGGCCCGGGGGCTGCTAGAGCTGCAGGGCGGAGGGAGCCCGGATGCCGCCTTCCGGCTAGCGCCTGGGCCCACCTCCTCGCTCCCTCACCCACTACCCTTGACCACCTCTCCACACTTGTTTCCTCCACCCTGGCCAAACTCCTAACTGCCTCAGGACCCTTGCATGCGCTACGCCTGCTGCTTGGCATGCTTTCCTTCAGGTCTCAACTGAAGGATCAGCCCAGGGACAGAGATCCTCTCTGACCATGCTGACCAAAGCCCCCACCCCACTCATTGTCTATCACCTGATTTATTTTCTATAAGACGTTGG
Source organism: Neofelis nebulosa (assembly GCF_028018385.1). NCBI lineage: Eukaryota > Metazoa > Chordata > Mammalia > Carnivora > Felidae > Neofelis > Neofelis nebulosa. Next base: position 93,819,258 of record NC_080793.1, on the reverse strand, counting down.
TCACTCCCTGAAACCATCTTGTAGGTTTAATTGTGCCCTCTTTGAGGTTTACCCAAGCGCCCTCACCCCCAACATGAGGTCCTTGGGTCAGAGGCTGCGTGCCCCTCGCCTAGCACAGTGCCTGGCACACAACAGGCATTTAATAAATACTTAGTGAACAAGTGCACAAACTCATTCCGGGCAGGCAGGGGCTGCAGGGGACCCTAAGGCACCCACAACACCCCGAGCTGAACCTCCAGGCTGCTGGGCAAAGCGCAGTGGAGGCCCACAGAGGTGAAGTCAGATCCGAATTCTGCTAATAGCTGTGTGTCCCTGGGCAAGTTGCCTAACATCTCTGAACTTTATCTGTAAAATAGGAGTAAGGTACATACCTTACTGGGCTGTCACTGGATCAACATAGTGGGTGGGCTTGTGTCGCATGCTGGGAACTGCCTGCCACACTCAGTAACTGCTTTGCTAAATGAATGAATGGGCCAAGGAAGTGCTTGGTTGATATTAGAGTCAGTCCACCATGCCACCGAAGGCAGACACTGATATTTCTGGAAGCACTAAGAAAGAAAAGTTTGTGAGGACATCGACAATGTAGCCATCACCCCATGTTTTTATGTCATCAGAATTTTTATGTCATACTTACTCAAGGATCTCTTTGGGGCCTATTAAGACATTGATTTTTCTCACAGGTCACTACTGAGTTTACATAAAAAGGAAACTATCAAGGAAATCAATGGCTTGAGGTATTTGGAAAACGTCTCTGAGGTCAGAACTGCTTCTGAATCCATGACCTCCCACAGCCAAAGCCCTGTGCCTCTTGGCCTCTGCCTGTGTCTCCCTGAACCTCCAGGAAGGTCTCCCCCTCCCCTGCCGCTCTAGGAAGCTTCCTGGCTTTCTCCATTGAGGGTCAGGGCCGTTGCTGCGGGGACAGTCACATCCTGCAGACCCCAGGACCCACAGTGCCTGGGACACCTCTCCCCCAACTGTCATATGAACTCAGATTTCAGGAAAGGGAAGATGCTGTCTTAAATTTGATGAGATTCAGTGACAGGGTGTGAGAACTAGGAAAAGGGGACCTTTGAAGTCACACAAGGGAGAGGCCTCCTGCAGAGTCAGGCCCGGGGGTGCCTCCGGGGGCCTTACTGCAGACACAGGAAGATCTACTTTTCACTGCATCCCTGTGTCCAGTGACCCAGGGGGCAGGGCCAGCAGAGAGGCTGGCCCAGAGCCAAGCTGACTCCACATGCATAGTCCTGACTCTGTGGCCACCTTTTTTCCCCACTCACTGACAGGGAGTAAGCCTCCCTTACTCCCTAAAGTGGGGATGGGGAGGTGGTGTTTGAGAAATTTCCTTCAGCTCGGAGAGCCCAGGCCAGGGGCAGGTGGAGGCGGGGGAGAACCCCTCCTGCTCCTGGAGGGGCTTTGGGGGCAGAGGCTTCCTGGGTCGGCTGGGATCCTCTCTGGACCTCGACGTGGAACCAGAGATGTCACTTTGAGGCAGGAGCCCCTCTTGAGTGTGGCAAGAAAATCAGGCAGAGGGGCAACCCGATGGTGAAGGGGCTGCCTGGTGTCTCCTCCCCCCTGCAGCCCCTGGAAAGGTGAGGCAGCATGCCGAGTTCAGGAGGAGAGGCCGGCTCCGCTCCCTCTTCCCTCTGCTCCTGGGTACCGTAAGGAGCGCCCTCCCTCCAGGAGGCACAAACTTCACACCGGCCGGTTAAGTGTGGCCCGGCACGCCCTTCTCTTCTGACTTAAGGGTTCCCACCAGCAGTTCTCCAGGAGAACTCCGAACCGGGAAAGGGTTAAGCCAGAGTAAACTTACTTTCTTACAAAGTGGTGTGGCACGGGGAGGGTGGGGAGCCCCCACTCCCGGCTGCACCTGTCACTTCCCGGGCCAGGGGACTGGCTGCCGGCCCCAGGCCCGCCTCGATGGGACCACCCTGTCCCCAAACGCTCCTGTGTGCCGCCCGAGCTAGGCTCCCGCTGGCACGGGCCAGAGCGATGGGCTCAGGGTCAGGGTCACCATCCCGCATCCCTCCCTCGGCCCCTCGCAGACCCTCCCCCGATGTCTCCCCTACCGCCCAGCCCCGCCGACCCCCTTCCCCTGCCCTATAAGCACAGAGCGCAAATTTGGCGGCGGTTGCGGAGCGCGGCCGCCAGGCTAATCCGGAGACGCTCAGCCAGCGGGCGGCCTCCGGCCCTTCCCGCGGAGAGGGTCCGGGATGCGGCCGTCGCTCCCCCCGTCCCCCACCCCAGGGCACGGCTCTCGCGAGACGCTGGAGCGCGCTCCCTCCCCCGGCCGCCGGCCCAGGGCGCCCCAGGCGCGGCCGCGACCTCGTCCCCAGCGCAGTCCCGGGGCTGTGTTTCCCAGGACCTTGGGGCGGAGCCGAGAACGGTGCGGCCGGGAGCGGCGAGGGGGCGAGGGGGCCGTCCCTCCTGCCGCCGGGCCTGCTCGGAGGGGCGCGCGCTGCCGGGTGGGGGAGGAGGGGCCTCCGCGCGGGGTGGCACCGCGTCACCTCCGTGGAGGGGGGAGGGGGCGCGGTGCGGCCCTTTCCCTGGAGTCGCGGCTCTGCGGGCGGCGGGCTGCGCTCCAAGTCTGGGGCGCCGTGGACACGTCGTGGCTGCGGCGCCTCCTCTTCTCCGGGAAGGGCTGAGCTCCCTCCCGGGGTCCCCAGGGCAAGGAACGCACCGCGGGGTCCAGGCCTGCTGCGGTCGCCCACTCCCAGGCCCACAGCTGCACAGGCAGTGACAAGGAACCCTCCCACCCCCGCCCGCACTGGGGGCCCAGCTCCCCCTCTGACCGGCTAGTGACCTCTCGACAGCAGTGCCCGAACAGGCTCCCCATCTGCGCCTGGAGGGGCTATCGTCGCTGCAGTACGGGCCCCTGTGCTCTGGCGCCCGGTCCGGCCGGATGCCCCCCGCCCCAAGCCCTCGTCCCCCGCGGCCCTATCCTGCAGTCCGGTAAGGGGGCTGCCTTGGGGATACGCCGCGGAAGCGCGAGGCAGTCTGCCCAAGGTCGCATTGCTCAGAACGAGTCCAACCGAGGGCCCCAGCAGCGACTTCGAGGAGTGGGTCAGAACGTCTCCTTCTCTTCTCTTGGACCCTCCTTCCTTATACAGCTCCGCGCCGCTGAACAGGGGCCGTAGCTGGAATTTGCGCCCTGGGAGCACCCGGGGACAAAACTGGTGGGACCTTCCCTTCCCTTTGAAGTGGAGAGAAGGAAACGGAGCGGCGTGCAGGCTTGACTGGCCGGGCTGGGTGCAGGAAGGTTACCGCCCACCGCCGCAGGGAGCCAACCAGGGGTGACCCTCAGGGCCGGAAGGGATTGGGGGCGCAGCGGTACACCGGGTTTTGGGGGCGCCTCGAGGACGCTAGCGAGCGAGTAGGCTGGAAGCTGTTTGCAAGATTGAGCCTTTGAGTGCGAGCTGGTTTCCTTGAGACCGGGCAGGGCTGGGGCGCACGGAGAGTTGCCTGCGGTCCTCAGAAAGAACCCACTCTCTTACTCCTCCCGGCCTTAACCCGACGCCTGCGATGCTCAGGGACCAGAAATCTAAGCGCTGGTTTCACCAAGGAACGATTAAGTCACAATTTGAAAGGCAGCCGTCGCCACCACAGGTGGAGGCCAAAACTGTCGTTTTCACATTCGGGAGACCCAAAACCTGAACGTGGATAGGATGTTCCTCTGTCCCCCGTAGCTGCGCCAGAAGGGCCTGGTTAAATCCTGGTCCCACTTGGAATTCTGCAGGGCCAAAACGCAGTCTCTCTCTGAGCTGTAACCAGCGAAGTGGCCATCTGTCCACCCCTAGACTCTGGTCGTCGTCCTGGTGAGAAGTGCATGGGCAGGAACCCACTGGCGTGCCCAGCCCATCCTAGAGGGGGAGAAGTCCACCGAAGCCTTCGGGTAGAAGAGGGCGCCCGCGGACACACGCCTCCAAGCCCCACCCCTGGAGAGCGCGCCCTGCGCTCCCCGTCCTGTGACTGGGTCAGGTGCCCTCGCTGCCCCGAGCGGGACCTCGGGGCTAGGCGCCGCCGCTCGGCGTGTGCCGCGCAAAACGTGAAGGCCGGGAGGCAGGGCTGCGCAGGTGGCGCGCCTCTGCGTGAGCCTTGGATCCCGGGCGTCCTGTCTGCCTCGCGAAGACTTGGCCGAGACCACGTCGAGGACCTCACGAGCGGTTCTTGAACCAACAACCGGAGGCCGCTCCTAGCCCCGGGACACTTCCCGAGCGAGCTCCGCGGTGGCCTGGGGCTCCCGCGTAGCGTGGCTGCTACTGCCGGCGCCCTGGGCTGGAGGAAAGGGGCGGAGGCTCACCCCAGCCCCTCACACCGAGCCGAAGCGGTTCCAGGAATCCTGCAGCAACCCAGCCGCCTGCCGTGCCCAGTCCGAGCCCGTGGGGCAGGTCACGGTTCGCTTCCACGTAGCCCGGGGAAAGGACGTTTCAGGAGCCACTGCAAGCGTCCCTCCTACTTTGCCGCGACCACCCTCCCCTAGCCCCGCGGACTCAGAGACCCCTTCATCAAGCCCGGCTGTGTCATAAAATATTTTATTGGAAAAAAATCACTGTCTTCGCAAGAGAGGGGTAGGAGCCCCAGCGACGTCGGGGACCCGGCCTCAGGGTAGAGCCACCGGGCTGTCCGCGCGCCCTATCGGGCCGTGGTGGCCTGCGCCGGGCCGCTGAGTCCCCGACGCGCGGAAGCGGGTGTGTGCCGGCGGCGTCCGGACGCGGGGCGGGGGGGGGGGGGGGGGCGGCCGAGGCCGGTGGGGGTGCGGGAGAGGAGCGGGGCGTGAATGCGCGCGGAGCTCCGGGCCCAGGCGTGCCACGCGCCAGACGCGAGTCCCCAGGCCCGGGCCGGGGAGCGCACTGGGGCCGGGCTTGGCTGCAGGGTCTGTGTCCTTTCTTGGCCCCTAACTGTCCGCATTCAAGGTAATCATGAAACGTTTAGAAAGCAAATGGCGGGGCCGCAGAAGGGCCTACTCGCGGCTTCCCGCGCGCGGAGGGGGCCTCGGCAGCGCGGGGGTCCCGGCTCGCCGCTTTGCACGCTCAGTCCTCGCGGCTCCTTTCGATGATCTCGCCTGGCGCCTCCGCCGGCCTCTCCGCCTCCTTGGCGCGCTCCTGCTCCGTGAGTTGCCCACTCGTGGGAATGGAGTTCTTCTTGGGCCTCCCCTTGGGCTTGGTGGGAGACTCCAGGCCGCCGCCCTGCAGCACCTGTGCAGAGGAAGGGCCGGCACCGCGGTGAGCTGGGACCAGGCAGCGGGACTCCGTGCCCTGTGCCCAGGCAGGGCCTGCCGGGCACTTTCCCACGGGCACCGCCAGGCCAGCTGAGGCCGCGCCTGGCCCCAGGAAATGGCGGCCATTTGAGCCGAAGGGTTGGGCCTGGGGGTTCAGGCTGCCAGGAAGCCTGGGGGCGCAGCAAAGCACGAAGGAATGTGGGCTGTGCTAGGGCGCCCAGAGGTGCGGAGAGAGCAGGGAGGGTCCCTGCGGGCACCAGCCGCGGAGGGAATCGGAAGGGTTGGTGCCACGTCTAGGAGGCGGTGGGGAGGTGGGGAGGGGAGAGAGGAGGGTGGCTCCCGGAGGGCACAGGGGCCTGGCGCCAACCAGGGGCAAAAAGCCACAGGACACTCACTATTTTCTTCCACTTCATTCTCCGATTCTGATACCACGTCTTCACCTGCAACTGACTCAGGCCCAGGGATTCCGCGAGATCTATTCTGGAAAGAGCAGGGTGCACCCTCAGCTGGGCGAGTAGACTCCTCCCACCATCCGCCGGGCTCAGCCGGGGCCCAGGCTACCTGTCGGGGGTGGAGAGGTACTTCTGCTTCTCGAAGCGTTTCTCTAGGCCCATCAGCTGCAGCTCGGTGAACACTGTGCGGCTCCGACGCCCCTTCTTGGCCTTGGTGCCCGGCTCCCCGGCGCCGGGCGTCTCCAGCTTCCCACGGAGCTGCAGCTCAAGCGGCAGGTGCGGTGTGCCAGGGGCGCCGGGCAGTCCAGGCCCTGCGGCCAGTAACGCCGAGCCCAGCCCCGAGCACCCGAGCGGCGCCAGCGGGAACTTAAACACCGCTGCCTGCTCGGCCTTCAGCACGGCTGGAGGGAGAGAGAGTGGGGAGCCGGTGAGCTTGGGCCCTGCACCCTCCTAAAGATCCCCAGCACTGTGAGCTTGGCCAGCGCCACCAGCACAAACCCTTCCTGCCTGGTGACAAAGTGCGCGATTTGTGCCGCACGCCTAGGGTGACACTCTTCAAAGCCAGCGTCCCTGGAGTCTGCGAGGGGGGACCTCCCGCACCCCCGCCTTTGCCTGCTGTTCCCCAGGCCCCAACCGCCTCCGGGATTTTGGGATTCTCAATGCACACAAGGTTTCGGCAGGCAGAAGCACAGTGTGTGTCTTTCACAGAAAAGGAAAGCAAGAAGTGGCAGAGAGAAGGGTGAGCGTTTGCCGCAACCCAGTCGGCATCGCCGCGGCCCGGCCGAAACAAGATGTTTGTTAAATGAGTGAGCGCATCTGGCGTCCTGGGCCGGGCACAACAGCCACGCGGCGGGCAGGCGGCTGGTCTTTAGCGGGGGTGGGGCTGGGCGCTTCCGGGAAACTCCGAGCACCCCGCGAGTCAGGAAAGTACCCTTCCTGTTTTCTCTGTTTAGACTCTTCCCGCGAAGACCTTTCCATTTTTCATTAGTCCTGTGATGATTGGTTTTTCTTTTTTGCCCGCTTCAAACGAATTGTTAACAGCACTGCAAAGAGCAGCGGGGAGGCTCCCTCAGAGCTGGACTTGGAACGAACGAACGAACGGGCCCTGCTGCCCCTTGCGCTGGCCGAGCAGCGGCTGGAGAGTCAAGGGTGCAGGGCAAGGCGGTCTGCAGGGCGGAGGTCCTGCCTGGGCGGGCATCTCACTGAGGCCCAGGCTCGCCCTGCTGGAGGAGGCGAGGGCCGGGCAGCGTGGAGGCAAATGTGAGGAGGGGAGAAAGGATCCTTGGGAGACGGTGGGAGAGGGAGGGCAGACAGACCCCTTAGAGAGAAGCCGATGGGAGGGAGGGGAGAGCGGTAAGGGCAGACAGACCCCTTAGGGAGAAGCCGACGGGGCAGGGGCAGGGGGGAAAGGCCAGAAGAAGAAGGGGTGCCTCGGAGAGGGACCGGCAGGGAAAGGCAGGATCGGCCAAGCAAGGAAGAGGAAGGACCCGCGGCGTCAGAAAAGGCCGGAGCAGGCAGCTCCAGACCCAAGGAGGCCCAGCCGACCTGGAGGGGGAGGGCCAGGCGGGCAGCGGCTCACAGCCAGGCCTCTGGTCCCCAGGCCAGGCCCAGGGGCGTGGGCGCTGCAGCAGAGGCCGCGGGGCTCCCACCTGAGGCGCCGGCACCGGCGTCAGCCCCCAGCACAGCCCCCCGGAGACACGGGCTTCTTCCCCAAAGGTCCGGCTTCCCCGCCGTGGGCAGCCGCGGCCACTCCCGACCAGCCCTCTGCGGCTGAGGCCCGGGAGCCCGAAGCCTGAGGTCGCTCTGACCCGCAGTCAGACATTAGCAGTCCGGTCCTGCGCCCGCGCCCGGAGGCCGCAGGTCGGCGGCGAAGGGGAGAGCGGACGCCCCCCTCCAGCCGGCCAGGTCTGTGCGCGGCCCGGCGCCTGCCCCGAGCGGCGACCTCGAGGCGCCTGTCCCTCTCCCCCCCCCACCCCCACACCGCGCGGCCCCGCACGTACCCAGGTGGCTGTGGAAGGGCCGCGCCGCCAGCAGCGCCTGCACGCCGAACTTGAGCAGCTCGCCCGCGGCGGCGGCGGCGGCGGCGGCGGGCGCGGCGCCCTTGGGCCCCGGCGGCTCGGTGAGGATCTCCTCGATCATGAAGCTGCGGTAGCGGTGCGGCGGGTGGTCGGCGCAGCCCTCGGGCGGCCCGAAGCGCGCGGCGCCAGGCTCCCCAGGCCGCTGCATCGCGGCGCCCGCGGCTCGGTGGCGGTGGCGGCTGGGCGCGGGGGCCCCGCGCGGGGCTCTAGGCCGGCCCGCAGCTCCGGGCGGCGCGCGGGCGCCGGCTCATGCCCCCCTCCCCCGCCGGCCGGCCGGGGCGGAGGCGCAGGGCGCGGGCGGGGCGCGCGGGGCTCGGCCGGTCGGACCCGGGACTGCGCCCCCGCCCCGCGCCACCGCGCCTCTTGCCCGGCCGGCCCCGCGTCACCGCCCCGCCCCGCCCCGCCCGGCCGCCCCGCCCCGCCCCGCGCCGCCGCCGCCGCCGCCGCCGCCCCCATCCCCACCCCCACCCCCAGGGCTAGAGCCCCAGGGAGGCCGGAGACGGGAGGGAGGCGGGAGAGAGGGGGCCGTTCGAGGGGCGGGCCGACCAGACCGAGGGGACCCGGCGAAGCGCACTCCCAGGAAGGAGAGAGCCGGAGAGCTCGGGGACCAGACCCCAGAGGTGGGAGCGGAGGGCTCGAGACCGAGGTGAGAGGGGCCAGCGCGAAACGGCGAGGCCACACAAGATGCGAGACAGGGGTGGGGGTGCCACGGACGCCGAGACGTGCGCGGAGAGCGGCCGGCAGAAGCGGGAGCCGCGGGCCGCGACGTGCCGCCGGGCACAGAGGCAGGCAGGGCTGGGCAAGGGGCGGTAAAGAGAGAGCCGGGGCTAGGAAGGCTAGGAAGGCAGCGGCCTGGCCGGAGGAGGTGGGGTGGGTGGGTGGGTAGGCAGCCCTGGAGAGGTCGGGGGAGGAGAGGCAAAGGCCGCGAAGCTCGCTGGGAAAGGGGTAGCTGCGCGCGAGCCTCCTGGCCGGCGCTCAGAGCCGCCCGCCAGGCCGGGGTGCAGCGGGAGGCAGCCGAAACTCGAAGAGCGGCGGCCGCACCTGTGCACCCCCGCCTCAGTTTACCAGGCATGGCCTCATTTGTCCCGAGCTGGCTGCCCTGAGGGGTGCTCCAGCGGGATTCATCACATCGCCAAGTGATGCATGGACACGTCCTCCTTGGCAACCCCGCTGACTGTGGGGTGGGTTCTGCCCCCCTGGAGGAAGACACGGATGTCCGGGAAGGACAGGCTGCAGCCTCCCCTTTCCCCAGCTTTACAGTAAGAGAGAAAACTGCCCCCAGGGCTGAGCCGGCCGAGGGGCCACAGGGCGCGCTGAGAGCCTGGGGGCAACTGGCGTTGCCCTACGGGTCTCTGAGCCTTAGAGTACCCCCACGTGACTGGAGGAGGTCCAGCCTTCCCTGGCTGCTTCTCTTCATCACTGCGGGAATATCAACCGAAGCCGTCGGGTGAACAGCCCCCCCACCCCCCACCACCACCACCACACCCTCTCGGCCGAGTTTCTCCCATCTCTGCCTCCCACCACTCCCCACAAGCCACTGCCCCATCTGGGCCTCACCTTCCAGACCTGTCCTGAGGGGATGCTGACTCTTGGCTCCAGGGAGGCTATGACAACTCAGTAGGGGGGGGGGAGGGTTCCTGCACCCATGTGCCCCACAGGTCTGTTGGGGAGGAGTACACCGTTTGTCTGGGCAAGGAGGGTGTCAATGGGGGTGGACGGGTGTCTCTGGGAGGCTGAGGAGAGCCGCTCGGCAGTCCCTCAGCCGAGGTCCTGGTCCACTTCTCCCCCTATATGAGTTCTGCCCCAGGCCTCAGTGTTTGCTTCTGGGAAATGGCCTACGGACCCACGGCCTGCACTCTGTCAGCGGATGCAGGCTCTCTAGCCCCAGGGCAGGCAGTGAGACCTCTAGGACAGCCCCACTCCCTGCACCCGCCCTAGCCCCTTCGTGAACTAGGAGATGGCCGAGACTTCTTGTCCGTAGGGACAAAGACAATGTCTTGCCAGAGGCTCTGAGATCCCAGCTGCTTCCCCCTGCAGTGATCGGGTGACTGGCTGGAGCTGCCCCTTCCTGGACGTAACAGCCAGCATCAGGTCTGAAAGAGGGCTTCCAGGTGCTCCACTTGTGGGTAGTCTTGTGAGTCACATGGTTGTTGTTGGAAAGGGGACAGTGTGGGACCCACTGAGAATGACAGTGTCCCACACTGAGCCGGCCACCCTCCCCATGAGAGGTGGCATGATGGGGGGTGGGGCCACCATGCCAGCTGTCCCAGGGGGAACCCAGCGGCTTCTGGACGGCACTGCCCGTCCCCACCCCCCACCCCCCCCCACCCCGGGGCCACGAGGAGCAGGGCTCATTCACCATTGCTCCCTGTACATGTCAGCATCACACCATTTTCCTCTCACCGCCCCCCACCCCAGTTGGGCCCACCAGCCTCCACCCATCCTCACTACCCCTCCCCCTCCCCCTCTTCGCAGCGTCTTTACAAGGGCATAGATGGGGGTGTTTCCTTTGAAGGGTTAGGCCCAGCCACCTCCACTCTATCCCTTCACCCCCCCCCCCCCTTTTGGACCCCTGACGGAAGTTTCTCAGCTCTGAGCCGTCTCTTCCCGATGCAATTGCTGCTCCAGGCGGTCTCAGGTCCTTAGATGGAAGACCAGGTCCCAGATGACACTGGGTTTCCAGCAGCGGTCAACAGACCCATCTGCCCCCCCCCCCCCATTGGCCTCCTAGGTCAGGCTTGAGGGAAGGAAGTCATTGTCAGGGTGAGACCTCACCTCTAGATTTGGGGGAGTCAGAACACTGCACAGCCCAGCCCACACCCCATTTCGCAGGTGCGGAGGCCCAGAGTGCCTCCCCCAGCTCTTTGGACACCGCCCGGGCGCTTTCTCCGTGGCTGGCGAGGTCTGCGCGCAGGGAATGAGGCCCCGGGCTCTTCGCAGAATGCCTCCAGGGGACCAGTCGGAGGCCTTGGTCGGGGCCTCGGTCCCAAGAGAAGCCGGCCCGCCCATCACCCTCCCTCCGGTCTCCCATACCCGGTGGGAAGGCCCCTGACCTCCCCCGCCGGAGGAGGCCTCCCCGCGGGCGCGATCCCAAGCAGACCCGCAGATAAACCCCTCTTAGGCGAAAAAATGCGCACGAACGGTAGCAGGGCCTCTTCTGCTCGGGAATTGCCGCGTCGTGGGCAGGCAAAGGTTCACCGTGGGTCCCTCCTCCCCGTCCTATAGGAGGGGGCCCCCGGGGCGGAGGAGCCTCCGAGCCTCCGAGCCCCCACCCCAGGGGCGCAGCAGCCGAGCCAACGCCTGGGACCCGACTGGGGCCTCCCGCCGCCGCCGCCGCGAAAATCCCGGAAACCGTCCGCTCTCGGCGGGCGCAGTGGAAAAGGTGACCTCAGCGCCCGAGGCCAGCCACCCTCTCCCAGCGGCGGGCGGCGAGGGGCTTCAGGTGGCTGGGGGGTCCCGGCGCCGGCTGGGGCCGCTTTCCCCCACTGCGCTGCCCTTCCGGACCCCGCGGCCGAGCTGGAAGCGAGACGCGGGGAGGGGGTAACTCCCTCCCTAAGCAACCCCTCAGCAGGGGTGCCCGGGTTCCAGACTCCCCCTCCTCCCTCGGCGCCTCCTCGAGGGAGCCTTTCGCCGTGGGCGTCCCGAGCCCCGACGCAGACGGGGAGGCTGAGTCGGGAGTGCGCGGACCTGGGCGAGGCCGGCGGCCGGCGGTGCTGTTTCTGCACGGCCGGGAGGGGCCCAGAGGGGCCGGGAGGGGCCTGGGACCAGCCCCCACCCGACCCCGGCCCCGGCCGGTTTCTTTGCGTCTCCTCCCCCGTTGGCCGTGGGCTTGGATCTTACGCCGCAAAACCGAGTCAGGGCGGGAACGGAGGGTACGTTGCTTCCAGACCTGTGGGCTCACCTCCCAATGCGACCGTCAGCAGCTGCCTGCGGGGACTCCCACGCGTCCTCCGCGAGCCCCGACGGGCCAGCGGTTCCCGGGTCCCGGCGCAGCCCCGCGCGCAGGTGCTCATCCTCGCTCCCCTCCCGGGAGCCTACGGTTCTGGTTGTCCCCGGCCCGGCCCGGCAGGCGGAGGTGGCGCCCGCACCCGCCGGACCTCAAGTGCGCAGCGCCCCGAACGCACCGTGCGCCTTCGGCTCTCGCCTTGCTCGCGCTCCCGGTGCGCGGGTTCGAGACTGGCCACCTCTGTCCTGCCTTCAAAGCAGAAGATCTCGGGGTCCTCACGCTCGCAGGTCACATCTCTCAGGGATCGCCAAGTGACTTTCTCGTTGGAGACGCCTTCCTTTACGAAAGTTTCGATGTCAAGTGTAGACTTTTCGTTTTGGATCATTTCAAACCCCTGTGAGCTTGGGGCTCAAATCGGGTTTCGGGACAGCGCCTTAAGACACATCCCTCCTTCTTCTCTTCAAATTATTCCTTTTCTGGTATTTTACAAACTTGCTCCTTTGGAATGTGCTATTTTATTTTTGTTTTGTAGTTATTTTTCTTAAACGTGTGGTTTTCTTTAGAAGTGTGAATTTTAAAAGATAAATCTGTAGGCAGGTAGTAACTGGCTCGAGGCAGCGCAGACCCCAGACCACCCAGCCTCGTCAGCCCCCTGTATGTCCCGCCTCCTTTCACGCCGACCCCTCCACCTGTCCCCAGGAGGCTCCGCAGGGACCTTGGATCCCAGTCCACACCCGGGGCCGGAAGCGGTGGCCGCTGGGGCCGGTGTTTGATGGGGACCCGCAGCGTGCGCAGGAACATCGAGGACGGGTGTGGGCGGCCTGGAGATGTGCCCCGCGCTCTGGGCCCTGTGACTGGGGACACGGTGCCAGGCCCCCAGACTGGTCAGACTCCTGCCTGGGCGTGCATTCCAGACCGCATTGGGACTCGGAGCTGCTCCGCCTCAGGGAGAGGGAGGGTCCGTGCAGGACGCCCCCATGGCCATCTCCGCCATCACAGCAGGTGCCAGGTCGCCCACTGGCCGCCCCCCGTCCGCGTCACTGGCCTCGAAGGCAGCAGAGGAGGAGAGGCCCCACAGCGGAGGCAGGGTCTCTCCAGCGGGACCCCCCTCTCCAGGTGCGCCTGGAAACTGCTTCTGCTTCCCTTTCTTTTGCCTTCCTGTTCCATCCTTGTTGGCCCTCCTGTTTCTCGTCCCTCCCTGCACTCACTCACCCTCCTTCTTCTTTTACATTTTCGCTCTTCCTTCACCTGGGTCACCTTCCGCTAGGGCTCCCTTCCGTCCTTCTGCTCCCCTCTCGCAGACACTGCTCCTTCCCCAGTGTCTTCAGTCAGAAGGAGGGCTAAGCCAGTCAGTCTTCCTGATGATAAGGCGAGGGTTGCACTCATGGGTGGCTCCAGGGTGCCCAATGCAGAACCCGTGGAGGGGCCCGTGGCCTGCGTACCTGGACCACGTCTCCTTCCTAGCCAGCCAGCGGGGTACCTGGGGGCCCAGGTGGAGACCAAGCCACTGTCTGGCCCCGCCGCCCCTCCCCCCAGGCAGGTTGGGAGGGCCGCACCAACTCCTCAGGTTGGGTCCGCCAGCAGCTGGGAGGACAGATCAGGTTGTCCGAGTTCAAGTAGGGACTCACACCCGTGCCTCTCCTCTTCCTCCATCCATTCTCCTGGGACTGGGGATGTGGGCGGGGCTACAGGGGACAGAGAAGCCACAGCTGCCTCACCCCTCAGACAGCAGGACAGTACAGCCTCTGGTCCCCAGACTCTCCTCCCTCTTGCTGGTCTGAGTGGGGATGGGGTCAGGACTCTGGTGCTGTCCCCACACACCAGGCTGTCCTGCCCCTTGCCCCCGCCTGACCTGGGCTTCCTGCAGCATCTTGTACCTGTCTTTGGGTGCTAAGGAGGGCCCCCGAGGCCCAACTCGCAAGTGTCCAAATGCCATCCAGAGCACAAAGGACCCCACAATGAGCCCAGGACCATGGTTTCTGGTCCTTTCCTTCTCCTGCCCTTGAGCAAGTCCACTTCCTGTTTATTGCCTCGGTTTCCCCAAATGAGACGATGAAAGGAGTGAACTGGGTGAATTCTCCTCCTTGCCAGTTTTAATAGCCTAGATCAGGGCCCCAGACTTTCTCTGTTAAGGGCCGGATACATCAAGATTTTAGGCTTTGCGTCCACACGGTCTGTTGCAGTAACCCCCTCTGCTCGGCAGTGAGAAAGCAGCCAGAGAGAACGTGTCCTGGCTGTGTGCCGACCACACTTGATTTATGCACATTGACACTTGGATTTCATTTAATTTTCACATGTGGCAAAATATTATTCTTATTTGTATTTGTTCTGACCATTTAAAAATGTCACAGCCGTCGTGGGTGTAGGGGCCGTGCACAGCCAGGCAGTCTGGCTTTCTGGTCTACTATTTGTAGTCTATTTCTGATTCTCATGCACACACATATGTACTTCTACATCAGAGGTGTTACCTAAGCAAAAACAAATTTTTTTTAGTGTTTTCCCCACATAAGCACCCTTTAGTTTAGCGCTGGAGCCTTGGACACATAAATTATGTAGTTCATTCCTATGACCGTGTTTGACTTCTTAACAATTTAAAATCTTCTCGATGCTCATACTGTGTTATACACGCATGGTTTAGAGTTGTCAGCTCATCGAATAGATGGGCTCTCACCATAGTCCTTTAAGGATTGTTTATTTACCCCCCCCCTTTCCAGTGCTTTGCACACTCCTGGTGACAGGGAACTCACTCCCTTCAGTGGCAGCGCTAAGAGACTCCTAGGGCTGGGTCCTCTGGAGAGTCCTGGCTACTGAGAGCCCAGTGACCTGCCTGCTGGCCCCGGAAAGGCAAAGGCTACCGTGGGTATGAGTGCTCCGTCCAGGGCCCATCCTTTCCCATCTCTACTCAATTCCATCTAAATCCTCTCCAGCTGTTGAAATGTGGATGGACAAGGGAGCCACATCCTTGATTTTCTGGAAGTTTCCCAAGTCCTGAGCCTTTGCAGGCCTTTGCAGCTGCCAAGTGACAAATCCTGCAAGGAATATGCAACGGGAAAGAATATGACAGAAAAACAGCTATTATAAATGTGTTACTTGCTAGAAATATTTCCAGGAAATCTCGTTCGTGCAGAGGCCTCTTCAATGGCTCTCGCACCATCTGCTGGTCGGATTGAGTCATAACCAGGCTCCCCAGGAGGCTCTTTTCCTCATCAAAAGGAAAAACAAGCCAGAAAATTCTCTCCCCTTTACGTACCAGACGTTGGATGCTAAGGAGACAAAGGAAAGGGCAATTTATCTGCCCTCAAGGAGCACAGTTTAGCCGCGGAGAGAGGTAGAGATGTGCTCACAACTGATAGCAAGGGTGAAGCTGTGACACGGGTGGGGACAGGTGGGGAGAGGTGGACAGCTTTCTAGAGCAGGTGACATGCTGTCGCACCCAGCCAGGGGTGAAGAGCTTCCAGATGCAGACGCGATGAGCTCACGGCTTCTGGGGGGTGTTAATGTTCCAATCAGTGTGCTGGCGGTGTGTCGGCTTTTCAGTGTTTGGATATTTTGGACATGGCCAGCCTTTGGAAACCTAGCAGGCTGGAGCTCCATGCCCCACGCCCTCTCCTGACATCTGCGGATGTTTTCTGGGCCCTACTGCTGAGAAGGGCTCCAGTGTGCACTCCCCAAGTGGAATCACCCTGGGAACGGTTTGAGGAGCATGTCCTCGGAGTCCCGCCCTCATACCATCTCATTTAATCCCTCGCTAGGACAAGGGCTACTGAGCCAGTAGCTCCCATTGCCAGATGTCACCTCCAGCCAGGTGTCCAGAAGCACACTTTGCTCACTGTGTTTAAATCTGGATTCCTCCTCCCTGCACCTCCCCAGGCAGCCGCTCCTGCTCCCACACAGGGGGTGGGTGGGGAGGACCGGCCCAGCAGCCATCAGTACACACAGGCCTCCGCTGGCTGCTGACTGCAGGCAGCCCTGGGAGGCAGGCCCCATTCAGGGTTCTGGGCCCCTGTGCCAGCCTTGCCCCGGGCCCATCCTGGCTGTCTAGGAGAGCATATGGGCGTTGAAGACAGGGGGTGACCAAACGTGGTGGCTTTGGGAAGAACCGTCCGCTCTGGGAACCCCAGGAGAGGTCAGAGGAGGAGGCAGCTGACTCGGTGTCGGGGTGTGGCGGGCAGGGGCAAAGAGATGGAGGAACATCATTTGCCGGGGCTGGAAAGCCCTCTGGAATGTAAGCTTAGGGTGGGGGTCCAAGACCTTCTGGGAGGTCTGGGTAGTCACCTGCTTTGAGGCTAAAAGGCTTGTTCCAGAAACACGGTGGTTCCCAAATGGTTTTGCATTTAGTGGTACACCCAGCAGCATCCTCAGCCAGGGAGTTACAGTTGTAGACCCTCCTGGCACCTGGAGACAGGCTGGGGACAGCTGTTGGGGACCAGGGAAAGTCTGGAGACCCCTGTTGTAAGCACATAGCCAGAACCACCATGTACAGACTACACAGCTCTCGGGAGTATCACTGACTGTGCTGTGAAGGGCACTTCAGTGCACAACCCATACAACTGTCCAGGAGGCCTGCCAATTATTCATTACCTTCTGTTCTCATGGAACAAAAGGGGGTTGAAGAGACCGTTGTCGTTCAGCTCATCCTGCTCTGTGGGCCTCTTTCCCAGACGATGAGCCACGTGTTGGAATAAGAGGAAGCAGATCCTTTCAGTACACGTCATGTGAGAGACCTACCCTAGTTTAGAAATCCAGGTTTTAAATGCCCTGCTGTTTTATGTTTCTACTACAGATGAGAATAAAATTTCTCTAAGTGCAGAGCATAGAATCGAGGCCGGTTGAATTCTGTGAGCGCCCCCTGGTGACGTGCCCTGTGTAACCCCCAGACCGTGGGCACACCTGCTGGTTGGTACCTTATCTGACAGACAGGATTTGCTAACGTAATTGAGGTCCCTAACTGGTTGTGTTGAATTGATCAAAAGGGAAATTATCCCGGACTTGACCCAACCGGGGGACAGGGGCCTCCCTGAGGTCAGGAGATGGTTCTGTAGGCCTGGAAATCGGCTGCTACCTGGTGAGGGCCCTACGGAGGGGCCATGGGACCAGGACCCCAGGGGGGCCTCCGGGAGCAGAGAGCAAGGAGGTGAGTGATGTCAACAGCCCGAATGAGCTTCGAAGTGGGTCCGTGGTCAGCTGGACCTGCAGATGAGGGCAGCCCTACCAACGGCCTGGGCGCCTTTGTGGGACCTCCGGCAGAGAACCCTGCCTGCACCCCTGGCCCGCAGACACCCCAAGATAACGAGTGCGTGCTGTTTGTGGTGATTCGTTAGGCAGCAGTAGAAACCAATTCAGTACGGAGACCTGTGCTGTCAAATGTGACTTCTGCTCTGGAGTAAAAAGAACACAAGAGGACAGGACACTCCTCCATGCCCCAGGGGCAAAGCGGGGGGTCTGCCCTGCCGAGAGATCACAGCATGCTGGTCCCCATGTGCCTGCTGACACCCGGGGAGGCCCTTTGGCAGGGAGCTGGCCACAGTGGGCAGGACCTCTGTGCCGCTTGCCTGCCTGGGGCAGAGAACAAAGATCATTCTGGTCACCCAGTATCCAGATACCATCCTGCTGCAATTAAGAGTTGAGTGCAGGGGCGCCTGGGTGGCGCAGTCGGTTAAGCGGCCGACTTCAGCCAGGTCACGATCTCGCGGTCCGCGGGTTCGTGCCCTGCGTCGGGCTCTGTGCTGACAGCTCGGAGCCTGGAGCCTGTTTCCGATTCTGTGTCTCCCTCTCTCTCTGCCCCTCCCCCGTTCATGCTCTGTCTCTCTCTGTCCCAAAAATAAAAAAATAAAAAAAAAGAGTTGAGTGCAGGAAAAACCCTGCCCAGAGAGGGAGGCTGCTGAGCTGGCTGGTGGTGCACACAGGCAGGGGCGAGGGTGTCCAGTCCTCTGTCTCCATCCCTGCTTGGCTCTTCTGGGCTCTGGGAGGCAAGACAAGGTAGCAAGTAGAATTTAACCCTCTTCTGAGACCCGGGTCTGGTGTCTGCACTGCCCCACCTGCCATCTGGAGCTGGGTCTGGGTCAGGTCACAACACTCCCCTCCCCACTGCCCTGCAAACACACTGCCCACAGGAGTCCTCCCCTCCCTCGTGGTGACAGACCCCAGTTGTGGATGCCAGTGTCTGCGTAAGCCCGGCAGCCTGGGCTGCCCGGTGCCCTTGCTTCTCCTGTTCCCTGACAGGACTCTTAGGTCCTGGCAGGAGTAGGTGACTGGTACAGCCGTGCCTGGTGGGGGGTTTGCCTGCTCGGTGAGTGTGAACAAATGGGGCGTTGGGAAGGGTCTGAGTGCACCAGGGCCATACCACTATCTGGATGCCGTGGGGAGAACCCTGAGCCTGTCACCAGCTGGGCAGGCCACCTCTCTCCTGGCCCCCTGACACCACTGACCCTCCCAGTGTGGGGCCCAGACCCTCCCTGGAGTCCTGCAGCCCTGCAAGGCTCCTACCTCCCTAACCATGAGGCTGCAAGGGCCTGACTATCCCAGGCTGCTGTGGTTCCTCAAGTCCCTTCATCCCTTGTAAGCAGTGGCAGGCGTCACGAGGGTGGGGCATCAGCTGTGTTAATAGCCACCTTGTCCCTGGAGAGCCTTCCTCAAAGGGTGGGGGTAGGGGTGGAAAGGCACCGCCGGCTCTCCCGGCCTGGCCCATAGCAGGTGCTGAGTGAGCACAGCTCTTGCCCTGCGCCCGAGACCCCTGCCAGAGCCTGTCCACTGGGGCGACCCCCTAGTCTCCTTCCGCTCGGGGCTCCCGCTGCCCTGGATCCCCACTCCGCTGGCTCTGCCTTCTGCTTTTCCTTCCTGCTGCCCCCAAGTCCCCCATCCTCAATCTCTTCCAGATCCCGATTTCCAGCCTCATCACTGGATGGGCGGCTGGTATCACCCCCGCACTCCCCCAGGGAAACTGAGGCTCTTCCAGAGCCCTCCTAGTCTGACATTCTGAGACAAAACCAGTCCATGCTGCGTTTCCATGGTGGATCACAGCTCCGCAACAGCTCTGGCTCCCCAGCACCAGCCTGGGATTGTGGGCAAACAGTAGGACTTCTCTGAGCCTCAGTTTCCCTATCTGCCTGGTGGGGACGGTAACAGTCGCACAGTCAGGGGTTACTGTGGATAAAATGAGGTGCTGTTTTCAAGGTGCTTAGCAAAAGGTCAGGTTCAGAATAAGTGCTCACAAGACTGGAGCGAGGAGGTGGGTTTAGGAGCCAGTGGTCACCGTGGGAGCGAGCACAAGCCCGAGCAATTAGTACGATTGTCTTCGTCTTTCTGACAAGGAAGCTGACTGGAGGCATTCCCAAAACAGACCAGGGCAGCGAGTGAGGGCACAGCCAAGATTCGAGCCCTGTGCTAGGAGATCAGCAGGCGCCCAGGTCTGGGAGGGGAACCGAGTGGTCCGGCAGCAGAGAGGAAGCCTGTATGTACTGGGAATAAGAGATGGACAGAGGCCCCGACGGGCCCAGTGCAGTGGGCAGGGGGGAGGTGCGGGCGCTGTGCATGCGTCTGGAGAGGCCTGTGCGCAGAGATGCTGTAGGGGGTTCTCGGCACAAAGGTGGCGTGGCCTCCTCCCGCCCGCACGAGCCCCTGTCCGTGTAGGCCCCCGCCTATAGATGGCTGCGTGCTCACTGCCCGGAGCCCCTGGCCACTTGCTGTCTTGCTCTTGCCCCCCTTCTTGTGCAGGCCCAGCCTTGGGTTTCAGATCTTGGGGTGAAGCCAGGTGCCTTTCCAGGACAGGTGGGAACAGAGGAGATGCATGTGCCCAGTCTGGACCCTCCCTGCCTCTCTGGAGCCTCAGCTTCCTCCCCACCCCCACCCCCATCCCCTGGAGAACCAGGGACCCTACGGGACAGGGGTGGGGGGCTTCCCCTCCTGTGGGAAGAGGAGGAGGAGCCCTGAGCACAGCCTGCCATCCACCCAGCAGGTTCTCAGGGACGCCAGGCCGGTGCCCCCTGCAGGGTGCTGGCACTGACCGCATGGCCCAACCGCCCTCTGGTGGGTGCTCAGGGAACAGCAACTTGGCCTGAGCCATCTTCTCTCCAGCCCTTCCCGCTGCAGACTGAACGTTTGTGGACGCGGTCTATGTGTATTGTGTCATCTTTGCCACAGGACTTTAAGGTCCTTGAGAACAAGACTCACCGACCCCCACCTCCACCCCTGCCGAGGACTTCACGTTTCCAGGGGGACGGGGAAGGTCTGATGTTTAAAAATGCCGACAAGGAGGGTTCTAGAACAGGGCCATCACTGCCTGTATGGCTTTCCGGGGCTCCTGCCAAAGCAGCCCCACACACGGGGCAGCTTAGAACACCAGAGTCCAGGGGCGCCTGGGGACTCAGTCGGGTAAGCGTCAGACTTCAGCTCAGGTCATGACCTCGTGGTTTGTGAGTTCGAGCCCCACGTCGGGCTCTGTGCTGACAGCTCAGAGCCTGGAACCTGCTTCAGATTCTGTGTCTCCCTCTCTCTGCCCCACCCCCACTCACGCTCTGTCTCTCTCAAAAATGAATAAACATTAAAAAAAATTTTTTTAAATAAGAAAAGAACAACAGAGTCTATCTTCTCGCTGTGCTGGAGGACCCCCAGATCAAGGGGTCGCAGAGCCTCGTTCCCTCCCAACACCAGGGGAGGACCCTTCCTTGTCTCTTCAAGCTCCTGGAGCCAGCCCCTGCTGGCCTCCGTGTCTGCCACTGTGGTCATTCCCATCCATGTGTCCAGGTCTCCCTCCTCACAAGGCCTGCAGTCATTGGGTGGGGGCCCACCCTGATCCAGCCTGACCGAATCTTAACAAGTTATATCCGCAAAAACGCTTATTTCCAAAGCGTTACATTCACAGGAGATGGGGAGTTAGGACTTCAGTATGTCTCTTCGGCAGTCTCGATTCACCTGACACTGCCCGCATAGCATCTTTGTACAAATTAGGTAAAGACCACCCCTCGTGCAGGTAGGCATGGCAGCAGCAGCAGAGAACAGGCTGGGTTTGAGCCCCTCACGTGCCCTCAAGCCAGGTACCCTTGTGCAGTGAACAATCTGCACAACTGGAAGCAGCAGCTCTGTTCTGGAACCTCTCATTTAGAAGCTTAACATCCATTCCAGATAAAAAGTCCAGACTGGAATTTCAATGTCAACCAGGGCCAGAAGGTGCTATGAAGCCCAAGGGAGAGGCCAAGGCGGGGTCTGCAGCAGGCAAGGCCACAGCGGGTACGTTGTCTGCGGAGAATTTAAGAACGATAGCAAAAGCTCAGTAAAAGTGGATCTGTTTTTTACTGTCCCCATGTACCCACGACTCTAAACAGTGTAACTCAAATCTCCTGTTGGTCTTAGTTTTCTAAGCGACCACTACAAGGTTTTCAGATTAGTGCACACTCATTATTTGTCTTTTCACGAACACTGTGGCCGGCACAGAAGTTGTTCAGATAACTGGAATTCTGCAGCCAGGCCAGACATTCACATCCATCTTGAGTGTGGAAGGCTCGGGACCACTGGCAGTCATGGCCCTGTGGGATTGCACACCCCTGAGACCCAGGGTAGTCAGTGTCCCTCGGGAAAGCAGAGCGACCACAAAGACAAAGACAGACAGACCCCCAGCTTCTTCAAATCTGCCATTCCGCAAGACCCCGGGAAGTTTTGATTAGCTTTTAAACCCTCCGACAGTGAGACGGAGATCCAGTGGGAGGTGAGAGCTAATAGTGCCATGGTCCGGAACACAGTGGCCGTTACCACACTAGTGATAAAATGGCAAGAACAGCACAAACATACCAACGTCAACTTCCTGCTTTTGACGCTGCTTAACCCTAGTTAATTAACCTAGGATGTCACCGGTTGCAGAGTGGGATGGAGAGTACACGGGGACCTCTCTCTACGACCTTTGAATCTGTGATATGGTTCAAAATAAAAACTTAAAAAATATATATATATAATGGCGGAGGGGCACCAGGGTGGCTCAGTCGGTTAAGTGTCCAACTTTGGCTCAGGTCGTGATCTCACGGTTCATGAGTTCGAGCCTCACATCAGGATCTCTGTCCTCAGCACAGGGCCCGCTTTGGATCCTCTGTTCCCTTCTCTCTCTGCCCCTCTCCCCCCACCCCATAAATAAATAAATGCTTAAGAAAAGTATAGGCTTAAAAAATATATATATGTATACATATACATATACATATACATAAACATGTGTGTATGTGTGTGTATATATATATGTATATATATATATATATATAAAATGGTACACATGAATGATCTCAAAAACAAAAAACAAAAAAACTCCAAAACACCATGACGGTGCAGATTGTAGAGTGTAATCATTTTGTTTGTGAGTGCAAATTTATTTTGTACCTGAAATATTTTACTGAATTTGGTTATCTTTGAAATTAGAGTTTATTATTCTTTTAAAATTATGCTACTTAATTAATTTTTATTTAATTGTTATTGGGGCACCTGGGTGACTCAATTAGTTAAGCTCCAACATCGGCTCAGGTCGTGATCTCATGGCTCGTGTGTTCGAGCCCCACGTTGGGCTCTGTGCTGACAGCTCAGAGCCTGGAGCCTGCTTTGGATTCTGTGTCTCCCTCTCTCTCTGCCCCTCCCCTGCTCACACTCTGTCTCTGTCTCTGTCTCTCTCAAAAATAAATAAACATTAAAAAATTAAATTGTTATTAAACCACAATAGACCAATGTGTAGGTTTAAGGTTTTCCCCTTTCAAAAACACTCAAGTAAGTCAAGGGTACTAACCTATTGGTTTCTTCCTATTTTGTACCATATAGATAGATAGATAAATAGACAGATTTTTTTTTTTTTTTTTTTTTTTTTTTTTTACTGGCATGAAGTTCGGTAAAAGTTTACTGTCTGAGTCCCTTTACCGCCATGATGGTGGTTGATTCATGTCATTTCATGATTATTCCTGAAAACAGTTTTGTTGTGTCCCGGAGAGGGTGCTAAATAATGGAGCACCAGGCATGCTGTATGCACTGCGGGGCCCAAACTGACCCTGTTAACTGCTTGGGGCCTGAACCCAGCTCTGCCCGGCGCCCTCCACCCTCTGACCTGTCTGCACATCTGTGGCTCGGCAGCACAGGGTAAACACAGGTGCCCCTGTGGCCCTGAATGTCAAGGACAGGCTGACTCTGCATTTGGTTCTTAGGAGGGAAGCAAGTTTCAGGAAGCTTTGTCCCCAAAGGCGAAGGCTGCACAGTTCAGGTGTAATTATAAACACACCCTGTTAGGGGTGCTCTTGGTCATTTGGGACCCGGCACACATGGACCCCTGGGAGTCAGGCTGGCGGGCCAGAGTCCTTAGAGGAGCCGTGTGCCCCCCGTGGCCTCCCGAGTAAAGGGGCCCATCCACAGACACTTGTCTACATGCTGCTGTAAGGAGCCAGTGGGTCACATGTGGGCGTGCTGTGTCCCTTCATCCTTGCCACCACATACACGTCACTCTGCTCAACTGCTCTCTACACAGCTCAAGGGCCACTTCACCCTCTGGGCCTGTTTCCCCGTCTGTGATTGGCTGGCTCTCCAGGCACCTGCCAGCACCGATGTCATTTTTGTCCCAGCTCTCATTGTCCAGGACCTATTTATTCCTCCATGTGGCTGCTGGGTCCATCAGCCACTTAACCCACAACAGTCCTAGGGGTTAGGCACGGTCTTTCCTCCTTACAGATAAGGAGACTGAGGCTAGCTACGTTGGTAACTTGCCTGTTTACTCTGTAGTGAGCGTGGAGCTGGGGCTTGAACCTCAGCTCTCACAAAGCACACTAACCACTAGGCTACACTGCCTCCATTGCAGGCAGAAATAAACCTCAAGTTCCCAGCACCAACTGCCGCTGGTGAAATTGAAAGCCTTGTGTGGTAGTGAGCTCACTAACACTGCAGGTGTGCAAGCAGAGACAGACCGATTTGTCAGGGAAGTTGCAAAGGATCAGAGAGAGGATTCCTTAAGACCTGCATGCTTCAGTGACAACATTGTATTAGTATGGGTAGTATGGACGTTTTAACAAGATTAATTCTTTCCATCCATGGACATGGAATATCTCTCCACTGATTTGTGTCTTTTTCAATTTTTTTCATCAATGCCTGATAATTTTCAGGTTAAATTTATTCCTAAGTATTTTATTCTTTTTTGGTGCAATTTTAAATGGAATTGTTTTCTTAATTTCTCATTCTGATAGTTCATTATTAGTATATAGAAACACAACAGATCTTTGCATATTGATTTTGTATCCTGCCACATTACTGAATTCATTTATGAGTTCTAGAAGGCTCAGGGTGGAGTCTGTAGGGTTCTGTGTGTGTAATTGCACATGTCTGCAAATGTGACAGCTTCTTCCTTTCCAATTTCAATCCTTCTATTTCTTGTTTTTTCCTAATTACTCTGACTAGGAGACTGTGGTTTTACATTTAAATGAATTTTTTGTAGACAACACATAATTGTGTCTTTCTTATCTATCTCTGCCTTTTAGTGTGAGCACTTAAGCCACTGACATTTAATTTTTGTTTATTTATTTTTGAGAGAGAGAGAGAGAGAGAGCGCGCGCGCACACGCACGCAAGTGGGGGAGGGGCAGAGAGAGAGAGAGAGGGAGAAGGAGACACAGAATCCGAAGCAGGCTCCAGGCTCTGAGCTGTCAGCACAGGGCCCAACGCAGGGCTTGAACCTACAAACTGTGAGATCTAGACCTGAGCTGAAGTTGGTCACTTAACCGACTGAGCCACCCAGGCGCCCTTAAACCATTGACATTTAATGTAGTTATCCATACGGTTGGATTTAAGTCTACAGTATTGATATTTTTTATTTTTCTTCGTTGCTTTTTTTTTTTAATCCCTGCCTCCTTTTAAGGCAAATACCTTTGTTTTATGATTTCAGTTTGTCTCCATGCTTGTCTTATTAGGTAGATTTCTTTTATTTATGCATTTGTGTTATTAGCTGCTCTGGGATTTATGTTGATCACAATCTATGTTCAAATGATATCATATTTTCTCGTATATAATACATGAATTTTACAACAGTCAACTTACATGTCCTTTCCCCCACACTTTGTGTGTTGTTATCATACACTTTAATCCTACATATGTTGTAAACTGCAAAATACGTTGTTGGTTTTTGCTGTAAGCAGTCAATCATCATTTAAGATTAAAAAATGGGAAAATGTGGAGTGCCTGGGTGGGTCAGTCAGTTAAGAATCCCACTTTGGTTCAGGTCACGAGCTTGTGGTTCCTGGGTTTGAGCCCTGCATTGAGCTCTGTGCTGATAGCTCAGAGCCTGAAGCCTGCTTTGGACCCTCTGTCCTCCTTTCTCTCTGCTCCACCCCTAATCAATCACTCTCTCTCCCAAAAATAAGTAAACATTAAAAAAAAAAATTATTCGGGGGTGGGGGGTTGCTGAGTGGCTCAGTTGGTTAAGAGTCCAACTTCAGCCCAGGTCATGATCTCCCAATTTGTGGGTTCGAGCCCTGCGTCGGGCTCTGTGCTGACAGCTCAGAGCCTGGATCCTGCTTTGGATTCTGTGTCTCCCTCCCTCTCTGCCCCTTGCCTGCTTATGCTCTGTCTCTGTCTCTCTCTCTCAAAAATAAAAATAAACATTAAAAAAAAATTTTTAGTGGCAAAATGTATTTCAAATGTATCCACATAGTCGCCAGTCTGGATGCCTGTCCGTCTCCTTCCTGTAGAAGCACAATGTCGTCCTGGCCCCATTCTCGTTCTGCTTGAAGCAATCCTCCCATAACATTTTCTGTCGTTGGGGTCCACTGGTGAGCTGCTAACTCAGCGCTTCTTTCATCTTTCTGGAAAGATGCTTTTATGGAATATAGAATTCTGGGTTGTCATTTTTTTTTTCTCTGAACACTTAAAAATGTTGTCTGATTGTCTTCTGGCCTGCAGTTTCTGGAAAGAAAGCCACCGTCACTGTTACCTCTGATCTTGCAATACGCCTTTCCTTCTCCAGCTGTCTTAAGTACGATGTACCTTAGTGGGGTTTTCTTTATATTTCTGCTATTTAGCATTTGCTGAGTGTCATGGATATTTGGGCATGCAATTCTCCTCAAATTTGGAAATCTCAAGTATAATTTCTTCAAATATTTTTATGTTTTCCCTCTCCTTCTGGGACTCCAATTACTAGTCTGCCAGACCACCAGATATTGTCCCACAGCTCACTAAACCTCTGGGAGATTTGTTTTCAGTATCTCTCGTTTCCTCTGTGCGCTTTATTTTGGATAATTACAATCGCTGGCTATGAGGTGTCTGATTCACTCTTCTGCAGAATCTCCTGTGCCCTCGGCCCTGCCTGGCTTATTGTTCACTTCAACATCACAGTCCTCATCTCTCCATCTTCCACTTGTGTCTTTTTTACACTTCCCGGTTCTTTCCTCATGATGTTCACATTCTCCCTTCTGGCCCTGATCACAGTTATAAGATTTTTAATGTAGTCGTTTAATATTTCCATCTATTAACACCATTACCTGTCACTTCTCGGTCTGCTTGTATGGCCTGATTTTTCTGCTGGTCTTGGGCCATTTTTCTTGCTTCTCTGCATCTCTGCTCATTTGTGGACAGTGTAAGCTTTAGAGTGCTGTTCAGTGCTGTAAGCTTTAGAGTGCTGTTCAGTGCTGTCATTTTTTTTTTAATTTTTTTTAACGTTTATTTATTTTTGAGACAGACAGAGACAGAGCATGAACGGGGGAGGGTCAGAGAGAGAGGGAGACAGAATCCGAAACAGGCTCCAGGCTCCGAGCTGTCAGCACAGAGCCCGACGTGCCCGACGTGGGGCTCAAACTCATGGACCGTGAGATCATGACCTGAGCCGAAGTCGGCCGCTTTACAGACTGAGCCACCCAGACGCCCCAGTGCTGTCATTTTTTTTTACAGAGTGTTACATTTTGTTCTGGCTGAAGTTATGTTACTTGCAGATGAATCCAATCCTTTCGGGTTTTGATTTTGAGATCTACTAGAGGGATTTCTGAGCAGCTCTGGTCCTGCAGGTAACTGAACCCCAGTACTAGGCATGGCCCTTGAGAACATACTACCTAATGCCCTGGGCATCATGAGGACTCTGGGAACACAGACTATTCCCAGCTTCATCTAAACTCCAGGAATTGGTGTCTCCTGCTTTCCGGGATTTCTTTCCTCAGTCTGGGAGTTTCTCTGCCAAAGACTCGTTGGGCCCCTCTGCAGATGCCTGGGACTCTGTCTACAACACCATTCCCTTCTGCATTCTGTTCTGAAATTCCTAACCTTCTTGACGTCCCCAGAACTCAGTGTCTGTGTCTGGAGCTCAGCGAGAGCTCTGAGTCCTGCTGGATTCCCCTGCCCTGCCCTGCTCTGCCACCCAGATGTCTGCTCCGGGCAGTGAGCCGGGACACCTGTGGGGCTCACCTGCTTTTCAGCTTCTCCGCCCTGTGCTGCCGCTTTCCGGTGCCTGGAACTTTCTGGTGCCTGGTGTTGCAGATATTTGTCTCCGCTGTTCTATTTTTGTATGGCCAGAGGGCAACTCCCTTAGTACTCGATCCTTCACGGGCAGAAGTTGAAGCCATCCACTGAGTTCTTAATTTCAGTCATTATGGTTTTCAATTCTAGAATTTCTGTTTGATTGTTTTTAATGGTTTCCAGTTCTCTGAGAATCATTTTCCATTTTCTTATTGGATATGTCAAAGACATGAAATACGAAACTTAATTATTTTAAAGTTCATGTCTGATAATCCCAGGATCGGGGGCATTCTGTGTCTGTCTTTAGTCTTATTTTTTTCTCTGAACTTTTGCTCAATTATTATCTTTTTGTATGCCTTCCTAAATTTGGTTGAGGGCCAGACATCTGTGGTTTACAAACTATGAAGACAGCTCGAGATTTTGGATTCTTTCTCAGACAGAGAGGATTTACTTTTGTTGCTAGCCAGCGGTTAGTGAGGGACAGACTCCCTCATTCACACGACAGATGGAGCTGCCAGAAGCTGCCTTTTGTCCTGGCAATCAGTGATCTGCTTCCTGTCTGCCCTCTCTCCTGGGGTGCACCCCTCCAGGGACCCAGCCGAAAGCCTGGGATGTCCTCTCCTCCTAGGCCAACTCTGAACAACGCTTGAACAATGCTGAACAACTCTGAACAATGCTTGTCCCCAAGCCCAAGGAGCCACCGACAGTGAGCCTTGGGGCCTGTGCAGCAGCGGATACATACCTTGGGGGGAAAGGTACCGGAATCGGGCTCCCCTCCCTGGGCTTTCTGTCTCTCTGCAGTGCTGTTGACAGACATTTAGTTAGAGACTGTGTCCATCTTTTCTAGTTGCTCTTGGTTCGAGGATTAGTTTGAGACATGCTGGTTCATGGTTACAGGAAATAAAACTCAGCACGGATTTCTTCATGGTAGTACTTTTTCAACCTGAAAGGGCAGCGGCTGTGGCCAGTGTAACATCACCAAGAACTCCCCTGTAGTCAGGGCTGACTCCAAGTTCCTGAACGCCAGATCAGGGTGAACAGAACCCTCCACCTCTCCCTTAATGAAGCCGGGATTCGGGATCCTTGAATTAGGGCAAATAGTCATGGAAGAGATTTACAGCCAGGCCACATGCAGGTGCCTCCTTAAACAGGGTGTGGTCAGCTAGGTGCCCAAAGCTGAGGGACTCGGTTATCACATTAAGGTCCCAGAAAAATCATTCAAGTCCGAGTTGCTGGCAAATGCAGGCAAAATGTAGGATTTTCTGAGGGCATGTCATAAAAATCTAGTCCAGTTCCTTGGACTGGACCCCGTTCCTCAGTTGCCTCCAGAACATCCCCCTGATGTCCAACAGCACCTTGGATGCAGGGGCCTGGGCTAAACTTGGTGTCTTCCCCCCAAATCCCTTTTTTTCAGAGAGAAAGTTCTGAAAGGACACAGATTAAACTATTTTTTTTTAACATTTAATTATTTTTGAGAGAGAGAGAGAGAGAGAGTGAGCAAGCGAGGGACAGAGAGGGGGGAGACACGGAACCTGAAGCAGGCTCCAGGCTCTGAGCTGTCAGTACAGAGCCTGACGAGGGGCTCGAACCCATGATCTGTGAGATGGTGACCTGAGCTGAAGTCGGAGGCTTAACTGACTGAGCCCCCAGGCGCCCCTGTTGAAAACAGGGCCTCGCAGGCGCCCCTGGATGAAACTTTTAATGGGGCCACATCAGAGGAGGTCACCTGCGGAATCGGAGAACGGAAGTGGCGGCAACTTACGCTTTCCACCTTTCGCTCCTCTATAGTCTTGAAAACAATTTTAAACCATGGATTGGTATCGCCCTTAGAATAAAACACACCTGTCCCTCCCGTGCTCCCTGCAATGCCCACGAGGGTAGCGCCCCCACCCATCCCCGCTCACTCCGCCCCTGACCCCTTTCCCCGCCCCCCCCATCCCGTGGGAACACGGAAGGAGGCCCACCCCCACCCCCAAGTCCAGCTCCTCTGGTGCTCCGCTCCTGTTTAACTGACTCAAACGCACGCCTGCTCGTCAGAGCAGCGGGTCCTCATGGCTGTGCCTACGGTGAAGCCCCAAGTCCTGGACGCGGAGCAGAGACTCCCCTCCACCTGAACCCAGGCCTTCCCCCGCCAGGTCCGCTCGGTTCTCTCTCTGCGGCAGGGGGGCTTCCGGTCGGGGCGGGGCTTCCGGTCCAGGCCGGCGGCGGGGCGGCTGTGAGGCCTGGCGGGTCGCAAGTTCACGAGTGCTGCAGGCAGGCCTGCGTGCGGGACTCGGAGGGCTAGGGTCCAGGGCAGGGTGCCCCAAGCACCGCTCCCTGCCTCGTCTTTCCCTCGCTGTTCTCTGGGGTGTGTGGCCCGTGCTTCCGCCGACGCCTCGGGCCATCCACTTTCCCGACACGGTGCTGCTTCTCCCGGCGATGGCATCAAAGTAACACAAGGTCTGGAACGTCGTGGGCCTGATTGAATTCTGGAAGGTGACTTACCACTGTGAGACCCAGGTCACTCTTCCAGAAAAGGGGGTTCCCGGAGGTTGGAGGACTAGGAAAGAAAAGGGCGAGGCCCCAAGCCCAGCTCCTGCCACAGCAGTTCTGCCACAGACGCCAGCCTGCCCCTTGTCCTCCGGGGTCCCCGTGCCCCAGCGCCCTCTCCGCGTAGCGCCTCGGGCTCAGCTCAGCCGTCAGCGCCCGACGCCAGCGTATGGGCTCACAGCCTGGCCGGTCCGCATCCTTCCAGGGCATGGGCCGCAGAGTAACTGACCCCCAACGCTGTCCTCGTCCCGATCTCCCAGACCTGCGACCATGCGACCTTACTCGGCCAGAGGGTCCCTGCAGACGTGGTAGACTGGTCCTGAGATGAGGGATGGTCCTGGATGATCGGGGGCCGGGCGAGGCCATCACTGGGCCCCGATAATCCGGAGACAGGACAGTCAAAGAGGCAGATGCTGGAAGCCACCATCAGAGTGATGCAGCCGAAGACTCTCCAACCCCCCAGATGCTGAAGAGGCCGGGAGACGGGTTCCCTCCCTCCCCCCAGGCCCCACAGGGAACCAGCCCCAGCCACACTTGAGCCCATGAAACCAACTTCATGCTTCTGGGCCTCAGAAAGGTAAGATATGAAATCTGGTCTATTTAAGTCACCAGGTTTGTGGTAGTTTGTTACCAGCAGTAGAAAATTCGTGCGGGAAGAGTGAGAGCCTCACCCGGCACCGTCTCCCTGCGGTTTGCTATGGGGGCAGTGGCCCATTTTTCTTAGGTCGTAGATGCATGTTTGACATCCTTGAGAAGGCCAGGGCAGGGTCTGCTGAAGTCAGTCAACAGCCAGCAGGTCTGAAGACTCGAGCGACACCCCACAGGCTTAGCGTGATGGCCACACGCCTCCTCCTGACCCCAGAGGTTGCTCTCAGACCTGTGGTCCGTCACACCCGTCACACCTGCAAGGATCTTTTCTCACTGTGAAAGCGACACCTGCCCACCCCTGTGCGGCAGCAGGAGGCGGGCCACCTCCTCCACATGGGGCCTTGTCTGCTGCTCCCACTCCCTCACACTTGTCTGCCGGTAAAGAACAGAGAGGCCCCGACTGGCTGTTCGTTTTCTGTAAGCAGAGAGTTGCAAGTATGGCCACAGAATGCATTAATTTCGGATTGAATTTCGTGAGTGACATGTGGTCCCTGGGGGTTATCTATTGCAGAATTTATTAAATCCCAGCATTACCAACCAGGGGTTTTTCAAAGTGTAGACTTTGTTAGAAATGTAAATCCTCAGGGGTGCCTGGGGAGCTCAGTCGGTTAGGCATCTGACTCTAGATTTCGGCTCAGGGCATGATCTCACAGTCTGTGAGTTTGAGCCCCACGTCGGGCTCTGTGCTGACAGTGTGGAGTCTGTTTGGGATTCTCTCTTCCCCCTTACCCTTCACTTGCTCTCTCTCTCTCTAAGTAAATAAATAAACTTTAAAAAATTAAAAAAAACCAGAAACATAAATCCTCAGGTCCCGTCCTAGAACCGTCTGTTATGGACTGAATGTTTGAGTCCCCTCAAAATTCATATGTTGAACTCCTAATCCCGATGTGATGATGTTAGGAGGTGGGACTTTGGGAGGAGATCTGGTGACTTTGTAAGAGAGGGCCCAGAGAGCCCCCTCATGCCCTCCACCATGTAAAGATACAACAGGAAGTCTGCAACCCAGAAGAGGGTCCTCACATGACCCACTGGCACCCTGATCTCAGAGCCCCCGCCTCCAGAACCATCAGGAAGGAATGTGTGTTGTGGAGGCCACCCCGTCTGTGGTGCTTGGTTACAGCAGCCCATGCTGGCTGAGACACTGCACGTCCCTGAATGCCCAGTGGTCACGTCTTACCAAGTCCTCGGTGAATCAGGTGCACACTCAGACGGAATACCGATCTGCCTTGCTCCTGCTGGACACGCTTCTGCAGCAATAAGGCACCGTGTAGCCCCACTTGCATACCTTGAAAGCCAGGGACTCACTACCTAAATTAGGTTTGGTCATCAAAAGCTCTTTCTTGTATTGAGTCAAAATCTGTCGCTGTGTCCTGAACCCGTGTCTCCATTCTGCCCCTGGGAGGCACTTAGAAAATAAGTGTATTCCGCTGATGTCCTTCCTCCAGCCACTGGCGCGCCCAGAGGGCAGAGTCCCCGGATGGCTCCACGTCTGGGGGCTCTGTCCAGGCAGCCAGAGGCCCCAAGCAGGGGTGCTGTGTGAACTTCTTGCCTTGCTGCCTATAGACTCCAGTGCCTCCTCTGAAGTGGGCAGTGATCAAAGTGGGACACAGGGCACCTGGGATGTCCACCTTTCCCCTCGCCAGCTCTCGCTCAGGTGGGCATGTCCCAGTGGCTCCAGAGCTGTGCCCTCAAACCTGCCTGGGCCTTCCTTTGCTGTGTTCTCACTGGAGGCCCCTGTCAGTTACCCGATTCTGTCCTAGCACTGCTGAGGCTGAAGCTGTTTTCTCTCGGCATCAGACGGTCTTTGTGTCTTTGCCTCTGTGGCTCATTGTGGCTTGTCATGGCTCTTACAGCTGCTGGAG
Organism: Neofelis nebulosa; assembly: GCF_028018385.1. Classification (NCBI taxonomy): domain Eukaryota; kingdom Metazoa; phylum Chordata; class Mammalia; order Carnivora; family Felidae; genus Neofelis; species Neofelis nebulosa. Next base: position 93,787,091 of record NC_080793.1, on the reverse strand, counting down.
GTTCACACACCCTGGCTCCCAAGTGCAGGAGATGTGCAGGAGGGGGGGCTCAGGAAGGAAAGAGGCTGCAGATTTGAGTGGCAGAAAGGGGCCAAGGTGGTGAGAGATGGAGGTCAGAAGGGCCTGGAGGGGGAGGGGGCCATGCAGCATTGGGAGTGACACGAGCCAGGTCAGGTTTGGGGAGCCCCTCTGTTCGCTGGATTCGGTGACAAGTGCCAAGGGGGTGTCCTCAGAGGATGAGTGAGGAAGGGCATTTCTGGCCCAGGGAACAGGCCTGGCAACGTTCAGAGGAGAAAGGAAGGAGCAGGACCTGGTGGGAAGCTGTACCTCACTCTATGAGATTCGGACCCCGATTCTTTCTTCATTACAAGCAGCTTCCAGGAGCACCGGTGTCCTCCTGCCCGGTCCACATTGGCTATGAGTGGTCGAGGCTGGACTCCATCTGTCCAGCTGGCCTCAGGCTGGAGGCGCATCCCCGCCTGGGACTCCAGACTCGGGTGGGGTGTGAGCCGGGGCCATGGTTTCATTCTGTGCCATCAATCAAAGTTCACATGACCAGCTGGCTGTCAGGGGCTCAGCTGGTGGAGATGCCAACTCTGGTCATAAGGAGAAATGAGTGTTTGGAAAAATACAACCCACCCCAACCAGGGAGCCTGACCAGGTCTGGGGGTGGCAGGGACGAGGGACAGAGCATGGGCCTGATGGGCAAGCAGACTACAAGGTCAAGTCCAGTGGCCCCCAAATGTCTTTTTTAGCTGGTTTGGGAAAGCCAGGCTCCAGTCGGACCCCAGGCATCAGAGAAGGCTGCCCTAACAAAGTGCCACAGATGGGCAGCTTTGACAACAGAAACAGATACTGTCAGTCCCGCGATGCAGGCATGGGCAGGGCTGGTGTCCCCTGAGGCCTCTCTCCTGGTGTGTAGATGCCATCCTCTCCCCGTGTCGCCCCTCCAACCCTCTACGTGTGTCTGTGTCCTGATCTCCTCAGTCATGTTGGGCTAGGGCTCACCTGCCATCAGCCCTCAGGGAAGAAGGGTCAGGGAGCCGATGTGGGGGGTACCGCTTGCGGGGTGGGGGGGGGGGTCTGTGCATCCTCCAGGCCTCTGGGAGGCCATGACTCGACCCATCACCCCCCATGCTACCCCACGCGTTCAGTCCCTGGGAATCAGCCTCAGTGCAGACACGGAAAATACACTTCTTTTCCTCCGGTGCATGGTCACTTTAGCAAGCGGACTGAGGTCCCTTTGGGAGACGTGGGTGAGAATACGTGTGTGAATCCGCAGTATCCGCATGGTGTCGTCTCTCGAGGGATTTGGGGCCAGTGAACCGACTCTCCATTGTGGCACTTCAAGCCCGGTTTTTGGCCACCAGACCTAGAGGGTTTTTTTGGTTTCGTTTTAATTTTTTTTAAATGTATATTTATTTTTGAGAGAGAGACACACACAGAGTGCGAACAGGGGAGGGGTGGAGAGACACACACACACACACACACACACACACACACACACACAGAATCCGAAGCAGGCTCCAGGCTCTGAGCCGTCAGCACAAAGCCCGACGCGGGGCTCAAACTCACGAACTGTGAGATCATGACCTGAGCTGAAGTCGGACGCTTAACTGACTGAGACACCCAGGTGCCCCGCTCCCTAGGTTTCTGACCCGCATTAGCAAAATCTTGAAAATCTTCCAGCATTCAAACTGCGTCCTCCTGGGTCACCTCCCCATGTTCCCTGGGGTCATGCTCAGGTCTGACCTAAACCACGGGTCTAGAGGCAACAGGAGTGGTTGGGGTGGGCCTTGAAAAGGATGAGTATCCCTTTTTGAGGCACTTGCCCAGGAGTCCCGATATCAAGGGTGTTAAGCAGAAGCAGCTGTCTCCTTCGACAGCAAACAAGCTGTTTCCCTGGCGGTGGAGGCTCAGAATGATTTGCCAGTCCAGTATTGTCAGTTTCATCTGGGTCCAACCAGATTTCTCCATTCCCAGTGTCTCCTTTTCCAAGTTTCAAGATTACGTTCCTTCCCGATCAAAACCCTAACTTTCACAGGGGAAGCTCGGCAAGACTGAATCTGGCTGCCGAAATCTAGCACCCTGCACAGCTAAACAATGTGCCTGATTTCCAGCTTCAGGGGCTGTCTTGGACCCTCTCTGGTTTTCAGAAAAGGCTTCAACTGATTATTTTTAAATTTTTTTTTCTAACATTTATTTATTTTTGAGACAGAGACAGAGCATGAACGGGGGAGGGTCAGAGAAAGGAGACACAGAATCTGAAACAGGCTCCAGGCTCTGAGCTGCCGGCACAGAGCCCAACACGGGGCTCGAACTCACGGACCGCGAGATCATGACCTGAGGTGAAGTCGGACGCTTAATCGACTGAGCCACCCAGGCACCCCGACTTCGACTGATTATTAACACACCCGAGCTTCTTGTTTTCTCTCTGCAAGAGCTCAGGTGCCCCCACCCCTGCTGTAACAGTCAAGCACAAGGTCACTGGGATCATAACCCATCGCTGTGGTCCATGGTGCCTCACGGTCCATGGTGCTCCCGCTTTCCCTTGGTGAGGAGCTCAGCACTGTGCATGATCCTGAGGGTACTGCTAAACCAACCCCCGAATTCCATCTGTGCAGGTCTGCTTCCCAGGACCAGTCCCAGAACCAGTTCTGTATCAGTTTGGATCCAAGCAAGGGTCAGAAACCACACAGTGATTTCAACGGAGTTTAGTCTAAAGAATTATGAAGCTTTGATTAGGGAATAATATAAAGGTGGAAAGAGATCTCTAAAGGGAACCTGTCAGCTGGATAAACAAACTGGGGTTCATCACAGGAAGAACACGCACGCCACATCGTTCTTGTGCGCAGCACACACAGGGGGAGAGCAGACTTGGAAGGAGCCTGCTTCCCAAACCTAGGGCTCAGACATTGTCGGGGAGGTGCAGTGTGTGATTTTGCTGGCTGCCTGGACAGAGCCGGTCCACAGTCTCTGGCAGCAGGAAAAGACCCTCTGAATTTGCCTTCTCACAGACAAGACAGCACACGGTCTCCAGTGCATGGGGTTCATGTTGGAAGAGTTGCAGCCACATGGCCACCAGGCCAGTCCCCGAGGCAGTAAGGTCGTGAGGGACACATGCTCCAGGGCTCTGGGCTTGTGGCTGGGGCAGAGCACCACTGGGGGTTCCCAGGGGGTGTGGCAGAAGACAGAAAAAGCCGGATACAGCATGTGGCTATCAAGGGGAGGGACCCCTTGCCCCTGCACTGGCCCCTAGTGCCGGCTGCTGACAATTTCGGTCATCACACCCTGCCAAGGTGAAATGCCGATGGATCCCAGGCTGTCACAGAGGAGGTGCTCCTGGGGCAACCCTGGAGCTCAGGGGCATATATAGATCTGGCCCATGCCACAGTGTAGACACCACACCAGTGTTTATCAGCAGGTGAATGGATGAACACAGTGGGGCACGTCTATGCGGTGGGAAACACCACTCAGCCATAACAAGTAGCCTATCACTGGCACACGCACCACACACGTATGTCGCAAGGACATTTTTCTGAGAGCCGCAGACACAGAGGAGCCCACGGCACGTGACTCTGTAGGAAAGACTACTCTACCGGTAGAGTAGGAAAGAGTCTACCGGCAAAGCGTCAGCTGGATGGGGCTCCCAGGAGAAGTCGCTGCCAAGGCGCATGCGCAACTTTCTGGGATGATGGGGGTGTTCTGTTTTTACAGTTGTGCTGGGTAAGTGGATGCACCCGTCTTTCAAAACTCATAAAGCTCTACACTACGGTGGGTGCGTATGTTTTATGTAAGTCATGCCACAATAAGGCTATTTTTCAAAAGTTAGTGGGAAACTGTGGCCTCTCAATGAAAGCAGGATTATTAAGAATTCAAACCGTCAGATGTTGGGGAGAGGACCCCCACCAGCTGAGGGGCCGGCTGACAACAGAGTACACACACGCGATGGGGAGACCACTGCAGATGTCAGCTGTGGCTTCAGGACCAGCTGTCCACATGAACGGGTTTCTTGTTGGCTGTTCTGGGGTGTGTGTGGAAACCCGGTTTTCCCACCTCCTCCCCTGTTGTTTAGTGATTCATTTCCGTTGTCTTTGGGGTCACAGAATTTCCAGTAGGACTTTGAGCCAGAACAGGAATGACCACTCAGACGTTATGATGGGGCGTAATGGGACTTTGCGGTCCCCTCCCGGGGGTGAGAGTCAGAGGATCCCCCACGAAGCATGACCGCGTCCTGTTGGAAGAGCATGAGGCTTCTGTCCTCTGCTGAGCGTGACCGTAAATGCAGATGGTGGGAGGTAGGGATGCTGGGCGCGACAGGGGCTGCGACGATGCTTGACTGCACGGGTTATGGCTGTTGTCATTGAGGTCCACACCTGCCTTGCTGCGCTTTGCCTTTGGCTGCTGGAGCCGAGTGTCTCAAGTCTGTGTTTCCTAGGGTCACCTGACAGCTGGCTTCTGGTCCTGAGGATGGGGAGCACTGGCAGGAGACACGAAGCTACAGAGGGAAGACAGCTCGAGGTAGCTCTGCCGGTGGGAGACGTGTGGCTGTGCCCCAGGGGACCCAGGCAAGGGCAGGGGCGGGGAGGGGGGGTGGGGCCTGGTTATCACTCCTTCCTTTTTGCTCTTCTGTACCTTCTAAGTCGTTTGTAACCAAGTCTCTGTATACATTTTTCTGTTTAAATACCTAGTAGAGTTTCTGTTTCCTTGCCCAGACTGTGACAAATACAATAATCCTAGTATCAAAAACACTGGTATGGCGTAGCACAGTAAGCACAGCAGCCTTGCCCAGGGGGTAGGTGGAGACAGGGTAATCACCTGATACCATTTACACGGTGGTTTTAAAGTGTTTGCTTAGCAGAAAGGGTGAGCGCTCTAGATAAATGAAGGAAGGGCCCGGAAGGAGGAACGGCTCAGCGAGCACCCCCAGCATCTCCCCACCTCCAGAGAATTCATTTCTGGTCCCAAATCTGCATCCCCTCCTCAGCAAATCAAAGCCCTGAAGTTAAGGGCACCACTGTCTCAGAAGGTGATGTTTTGGCTCAGTTCCTCAGGACCCTCTCATTCTAGGCCCTGTTCAAAGATTCCTTCCCCCACCCCTGCCCTGCTATTTCCCCTGAGGGCAGATCCAGAAAAGATTGCTGTCTTTACCCTGCTGCTGCTTTCAGTGAGATTGGCTGGTCTTCCCTGGCTAAAAGGAAATGTGCTTTCTTTCCAAGTGCTCTGGAACTTTCCTGAGCCCTCTGGTGCTCCTGTGTGCCTCCCCCCTCCCCCCCCCCCCCCCCCGCCACCCCACTCCTGGCTTCCCAGGGCCCCCAACATAACTGTCAGTTAGGCCATGACATAGAAGGTGCACAGACGTTAGAAAAGTGCAGAGACAAAGGATTTAAATAAGAAACAGTGCCTCATAACATATTATGTCCAGAATATCATAGAAAATCAACAGTTAAGCCAAGATCCAGGAACATCTCCACTTCATCGAGAAAAGACAATCAACAGAAGTCAACACTGAAAGGATGCAGATGTCGGAATTATCTGGCAAGGATTAAAAAAATTTTTTTAACATTTATTCATTTTTGAGAGACAGAGCTCAAGTGGGGGAGGAGCAGAGAGAGCAAGACACAGAATCCAAAGCAGGCCCCAGGCTCTGAGCTGTCAGCATAGAGCCGGACGCGGGGCTCGAACTCATGAACCGTGAGATCATGACCTGAGCTGAAGTTGGATGCCCAACCGACTGAGCCACCCAGACGCCCTTTATCTGGCAAGGACTTTAATATAGCCATCACAAAAATGCTCCAAAGAGCAAATACAGACACGCTTGCAACAAATGAAGAAATAGAAAGTCTAAGTAAAGAAATAGAAGATGTAGAGAAGAATAAGAGGAAAATTTTAGAAGTGAAAAATACAAATGAAAACCTCAATGGATGGACACAATGGAAAATGGAGAGGAGAGGAAAGAATCAGCGAAGTTGGAGGTAGAATAAAAGAAACTACCCAACCTGAGCAAGAACAAATAGACTTGAAGAATAAACGAACAGAGCTTGCATATCCTGTCGAACAATAACAAAAATCACACACTGAGACTTCAGAGTCTCAGAAGGAGGGGAGGAAGCAGGTGGCCTGAAAGATTTTCAAGGAAATCACTGCTGATAATTTCCCAAATTTAGCAAAAGACATAAACCCGCAGATTAAAGAAGTCGAGGATAAACAAGATCCACCCAGTGAAACCCACACCAAACACCACAGTCAAACTGAAAAGGTATCTGAATCCGCAAGACAAGTGAGTGACCCCTTGCCTGTAGAGCAAACAAGCCGCGGACAGCAGAGTCGGCGTCAGAAACCGCGGCGGCCAGAAGGAAGCCACGCGGTGCGCTCCAAGCGCGGACAGAGGACCACTGTGAACCCAGAATCCTACACCCCGTGGGGATAGCCCTTGGGAATAAAGAGAAGAGTGAGACCTGCTCAGAAAGGAGAAGTTCAGTGGGTCGCCAGCAGACCCACTCTGAGAGAGCTCGAGACTGAAGCGACAAAGGAAAGATTCTGAAAGATCAGGAAGGAAGGGGGAGAAATACAGTGAGAGTACCAGCAACCCCGGTAGACTCTGCCTCTTACCTTGAGCCCCCGCATCGTGCTGGACAGTTGAAACAAATCAGTGTTCCCTGGAGTCTACCGGGGATCAGGGACGCAGGGGGAGGCGTGCCCTGTCCTGGGGGAGGGTGTGGGGGGGGGGGTTCCCAGGCAGTGCATACTTGATCAAACCGCCTACAAACAGTCCTGATATGGCAGTGAGCAATGCATGTAACTGTCTGTTAACGGAATACAAGAAATGTAAGTATCCGGACACAAAAGTCAACGGAAAGACGTCCACCGGCAGAGAAGATCGTAAATCCTCCTTTTTGCTCCCATTAATGTGGCAGTAAAGTACAGAGGGGAAGAGATCCATCTGGTCCACTCAAGTTCCGGGCTGTACTATCCGCTCTCAGCCAGCCGGGGTCCAGGTGGTCCCAGAAACCTCCAGGGAGACGTGGGTTCTTCCTGGTCTCCACCCCACCCCACCCCCTCGCGTTGGCCTCCACACCACCGACTCCATCAAAACTCTAGCATCTGTTTTTAGAGAAAGGTTTTCTCCCCATTTTCTCTTCTGAACATACACTTTGACCCAAGCTCCCACGTTGCAACATCAGAGAAAAGCTCTGTTTGCAGCCTCTCTCATGTGCTGTTAACATGAATTAGGTTGCAAATTAATCAACAAAGTCACTGGTTAATTGGCTTTCATTTCTTCCAGAAATGTCAGGAGAAATGATATTTTTCAGACCTGAAAATGCATTCCCCAGCCAGAAACACTGGGCTACATAAGAAGGTTTCCTCCTAGGCCAGATGAGGGTGAAATGGGGCAGACAGATTTTTCTTGCGGCCCCCACTTCCTTGCTGGCAGTCTGTTCACAGGGACAGGGCAAGAGTCGTGCCCTGGAGGACCCGGCTTATCGCCGCGTCCTGTCACTAACGAGTTGTGGGAACTTGGACACGTCAACGCCGTGAGCCTGGTCTGTAAAGTGCATACAAATCTACCCCATTTGACCTTTGCAAAAAATTCCTTGTAAAATGCAGCATATCACAACGATACATTCCTTTTCAGGGGCTGGAACATACGGAGAAGTGCAGGAAGGTTGGAGAACCAAGCTGAATCATGAAGGAGGAAAGGAAAGGCGGTATTTTCGGCCAGAAGAACAAGGTGGCAAAGGTGAGGGAGGGCGGGGCAGATCCAGAAAACTGCTCAGAGTTTGCACAGCCAGGTTTAAGGACTGAGGGAAATGGGGGGTGGGGGAGGTATTGGAGCAGGCAGGGCAAGGTCACAAAGCCCTTCTGGTGTCCCCCGAGGGAGTGTGGCCTTGGAGGATGTGGGGACCCATCAAGGCATTTGGAGAGGGCAAGACCAGGTCTGTTGTGTGAGAGCTCGCTGGGAGTGGGGCACAGAGGAGGGACCTGGCACAGACTAGGCTGGAAGACCCCCCGCCCCCCGGCCGGAGCCAGGCATGTCAAGAACCCAACCGGGGGCTGTTGTACTGTGACCGAACGTCAGGTGGAGCGTCCAACTTCGGCTCAGGTCACGATCTCGTGGTTTGTGAGTTCGAGCCCCACATAGGGCTCGCTGCTGTCAGCCTGTCAGTCCAGAGCCTGCTTCAGATCTTCTGTCCCCCTCTCTCTGCCCTTCCCCTGCTTGCACTCTCCCCAAAAATAAATAAATATTTTTAAAAAGTGGCTGAGGGGCGCCTGGGTGGCGCAGTCGGTTAAGCGTCCGACTTCAGCCAGGTCACGATCTCGTGGTCCGTGAGTTCGAGCCCCGCGTCAGGCTCTGGGCTGATGGCTTGGAGCCTGGAGCCTGTTTCCGATTCTGTGTCTCCCTCTCTCTCTCTGCCCCTCCCCCGTTCATGCTCTGTCTCTCTCTGTCCCAAAAAAAAAAAAAAAAAAAAAAAAAAAAAAGTGGCTGAAAACCCTGCCCATAGGAAGAGATCTTAGTTTTACAATGAGCTAAAGTAACTTTAGGGCAACTCAGGGGGCTTCTGCACAGGCCCTCAGCTCCAACCTGGGTAGCTGCCTGTTCTTCAGAGTAGACACATTCTTTCCCTGCCTTCGTCCCTCCCTCTCCCTGAGAAGATGCTCCCAGTGTGTTACTGGGGTCACTGCCTTGCAGCTGATATGGAACACACTCTACATCCAGTGGTTTTCAAACTCCCCACCCTCATTCCTCAGGATTTTTTATAAAAGAAAACCAAACAGGGAACCCCAATATTAAAAGCACATTTTATTTATTTTTTAAGTTTATTGATGTATTTTGAGAGACACAGTGCACTGCCAGCACAGAACCTGACACGGGGCTCAAACTCACAAAAACGCAGGATCATGACCTGAGCTGAAACCAAGAGTTGGATGCTCAACCGTACATTTCAAAGGCTCTTCAGACGGTTTAAATTTTTTGTTTACATTTATTTTTGAGGGACAGAGAGAGACAGAGCACAAGTGGGGGAGGGGCAGAGAGAGGAGACACAGAATCAGAATCAGGTTCCAAGCTCTGAGCTGTCAGCACAGGGCCTGACGTGGGACTTGAACCCACAAACTACAGAGATCATGACCTGAGCTGAAGTCAGACGCTTAACCAACTGAGCCACTCAGGAGCTCTGGCTCTTCAGTTTAAATCTTCATCTTGCACGGTTCAGTTTGAAAAGTCTGATTCCCAATGATCTCTGCTAAGAATTCAGCTGCTTTCCAGGACGGGTCATTCTCTGCAACCTGTCCACTGCTCACAATGCTTGAGGTCAGGGATCTCCGTCCACATCCAACCTACGATCTCTTTTGTCTGGTTAAGCCCATTGCTTTTGGTTCTTGTCCTTATTAGAATCAGATCAATTTCTTGCTATAAGTTTACACAATAACAGTTTATGCCTTTAAACCTATGGTTGGACTATTTCAAACACATGGATAAAAAATTTAAAATATGGTTGTCCAGATGTTTCCAAATCTCAACCAACAATTATCATTTCTCATTGGTTTCCCCGTGCCTCTGAACTAGAGACCAAAGTTAAACTGGCCAGCAGGTCCTGTGTGATACAGGTCCTGCCTGCCTTTTCAGCCTCGTGCTCCCATCTCCCCTAGTTGGCCACCGCTCCTCCCCTGCCATTCTGGGCTTCTCTGCATTTCTGGGATGCTCCAGGCCTTGTTTTCACTAACTGCTTCTTTGTGACTGTGCATAAATTGACATACAATTCAAGATCAAGGGCAGAAGTGGGGTCAGGATTTCCACTTGGGTCTTAAGTTCCTTCATCTGTAAAATGAGAAGGGTGAACCGGACCGGGTTGGACACCAAGAATAGGATCCCATGATTCCCAGGGAGCCTCAGAGACCTGCATGTCTTAGTGAGCTAGGAGAACGGAACTTTGGCCCATGAGAAGCTACAACAGGAATAAATCTTCACCAGGCTCTCACTCACCAGGCTCACATTTCCCTAGTTCCTTAACGAGGTAGGTGCTGTTGACCTACTTTACCATCGCCATTTTCAGGTAAGGAAATAGTCCACAGAGAACTGAGATAGGACCCTTAAAGCAGACCTGGGGATTAGAAGCAAAATGAAACCAAAACCATGTTTCTTTGCTTTTAAATGGAATTATATGAATTTAATAATGTAACCAGGGCTGTCCAGTCAATAGGCTGGGTGGCAGGGCAGGGGAAGAAGTGTATTCTTGCTTTCCGATACCTTTCAAAACATGATCCACCCGGGGAGGGGGATAATAGTACGCAGACTTCTTTTTTTTTTTTTTTTTTTTTTAACGTTTATTTATTTTTTTTGAGACAGAGACAGACAGAGCATGAATGGGGGAGGGGCAGAGAGAGAGGGAGACACAGAATCCGAAGCAGGCTCCAGGCTCTGAGCTGTCAGCACAGAGCCCGGTGCAGGGCTCGAACTCACGCACCGTGGTGACCTGAGCTGAAGTCGGACGCTTAACCGACTGAGCCACCCAGGCGCCCCAGTACGCAGCCTTCTGATAAAGTTGGTAACCAGTGGAGTAGTTGCTTCATAAAGTACCTCAAAATCCACGAGGATCTAAGAAAACCTGACATATGGCGTGCGCGGTGGTAATTAGCTGCCATGGGCGGGAGTGCAATTGTCAGAAAGCAGGAGGAGCAGGCCCCACACTGCTGCCCTCACTTAGAACATCCTTTCTCTTTTAAAAATTCAGTCTTGGGGCGCCTGGGTGGCTCAGTCGGTTGAGCGTCTGACTCCGGCTCAGGTCACGATCTCGCGGTTTGTGAGTTCGAGCCCCGCATCGGGCTCTGTGCTGACAGCTCAGAGCCTGGAGCCTGCTTCCAATTCTGTGTCTCCCTCTCTCTCTGCTCCTCTCCTGCTCACGCTTAGTCTCTCTCTGTCTCTCAATTATAAATAAACATTAAGAAAAAAAAAATTTTTTTTAATAAAAAAAATAAAATTTCAGTCTTGATTGTTCTATTTAGTAAGGACTGGCTTACTTGCACGAGTACCCACATGGAGCCCTTCCCAGCCTCCCCTCGATAACGCACATTAATAATAAAAACGGTGCACTGCAACTGACTTCCTACTCCCCACCCACCATTCTTTCTAGTACCTTCTGTCTCCCACTGTATTGGTATGGTGGCCTGGTGGCTGCCTTTTGAGCAGATTTAATAAGCAGGCATCAGGCTCTCACTGAACTTGAACATGCCAGACCCTGTGGCCACTAGGAATCCCAAGCAGCCCGTTTAGTTAAAGCCACGTGGCTGGGGAAGTGAGCAGCTCGCTGACCATCTGTTGTCTTCCTTCTCCAGGGGCCGAGTTGAAGGAATGTGGAAGGTTAGTGAGCTCTCGCTGGCCCACATGGTCCTGCCCAATCTGTGGTGTAGGCCTTGTCCTCTTGGAAGATAAATACCCACATGAGGGGCGCCTGGGTGGCGCAGTCGGTTGGGCGTCCGACTTCAGCCAGGTCACGATCTCGCGGTCCGTGGGTTCGAGCCCCGCGTCAGGCTCTGGGCTGATGGCTCCGAGCCTGGAGCCTGTTTCCGATTCTGTGTCTCCCTCTCTCTCTGCCCCTCCCCCGTTCATGCTCTGTCTCTCTCTGTCCCAAAAATAAATAAATGTTGAAAAAAAAAAAATTTTAATAAAAAAAAAAAAAAAAAATACCCACATGAAATGTGTCAGGTGTGCACATGCCTATACGGTGACCAGAGTTTCCTGTGAACTTTCCAGAGGCTATAAGGGAATGTCAGAAAACAGCATGGGCTTTGTAATCAGACCGTTCAGGATTTTAGACCTTGATTCCTCCACTTAATTAGGTAACTCTGGTGCATCTCTGAGCTTCCTCTTCCTGTAAAATGAGGCAATGATAACATGTTTATCTTGTGGGGCTATCGTGAAGATGAACTGAACTAAGTGTATGGAGCACGGAGCACAGACCGGCTGCTTTGATTGTTGGACTGTAACTAAGCTCCCTCTTCAATTCCTCTACGTTGGTTTCTTCAAACCATCAATCACTCATCCCATAAACACTCACTAAGTGCGTGAGAACATGCCAGTGGCTAAGCTGCCGCCAGGGCGGGGCAGGGCTGGGGGGGAGCTGAGACAAGCAGGAGGATGGGGTGGGGACCCCACAGCGAGCAGGGCTCTGTGCTGAGAGCTGAGAATCGCTGGCAGACGAGCCCCAGCATCTGGATGTCGTCCTCACTTTTGCTTCTTCACTCACGCATTCATTCAAGAGACTTCAAGGCTCACAGGAGCTCTTGGAGACAGGCCAGCCGGGCTTGTGCCCCCACTTACTTCCCCCCTGCGGTGAGGATTAGCCACTTTCTCAACAGGAGCCTCCTGCCCTCAGCCTCAGTAGTACTGTTTTTGAGAGCGATGGGGTTGTGGCGAGATCACCTGCCCTCTTACTTATGGCCCGTTATGGTTTGGTCCTTGTCCCTGGTCCTCTGATCACATTGATTTATTTGTGTTGTCAATTCTGTCACTAAGTATATCCTCTTACATCATGTTGTTATAGCACACTTCCATACAATTTCAGGAAAAAGTGGGTACCACTGGAAATTAAATTACTCAGAGAACCACATGATGAGGACATTCCACAGTGCTAATTTGTTCTCTCTTTCCCCCAAATCTGTGGCAACGAGTGACTCATCTTTAAAATAAAATAGCTCTAGAGTTGGTCATCTAGAATAACTCAAGGGGAAAAAAAAAAAAACCCGCAAAACCCTTGTCATGGCCTCCATCAAAGCAATCAATCTTACAGCACGATAAAAAAACTCCGAGAAGGTTGTCAGTTGAACATGGCATTAGAGTGAAATTGGATGGCAGTCTTTGCACATATTACTCAAAAAATTGTTTTGGTGGAACACCCCATCCAAACTGTCATAGAGAAATGATGTTGACATAGTCCAGACTTTCCGCAATAGTGCTGATTTAAAATACCGGGTATTTAATTTGGGGTTAGAAAGTATGATCAAAGTAAGTAAAGAATACATCTTTTCAGGGACTAAAATACAGTTATTCCTATCTAGTTCTGAGGTGTGAAAATGAAGTAATGAGACTTTATTGCGTTGGCTGAGGAAAACATCACACACATAACCCCTACCCTCGGTTGTGCTTTCCATGCAATTTTGTAAGCTTTTCGTGGACCCACAAGGCATCCCCCTTGCCTGCTCTCAGGTGGGGATGTTTGAACCCCTGACTTTCCCTCTCACTCCTGGTAGATGATCCTGGCTTAGCTTGAGTCAACTGCCCATCTGTTGGCTGGATGCCAATGGGTATTTAAATTAGGAATGGATTTGGATATTTGGATACCAGAGGGTATCTAAATGAGGAATACCACCAAGACTACACACAAAGTAAAGAAACCCCCAAATCAAGGAGGGAATGGCTGCAAGTGGCCATAGGGATGCGAAGTCCTTATGTGCATACATGACCAGTTACGTGCATACATGACCTGTCACGGCAGGGCACCACCTAATTAGTATGTTCTTTTAGTCCTCTCTTCAAACCCAGCGGTCACATAAGCGACACCCTTTTGCCCTACATACTTTTGTACTGCTATTCCCTACACTTAGCTTGGTCCTCTCCAGTTCAATTTTCAAGAGCCCCATTCAATTATCTCTTGAGGCCTTCTCTGATGACTCCCTACTTCTTCCTTGCCTCCAGATTGGATACCCTTCTCACATGTTCCTACACCACCCAGGGTTGTCCTGATGAGTTCAGATTGTGTTCTGGTCTTTCTCCCCATAGACTGTGGGCTCCCTACAGGCAGATCAATGTCTAGCTTTCCCCACTAATTGTCAAAGTTTAATGCAGCAACAATATTTGAGAGGTATTTATTTGTATATTTATTTTAGAGAGAGGGAGAGAGAGAGAAAGAGAAAGAGAGAGAGAGAGAGAGAGGAAATCTTAATCAGGTTCCACATTCAGTGTGGAGCCTGATGCAGGGCTCAATCCCACAACCCTGGGATCATACCTGAGATGAAATCAAGAGTCAGACACTCAACCCACTGAGCCACTCAGGTGCTCCTGGAGAGGCCTTTAAACCAGTCCGGTTACTTATTAATAAACCATAGTGTGGGCACGCTTCTCCCTTGGACAAACTTGAGGAAAATCAAGTTCAAGTTTCTCAACTCTCATCAAAAACGTTTCCTTTTACAATCTTACTATATTGTTTTGGCACGGTAATATCTTTACGTTGGTGCATTATGTGAGGCCTGCTTCTTTTTTTTTTTTTTTTTTTAATTTTTTTTTCCCCCAACGTTTTTTATTTATTTCTGGGACAGAGAGAGACAGAGCATGAACGGGGGAGGGGCAGAGAGAGAGAGAGGGAGACACACAGAATCGGAAACAGGCTCCAGGCTCCGAGCCGTCAGCCCAGAGCCCGACGCGGGGCTCTGGGCTCACGGACCGCGAGATCATGACCTGGGCCGAAGTCGGACGTCTAACCGACTGAGCCACCCAGGCGCCCCATTTATTAATTTTTTGAGAGACAGAACGTGAGCAGGGGAAGGGCAGAGGGAGAGAGGGAGACACAGAATCGGAAACAGGCTCCAGGCTCCGAGCCATCAGCCCAGAGCCCGACGCGGGGCTCGAACTCACGGACCGCGAGATCGTGACCTGGCTGAAGTCGGACGCTTAACCGACTGCGCCACCCAGGCGCCCCTGTGAGGCCTGCTTCTTGAGCTGCAGAGAGGAGTGATCTTGTCAGAGCTGGGTGGCCTTGTTGATTTAACAACACAGACTTATATTACTTGGGCCCATGTGTTTGTAGCACTGTAGAGCCGCCCACACCAGATCATCTGGTGTACGGAAAAGCCATCTGCGTTCTAGTTTGCCATCCCTGATCAGCGGTGGTGCGGAGGTGATCATGCCTACCTCGCAGGGTTGTTGAGAATTAAATGGGAAGATGTATGCAAGCATCCAGCACAAGGTCAGCCACAGAACATGTATTCGCCTAGTAAGTTGTTCACATCCAGGAGGACTTATTTCTAAGGAACTGTGTGATATAGGACCACCTGCACTGGTTTCAACGCACACAACACCCACCCACCAGGACGTAGCATTCTTTCCCTCTTTTTTGGAAGATTTCACCGCGGGCAGAAACGTGCTGAGACTCCATTTCCCAGCTGGGTGAGCTGCTAAGGTTAAGTGTGTAAGATGTGGGTAGAGGCTGTTGGAAGGGGCTTCTGGAAGGCCCGTCCTAAATCAAGGAGGTGACTGCCGGAGCTCCCCCAGATTTGCGGTCGGAAGCCAAGCCGTGAGGCCAGAGCGCAGAGAGCCTGGGCCCCTGGGGTCCCGAGCTCCCCTTGCTCTTGGAGGGGAGGCAGCCTTGCGATAAGGCTCGGGGTGTTGGGATTTGGGGGTTCTGCTACACGCAGGCGAACCCCATCCGCCACGCGCTGGGGGAGCAGGTGCGGGCCCCTTGGGACACTCGTGGGCCAGTCGCGGCCGTCGGGGCGGGGTAGCTCGGGGGCGGGGCCCAGGTTCCGGCTCCCCGTCCCGCGGGCACAGGCTGGCCGAACCCGGGCCCTGCCTTCCCTTCCCGCTGCCGCCGACCTCCGAGTCGGGCCGGGAGGCGGCATCCCGCAGCCTTCCCGCGTTCCGCCGCCGCATCCCAGGCCGCCTCCGGCTGCCATTGGCCGGCGCGCGTCACGTGCGTCGGCGGCGGGGGCGAGGCGGCGCGCGCGGCCCGGGAGCGGCCCAGAGCGCCTGCGCCGGCCGCGGCCGAGGTGGGCGCCGGCGGTTGTGTGGCGCCGGGCGGAAGCTGCTGGGCGGCTGCGGCGGCGTCCTTGGCGGGCGCAGGCGGCGCGGTGAGTGCGGGCGGGCGGCAGGCCTGGCGTGTCTCCTCCAGAGGCGGAGGTCGGCGCTGTGCTGCCGCAGCCCAGATCCCGACGCGTCGGCCGTTTGTGGGAAGCGCGTGAGGAGAGTGGGGACCGGGCGGGGGGCGGGGGTCGTTCCGCCGTCCGCGCGGAGAGGCCGAGGCTGGGATGGAAGCCCGAGCCCGCCACGGCGGTCCCGGAGGCCCCTGGGCGCTACCCCGCCGCCGGCGACTTGGGACCGCGCCGCCTCCCGCCTGCTGGTGCGGGTGCCCCCAGGTGCGGGTGCCTCCCAGGTGCAGGTGTCCCGCCGGCGTCTGGGACGCCCCCTGGTGCGGGTGCTCCCTGGTCTGGTTCTCCCGGTCAGGTGCAGGTGCCTCCAGGTGCGGGTCCCCCAGTTGCGGTGCCCCAGGTGCCCCGGGTCCCGGGGCCATCTTCAGGGGCTGCACCCCGGGCTTCGGCGGGGACCAGCTGCTGACCGGGCCTGGCGCCCTGCCTGGTCCGCGCGGTCTGGGAAGGTGTCTTGTCCTCCCTTCTCTCCTCCTTTCCAGTGTCGCGCTTCCTCCTGTGCTCCTCTGACCCTCATAAAAAATTCAGGCCCACGACAGTTATTTTAAAGGTAACATTGGACGCTATGAAAAGGGGTCTGAGAAGCACAGTTTCCCCGAGTGCAACCAGTGTGGCAGAATCACTTCCACACCCTGCCGAATCCCCTACTGATGATGAAGTCTCCCCGGTGCTCCTCGTATAGCTTGTTCAGGGTGCCAGCATTTAGGAAAATATTCGGAGAGAAGGGGCTTGCACTTCAAAATTCCACTTGGAAGTCTGGAAATTATCCTGAGGACAAACCTTAAATCACAGTTCTCTTAAAGGCACATCTCATCCTTTTTCCGACTAAAACCGCCTCAACATCTGAAGATTTTCTTTAGCTTTAAAACAAGCAGCATGGTGGGTGTGAAAACGTGTACGTTGGAATGTTTCTTTGCTTTATCCGTTCTTTCTCACCTAAAGATACATTTCGGCCTCACCTAAAGATACATTTGATTTTTTTTAGTTTACTCATACATCTCCTGTTCTAAAATATGTAAGTTGAATAATCAAAACATTTCTTTGCAAAATATATTTTTTTAAGTTTTTATTTATTTTTGAGACAGAGAGAGAGCATGAGCAGGGGAGGGGCAGAAAGAGAGGGAGACACAGAATCCGAAGCGGGCTCCAGGCTCCGAGCTGTCAGCGCAGAGCCCGACGCGGGGCTTGAACTCACAGACTGCGAGATCATGACCTGAGCTGAAGTCGGACGCTCAACCGACTGAGCCACGCAGGTGCCCCACTTTGCAAAATATTGACTGTGTCATTTAGTGCACTTAATGTGTTGTTACTGAAAAAAAATGGAGTATTTTTTGGTTCCCTTGGAGGCAACTTAGGGTAGAGAAAATAAAGTGGGTTTTGGTTTAAGCAAGAACTCATATTTTAACCCCAGTTCTAACACTTTCCTGACCTTGGGCCAGTGACTTCCTGGCTGAGTCTCACTTTGCTCATATTTAGGATGGGGACAGTGCCTCCAGGGTTTTATTTGGGACAGCATATGGAAAGGCCTGGTAGAGTACTAAGCACAACCAGTTTTGTCCTGTTCTCTTTCACCTTCCCTGTTTTTAGAGATTAGTGCGTTCCCATACTGCTGTAATATTCCAGGTCATTTTCATTTCCAAAAAAGATGCAATTTATTTTTGAGGACCTACTGCATGCAAGGCATAAAAAGAAAAAATCGATAAAAATAGTAATGAGCCATGGGGCGACTGGGTGGCTCAGTCTGTTAAGCATCCGACTTCGGCTCAGGTCATGGTCTCATGGTTCGTGGGTTCGAGCCCCGCGTCGGGCTCTGTGCTGACAGCTTGGAGCCTGGAGCCTGCTTCGGATTCTGTGTCTCCCTTTCTCTCTCTCTGCCCCTCTCCAACTCGTGCTCCTTCTCTCTCAAAAATGAAATAAAGACATTTAAAAAAATAACAATGAGCCACCTTTTTAAATATTTTTGAGAGATCTGCGGGCATGGGCTATTTATTTAGCTCCTAATCATGCTTTCCTTTCTATGACTAAAATCATCCATTTGTTAATTCAGGAAATATTTATGAACAATTATTGGTGCCAGGCTTTGTGTTAGGTGGAGGGGATATACCAGTGAGGAAGGCAGACAGGGTCCCTGATCTTACAGAAATTATATGGGAAAAAAAATACAAGCAAATAAAAAAACAAAGGTAAGTACAGATTGTGATAAATGAACAGTACAACTACAAAGTCTCTGAATGTTAGCATGATGAGGAAATGTGTTTCTCACTGAGTTTAATTTGTAACAAAATAGTGGTTGGGAAATTCTCTTAAACTCTTAAAGTCTCAATTAAAAGTACATTGTGTGTTAGAAAATAGGAAACTTCAAGAAAGTAAACGAGCACAGTTGAAGATTTCACAGGTCTGAAATACTTTTCACAGTTGATCCAAGAGATGTAACTTAAATTTGTTCCGTAAAAATGTCAGTGCTTTGACAGTTCTTTGGCTTAACTTACAAGAAGTTATAATCGTATTTTTTCTTGGAAACCATTCCCTTTAATGGCAGTTAGTATGGGCACCTAGTTTTGTAGAAAATTGTGTCCCCATAAATCTTTCTGCATGATCTCGAAAATGTACTGATCCTCAAGCCCATGAGACTTTTAACACGAACAGTGAGTGTGGACTGACCATTAAACAGGTGTCTGAGAGAACAACTAACCCATGACCTTAGACATCGTTTATAAGGTACATGTTTTTATTTTTCTAGTTGATCAAACAGCAATAGATCTGATGCCAGCAAATTGAACAAATTGGATTTTTAAGGAAACTGACTTTTGCAAGTGACCAGTTACGATGATGAAAATCTGAAACTCCCTAACTACTTACACTTGCATGAAAAAAACTACCAGAAATATTAACAGGCATTCTGCTTATCATTTTCTCAGTTCGTTATTAGTCATGTTTCCTGGGCTGTCTAGTTAAGTATTTGGACATAACTTTTTTGCCATGGTTTAAAACCTAATAGTTGTCCTCTTGGTGGTAAACCTTATGATTTTAGTCCATGATTGTTTTTGTTTTGTTTTGTTTTGTTTTAGAGAATGAACAGAGGGAGAAGGGCAGAGGGAGAGCGAGAGAACCTTAAGCAGGCTCCATGCTCAGCACAGAGCCCAACATCCATGACCCTGGGATCATGAACAAGTTGAAATCAAGAGTTGGACGCTTAGCGCCTAGTCCTTAACCTCTTGATTGGCAGGTCCCCCCCCCCCCCCCGTCAGGCCATCAGCTAGCCTCCTTGTAGTTGCTATGAAAGAGCACTTCTGCCCTTTGTTCTTTCTCTGTGGGCACAAACACCTGTCAGTCTCTGGATCAGACCTTTGCGTCTGAGTGCTGTCCCGCTTATGAGCATAGGAGCCGGCCACTGTAGGTGGAGACCAGCTAGGAGAAAGCCCGCTAATAGTTTCTTGAGGGAAATAAAAGTCTTTTTGGTCTGGGAGTCATTTCTTTTCACTATAGTTCAAGCAACACCATTTTTTTCTGCACGGTCGGTGTAGTAATTTGTGGCGTTCTACCCTTCAGAAGGAAAGATGTTTGGCCCTATATGTGAACTCGAGACTTTATTTTATCAAAAAAATCCTTTTAAGTTTATTTATTTTGAGAGAATGAGAGTGAGCAAGCAGGGTAAGGGCAGAGAGAGAGAGAGAGAGAGAGAGAGAGAGAGAGAGAGAGAGAGAGAATCCTAAGTAGGCTCTGCACTGTTAGTGCAGAGCCGGATGCAGGGCTCGAACTCACAAACCGTGAGATCATGACCTGAGCCGAAACAAAAAGTTGGACGCTTAACTGAGCGAGGCACCCAGGTGCCCCAATTCTAGTTCTTTTTAAGCAGGTGTTTTATTGCTAGAATAAGGACCAGAAGAATCCATTTATTGAATTGCTCTGCAGGATAAATTTGGAAACCCAAACTGCCTGTCCAGGAACAAAATCAATTACCCGCTCCTTTCCTTCCCTAACCCTGGCCTCTCAGCCTTACTGCCCACCGGAGGGGTCTCTGTCGGAAGAGGTCTCTGAAGGAAGATTTATCCTATTGGTGACAGGTAGCACCTTCAGTTCTCTTCTTTTCAAACTTTGTCAGCCAATCCTTTAGAATGTTGATTTTTTACTTTGTTTGCTAGAGGCAGAGCATGAAGAGTAGACTTGAGGGGATTAGGGTTAGTATGGAAAAGTAAAATCACATGCTGGAACTTTTCCTCAGAATTGTAGGGAAAGGGGAGATGGCTGACTGAAAATATGTTGAGTTGAGTAATAGATATTCAAGTTTAAAACTTTTGTGTTCCAAAGAAAATGGCCCAATTTAAAAATTCTGTCTAGCCTTTTGTATATTACCTCAAACTTGGTAGCAATTTTGTTGTGTCTATCACTGATGGGCAAATATATTTGACTATTGTGGCTGTTTTGAAATATACAGTAGTTTTGTCTTTATCCCCCAATGAGAAACTATGTATAAATTGACCCAGGCCACAGATTAAATTTATAGCAGATATTAGAAACAATGGCAGGAGTATATTGTAACATGTAGCACGAAAGTAAATAAGGCTGTGTGTAATGTAATAGTAACCATTACAACTATAGGATCTTTTGAAAGTGGAATTGTATTCCTATAAAAGTGAAACATCACTGAGCATAAAAATTTAGAAAATACTGATAAGCCAAAACGGAAAACAACCTTGCGACTTCAGCAGCGTTAGTATCGTATTAGCTGCGTTCGCCTTTGTTGATCTGCGGTGGATTTACTCGGGATGGTGGTAGACAAGGCCAGCTGTCCCGTGAGCGCTGGACGCTGCATCTCCTGCGAGCGCGCGTAGTGTGTGCTTTCTACTCTGGGTGTTCCGTGAATGGAGGCACTTATTCTAAGGTCAACACCTTTTGTCCACTCTTTTTTCCAGACTGTGACCTCTCCGGACGTCTTCAGACCTCTGGCTCCTCAGGAATCTTTAGGGAAGGGCCTGGTGAGCCAGCGTTTCAAGTCTGTGGTGGCCACCTGAGTAAGGACTGAAGAGTGGCCGAATATGTACTGCGAGTAATAACGGAAGCTGTGGGAGCGTGTCAGGGGAAGTCAGCCACCTGGTGTCTCTCAAGCACTTTCTCTCCGCCTGTGTGGACGCACTGTGTGTACAGTTGTTGTGTTTGACTTTGTTTGGTGGGAAAGCCTTTCCATTTCCAGCCAGCTCTCTGCATGTCCGTATGGCCCGGAAGTGCTATCCTGAAGTTCTGTCCCTGCAGGCCAGGCCGTCCCCTGCCATGGTCCCTCCCGACCCGCGGGCCTCCTGTGCTCCCCGCCGTCAGTGCTGTCGTGTCTTGAACACATCTCGGGCTTCTCGCTTCATGTCATAGGCCCACCTGAACACGCTCACCGTCACCGTGCCCTCTCCTGCTGGCCCCCGTGGCTGAGCTCCTGGTCTCCGCCCCGAGCTGACTCGTGTCCACACGCCCTCCATAAGCCTGTTTTGCAAAGGTCCTAGCACGCATCCAGGTTAGCCTGTGTTTAATTTTGTGAGTATAAAGCTGTACAGAATCAACTGTTTTCTTTCAGCAAAAGCTCATTGGGAGCAGAGGTGATAAGCAGGGGCATTGGGGAGGCTTTCTCCTCTCGGTGGTCAGTTGTGTGTGTTTCCTGGTACATGTGGGAAAGCATTCTCATCCGGATAATTTTCTTCTCTTCCCTCTGATGCAGCCATTCCATATTTCAAAACAGAGAAACAGAATGTTAATTATGTGTGGAATTTTAAAGTGTTCATGCCATTAATGGTCGAAAGTTCTATAAAGCGATCGTGGAGTATTTCTGCTTTTCAGTCTGTGCTGTCCAAAGTCTTATTTTCTAATTGCCTATTACTTGGATCATTGGTGGCCTCCTTGAGTCAAAGTACAGGACTCCCCCATTCATGTAGACAGAAAGAAAACTGAACAGTTTTTCTGCATGTTAAGTTTTAGACTTTTAAGTTCTGTACTTCTAAAACGCTAATTTCTCTAGTTGATTATAACAATATAGAATGGAAGTAATATCCTTTTGTCACATAAGTGGTGAAATTTACTGGTTTCAGTAGAGTGAGTCCTGTTGCATTGGGCATTTGGGGAAGAGCTCGTAACATATATTAATCACTTACTTGGTGCCAGATGTTGACTCCAACTCAGCCTGTGAGGGTGTCCTGAGCCGTCCCTCAGGCCACGCACCTCAGGAACTATTTTGTCTTTGTACTCCCCCATGTTCTCAGAGCTCTTGGCACCTCGTAGGGGCTCAGATATTTACTATATTGAATTGGACTGTTGTTCGTGTGACTCCCTAAGCATTCTGGCATCTTCCCCTCTAAGGCATACTCTGGTTTGTCCCCCTGCCTTCCGACTTTGGGAAAAATATACCTGCATGGTGACACAATTTTGTATTATTGAGCATGTCAGAGGTTTCTGTTCCCAGGTAGATACAACTGAAAAGTGCAGTATTTATTTGTTGCTCAAATTGTTCCAACTTTACCATTGAGAGCTCTTTCCGGTGGTTTCTGTTTGTGTTTGGAGCACTTGCCTACTTTCCAGCACTACAGGATGCTTCAGATTCATCTGGTGTATTCCCTGTTCCAGCCCTAAAATCAGCCATTTCAACAAGGATCCCTGGATCCTGGTGTTAAAAGTCAGGATTTGCTCTGATGTGCTCATCGCTACTGGGGTGTCCTTGCTTTTAGGTCCCGTGAGTGAGCAGAGCTAGGAGATAAATATGTGGATATTTACTTACCTGTGTGTGCACACATCTCTGTAATGTTTCCACTTTGAGTCATCGGTTTCTGTATTAAGCTAAATAGGAGTTCCGGCTGATGCCTCAGACTCTAATTCAGAACCCCCCACCCGGTTCATTCTGGCCTTTTCCCCGGTGCTTACTTGTTATCTGTACCCTCCATCTGCGACAGCGAGAGACCCGGCTTCTGCCATTCACCATGTTTCTACTTAACTTCTCCATTCCAGGATACGTGTGCAGGAGTATCAAGATTGTTAACCACCCCCTCCCTGAGAAGTCGTATTTCCAGCTACAGTGGAGTGTATGGTTCCTTTTGACTTTCAGTCTCCGGTCATTTCCAGAGTTACTCAGGTCCCTTTCTGCCATCCCCCCCCCTCCTCCCCGGTGAGGTTATTCACACATTTGTAATACAATTAAATTCTTTTGTCTGGATTCCCTGCTGGGGTTCCCCACTCTCCACCCTCCTAGTTGATTTTTTTTAGTTTGCATTTTAAAATATTGCATAAAGTTTATTCTCTGTGCTATAAAATAGTTCTGGGAGGGCTGACAAATGGATAACATACGTATCCATCACTGTAGTACTAGACACAATAGTTTCATGGCCCTAAAAATTTGTGCTTTACTTGGTCGCCCCTCTGCCCTTTTCAGACGTCTTGCAAAGACTGTTTTGTCTCTTTTCCAGAAAGTCATATAAATGGAACCTTACAGTGTAATCTTACATTGGATTCTTTTGCTTAGCGTGCTACATGTAAAATTTATCCACGTTGTTGCATAGAATAATGATCCTTTCCCTTTAATCACAGAACAGTGGTCTAGTAGGTTTTGTGACAGGTGGGTCATTTCCAGATATTGGCGATTACAAGTGAAGCCATCGTGAAGATTCACATATGTGTTTTTGAGTGGATGTGTTTTCAAATTAGTTGGGTAAATAGCTGAGAACAGTTTCTGGGTCTTATTCTAGGGCTGTGTTGAGCTGGCTGAGAGACCGCCACACTGCCTTCTACATGGCTGTACCATTGCCCTCTCTCCCACCAGTGGTGAAAGAGGCTTCCTCTTGCCCCCCATCTGTGCCAGCAGTTGACATTGCTAGGTTTTCTTGTGTTTCTGTGTTTTGCTGTTCTGACATAGAGTGGTATATCATTGTGGTTTTAAGTTGCACTTCCCTATACGAAGCATCTTCTCATATGCTTTATTTTCATCTGTCTGTCTTTGGTGAGGTGCCTGTTCACATCTTTTGCCCATTTTTTTTTCTTTCGGTAGAAACTAAAAAGTATAATATAAAGGTTTTATTTTTAACTTCAAAATAAAGCTCAAACAATACAGAAGTGTATAAAGGGAATAAATAGGACAAATGCTCCCTTTTTTGCTCCAAATGTAAATCTCTTAAAACTGGTATTAACAGATTGACACATATGGCGCCAGTTTTCCCTTATGTTTCTAATTCACAAATGCATTTTTCTATAATTTTGAAGTTTTTTTAACACATAAATGTAACTCAACCCAAACTATTACTCTGCAACTTGCTTTTATTTTTTAACTTACTGCTGTATTGCAGTCAAGTTCCAGCTCAGTGCATGTAAACATAACTTGGTGAGAATGTAACTGGCTTGTGTTCCGTGAGAAATGTATGCTAGAGTTTGCTCAACCATTTCTTACTCAGAAGTATTCAAATTCATACCAGTTTCTTTTCTACAAGAAAAATTCTGCAGCAACCACAATTTACACACCCTGATGGCCTTTTCATTTTTTTCTTAAATAAAAATGCAACATGTGGGGCGCCTGGGTGGCTCAGTCAGTTAAGCACCTGACTTCAGCCCAGGTCATGATCCTGCACTTCGTGGGTTGGAGCTTGGCGTCGGGCTCTGCGCTGACAGCTCGGGGCCTGGAGCCTGCTTCAGATTCTGTGTCTCCCTCTCTCTCTGCCCCTCCCCTGCTTACACTCTGTCTCTCTGTCTCCCCAAAATAAACAAACATTAAAAAAAAAATACAATATGTAAATATCTATAATATCTCCAATTAACCAGCATATGAGCAGGAAAGAGTAGTTATCAGTCATCCTGGGAACCTGTCCTCCCACCCCTGCCCTCTCTCCTCCCTTTCTCATTTTGCCAGTTTTTAAGAGTGCTTGGGTGGCTCAGTTGGTTGAGCGTCCCACTCTTGATTTCAGCTCAGGTCATGATCCCAGGGTTGTGGGACTGAGCCCCACATCAGGCTCTGCGCTCACAGCATGAAGCCTGCTTAGAGTTCTCTCTTTCCCTCTCTCAGCCCCTCTCCCCCGTGCTCGCACATGCTCTCTCTCATTTAAAAAAAAAAAGAAAAAGAGTTGTCCTCTTCTTCAACCTTTAAAGTTGTTTGCATGTGTTTGATGCGTGTCCTTCATCAGACATGGGATTCTCCCAGTCCGTCTTTTCATCCTCTGTGGCTTTTACAGAATTCAGGGTTTTCATTTTAATTAATTTCAACTTAAAAGTTTTTCTTTCATAGATTTGCTTTTGCTGGTATACTTAAAAACTCATCACCAAAACCAAGGTCATGCAGATTCCCCCCTGTACTTTCTTCTAGAAATTTTATAATGTCTGCATTTTACATGTAGGTCAGTGATCCATTTTGAGTTAATATCTGTGTGAGGTTCAGTTTGTTGCATATGTACTCCAGTATCTGGCATCACTTGTTGAAAAAGCTGTTCTCTCTTTATTGAATGGTCTTTGCACCTTTGTCAAAAACTGTGTTTTTGTGGGTTTGTTTCCAGGCTCTGTTATGTTCCATAACATGAGTTGGTTCTTTCACCGGTTTATAGTTAGTCTTGAAATCAGGTAGTGTGAATCCTCCAACTTTGCTCTTTTCCAGAATCAAATTGGCTATTCTAATACATTTACTTGTTCATATAAATATTAGAATAAACTTGAGTGTGTTTCCAAAAAGCTGGCTGGGATTTCAGTAGGAATTGCATTAAACCATCGATCTGCTGACATCGTTACTACATTGGATCTTCCAAATACAAGAACATGAAATATCTCTCCCTTTATTTAGATTTCCCTTGATTTCTTTTGATCAGTGATTTCTGGTTTTCTGTACCCAGATCCTGTACATATTTTGTTACATCCATACCTCAGGATTTCATGTGGGGAGGTGCTGTTATAAGTGTATTAGTTTTTATAATTCAAATTCCAAGTGTTCATTGCTGGTATGTAGGAAAGCAGGTGTCTTTTTTATCTTGATTATGTCCCTTTCAGCTGTGCTAAATTCACTTATTATGTACAGGAGTTATTTGGTAGATTCTTTGGGGTTTCTGGATAGAGAGGTATGTTGTCTGTGAATAAAGATAGTTTTATTTCTTTTTATCCAATTTGTATACCTCTTCTTTCTTTCCCTTGTGTGATTACACTAGCTAAAACTTTTAGTATGAAGGTGAATTAGAAGTGGTGAGAGGGAACATCCTCCTTCCTGATCTTGGGGAGAAACTTAACATCTCACTATTTAGTGTGATGTTAGCTGCGATTTTTTTTTTTTTTTTTTTTTTTTTTTTAACATTTTTTATTTATTTTTGGGACAGAGAGAGACAGAGCATGAACGGGGGAGGGGCAGAGAGAGAGGGAGACACAGAATCGGAAACAGGCTCCAGGCTCCGAGCCATCAGCCCAGAGCCTGACGCGGGGCTCGAACTCACGGACCGCGAGATCGTGACCTGGCTGAAGTCGGACGCTTAACCGACTGCGCCACCCAGGCGCCCCGTTAGCTGCGATTTTTAAAAATAGTCTTATTAGATTAAGGGAGTTCCCTTCTAAGTTTTTTGGGTTTTTGTCATGAATGGATGTTGAACTTTGTTTCTCCTGCATATATTAATATAATCATATCTTTTTTCATTCATTCCATTAATATGACGAATTACATTGATTTACAGATGTTGAATCAGCCTTGCATTGTTGGAATGAACCCCATGTTACCATGTATTACCCTTTTTAAATAGTCAGTTTGCTGGATTCATTTTGCTAATATTTATATCTAAATTCATGAAAGATCTTGGTTTATAGTTTTCTTTTTTGTAATATATTTATCTAGTTTTGGAATAAAAGGTAATGTTGGACTTACAAAATGAGTTGAAAGATGATCTCCCTTCTGATTTCTGGAAGAAACTGTAAAAGTGGTATTGTTTCTTCCTTAAATGTTTGGTAACATTCACCAGTAATACCATCTGAGCTTGGTGTTTTCTTTTGGGGAAAGATTTACCACTGATTTAATCTTTTTCAGGTGTAGGGCTATTCATATTATCTGTATTTCCTGGGGTGAGTTTTGGTTGGTTGCACCCTTCAAGAATTGGTCCATGTTATCTAGATTATCAAATTTAGGGGTGCCTGGGTGGCTCAGTCAGTTATGTGTCTGACTTCGGCTTGGGTCATGATCTCACAGTTTGTGAGTTTGAGCCCCACGTCGGGCTCTGTGCTGACAGCTTAGAGCCTGGAACCTGCTTCGAGTTCTGTGTCTCCCTCTCTCTCCCCCTTCCCCCTCTCAAAAATAAATAAACAGTAAAAAAATGAATTACCAAGTTTATGGGCATAGAATTGTTTGTACTATTCGCTTAACTAACTTGATGTCTGTAAGATTAGTAGTGATGACTCCTATTTTACTCCTGACTGGTAATTTGCATCTTCTCTTTTTTTCTTAGCTCTTGGTTTGGTTTATTGTTTCCTTCCTTCTACTTGCTTTAGATTTTGTTTTTCTTTATCTCATGTTTGAAGTTGGAAGCTTATGTTATTGATTTTAGACCTGTCGTCCTTTCTGTTGATCTTAAAAGTAAAACTGCTAGTTATTTTACTCTGTACAGGAGTAGAAGAATTGCAATCTAGGACGTTCAGGTTACTACAAACCATAGGTAAACTCAGAACAAAGCAGAAGAATGCACTTTTATGGATGGAAGGGGGATTTGCAAAGGCTGTTCTGCACAAAAGTCCAATGGAGGTAAATGGGAGTTTCAGGGTGGTGCCCATCTCTCATTGGCTGGGCTGTGATAATCTCTCATTGGCTGGGTTATGACCTCTCTCTTTGGCTTGGCTGTGATCATCTCTCATTGGCTGGGCTGTGACATCTCACATTGGCTGGGTATTACCATCTCTCATCTCTTGTTAGCTGAGCTGTGACCCTCTCTCATTGGCTGGATATTACAGTGTCTCATTGGCTGGGCTGTGACACCTCTCATTGGCTGGCTGTGCCCTCTGTCATTGGCTGGGCTGTTGCCAGGTCAGAAGAAAATCTTTCTTCCTCCTGCAGAGGTGGTAAAGCGAACTTGGTCCTGACCGAATGCAAGGTAGGGCTCTTCCTGTTGCATCTGCAAAGGCTGCAAGGAGTGGGGGTGGGGGCATGAGAGTCCCCCCACCCTCACCCCGTCTGACCCCCAACTCCACTCTAAGTAAGGTTTCCTTTACTCATTTTCACATTCCCCCTTTTAATCAAGAGCTTTCCCCAAAAGCAGCGCCTGTCCCGAATCAGGTTTTCTGTATTTAGTGGTTTAGTCCCTCAGTGGCACGGAGGACCTTTGCTGGTTGTCATGTCCTACATCGGAGGGAAAATGCATAGCAGTTGGAAACCACTTCAGGCCACATTTGAGTAACGAGGAACGTTAGGAGGGAGAGACCCTCGGGTGGTTTCCAACTAAAGTTTCTGTCTTCTCAACGTTGTAAGTGTTGGAAATCACCTTGAAGCATGAGCTAGAATCACCTTATTGGGTACATTGTTTTTACAAAAGTTTGATAGGTAATAAAATGCAAAACCTAAAAGTAATTATACAAAACAAAAAAGGTAATATGACAATAACAAATTATAGTATAGTCTACAAAGTTTTCCCCTTGAGACTTCACGATGCCGCGAGTGAGTGTGACAAGTCTGAGGACTGAGTGTGGCGTGTGCACAATGCAAGTGTGGTAACATCACACGGCCGAACAGTGCACGCCTAACTAACAAAGCACCTGAATGGTGAAGTGGGTTTCCCGACCACCGTGATGTGTGAGAGGCGCCCCCAGGTAGGAGTAATCTTCTTTAACAGAATTTTAGCCACAGAAGAAGCATTGGCCTGTCTACAAGGGGAAGCTTCGGTCCGGTGGCAAAACATACAGACCATGACAAGAACATATTTCTTTCCCTGAGGTAGGGAAGCCGTATGAGATCCATTTGCCAAACCTCTAATGGTCCGTTGGACGGTTCAGAGTCTGGGAGAAGTGCTGTTTTCCCTGGATTATACCTTGGATGGGGGACGAGCGAAGTAGGCACTTTCTGTGGCCCTGTTATCTTTTCCGCACCAGTATTGGTCCACGAATGCCATCACCGTGTCAGGAGGCCAGTGGTTGAAAGCACGTACAGTGGTGAGCAGTGGGGATTTTGAAACTTCTGTGGGCAGATTGTTATTTGGTCCAAACCAGAGTTCTCTATTACTATCAAACCAACAATGACTAGATTTCTAATACTGTTTTTCCTTTTCTGGGACCAATTTTTGGGGTCTCTGGTCAATTTTTCCAAATTATCATTTGAGAGAACATCCCTTTGGACCAGGGCAGAGGTCTGGCTGTTGGCCTCCGAGAGACCAGCATTTGGGGCAGAAATGTCAGTGAGGTGGTTTCCTTTGGCCTCCAGGGACTCATGTCTGGAATGCCCAGGAACCTTGGTAATGGCCAGAGCAGCCCTTAAAAATATGGCACGTAATATATTTAGATACTGGCATTTAAAATTTTATCTCCATTGGAGGTAAACCTCGCTGTTGCCATACTATTTCAGAGTCCTGAGTTACTTACTGGAAGGGGTACCAGCTCTTGGTATAAATGCCTGTGGTTTTACCCTTGGCCAGGGTATCCAGCTCGAGTCCGGGCATGTAACTCAGCCTGTTTGGCTGAAGTAGGCAGAGGTAAAGGTGCCCCCTTAGTGACTTCAAAAGGGGTTCCAGTAGCACTCCCAGCACGATATTTACCATTTTCATCCTTTAAATAAGAACCATCAGTGAACCATTAAAAGTCTGTATTTCATCTGCAGAGAAATTCCTGTAACTTGTCACAGGGCGTCAAAAGGTGATGTGTCAACACCGAGCAGTCGTGAGGGTCTTGTCAATGAGGGAGGAGAGAGGAATAGTGGGGTGAAGGCTGTTGCAAAAAGGAAGAGTCACATGAGGAGCAGTTAGCAGGAGGATGGGAAGTGAGGCGACTGGCTGAAGAGTATTGAGTGTGGGGAGAGTTCAGGAGGGCTTCCACTGCATGGGGCACAAGGATGGTTAGAGGGGACCCCATGACTATTTCCGCAGTGGCCTCAACCAAGAGGGCAGTGGCAGGAATGGCTGGGAGGCAAGGGCGGGGGGGACATCCCTGAGCCACAGGTTCAAGTTGTTGGCTATAATGCCCTACGGGACAGCGATGGTGCCCGTGATTTTGGGGTGAGCGCTCCAAGGGCATTCCCTTCCCTCTCACATACCAAGAGGGAAAAGGGGAATTGAAAGGACGTCCAAAGGCAGGGGTCGTATTGGGCTTTTCCCTAAAGTCCCAAAAGCTGTGTCATCCTGATCTTTCCAAATAACAGGGTCAGGTTGGTTGATTTTCAGGAAAGCGTGTGGAAGTTGAGCTGTAAGAGAGTTTGGGGTCCAGTTTTGACGCAGTCAGCTAGGCCAAGAAAACCTCGTAATTGGTGCTGGTTTTAGGTTTAGGGATGTTCAGGGTGCCCTGAAGTCGGCCTGGGTCCAAATCTAGCCCTGGTTCTGAGGTCAGGGGCCCTAGGTATCGAACCTGAGTTTGAGCAAACTGCAGTTTTCCTTTGGTGACTTTATGTCCGTTTAAGGCCACAGCTTTGAACGGATGAACGTTGCCTTCCTGTGAAGAGATCTGAGAAGAGGGGCAGAAGGGCGAATCCTCTACGTATTGGAACGAAGTAGAGCCTGCAGAACACTTCCTATCGTCCGAATCGGCTTTTAAGGTTGTGAAGAGTAAGGACTCTGAGGAAGCCTGGGGCATGACTGTCCAGGTGGATTTTAAGTCTTCCCCAGTGAAAGCAAAAATATACTGGCTGTCCTTATCTACTGGAATACTAAAAATACACTGTATGGATCAATCACAGTGAAAATTTTGTTTTCAGTGGGATTGGGTGTCGATATGGATGGGGGTTAGTGATAACAGTGTGACGTATTGTGTGGAGATCCTGGACAAACTTTCGTCCTCAGCCATCGAGTTTTCTCGCAGGTAAAATAGAGTATTACAGAAACTAGTGCAGGATCACTGAGGCCCTGAGCCTTGTAACCTTGTATTATGGACTTGATGCCTTGAAGGGCTTCTTTATTTGGAGAGTATTGGTTAATTCTGGGGAGAGAGTTTGAAGGATCTGTGCGAATCTTGATGGGAGGTGCACTGTGGGTTCTGCGAGTTTCAGCTGAAGGTTTTGCCCATGAGGAGAGTGGTAGCTGATCTAACAGGGACAAATGATCAGTGTCTTTGGACTTAGCTCCCGTTAGCTCGGAGAAGGAGCAAATAGGAGACGTTGAAGGGTCATTTGACTTACCGATTTGGCTACTTTGATTGCTGCTGTCAAATTCTAGGATTATGTCCCCCTTTGGGGAGGAAGGAGTCGCAGCATGAAATTTTTCTGAGACACCTCAGCCCAATAAGTGAATGGGCAGAGGAAGTAAGGAGAAAAGGGCGTGTGTCTCTCGGAGGGCCCAGACGGAGGGAGTGGGTTCAGGGACGGAACCTGCTGAGGTTTATTGGAGACCCCGCTCCGTGAGCTGTTCCAGTGCTCCGAGGGGAGGGCTGCTTGGTGGTGGCGGGTGGAGCACCGAGAGTCCAGACGGGCAGAGATTCACTCCCAGTCTGGAGAGTGGTTCCTCCAGGTCGATGAAGAGGGGGGATTGGGAAACGCCAGGAATTCCGTGGCCCCCCCCCCCCCTTCCCTGGGAATGAGGAGGATATTGGAATAGGTTGGCTAGAGGGTCGAAGGTGCCTGGATCACTCCAGTTGGTAACGGTCTTTCCACAGTGTCCTGGCCCTTTGCAGTAAGAGCAGAAACCATGAGGTTTTGGTTTTGTTTCGGGGCCTCCATTCGCTGGAGCTGAAAACTGAGAATTTTGTGCTCTTCCTTTTAGCAAGCAGGTGTGCAATCCAGTAGTATTAAGTATATTCACATTGTTGTGCAAGATAAGTTGTATTTTCATTTTTATTAGTTTAAAATATTCAAAGATGTCTCTTGAGACTTCCTAACCCATGTGTAGTTTAGAAGTATTTGTTCAACTTCCCAATATTTCTAATTGTTGAGCCATCTTTCTATTACCGACTTCTGCTTTGGTTCTGATATGCCACGAAGCAGGACTTTGTGTCACTCCTATGCTTTCACGTTGTTAAGATGTGTTTTATGTGGCAGCAGTGGTCTGTCCGGTGCTGTTCCATGTGCGCTTCTGTCGGTGGGTGAATACGTACCAATTAGACCAAGCCGATTGGGAGTGCTGTTCAAGTCACCTGTATTCTTACTGATCTTCCGCCTGCTTGATCTATCAATTTTTTGGAGAAGAGTGTGGAAGCCTCCAACTATACATGGTGGATTTATCTATTTCTGCTTTCAGTTCTGTCAGTTTTTTCTCATGTTTGTGAAGTTTATGTTTTTAGTTCTTGCATTTGGGTGTATGATAATTTTGAGTTAATTTTTTTTTTTTTTAATTTTTTTTCAACGTTTTTTATTTATTTTTGGGACAGAGAGAGACAGAGCATGAACGGGGGAGGGGCAGAGAGAGAGGGAGACACAGAATCGGAAACAGGCTCCAGGCTCCGAGCCATCAGCCCGGAGCCTGACGCGGGGCTCGAACTCACGGACCGCGAGATCGTGACCTGGCTGAAGTCGGACGCTTAACCGACTGCGCCACCCAGGCGCCCCGAGTTAATTTTTATATGAGGTATGAGATGTCATTTGAAGTTCACGTTTTTTGCACATGGATTTTCAGTGGTTCCGGCACACTTTGTTGAAAAGAGCATACTTTTTCTACTTAATTGCTTTAGCATCTTTGTCAAAAATGAGTTGTCCAGCGGGTGTGGCTGTGTTTTTGGGTGTTCTTTTTTGTCCCATTGTTCCATTTATCTGACTTTAAGCTACTACCTCACTTTTTATTTCTGTTGTTTGAGAATAAGTAGTGTTAGATAGACAACTTTTTCTTTTTTTTCAATGGTGTTTTAGCTACTGTGGATCCTTTGCATTTCCATATGTTTCATAATTGGCTTTCAGTTTCTACAAAGTCCCCATAGGATTTTGGTTGAAATTGTGATGGCTCTATTGGTCATTATGGGGAGAATTGATATGTTAACTAGGCTTTTCAACTATGAACACAGTAGATCTTGCCCTTCATTTTAGGTCCTCTGTAATTTTTCTTAGTAGTGCTTTATAGTTTTTAGTATTCAAACTTTTTACCTCTTTTATCAGATGTAGCCCTAAATATTTCTTACTTTTTGATGTTATTATGTTTTCAATTTTAACTTCATTACTTATCCTTATTATATAATATGTGATTGGTTTTTATATACTGATATGTATACCACAGTCCTGCTAGATTGACTTATTGTTTCTAATAGATTTTTTTGTAGATTGCATCAGATGTTCTACGTAGATAATATGTCATCCTTGAACAAATATAATTATACTTTTTTCCTTTTCAAAAACCTTTCACTTTTTTTTTTCTTGAATTATTGCTCTGGTCTCCATACTGTGTTAAATAAAAGTGACAAGTGTGGATGTGCTTGTCTTGGTAGAAAATACATTGAGTTGAGGGGTGCCTGGGTGGCTCAGTCGGTTGAGTGTCCGCCTTCCACTCAGATCATGATCTCACGGTTTGTGGGTTGGGCCCTGCATCAGGCTCTGTGCTGACAGCTTGGAGCCTGGAGCCTGCTTCAGATTCTGTGTCTCCTCTCTCTCTGCCCCTCCCTACTCATGCTCTGTCTCTCAAAAATGAATAAACATTAAAAAAAATTTTTTTAAAAAGAAAATACAGGGGCGCCTGGGTGGCTCGGTCGGTTGAGCGTCCGACTTTGGCTCAGGTCATGATCTCACAGTCCGTGGGTTCGAGCCCCGCGTCGGGCTCTGTGCTGACAGCTCAGAGCCTGGAGCCTGTTTCAGATTCTGTGTCTCCCTTTCTCTCTGCCCCTCCCCTGTTCATGCTCTGTCTCTCTCTGTCTCAAAAATAAATAAACGTTAAAAAAAATTAAAAAAAAAAAAAAAAAAGAAACTACATTGAGTTGAATGAAATCTCAACATACCAAAGTTTGTGGGCCACACCTAAAGCAGTGCCGAGAGAGGGAGCAAGGCTGGTTCAGAATTTGAAAATCAGTCAGAGTAATCCACTATATCAATAGGTTAAAGAGACAGAAATTATACATTTATATCAGTTGATGCAGAAAAAGCATTTGACACAATTAAGCACTGACCATTATTAAAATTCTCAGAATGAGGTGTCGTCTGGGTGGCTCAGTCGGTTAAGCATCCAACTCTTGATTTCGCTTCAGGTCATGATCCCAGACTCATGGGTTAGAGCCCCTCATTGGGCTCTGTACTGAGCATGGAACCTGCTTAAGATTCTCTCTCTCTCTCTCTCTCTCTCTCTCTCTCTCTCTCTTTCTCTCTCCCCCTCCAGTCCCCCTATCCCTCCCTCCCCACATATGCACTCCCTCTCCCTGTCTCTAAAAAAAAAAAAAAAAAAACTACCAGAAAATTAGGAGTAAAAGGGAACTGCCTTGACTTGAAAAAGAGCATTTTTAACAGAATTTATAGAACTAAAACTATAATTCAAGCTTATAGAAATAAAATTGTTTTTGTGTATCATTCTTGTATCTTGCCAACTTGCTGAACTTGCTTATCAGTTCTCTAGTCTTTTTAGTGGATTCCTTAGAACTTTCTAAATATAACACCCTATCTGCAAATAGAAATAGTTTTACTTCTTCCTTTCCAATATGTAAGCTTTTTTATTTCTTTTTCTTGGATCATTGCACTGATTGGAACCTCATTACAATGTTGAGCAGACATGGTGAGAGTACATATCCTTGTCTTATTCATGATCTTAGGAAAAAGCCCTCCATCTTTCTGTAGATCATGATGTTAGTTGTGGGCTTTTCATAGATGCCCTTTATCAGGTTGAGAAAATTCTCTTCTGCTAGTTTATTGAGTGCTTTTACCTTGAGAGGATGTTGGACTTGGAAATGCTTTTTCTGTGTCTATTGAGATGATCATGTGGTTTTTGTCCTTTATTATGTTGATGTATTACATTAATTGATTTTTTAATGTTAAGCCAGCCTTACATTCCTGAGATAAATTCCACTTGACCATGGTGTATATACTTTTCTCTATGTTGTTGGGTTCAGTTTACTAACATTGTTTAAGGCTTTTTGTCTCTGTATTTGTAAGGGATGTTAGTCAGTGGTTTCTTGTGATATCTTTCCCATTTTAGTATCAGTGTAATACTGTACTTATCGAATCAATTATGACAGTCTTCTGTTTTTGAAAGAGTTTGAAAAGGTTAGTGTTAATTCTTTAAATGTTTGGTAGAACTCACCAGTGAAACCATTTGGGCTTGGTTTTTCTTTGTGTGAAATTTTTGAAATAATTTAATTTCTTTACTTCTTGTAGGTCTATTCAGATTTTTTATTTCTTCATGAAGGTATTCTTGGTAGTTTGTGTTTCTCTAGTAATTTGTTTCATCTCACTATTTGTTGGAATATTTTTCTTCTTAGTATTCTTTTATAATCCTTATGTCTGTAAAGTTAGTTATAATGTCCCTTTTGTTATTCTTTAAGTTTATTTTGAGAGAGAGAGAAAGAGCGCGCATGCAGGTGGGGTAGGGCAGAGACAGAAGGGAGAGAATCCCAAGCAGGCTCTGCACTGTTAGCACAGAGCCCGACACAGGGCTCAAACTTACAAAACATGAGATCATGACCCAAGCTGAAATGAAGAACCAGACGCTTAACCCACTGAGCCACTCAAGCACCCCATGTTATTCTTGATTCAGTACTTGAGTCTTGGTTAGTCTAGCTGAAAATTTGTCAATTTTGTTGATTTTTATAAAGAACCAAATTTTGGGTTCATTGATTTACTCTTTTGTTTTTGTTTTTCTCTATTTCATTTATTTCCACTGTGTTCTTTTTCATTTCCTATTTTCTGCTTGCTTGGGATTCATTTTGTTCTTTTTTTTCCCCAGTTACTTAAGGTGAAATAGTAGGTTATTGATTTGAGTTCTTTCTCCTTTTTTCCCCCCCCAGCAGACCATAATCTTTCCCTTTTTTTCATACATGCAGTTATATCTCTAAATTTCCTTTTTAAGCACTGCTATAACTGGTTACCCCACAAGTTTTGATATTTTGTATGTTTTCATTTCATCTCAAAGTATTTTATATTTTCTGTTGTATTTTCTTCTTTGACTCATTGGTTGTTTAAATATATATTTAGCTTTTATTTTTTTTTTTTTTTTTTTTTTTTTTTCAACGTTTTTTATTTATTTTTGGGACAGAGAGAGACAGAGCATGAACGGGGGAGGGGCAGAGAGAGAGGGAGACACAGAATTGGAAACAGGCTCCAGGCTCCGAGCCATCAGCCCAGAGCCTGACGCGGGGCTCGAACTCACGGACCGCGAGATCGTGACCTGGCTGAAGTCGGACGCTTAACCGACTGCGCCACCCAGGCGCCCCTATATTTAGCTTTTATATATCTATGACTTTCTTCTGTTATTAACTTCTAATTTAATTTCATTGTGGTCAAAGAAGATATTTTCTATGATTTAATTCATTTTTAATTTACTGTGATTTGTTTTATGGCCTAGGATATGGTCTACTATGGAGAATGTTCTATGTGAACTTGAGAAGAATGCGTGTTCTGCTTTTGTGGACTTGAAGTGTTTTGTAAATGTCTGCTACAACTAGGTAGTTGTGGTATTAAGTCTTCTGTTTCTTTGTTGATCTTCTGCCTCATTTTCTCTCTGTTACTGAAAGTGGAATATTGAAGTCTCCCAACTATTTTTGTTGAATTGTCCCATTTCAACACAACCTCTTCAGGTTTTCAGTTTTACTTTGTGTATTTTGGGATTCTGTTCTTTTTTTTTTTTTTTTTTAATTTTTTTTTTTTTCAACGTTTTTTATTTATTTTTGGGACAGAGAGAGACAGAGCATGAACGGGGGAGGGGCAGAGAGAGAGGGAGACACAGAATCGGAAACAGGCTCCAGGCTCCGAGCCATCAGCCCAGAGCCCGACGCGGGGCTCGAACTCACAGACCGCGAGATCGTGACCTGGCTGAAGTCGGACGCTTAACCAACTGCGCCACCCAGGCGCCCCTGGGATTCTGTTCTTATGTGCATGGATATTTAGTCATTATATCTTCCTGATGAATTGATTTCTTAATCATTGTACAATGTCCTTATTTTGCCTCAGATAACAGTTATTGTCTTACAGTGTTCTGTGAGGTATTAGTATAGCTATCTCAGCCGTATTTTGGTTACTGCTTACATGGTATGTATTTTTCCATCTTTTTTTCTGCCAGCCTGTGTCTTTGAATCTAAAGTGAGCCAGGTGTCAAGGGGTATCTCACTGTTTTCATTTGCATTTTGATGACATATGATGTGGAGCATCTTTTCATGTGCTTATTTTCCATCTGTATACCTTCTTTGGTGAGGTGTCTGTTAAGGTCTTTGACCCATTTCGGGGCGCCTGGGTGGCGCAGTCGGTTAAGCGTCCAACTTCAGCCAGGTCACGATCTCGCGGTCCGTGAGTTCGAGCCCCGCGTCCGGCTCTGGGCTGATGGCTCAGAGCCTGGAGCCTGCTTCCGATTCTGTGTCTCCCTCTCTCTCTGCCCCTCCCCCGTTCATGCTCTGTCTCTCTCTGTCCCCCCAAAAAAAAAGCGTTGAAAAAAAAAGGTCTTTGACCCATTTCTTAAATCAGATTGTTCTCTTATTGTTGAATTTTAAAAGTTTTTTGTATATTTTGGATAACAGTTCATCAGATGTGTCTTTTGCAAATATTTTCTCCCAGTCTCTGGCTTGTCTTCTTATTCTCTTGGCATTGTCTTTCACAAAGCAGAATTTTTTTTTTTTAATACTTATTTATTTTTGAGACAGAGAGAGACAGAGCATGAACAGGGGAGGGCCAGAGAGAGAGGGACACACAGAATCTGAAACAGGCTCCAGGCTCTGAGCTGTCAGCAGAGAGCCCGACGTGGGGCTCGAACTCACGGACTGTGAGATCATGACCTGAGCCGAAGTCGGACGCTTAACCGACTAAGCCACCCAGGCGCCCCTCACAAAGCAGAATTTTTAAGTTGAGTCCAGCTTATTTACTTTTTCATGGGTCATGTCTTTGGTGTTGTATCTAAAAAGGCATCACTACATCCAGGGTCATCTAGGTTTTCTCCTGGTTTATCATGGATTTATAGTTTTACATTTTATGGTTCGGTTGCCATCCATGTGAATTAATTTTTGTAAAGAGTATAAGATTGGTGTCTAGATGTTTGTTGTTGTTGTTATGTGGATGTCCAGTTGTTCCAGCACCATTTGTTGAGGAGATTGTCTTTGCTCTGTTGTTTTGCTTTTGCTCCTTTGTCAAAGATCAGTTGATTGTACTTCTGTGGGTTTGTTTCTGGACTCTCTATTCTGTTCCATGGATCTATAGTTTTGTTCTTTTGCCAATTCCACACTGTCTTGATTACTGTAGCTTTATAGTAAGTCTTGAAGTTATGGAGTGTCATTTCTCCAGCTTTGTTCTCCCTAAGTATTGTGTTGGCTATTCTAGGTCTTTTGCCTCTCCCTATAAACTTTAGAAATATTTTTAATGATATCCATAAAATAACTTACTGGGGTTTTGGCTGGGACTGCATTGAGTCTATAGACCAGGTTGAGAAGAATTGACATCTTGACAATGTTGAGTCTTCCTAGCCATGAACATAAATATCTTTCCATTTATTTAGTTCATCTTTGATTTTGTTTATGAATGATATGTAGTTCTCCTCATGTAGATCTTACCTGTATTTTGTTAGATCTTTTAAAAAATCTGTTCTGCCATTCTTTTACTTGGTAGAATATCTGATCCATTTACTTTCAATGTAACGTAATTACATTACTGATAAATTACTGATAAATTAGAATTTGTACCTACCATTTTTGTATTTTTTTGTATGTCTGAGGTCTTTTGCATTTCTTTATTCGTTGATTCTTGCCTTCTTTCATGTTACATATTTTTTTAATATACATTTTCAGTTCCCTTTTTGTTTCTTGACTATGTATTTTGAGTAATCTTCTAAGTGTTTACCCTGGGATTACAATTAGTATCTTAGCTTAAAACAGTCTAATTCAAATTAATACTAGTTTAATTTTAGTAGCATACAAAACCTTTGCTCCAATATACCTTCATTCCTTTCTCTCTCTTTTGTACTATTACCGGCATTCAGTTCAAATTACATCTTTATACATTATAAGCTCTTCAAGTCGTTTTCATAATTAGTGCTTTATGTAGGCATCTTTTAAAACAGATCAAGAAAAGAGTTTTATTTATATGTATTTTTATAATGCTTATTTTGTGAGCTTTTTTGTTGCTCTTTCTTTGTCTGGATTCAAGTTACCCTTTAGTGTCCTTTATTTTGGACTGAAATACAGTATTTCTTGTAAAGCAAGACTGATAGCAAATAACAAATTCTGTTTTGTTTTTTTGAAGTTTGTTTTTAAATCTGGAGATGACTTAATTTCTCCATTTTTTCAGGAAGAGTTTAGCTGCATGTGGAATTCTTGGTTGACTGTCTATTTCTTTCAACACTTGGAAGATGGCTACCTCCCTGTTCTCCATCTTTCTGAAGAGACACAGCTATGTGTTCTGCAGAATATGCATGGGCATATTCTGGGCTACAGCTTCCTCACCTCTGGTTTATTGACCTCTTTATTTTACTTGCTTTCTTTCCTCTGGGAGCTTACTAAGGTAACTAGTCCACCGATAACCTCCTCCTGCTTCTTGCTCTGTGGGGTTATTCTTTTTAAAATTTCTTTGCATTGGGGTCTTAGGAAGAGAAAGCTAGAGTATGAGAGTGTAAGAGAAAGCTAGCTTAGTCCACTACTTAAACCAGAAATTCTATGTATCTTGCCGTAGAA
This sequence comes from Neofelis nebulosa, assembly GCF_028018385.1. NCBI lineage: Eukaryota > Metazoa > Chordata > Mammalia > Carnivora > Felidae > Neofelis > Neofelis nebulosa. Next base: position 93,747,320 of record NC_080793.1, on the reverse strand, counting down.
AGTTTGATCTAAGCCTTTGAAGATCCAGGAGCCACACTCCCGCTTATGTTTTAAGTCACCCAGACTTGTCACCCAAGTACTGAAATATGTTTCACAGAATAGTTTTTTCTTAGGGGCGCCTGGGTGGCTTAATTGGTAAAACGTCCAACTTCGGCTCAGGTCATGATTTCACAGTTTGTGGGTTCGAGCCCCACATCAGGCTCTGTGCTGACAGCTCAGAGCCTGGAGCCTGCTTTGGATTCTATGTCTCCCTCTGTCCCTCCCCTGCTTGTTCATTTTCTCTCTCTCTCTCTCTCTCTCTCTCTCTCTGTCTCAAAAATAAATAAACATTAAAAAAAATTTTTTTAAAGAATAGTTTCTTTTAGAGAAATAGTTCAGGAAGTGAAGAGGTAGAAAATCATGTTATCTTCTTAGTCGATAAATAAGGATAGAAAAGTGAATAACAAACTGTTTTCCTCACTATTTTAAGCTTTTCATGTTGAACTACCTGAAATTGAAAAAGTTGTAAACAGGGGCGCCTGGGTGGCTTGGTCGGTTAAGCGTCCGACTTCGGCTCAGGTCACGATCTCGCGGTCCGTGAGTTCGAGCCCTGCGTCGGGCTCTGTGCTGACAGTTCAGAGCCTGGAGCCTGTTTCAGATTCTGTGTCTCCCTCTCTGCCCCTCCCCTGTTCATGCTCTGTCTCTCTCTGTCTCAAAAATAAATAAACGTTAAAAAAAATTAAAAAAAAAAAAAAGAAAAAGTTGTAAACAGCATGTCATATTAAATGTGAACATAATTTTATATCCATGCTACTTATATATTTACTAAAAAGGAATATTTAGTTAATGAACATCTGTTGGTTAAGAATCCAAATTAGGCTGTGCAAAGTGGTGTGGTATCTGGTGGCTGCTGTGGGGGGTGTTTCTTCCTGTGGATACCTCATTCCAGGTGATTGCTTGGTCCAAACTAGGATATTGGTGGGAACATTAGTACCCAGGGCTCACCCAGGTATGTGAAGCTTTATCTAGGTCTGGTTGATGCGGTGGGGCTTCTTAATGTATTTTGGGATTTTGTGAAGGTTGGTGGAAGAACTGTAAAAGGAAGCCTTCATTATGTGACTGCTAAACAGAACCCAGGGGCCCTGCATTCACAGTAGCCTCCATGAATACCTGCTGTTATGTGAATGCAAGCTGTTTGTCTAATGCTGCATTCTCAAAGCATCACTGGAGAGGCACCTGGGTGGCTTAGTTGGTTGGGCGTCTGACTTCAGCTCAGGTCATGATCTTACAGTTCGTGAGTTCGAGCCCTGCATCGGGCTCTGTGCTGACAGCTAGGAGCCTGGAGCCTGCTTTGGATTCTGTGTGTGTGTCTCTCTCTCTCTCTCTCTCTCTCTCTCTCTCCCCCTCTCCCCCTCCCCCACCCCCACTCATGCTCTGTCTCTCAAAGATGCATAAATGTTAAAAAAAAAATTATAAAAAAAAAATAAAGCGTCCCTGCAAACTAGGCAGAAATGCAGATTCTCAGCCCCACCCAGACCTACCAAGTGGAAATTCTGGGAGTGAGGCCCGGCCGCTGGGCTTTTAAGAGAACCCCTCTGATGGGTGTTGAGTCAGGAAGGGTTGACATCTTGATGAGTTTAGAAGTACCTGTGGTGGTGACACTGATGTGAGTGAGGTGTGTTCACATCTGTGGGAATGATCCTGGTGTGGCTGTTTGTGGGAAAAGGCTAGGAGCGTGGGAACCCTGCTTGCGAAGATCTGCTTCGCCTATTGTTAACGTCGCACCCATTGCCTTATCATAATGCGTTTTCTGGAGCATCTGAACCAGACAGCATACTTCTTCAGATGATGCAGCAGCAAGGGTCCTGCTGTGTGTTGTTTTCCCTGATCAGTGATGAGTCTCCTGAGAGCCCAGGGACCTTCCCAGAGGTGCAGTGCAGGTGTGAGATCACAGGAGCCCGTGAGGTTCAGGCAGACTGCCAGCTCTTTCCCAGAGGACCTACCTTGCAAGAAGGTCTGGAGGGGCTTCAAGAAGGAAGAGGCACCTTTTAAATGTTGCCTGCCTGCCCCCAGGTGATTTGAGGAGAAAAAGAATTTCATTCAGTTTCCTCATTTTGTTTGAGTTTGCAGATTCAGAAGTGAGGATGTTTCCATTTAAAATTTTTTTTTTTTTAACATTTATTTATTTTTGAGACAGAGAGAGACAGAGTATGAACAGGGGAGGGGCAGAGAGAGAGAGGGAGACACAGAATCTGAAATGGGCTCCAGGCTCTGAGCTGTCAGCACAGAGCCCGACGCGGGGCTCGAACCCACAGACCGTGAGATCATGACCTGAGCCGAAGTCGGACGCTTAACCGACTGAGCCACCCAGGTGCCCCGAGGATGTTTCCATTTAAAAGAAATAGGGTTTTTCATTTGTTTTACTACATATGGACTCATAAAAAGTGCTATAATTCTTTAAGGACAGAATACAAGTGTGGTGTCAGGAAGCATCCGGGCCCCTAGGTAGATCTGCAGTCGGCCCTGCATGATGAAGGGATGTAATAAAATATGTAATTGGTATTAGGGAAAACATCCTGAAGGAGAGGAAGTTGGAAGTTCAACAGACCCACCCCTCCGGGGATTAGAAGGGAATTAGAAGGGACACCAATCTGTCAGGTTGAAGACCAGCCAGGGGTTGGAGATGTAAATGTGATCAGGAAAACTAAGATAAGGAAACAGTTCCTTGTGTTTGCATGTGGTGCTGTAACCTGAGACAGGTGAGGCATAGCTGCTATTTCCCCTTTACAGCCACGTCAAATGACGGTGGTGCTGGTGGTCATGACCTTTGAATGGTTATTCGTGTATTCATTCACTAACTCTTTATTGAGCATGTACTGTGTGCTGGGCCCTGTTGTATACAGTAGTTGACAAAGCAGACAAAACTCTGCCTTCGTGGAGCTGACCTCCTAGTGGGGAAGGCAGATAATAATGTAATAATAGGGATAAATCAGTAAATGATGTGCCATGTTCCATGTTTTCTTCAGAAGTCCTGAGGACACGGAAACAGAGGGGAGCTGGTTTAAATTGTAAACAGGGTGGCTACGTGGGTTTGAAGAGAAGGGTGGTGTGACCCGGGTGACCCTGGCTGCTGTGTTGAGGATAGACTGAATTATGAGTCGGGCACGGAATTAGGTCTGTATACAAGCTCGTGGGGCACCTTTACGGTGACCGCAGGGCAGATGTGAGGCTCAGAGGTGGCAGTGAATGTGCTTACGGTCACAGAGCTGGTAAGTGCCAACAACCCTCCATTGTGGAGGAGCCCAAACATGTGAAGGAGGTGTGTGGTTGACACATGTCTTTGGGACAGCAGTGCATTGAGATTTGGATGAAGGAAGGATCAGCTAAGTGTCTGCACAGAGCAGAACGAATGTGAAAGTCTTGCTGTGTGGATAGGGAGGTCTGAAAAGTTTCTTGGGAGCCAAGGAATTATCAGCGCCACAAAGTTAGAATGCATACAACATTGCATTCATTGCATTGCATGCAAACAGGGGAGTTTCCTTTATTCAGTGAGAGGTCTTTACTGTTGAGAGGCTGTGTGTGTATGGTGGTGAAGAGAACAGACTGTGGAATGAACGATGTGAATTCAGATCCCAGCTCCACCATTTAATAGCTGTGTGACTGCAGGTAAGTTATCTGACTTCTCTTTGCCTTGGTTCTGTAATCTGCAAAATGGGAATAATATATGAACCTAAACATGTTTTTACCATATGGTCCTGTGGTCGTGGTCCTTGGTGTTTGCTCACAGGAGCTGAAAAACCCACTCCCGCACAAACATCTGCACACAGATGTGTACACAGCTGTATTCATAATTGCCAAGCCTTGGTAGCAAGTAGAATATCCTTCAGCAGGCGGCTGGATAAGCAGACCGTGGTCCGTCCAGATAATAGAATGTTACTCAGCACTAAGAGGAAATGGACTGCTGGCCACAGAACATGTGGAGAAGCCTTAAATGTGTGTCACTAAGTGAAAGAAGCCAATCTGAAAAGGTCACATACTGTATGATTCAATTACATGACATTCTGGAAAAGGTAAATCTGTGGGCACGGTGAACAGATCAGGAGTTGCTGGGGTGGGGGTAGGGGTGACTGAATGGGGCATGGAGGATTTTCAGGGCAGTGAAGATTCTCTGTGTGATCCCATAATGACAGATACATGTCCTTATACATTTGCCCAAATCCGTAGAATGTCCACCACCTGGAGTGGTCCCTTAGGCAAGCCGTACATCTGGGTGACGATGACGTGTCCGTGTGGGCTCATCAGTTGTACCGAAGGTGCTATCTGCTGGGGGTGTCGACAGTGGAGGCCGTGCACGTGCGGGTGGGACAGGCGTGTGCAGGGATTCTCTGTGTCTTCCATGTAGTTTTGCTGTGAACCTAAAATTGCCCTAATAATAAACTGTGTTTCTGATTGGAGTAATGGTAGTACTTCCCGAATGGTGTAGTGGTGAGGGCTCCGAGTTGCAACAAACAAGGCACTTGGAACAGTGCCTGGCTGGAGTCAGCCTACGTGTTTATTATTACTAACAGATTATTCACAAGCATGAAAGTGTTTATGTAGCTGTCCTGTGTTCACTCATATACTTGGAAATGTCTATTTTTGCCCACACAGACTTAAATTTCCAGCCTCAAATTCTTCTACCATGATTGCTGTGTAGAAGGTAATCCGTTGACATGTTTCTTTAATGTGGGCAGAGGGCCTCTTACGTCAGGAGGAGCTGGACGGAGTGTGGGCGGATAACGTGTTCCGTTCCTCAGACATCCTGAGGGTGGGCCGCAGACTTGCACTTCCCACGGGCGCCCGAGAGGACTCCGAGCCCCAGAGCAGGTGGGAAGGGTGACGCCACACCCCTGACCTCCCAACTTCTCAGGGCTGTCCCCGTCAGCTCTCCCAGAAGTACACACGCAGGCTTTTTGTGCGGAAGGCGGAATGGAAGGCAGTGACCTCAGAACCCCTCAGGCTGTCACAGAGCCTGGCTCTTGGGCCAAGTGACTTTTTTATGAAGTAGAACATTCTTTATGTCAAACTCTTACTCGGTGACGACTCTTCCTAACAGTATGAGTAATCGTCCATTGCTGTTCTGAGTTTTAAGTATTAGGTACTAATTAGTGAGCCTGTGATTAATTCTGAATTTTCAGTCATTTCGAGGGACTTCTTGAGATGAAAGCAAATTGCAGGATAGAGTGAGCAAAATATCTGTTATTAGCAGCAGGAAATGAAATTAAATAAGAGGACTGTGCAGTGAAATGACAGGATTACTCTTCAAACCCTCTTTCTCCTGACTCTACAACCAGGCACACAAAATCAGTCCAGTTGTGGATGAAGCTAATGGTTCATAAATCTTCTTCAGGTCGGCCATTACCAACTGCTGGCAGGACTGTTCTACACGTCATGAAGGCAATGCTTTACAGATTCTTATAAAATATTACGATACTGGTTTGCAAATTAAAACAACAGTAATATATCGGATACCTATATGCCAGACATTGTGTTAGAAACACACACACACACACACACACACACACACACACAGTTGTTCTTTATCCTCACAATAAGCTAGGAAAGTAGTCTAATAATAATCCCCATTTTACAGGGGAGAAAATTGAGGCTGAAAATGGTTCCTGTGGCCAGCAATGAACAGAGTCAAGGTTTTTTGTTTGTTTGTTTTAAATATGAAATTTATTGTCAAATTGGTTTCCATACACCCGGTGTTCATCCCAACAGGTGCCTTCCTCAATGCCCATGACCCACTTTCCACTCCCTCCCACCCAAGAGTCAAGGTTTAAACACAGAACTTGTGACTGCACAGGATGGTCCAGCCTACTTGAGCTGTATGTAATTGGTCAGCAGTTCCTCTAGTTGGACTGGACATCAGTGTTTTCACACAGAGTTAATCCACAGTGGACACTCCTGCAGAGTCCCCTAGCCAGGGCCAAGGGGGGTTCTGCTTCCAGCCATGATGAAATTGCAGAGAGCAGGGTTACCTTCTGCCTTAAACAACTAGAAAACCAGATGAAATATACAAAAATGGGTTTGGGACAGTGGAAAGCAGGCAGCTCGGGACCATGATCTCTGAGAGACAAGAAGAAGACGTGTGTGAGCCCAGGATTGGACTCCCGGGAGGCAGTTCCCAGGCTGCCTTGTGGGACGGGGACAGACACAAAGCTACCTTGGATATTCACTGAGAGCTGAGGTGGCTGGAATTTGCGGTGAAGGGCCCTGGCGGGAAGGAAGTGGCACGGAGAGGGCCATGGACGTGTGCAGAGGGCCTGCTGGGCTCCGCTGACCTGTGTTTGACTGAATACTGACCATGCGAGCTACCCAAGGCCAGGGGTGGACACAGGAGTGGACAGAACACCTTCTGGGGCTCTCAGACAGCTGGAAGGAGTTCACATTCCCACCAGCCAGACAAGAAGGGCCTCACGATACTCAGAGCAGCAGGTGGAGGCCTGGAAAGGTGTCGGCTTAGTGATGGGACTAAATTAGCCTAAAGCGAAGGCTGCTGTAGAGCTGCCTCCTGATTCCATAGAATTCATCTAATGAGATGAGGACAAGAGGTTAGGAGCTGAGACCCGTTGGATAAGCAGTGGGGATTCCCTGGAGGAAGCTGGAAGGTGAGGCGGGATAGAAGAAGGTCTGGTGTCCAGGCAAAGAGGGAGGTCGCTGGATTTGTGGAGCCGGGGGCCCCCAGACTTTGTGGATAAAGGTAGTGATGGGCAACTGCATGCATGGAAAGGGGCCTGCGTGGATGCCCTTCATTTTCTCCTTTAACTCTCAGTCTCAGAAAGGGCTTGAAATATACTCTTTCCCAAACTGATGTTGATTATATATCTCAGATCGCTGAAAATTTATAATTTAACACTAAGTATGTATAGTAACTCTCAGGTAATTAGACCAATAAAACACTCCATTTGTTGCACCATTTTTCCTTGGTTAGAAGGATTACTTTAATAAAAGGCATGTATTCATGTTGTTGGCAAAAGCACAGTATTTAAGGACTGCCTGGGTGGCTCAGTTGGTTAAGGGCCTGACTCTGGATTTCAGCTCAGGTCATGATCTCACAGTTGGTGGGATCAAGCCCCACATCGGGCTCTATGTTGACAGCATGGAGACTGCTTGGGATTTTTTCTCTCTCCCCCACTCTCTGCCCTTATCCTGCTCACGCTGTCTCTTTCTCTCTAAATAAATAAATAAATAAATAAATAAATAAATAAATAACACAGTGTTTAAGCTATATAAATGTAAGTGATTTACAAAGAGTTTTATTTTACTGTTCTTTTTTATTTATATTCTAGTTAGTTAGCATACAGCGTGATAATTTGTTTCAAGAGTAGAATTCAGTGATTCAACACTTACATATAATACCCAGTGCTAATCCCAACAAGTGCCCTCCTTAGTACTCATCGCCCATCCCCCACCCACCTCCCTCCATGAACCCTCAGCTTGTTCTCTATTGTTAAAAGTGTCTTGTGGTTTGTTTCCCTCTCTTCTCTTTTTCTCCCCCTCCCATATGTTCATCTCTTTTATTTCTCAAGTTCCACATATGAGTGAAGTCATGATATTTCTTTCTCTGATTGACTTATTTCACTTAGCATAATATACTCTAGCTCCATCCACGTTGTTGCAAATGGCAAGGTTTCATTCTTTTTGATTACCAAGTAATACTTCATTGCATATATGTATACCACATCTTCTTTATCCATTCTTCAGTCTGTGGACATTTGGGCTATTTCCGTAGTTGGGCTGTTGTTGATAGCAATGCTTAAGCATTGGAGTTCACATGCCCCTTTGAATTTGTATTTTTGTATCCCTTGGGTAAATACCTAATAGTGCAATTGCTGGGTCATAGGGTAGTTCTATTTTTAGTTTCTTGAGGAACCTCTATACTGTTCTCCAGAGCAGCTGCACCAGTTTGCATTCCCACCAGCAGTGCAAGAGTGGCCCCCTTCCTTTGCATCCTCCCCAACACCTGTTGTTTCTTGTGTTGCTAATTTTAGCCATTCTGACTGCTGTGAGGTTGTATCTCATTGTGGTTTTGATTTGCATTTACCTGATGGTGAGTGATGGTGAGCATCTTTTCATGTGTCTGTTAGACACCTGGATATCTTCTTTGGAAAAGCTTATGTCTTCTGCCCATTTTTAAATTGGATTATTTGGTTTTGGGTGTTAAGTTTGGTAAGTTCTTTATAGATTTTGGATACTAACACTTTATCTGATATGTCATTTGCAAATATCTTCTCCCATTCCATAGCCTGCCTTTTAGTTTTGTTGATTATTTCCTTCACTGTGCAGAAGCTTTTTATCTTGATGAGGTCCCAATAATTCATGTCTGCTTTTGTTTCCCTTGCCTTCGGCGATGTGCCTAGTAAGAAGTTGCTATGGCCTAAGTCAGAGAGGTTGCTGCCTTTGTTCTCTAGGGTTTTGATAGTTTCCTGTCTGAGATTAGTTCTTTCATCCATTTTGAATTTATTTTTGTGTATGGTGTAAGCAAGTGGTCCAGTTTCATTCTTCTGCATGTCGCTGCTCAGTTTTCCCATCACCATTTGCTAAAGAGACTCCCTTTTTCCCACTGGACATTCTTTCCTGCTTTGTTGAAGACGAGTTGACCATATAGTTCTGAGTCCATTTCTGGGTTTTCTGTTCTGTTCCATTGATCTATGTGTCCGTTTTTGTGCCAGTACCATACTGTCTTGATGAGTACAGCTTTGTAATATAACTTCAAATCGGGCATTGTGATGTCTCCAGTTTTGTTTTTCTTTTTCAGGATTGCTTTGGCTATTCGGGGTCTTTTGTCATTCCATACAGATTTTAGGATTGTTTATTCTAGCTCTGTGAAAAATGCTGGTAGTATTTTGGTAGGGATTGCACTGAATGTGTCACTTGCTTTGGGTGTTATTGACATTTTAACAAGGTGACTTTTATAAAGTCACGTTAGGATACATATGATATTCTTTGAAGATGGGCCATCTTTAATTTTGTCGTTTAACTATTATGCTTTAGCAATACTGTCATGCTGCAATAGGGACAGCATTTATCACTCCAAAATGGGAGATATTAAATTAGGATTTACATGTTGTATTGTAGAAGGTTTTCTTATTGTGGCAGAAAAGTTGAAGTCATAGGAAAAATCTTACAGGTTGGACTATATAAAACAGGACTGCTAGGCAAAACACACCATAAACATATGTAAGACATGATAAACTGTAGGAAAAAAAAGTGGTATTTTAATTAAGTTTTTAATTTTAATTCCAAGTAGTTGACATTCAGCGTTATATTTGTTTCAGGTATTCAAAAATAGTGACTCAGCACTTCCATGCATGGCCCTGTGCTCATTGCAACAAGTGTACTCCTTCACCTGCATCTCCCATCTCCTCCATCCCTTCGCCCACCTCCCCGCCAGTAACCAGCAGTGTATTCTCTTTAGTTAAGAGTCTGTCTCTTGGCTTGTGTCTCTCCTTTTTAATGTTTATTCTTTGTTTTGTTTCCTGAATTCCACATGTGAATGAAATCATCTGGTATTTGTCTTTCTCTGACTGATTTCACTTAGCATGATACTCTCTAGCTCCATCCACGTCATTGCAAATGATAAGATTTCAGTCCTTTGTATGGCTGAGTAATATTCCATGGTGCCTGTACCACATCCTCTTTATCCCTTCATCTATCAATGGACACTGGATTCCTTCCAGAGTTTGGCTATTTGTCAGTAGCGCTGCTATAAACATTGGAGGCATGTGCCACTTCAAATCGGTATTCTTGTATCCTTTGGGTAAATACCTAGTAGTGCAGTTACTGGATTGCGGGGTATTTCTATTTTTGAGGAACTTCCATACTGTTCTCCAGAATGGCTGCACCAGTTTGCATTCCCACCAACAGCACAGGATGGTTCCCCTTTCTCTACATCCTCACCATCACCTGTTGTTTCTTGTGTTGTAAATTTTAGCCATTCTGACAGGTATGAGGTGATATATCTTCATCATTTTGATTTTTATTTCTCTGATGATGAGTGATGTTGAGCATCTTTTCATGTGAGGACCATCTGGATGTCTTCTTTGGAAAAATGTCTGTTCATGTCTGCTGCCCATTTTTAAATTGGATTATCTGCTTTTTGGGTGTTGAGTTGTATCAGTTATTCATGTATTGGATACTAATCCTTTATCAGATATGTCTTTTTTTTTTTTTTTTAGTTTCTATATCATTTATTTCTGCTGTAATGTTTATGATTTTCTTCCTTCTACTATTTTTGGGTTTTGTTATTTTTCCAGCTCCTTTAGGTGTAAGGTTAGGTTGTTTATTTGAGATTTTTCTTCTTCTTTTTAAAAAAATTTTGTTTATTTTTATTTTTCATTTATTTATTTTTTAAATGTTTTAAATGTTTATTTATTTTTGAGACAGAGAGAGACAGAGTGTGAGCAGGGGAGGAGCAGAGAGAGAGGGAGACAGGATCCAAAGCAGGCTCCAGGCTCTGAGCTGTCAGCACAGAGCCTGACACGGGGCTTGAACCCACAAACCATGAGATCATGATCTGAGCTGAAGTCGAACACTCAACCGACTGAGCCACCCAGGCACCTCTCTTATTCATTTTTTTTTTTAGAGAGTACAGGGGAGAGGGACAGAAGGAGAAAAAGGGAGAGAATCTTAAGCAGGCTCCATGCTTCATGCTTAGCACAGAGCCTGATGTGGGACTCAGTCCCATGATCCTGGGATGATGACCTGAACCTAAATCAAGAGTTGGGCGCTCAACTGACTGAGCCACCCAGGCACCCTGAGACTTTTCTTGCTTCTTGAGGTAGGCCTGTATTGCTATAAACTTCCCTCTTAGAACCACTTTGCTGCATCCCAAAGATTTTGGACCACTGTGTTTTCATTTTCATAATTTTTTTTTCTTCTTTGATTTCTTGGTTGACACATTGGTGTGTGATTTTTTTTTTTTAATGAAGCCCTTGATATTCTTAATATAAAAAGACATCTTGTAAGTCAATAACAAAGGGACAGATGTCCCCATAAGGAGAAGAGCTAAGCCCTGAAGCAGGAAGTGTATTAATACATTCATTAAAAAAATTTTTTTTTAACATTTATTCATTTTTGAGAGAGAGAGACAGAACATGAGTGGGGGCGGGGGGCAGAGAGAGAAGGAGACACAGAATCTGAAGCAAGCTCCAGACTCTGAGCTGTCAGCACAGAGCCCGACGCGGGGCTCAAACTCATAGACTGCAAGATCATGACCTGAGCCGAAGTCAGACACTTAACTGACTGAGCCATCCAGGTGCCCTGATAAATTTATTTTTCAAATTGAGTATAATTATATTAGTTTTAGGTATATAACATAATGATTCAACATTTATATATGTTATGAAATGATCATAGTAAGTCTAGATATCATCTGTCACCATACAAAGTTATTACAATATTATTAAGGCTTTTAGGCTTTCACCATTGTGTGTGTTGTTAGCTGTCAGTTTGTCTCTGTAATATCCTTACCTTGTAGATAGCACTGTTCACTGGAATATCATGTGAGCCTTGGATTCAGTTTTAGATTTTCTAAGAGCAACATTAATAATAAGAATCAGAACACTAATTTTTTTTTTTTTTTTTTTTAATTTATTTTTGGGACAGAGAGAGACAGAGCATGAACGGGGGAGGGGCAGAGAGAGAGGGAGACACAGAATCGGAAACAGGCTCCAGGCTCCGAGCCATCAGCCCAGAGCCCGACGCGGGGCTCGAACTCACGGACCGTGAGATCGTGACCTGGCTGAAGTCGGACGCTTAACCGACTGCGCCACCCAGGCGCCCCCAGAACACTAATTTTAATAATGTATTTTATTTAACTCAGCATATCAAAAATATTTCAATGTAAAATCAGTGTAAAAAATTATTGGGGCGTCTGGGTGGCTCAGTCGGTTGAACGTCCGACTTCAGCTCAGGTCATGATCTCACAGCTCGTGAGTTCGAGCCCCACGTCAGGTTCTGTGCTGACAGCTCGGAGCCTGCAGCCTGCTTCAGATTCTGTGCCTCCCTCTCCCTCTGCCCCAACCCACTCGCATTCTGTCTCTGTCTCTGTCTCTCTCAAAAATAAATAAATATCAAAAAAATTAAAAAAAAATTACTAGTGAACTATTTTAGTCTTTTTTGTATTAGGTCTTCAAAATCGTATTTGACACTGACAGCACATCTCACGTCTACACTGTCCACATTTCCAGAGCTGGGGAAACACAGAGCTAATGACTATTAGCAGCAGAAGTCCAGCACTTTGTAGGTGATTCATAAATGCACATCCCATAAGCAAACTCTCAAAAAGTAATGTTTTTTTCTCAACAGACTACCATGCCTGCGGGAATCTTGCCTCAAAATGAAGAGCCATACTCCACTTTGGTGAATGACAGTCCATATGCTGCCAACATGAAGGGTAAGTTCTTTGACACACTTTTTGACGCTTTGTGCAGAGTAGCGTCTAATGAAACAGTATGAGTAGACATGATGGAAAAGGCTCGAGGCCTCACACTAGAATCCCAAGTGCAGTCACTGCTTATGGCTCTTGTTTATTTCTGCCTCCCTGTTTCGACCTGTTGAAACTCCTTTTCAAAATCTTGAATAAGCGGTCTTTTGAGAAGGAATGTTGAAAACAAAGTTTGCCTCCTGCATTATCCTTAGACTGAAATGACCTCTTCCTCTCATTTCTAGCCTCCTTGTGAGGCAAGCTTTCTCTTCCATCCCTCGCAAGTGTCACTTCGAAGCAGGTGCCCCTGCTCCTCCCAGTTTGTTTCTTCTTCATTCCATCCCACACATTTGATTTTTCACATGGTAGCCCTGGGAAGAAGGGTGCTGTGACGGGGACCCTTGCTGCTGTCGCAGCTACTAGGCTGGTGACTGATTTCCTGCCATGAGCCATCAGCCAGACGTCAGGTCATTTTTTTGGCAAAACCTTTGCATGGTTTTGGTCCTGCCCTGTTCACGTTAGGGCTCCTGTATCGGGAACCTTGAAGGGCTTCCCCCTGCGTCAGATGAGGTAACGTACAGAAAGTAAAGAGGCAGGAGTCTGAAGGTATTGGAGTCCCGCACTTGCTGGGAATAATGGGCTCTGTTGACTGTTCTCTCGTAGGACTCTGACCACCCCACCAGGGGGAGCCCTCTGTCATCAGGAAACCAGTGTCTCCCTCCTCTTACTTGTCAGAATTCCCCTCTTTGTAGTCCCTCCTGCATCTGTCTGCTCCTGTCTGACTCAGTAGGGACCGGCCTATTGGTAACCACTGTTTGTGGACAGCGTCTGAGAGCTAACTTACTGTTAGTTTCCCTGTTTGAGAAAGCGCTATCTAATACAAGGGCGGTAGCGGTGCCTACTTGCTGCTTCCTTTGTACGACATGTTTCTTGCCTAAAGGACGCCCCAGCTAACAACCCTGAGTCAGACCTTTTTCCCCTCTCCCTTCTGTCGAAATGTCCCCTCTTAGCTGGTGTTTCCCATCAGGGATTTTCTTGGCTTCTGAGATGGGCGAGTCTTCGTCGTACAGGAGCCAGGTGACGGCATCCCTGACCGAGTCCCGTGATGTCCCCAGACTGTGGTGACAACCAGAAAACCTGATGTGTTTTCAGATGCCCTGGGGGAGGTCGTCATACCCACGTTGTGATCCTCTAGAGAAGCTGATTTTACCTCTCCTAAAGCCATCTCTTTAATTGAAAATCTCCTCGTGTATAATATGGAGCTAATTTTTAATTAGGAAAAAGTCTGGAGAAATAAGAAACTTACTTTATATCTAACTTTTTTAGAGTGAGTCTCATCTCTAAAGGTAGTTCTACCTATTGGGTTAACATTGGGCTAGGAAGCATTTTTTTTTTTAATGTTGGCTAATGAACCATAAGGAAATTTAATTGGGTCAGTAAGTAAAGTATTTAAATTATTTTTAAAGGAAAATAGAAAGAAAACTCAACAAGAACTAGCTTTAGAATGAGACAAACCTAGATTTAAATATTCTACTTTTTGGAAAAAAAAATTTGTGGGGAAATTTCAAACATTCACAAAAGTATATAGAATACTACAAAGATCTCTGTGGAGGTACCACTGCCTGTATGGGTGCCAGTGGAGACCCCACCCCCAGGGAGGTCCCCTTCCCCAAGAGGTACCATCCCCCATCTTTAACAATTTCGGCTCACTCATTTCCTCTACTCCTTTCCCTGCTTCCATATTACTTCGTTTCATTCCTTAACCATATCACCATCACCATAACTAGAAAAATTTAACACTGGTCACCTAATATCCTCAATACCTGAACATTGTTCAGATTTCTAGCTGTCTCATAGACGTATGTATGTTTGTTTGCATCGGGATCCAACAGAATCCATATTGCATAATTGGTTGATATGTATCTTACATCTGTTTTACATGTGGATTTCTCTCTCTTTTTCCTTACAATTTATTTTTGAAGAAACCAGGTTTTTTGCCCTATGGAGTTTGCCACAATCTGTATTTTTCTGATTTTATTCCCACATTATTTCCTGTAAACTGGATTAGTGGAGGGATGTAGAGCCTAATCAAGTTTTTTTTTAATTTACAACCATGTTTCATGGATGGCACTATATTCTTCCATCAGAATGCCTGTGATGTCTAGTTGTCTCTCGTGATGTTAGTTCTTTCATTTTGCAAGAATTTCAGACTCATAGAAAAGCATTAAAAAATCCCTAAATACTGTTCACCCAGAGACTCCCTCTCAAGTTTGGTCAGCTGTGCCAGTAACATCTTTTAACAGCAAAAGGATACTTGTCATGTTTTTCCAGTTTCTTTCTGTGACCACAGTCCTGCCTTGATGTCTGTGAAACTTACAGGCCAGGTACTTTGCAGCATATTCCTCCCTGGGGGTTTGTCTGCTGTTTCATCATAACATCGTTAAGGTTTTGCGTTTCTGGCAGGAACATCACAGAAATGACTTCATTCTCTTCTCACGCATCCCATTAAGTGACCCAGAACGCCATCATGCCACATCCCTGGGGTGCTCAGTTTGGTCCCATCAGTGCAGTGGTGTCTGCGGGCTGTATCCACCGTAAGTCGTTCCTTCTCCCTTCGACTTCGTACTTGGTGGAGAGGCACTGGGAGGCTGTGGGCACCTGGTCTTCACCCAGCTCTCTCCCAGCCCCGCAGCATCCGCTGGCGTCTCTTGCCTGAATTAAGTATTGTGATGACAGATGACGGAGGGGAGGCTTCCTGACCCCATCACTGCTTCTGCATTTCTTAGCTGGCATTCTCCAGGAGCAGTTCCCCTTCCCCTTGGTTCATTCAGTTATTCTCCGTTCCGGCGTAGATCCTCATCTGTGCAGGGAGTGTACTCTTTCACTGTCCTTTGTTTTCGCACTCCGCTGTCCCCCATTGGGCCAGAAGAGCCTCTCCAGCCTGTAGCTGTGTCATCTGGACACGTCCCTGCTCCCTGCTTCCTGCTTCCTGCCTCCTGCCTCCTAGCCCAGCAAGGTCTTTGGTGTCCTCTTGTACCTTTCCTGGTCCAGCCCTGAAGTCACCCGTTTCTGCCAGGAGCTCTGGTTCCTTCCAGTGCAGAGTGGTGTTGGGAAACCCAAAATGTGTCCCCAAGCTCCCTGCAAGACAAAGCCAGGAAGTGTATAAGTGTGCATAGATATCTCCCCACTTTTATACACATAATTGTTTTTATATATTGAAAACTATGAGTTCATATTGGTACTTGCTGTTGTCTCATCCATCACTGTACCATCGTTCTAGCTTTTCCCCTTACTGAGTTTATAATTCCCTTCCCCAAGAATGAGGAAGGAACCTTGCTCTTATTTAGTGAGTCCTCCTTTTCATGACCCGTCTCCCAGCCCTGCCCTGCCATCACTTGCCTCCGCTCGCTCTTCCACACAGGGCCTGTGCCCTGCTGGCTCGAGTGCCATAGACTCTGCTACAGCTGACCCTTGAGCAGGCGGGTTTGGACCTTGACCACCAGCACAGATGAAAATCCACATATAACTTTTGACTCCTTGAAAACTTAACCACTAATAGCCTCCTGTTGACTGGGAGCCTCACCAACAACCATTGATTAACACATATCTTGTGTGTCATATATTGTATTTTTACAATAAAGTAGCTAGAGAAAAGAAGACATTATTAAGAAAATCCTAGGGAAGAGAAACTACATTTACAGTACTATACGGTATTTATCCAAAGACATCTGCTTATATGTAGACACATGGAGTTGAAACCCATGTTGTTCAAGGGTCACCTGTGGTTGCCTTCCTTGTGTGGGGCCTGACCTTTGCTAAGTAGGCCTGCTTTGTGGCTGTTTTTATCTTGATTATGTGTACACTTTTAATTAAAATAATGAGATAATTATACAGTCACATGCAGTTGTAAGTCATACACCCTTTACTCCGTTTCCATCAGTAGTAACATCTTGCGCATCCGTAGTTCAGTGTCCTGGCCAGGATGTCAACATTGTTGCACTCGAGATACAGGCTGGCACTGTCACTGCAAGGATCCCTCCAATTGCCTTTTGTAGCCGGACCCACTTCCTCCCATGAGCCTGGCCCCTGACAAGTACTCCTCTGTTCCCACTTCTATGATTTTTGTCATTTCAGGAATTGTATATAAGTGAAATCACACAGCATGTAGCCATTCGAGTCAGCTTTTTCCACTTGATGTCATTCTGTTGGTGTTGTGTCTCCACGGTGTACTTGTTCTTAATGCCAAGTGGCCTTGCCTGGTAGGGGTGCACCACAGGGTGTTTATCCATTCACTCCCCAAAGGATGGCCAGGTGGTCTCCGTTTGGGGCTCTTGTGAACACACATGAGCAGCTTTATGTGTGAGCAGGAGTTTTCCTTGCTCTGGGGTCAGGCAGGGGTCAGGAAGGAACTTCCTAGTTCACACAGTAGTTGCATGTTCAGTTTTATAGGAAACTGCCAAAGTGTTAACCAAAATAGCTGTGCCATTTTGTGTCCCCCAGCAATGGACGAGTGATCCGATTTCTCTGCTGTTTCACTGTCCCAGCAGGTGCGTGCTAGTGTCTTATTGTGGTTGCTCAGCTCACTCACTAGGTCTAGGAGGCTTTTGGAGATTCTTTGCGATTTTGTGTGCAAACAATCACATCAGCAAATAAGAGCAGTTTTATTTCTTTCCTTTGCAGTCTGTATGCCAGTATTTCTCTTCTTGCCTTACGGTAGTGGCCTAGCATGTCTGCTGAGCAGAGAGCGTTAGGAGGGCCACCGGCCTTGCCTTCCTCCTCCCTCAGGGAGAAGACCGTGTTTCACCTTGCAACATGATGCTTACAGATTCTGGCAGGTTCTCTACAACAAGTTGAACCAGTTGCCCTCTGTTGTTAACTCACTGAGATTTTTTTTTTTTTTTTTAATTTTATTTATTTTTTTTTTCAACTTTTTTTTTTATTTATTTTTGGGACAGAGAGAGACAGAGCATGAACGGGGGAGGGGCAGAGAGAGAGGGAGACACAGAATCGGAAACAGGCTCCAGGCTCCGAGCCATCAGCCCAGAGCCCGACGCGGGGCTCGAACTCACGGACCGCGAGATCGTGACCTGGCTGAAGTCGGACGCTCAACCGACTGCGCCACCCAGGCGCCCCTACTCACTGAGATTTTTTTGGTCATGAATGGCTGTTGGAATTTGTAGAATGCTTTTTCTGTGTCATTTGATAGAATTATTTTTTCTTTAGCTTATTGATATGGTAGATTTTATTGTTTTTCAATATTTAACTATCCTTACCATACCTACAATAAATCCCGTTGGTAATGGCATATAATTCTTTCTGTGCATCGCTGGATTTGGTTTGCTGCTATTTTGTTCAGGATTTTGTGCTTAAGCTCTGGAGAGACATCGGACTATTGTTCTCTTCTTTTGTACTATCGTTGTCTGCTTTGGTGAAAGAGTAATCCTAGCTTCCTAGAGGGGGTGGAAATGTTCCCTCCTCCCCTGTTTTCTGGAAGACACTGAAAACTGGTGCTCATTCTTTAGATGTTTGGTGGCATTTTCCAGTGTCTCAGCAGTAGTCTTGTGCCCCAGGAGCCTGCAGATTTTTTATCACACAGTATTTTCGAGTAATAGTTGAAATTACTTTTCTGCCTTCAAGGTGCTCAGGTGCCCAGACAGGTTAGAACAAGCACATACAATAATTTTCAAATAAGGTTTTCTCTGCTCATCCTGGAATTAGAGACCAGGGTCCCATACTGGGACGCGGGCTGCCGCCATCTTGACAGCTGCCAAGCTGGGTGGGGGTGGGGGGTGGCATGGGGCAGGGACAGGCAATCAGTCATCAGAATGGTGTGGTACTGGCATAAAGACAGACATAAACCAGCAAATAGAGTAGGGATCCCAGAAAAAAACCCCTTGCATGTGTGGTTAAATGACTTTTGCCAAGGATAACGAGTCCGTTCATTGGTGTAAAGACAGTGTTTCCATCAGTTGGTGGTGGAAAGACCGGGTGTACATGTGCAAAAGAGTGATATTGGGCCCTTACCTTATGCCTTGTGCAAAAATTAGCTCAAAATGGATAAAAATCCTAAACGTATGAGGTGAAAGTATAAAACCCTTAGAGGAAAGGCCTCGTGATGCTGGAGTTGGCAATGATTTCTTGGCTGTGACACAAGAGCACAAGCAACAAGAGAAAAAAATAGGTAAATCAGACTTCATCAGAATTTAAAACTTCTGTGCTTCAGAAGATGCTGTCAGCAGAATGAAAAGTCAGCCTACAGACGGGAGAGACTGGAAATCACAGAGCTGTCTAATCAGGGACTAACATACAGAATGCATAAAGAACTCCTGAAGCTCAGCAACCAGAAACAAACAACCTGACTCAGAAATGAACAGAGGACTTGAGTAGATGTTTCTCTGGAAAAGATACACAGATGTCTGATAAGCACATGAAAAGCCTATTTTAACTATTACGGAAATGCAGATCAGAACCACAATGAGATAGACTGCGTATCCACCCGGATGGCTGTTACCAAAGCAAATGAACTAACCAGAAGTAAGAGGTGTGGGTAAGTGAGAGACTGGAGTCCTTGCATGTTGCTGGTGTGGTAAATGGTTTTACTATGGAAAACAGTATGGCAGTGTCTCAACAAATAAAAAAAAAATAAATATATGATCCAGCAGTTCCACGTGTGGGTATATACCAAAAGAATAGAAAGCAGGGACTCGAGCGGATATTCGTCCACCCACATTCATACAGCGTTCACCATAGCCAGAAGTTGGAAACGAGCCGTGTATCCATCGGCAGGTGCACGGGGAAAACATGGTGTGGCACATACACACAGTGGAATACGATGCAGCCTTAGAAAGGAAGGAGATTCTGACACCTGCTACAGCATGGATGAACCTTGAGGACATTATGCTGAGTGAATAAGCCAGACACAGAAGGACAAATACTGTGTGATTTCTCTTATACAGGAACTGCAAGAGTCAATTCCATAGGGAGGGCGCTGGGTCGGCCGGGGGGGGGCGGGGGGTAGTTAGTGTAATGGGGACAGAGTTTTGGTTTAGGAAGATGAAGTTCTGGAGATGGTTGGTGGGGACGGTTGCACAATGTGAATGTACTTAATGCCATTGTACACTGAAAATGGACTAAGATGGTCAATTTTATGTTCTGTATATTTTACCACAGTTAGCAAAGGGAAAAAGGAAGGCACTCTCTCTTCCTCTTCTTTTCTCTTCCCTTCCGGAACAAATCCGTGTAAAAGCCACTGGCAGGGCCACGAGATGTGGCTGAGGGCAACAGCAGGATGGCGAGCGTGTGAGAAGCTAACCTGACTCAGGGAGTCAGAGCCTGCCTGGGGTTAGCAGGGCTCCTGTGTGTGGCCGGGTGGCCCCGTGTGGAGCATCAGAACACACACAGGGCCCAGGCTTCCCTGAAGGTGGTGGCAACAGCCATGAGGGGAGAAGGGTCACACAGAGGGTCCTGGTTAAGGATTACAGAAACGTAGAGGGGCCCTGTGTGTTGGATTGGAATTGATAGTACTAAGGTGAACTCAGTTTCCAGTTGATGATGCATGCACGTAGAAATAAACGTGGCTGGGGCGCCTGGGGGGCTCTGTCGGTTAAGCGTCCGACTTGGGCTCGGGTCATGATCCTGTGGTTTGTGGGTTCGAGCCCCACATCGGGCTCTGTGCTGACAACTCGGAGCCTGGAGCCTGCTTCGGATTCTGTGTCTCCCTCTCTCTCTGCTCCTTCCCCACTCACGCTCGGTCTCTCTGTCAAAAATGAATAAACACTAAAATTTTAGAAATAGTGTGGCTGCAAACATGTGGAATGTGTGCATGCGTGTACATATTTTTTTTTAAGTTTATTTCAGAGAGAGAGAATGATCAGGGGAGGGGCAGGTAGAGAGAGAGAGAGAGAGAATCCCAAGCAGGCTCCACACTATCAGCACAGAGCCCAACCTGGGGCTCAAACTCACAAACTGTGAGATCATGACCTGAGCCAAAAATCAAGAGTCAGACACTTAACTGACAGAGCCCCCCAGGCGTCCCACGTGTTCGTATCGTTTAGCTCTGTGTGCTGAGCAGGCCCGCTGGCGGCAGCATGCCCATAGCCACGAGCACACCCAGCACCCAGACTTGGTTCCTAAATGCTGTTCTTCACCCATTAACCCCCCAGGCTCCGTGGCTCTAATCGTGAGGAAACAGACACATTCTGCAAGCTAAGCGCCTGTACTCCGCAGAAATGAGGGGCGTCAGAGTCCGGCAAAGACTTTGGAGCTCGCTCTAGAGAGTGAGAGACAGGACAGCGGGTACAGCATGTGGTTCTGATGCTGTGGCGTGTTTGCCGTGAGCAGCACTGAGGTCACCAGGGAAGCTCCAGTGAGGTCTGAGGGATAGCGGCGACTGGTCACGTATCAGTCGTCGTCTGATCTGGGGGAATCTAGAGGTTGTCTTTGTCGAAACATAACGCTAAATTATTTGGCGTATTGGGCGGCGTGTATGCAGCGTATTCTCCGACGGTTCAAGAAAAAATATTCTTTGTATTGTCTTTTTATTTAAGTTTGAGATTGCTTCAAAATAAAAGATAAAGTCTTTTCCAAAAAAGTTTTTAAATTGAAACTAAATTGCCCGACTGTGTGGCATGCTGCTGAGCAGTCCGAGACAAAACTCACGAAGAGGCCATCGGAGACCTTTGCTGGAACAACTTTCCATGGATGGTGGACGCCAGAGGGATACGGGTGGAAACTGAGACACGCAGCGGCAACCACAGTCCACTTTTCAGAGTGTTGGCTGTGAAGGGGGACGAAAGGGCCTTGGAAGCGGGGGGCTGTGGGGAAGGGTCTGGACACAGTGACATGTGCTTGGAAAATCGGGAAGGCGTGGGGCGCCTGGGTGGCGCAGTCGGTTAAGCGTCCGACTTCAGCCAGGTCACGATCTCGCGGTGCGTGAGTTCGAGCCCCGCGTCAGGCTCTGGGCTGACGGCTCGGAGCCTGGAGCCTGCTTCCGATTCTGTGTCTCCCTCTCTCTCTGCCCCTCCCCCGTTCATGCTCTGTCTCTCTCTGTCCCAAAAATAAATAAAAAACGTTGGAAAAAAAAAAAAAGAAAATCGGGAAGGCGCAGCCCAGGTAGGGCAAGTTTTGGAGAAGTTCTGTCTTCAGATATTTGAACATATTTGAACTCTTGCAGAGTCAAAGTCAAAGAGATGCTTCGTGTTAACTTTTAGAGGAGAGAAGCAGAGCCGGCGGCTCTGACTGGACGTCGGAAGACACGCTGACCTATCCAGCAGCTGGACGCTTGTTACTCCTGCGAGAAGCGAGCCCCCTGGGGTAAAACTTGGCAAGCAGACACGGCGCGGTCGGCGTCCTGCCCGACTCCTGGATGTGACTGCCCCGGTGATTGAGGGCCGGGGGCTGGGGCCCCGTGGATCTGCGGCTCTCACCACACTCTTGGGCCCACGGCCACGCGATGTCGTTCAAGTAGGAAGTTCCCAGCCCTTTCTGAAACCTTGGATGTGAGAGAAATGACCGGTTCTTGGGGTCCACGTCTGCTTTAACCGCCACGTGTGGGAATTGAGGAGAGCACAGTGGGGTTCTCTGTGGCTTACTGCCCTCATCACAGGGCTAGACAGTTTCACATTTGCAGTGACCAGGACATCCCGGTTCCATAAACATTATTCTGAACTGGGGAAGGTCTGATTGCCCACCTGCACACAGGCCATTGGCCGGGAGGGTGTTACGACGCAGAGACGGGCACCTGGCACCCCCATTCTTCATGCCTTGAGGGGCCGTTTGTGCGTTGGTGATGACAGCAGCTTGGGGCACAGAGGGTTGGTCGTGGGGATGATCCTTTATTGTTTTCCTACTTCTTGGAGCCTGGTTTCTTTTTAGACACAGCGTATTTGGAAGTGAGGAGAAGGTAAGAATAGTAGCAAGGTAGGGTCCCCATGAGTTTATATTTAGGGAATGTAGAAAACTGACATTTTTTTATTATGTATTTAGACAAATATGTTGGCAGAGCAGTGAAAACAAATGAGTTATTAGCAGGTGAGTGGGAAGGCCCTTGTGGCAAATAAATTAGAACTGTGGGCCAACAAGGAGCTTATGATAATGGTGTTTTCTCTGTGGCCACCAGGAAAAAACGCTCTTTACCTTTTAAGTGTCTGCTGACAGCATGGCCCTTCACAAATTACTCTGACTTTAAAAAATTCTGTTTTATATATAACGTAAAATAGGAATTGAAAGTCTTTTTGCTTCTGTTTATCTAAAGAGAAGCCTTCTATTTTTTTTTTCCTATTGGGGATTTAAATACTAAAATGTTATTTCTAAGTGTCTGAATAGGGGCGCCTGGGTGGCGCAGTCGGTTAAGCGTCCGACTTCAGCCAGGTCACGATCTCGCGGTCCGTGAGTTCGAGCCCCGCGTCAGGCTCTGGGCTGATGTCTTGGAGCCTGGAGCCTGTTTCCGATTCTGTGTCTCCCTCTCTCTCTGCCCCTCCCCCGTTCATGCTCTGTCTCTCTCTGTCCCAAAAATAAATAAAAAACGTTGGAAAAAAAAAAATTAAAAAAAAAAAAAAAAGTGTCTGAATAGTTCATCATTAGCCATCTATAATTCATCCCAATTATAAGTTATAATAATTTAATAGAAATAAATTCATAAATATAAATTAAAAATTTTAGTGGATTTTTAGGTTGTACAAATATGCCTTCTTAATGAACACAAAAGAAGAGATCAGTTTGGTACAAGTATAATATCTTCTCTTCCAAGACTTTGAAAACAGTTTCTTTTGAATTGTTGCATGATTGATTTCCAGTGACTTTCTGTGAACAAAAACGTGGTTTTCGCAGGCCACAAATTAAGGAGATGTGAGATTTCTGAGGTCAGGGAGGCGGAACCAAAGCATCTCTGAGATGGCTTTCCCCGATCCTATTTTAATGCCGTGTTTCTCTCTGACCTGAGAAAAAATTGTGTTTTTTCAATTGTTGAAGTTTTTCAAAATATTTCCCCTTCCAGTGTCTTCACACGTGGTTGTTGAAACGGGTGAAGACTCAACCAAATGGAAGTCTGAGCTTCAGTGGTGAAACCTGCTCACCAGCCAGCCACCTCACCCCTGGGGGTTTGCTGAAGGAGAAACGTGGAAATCAAAAGGTCCTGGGCCTGAAGTGTTTCTGTCTTGTTTGTAAATAAAGTCGGGGGTGGTGGCCTGAATGTCTGGCAGTGAAGACAGGAGTGGGTCAGTGGCGATGCACCTGTGTGTGCATCCCTGAGTGCGCGCCTGGGCGGGTGTGTAGAAGGGCAGGAAACGGCTTGTGGTGTGCTTCCAGACTCCCCCAAGGCCCCGTGCAGACAGCGGGAGGGGGGCTGTGAGGTCTCAGGGGACAGGCGGGAGAGGGGTCGTGCGGTCTCAGTGGATGGGTGGGAGGGGGCTGTGTGGTCTCAGGCAGGACTGAGGCATGCTCCCTACCAGAAAGCCGTTTGGCACAGGCAAAACCAAGTTTTCAAACGTGGATTTAGTCGTGATTTGGGCATTTTGCCAGCGGGTGGTTTTGGAGGCTGAGCCTGCCAGGCAGTGGTGCTGTGCTAAGGGAGTGGGGGTGTCCAGGCGGGCCCCTGGGTGGACCCCAGCACCTCAGGTGTCCTGGGTGAGCCTGAGGACGCGCTCAGAGGAGGGCCTGCACTCAGGGTGCCCGGGCGTCCGCTCGGTGCTGACTCGTTCAGGTGAGGTCGGCCCACTTCTGTGGATTTCACAGCAGAGATGGTTCTTGAGAGAACACGTGAGCCGTCCCTTCCTTCCTCAGCTTCGTCCAGACAAGTACTGCCCTCAGCAAAGCCATTTTCGTTTTTGGAAGTGCTGAGAGCAACGTCGCTTGCACCCTCGTCTGGGGATGTCCTTAGTGCCGTAGATGTGAGGTGTCCCCTACTCCCCTACTTGAGGCTAGAGACTTCCCAGCTGCTGCTCATGTAGCTGGCCTGCTGGGTCTCCCCACCCCCAGCTGCAGGAACCTGAACCCCGGCTCCCGCCTGTCCGCTCCTGTCCACTCACACCGCTGCTGTCCCAGTAGGCCCCTGGTTCTCAGCTCCCCACCCCGTGAACCACCGCCTGGAGGCTGGCTCAGACCCCCAGCCCCGAAGAGCAGAGGCTGTCCACCCGGCCGAGTTAGAAGCCCTCAGACTCCAGCTCCCCCCTGGTGCAGCCCCTTGTCCTCTGAGCTCTCCTGTGCTCTGTGGAACTGTGCTTTCTGGTCACTCACAGTAAGACGCTCTGGGGGCCTCAGTGGCTCAGTTGGTTGAGCACCTGACTCTTGATCTCAGCTTGGGCCTTGATCTTGGGGTCGTGAGTTCAGACCCTGCGTCAGGCTCTGCGCTGGTTGTGAAGCCTACTTAAAAAAAAAATTTCTTTCCCATCACTGTATATGAAATGACAAGGTCCTGGCACTATACGCAGAGTAGGAATTTGGGTGCCAGCTTCAGCTTTTCTGTCTCTCTTATTGGACAAAGTCTGTTGGGTTGGGGAGTTAGGCGTGCACTGTAGAAGGAGCTTTCTGACAGCATGACTGATCATAGAAATAGAACAAACATATAAGAGCTCGTTTCTCTGTGCACGCGGCTGAAACACCACCTGGAGAGACAGAGAGACGCAGAGAGACGGGGCAGGCGCAGCCCACATTCCCGAGGGAGGAGGCGGACTTCAGTGCTGGATTGTCTGTTCTCAGCTTGAAGCCTCCTCCTCACCCAGCTCCTGACAAGAATGTGGTACTTAGTGAATTCTTGCTGCACGCCTCCACCAGGACATTCCTGAAGCATTGTCCTCCCCCCCCCCCCGCCCCCCCCCGCAGTCAGTGACAAAAGGCACAGAATTGCATCTGAGTTTCTGAGAGGCCTGGCTGTTGTCTCAGCCCGATAAAGGCATGACCAGGGATTGCGTTGTCACGTCCTGAAAATAAAAATACGAAAGTAAAGGTCTTCTGATTAAGACATCAGCGCTACACACGTCTTTATTTGTTCTGTCCCGGTATTTTTTGAAAAGTTCTATCGAGAAAATTACAGGGGGCTTTGGTTTTGAAGAACTGAATGGTGTTTTCATAACGTCACGAGCCGTACTGCGAATCCTTCATTATGGTTCACTTCTCTGCCTGTGCACAGAGGGGTGGAAACGGAAGGGTTTTCAGAACGTTCAGAGAATAGATACGAGAAGAACAGCAGAATTTAAACCTTTTAAAGTGTGTATAAAAGGCAGTGTTTGTGTCATAAACACATTTTTCTTAATTCATCACAATGTGCTGTTAGATGTAATTCTTTGATCTGTCAGGACTTCCAGCTGAGTCTGAGAGAAAAGAGACTCGTTACAACTTAAGTATATAATCTACTGAAAATACACGTTCCTCTTCCCCCTGCTCCAACAATCCCTCCAAACTGCAGTCCATTCATGTGGGATTTCGAGGATGCAGCTCTGAGTGGGAATCAGTAGTTTCTTTGTTCGTCACCGTGGCAACAAGCCCGCCTATCCTGAGCGGCTGGTGGATCTCGCAGGCTGATCGCAGGCTGGTGCTCTGGGCTCAGTGAGTGAGTTGGTGGCGGAGCAGGCTGGCGCTGCCATCCCCGGCCATGCAGGACCTGCCCCGGCGGGGCTCTGCCCTGCCCTTCCTCAGCGCCTTCCTGCAGGGCCGCCGGCACTCGGCCTCGGACCCTGTCCTGCAGCTGCAGCAGGGCCGCCGGGGCTCCGCCGCCCAGACGCTGTCCTCGTCCTCTCTGCAGGTGATGGTGGCCGTGGCCTCCGTCCGCCGCGCCGACAGGGACTCAGCGTGCCTCCAGAGAAAAAGTAAAGCTCTTTTCCTTCTTTCAGATTGCCACAGCTTTGAGTATGAACTGAGACTGCAGGTGGCATGCTGTGTTGAGACCGTCTAGGTTTTGACAGTTAATTCTGCGTTCTGCTTTTTACCGTCTGTTGCACTCAGGGCTTCAGTGGACATGGAATAGGAGATCAAGTGATCGGATGTTTTGTGCTTTTTCACGAAAACATACTTTTTGAAAAAACCCATGCCCTTGTAAAAGATCTGCTTTTACGGTTTCTTCTTCTTCGCCACCAGTGTGACACGTGGAGGTGATCGTGTGCGAGCGCCTCTTCTGTGTCGGGAGGTCCTGCTCTTAGAGCACAAGGCAGCGGTTTCACTGTGGCAGAATGAGGGGGTGCAGCAGGGCCGTCGTCTCCAATCCTGGAGGGCGTTCTCACGTTACTCTTCCATCTGGAGACTGGGTTTTGAATCTTCCCTTCCGTGTACATTCTAGGAAATCCAGGGCGTCCAACGCCAAAGTACACGAAGGTCGGAGAGCGGCTGCGACACGTGATTCCTGGACACGTGGCCTGCTCCGTGGCGTGTGGCGGCAGAGCTTGCAAGTACGAAAACCCGGCGCGCTGGAGCGAGCAGGAGCAAGCCATTAAGGGGGTCTACTCGTCCTGGTGAGTGGTCCTGGGCACCTGCGCAGGGCGGTGGGGCTGTGCAGCCTGCGGGCCGGCAGCTCCAGGAGCGGTGTGAAACCTCGTTTCCTCGTCGGTGAGATGGAAATAATAAAACCACCCCATAGTGTTTTTTTAAGCAAGTGAAATGACGTGTGTAAAGTATCTTAGAGAAACGGTAACCGGGGAGGTCTTACATGTCAGAAGTTACTAGAAATAATGGATTCGGCTCTAAGTTTGAGAAGTTACGAGGTGCGTGTGTGGTTTCCTGGTCTGACGCAAGTACTGTTGGCCTCCTGTTTGCTCCCATCTGCCGTGTGAAAGGGCGCGCGTGGGTGCACACGCTGCCCATCTGCCTCCGTGGGGAGCCGTGCGCCACGTTGGCTCAGGATGGCGTAAGGCACACGCCTCGTGCGTAGTATGGGATGCGGCTCGCTCAGCATTCGGTCATACCGCTTTCTGTTCTTAACAGTAAACTGTCAAGTATGCCTGTTTTGATGTAGTGATACCTCTGAAAACGTCTGGTAATCAAGCCACATCATGTCTGAAACCCACTAAGAGTTCACCGTTTAAAGAACTCTAGCAGTGAGTCATTTCTTGCAGCGGGAATCCCACTTCCAGGTCAGACGTTTGTCGACCCGCTTACCCGACTGCACCCCGCGCTCTTGCGTCCTGGGCTTGCTGGTATGCGTGTGGTGATGGAATCGGGTCGGCTGTCCCCACTGTTCCCCACAGATCGCATTCCAGCCTGAGGAGTGTTGTGAGAAAGCAAACAATGTTCCTGAGATGTGGTCGGACCCTAAATTTCTAATAATGCAGCTCAAGGCCACATGAATATTTTTGTTTCACTGTTGACTAAGCCATCTGAGTCTTTCACCTCTGATGCTTTCATGGTCCTTCTGTCCTCGCCTTGGTCTAACTACTGCTGAATTTGGGGGGTCCCCGTTAAATGTCAGGACTTGCCCTGGGGGAGAGTTGCGGTATCCTTCTGGACCCTGATCAGCTCGGCCGACGTCTCTGTTACTGCTCAGGTTCATGTGGCCCACAGCCCCCGATGGACTGCCCGGTGTTTCTCACTAGACCCCTAGGCAGGATCCGCTGTCTGTCGGGCCTCTGTCCATTCGTACATTCCATAAAAATCCATTCGTCTACAGGCCAGGCACTCTGCTAGACACTGTCACATTATAATGTCATCTTCATGAAGCGCTGGAAAAGTAGACATTGTTAATGTCCTTTTAGTGATGAGAGGATTGAGTCCGGAGCAACTAAGTAATCTACTACTTAGCTAGAAAGCAGAAAAGCCAGCATTTGAAACCAGACCCGGCTGACCCCAAAGCCCAGATGTTTCGCTAAATCACAATAAGTCGGCATTTATTCATAACCACTCGCGCCAGGATTTGTGCTAAAGACTTTACACCCACACCTTGTCAAATTGTCATGCCAACCCCACGAGGCAGGCGTTATCCCTGCCTCACACAACGGGTGACCAGGGGGCAGAATTGCCTTTGATGCCCGATGAGGTGGCTCTGTCACGTCTGCTAGAATCTCATGAGAGTCCTTGAAAACACTCTGCTGCAGTCCACAAATACTTTACGTCCTGGAATTTTTTCCAGGCTTTCAGGGTCTCTTAGAGCCCTAATTGTGATGCAAAATTGAAGCCAGAGCTGTATAAGAAAATTGTTCTACAACTGTTGAAATCGTAGAAAAAACAGGGACTTGATAACTCGTTCTCTCAGTACTTAGAGCTAGAACGTTCCAGGTTTTGTGTATCTCACCAGCCCCATCCTCCCACCTCAGGGTCACTGACAACATCTTGGCCATGGCTCGCCCGTCCACTGAGCTCCTCGAGAAGTACTGCATCATCGAGCAGTTCCAAAGGTAAATGCTGCACGCTGACACACTTCGATAAGCCAGCTCGCGTCTTCTTGTCTGTCACTTTTGACTTCAAATGGTCAAAGAGTAGGCAGTGAAGGGCTTCTTTTCAACTAGGAAGTTAAGGTTTTGAAAGTTATTAGTAATGTTTATTAATGCCAAAAGATGGTTGATTTTTTTAAAACTCTAGCTCTCAATATGGTAACTTCTTTCTTTTCTCCGGTAAGCCATGGCATAAAAACAATCATCAACCTGCAGCGCCCTGGGGAGCATGCCAGCTGCGGGAACCCCCTGGAACAAGAAAGTGGCTTCACGTACCTTCCTGAAGCTTTCATGGAGGCCGGCAGTAAGTCCCCCACTTCCCCTCCGTGAGTTACCAAGGACAGCACCCAGGCTTTCACCCACTCCGCTCTTGGGTCAGAGGGTGATGGAATGAACGAACGCTTACTGTAGGCTCCCAACGGGGGAGATGAGCTGACTGATTCTAGATAATGCGACCATTCTTCTCTGGCGTTGCTGTTGAAAGTACAGGATTTCTTTTGTCCCATGCGAGCAATCTTGGGAGGAGCCCTGTAGAAACAAAGCGTGCATGAATTGCCATCATAGTGTGCCAGACCTGTCCTACCCATCCGTCCCATCCCGTGGTACTGCTCTCTGTTCCGACTCAGACCACACGGCTTACTCATGGCAGCGGGACTGGAACACAGCACTCACTCATGCTGTTACTGAAGCCCAACTCTGCCCCCGGGTGGTACTCAGGGGTTCTTTACTGGGCAGTCCCAGGAGCCCAAGTCCGGGAGCCTAGGGATGGGGTCACTCAACACGTGCCATTCTCACCAGGCTGGAAAGCACCAGCCCAGGCCACTTTGGGGACTTGTTTCTAAGAAGCGTGTGCCTCGCTTTTTTGTCTCCACTAGGTGGAAAATCTGTATGCACCCAGCTTGTGCCACTTGCCAGTCCTTTAAATGCATTTCCACTCTTGAACAAGATGGCGTGCTGTCCTTCTGTGGCTGAGTAATTTGGGTGAAGGTCGTGGCCTTTATTAATCTGCAGTCCTGTTTCTCCTTAATTGTTTCTGGCTGAGTTTTAGCAGGAAATGTCTTGAGTAATAGAGAATGTGCTTTGTAAGAAATGCAAACAGTGAATTTACCGGAAATATAAAGAACCTATTATTTTAACCTCCGCATGCGGTGCAGCCAGCCTGCCTCACAGCTGTGCGCTTTTCACGAATCCACACGCTTCCTTCACACGGCTGCTCACGTACTGTCCTTTATGTTGATTTTTCTTCTCTGTTCTCTGTTTCATTGTCCAGTCTATTTCTACAATTTCGGATGGAAGGATTACGGTGTGGCATCGCTTACCACTGTCTTAGACATGGTGAAGGTGACGACATTTGCCTTACAGGAAGGGAAAGTAGCCATCCATTGTCATGCAGGGCTTGGTCGAACAGGTAAATTCTAGGAAGTGGACTTACTGTCTTAGAGCATATCTAAACCTGGACAGAGCGATGCTTCCTAATACGAGGAGAAAAGAGAAGTAGTCTTCAGAATCCTGTCAGAGTTTTGGATTCAAATGAAAGAAACCACTGAAAGAAATTTGAACTATGTTTGGAAAAGACAGTTTCAGTGACCAGTTATTTGTGAGAGTATTTTTGAAAGACCTAGGACTGAAAACTCATCATACTTAGTAAACAGATGGGTTTCTACGGCTCACTAAATGATCCGTCTGGTTTTTCTTCTTCAAAGGAAAAAAAAACCCCAACACTTTCATAGTTAATGTATTTTAAAAATGGCATTTTCCTTAACCAAAGTAATGAGAATAGAAAGCATTGTTTCATTTGGTGTGTTCTAGGCATTTTACACTTTTGTTTTTTTAAGTCTTTGGCAACAACGTGCACGTTGAAGGAGGTTAAGTAGTTTGCTACGCTGAGTAAGTGGCAGAGCCAGGATTTGAATTCAGGGCTGGAAGGATTTGGGTGGTGACGGGAGTCTATCTGTGCTTCAAATTCTGTGTAAAAATCAATGATTTTACTTAAAAATGCAGCAAATCTCAGTGTAGTGCTGATACTGTTACAAAAGCAGATACCGTAAGATTAGAATCTTAACTGTAGCCTGGTCCAAGCAGACACCTGAGCTATGTGCCAGCCCCCAGGTCTCCACGTGCCTGGGAGCGTTAGGAGGGCAGGGGCTCCGTCCTGCTTGCTTAACAGACTTGGCGAACCACACGCATGTCTTCTGATTTGCCTTTTATCTTGATATTAGTCAACTGTTATTGTTGGATTAATTGATCAATTATCACCAGTATGTTATTCATTTTAATTTGATACTAATTAATGCAAATGTATAATGTTTGTAATGCTAAGTTTGTTTTCTTTAATAACAAGTACTTACAGAATAAAGTTATATCTTGGTTTGGAGAAAAGTACTATTAGTATAGGCGAAAAGTCCAGAAATAGACTGAATATGAATAATAATCCCCCGGCAAAAAATACCCAGAAAGGAAAAATGCCAGGCTGGGAATGTGGCAACAACTCATGGCAAAGCTGGCAGGGGTGGGAAGGAAGTGTGCAGAGAGGGGTGATAACGGAGGGATTGTGGTCCAGCCTCTGATCCTCCTGTTCCCCAGCCCCACGGGGACCACATCAAATCCACGGTCTGCTTTCTGCTCTGAACACCCTTAAAATATCCCATCCAGTCAGTCCACACACCTTGGTGGACCTTCCCCTCACATCTCCCTCATCCCCTCTCACTTCCTTGTCCCCCTCACCACACTCCCCCTCATCCCCTCACCACACTCCCCCTCGTCCCTCATCCCCTTGCCACCTCCCCCTCGTCCCCCCATCTCTTGCCACACTCTCTTGGTCCCCCTCACTCCTGCATCCATCCCCATCACCCACACTGTCCTTCTCTGGGTAGAGAGATGACTGGATTCTCAGGGGAAGACGTGACATACAGACAGGGAATAAACACTTGTACAAGAAGTCAGTAAGTTATAGTGGCTCTTAAAATAATTCTTAATATGCTTTCCTAACACATATTCAAATTTTAAATCTTAAATAGTGATAACTAAACGATAACCTTCTTCATACCAATCTTCTCTTTACCTCTAGGCGTTTTAATAGCATGTTACTTGGTTTTCGCCACGAGAATGACTGCTGACCAAGCAATTATATTTGTTCGGGCGAAGCGACCCAATTCCATACAAACTCGAGGACAGCTCCTCTGTGTAAGGGAATTTACCCAGTTTCTCATCCCTCTCCGCAATATATTCTCTTGCTGTGACCCCAAGGCACACGCCGTTACTTTAGCACAGTATCTGATTCGCCAGCGGCATCTGCTTCACGGTTATGAGGCCCGCCTTCTGAAACACGTACCCAAAATTATCCACCTCGTTTGCAAACTGCTGCTGGATTTAGCTGAGAACAGGCCAGTGGCGACAGAAGACGTGGCAGAGGGGCCCAGCCTGTGTGCGGAAATCGAAAAGACTGTTTCTGAGGTGATCACCATGCAGCTGGACAAAGAGTTACTGAGGCAGGGCAGTGACGCCTCAGACTCCTTGCCGCCCGCTGCAGTGGCCGTGGATTTTGAGAATCAGGATGTGATTCTTTCCAGCGAACAGCAGATTGACCCTCTTTGGAAGAGGCGGAATGTTGAGTGCCTTCAGCCCCTGACGCCTCTGAAAAGGCGATTCAGCTACAGCGACTCTGACTTAAAGAGGGCTGAGTCACTTCTGGGGCAGGGGGCAGCTCCGTGGACGGGGCCTGCCGCAGCCTTGCTTGGCCATAACCCCAGACAGCAGAAGCCCATAAGCCACTGTCACACCCCCCAGTCTCCACAGCTCGATCTGAGTAAGGAAACGCTGGTCCGAAATACATTCTCTTTCTGGAATCAAGCTAAATTTGGAGGCCTGGAAGGACTCAGAGATGAGGGGTCACCGGGTTTCCATAGGGAGACTGCTGCGAAGGAAGTACAGCGGAGTAGAACCTTCTCCTCGGGGGTTTCAGGTCCCTACGACCCTGGGGATCCAGTGAGACCCAGCTTTGCAGATGTCCCTCAGGAACCAGACCGTTGTCCCCAGCAAGCGCCCCGTCTGTGTGGAGCTCCCGCCGCTCACTGCTCTGAGACTCCCCGCAGCCCCGGGGACTGTGACTTCCTCTGCAAAGTACCCTCCTCGGTTGGTCCCACAGCCCAGGAAGGCAAAGACCTGCCTGAGGTCGCTGCGCACGCTGCTTCGCAGGCTGAACTGAGTGCCGAAGCCAGGAGAGTCCTGGCGGCCAAAGCCCTGGCAGATCTCAGTGAGCTTGCAGAAGAGGAGGGAGTGAAAAGGAAGGTAGAGATGTGGCAGGTACTTATATTTCACTTAACTAATGTGTGGGAAACACTGAGGTCAGAGCCGAAACACAGTGTCTTACTAAATTTAAGTGTGACAGGAATCTGAAGACCTGTTTGTGTAACACTTAACTTTGGAACTTGAGGTTTCTCGGTGTGTGTGTGCAAGAAAGGGCTCAGCGCCTAGTACTTAGGGTGCTTGAGTGAGCAGGGTGTGGGTGCTCGTTGACGGGTCGGGCGGGGGGCTTCCTTCTGGCTGGGCCTCTGAGACCTGGCCTGGGGGCCGCTCTGAGCATCTCTAACCTGAACTCAGGTCAGGGAGCTGCACCTGGAGAACCACGGAGAGAGGTTCTTTCCCCGAGTCGTGGACCCAAGTGCTGAGTGAGGTGGGGGGGTGGGGGGTGATTCCACAGAGCAGACGGGAGCAGTCATGGAGTGCCTTTGTGCTGTCACTTTTTCTTGACCTTGGGTCTTTGGGGTCCATTTCTTGGCTTGTAAGTTGGAATGTGAAATTTTAACCCCTTTCTGTGGTGCACTTTCATTAGAAACACAGTCTTAAGTCAGCTGTACTCTTCACCCGGCATGAGCAGCTAGTGTAGACAAAAGGCAGGCCTTCCCACGTAGTTACCAGAAGCTAGTAAACCACCCAGGTGTGGAGCTGACAGGCCTGGCTCCGTGGGATCTAGACTCCTTAGCCCATAATGTCCCACAGATCATTCGCGTAGCTGCTCCTGTGTATTCTAAGTTAATAAGCAAGGCACGTGCACTTTCCAGGAGGGTCGGAACCTTCCACGTGCAGAGGTGGGAAGCTGAGGCAAGGAACCTCGCACCCGCTTACGGCCGTGTCACCGCAGAGCAAGTGCTCGTTGTCATCAGAGCCACGGGTGTTTGCCGAGTGAATACCTAACACACACAGATTTCCCACAACATGAAGTCTTTTCTTTCCACTCCAAACTGAACAAGCCTTTTGCTCAGTCTGTGGGCCCCTCCTTTACGTGGCCGTGGGCCACAGAGCTGGTGGCGGGACCCCTCGTGGGCCAGCCCTGCGCGGCTGAACTGTCATGTGAAAGCATTTCCTAGAGGTGAACACAGCCCCTTGGTTTAGATAGGCTTGCCCTCTGTTTCCTTTTCTGGATTTCATCATGGACCTTTGAGCAATAAGACCAGTTAGTTGAATTCTGTGATTTGGACCACACAGTGCTGCCTGTTCCCTCTCATCTGCTGTTAACGTCACCTGCTCTCGCAGGAACCCGTAAGGCAGGGGATACCCCACAGATTCTTTGTTAACTTAACAGTCCTCATGAGTTAAGCATCACAGACGGGGAAGTCAAGGGTCACAGGGGTCGGGTCCTGTGGCCGAACACAGCTGCGCGGGTGCAGCTCAGAGAACTGCATTCTGTCGTGTCAGAGAACGTGACAACGTGACAGCATTTTACTGGGCGAGCCTTTGGTTCGTGCCGTCCCACCCAGCCTCTGGTCACACTGCGCACCAGATCTGCCATGCACGTGATCGGTGGGGAACGGGGCCCCCACAGCCGAACTTCATGGCCTCTTTATGAGATAATGAAGAGGGACCTGGAGCCGGGGGACCCGGCAGCAGCGCAGCAGGAGCCTCACGTCTGGGGTCCAGCCAAACGCGGGGAATGCTGTGTGCCCCCTTCTCACTTCAGGCCTCTGAGCGAGGGCCCCCTCCCCTGGGCTGCACGTGTGCCCTTTGGGCCTCCAAGGACGGTGAATGAATGCATGTGGCAAGTATTATGCATATTACTGTAGCACACACGCACCGTATTGACTGAAACCTAGGTCTGAACCCCATCAGAAGTTAAAACTCTTCTTTTCCCTGCTCTCTGTGAGGTCAGCATTTAAAGCCGCCTGCAGGCGTTTGGGGTGTGGGCAAGACTTCTGGTCACACCCCCCATCAGATCTCAGAACGCGGGCTTGTCCCGTGTTCACATGGGACTCCGGAAGGGAATTGGAAAGAAGTGCATTTGCCCCGCTTGTCGCCTTCTAAGCTCTTTGCTGGAGCCGTCTTGGGGGGTTTAGTCGGAGCTCTTCTCACCCAGGGTAACGCAGATGTGCTCTCAGTCACGCTTTTTCCTCTGCCGTTCCGCTTCATTGCGGTGAGTATTTCTGCTTTGTTCCAAGCACCCTGAAAAGGAAGGCTCCCTCTCCCTCTTCCTGAACAGTTTCTGTGGTTTCAGGGTGGGGTGCAGAGCTTAGCGCTGAGGCCAACCCTCCCTCTGTGGTTGGCGGGGGGGTGGGGGCTGGTTCTTGAGCAGACCTTAAGCTAAATCGGCCCAACATGCAGGGCCCCCAGCTTCACAGACCGAAACTGAGGCTCAGAGAGACTCAGTGTCTCAGCCCAGTGTGCCACCTGCTGGTGGGGGCACTGGGAAGGTCCCCATCCACAGCCTGGAGCCCGGGACTGTCACTCGTGGACAGCCTGAGGGCCTTCAAACCTCAGTGGTGCTGCCTCTCTGTCCCTCCCTCTCCCCCTCCCCTTTCCCTTCTCACCCCTCCTCCTCCTCATTTCCCTCTCCTTCCCCTCCCCTCCCTCTCCCCTTCTCACCCCTCCCTATTCCTTTTCTCCCTCCCCATCCCCTCCCCTCCCTTTCCTCCTCACCTCTCCCTCTCCCTTTACCCCCCCCTCCTCCTCTTCCTCACCCCTCCGCTCCCACTCCCCCTTTTCTCCCTCTTCTCCTCTTCCCCCTGTCCCTCCCCTCCTCTCACTCTCCTACCTACCCCTTTCCCCTCCCCTCTGTCCCTCTTCCTTCTCTTCCTCTCTCCACTCCTCCCCCTCCTCTTCCCCTCCCCTTCTCCCTCTCCACTCCTCCCCCTCCTCTTCCCCTCCCCTTCTCCCTCTCCACTCCTCCCCCTCCTCTTCCCCTCCCCTTCTCCCTCTCCACTCCTCCCCCTCCTCTTCCCCTCCCCTTCTCCCTCTCCCCTCCCCTTCTCCCTCTCCCCTCCCCTTCTCCCTCTCCCCTCCCCTTCTCCCTCTCCCCTCCCCTTCTCCCTCTCCCCTCCCCTTCTCCCTCTCCCTCTTCTCCTCTCCCCCTCTCCTCTCCTCTCTCCCTCCCCCTCTCACCCTTCTCCCTGTCCTCTCCATCCCTCCCCTCCCCTTTCTCCCTCTCCTTCTCCCTCTCCCTCTCATTCTCCCTCTCATTCTCCCTCTCATTCTCCCTCTCATTCTCCCTCTCATTCTTCCTCTCCTTCTCCCTGTCTTTCTCTCCTTCCTCTCCCTCTTTCTCTTCCTCTTTCTTCTCTTCTTTTTAGAAAGAACTGAATTCCCGAGACGGAGCTTGGGAAAGAATATGTGGCGAAAGGGACCCTTCCATCCTGTGCAGTTTAATGTGGTCTTGGGTGGAGCAGCTGAAGGAGCCTGTGATAACCAAGGAAGACGTGGACATGTTGGCTGGCAGCCGCACAGAGGCCGCAGAAGCGTTGTTTTTGTTAGAGAAGGTAAGAGGCTGTTGGCCAGTTGATAAGTTAACCAAGGCCCACAAAGTGCGGGCTTCGTGCTCAGAACTCTCGCGGAAAAGGGAACTTGTGCCGAATCCCATATCTGGGGCTCATTTAGGTTTTTCCAAGGCGGGAAGAGATGCACACCCAGCATAACACTTAGAAGATGCAAAACCAGGGGCGCCTGGGTGGCTCAGTTGGTTAGGCGTCCGACTTCGGCTCAGGTCATGATCTCACGGTCCGTGAGTTTGAGCCCCGCGTCGGGCTCTGTGCTGACTGCTCAGAGCCTGGAGCCTGTTTCGGATTCTGTGTCTCCCTCTCTCTCTGACCCTTCCCCGTTCATGCTCTGTCTCAAAAATAAATAAATGTTAAAAAAAAAAAAAATTTAAAAAAAGAAGATGCAAAACCAAAAAGGGAAAATACCCATGATTCTAGGAACACCACTTTGAACATTTTCAAGTCCTTTCTTTCAAACATTTGCTAAGAAGCTGCAAATCCTTTCAGAAACAACTTCATATTTCATGTTTCAGACTCACACGCTCGCACGCGACCTTATAGATGAGGACGCCCCGTGTCTGGAGTCCATTTGCCAGGCTGCCCTCTGAGCAGCTGCCTGACAGAGATGAACCTGGAAGGGAGACGGAGGGAGGTCACCCCTGGGGCGTCGGCCAGGCCCTCACTGGGTCATAATTTCCGTTTTCAGCTTTGTTCGCCTCCACGGCCCAGACAGAGTGCAGCCCCATCTTATAGGGAAGAGGGGCAGCGTGTATAGAGCAGGACTCGAACTCTGATCTGGCACAAAGCTCGCGCCCATCTGTCACACGGCACCCGCCCCGGGTTCCACGGCCTTCACTGCCATCCCCGCATGCAGGGCACTTATGTTATTTCAAGTTGTTACCCCTCCACACAGCCCTGTAATGTTGAGTTCTGCTTGCGGGTCCTCTGCGTTTCAGATCAGGTCCTTACAGTAGATTTCAGAAGCCACAGCTGGGGCTCCTGTACTGGGCGCAAGTTCTTCCAGTGCTGAGGTGTCTCCTTTGCTTCTCCGAAGTGCACAGCCCCCGGGGGGTCAAGCCGGACACCCTCCGTCCTTCCCCTGAGGTTCCAGCTGGCGCACTGCTGGAGGCCACAGCACTGTCTGTCTGTCCCCCGTGCTGGTCCTCCTGTCTATCCCAGTGCTAAGTCAGCATTCGGTAGCTGCACAGAACCAGTTTTGTCCAGAAATAAGCGGATCGTCTCTGTTCGCGGCAAGGAAGACATTTGATCTGCAATGACACTTGCGTGCGTATTCACTTTTACTCTGTATAATAACTCCGCAGCTTGGATTTTACCTCCCGAAAGCTTTTCAGATGACACTAACACCCAACGGTGAATATCGGTAGAGCCCTTGGTAGGTCGTTCAGTATCAGAGGTTATGAGTACTTGGTCACAACCAGTTCCTGGCTCTGCGGTTGCTTTGAGTTTATTTCTTGAGGCATTTTTCAAACCGCTTGTTTGATTTTGATTTTGATTTTGATTTTGATTTTGATTTTGATTTCTGCAAACACAGGGCCAGCACCAGACCATTCTCTGCGTGTTGCACTGCATTGTGAACCTGCAGCCCATCCCTGCGGATGTGGAGGAGGCCATCCTTGCCCGCGCCATTAAAGCCTTCACCAAGGTGGGTCACACGCTGCAGGGGGCATAATCCAGAGGTCACTCACCTGCTCTGAAATAAAACTTTCAGCTCTGTTTTTCCTTATGGAAGTGTGTTTGACATTTCTCAAATGTAGTTGTAGACTTTAGCCAAAATATATTAATTTCCCAACAGTGCTATCAGAAAGAGCTGAACTTTTTGAAGAATGCTGGAACAGAGAGCTTTGATAGAGAAACACTTGGATATTGAGAAAATACTTCTAAATCACATGCCTGGTAGGAGTCAGAGAGTCTTTTCTGGTGGAGGAGTTCTGCCTTGGGCATAAACAAGTAACCGGCCCCTGAGAACCCAGCATCCGCCATTGATGGCCTGGTCCCCTGTCCTGTTAGCAAATCTAAGCAGAAAGTGAAAGAGGGGCACCTGGATGGCTCGGTCGGTTAAGGGACCGACTTCAGCTCAGGCTATGATCTCAGGGCTCGTGAGTTCGAGCCCCGCGTCAGGCTCTGTGCTGACAGCTCAGAGCCTGGAGCCTACTTCAGATTCTGTGTCCCTCTCGGTCTGCCCCTCTCTCGCTCGTGCTCTCTCTCTCAAGAATAAACATTAAAAAAAAAACTTTAGGGGCGCCTGGGTGGCTCAGTCGGTTGAGCATCCGACTTCGGCTCAGGTCATGATCTCACAGTTCGTGGGTTCGAGCCCTGCGTCGGGCTTTGTGCTGACCGCTTGCTCAGAGCCTGGAGCCTGCTTCAGATTCTGTGTCTCCTACTCTCTCTGCCCCTCCCCCGTTCACACTTTGTCTCACTCTGTTTCTCAAAAATAAATGTAAAAAAAAAAAAACTTAAAAAAAAAGAAAGTGAAAGAAAAGGTTCCTTCGTATGTACGCCCTTTTGGCTTACAGCAATGCTTCCTGGCTGAAGCAAGAAGCCAGGTCCATGCCAGGGGAAAAGGCACCCCTTACCCTGCAGCCTCTCATAGGCCATGTGGAAACGTCATTAAACAAAGAGTCCCGCTTTTCAGTGACAGCATCTGTGGTAAATGTTAGTGATGACACTAGTTATGTTTGTCCGCGTTCACAGCGTCTTCCCCTCTGCTCTCCAAGGTGCTGTCCTTCCTGCAGCTTCCTCGTTACCCGCGGGGTCTTTGTGGCACTGACCACCCTGGTCTCCTGGTCTCTTGTTGACAGTTTCCAGAGCCAGTGGCTCAGACCCAGGGTGCATGGTCCTTCACATCTGCATTTATGTCTTCAGGGACCGTGAGGCCACCTGCCCTTGGGGAGGGCTTAGCTGGATGCTTAGCAAAGTGAACAATTCAAACCACTACTAAGGTTAATGAGAAGTCTTTGCAGGTAGGATAGACAGTATGATTTCATTTCTGAATTTAATTGAAAAAAATTATTAGTGTTTGTTTCTCTAAAAGTGGTGGGAATTCTGTACAATTTCTGTTGGCCTTTTAGAGGATCCTAATGAAAAGTTAAACATAGCAGCTGTTGCAAACCCAACTGTAAAGAGGTTGGGAGATGTTGGGTGTCTCCCCGGGTGCATGGTCTTGTGAGCAGGGGCCCCGACCGCTCTTGTCCAGGGCTGGCTCTTTGAGGAGAGCTGTGCAGCAGCTGCAGCCATATGAGGAAGGTCCTGGTACCCTTTGTCCAGAGCTTTCCAGGCCCGCTGCGGCCCCTCATCAAACACTGGGGTCACCTAAGCCTGGAGTCATCAGCTGTGATGCAAAGCCCTTGTGTGCGTGGCCTCCGCCTGGGCCGCTGCGCGTCACCCCCACCTCGTCAAGGATGGGGATGTGGAGGGCAAGGGGACCCCGTGATTGAGACGCACACACTGTCCGGAGTCGTAGACTTGTTTGTCTCTGAGCCGGTGGTCTTGTGTCCACAGATGTGCTAGTTGGGCACAGCCTTCCTGCACCCCCTCCGGAGGAGGGGTTACTGACCGGGTGGCTCGTTTCTGTGGGTGTGGGTGTGGGTGGAGGTGTCCCGTTCTGTGTCCTACCATCACTCAACCCTGTGTCCCGGTGAACATGGGCAAACAGTCCATGAGCACGGACACGGTACCTCCCCACCAAGGGGTGAGCTGGCTGGCTTCTGGGACAGTTTTCTGTGTGGCAGATGAAGCCGCGAGCCTCTGCCAACTCCTCCCGGAAGTGCTAAGGTGGGGGGGGGGGGGTCAGTCCCGTGTCACGGAGGTCGGCTGTGAGCTGACGCAGCATGGCTGGCAGGTGGAAAGCCGGGTTCCCTGCTGTGCGGCTGTTGTGCTCTTCCCTGTGCCACCAGCAATTAGTGTCAGATTCACCACTCCGCCCTCGTGGCTGCCCTGCCTCAGTGAGTGGACCTGTCCAGGCACTGGATTGAATCTTTTGTTTTCATTCATAAGTTTGCCTTTGGCACAGTCAACAGTTCTAATACAGTCTCTCGGTTATAATTAACGTGGGACGTGAGTTGTGTGTGTTTAGTTGAATATAACTGTGTTTGTAAGTCAGGTTTTCTCCACCCCCTTTCTTTTCTACCAAAACAGGCTGATTAAAATTCTGTTACGGTGTCCTGAATCCATATATTCTTTGTCACCAGGTTAATTTTGACTCTGAAAATGGACCAATAGTTTACGACACCCTAAAGAAAATATTTAAGCACACACTGGAGGAGAAAGGGAAAATGACAAAAGATGGCCCTCAGCCTGACGTTTAGTGACGCTTCCCCACGGCGGACACTCCAGACCCGGAGACCCAGGCGGCGTTCGTGCGTACAGATGAACAGGAAGGGGGGTGTGGAGCCGTTTCGGGTCCCAGCACTTTATCTCAGACACTCTTGGTTTGTGCAAAGAACACTCATTTCTGTTGTGAGCGATTATTTATTTTAAAATACCCTTGAGCTACATTTTTGTGTTGAAAAATTGCCATAATGTTGGTGCCACTTTCTTGTATTTATTTAACTGAATTAATATTGTGTTAATATGTTAAGTACATGGTGTTTACATCTTTATTCTTTTTGACATTTTGGAAAAAGTTGTAATTCTTCTTTCCAAAACAGTTATTTTATTGATGGAGCTCTTGCTGGAGTTTTTACCAAGTAGGTAATTTTAGCAGTAAAACTTCACTGTGGATCCGTGAGCCTGATCCATGACCTGAGGAAGTCACAAAGTGTCTTCAACTATTTTGTATTTGTTAATAAGAAGGCGATTGATAACATTTTTAAAGGATTTTTTTAATTTGGAAATTTTTTGTTTTTTCTTTTTATAAATGTGTCAAAGGGTTTCAAAGTATATTATTTTTTGGAGTGATTTAGTTTTGTGTTAAGGGTGGTCGTGAGGTGGTTGGGATTTTTTTACTGTAGGAAGTAGACTCGGGCCTCCAGATGGCCTTGCTGATCTCTCCACACATCCAGCCTTACTCTCTCCAAACAGCGTCTTTGCAGGAAGTAGTCAGGCAGACCCTGTGCTGACAGTGTGAGGTGTGAGGGCCGCACAGATCAGGCATCAGGCCCAGGCAGGCACTGTGCTGACGGTGTGAGGGCCATGCAGCCCGTACCTCCCACCTCCGTCCTTCTGCAGACCCCGCTGCCCTAGGGCCCTGTCTTCTGCCACTTTTCACTAGGAAAATTAAGATTCTTAAACTGAAATGTGAGCACGTAGCCTGCATTCACCATATGGGCTTTAGTTAAGAAGTAAGTAAACTATTTGTTGCCTGACTAGTAACTGCCTAACGGGTTCTTTGTGGACCGAGCTGTCATTCAGCAGTTGAGGCTGTAACAAATGTGTGCGGTTATCAGAGGCCAGGCCGCACAGGGTGATCGTTTTTCCCAACAGATGTGATACTAATCAAACCAGTTTCACACTAAAGCTGTCACGTAATTTTAGAGACAGAAACTTGGGGGAAGCGAGACTAACCTTGGATGAGATTCTCCAACTCCTGCATCTCTGAATCCGGCACTGGCACATCAGAAACATTTTAGTCATTATGGGTCTTACTGACTCTGGTGGCAGATGCTGAATGCCGTTTCCTCCTACACTGTTTGAATTTTCTTGGGAAACCAGATCCAGTGAATTTTAATGAACTGGGTTGCCTGTTGCTGAGATTTCTCATTTTTAAGTGCCTGATCTGGGAAAGGGGAGAAAAGATAACATTTTATCCAAAGGTACATTATAAAAATATGTGTTTTACCCAAAAAGATGTTTACCCACATGTCTGTCAGTGTCACATGGACAAGGGCCAGCAGGGTTCATTCGACAAGTGGCTATTGGCCTGTGTCTGCGATGGTCAGGTTAGAGGACAGATCCCGTGCAGCCACAATGTGACCACGGCCTCACGCCAGCCTGAGGAGGCTGGTGGGACAGGTAAACCAGGCTGTCTCCAGGTTTTGTATTTATTCGAATAAAAGTGCAAACAACAAACCATAAGGCTCGTATGTCTTTAGCTTGGAGCTCTTGAGACCCTGACGATACGGAGGTGCCCTGGGAGGAGATGACCCTGTGGGCTGTGGTCAGCCCAGACTTTGCTGGTTCCAGACGAGCAGGTGGGGGTGGGAGGGGAGCAGGGCTCCAGGAGGAAGGAGTGAGGGGAGTCTTTAGGTCAGCGGGGCTCCTGCCTTTCCTGTATTGGAGTGGGTGAGGAGTTCTCTGTAGCCCAAAGGAAGGACCTCCGGGGTGGGGGATTCAGCTCCAGGGCCAAGAGTGCACACATCCAGAACTGACCGCCATGGCCGCACACGCGCTCTGCCTCAGGCCAGAGAGAAATATTGTTCACACTTGCCTGATGAAGGAGTCCTGGTCTGACGGACCCCAGACCCCATGCTCTTCCCCCCAAAGCCACCTGTGTGTGGCGTGCCCGGCAGGGACGGCAGGGCCCTTTCAGCATTGGGCTCTGTGGTGGCACCATAGAGCATCGTGTTGTTTGTGACTTAGCAATGGTCTCCATCCTCTGGAGCAGGCTGGGCTGCCGTGGTGCTGTCATGTGATCTCAGCATATCACACTTGGGAAGCTCGGGACTTCCTGTCCAAGAGCTCGCTGGTGCTGCTGGTTTCCAGACCGCTCTATCTGTTTGCAGAACTCAGAGACACGCTGTGATGTGCCGAGTCCTGTCTTCAGCCAGCTTCCCGGTCTTAACCTCAAGAAGACCGGGGTCGACAAGAAACCACGTGTCTTACATCGTCGAAGTTTCTGTTTGCTCTTGAATGGGGGACACCTGCTTGTGCACGTGTTTGTGTCCTGTTTCAGCCAGTTCTCTAGATGTCCGAAGAAATCTCCAGAGCCAGTACGCAGCAAAGTGCTTGCCCCAAGTTCTTGATGTCTGAAGGCCCCCAAGGAATTTTGGGAATTGATGAAAACTGATCGTTTCCTCAAGACCTCTTTGTTCTTGTTGTTGTTCCAAATGAACAATATTGATATATTTTCAGGGCAAGTAAATCAAAGATGATATTCCCTTTGGAGTTTTTATTTTTATGAATGTGGCTAAAGAGTATCACCTTATTTAAAAGAGTCTATTCGATACCAGATGGTTGAAAATTGTTTACAGATAACATGGCAAGAGAAAAAATGCAACAAATCCTGTTATGCAGGTGTGCATTATGTTTTACTTATGCTTTTAGGCATGAGCGGGTCTCTGATTAGCCCAACACTGACACTAAGACTGATTTGTAAATAATCACCGTGGAACCATTGAGTAGTGTAGCTTTGGGAATCCTTCATTCTCAGCCATCATTTAAAACATCCAGACGCGCCTGGGTGGCTCCGTCAGTTGAGCGTCCGACTTCGGCTCAGGTCATGATCTCACGGTTTGGGAGTTTGAGCCCCACATCGGGGTCTCTGCTGTCATCACGGAGCCCATTTCAAATCCTCTGCCCCCCTCTCTCTCTGCCCCTCCCCTGTTGGCTCTCTCTCTTTCTCTCA
This sequence comes from Neofelis nebulosa, assembly GCF_028018385.1. Classification (NCBI taxonomy): domain Eukaryota; kingdom Metazoa; phylum Chordata; class Mammalia; order Carnivora; family Felidae; genus Neofelis; species Neofelis nebulosa. Next base: position 93,703,256 of record NC_080793.1, on the reverse strand, counting down.
AAATAAATAAATAAAACTTAAAAAAAAAAAAAAATCCAGTCACTGAGGCACCTAGATGGCTCAGTCAAGTGTCCAACTCTTGATTTCAGCCCAGATCATGGTCTCAGATGGTCTCGAACCCTGTGTCGGGCCCTGTGCTAACAGCTCAGAGCCTGGAGGCTGCTTCTGATTCTGTATCTCCCTCCTCTCTCTGTCCCTCCCCCACTCATGTGCTCTCTCTCTCTCTCTCTCTCTCTCTCTCAAAAATAAATATTAAAAAATTCTTTTAATAAAAAATAAAAATCTGGGTGATGGGTATTGAGGAGGGCACCTTTTGGGATGAGCACTGGGTGTTGTATGGAAACCAATTTGACAGTAAATTTCATATATAAAAATAAATAAATAAATAAATAAATAAATAAATAAATAAATAAATAAATAAATAAAAATAAAAAACTTAGACATTGAATTAGATTGAACCAGGTAGAAAAGCCTGCAGGTCAAAAATGATCAAATACAGCCATTTTATATAGTTCAACCTAATATTAAATGTAATGTTCCTGAGACAAGTAGGTGATATTTCCTGAATTATTTTAACAAAGTTTAGATTAGATGATCAATTATTTTCTAAGAATATTCTATATGCCCCCAGTGGACTTCCAAAACAAGTGGGAGAGACCAGTGTGAAACTCGGCGAGCCTGTGCCCACTCAGTGCTTGGCCTCCGCTGTTGCCAGGGACACACAGGAGCCATTCAGTCACTCGCCCTCCATCAGGAGCCACGATTAGCGCATGTTCTTAACTAATGCTGGAAGCCTAATTCTCAGCACTGTGACTCACTGAATTCTAAATGTCCTTCAAAACTCAGCTCTGATTCCTTGGAACAGAATATGTTAACTGTAGTTAAATTCAGCTACCTGACTACACAGCCCAAGAAGATGGAGGGGTATCACAGGCTGGATTCATGTGCTGAAGTGCCGACCCCCAAAACTCCCAAATGTGACTTTATTTGGAGATGGAGCCTTTACTGAAGTGATTAAAGTAACATGAGGTCATATGTGTGGGCCCTAAGATGGTGTGACTGCTGTCCTTTTAAGAAGAGGACCCAGATGCACACAGACAGATGACCCATGTGAGGACACAGGGAAGATGGTGTCTACACGGAAGGAGGGAGGCCTCAGGGGAGACCACTGAGTGAGTGAGGGAGATTGCCCACGCCTGCATCCCGAATTCCAGCCTCCAGGACTGTGACAGGATAGTCTCTGTTGTTTAAGCCGCCGTCTCTGTGGTCTTTGTTACACAGCCCAAGCTGACCAGTATACTCGATGCTCCCACTGCACCTCGTGTGTGTGTTTCTTCATCCCGTTACCTCAGGCAGCACATGGCTTGGTTTTGCTGGTGTCTCCACTTTATATAGATTGAAGAATGCAGTGAATTGTCCCGTGACTTGCTGATTTTGTTCAACATGCTCCTCAAGTTTATCTGTGTTGATGTGTGATGCTACAGCTGCATGGCAGCCCGCTGTGTGGACACCCCACGCTTCGTTCCTCTGGCCTGGAGTGGACACTTGGACGGTTTATATTTGTGCATAAATACAAGCACTCGGGACCCAGTTGGAAGTCTTTCTGGGCTGTGGACTTTTGAGTGGAATTTATGGGCCGTAAGGCACACATGGTTTCCTACGCAGTGACAGAGTGTTTCTAAAAACGATAGCGTGTGCTTATGAACGTTCCCATGGCTCGGCGGCCTTGTCGACACTTAGTACTGGCTGCGTTCCTGGTTTTTGCCAGACTCGGCAGGTGTGAGTTATATTATCACGTGTTCTGGGCTGTTTGTAGTTCCTCTCAAGTGCTAGTGCACCTATGTGAGTGTCTCCTACAGCATTTAAACACATGGTGCTCTGCCTGTCAGTGTTCTTTCTTCTCCTCCATGATCCTGCCACACCCTGTGTGCCTGGCACACAGAAGGGATCAGCACATGTGGGTAAAAGGAAGAACAGGGTAGCGGACAGGAGGGGAGCACAGTGCCCCTCAGACCGGGAACAACCCAGGGAGGGCTGCCCCCAGCCTTGCCCACGCTGTGCTGGCAGATCTGGCTGTTGTGATCAGGCAGGGAAAAGAAATACGAGGCATTCAGAGGGAAAAGTAAAACTATTCTTATTCTCAGACGTGATCCATGTAAACAACATGGTGGAATCTGTGGAAACAGCTGTGGAATATTCCGCGAGTTCAGTGAAGCAGACGGGTGCCAGATTGGTTCACGAAAGCCAGTGCCTCTCTGTGCACTGGCAGCGAAGCACCTGACCTAGAACAATGACGGGTACCTGAGCATCAAATGCTGACAGATGAATCGCACAGAAAAGTGAGCCACCTGCTGTGTCGTCTCCCAGTGCCACAACAGCACATCATCACGAGCCGGGAGCTCACGGCAACAGAAACTTGTTCCGGCTCCGACAGCTCTGGAGGCCAGGCGTCTGAAATCAAGGTGTTGATGGGGCATGCTCCTTCCAGAGGCTCTAGGGGAGTGTCCTTCCTGCCTCTTTCAGTATCTGCCAGCCACAGGTGTCCCATGGCGTTTCGTGGCTTGTGGCCACGTCATGCCCATCTGTGCCTCCATCTCCACACTGCCTTCTCCTTTTTCTCTGTCCTCTGTGGAGCTCTTACAAGGACTGTTGTCAATGGATTTAGGCCCATCAGGATAGCCTAGGATGATCTCCTCATTCCAAGACCTTCGAGTACAACTGCAAAGATCTTTGTTTCCAAATAAACTCATGTTCTCAGGCTCCGGGGACTAGGACATGGACATAATGGGGGGTCAGGGTGAGTGGCATGATTCAACTCACTACACCTGCACACTGAAAACTACAGAATATTTCCAAGAGAAACTTCGACAGACCAAAAACAATGGAGATACACCTGTTTGTGAGTTGGAGGACTCAAGATTGTTAATATGTCCATTCCATCCAGGTTGATCTCTAGATTCCATACAATCCTAATCAAAGCCCAAGCTAGGTTTTCTTGTAGAAATTGACAAACTGATTCTGAAATTCACATGGGAAGGCAAAGGACCTAAACAGCCAAAAGAACTTTGGAAAATAACAAAGTTAGCAGGCTAACACTAACTGATTCAAGAATTATTATAAAGCTGCACTAACCAAAACTGTGTGGTGCTCATGTAAAGATAGGTAGTTACATCAATGGAATAACGTAGTCCGGATTGAGACCCACAGGCACATGGACACCTGAGTTTTGACAAAGGTGAAAAGGCAATGCAGAGAAAGGACAGGCTCTTAACAAAGGGTGCTGGAACAATTGGGTATTTATATGCAAAACAACAATTTGAAAAAAAAAAAAAAAAAAACCTTGGGGGCACCTGGGTGGATGAGTCAGTTAAGCATGGGTCTTCGGCTCAGGTCATGATCTCACTGTTCATGGGTTAAAGCCCTGCGTCGGTCTGTGCTGACAGCCCAGAGCCTGGAACCTGCTTCGGATTCTGTGTCTCCCTCTCTCTGCCCCTCCCCAACTCATGCTTAAAATAAAATAAACTCTCAAACATAAACATTAAAAAAAATTAACATTGGATCCATACTTTGCATTATCTACAAAAATCAACTTTTGTCATTTTATTTTTTAAGTTTATTAGAGAGCATGTGCACGAACAGGGGAGGGGCAGAGAGAGAGAGAGAGAAAATCTCAAGCAGACTGCACCCTGTCAGCGCAGAGCCTAATGTGGGGCTCAATCCCATGAACCATGAGATCATGAACTGAGCTGAAATCAAGAGTCAGATGCTTAACTGACTGAGCTACCCAGGCACCCCTTAGAAAAATCAACTTTTAAGTGTAAAATCTAAAACATAAACTTCCTAAGAGAAGATCTGTGATCTTAGGTTAATCAGAGATTTGGTGAATACAACAGCTAAAGTACAAACCATTAAAGAATAAGTTGATAGATCAGACTATACCAAATTAAAAACTTCTCTTCAAAAGGCACTGTTAAGAAAATGAAAAGACCAAGCCTATAGACTAGGAGAGACTCTGCAAAGCATATATCTGATAAAGGACTATCTGAAACCTCTCAAAATGCAACAAGGTAAAAGAAAAAATAGTCCAAAGTTATAAAAGTGCTAAAGATTTGAATACGCCACCAAAAATACATAATTGGCAAATAAGTCAATGAAAAGGTGCTAAGTATTATTAGTCATAGAAAGGCAAATGAATCTGTACAGCAAAGGAAACAACCAACAAAAACTAAAAGGCAGCCAATGGAATGGGAGAAATATTTGCAAACGACCTATCGGATAAAAGGTTAGTATCCAAAATCTATAAAGAACATGTCAAACTCAACACCCAAAAACCAAATAACCCACTTAAGAAATGGACAGAAGATATAAATAGACATTTTCCAAAGGAGACATCCAGATGGCCAACAGACACATGAAAAGATGCTCAACATCACTCATCATTAGGGAAATACAAATCAAAACCACAGTGAGATAACCACCTCACACCTGTCAGAACGGCTAAAATTAACAACACAAGAAATAACAGGTGTCGGTGAGGACGTGGAGAAGGGGGAACCCTTTTGCACTGTTGGTGGGAATGCAAACTGGTGCAGCCGCTCTGGAGAACAGTATGGAGTTTCCTTAAGAAACTAAAAATAGAAGTACCCTATGACCCAGCAATAACACTTCTAGGTATTTATCCAAAGGATACAAAAGTACGGATTCGAAGGCGCACGTGCACCCCAGTGTTTATAGCAGCACTATCAACAATAGCTGGACTATGGAAAGAGCCCAAATGTCCATTGACTGATGAATGGATAAAGAAGATGTGGTTTATATACACAATGGAGTATTACTCAGCCGTCAAAAAGAATGAAATCTTTTCATTTGCAATAACATGGATGGGGCTAGAATGTATTATTTCTATTATATTCACCTAGTGAAATAGAGAAAGACCTATGATTTCATTCATGTGAAATTTAAGAAACAAATGGGGAAAGTGGGGGAAAGGCAAACCAAGAAACAGACTCTTAACTATAGAGAACAAACATGGTTACCAGAGGGGAGGTGGGTAGGGGATGGGCTAGGTGGGTGATGGGGATTAAGGAGGGCATGTGTGATGAACTCCGGGTGTTGTTATGGAAGTGCTGAATCTCACCACATTGTACACCTGAATGTAATATTACACCGTATGTTATGTAACTGGAGTGAAATAATAGCAATGTGAATGACAGCCACAGTGAGGGGTCCCTGCACACCCCGTAACATGCTGAAATGAGCAAAACCACACCAAGTGTGGGTAGATGGGGAGAAAGGGGAACTCACGTACACTGTAGCAGGGACGCAAAACGGCATATACTTTGGAAAGCAGTTTGGGAGTGGCTTCAGAAATGAAACGGGTACCTACTGTGTGATCCAGCCATGCCTTCCCTAGGCATTTGTCCCTGGGAACAAAATGTACACGTCCCTGCAGACACCTGCACAGGTGTCCCTGCAGACGATGTGCAGCAGCTCTGTTGGGAACACCACACCCTGGAAACAGCACACTTGTCCATGAACAGGTAAATGGAAAACGCCACGGTGGTAGAGCCACACGAGGAGTGCCACGCGGCAGGAAGAGGGCGTGAACTATCAGTGACTCACAGCGGGAATGACTCACGGTGCCGAGTGGAAGAAGCCTGACAACAGGAGTTCGCACCGTGTGCGATCCCGTGTACATCAAAGTAGGAGATTCAGAGTAACCTGTGGTGACCAAGCACGGATGCGGCTGCCCCGGGGAAGAGATGCACTCACAACAGGGACTGTGGTGTTGGTTTCACGGGTGCGTTCGTGTCACATGTTCCCCAGGTGCACTGTTTACACTGATCTTCCCTCAGTGAGGCTCCTACAGAAAATACAGAAAATAGACCGTATTTGTCAGAGGAGGGAGGAGCGTTGGAGCGGCCGCGTGAGTGTTCTCTGGGAGGGACCGAGACATTCTGTTCCAGGCACGCTGGGGCTGCAGCTGCATTTGAACGTGGACAACACGCGTGTGCCCACGTTGTGGCTGTGCTGCTCTTCAGAGTTACAAGGAAACAGGCAGCTCGAATGCTCCGGGAGCCTCCGTGGGTGGCGATGTTTGTGCAGCCAGAGCTTTGTTTCCACAATCTGAACTCTTTACATGAATTGAAACGCATTTCTGATTTTAAATGTTCCCCGCCCCGGGGATTTCTGAGGGATGATTTGGGACAATCTGCTTGTGAGCAGATGTCCCACATTCCCTGCTCAGTTCTGTCTCTAAACATTACGTGGTAAGAGTGAAACACTGTTTTTCTGGACTCTGACTCATGCGTGGATTTTGTGGCCACCGCCCATTCGGAGCAGGGCCTCCCCCACCACACGTCTGTCTTCCTGCTTCAGGAGATTTAGCCGCGCTAGGCACACGGCTATTTTTTCAGCAGTTGAGAGCTTTGACAACTGGCATTCGCAAACTAACCCGACGACACAGAACCCTCGAGTTAATCACAGAGTTTCAGAAAGGGTTGGGCCTGTCACCTCCCGAGAGGGCGCCGCTGGTGTGCCCGGAAGTCATCCCCCGGGAATTCTGACAGATCCTGGCCGCCACCCCGGGCCTGTGAGTCATGAAGAAACCCCGTGTGCAAAATAAACCCTTGGCAGACAAGAAATGGCTCTTTGGAGAGTGTGTGTCTGCACCAACAAAGAAGAAGCTGAATGAAACACGGGACTCCGTACATTCTTCACCCCTGGAGGCGCTCATTCCGGCCTCGCTGCGGCACCTTGTGGCCCTGGCCCTAGGGACAAGGACGCACAGCAAGTCCCTCCGAGGAGGCAGGACAGGCTGTCGCCACTCGGGGCCCTCACAACCAAATTCCTCTGGGAGGAGGGAGGACGTGGGCTCAGCCTACGGAAAGTCCGAAAATTCCGGACAAAGGAGCAGTGTGCCGGGCTGCTTCCGGCCCGTTGTTCTGAGACCGAACCCTTCTTTGTCCCGGGGTTGCTCTGGTGCCACACTGCAAAGAGCCACCCCCCAGCCCCCAGTGTTAAATCCACAGACACAGGTGGGCAAGAAACGGCACAACCTTTACTGTCTTTCTTCGGTGCAGACTCCAGGTCCCCATTTCCCCCAGGCTGTGTCTGAGATGTCAGAGCAGCCCGGGTCCTCGGTGCCCCCTCCCGGCTGCCACAGTGGACCCGGCAGGCCTGGAATGCGCGCACGTCTCTCCTGAAGATACAGAAGTGTGCCCTGAAGGGGTCGCGTGTGGTGCGAGCGGGGCTTCCCGCAGGCTGGGGCTGTCTGCCATCCGGGATCTGACCCTGAGCCCAAGGCCGCCCGAGGAGGAGGAGGAGGAGGCCGGGCCAGGGCCCCTGGTCACTCCTGGGAGAGGGAGGAGGCTTGCTGAGGCGGTTCGGGCCCAGAGCGCAGACAGCGTGACCAGGAAGAGACGGAGCGCCGGGCTGGGTCCCTCCCCGGCTCCCAGGACCACGCTTGTCTGGAGGGCCCCTCCCCACCGTCCCCCAGAGCGGCCCAGGGTCCGGCCTCTCCTCAGCCGCCACCCTGCTCCCTGGGGAAGGCCTCCCCACAGGGGCTGCTTATTTCAAAGTCGGGTTTATTGGGGCGCCTGGGTGGCTCAGTCGGTTAAGCGTCCGACTTCAGCCAGGTCACGATCTCGCGGTCCGTGAGTTCGAGCCCCGCGTCAGGCTCTGGGCTGATGGCTCGGAGCCTGGAGCCTGTTTCCGATTCTGTGTCTCCCTCTCTCTCTGCCCCTCCCCCGTTCATGCTCTGTCTCTCTCTACCTCAAAAATAAATAAATGTTAAAAAATTAAAAAAAAAAACCAAAGTCGGGTTTATTGACAGAGTGGAGTCAGATGCTCCACTTTCCACAATCTGCCACCACAGTGTAAGTTCCCTGCTGTCCCACGCAGCCACCGCTCTGTCCTCTGGGTTTGCCGCCTCAGCGGGCCTCTGTTGGCTGGCCCAGATGCGCCCTCACTGTCCTGTGTGTCAGGCTGTGGCTCCGGAGGTCCCGCCATGTGGCCTGGCCACGGCATGTGGGTCCCTTCTCCCACGGACGCTCGGGCTGTGAATAAGGACGTGATGTGCCGGTGGGCTCTCCCGTGGGCTCAGCCCTGATTTCTGTTGGTGAAAAGCCAGGGACAGGCCTAGGCTGCCCTCCAGAGATTGTGCCTCGCCCCCCGCCCCTCGCCCCTGCCCACACCCACCATCTGTTCTGCTCCGGCTCCCGGGTGGTGGTCTTTGTGCTCCAAGTCCCACGGGCTCTTGGGGGCCCAGGACCCCCCACCTCTGAGCCCCCTCCTGCTCTGTCTCCACCCATCCCAGGGACCCCCTCTCTGCACAGCCTCCTGGGCCCCAGGCCAGGTGCCCTCCCTGGGCCAGTTCTGCTGGGACAGCACTCACCTCCACAGCCGAGTCTGGGGGCTGCGTGTTGGTACCCCCAGCAGACTGCAGGTCCTTGGAAGGCAGGGCGGCTTTCAATTGAAACCGGACTCCCAGACCCAGGGGCACCTGGCCCTGCAGTGGTGTCCTAGGAGGACACAGAGGAAAGGGGCCCGTGTAGAGAAGGCAGAGGCCGTGAGCCCGCAAGGTGCCTGTGACCGTCGTTTGGACAGGCAGCACCGTAGGCCCCACGCTGCCGTCACGTGGCCCTAGCATGTTCGGTTCTCAGCCTGTGCTTGTCGGATGGAGGCTGAGGGCACGCGGTGGGTCTGGTTCTGTTCTCCCTGCTGCCCGTGGTCTCCTAAGCATGTCTAGGAGTGCGAGGAAGACGTGCGTCTCGCCAGGAGTGCTCACGTCTGCAGGACCTCGTTAGTGAGCCCATCGGGAGCGGGAGCGTAGGGAGAGCCACTCCCCGGGTGTGGAGACACCCGAGAGGGGATGTGGCAGCTACCTGGCCCGGCCTCGTGCTGCCCACGCCCCAGCTTGAGGCTGCCTGATCTCCCGAGCCACCCGCAGCCAGCTGGACGCATACACCTGCCCCCTCTCTGCAGACACGGTGCCACGCCGAGGCTGTCATATGCAGGAGGACAGGGCTGCACGGGACTTCAGACACGCCCCGCACCCACAGCCCCTCCAGCCGGAAGGAGCTGACCGTGCCCACGAGGTGGGCTGGGCTCCAGCTGTCCATCTGCTGCATTCGAGAGGCCAGCAGACTTTCGGGACAGAGCTGGACAGAACACATGGTCTCCGTTACTACTGTGTTTTTGTGTTTCTGTTAGTTTTCTTCCTTCCCGCCTCTTCACGTAAAACCCACTGGCGTCTGGTGAGCTGTACACGGAGAAGCTGCGGCTGGCACCCCGGGCGTCTGTGGAAATGCCCCTGTTCCTGGCGTGAGGAAAGCCTGGCGTGTGCATCGTGATGGGTCTCACGGCGCTGTGTCCGCGCCTGTTCTAGAAGCAGGGCGGGCGGGCAGGCGCTGCTGCGGCCGTGGAGGCTACTGGGAACATGCTGTCCCGCTCCCACAAGCAGCGTCCTGGCCCATCCCCGTGTCTCTCGCTGCAGCCCCGCCGGCGGGCGGTTCTGTGCCGTGTGTCGGACGGTGGAAGAGGTTCGGGGCCCTCTGCTGAGGTGGCAGGTTTCTCTCCGGTCAGCACACGTGGGTCGGAACCTGCCCCACGTCGGGACTGCGGACACGGGCCGGCCAGAGGCAGGCTCAGAGGAGGGGCGACCTAGGCCGGGAGCCACGGGGGTCGTGCCCTGGGGCTTCACTCTGTGGGCACCTGCACCCCGGCCCAGAGACGCACACGCGGGGCGCCCCCCAGCAGAGGCGGTGAGCTGGGAGGGTCCTCAGAGCAGGGCCGACACGGGTGGAGAGGGCATTCTGGGATGAGGGAGGGGTGTTGGGGCTGGTGTGTATGCAGGTGAGAGACTCCAGTGGAGCAGAGGGGATGTGGCCCCAGGAGGGCTCTGCCTTTCGTCCCAGGGGCAGTGGGGGCCAGCAGTGTGGACCTGGAAACCGTTTCCACACCACACATCCTGTGGGACCTAATCTTGTGTGGTGTCTCCCCGAGCTGGAGAGCAGGAGCCACGACTGGAGATCACCCAGGCCCCTTGGCTATTTGTGGGGGGAAGGAAGGAAGGAACGCAGACCGGACGGATCACAGGACGGGGGAAGCTACTCGGGCCCAGTGGGAAGCAGGGTGGCGGACGGCAGAAGGGCCAGGCCCACCCCCACCATGGTCCTCAGTTCAACACGGGGGGCCAGTGATGGGGCCGCAGTTCAGAAGCACCAGATGCTTGGATTTATTATGCTTTTCATTTTGCAACTTGGAATTTTCACGTATTTGTCTATTTGTTTTAAAGTCATGTCAAAGGAACACGGCAGGTTGAAAGGATCAACCTTAGGAAAGGTCGACGGGAATGCAAGCTGGCGCAGCCACTCTGGAAAACAGGATGGAGGTTCCTCAAAAAACTAAAAAGTAGAACGACCCTACGACCCAGCAATTGCACTACTGGGCATTTATCCACGGGATACAGGTGTGCTGTTTCGAAGGGGCACTTGCGCCCCCATGATTATTGGCAGCACTACCGACAATAGCCAAAGTATGGAAAGAGCCCAAATGCTCTTGGATGGATGAATGGATAAAGAAGATGTGGTATATCTATACAATGGAGTATTACTCGGCAATCAAAAGGAATGAAATCTTGCCATTTGCAACTACGTGGATGGAACTGGAGGGTATTAAGCTAAGTGAAAGTCATTCAGAGAAAGACAAAAATCATATGACTTCACTCATATGAGGACTTTAAGAGACAAAACAGATGAACAGAAGGGAAGGGAAACAAAAATAATATAAAAACAGGGAGGGGGACAAAACAGAAGAAATTCTTAAATATGGAGAACAAACACGGTTACTGGAGGGGTTGTGGGAGGGGGGGATGGGCTAAATGGGTAAGGGGCACTAAGGAATCTACCCCTGAAATCATTGTTGCACTATCTGCTAACTAATTTGAATGTAAATTAAAATTAAATTAAATTAAAAATAAATAAATAAATAAATAAAGGAACGATCGAGAGGAACAGCCGCAGCCTCTGCTCCATCTCCCCTGCCCCAGGCCCCCAGGGGCAGGCCCTCAGAACTTGTTCTCGAGAGTTCTTCCTGTGGTGGCCTCACAGCGCTAAGTCAGAGGCTCATTCTGCCTGTTTCTTTAGTGCCAGCCACGGACATGGCTGGTGTTCACTTCACGCCACCCCTGGTCTCCCCAGTGTGGTTCTAAGTCACACACTTAAACCTAGGGATGAGAGACTCTCTGACTACACTGTAAAACGAGGCTCATGTGACATCCCTCCTCCCACACTCAGGGAAGTGTGCTGGCGGCCTTGGGCTTCACGGGTGTTCCCAGAGGAAAGGGCACACGTGTAGCAGGTGCAGCCAAGACAGGACACAGTGGGTCAGGCCCTCCCAGCAGTGCCCAGCGGAGAGGCCAGCAATGGCAGGGGCCACAGGAGAGGCAGGACCGGCCACCTGGGACACACCAACTCTCCCTCACTTCTGTTTGAATAGAGATAGGGCCCACATCCCAGGTGCCTGCATTGAGGGGCCTGGCTGGTTTATTCCCCATGGAGCAGTCACACCCCTGAATTTTGGAGGAGAGTCCCACAGTGAGTGCTGGGGGGGGTACAAGCCCAGGTCCCCCCAGCGAGACCACCCGGCAAGCCGGGATCAGCAGCTGGGACAGACTGAGCAGCCCTGTCCTCCATTCAGAGAGAGGGACAATCCAGAAGAAGACAAGAGGACATTTGCCACATCGGGATTCCAGGCAAGACAATTTCTAAATCCAGTCCTGCTCACATCATAGGGCCTCCTCGAAAGCCTAAACAGGCACTTTCTTCAAAGAAAGGGACAGAAAATTCACTTTCAGAATATCAGCAATAGTAGCCCCTTTAAATCTGCAAGCATGTTACTGCTAATGAGCAACCCCAACAGCAGACCGAGGGGTTCCAGACACGGAAACAGGCTTAAAATTCAAGTCACGATGTTTGAGTTCACACAGCTGACTTGCCCTCAAGGCACAGGAAGCGCACACAGTGTGTCTCCATAGGACCCTCCCAGACCAAGACCATGCAGCCAGCGGTCCCCAACGCCCACGAGACCCTCCACTTCTTTCATGGGGCGGGGGAGGGTTGTGCCTAAATTATAGAGATGGAACGATACGGTATATATTATTGCCACCTAGTTTCTTCCACTCTACATACTTTCTCGAGGTTCACTCATGCTGTATGTACCCGTGGTTCACGTTTTCTTTGCTGTTCCACTGTATGTGCTCACATACCCACCTATCTACCGCTGTCCTTCCGCTTACCTGGGGAGTTCCCAGTTTCACGAAGATGGGACTTAAATTTGGAGCTTTCCCTTCAGACCCTGGGCTCGATTACCACGTGTTTCCCCCACAGAGTAACATGCAGCTATCTTTTCTCGCTGACCCCAGAGCGGCACAGAAAAGACAGGTTTAGGTTAACGGTCTGGCCGGACATCCAAGGATGGAGCCAGAGTGGTGGCCACGGGACATCTGTGTCCCCCTCCAGCGTTCAGATCCCTGAGAGGGATCAAGCGTGTCTGTCTCGTTCACCCTTACATCCCCAGCATAGCAGCAGCTGAATAAAATTTTGTCAAACACATGGGGGCTCCTGGGTGGCTCAGTCGGTTAAGCATCTGACTTCTGCTCAGGTCATGATCTCATGGTTCGTGAGTTTAGGCCCCTCATTGGGCTCTGTGCTGACAGATTTGAGCCTGCTTGAGGTTCTCTCTTTCTCCCTCTCTCTCTCTGCCCCAAGCTGCTCATTCATTCTCTCTCTCCCTCTCTCAAAAATAAATAAATATTGGGTCACCTGGGTGGTTCAGTTGGTTAAGCATCCAGCTTCGGCTCAGGTCATGATCTCAAGGTTCGTGAGTTCAAGCCCCGTGTTGGGCTCTGTGCTGACAGCTCAGAGCCTGGAGCCTGTTTCAGATTCTGTCTCTCTCTCTCTCTCTGACCCTGCCCCCCCCCCCCCACTCATGCTTGCTTGCTCTCTCTCTCTCTCACAAAAGTGAACGTTAAAAAAAATAATTAATAAATAAACAAACATAAATAAAAATTTGTCAAACGTGGATTTGGGGATGGACCGTACAGTGGCCCCTGGTCGTGTCTATTTACTAGTGTTGAAAATGCAGATTTTATTATTATCCGGGTGTGGTGGCGGCCAGCGGATCAGAACACAGCTTGTTACCCACAGTCCCCAAGCGGGGACCTGCCATGGGGGGCCACACGGGGAAGCACGGGGTCAGCCGGTGTGGGAGGGCTGCGGGCAGGATTGCTGTCCTGATTCCCACCGTAAGAAAGGTTTGGGATCAGCAGTGTGCACGAGTCAGCGGGCTCTGGGAACAGGGCCCCCACGGGGAGTCTGGCACCTGGTGCTGGGTGACGGGGAGGTTCGCAGGTGAAGGCAGCCCCCAGGTGAGTCCTTCCCTGACTCCACGCGTTATCCCATCCCTAGGGGTCTGCAGGGCCCCAGATGCCAGAGCACCAAACACAGTAAAGGAAAGATGTGGTTAATACGCTTGAGTCCTCAGTGCCTGGTTCGGGCACCCTCTTCTCAGTGCTGTGGCCCTGGTCTGCGCTGTCATCCCGGAGACCTGGTTCCTCCTTGCCTGCGCTCCCCTGTGCGTCATTGTCACCTGTGAGCATCCCTGGGGACAGGCAGGCACGCAGGCCACCCGGGAAGCAGGCTGGCGGGCCCTGTCTCCTCCCCGTAGCGACGTCACGGTTGGCGATGGGAACCTGCCACAGGCTCGCGCCTCTCTGTGTTCGAGTTCGTGTCTCGGGGGGGGGGGGGGGGGGGGGGGGGGAGGGGAAGGAATGGGTTGCGGAGAGACATCCCTGCTGAAAAGGTGCTGGACAAGTTTGAGGAGGCCCCCAAGACCCTTCACCCCACGGCGCACAGTCAGCTCGCCAGGATGCGCGAGGAGCCCGGAGAGGCTGCGAATCCGGCATCCAATTCCGAGTTTCGGCGGATTCTCGCCGAGCTAGCCAGGCTGCCAGATCACTCGGCAACCTTCTGGTCGAGATCAGGTGTTTGCTCGGGAGGCGGGCAGCGGAGTGCTTCCGGAAGACGTTCCCGCGCCGACGCCCACCGCGTCCTTCACTCCTCACGCCGGAGCCCGGCCACGGGAGGTGTGTGGTGTCGGCCACGCGGCCACAGTGGGTGTGCAGCGGCCCAGCACAGAGGGGCCCGACGGGTCACAGTGAAACGGCAGCGCATTCGGACTCCGGAGAGAGAGAGAGGGTGGGTGAGGTGGGACCAGCCGAGCGGCCGTTCCTCCCCCGGTTCCCGCTCCTCTGTCTGGACAGCCGAGCCTGCTTCTGCGGCTGAGGTCGGTGAGTCGTCCACACGGCGCGTCGCAGGAGCCCCCGCTGCGTACGTTGTTGCGTACACGCACGTCTGCAGCGGGCTTCACGCAAAGCCACGTCCTCTGCATCCAGCGCTCCAGCTAACGGGCCTGCGAAGGCCAATTGAGACAGGTAGGCCTCCCCTTGGCCCTGACTTTAGGATGGTCCCGTGTCGGGTGTAACTCAGGTGCGAGTCGGATGTGACGCCCGTGGCCTGGGGGCGGGCCCTCGGGTTCACAGGTCACGCAGCCCCCCCCGCCAGCCGCAGGCTGCTTTGCAAACCGAGGGCTCGAGCTAAGCCGGTGACTACTCCCCGGTCGGCGGGACCCGGCTCCGGCTCCAGGCTCTGCGGTCACTCCGGGCGCGCAGCCGTGGCCGAGAGCCTTCGGCCAGGGGCTCGTCCTCGCGGGCCAGCGCGTCTCCGGGCCTCCCTGCCTTCAGCCGGCCTCCCGGGCCGCCAGGCCACGGCGGCCTCCGCTCTGTTCCTTCGGCTGACCCCCTCCTGGGAGGACTCACGGTGCTCCCGGGCAGGCTGGCCAGGCCGGCGACAGGGCGCAAGAGGAGAGCCTGCAGTTCGCTGTGGTCTGACTCTGCCTTCCAGAATCAGTTTCGTTTGCCACAAATCCGCAGTGGTTCTAAGTCGTGGCTGGTGGTTATCTCCCCCCGAGGCGTGAGTGCTGATCCCAAGGCCCCCCAGTAGTGGAGGGAGGGAGAAGGGTGCCCCCCATCACTTTCACTCACGTGGTGCCCAGCTTGTCACGGGCCTGCAGTGGGCTGGACACTGTGGGGGCCCCGTGAGATCCTTGGTCACCTCCCCGTGTGTAACGTCTGCCGAGTGACGGGCACCACACCAGGCCACGCTCACCACAGTCGGTCCTGCTCACGAGCCCCTGGCGGCCGTGGTGTGGCTGAGTGGAAGGGACCTTGCTGTTGGTGTCAGAAAGCCCTCTTCTAATCCCAGAGCCGCCCCTTTCCAGCAGCATGTCCCTGCCGGCTTCACCCAGCATCTCGGCAGCTGTCCGGCCACCTTGCACAGTAACATCTGAAGTGGTCGTGGTGAGGGTCCCACAAGGACCCAGCGTGTGTGCTGTGCTTTTGCTAAGTGGCCAGTCACCCACCACTGCCATGACCTCTGTCCTCCACCTGCCAGGGTGTCCTTGATACCTGCCCAAGAACATATTCCGAACATGTCACTGGCCTGCGGCTTGGCGGGTCCTGAGTGCGTAGAGCAGGGACGTGAAGGGAGACAAGCATCATTGACTTTTCTTTTGTCAATCAGAGGTGCCTCAGCGATGAAGAACTGATTCGTGGGATGCGCCAGCCCTTTGGGGACCACACGTCTCGCCGGGACCAGGTGGCCAGGACTTCTGACGTCTGTGCAGAGAGGAAGGGGAGCTTTGCTGAGGACACCCGCCTGGTGCTGCCGAAATCCCAGAGTGTGGTGCACAGCACAGGTATGGCTCACATGGCTCGGGTGCTTTCCCCGCGTGAATGGCAGGGCCATGTTTGGGTTTAATTCAAATGGTTTTCTCTTCGGGGCACGAGGCTGACAGCAATGATGCAGAAATTACACGATGCATTCCCCAGAGCTTGACTGGGTCCAAGACTAGTCAAGATCTGAAAGGCGTGCCTTGAGACATGGCTGAATTCCTATTGCGTGGAGGGCTTCCAAAAATAGTCACTTAATGGTGACATTGGTTACCCTCTTACGAGATGCACAAATAGAGCGCATCCTAGCTTCTACAGCCTATTTCTCTTATTTCACGACTTTCCCCCCTGCAATATAGGTCTTGGGAACTAATCTCTGTATACGTTTTTGTCAAGAGAACAAAATCCTCTAAGTCACACAGATACACAGACACACGCTGAAGACCAGATGGTCTTTCAGAGACAAATTCCAGTGGTGAGCTTTCAGTTCATGTAGACGAGAGACGCTACGGAGGCCCCTGGGGACCAATATCTGGGCCCCACCGGCCGCCTGAGGGCTGGCAGCAGAAGGTTCTGCAGAAGCAGAAGCTGAGACGGGGTTTGGGGTAGGAGACATGGAATGGGAAGAAGTAGATGGAAGGGGGAAGGCGGACTGAGCAGCAGGCCTGACATGCCCCTGATGCAGGTGGGGACTCGAGCCGGCACTGCCCATCACGGTACCCCATGTAGGGCCGAGTCGGGGCTGCTGTATGAGGGGCACAGCAGAGAGCAAGCGTGTGAACCTGGCCGCTGCCAGCTGGTGTCACCAGAGCAGGCAACACGTCCTCCCTGGGAAGGGAGATCTGGGGAGAACATCTCTGTGTCTGCCACATTTTCATACATCTTCTCAATACCCACGAATGTTTGTTAAAATTGGTTTTATTACTTCCTCATCTGGCCAAGATGGAGCTACGGGGAGAATTTATCCTTCTCCCTGAAACGGTAACAACGAAGTAAACAGAAAAACGCGAAACGATGGTTTTCAAGACACCGGACCTCAGGCGATGAAGGATGATAATTCCTAAGGGATAGAGACCTAATGGCCTGCAGAGGGTTCCGTGAGGGTCCGACAGAGACCCGGGAAACACTCGTTTGTGGGAAACTCACCTCAGGTGGGGGAAGGAGCCACAGGGAAGGATCGAGGGACAGTGCCAGAGCTCAAACAGGCCCAACAATGACACCTGTTCCGACAAAGGAGACTGGAGAAGGTCCCACATCATGAGACCTTAGGACAAGCACTCTGGAGGTCTCAACCCCAGGCTCAGCTCTGCTCCAGACCCATCCAACAGATGATGAGAGCAAGAACTGACAGGATCACACTCAACTGTATTCAGAATACAATTTAAGATTTGTAGAAGTACAAAAATATCCAACATCCTACAAGGTAACATTCACCCTGTCTGGCCTCCGATCAAAGATTATCAGGCAGGCAATAAGCAGGAAAATATGGCCCACATTGAAAACGAGATCCAAATCAAACCAGAATGGAGACAGATGTTGGCATTAGTGAAGACAATAAAAACTACCAGGAATCCTGAATGGGCTGAAAACACAGCGGATCAGGGTTAGGGACGCCACTAAAGCAGCGTTAGTGCGAAACTTACATTAGAAAAGAGTAAAGATTTGAAACTACCACTTCAGCTTCACGGTCAAAAAGTACAAAAAGAAGAGCAGAGTAAGGGGCTCCTGGGTGGCTCGGTCGGTTAGGTGTCCAACTTGGGCTCAGGTCATGATCTCACGGTTTGTGGGTTCAAGGCCCACATCAGGCTCTGTGCTGACATCTCAGATCCTGGAGCCTGTTCAGGTTCTGCCCCTCCCCTGCTCATGTTCTGTCTGTCTGTCTCTCTCTCTTTCTCTCAAAAATAAATAAACATTTGAAAAAATGTGAAAAAAAAAAAAAGAAGAGCAGAGTAAACCCAAGTAAGCAGAAGAAAATAATTTAATAAAGACCAAAGCACAAAACAAGGAGACAGAAAACCAAAACAGCAGAGAAAATCAATGAACCAAGAACTAGGTCTTCAAGAAGATGGATGGAATCAAACCTTTGGGCAGGCTGCCCAGGGAAAGGGCAGAGAGGGCGGAAGGAACACAGTTTACCCACATCGGGAATGAAACTCAGCATCACTACACATTCTGCAGGCACTGAAAAGATAATATAATGAAAGGGCAGACTCCATGCTTGATGTGTGACTTCTGAGAACCTCTAAGCTACAGGTCCCCCTCCCTCCCACCTCACATCTGGGCAGCTGGTAGACAAGCCCAAGTCAGCCCAGCCTATGCGTGGGAGCCTTCAGACCAGTCCATTTCCCTGCTTCCTCCAGAAGGCTGCTCTGAATGAGGAGGCAACAGATAATGAGGGACTGTTGCAGACAACTGAATGTCGATAAGCCCACAACTCAGGTTAAATTCTGTGAAGGGCACCAACTATCAAAGATCTCCTGGGGCGCCTGGGTGTCTCAGTCAATTAAGCATCCATCTCTTGATTTCGGCTCAGGCCATGATCCCAAGGTCGTGGGATGGAACCCCAAGTAGGGCTGTGCACTGACAGCATGGAGCCTGCTTGGGATTCTTTCTCTCCCTCTCTCTCTGCCCCTCCCCTTCTCTCTCTCTCTCTCTCTCTCTCTCTCTCTCTCTCTCTCTCTCTCTCTCTCTCTCTCTCAAAAAAAAAAAAAAAAATCTCCCGAGAAGAAATCAGCTGCAAGAATAGCTATTTGGTTATTAAAGTTAAATTTGTAAACACCATCCCAGGCCCACACAGGTCCACTGGGGAATTCTACCCAACACTCAAGGAAGAAGCAATAGCAAATATACACAAACTTCCCAAAAATCGAAGAAATGGGGATATGCGTCCATTCATTCTGTAAGACCAGCATTGCCTGAAACCAAAACCAGGCAAAGAAAGCCACAACCAGTATCCCTTAGGATCTCTGATGAAAGAATTCTTCTCAAAATTTTACACATCAAATCAAAAACGATATGAGGGAGCTAATACATCATATTATATATATAGCTTATATAGCTAATACATCAATAAGGGGGTGTCCCAGGAATACAGGGTCGGTTTAACATTCAAAACAATCAATGTTACACCTGAAACAAATAGAGTGCTATATGTCGATTATATCTCAATTAAAAAAAATAATTAAATGTGACAAAGAAGGAGACATAGTGCTGTGAGCCACAACTCACAAACGAGATATAAAAATCTGAATACGTGCCAAAACACAGCAGCGATTTTAGAATACAGAAACCGCAGGGCATGCGAAGACAAATTTTTGAATCGCACTAATAGGACACCTTAACATACCATTTGCAGTACAAAAAACTAAGGCTCCAGAAGACCGACACAATGTAATAAATGCGCTAGAGCTTATTGAAATATTTATATGACACCTCCGTAATGGAAAACATTCTTTTCAAGTACACATTGAATAGTCACACAAATTGGTCTTATTTTAGGACACAAAAATTATATCGCTGAGTTTCATAAAAAAGAGAAAAAAATATTATAAAACTTCCTGATCAAAATGCAATTAACATAGAAATTAACAACAAAAGGGGCACCTGGGTGGCTCAGTCGGTTGAGCTTCCGACTTTGGCTCAGGTCATGATCTCACAGCTCGTGAGTTCGAGCCCTGCATCAGGCTCTGTGCTGACAGATCAGAGCCTGGAGCCTGCTTCAGATCTTGTGCCTCCCTCTCTCTCTGCCCCAACCCACTCGCATTCTGTCTCTGTCTCTCTCAAAAATAAATAAACATTAAAAAAATTAAAAAAAAAAAAGAAATTAACAACAAAAGTGCAAGAAGGCCTTCTACCTGGAAATCTTAAGAATTTAGTTAAACAACTGAATGAAATGTCACATACAAAACAAACTTAACAGAATCTCTAAAACATAATAAAAACACTGCATATCAGAATCTATATAATACATTTTAAAGAATAATCAAAGGAAGCTACACAGTCTTAAACACATGCCAGTAACATGGAAAGAAAATAAAGGAATTCAATTCTCACCGCAAAAACTAAATAAACTAAAAGGAAAGACAAGTGAATTAATAGATATAATAGCAGAAATGGCTAGAATAGAGAAATAATAGATATAATTAACAAAATAAAATCTTGATTTATTAAAGTGATACCAAAATAAACCACTAAATAAACTAATCAAGAAAGAGAAGATAAAAACATACGAAACAAGAAATGAGAAGGGAAAAAGAACCATTGAATAAATGAATATTTAAAAAAAATTTTTTTTTACATTTATTTATTTGTGAGAGACAGAGAAAGACCGAGCATGAGTGGGGGAGGGGCAGACAGAGAGGGAGACACAGAATCCAAAGCAGGCTCCAGGCTCTGAGCTGTCAGCGCAGAGCCCAACGCGGGACTCGAACCCACGAACTGCAAGATCATGACCCGAGCCAAAGTCAGACGCTTAACCGACTGAGCCACCCAGGCGCCCCTCAAATGAATATTTTTTAATAGAAGAATACTTTTAATGAAATGTAACATGTAGATGACATGGAAAATTTCCTAAGACACAATAGCTTAACATAACTGATGTCACTGGAGAGAGAAAGCTTAAGCCGAATAGTTTCTGTACAACAAAATAAAGTTATCAAGAAACCATCCCACCCAAAACCACCTGGCCCCGTTGTTTCCAAAGAATTCTACCAAATCTTCCACTTGCTTCAGAGCGCAGAACAGGGAGGACTTTCAAGTGCCTTTTATGAAGCAAGTCAGATGATGAGACATAATCCTGAAAAGACAATATCAAAAAAGGAAAATTTACAATTATTACTTATAAATAACCAGTGAAATTACAGTAAGTATACGAGCAGAGAAACCATAACACCACATTAATATAATAATATACCAGGGCCGAGTGGGATTTTTTTCAAAAGTGAACACACTGATACTGAAAGTTCATATGGAAAAAATTTTTAAATGCAAGAATAGCCAGGAAAACACTAAAATGGAAAGGCTCTGAGGGAGGATTAGACCTACCAGATATTGGAACAGACTGTGAAGCCTCTATAGTTGCGGTACTGGTACCGGAACAGACAGGCCAGTTTCCAGAACAGAAAGTCCCAAACCAGACCTGAGTATATGTGAAAGTGCAGTATATGGTGAGGGTGGCACCCACATCACTGGGCCCAAGGTAAACTTTCCAATAAATGGCGCCAGAACAACTGAGTGGACATTCAGAAAAAGAGAAAATCAGATCTATGCCTTATACTTTACATTAGAATAAACCCCAAATGATCAGATATCTGAAAGTAAAACCAACAACAACAAAAAAATATATAGTTCCCTATAAGAATAAGATAAAAAAAAATCATGGTCATAACAGAAAAAAATTGAAAAAATTTAATATCCATTTTTTTTTTTTTAATTTTTTTTTCAACGTTTTTTATTTATTTTTGGGACAGAGAGAGACAAAGCATGAACGGGGGAGGGGCAGAGAGAGAGGGAGACACAGAATCGGAAACAGGCTCCAGGCTCCGAGCCATCAGCCCAGAGCCTGACGCGGGGCTCGAACTCACAGACCGCGAGATCGTGACCTGGCTGAAGTCGGACGCTTAACCGACTGCGCCACCCAGGCGCCCCCAAAAAAATTTAATATCCATTTTGATAAGAACTCAGCAGTTTAGGAATAATCTCATATTCTCTGACTCTCTGACACCATCTAGGTGTCCAACGCTAACTAAATGCTGACACTAATTACCCGGAGTTAGTTCAGGCCTCATAGGCTAAGCACTCAGTCCTCCACGACTACCCCTACTTTGGACACCAGTTGAAAGTCTGAAGTTGCCATAACCCCCCTCCTCAGTTTTTGTGGTTTTTTTTTTTAATGAGGAAACTGGTGTCTTTTAAATGTTTATTTATTCTTGAGAAAGAGAGAGATAGAGCATGAGCAGGGGAAGGGCAGAGAGAGAGGGAGACACAGAATCTGAAGCAGGCTCCAGGCTCCAAGCTGGCAGCACAGAGCTGGATGTGGGGCTGGAACTCATGAACTGTGAGATCATGACCTGAGCCAAATTGGACGCTTAACTGACTGAGCCACCCAGGTGCACCCCCCTCGGTTTTAATAATTCACTAGAACAACTCACAGACCTCAAGAAAACACTTGATTTGCATTCATGAGTTTATTATAAGGATACAATTCAGGAACATTCCATACAATGGTACAGGGCAAAGTAAGGGCTGGGGCTGAGGGGTGGGACAGCGCAAAGCTTCCACACCTTCTCCGGGTGCACCACTGATGTGTTCACCAATCTGGAAACTCCCTGAATCCTGTCATTTAGAGGTTTTTATGGATCTCCTATTACATGGGGGATGAATGATCAAATCATTGGCCACTGATGTTGGACCTCAGTCTCTGGTCCCTCTCCCTTCCCCAGAGGTGGAGGGGTGGGGCTGGAAGTTCCAACCCACTAGGCAAGGCTTGGCCTTTCTGGCAGCCAGTCCCATCCTAAAGCCATCTAGGGGTCCACCAAGAGTCACCTCATTAGCGTAAAGTCAGATCTGGTAGAAGGGAGCTTGGGAATAATGAAGATGACCTTATCACACCTATCACCCAGGGAATTTCAAGAGTTTTAGGAGCTCCGTGGAGCACTCAGGTGGCTCATACATTGAGCGTACAACTCTTGATTTTGGCTCCAGTCATGGTCTCATGGTTCATGAGTTCAAGCCCTGTGACAGGCTCTGCACCGACAGCCTAGAGTCTGCTTGGGATTTTCCCTCTCTCTCTCTCTCTCTCTCTCTCTCTCTCTGCTCCTCCTTCACTCACTCAAACACACACACTCTCTAAACAAACAAACAAACTTTAAAAAAAAGAGAGTTTTAGGAGCTTCATGCCAGGAAGCAAGGATAAAGACCAAATATATATTTACCATTATACCACAGAATACCACATTATACCACAGAATAAAGCAACAATAACAGGCATCTATGAAACTTTCCACCAACATCATACTTAATCTTGAAACACTGAAGTTTTTCCTTCAAGACTAGGAACGAGACAGAAATGTCTGTTCTTGTCACAGGTACTTAACATGGTACTGGAGGTTCTAACCAGTGCAATAAGGCAAGAAAAAGAAATTTTAAAACCAGATAAGAAAGGAAGAAGCAAAACTGTCTTTCTTCATAGATAATGTCATCGTCTGTGTAAAAAAATATGATGGAAATACAAGCTACTAAAACTAATCAGGAGGTTTAGCTATGTTGAAGGTTACGAGATCAATATACAAAAATTAGTAACAAACCATTAAAAATTTTTTAAATTTAAATATTTATAATAACATCAAAGAAATGAATATAAAATGCTTTGTGGAAAAATTGTATAAAAGGTGACATCTTTACCCTAGCCACTATTAAATATTGCTGTTTGGAATACAGAGGACCAAAATGAATGGAAGCATATGTGGTTTGTGCACAGGGAGACTCCGTATTGTTGAGTTCAGTTCTCCCCAGACTGCTCTATAAAGTTAATGCAGTCCCATTTAACACCCCAGGGTGTTTCTAAGACAGAGTTATTCTAGTGATCAAGTGGAAAAGCAAGGATTCTAGAATAAAACCAAACATGTTTTGGAAAAGCAAGTTGAAGGGCTAACATTGCCTGGTTCAAGAATTATTATGAAGTGAGGGTAATCAAAACAGCATTATATTGCATAAAGATAGACAAGTGGGCCTCCAGAAAGAGACCCACACATATATGGACAACTGAGTTTTGACACAGCCGCAAAGGTTATGCAGTGGAGAAAGGATGGCTTTTTTAACAAATAGTGCTGGCACCATTGGCAATCCGTACGCACAAAGGTGGAAAGAAAGAGGGAAGGAAGAAGGGAAGGAAGGAAGGGAAAGAGGGAGGGAGGAGGGAAAGAAAGAAGGAGAGAGCACAAGAAAGAGAAAGAAAGAAAGAGAGAGAGAGAGAGAGAGAGAGAAAGAAAGAAAGAAAGAAAGAAAGAAAGAAAGAAAGAAAGAAAGAAAGAAAGAAAGAAAGAAAAAGAAATGAACCAGTATCCATGCATACTACATGCAAAAGTCAACCCTACATAGGTCGTAGACCTGTATATAGAAAACACCAGAAACTATACCACTTGTAGAAGAAAACAGGAGAAAAAAATTGTAAAGCACATGTCTGGCAAAAGATAAATGATATATATAGAACTCTCAAACTGAACAATAAGAAAACAAGTCAATAAAAACAATCTAAGTGTTTGCACAGACTCTTCCCCGGCAAATAGCACATGAAAAGCTTCTCAGCGTCACTGGTCACAGGGGGAAATGCAAACAGAAGCCACAGTGAGATCCCACTTGCACCATTAGGAAGACACCAAGTGTTGGCGAGGATGTGGAGGAAGGGGGGCTCTCATACCTGGTCACCGGGAACGTGAAACGGTATGAACACTTTGGGAAAAGAGTTTGGCAGTTTTTTTTAAAAGTTGAACATGTGATCCAGTCATTCCGATCCCAGGTTTCAAGACCCAAGAGGCAAGGAAACCTACGTGCATACAAAGACTTGCACACGAATGTTCATAGCAGCTTTCTTACAAGAGACAAAAACTGGAAACGACCCAAACATCCAGACAAACGCACAAACAAATGGAAAGACACAGCAACCTGTAAATGCACCTGAAAATTGCTCTGTGAAAGAAGCCAGACAAAAAAGAATACGATCCCATTTATATAAAATCCTAGAAACTGAAAAGTAGCATGCAGTTAGAGACCGAAGGGCGGGGACTGCTGGGGGAGGGCGGGTGGAGGACGGGCGGACGGGCAGACGGGAGGAAATTACAAAGGCACAAGCATAGATGTGTTCATGACCGTGGTTGTGGTGATGGCTTCCACTCATCAAATACGTTTCGAAACCTATCAAACTGGATACTTTCTGCATGTCAGTTACACTCAGTAAAGAACTGGGTTTCCTGCACTCCTCTGAGCCTGTGGCATTATCAATAAAGAAAGCATCACCTCCCTCATTCGTTCATCTGGGTGTTTGTATCTGTTGGGTGCCCGTTGGGTGCTCGACACTGGGCATCCAACAGTGAGTGAGATGGAGGCCCCACCCAGTGAATTCACGCCCCTGATGCCGTGCCACAGACACATGTGCTGACCACCAGGTGTTTGTCAACCAGTAGCATCACGCTTCTGTTGGAGGATTAGCGATGTTTTAAGCTGAAGTTCGTTGGTGATGGACAAACACCAATAGTTCTGGGTGCTGGCCACACGGTACACATGCCAGGTGGTCCCACTCCCAGCTCACTCCCGGCGGGAGAATCCAGTTGTATTTTTTTTTTTAATGTTTATTTATTTCTGAAAGAGAGAGCAGAGCATGAGCGGGGGAGGGGCAGAGAGAGAGAGAGAGAGAGAGAGACAGAGAGAGAGACAGAGAGACAGAATCCGAAGCAGGGTCCAGGCTCCAAACTGTCAGCACAGAGCCTGATGCGGGGCTCGAACTCACGAACTGTGAGATCATGACCTGAGCCGAAGTCGGACACTCAACCGACTGAGCTGCCCAGGTGCCCCAAAACCAGTTGTATTTTAAATGAGATAGGGGTTGGGGACATAAGCAAGGCTGTTCTTTCGTGGGCTTCTCCTTGGGAGTTTTGGTCCGGTTCCAAAACAATCTTACTGTGTCGCCTATTCCTTATCATAAACACAGAAATTCAGATGACTCATTCGGTGTTGGAATCTGTGTTACATTTTTTATTGTTGTAGTTGTGGCTCTGTTCTCTACACGGAGCCTAAATTACTTAGAAAATACATCATTTTATATTTATCACAAAATAGATCATTTGACAAGTGTAAGAAAGCCCACAACTTGTGGCATTTAATATTTCTTGTGTAGGATGGAACTGTAAGTTTTCTGGAAGCGAAGGAACTACCAAACTAATATTAAAAAGTCAAGAGAAACAGGAAGAGGGATTTAAAATCTTACAAGACCCAAGTGCGCGACGGAAACAGATGAGATCATTGGCCTGCTCTTTGCCCACTGCTTTCTCTCTGGCCTGCGAGAGCCCCCTCCCCACCCAGGGAACCCTCCTGTCCATGGCCCTAGCACTTTCCAGACTGGTGAGAGTGGGCACGGCCCCTTGGCCTCTCCCGGCTGTCCCCGCTTCTGTGGCTCACCTCTGCCGCTGCCCCAGCAGTGCTCCGGCCTCGCTGCGCCCTCTGTTCCCTCACCAGACATGTCCCCTCCCCGGCAGCCCGCCCTCTCTGGCCCGGACACTGCAGTGGCTCCCACTAACAGCCGGCTTTTGCCATTCCCACGTTCAAAATCCCCACCTGCTGGCGGGGTGGGGGGGGGGGGTCCACATACTGCGAATGAATCCACAGTCTGGCCCCCCGGCCCTCCACCCTCCACACCCGCCCTCTCAGCCGGGCCGCGTCTCAGCCTCATGGCCTGATGGCTCCCTTTGTCCCCGTGGCCTTTCTGCCTGGACAGCCTTCCCTCAGACGGGACCACTGCTCGACCATCGTTCTGTCCTGTCCTTGGTGGACAGCATCTCCGAGACACCCTCCCAGAGCACTGCAAGCCCAGGGCCGCCTCCTCCCGGACCTTCCACTGTTGCCCCCACCAGCTGTGCATCCTTCCGTCTTTCTCCAGGTCCGTCAGCACCCGGGACGCGTGTATACGTGTGTATGTGTCCTGTCTGTCCACGTTGGTTGCCCTCAGGAGGATCAGCCCAGTGGGGCAAATAAGACCCCTTGGCACCGCGGGGCAGGCGACGAATGGCGATGAAGGATGGCAGGCATATCTGTTTGTCCGCTCGACGGGCAGCCTGCAAACAGCTTCGGACCCGGCGACTCCTGGTGTGTTCTCAGCAGGGGAGAGTCACGTCATTTCCAGGTTGGCATATGATGTTAGGATGTGTGACCAGGGTGACCTACGGTGACACACAAGACCTGTAGCAACGTGTCAGGTGCAAGAACCTGCCACTGCTGGAGTCAGGGGGAGGTGCGGGTAGGGCGAGCTCAGCGTGTGTGGCGCCCATCGTGTGCGGTGTGGTCGGCAGCCCAGCGAACCGTCCTCTGACGCCGTTGCCTCCAGAACCCATGATCCCTTTTCCACGAGCAGGAGTCTCAGACACAGGACTATGCAGACATTAGATCCCAGATGACGCCAGGGTCTGTAGGATGTCACCACGCCTCCCGCAAGGGAAGACTAGTCCCAGAGCTGACCCGGGGCTGAGGTTCACAGGACCAGCGGGTGACTGACAGGGGGACCAGACAGGGAGGCGCTGTGGCCGCGGACATCCCAGAGCAGGAGATTGTGACTGTTTCCAGGACTATCACAACGGGTGGGGGCTGAGGTTCATTCCCTCAAAATTATTTGGGCGCATTCTTCTATTTTTTGCCACTCTTTGAACAAGGATCTGCATTTGATTATAATAAAAACCCATGAGCCGTGGCTTTTGAAAAGTGAGGGTTCTGTTTCCTTACGGAGACATCCAGAGGGTCCTGGGTGCTCTGCCCTCTTGTTCAATGCTGGGTGTGCCCTGTCACACACAGTCACAAGGTGCTGCCCCACGTGGGCACCCACATGGACACCCACGTGGGCACCGACGCGGCCCGGTGGGACGGATGAGGAATGGGAAACAAGGGTGAAGACTGGCCCTGCAGGCACCGGCCCCTCTTTAAGCCCTTTCCCAGAGGCCCCACCCAACGACTCCTACTTCTGCTTCTGCTGCACGCCTGGTCACCCCTAACTGCAAGGGAAGCAGGAAGCCAAGACAGTATTTTTAGTTGTCTACACATTGCAGGCGGGGCTCAGGGTTCTTCAGGTAGGAAACGGGTGAAAGGTTGGTGCTGGGCCGGTGACCATCCGTGCCAGCCACACCCGGGAGGGAGTCCCTGGCTCCGGGGAGGTCAAGAGGCCGAGGCGATGCCACGAAGCAGGTGACCAGGCTATGGAGAGGCTCATCCGGGAGCTCCGGGCCAGTGCCACCCACACGCGGGCCACGATCGATGCCGCTGGAGACAGCCTGCTTACGTGCTGGAGAGCCACCTCGGAAAGGCAGCCGGTTGCCCGGGAACTTGACGCACCCCGGCAGCTAGGCCGGCGGATGAAGACGCTCCCCTGGCAGCACGCGAACCCGGTGCGGTTTCTCCGTGAGCATAAAAGGTCAAGGTGGAGATGCAGAGGCTCGTGGAGGGCTCTGTGTTCCCCCAGGTTCCTCCCCATCCCCCACACCCCCATGGACGCTATTTCCATCGGGCGTTATTCTCAGGAGCTCATCCAAGGAACAGACCTCGCTGCCTCTGTCGCCCCTGACACTGACCCAGTGCTGGCCAGCTCCTGACCCGCCGCCACTCATCTCAGCGAGGGTGTGACGACACTGTGCGAGGCCACGTCAGGCACGATGCCAGAACCAGATAAAGAGACCTCTCCACCGGCCTGTCCTCGGCATGGGGAGGCTGCATCTAGGAACCAACTGTATAATGTGGTCCTTCGGCCTCAAAATGTTGGCTTTTATCATTTTGGCTGCAACTTGAAGGTTGCTAGGCTTTATTTCTTAAGAAGAAAAAGAAAAGATTGTTTCCACATTGTGGTTTCTCTCTCGATTCGGGGCCTCATGTTGCTAACTGACCATCCAAAACTTTTCCTTTTCTTGTTTTTTTAAATAGAAATCTGCTCTCACAGCTTGTTGTGTGGAGCTGACTCGGGAGGTTTCGACTTGTGGGGGCCGCTGGCGTGGCCGTGGGGTGAGTGCTGCACGAGGGGGGTTCTAGGCACAGCTGAACAGAACGGCTTTGTGCTCTGATGACTTTCATTGCTCACTTGGGCCTCGGAGACTAGAAATCTCAGTGGCAGTGATTCCCCACGAGTGAAGCCTTTGGCTGGCTTGCCCGGGGCTTTTACACGTCCACCAACATAACTACGGCTTGTCGAAGGCTCTGCATAACTATGAGGCACACTTTCTGCTAATGAGTTAATTCCATTCTCAAAATAACTGAAAGAGATGAGAATTATTATCTCCACCTTATAGGAGCAAACTCAGGGTCCAAAAATTTATTTCATTTTACTTAAAAAAATTTTTTTAATGTTTATTTATTTTTGAGAGAGAGACACAGAGCATAAGCAAGGGAGGGGCAGAGAGAGGGAGACACAGGATCCAAAGCAGGCTCCAGGCTCTGAGCTCTCAGCATACTGCCCGATGCAGGACTCGAAGCCATGAACCCTGAGATCATGACCTGAGCCGAAGTCAAACGCTTAACCCACTGAGCCCCCCAGGTGCCCCATGAATTTAGATAAGCAGCCCAAGATGACACAGTCCTTAGAGAGACAGGACATGGTGCAAATCCCAGTCCTTTGGGCGGAGGCCTGGGGTGGTCTCTTCCAAAGCGGCACTGACATTGAAATGTTTCTTTAAAGAACACTGCTACCTTCTTCAGGAGGGAGGGGGCTCTTCTTCATTCTAGCCCACCAGTTTTTAGCTAAACATTGGCCATAAAATTCAGTCTTTGTGGAATCCTTTTATTCACAAGCATCGCATTTAAGCTTCCTGCACATGACATTATCAGAGCCCCATCCACCTCAGGGGGTTAGCAGTGGAGCCCCCATGGGGCAGATGAAGAAACTGGGAGGGAGATCTGAGATTTGTCCAAAATCACAGCAACGCGGGGTCCAAGTGTCTTTCTCAAGCCCCCTCCTTCTGCTACCTCTTTACTCCGGACTGGCTGCAAAGGACAGAAACCACCCCCAGGCTGGTGTTGGGAACCAGAAGGGAAACACACAGGGGCAGGATGGCATGGCCTTGGGGATGACGGACCCGGGACTCGGCCCTGTCTCTCTTCTCTGTTCTCAATGCTTGTTTCACTTGTTTTCTCCCCTCATCATAGCTTGGGGTATGAAGCTGGGGGGTTGGGGGGGTGGTGTCTCTTCACTCTCTTCCTGTTTTAATACATTCCCAGGAAAGGATTCTGCTCGGCCTAGACCCAAGTGGGGCCGGCGCAGTGCCCCAAAGAGGAGGTGGTGAGCACATAGATGACCATGGAGCCAGGCTCATAATGAAAGTGAAGCAGGCGGGATGGGGGTGGGGGTGAGGGGACTGTGACAAATAGCAGAGCCCACGCTGCACATAAAGAAAAGATTGTCCTGTTGGAATGTAGGCTGAGTGTAGCCAGAGATCCCAGTTTTTTTGAGAAAAGCAAGAAATCCAGATTTTTTATGTTAAATGTCTTGATTCTTTTGAAAGCTGTCAGCTAATTAAAAATAGATTTAAAACATCGCGTGGGCGGAACAAAGCCCTTCTGTGAACCAGATGGGACCTCCCAGCTATCACCAGTTTGCAGCCTCTGGTGGAGGTGGACCATATAATAACCGATATGACTGGCCCTCCAGCCCAGGGACGCTGAGGGGCGTCCACCAAGCCCAGGCTCTCCCCCATCCGCTGTGACTACCCAGGCAGGCACTTTTCCAGCAGGCATGCAAGGAAAGCGGGAGGCCCCTGGAGCCTCAGGCAGAGTGGGGAGTGGGGGGCCCCCTGGAGGCACTGTGCCTCTTGCTCATCCTGATCACCACACCCTGGAACTCGGCTAAGACCTGGGCCCACCAAGGCGGGGACCCAGGAGGAAGGTTGAGAAGTCTGAGCTTTGAGAAGCAGGGAGGCCCACAGGCAAGCTGGGCTCTGACGGTGTCAAGAGATGCTCCCAGGAGTGTGTTCTTTTTATCTGGAGTCTAGGCCACCAGCAAATGAGGGTGGAGAGTGGGTTCTGTCCTGAGGCTGCCTGCAGAGAGGTGTGGACCAGCAGTGGGATCTGGGACAGCAGGGCCTCAGGGACACTGGGCCTCTGGGGTCTGGTGGGAGTTTGCAGGTCTTCTGAGGACTCAATGGCCCCTGCTCACTTTTCTTTTCCACATTGTCTACTGGTCATGGTCCTCACGACCTGGACTCACTGTGACCTCTCCACCATCGGTGTCCTTCAGCTCCGGCACTGTGAACAGCCCTGTCTCTTCCCTTTTAATTCCACACTAAGAGACTGGGCACCTGCTGTGTGCCTGGGACCCTGTTCTAGGAGATGGGGACACTGTGGTGAAAATGCAGACACACAGGCCAGGCTCAGAGACACCTAGGTGTGATCAAAATGTGGGGCTCAGGCTGCACGGCGAGAAAACGGCTCTCTGAGCAGGTCAGGTCTAAGTGCCATCTGACCGATGAGGACCTGCCAGACAAAGAGGGGACAGGCATTCCAGGCAGCCGTGCCCCCGTGAGCATGGGGAACAGGCGGGGAGGCCGGGGCCAGGCTGTGGCACAAACTCCACCTTGAACCCAAGCATCACTGCAGGCTGGTCTGCATGGCCAGCAGGTCCTTCCGCTCGTGCCCAGGGATACATGTCCTTCCTGCTGCTTCCCCCTCTGTTTGCCACCCAGCCGTTCCAAAGCACTTCCCTGTTGCCATCTAACTGAACATGGCGTCTGTGCCCCAAGGGTATGTCCTGGGAAACAGAAGCTGGGACTTTGGCCCACGTTTGCGCTATTCCAAAAGCTGTAAGATGTTTCCACAAAACGCCCTCTGCACCTTCTAAGGCCCCACCTGCATAATGAGAGCACAGTGTGGGCATCTTGCTGTGCAAGTGTCCACACATCAGGGGCTCAGATTGGATGGAAGTCATGTCTGTCACCATCTAAGTTTTTGTGGAGGATGCCCTCTGATGACCCCAGGGGCTGGGGTTCACACCAGGTGGCTCTCCACTATACCCCATTCCCCCCAGGGCCGCTGGGAACCAGAAGAGGGAGAGAGGAGGCAAGCCCTTTCCCTGGAGGGCAGAACCCAGAAATCTCACCTGTGCGTCCTTCTCCTCACAGCTCAGTCAGAGCACAGTCGCACGGCTCCATCCCAGGACCCTTTACTTCTGTTACCTACAAACCAAGTTCCTGTTTACTGCACAAAAATAAAACTAACCATGTCTGGATCACTTTTATCTTCATTTTTCTTCTCTGATCATGAAAACAGTACATACTCAGTGCTAAGAATCCAGAAATAGGTAAAGACCATAAAACCACCAGGAATTCCAGAGCTAAGTTTAAGACTTACAGGTTGGGGCAGTATCGACTGGGTGGCTCAGTCCATTAAGCATCCAACTTTGGCTCAGGTCATGATCTCGTGGTTCGTGTGTTCATGTGTTCGAGCCCCTTGTCTGGCTCTGTGCTGACAGCTCGGAGCCTGGAGCCTGCTTCTGTGTCTCCCTCTCTCTCTGCCCCTCCCCCACTTGCACTCTCTCAAAAATAAACATTAAAAAAATTTAAAAAAAAAGACTTATGGGGTCATAGCATACACATAATTTTGTAACCTTAGTTCTTGCATGGCAGTATAATCCTGGTAACCTCCCCATATCAATGGTGACCTATGTTACCATCATAGTTGTTTGTGACATGTTTAAGCGATGACCATGATGAACTTGGAGATGGCTGTGGTTTGTATTTATTTGACTACTGAGGGTGAACATTTTTTCACATTTATTGGCCATTTTTATTTTGTGTGTGTGTGAATTGCCAGTTCATATCCTTTGACGATATTTTAATGGACTGTTCACTTTTTTCCTCCTATTGATTTGAAAAGAAAATCCATGTTACACATGAAGGATAATATATTAGCACTCCTATAGTGCTTATGTGCACTAAGTCCTTGTAATGTATATTCATTTAATCCTTAGGATAGTTCTCTAAGGGAAGTACTGCTGTAATCCCCATTTTACCCTTCCTAGGCATAGAAAGAATAAGCAGTGTGCCCAAAACTGTGTCGTGGTATAGTCCAGGGAGTTAGAACTGGGATTTAAACTCAGCATTCTGGTTCAGGTTCTCGCTCTTAACCACTAGACATTTTAATTCATGTTTTGCCAGCTATAGATTTTACAAAATTGGTTTTTCCAATGTGTCATTGGTCTTTTCATTGTAAGATTTTTGTTTTTAAATTGGTTTTTAACATATATGGTCAAATCCATTAATCTTTTCCTTATGGACTTTGGAGTCCCTGGGTGGGCACTATCTGGAAAGTAGGGGGCAAAGTGTTTCATATGTACTTTTCCAAACTTGCCGAGAACTTTTTGGTAAGTGAAGAAAATGTCAGAAAGGCGCATAATGCTACGGGGCCCCCAGCCTGGGCCATGTGGGTGAAGCCCATGGCACCTGTTGCCCAGGTATGAGCTGGCCTCCTCGGTACCCTTTCCTCCCCTCATTAGGGCAGCACGACTCGGGCCACCCCTGGCTGCTGTGCAGATGCCAGTCATGGGTGAGTACTCCGTGCGCTCCACAGCAAATCTGGCTTCTCGGCTCCTTTCTGAGCACCTCTTCCACCCAGGAGTCCTCCCAAAATGCTGCCCCGCTTCCAGGCCCAAGCTCAAGTTTACCCTCCTCTAGTTTCTTGCTCCGTTCAGCCCTCCAAACGAACTGTCTCGACTCTGGCATTTGTGGCAGGTGCACTGCGAGAGCTGGAAGGGCAGTGCACCTGCGACCGTGTGGGCAAAGGCTAGGCAGTCAGCGCTCGGGGCTTTCTTTCGACTTCAGCCCTTGAGCACGGAGGTGCAGCGGCCTGCAGAGTAGCGCGGACCCACCCGCAGGGGCCCGGCCCCGGGGCTGCAGGGAGCAGCGCGGACCCACCCGCAGCGGTCCGGTCCGGGGGCTGCAGGGGCCTGGCCCGGTAAAGTCGCAGCGCGTCTGAAGGATCTACGCTTGAGGCCGACTTTGAAGTGCAAAGACTAACGCTCGCTTTGAAAAGCGTTCGAAGACAAAAATCTCCGAAAGCTGGGGCAGCCTGCGTACACCGCACCGCCGCCACAGACGGCTACACTGAGGCACCGAAGCAGCCCGCCCGGCCTTTGCCCCGCACACCGCCGCCCCGCGCGCTCTCGGTGCCACGTGACGGCGGCCCTCCATCACGCGCGGGGGGCGGGGCGCCGCCGACACTCTCTCGCTCGTCCAATAGGAAACGGGGAGCGGGCGGGGAAGGCGGGCCCTCCCGCCCCTCCGCCGTCCGCCCAGCGCGGGGCGGGCCCAGCCGCCACCCACCAGTGGGGTCCCGACGAGCCTGGCTGGGCCGCGGCGACGGGGCGAGGCGCATGTCAGTCAGGCAGTCCGGCCAATGGATTCGCGCGCTGCCCTTGCGCCTGCCCCCGCCTCGGCCTCCCGGCGCCCGCGCTGCCTTCCCTCAGGCCGCCACGGCCCGCCCGCCCGCGCCTCCATCCGGGTCCTCGCGCGCGGCTCTCGGGCGGCGGCGGGCGGTGGGCGCGAGGGCTGGGCCGTCCCCGCGGAGGGCGGCGGCGGGCGGCGGCCTCTTCTGTGAGCTCGAGGTGGGTACGAAGATGGACGGCGAGCGTGGGCCTGTCGCCATTTTCCTTCCCTCCGAATCCTAGTGGCGGTAAAAGAGGGCAGCGCTGCGGGCCGCCCGGCGCGGGCCTGTGACCAGCCTGGGCGGGTAGCAAGCGGGGGCCGTGGCGGCGGCGGCGGCGGCGGCAGCGGGCGGGCGAGCGAGCGAGCGGGGGATGGGCGCCGCGTGGCGCGGACGGCCGGCCCCAACCCCCTCCGCTTCCCGCCCAGAGCCTCACGGACCGGGGGGAGGGGTCATTCTTCACATTCTTCACCCCGCCCCTCCCCCTGCTTCAATCAAACTTGGGCGGGGGAAGTCCCGCCCCCGGGCCGCGCCCATTGGCCGGCGCCGCCTCCCGCTGTGGCGTGACTGGCTCTGGGCACAGCTAGGTCTCCCTGACGTCACCTCCGCTATCAGGTTTGTGGGCCGGGGAGACCTTGGCCTTGGGGGCTGGGATGCAGGAGGAAGGTAGGAAGTGCGGGGGGAGGGCCGGCGCGGGCGGTCGCAGGCGGGCCCTGGGCTGGCTCGCTGCCCCCTAATCCGCCCGGCCGGGCGCCGCCTCGGTCCCGGAGCAGCTGTGCGGCCGGCTCCGCTGCGGCGGCCGTCCTTGGCGAGGGAGCGGGGCGGGCGGCGGGAGGAAGCGGGCTCCCGGGAGACGGGCTCGTGCGCGGCGACCTGGGCCACCGCCAGCGGCCGCAGCCCTGAGTCGGGGCTGGTCGCCCTGCGGGCGGGCCGGCCGGGGCCCGTCCCCGGCGCGCTCCGGTGAGGAATGCGTAACCTTTCTGTCCTTGGCCAGCAGTGGCCTTCCGTCTCCAACTTTTACAGTAGGGCCTGGCCCCCTGCCTTCCGTGTCAGGGGAGGGCGTGTGCTCCTTTCCAGCCCTTCTTTCTCGGATAGACTTCTCGCTCGCGAGAGGCTCGGCCGGCGGGAAGAGGCGGTGGGAGGCCGTGAGTGTTACGTTCCTGCCGCAAATGAGGAGACGATGAGTTTTCCTTTTTTAGCTTTGCTGGTAAATACTGCTGCCTTGGCCCTCAGTTCCTAAAGTGAAAACCTCGTTTAGCAGTCCCCCGCACTTCCTTCTGTTGGCCTGAGAGTCATGCAATAATGTAAGGAGATTAGGGTCAAATTTTAGATTTGTATGTAGTTTAGAAAATAATCGTATCCAGGTTTTTGTGCTGAATGGAGTTTAGGTTCATTTACAGTATGTTCAGGGAGTGTGTAGTTAAGGAAGTAAAAACTTGTAAGATACTTCGGGTTTTGTGAGGGTGTTTGATTTATTATACACAGTTGCTAAAAGTGTTGTCTTGAAACTTGAGTTTTTTGAGAGACAAATCTCTCCCGTTTCTCCTGAATTCAGTTATAATTAAATAGTATTTTTAAATGTGTTGCTTGGGTACAGGCAATTATGGTTGATAGTGGGAAAAGTAATGCGTTTGGGTAGTTATTTTGCAGTGATAGCTAGAAGATCCTTTTCTTCATTTTGAAAGGGGCTGTGCGTCCTTCCCTCTTCACTAAATTGAAGCTCTGTTAAATTTGAGAGACTGGAGAATTATGCAGGTGTGAGGGAAACAAAACACCTGCTCAGAAATGAGAGGGAATTTGCAAACGACGGAATTCAGACTCTAGAATGAGGAGATCAGTATTATACAAGGTAGTCTCAAATGGTTACTCCTTAAGGGCATTTTATTTTTATCATGAACTAGTATTTCTTGGTTTAGAGTACAGCACACTAGATATTTGTGCTTTTTTTTTTCAATAGCTAATACAGTAATAGCTTTACTAATAGTGGGAATTGTTTTGTATTAAGAGCTCTACACCATTGTTTCCAACTGTAGGTCTTGACTCCTTGGGTCATGAAATCTCTTCAGCGGCTGGTAGTCAGAATTTTAAAAAACTAGAATAGAAAATATTAGTGTGTTACATGAAACTTGATTCAGTTCTGTGCATATATATTTTTCCCCCCAAATCTCTTTTTCTGAGGGTGTCAAAAAGGTTTGAAAGACAGTACTTCGCAAAGATATTTTTCTCCCTTATAGGACTGGTCTTCTGCAAGGAATACTAAAAGCCCTGTTCATTTATATTTGGTGGAGGGTGGTCCCCTTAACTCTTACTTTCAGGAGTTAGGAAAATAGATTTGTCACCAATGACCTGATACATTTTAATCATTTAGCATTTTTAATATTGTGAGAAGCTTTTATTTAGACAGTAGGATCTCAGGATATTAATTCCAGTGATTTTTTTTTTTTCCATGTCTAGATGAGAGTAGAAGAATTTGGATCCCCAGTAATGAGTTGTCAACATTGCCTCATGTGACCTCAGGACTGGAGTAAAAGGAGGCCTGGTCACTCTTGCCCTTTGCCTGTATGGGTGTTCTAAGCATTGCACAATCACTTAAGAGTGGACTTCATTAAATAACCAGATAAAACGAGACTCCCAACCCCTTTTTTTGGTGCCAAATCTTTGAAATCTAGAGTGTATTTCCCGGTTCCAGCACATCTGGGCTAGTTGCATTATTGTGCTCAGGAGTGACAAGTGGCTGATGGCTACCGAATGAATAATGCAATTCTAGTGGATTGTCTATCTGCTTTTTAAAAATTAGCTTTCTCTAGCTGTTTGCAGTTTCATATCAGCAGAAATGTTCCCTGTCTCTAGAGCTTCATCTCAGATGTGGGGAAATTGCATTAGGTGATTTCTTAGGCTCTTTCTAGGTCTAAGATTTACGTATTCTGAGTCAGCTGACGACTACACTTTTGTGAAGTGTTACTTTTGTTGCTCTAAGAATATTTTAAGAGATTTTTAGATGATCTGTTTTAAAATGACATGTTAATGATGAATATGATTTGGGAGCATTTTGTTCTGTTAAGTAGCCATTATTTTTTGCTTTGTGTCAGTATTCATTATCAGGAAGTTCTGTACCAGCTTTCTGTTCACTTAGGAGGTGTTCTCTCCTCCCCCAGTAGTTTTTATTTGGTCAATTACATGATAACTTAATGTATAGGAGGGAGCGTGTTTTCTTAGAATTCACTTTTGTACATTGTAGACTATGAATTGTCTACCTAGAATATAGATAATTACAGGAGACTGGAATCTAGATTTAAAAACCAGAACCTTTTCTGACTTTTGTGGATGTGTAAAGAATACAGTGATTTTTCAGTCTGGGAACTTATCAGTATAATGAAAGATAGGAAGGCAGCAGATTTTAAAGGATTGAGAAATAATGGTGTATATATGAGGACTGTCGAGCAGAACAAGTCACCCAAGTGGAACACTGCCTCACCCTTAATATTTGCATAACATTGTAGGACTTATAGCAGAATTTTTGTAAGTATACAGGTGTAGCATAGAATGCAGTTGTGGTAGCAGGGAGCTTGGCCTCAAATTAACACTCTGCATTGGAAAATTTACAAAGGAATACCAGGAATTGAGGTAGCATTAGTTACCTTTTTAAAAAATTTCAGAAAATGAGATATTTCAAGAAGATACAATCAAGAACATCTATGTACCTGCTATATATTTAAGTGAATGGAAAGGTATTGTTTTGGAAAATAAGACCAAGTATTTTGCTACATAGAATTTGACATGGATCCTCAGTACAGTGTTTGATAGAATAAAAAATTGAGATGTTAGATTAGAATTAGGTTAATTTTCTTTTTTTTTTTTTTTTAATTTTTTTTAACGTTTATTTTTGAGACAGAGAGAGACAGAGCATGAACAGGGGAGGGTCAGAGAGAGAGGGAAACACAGAATCTGAAACAGGCTCCAGGCTCTGAGCGGTCAGCACAGAGCCTGACGCGGGACTTGAACTCACGGACCGCGAGATCATGACCTGAGCCAAAGTCGGCCGCTTAACCGACTGAGCCACCCAGGCGCCCCTAGAATTAGGTTAATTGTCATTAGAAAAACATATCTAAAAACATCTTGTCAATTTCACATGTCAACTTATGTTGATGGAGTGATCCCTTGCTAAATCCTGCGTATGCTCTGCCAAAGGAATGGAAATAATGTTTTTACTATTCAACCAGCATCATCAGGTAAATAGCTTCATTAATATTCAACTGGATATTCGCAATCGAAGGAAATCTTTATGAAGTAGCCAGTATTCTATTTGGTTACAAGTGAAACTGAATGATGGGCGTGAAGGAAATGTTTTACTTTATTTGTATGGAGGTTTGGCAAAAATGAAATTTATACAACTGTAGATTGCATCTGAATAAAAGTTTTTTTTTTTAATATGAAATTTATTGTCAAATTGGTTTCCATACAACACCCAGTGCTCATCCCAACAGGTGCCCTCCTCAGTGCCCATCACCCACTTTCCCCTCCCTCCCACCCGCCATCAACCCTCAGTTGAATAAAAGTTTTTTAAAAATAAACTTTCTGAGCTACTTTGATAGTATGTAAATTAAGGTCTGGGAAACTAGACTTCTAGAAAGTCAACTTTTTTTTTTTTTTTTAAATATTGTGAGAGAGCACAAGCAGGGGAAGGGCAAAGAGGGGAACTGAGGATCTGAAGCAGGCTATGTGCTGACAGTACAGAGCCCGATGGGGGGCTCGAACCATGAGATCATGACCTGAGCCAAAGTTTGTGCTTAACCCACTGAGCCACTCAGGCACCCCTAGAACATCAACATTTTAGCTCAAGTTCAAATTCTTAATAGGTATGAAGTATGTCAAAGGTAGAGTAGGCCTGTTACTGAACTAAGTTTAGCATATTTTAAGAATTTAGAAGCTAGTTTGTTTAAAATACTATATTTGTAAAATTGATAAATGCAGAAGTGAAATTTATATATTTTACTTCATTAATATGTAGCCTTCAGAATGTATATTCAAATGTGTTTTTCAAACTATGACGCTTAACCTTTTGGTCGTACACTTTCTTGCAAATGTTGATAAGAGCTATAGATTATTGCAGAAAAATTGTATATACAATTTCTGGGGGTTACCGTGGCCCTTTTTGAAGCCTGTTATGGATGCAGGTTAAGAACCCTGACTTTAGGCTGTTGACTATACAAGTAGTGTGTTAAATAGTATGACATAATATCATACACTGTCATTTACTGAAATAAGTGGATTTTTAAAAAAAGTATAGATATAGGCAAACAAGCTTATTTATAATAACTAGACTTGCCTCTTCATAGCACATTGTAAATTGACAAAGCAAGTTTTACATTGAACATAAGTATTTCTATCACAAGTATATCTAGCAAAGGGAACTTTATCTCAGACAGTTTCTCAAATTGATACAATTTGGTAAAAAGGAAGAGTTACTTGTTGAGTACTTCTGGGTCATTAAGGGGCTTTGCACATGTTCCCAGTTCTTAAAACAACCCCCATGAGGTGTGCATGTTCGTTCTCTAACCTGAGATAAGAGAATTAAACCTTGAGGAGGTTATGTAATTTACCCAAAAACACAGTCACTGAGTACCTGCTTGACCCCAAAGCCATTGGCCTGAATTCCTTCCCTATACTGCTATGTTGTGCTAAAATCAGTTTCTTAAAGTACATTTTGTCCAAGTTCAATTGTGACTTTTAATCATAATTTTTATTTTTTAAAACCTATTTATATATATATATTTTTTTTAATTTTTTTTTTTCAACGTTTTTTATTTTTATTTTTGGGACAGAGAGAGACAGAGCATGAACGGGGGAGGGGCAGAGAGAGAGGGAGACACAGAATCGGAAACAGGCTCCGGGCTCCGAGCCATCAGCCCAGAGCCCGATGCGGGGCTCGAACTCACGGACCGCGAGATCGTGACCTGGCTGAAGTCGGACGCTTAACCAACTGAGCCACCCAGGCGCCCCAAAAACCTATTTATATTTTGAGAGAGTATGTGTGTTAGCAGGGGAGGGGCAGAGAGAGAATCCAAAGCAGGCCCCTCACTGCCAGCACTGAGCCTGATGTAGGGCTCAAACTCCCAAAACCATGAGATCATGGCCCGAGCTGAAACCAAGTCTGATGTTCAACCGACTGAAACACCCAGATGCCCCAATCACAGTAATTTTTAATGGGTGAGGAGTATCAAGCTACAGATTGAGATAGTATGTGAATAAGCATAGAAAGTGGATATATAAGTGTTACTTCCCCAAAAATTTATCTGAAAGATCAAATTCACATAGTTTTAGCTAATAGCATCTTGTCCCAGAATGTTTTAGTTAACAGTCCAATAATAACAGGTAACTGAGCATCCATTACGTACTTGGCATTGTAATTGGTGCTTTTTGTATTTTATTTTGAACCCCTCTTAACAGCCATGTAAAATTTGGCAGATTTTTGTAAGTTAAAGTAACAAAGGCTCAGAGATTACATGATGTAAATAAATATATGGGGAATAAAGAGCCAAGATTCAGATCAGGTCTTTGATTCTGAAATACACTTTACAGAAGGAAAAGTTTCAAGAACTGAAAATATGCTAGCTACTTACCCATACTCCTTTCTCTTCCCTGGTAGCCAAGCATTATATAGTTGTGATTGTGTACATGTTAGGGTTTTTACTTAACCTTATTTCTTAACGAACATTTCCATGGGTCCTCCTTTCTCTTCCCTGGTAGCCATACTCCTTTCTCTTCCCTGGTAGCCAAGCATTATATAGTTGTGATTGTGTACATGTTAGGGTTTTTACTTAACCTTATTTCTTAACGAACATTTCCATGGGTCCTCATAATCTGTTAAGTTCTAGTATATGGATTGTGTTCTGTGTTTCTGAAAGCTTGCTTAATTAAACACAGCCTCCTCTCAGCTGTCAGATTTTAGTTTCCAAAATTTGCTCTTATCCATGCTTTCTGGAAAGCTGAGGCTGAGAACCATCAGTGGATCATAAAATCAACTTACTGTGTATAATGAAATAGAAAACATAAGAGTAAGAGATAGTGTTGATTTGTGAACATAGACAATTTATTTTATTGGTAATACTTAGGTATAGACATGTATGAATACTGTTTATTTTTTATTTTTATTTTTTTTAAATGGCATCAGGTGACGTTCCCATTTAAAAAAAAATTTTTTTTTAACGTTTATTTATTTTTGAGACAGAGAGAGACAGAGCATGAACGGGGGAGGGTCAGAGAGAGGGAGACACAGAATCTGAAACAGGTTCCAGGCTCTGAGCTGTCAGCACAGAGCCCGACGCGGGGCTCGAACTCACGGACTGTGAGATCATGACCTAAGCCGAAGTCGGACGCCTAACCGAATGAACCACCCAGGCGCCCCTATGAATACTGTTTAGAAACATGAGATGTTTTTCTTGCTGTAGGTTGTGGAAAGAGGGTAACCACTGCTGTAATGAATACTGATGCTACATAGTAGATATGTTTCCCCTGCCCCTTGTTCATAAACATCCAACTTTATGTTGTGTATATTTTCCCACAAAACTGAGGAATATTTTAGTAGTCCTTGGTATGTAAATTGCCACATTACTTTCTGCCAATATGGTACTGGATTTACATTGCTGGATTAGGAAAAATAGTACAGAGTAAGCTAGATTGTACATTTATTTCATTTTTTGATACCTATGTTTGAGGAGGATTCAGACATGTTTTAAATGAGAAAATTATTTGGAGTTGAGGGTTGGGGTAAAGGTACCAGCCAGTTTTACTGTTGGCTGTCATTTCTTGTAAAAGAACCATGTGGGTTCTGAGGAAAGGTTTTGGCTTATAAAGGCTTGACTTTTTAGGAACAGTTGTCTGCATATTCATACCTTGGATCTTCTGGCCATGTAGAATGGAAACGAGTTCAGCTGTAGTAACTTTGGAGATGCAGTGCTGTCTTCTGTAATCTGGGGCAAGTTATTAAATTTAGCACCAGTTTCCACCTATGGAAAATAGAGATGGTGGCTATTAAATAAGATGGCACCCGTGAAGGGCTTGACAAATGGGGCCTTACGTATGTCGGCATGGTAAATCTTTCCCCTTATTCTTACAGATCATTTAGTCCAATATACTGAAGTTACAGCTAAGAAAGCTGAGGGACTAAAAAGGCTGAATTACTTGTACAAGGTTGTGGTTGCAGTGAGTGAACTGGGCCAGGATTTGAAGTTTGGTTTTTGACGATTCTGAATGAATATTGCTGCTCTGAGACATTTGTGTACAAGTGTTTGTGTTTAATTTTCTCCTGAATATACCTATGACTTGGAATTGCTAGGTCAAGTGGTAACTAACTAACTTTCTAGTGAACTGCTAAACTTTTTCAGAATACCTGGTGCCATTTTCCATTCCCACCAGCAGTATATGAAGATTCTAATTTTAATTTCTCCACATCCTCATCAACACTTTTGTCTTTTTGATCCGAGCCATCCTAGTGGATTTGAAATTGGCATACCATTGTGGTTTTGGTTTAGGTTTCCCTAATAACTACTAAATCACGTTGAGCATCTTAGACACTTGGCCATTTGTGCGCTTATTAATCGTTGGAGAAATGTCTGTTCAAATCCTTTGCCCTTCTTCAAGTTAGGTTGTCTTAAGTAACTTTTACATATGTTGTGAGGTAGGGGTCTAAATTCATTCTTTCAGGGGCGCCTGGGTGGCTCAGTGGGCTGAGCATCCGATTTCGGCTCAGCTCATGATCTCACAGTTCGTGAGTTCGAGCCCCGCATCAGGCTCTGTGCTGACAGCTTGGAGCCTGGAGCCTGTTTCGGATTCTGTGTCTTCCTCTCGCTCTGCCCCTCCCCCACTCATGCGCGGTCTCTCTCTCTGTCAAAAATAAATTTTAAAAAATTTAAATTCATTCTTTCATGTGTGGATATCCAGTTGTCCCAGCACCATTTGTTGAAAAAACTACTCTTTCCCCATTGAATTGACTTGGCACTGTTACTGAAAATCAGTTTTCTCATTCTGTGGGGTTTTATTTTTAGACTTTCAATTCCATTCCATGTTGAGTTGTATTGTCAAAGAGTGTTTTTGATTACAGGTTTTGGTCACTAAGTCACTACTTAGTAACTTTGTCATTAAAATCCGTGTATGCCTTAAAAAAAATAATCTGTAGTGGCTACCTCTCAAGTATGAAGTCTGTATATTGAAGACTAATATTTACTGTGATTTAGACTAATTTGGATTTTAAGATGTTGATGATAAAACGAAAGCGATCATATTGCTTAGTTCAAAAGTATTTTGCCAAGGTGTTAGATAGCTTGGTCCCTACCTTTGACACCATCACAGCACCTTTCCAGTTAAAGGAAGGATCCTGGTGAGATCCAGTTAATTTTCTTTTACAAAGACCACGTAGTGTTTGTTGGCATGGAATTACGTGCATTACGTTAATTTAAAAATTATGTTCTCAAGGGGTACCTGGTGGCTCAGTCGGTTAGGTGTCTGACAGCTCAGGTCACGATCTCACGGTTCAGGAGTTTGAGGCCCACGTTGGACTGTCTGCTATCAGCACAGAGCCTGCTTCGGATCCTCTGTCCCACACTTTCTCTCAAAAATAAGTATTAAAACAATTTTTTAAATAAAAATTAGGTTCCTTTTACATTTTTTATATCCTCCCTTTGTATATAAATGCATTTAATCATAGATTATGCAAACTGTACAGCACTTCTGGGTTTTGAGGGCATAAGGATTCAGTAGAGGTTCTTGTGTTCTTTTATAATGGATTTTGTTTGTGTCTCATGGAAGGATATGTGATTTTATGAATTTTCATTTGTGGCAACTGTAAAAAATCAAAAGTTGATAGCAATAAGTGATTTCTGAATCTTGTAAATATATGGTATATTGGGAGCACATTCGTATAACAAAGCATTTATGACTATTCAGTCATAATGGGAAATGAGGGCACCACATAGATCATACATGTAGCTATAACTTAAAATGCTGACTTCAGGTTTGTTCAGTTACACTTAGTTCAAGTTGAGTGAATGAAATTGTTCTAATACTTTTCTTTTTTTCCTTTCATCACACAGGGGAACCAGGGTTACTGAGGAGAAAGCCTTCCTGTGGTGCTCAGCTGTGGTCCCTTTCCAGCATTTACCCTGGACCTTGTCTTCACTGTGGGATGAGGTAGTAGGTTGTATAGTTTTAGGGTCACACCCACCACTGGGAGATAACTATACAATCTACTGTCTTTCCTAACGTGATAGAACAATCTGCATCTCAGTGACCTCCTAGAAAGTTAATAACTGATTGTACAGTGTTTTAAATTAACTTGTGTAAAAATGCTGTGGTGCTGCATTTCTTTGTGGTGTGCAAGTTGCTTGCATGTTTAAAAGATTAAAAACTTGAGCAAGTAGACTAGATGGTGATGGGAATACTTTCTTTTTCTCATTTCTGTGTATAAGAATAACTGTATATTTTAATTTGATGCTGATGATTTTACGTTACATTTTTCTTTTGAGAAAGATTATGTTCTCCATTCCAGAAGAAAAGATTGCTCTATCAGAGTGAGGTAGTAGATTGTATAGTTGTGGGGTAGTGATTTTACCCTGTTCAGGAGATAACTATACAATCTATTGCCTTCCCTGAGGAGTAGACTTGCTGCATTTTGGTTTTATCTAGATGATATTAAAACTCAGAAGAATTAATTTTGACATTGTTTTGTACTTCGTTTACATCAGTTGCTGATTTTCTCTGTTCAAGAAGGATAGTGTACTACGATAGAGACAGTGATCAAATATTTTTCCGTTTCACATATGGTATGTTTTCAGGAATTTGAAATTAAACAGAAATCTCAAAGAGTGGAGAGAGCAAATTTTCATAGGGGACTAAGCCCCTCTGGAATTAGAATAGGTTCATCACTCTATATCCTGCCATCATCACTCTATATCCTGCCACACGTGTCCAGTGTGGCAGTGGTAAATACAGACCAGAAAGGCACTGCCTGAG
The DNA here is from genome assembly GCF_028018385.1 of Neofelis nebulosa. NCBI lineage: Eukaryota > Metazoa > Chordata > Mammalia > Carnivora > Felidae > Neofelis > Neofelis nebulosa. Next base: position 93,658,309 of record NC_080793.1, on the reverse strand, counting down.
TTGAACCGGGGTCAGGTCACTTATCACCCCCAGTTTGGGTTCGAGGGTGGCCTTCGGCAAAGTTGTGACCACTGTTTCACTGGTATGTTGATTTGGACAGCTTAATCTCCAGCTTGGGAAATGAGAAATGGGCCCTGGGTTCTACCCTTGCTTCTGATAAGTTGCGAAGACCTCACCTTAGTCGCCCCAAACCTGAAGGGGTCCTTCATTCACAAAGAGGAATCTCCTGAAGCTGTCAAAGAGGGAAATCGACAGGGTGTTGTTTCAGAGGAAATGGGAGGATAATGCCAGAAAGGGCTCCTTGAGTTGTAACACCCATGGAGGCCTGTGTTTCAGCTTTCTTCTGTGGTCAGGCCATACCCTACCTTGGGATCAACGCTAAAAGCTCCCTTTTTAAAGTACTTGCTGTTTATTTTGTTGTGGGAGAAGAAAAAGAGGCGCAAAGTGTGGAGGTGAGGGAGAGGTCATCTCTTCCCAGATAATTCCATCTGTCCTGAACCTTAATGTCTAGGATAATTCCAGTTTATTGCATTTGGCAGCAGGAACTTTGCATGAGAGAAAACATCGATTCTCTTGGATGGGCCGGGCCCGGGTGATCTCCTTGGGCTGGATTTATGCTTTTTATTTCATTCCTACCGTATATAGATGGATACCTGCGTGGTCCAGAATTGATCTTTGTTATACATAACTGGACAGATGGGGGAAACCTTTTACGTTCGTTGCTTTCTGGTGTGCCAAAGAAAAGCAGGAATGTTCAAGAAATTCTCTTTGGCTTAATTTTTGTGAAGCTGACAAGTTGGATAATTCTCACTGTGTGTCTAGTGGAGTCATGGGGTTTTGTGGTTTTCCGACGCACGTGCTGCCCCTAGCAGCCTGGCTGCTGTTCTGCAGCCGAATAATTAAGGTCTGGGGAAACATGAATCTGTATCTTTCATTAATTAAACAAGGACCCACTTCAGATCTTACTTAGCGCAACCCAGTAAGTAAATCAAATTGTGGAGAACGGCTACATTTTATGAAAACACTTAGGTCAAAAACCGTGGGCTCCAGAGGGGACTTGGTGTGGTAATGTGCTCCGGTAGAAGTGGCAAACAGCATGTACACATGAGTATCACCTAATTGTCTGGGGTACCAAGAGAGGCTGGGGATGTTGTGAAACTTGATACTTAAGTTGTAATACTTCAAATGTTTTTAAAAGTCTGTGGTTCCAACAACGTACGGTGGACTGGGTATTAGGCTTCTGCGATTTTCATCTTCGGATGCAGTTACATTTTTGTGCCTTTGTGACAAGAGGTTTGGTTTTAAGCAAATGGATTTGTGAGTTTTACCAGGGTCATGGCCAGTACCTTTCTGAAAGCATCAGTGAAGAAATTGTAATTGGTTTGAATTTGAACTGAAAGCCAAACAGGATGGCCTTGACGTAACCGGTTACTGTGCCGTGCACCTGCCACGTGGATGCCCAGCGGGGACGTGGGCCCCTAGGAAGAGGTAGTGGGTTGCATAGTTTTAGGGCAGGGGTTGTGCCCACAAGGAGGTAACTATACGACCTGCTGCCTTTCTTAGGGCCTGATCATTCCACGCTTGCGGGTTCCTGGCACCTTGGTTTGACCTGCATGTCCTCTTAGGAGTGAAAACATTGCAGGAAGACCCAAGGAAGCGATGCTTGCATTAGTGACTTACAAACGTGCAGCGTGGCACCAACGTCGATAACTGCGAGTCCTCTCGTGAGAAGTTAGGACTCTGAAGAACTAGGTGCTTATGTGCCTGGCTTTGAGGTCACTGGAAAGTTATGGCAAACAGGCTTTTTGTTTATGGTGAAGTTCCTGTTTCTGATCTAGAAACTGCCAGCTGTTTCCCCCTCTGTGGCCTCTGTTAAACCTGAATGAAGGCATATAACAAGGCTGTGGAAATGTTTGCTGTATTTGTAAATATTTTTGCAGTAGGTCTGGGTCCGGACTTAGGATTTGGGGCAGCTCTTTGGTGTTGCATATTGTGGCAACCCATCATCGCATTGGGCACCATTATGATATGTACCCCTGTGGCTGAATCTTAAATGTGTATGAGGGCTGAGTAGTGGAGTTACTATATTTTGTTAAATCTCTTTTCAATAAAATATTATTTTAAGACTTGTTTTAAAATCATTCTTTCACCTCTGTCCTTGCAGAACTAGGTACATTTATTTGTATGTAGGCTTGTTTTAAGATCTGTTGAAGTACTTGATTTCATTGTTTTATTCGGAATAGTTTGCTGATCTGCTGTTCACAGATGCACATTAATGAAGCTAACTTGAGCCGTATCTGGCATTCCCATTTTTGCAAGTGCTTGCGTGTCTCCACACACAGTTGCATGTGCTTGGGATGCCCCACTGTCTGGCAGTGATTTTTTTCTGCATCGACTCAAGCAGACAGTACCTTGCAGAAACTGGTGTGTCCCTCCCTTAATTCCCCAGTGTGGTTCAAACATTGAGCCTGGGATGTGTGTGCATTAGTATCCAGCACTAGATATAATTTATTTCAAGCTATGTTAAACTATAATTAAAAGACTCCAGGGTGGAAAGTTTGCAAGGGAATTTCAGCGGAGGAAAAGGTCAGGAGGTGCTTCTAGGCATAGTACAAACCTGTGACGGGGGCTTTAACTTCCTCTGTAAATTGACATAGTTGGGTGTGGTTTCTAAGGCACATTTTACATTGTGTATCCCTTTAAAGATTTCAGTTGGGGGCGCCTGGGTGGCTCAGTCGGTTAAGCGTCCGACTTCGGCTCAGGTCACGATCTCGCGGTATGTGAGTTCGAGCCCCACATCGGGCTCTGTGCTGACTGCTCAGAGCCTGGAGCCCGTTTCAGATTCTGTGTCTCCCTCTCTCTCTGACCCTCCCCCGTTCATGCTCTGTCTCTCTCTCTCTCTAAAAAATAAATAAATGTTAAAAAAAAAAAATTAAAAAAGTTTTCAGTTGATGAGTGGCAAGATTGTCAATCCCCTGTACACTAATTTGAGTGGAAAATGCATAGGGGAAGAGCCAGAAAGTGGAAATGATATTGGCCATACTAAGGTTAGGGTGGTATTTTAATCAACGTCTCAAATTCCTTCTAGTATTGCCTGTAAGAGTATTCTAAATTATTTCTAGTTATCCTCAAATCAGGTGGGCCACACTAGCCAGCCCTCATTTTTTCTTCCGTTTCCTTGAACTGATTTTCCAGGCGTTCCTTGCTTTCCCCACTTCATGTTTCCTAGTCTGCCTTCCACTGTTGGGTTGTTGGCAGGAGGGGAGTGGTGGGACCTGGGCAATGTCGGGGGTTGCTCGGCCGCCTAGGGCAAGCATCTGTATTCGATCCCTTCGGATTATGGAGTCCTCCGTCTTGCTTGAAGCCCTTAACTAAAAATTCTAGTTTGACTTAAAGGCTATTTTTCCCTAAGTCAGAGGGTGTGGGGCAGAGTAATTGGATTTATCCTATTAATCACGTTTCACACAACTCCCAAGACTGACTGCCTACAGCCTGTAGGGGGCGTCCTGACAGACGCCCCGAACTCTAGCTTCTCTGCCATCTAACACATGGTTTCCCTTGTTAAGGTGTCGCCTCTTCATCATGATGACTGCCTGCCCTAAACTGGCCATCGCCCTTCTCTCAGGCTTGAAGATGGAAGGGGAGGGCAGACCTTTCAGCCGCCAGCCTTCTGGAGAGTTCTCTCGGCAGTGCCACCTAGTGACCCCTGTGTCCACGGTGTCACACGGGGCAGGCTGGGGAGTGGCTTTAGGCGTGTGGCTTGGCCCAGTGGGTCGGTGGTGGGACAACACGCATGCAGGGCACGCAGCAGAGGGGCAGCCAGAGGATGAGTGGGCTCGGTCCCACCCCCAGTGTTCACACCTGGCAGGCACCCTTTCGGCTGAGACCGGTTCTGCCCCCAGGACTGTGTGGGGCCCTCACCAGGTGCCACCTCCCCGCCTGGTGCAGCTCAGAAGGCCTTGAACCCTTTCACAGACTCTCCTTTTATTTAGGATGGTTTTAGGTCCGTGGCAAAACGGGGCAGAAAGCAGAGCTCAGGGGCCCTGGCTGCTCCCTGCCACCGCCACCTGAGCTCCTCGTTGCAGCCTAAAGCGCCTTTTCTTCCCTTGCTCGAAACTCTTCTGCGGCAGGAATTAGGCTAAGAAGCTTAGCTCGTTGCCCCATGGAAGCAGCAAGGACTAGGGGACAAATGCTTGATTCTGAGCGCCAAATCAACTGGAAAATAAGTGGCAAAAGTAGGCATTTGAAATGAGGGGTTTTTTTTTTGCATTTCGTGTAAACTTGCCAAGCGGTAAACCCGGAGGACTGAGGGCAGGGAGTCGCATTGTAGCAGCAGATGGAGGACACTGCGATTAGCTGTTTTCTCCACCCGGAAGGGAGGTTTAACCAGCAGGCAGTAAGGGTGGGAATGGTTCTGGGGAGGTGCTGGGGCTCAGCAGTCTGGGACAGGCCCTGGTGGGGCTCCCTGGGTGGCCTAGGGGGAGTGCAGGGGCTGGGGGCGCATTTGCCGCCCTTCCCCAGGATATGCGAAGTTTCCAGGGAGCTGGTACAGGGTGGCTGGAAGACCGCCCCAAAGGGCTTCCTGCAGGGTCCTGGATTCACTGAGGTGTGAATCTTACCTGGGGTGGGGGAGGTGTGCCCTAGCCCTTGGTCTAGGGATAAGTTGTGACTCGGTCCAACCATTGATAATGTAAGGAGTGGTGGAAGGGAAGAGGGTTCCTTAGGAAGGTTGTGGAGGAGAACGCTGCTGCTTCCCTTTGAACACAGTTGTGTGATGACCAAGAGCCCGAGGAGGGGTTCAGGCCCACCTACTCTGACATCACTGAGCTCCTGGGGCAACGCCAGCACTTGCTCACCTCCACGCCTTAAGTTGTGTGAGAAGAATGAACTGTACCACAGTGAGTGGGTGTGCTGTTCCCTGCGGAGGAAATCACTGGATCCCACCCAGGTCAGGAAGCGCAGGGCAAGCCCCCAGGCATGCCGGCCTGCGAGACAGTGCCCAGGTTATCAGCTGGGAAGGACCCTTGCGGCTGAGATAAGGATGCTGAAGAGTGGGTCTCTGGCATCCGAAGGCGTTGGTTGAGCCCTGACTATAAGCTTGACTTACGATGGGGATTGACAAAAAATCATATTTATTTAAGGTGTACAATTGGTGTTTTGATGTAAACACACCTGGTAACCAGTGCCACAAATTAACATGTCCATCACCTCATAGACATACCGTGTGTGTTAAAACCAATTCAGATTTAATCTTACAGCAAATTTCAGGTATATGATACATTATCAACTGTAGTCGCCACATGTACAGTTGATTTCTATAACTTATTTTGTAACTGAAAGTTAACTGAAGTTTGAAGAAACTTAACCCTATGACCAATATTTCCCCCATTTCCCACATGTCCCAACCCCTGACAACCACCATTCTGTACTCTATTTCTCTAAGTTTCAACTTTTTAAAATTCCACAGACAAGTGATAGCCTGCAGTATTTGTCTCCCCGCATCTAGCTTATTGGATTTAGCATCAGGCCCTCCCAAGTTCATCTGCATTGTCATACATGGCAGGATTTCCTTCTTTCACATGCCTAAATAATAGTCTATTGCACATATATGCCACATTTTAATCTGTCAACGGGCATAGATGGTTTCAATACCTTGGCTATTGTGAATATTGCTGCAATTAACATGGAAGAGATATCTCTTCAAGATACTGATTTCATTTCCTTTGGATAGATACCCAGAAGTGGGATTACTGGATCATATGGTAGTTTTAATTTCAAGTCTTTGAGGGACTTCCCATGCTGTTTTTCATGGTGGCTGCACCATTATGTATTCCCACCACCAGTGCACAGGGTTCTCTTTTCTCCACATCCTTGCCAACACTTGTTATCTATTGCCATTTTGATAATGGCTATCCTAACAGGTGTAAGATGATATTTCATTGTGGTTTTCATTTGCATTTCACTGATAATTAGTGATGTTGAGCACTCTTTAATGTAGTTGTTTGCCATTTGTATGTCTTCTTTGGAGAATGTCTGTTGAAGTCCTATGTCCATTTTCTTAAGAATTTTAATCCCAGTATAATTAATATACAGTATTAGTTTCAGGTGTACAATATAGTGATTCAACAATTCTATACATTAATCAGTGCTCATCAAGAAAAGTGTACTCTTGATCCCCTTCATCTAGTTTATCCCCCAACCCCCCCTACCCCCACCCAATCTACCTCCCTGTCAGTTCTCTGTAGTTAGGAGTCTGGTTTTTTTGGTTTATCCACTCTTTCTCTATTCATCTATTTTATTTCTTAAATTCCACATATGAGTGAAATCAGACAGTATTTGTCTTTGTCTGATTTATTTCAGTTAGCATTATACCATTTAGATCCATCTGGCAAGATTTTCATTATTTTATGGCTGAGTAACATTACATTGTGTGTGTGTGTATCACATCTTTTATCTATTTATCAATGGACACTTGAGTTGCTTCCATATCTTACCTATTATAAATAATATCGCAATAAACAGGGGTGCATGTATCTTCAAATTAGTGTTTTTGTATTCTTTGTGTAGATACTCAGTAGTGGAATTACTGGATCATATGATAATTCTGTTTTTAACATTTTTTTAAAAAGATTTATTTGGGAGAGCACAAGGTGGGGCAGGGGCAGAGAGAGGAAGACAGAGGATCCAAAGTGGGCTCTGCATTGAGAGGCTGACAGTGGAGAGCCTGACGTGGGGCTCAAACTCACGAGCTGCAAAATCATGACCTGAGCCAAAGTCAGATGTTCAACTAAGTCACCAGGTGTTATTTCTTGTGTTTTTTATTTTAGCCATTCTGACGGGTGTGAGGTGGTATCTCAGTGTGGTTTTGATTTGTATTTCCCTGATGATGAGTGATGTTGAGCATCTTTTCATGTGTCTATTGGCCTTCTGTATGTACTCTGCACATTTTAAAATTAGATTATTTGTGGGTTTTGTTTGTTTTGGTGTTGAGTTGTATGAATTCTTTATATATTTTGGATAATAACCCCTTTTGGATCTATCATTTGCAAATATCTTCTCCCATTTAATAGATTATCTTTTTGATTTGTTGATGGTTTCCTTTTCTGTGCAGAAGTGTTTTATTTTGGTGTAGTCCCAATAGTTTATTATTGCTTTTGTTTTCCTTGCCTAGGAGACATATCCATAAATATATTGCTAAGGCTATTGTTCAAGAGATTACTGTCTATGTTTTCTTTTAGGAGTTTTCACATCTCATGCCTATGTCTTTAATCCATTTTGAGTTTGTTTTTGTGTATGCTGTCAGAAAGTGGCCCAGTTTCATTATTTTGCATGTCGCCCTCCAGTTTTCCCAGCACTTTTTATTAAAAAGACTGTCTTTTCTCCATTGTATAGTGTTGCCTCCTTTGTCTAGATTAATTGACCTTAAAAGTGTAGTTTTATTTCTGGGTTTTCTAGTCTGTTCCGTTGGTTTGATTGTCCATTTTTGTACCAGTATCATACTGTTTTGATTACTGTTAAGCTAATGGTTTTTAATGTAAACAATATGAGAATTTATTGATTGGTATTCAGATTCTACATTGCATTCCCTTAAAAAAAAAAAACTACCAGTTACTGTGTTTCAGTGTAGTATTAAAGTAGAATACCCAGGGGTGCCTGGGTGGCTCAGTCGGTTAAGTGTCCGATTTCAGCTCAGGTCACGATCTCATGGTTCGTGAGTTCGAGCCTGGCGTTGGGCTCTGTGCTGACAGCTCAGAGCCTGAAACCTGCTTTGGATTCTGTGTCTCCCTCTCTCTCTGCCCCACTCCCACCCATGTTCTGTCTGTCTCTCTCAAAAATAAACATTAAAAAAATTTTTTTAATTAGAATATCCGTAATTATCTAAAAGACAAAACAAAATGGGCACCTAGGTGGCTGAGTTAGTTAAACCTCTGACTTTGGCTCAGGTTATGATCTCACAGTTTGTGGGTTTGAGCCCTGCATCTGGCTCTGCGCTGATGGTGTGGAGCCTGCTTGGGTTTCTCTCTCTCTGCCTTGTTCTCTGCCCCTCCCCAACTTGTGTTCTCTCTCTCTCTCTCTCTCTGTCTCTGTCTCTCTCTCTCTCTCTCTCTCTCTCTCGGGATAAACAAACTTGAAAAAAAAAAAGCCATTAAAAAACACTATTAAGAAAATCCCCTCGGGGCGCCTGGGTGGCGCAGTCGGTTAAGCGTCCGACTTCGGCCAGGTCACGATCTCGCGGTCCGTGAGTTCGAGCCCCGTGTCAGGCTCTGGGCTGATGGCTCGGAGCCTGGAGCCTGTTTCCGATTCTGTGTCTCCCTCTCTCTCTGCCCCTCCCCCGTTCATGCTCTGTCTCTCTCTGTCCCAAAAATAAATAAAAAAAAAAAAAAGAAAATCCCCCTCATTCCAACTGCATACTGGTATGAGGCTAGATTTTTATCAACAAAAATAGTATTCTCACCACAGACTGGAGAAGTAGATATGAGAATGCACTTGTCTTCTACTAAGTCAGACATTGAAGAGTGTTTTGCAAATGTAAAGCAATGCCACTCTTTCCCTGTTTTTTTTTTGTTTTGAAAAGTATATTTTTAAAATATTTAAACATTTTCTCAATCTTAACTTTTAATGTGTAAATATTGATAGGCTTAACCAATAAATGAAATTCTTTGGCATCTTCAATAATTTTAAGTATCTAAAGGAGTCCTAAAACCGAAAAATTTAGGGGCCACTGCTCTGGAGATTTCAATATACTCATGCAACTTATCACTGTCTGCCTTTAAAATAGGCTATGTTGCTTCATGGGCAATATAAGAACTTTATACAGTATATTTCTAGTTGCAACCTCCGTGCCTTTGTTGTCACATATGTTACTTCTCTATAGGGTAAAACCCCCATGTTATGCTATCTTCACTTTATACAGTTTAGGAATCCATAGACTAGGTGTGCCTCTCAGAGCTGTCTTTAAGAAAAAACTCATGGTTCCTGTGAGAAGTGCAGTTATATGAGAGCCTCTGGTTACAGAACATCCAGGACTTGCCTCAGCTTTAGAACTGAGGCCATGGTTCCTTAGGCAACCTGCAGCCAATGAACGAGCATGGTGGGCTGGCCAGGACTTGTCCATTCCAGTACAGTGTCTCGCTCCTATGGTGGGTTTTCTTTGCTGTGGAGCTCCCTGTTAGATTGGCTACAATTTCAGCAGATCTTCCTGCCAAATCCTGCTCTTTCTCCCATTCCTTTCTCAGATGTTCAATTTACATTGTGGTCTGAAGGCTTCCCCTGCCAAATTCTGACCCCTCTTCTTATCTTTCACAGACAACACCTTCAATAAACCTCTTGCATTCCTAACTCTATCTTGTCATTTGCTTTCTGGAATATCCAGCTGATACAATGGTATGTCGTTCAAAAAGATTTTACTGTCAGGTGTCCTATTTCTCCCTGCAGAATTGAGTTTCTCCCTGTATCATTTCTTTTTTACCCTGAAGGACTTCTTTTCACATTTTGTGTAGGTCTGATATACTAGAGACAAAATATTCCAGCCTTTGTTTGTCTAATAGTATCCTTATTTTGAAGAGTATTTTCACTGTATATGGAATTGTAAGCTGACAGTCTGTCTTTCATCTCTTTAAAGATGTAGTTCCATTGTCTTCTGGCTGTCATTGTTTCTGATGAGATGTCAGTCATTTTTCTTCTCATTCCTCTACATGCATTGTCTTTTTTTTTTTTTTTTTCCTGACTGCTTTCACGATTTTATTATTTTTGGTTTTTAGCAGTTTGGCTAAAATATGACTGTGTGTGGATTTCTTTGCATTTATTTACTTGTGGCTCACAGATCATGCTGGATTTATGGGTGGATATATTTCACGAATTTTGTTACATTTTGGCCATCATATCTTCAAATATTTCATCTGTCCAGTTCTTTTTCTTGTACTGCAATAACACATAGGTTAGACTGATATTGTGTCAATTACTTCAGAGGCTTTACTCCATTTTTATTTTTTATTTTTATTTATTTATTTATTTTTTTTGGGACAGAGAGAGACAGAGCATGAACGGGGGAGGGGCAGAGAGAGAGGGAGACACAGAATCGGAAACAGGCTCCAGGCTCCGAGCCATCAGCCCAGAGCCTGACGCGGGGCTCGAACTCACGGACCGCGAGATCGTGACCTGGCTGAAGTCGGACGCTTAACCGACTGCGCCACCCAGGCGCCCCTACTCCATTTTTAAAGAAAACCTGTAGTGAAGAATAATTGACATGTAATGACATATTTAAAATGTACATAAAATTTGATAAAAGTATACATTAAAATTGGACATAAAATTTTAAATTTAGTAAGTTTTGACCTATTTATGCATACATAAAACTATCACTTCATCATCTCCACTTGTAAACTTGAATGGCTTCAAGTTTAGCCATTCTAGTAGGTGTGTGGTGGTATTTTATTGTGGTTTTCATTCCCTAATGACTAATGATGTTGAGCTTCTCTTCATGTGCCTATTTGCCATCTGTACATCTTCTTTGGTAAAGTTTCTGTTAAAACTTTCCCCCTTTTTAACAAGTGAGTCACTTGAGTCCTTATTATTGAGTTTTGAGTGTCCTTTCTATATTTGGATATGAGTTATTTTTCAGATACTTGGTTTACAAATATTGTTTTCTTTTTTTTATGTTTATTTTTATTTATTTTGAGTGAGACTGAGACAGTGTGAGTAGGGGAGGGACAGAGAGAAAGGGAGAGCAAGAATCCCAAGCAGGCTCAGCACTGCCAGTGTGGAGCCCAACATGGTGCTCAAACCCACAATACGATGATATCATGACGTGAACCCAAACCAAGAGTCAGATGCTTAACTGACTGAGCCACCCAGGTGCCCCAACAATACTTTTTTCCAGCCAGTGATTTCTTTTCCATTCTTCTTAACAGTGTCCTAGGGTGTCCACTATCATATCCAGGAAATTGACATTGGTGCAACCCACCAACCTTTCCTAGATTTCACATTTTCCATGCCCTCATTTGCATTTGTGTGTGTGTGTTGTTTTATGTAATTTTCATCACATATGTAGATTCATGTGATTAGCACCACAGTCAAGAAACAAAACTGTTCCATCACAAGGATCACTGATGCTAATGTTTTATAGCCACAGCTACCTTCTTTCCTCCCCCTTCCTCATCCCTGGTAACCACTAATGAGATCTCTATTTCTATAATTTTAGCATTTCAAGAATGTTATGAAGTGGAATTATTTGTATGTAACCATTTGAGGTTGGCTTTTTTTCACAGCATAATTCCCTTGGATCCATCCAAGCTGTTGTACTCCTATTGATAAGTAACATTCACTCATTGAAGGACAGTGGGCTGTTCCTATTTTTTGGTCATTAGGACTAAACCTGCTGTGAACACTTGTACACATGTTTTTGTGTGAGTGTAAGTTTTTGTTTCTCTGTGATAAATGCCACAGAGCAATGTATGAGCAGTCCAGTTTTTCCACATCCTCACCAGCATTTGGTGTTATCACTGCTTTTATTTTGCCCATTTTGATAAGTGTGTAGTGATATCTCATTGTTGTTTTAATTTGTATTTCCCTAATAGCTAGTGATATTGACCAACTTTTCATGTGTTTATTTGCCATCCATATATCTTTTTTAGTGAAATGTCTTTGCATATTTTTTGGACCTTTTTAAAAATTGGGTTGTTTGAGTTTGAGTTTTAAGATATTCTAGATGTAAATCTTTTGTTGGATTTGTGGTTTGAAGTTATTTTCTCCCAGTGGGTAGCTTGCCGTTTTATTCTCTTTTACAGAGTGGAAGTATTTTGATTGGGTTAAATTTATGAGTTTTTCTTTTTATGAAGCATGCTTTTTGTGTAAATGCTAAGAATTGTAGGCCTAGACTTGCTAGTCTTAGGTCTCAAGGCCTTTCTCTCTCTCTGTTTTTGTTTTTGTTTTCGTTTTCGTTTTTTGGTAAAAGTTTTATGCATTACATTTAAGTCTGTGATCCATTTTTTTAAGCTGTTTGTTTATTTAATGTTTATTTTTGAGAGAGAGAATGTGAGCAGGGGAGGGTCAGAGAGACAGGGAGACACAGGATCTGAAGCAGGCTCCAGGCTCTGAATTGTCAGCACAGAGCCCGACACGTGGCTTGAACTCACGAACAGCGAGATCGTGACCTGAGCTGAAGTCAGACACTTTACTGACTGAGTCACCCAGGCACCCCTTAAATGTTTGTTTGTTTTTTAGAGAGAGAGTGGGAGCAAGGGGAGGCTCAGAGAGACAGGGGGACAGAGGATCCAAAGCAGGAGCCATGCTGACATCAGAGAGCCCGATGTGGGGCTAAAACCCATGAACCACGAGATCATGAACTGAGCCAACGTCAGAAACTCAATGGCTGGGCCAGCTAGGCACCCCAAATCTGTGATCCATTTTGAGTTAGTTTTTATATAAAGTGTGAGGGTTAGTGTGAGGTTCATTCCTCCTATCCCCAGGAATGTCCAATTGCTCCAGCACCATTAGCCCAAAAGACTATTCTTCTTGCAATGCTTTTGCAACTTTGTCAGAAATCAGTTGAGCATTTTTGGGGTCTATTTTGGGATCTCTCTTGTGTTAATCTATGTATCTAACCTGCTGCCAGCATCACACTGTCTTGATTACTGTAACTACATAGTAAGCTCCCACTTCTGCTTAGCTATTGTTTTAGCTATTCTAGGCCCTATGCCTTTCCATTAAACTTTAGAATAAATTCACAGAACCTTGCTGGAGTTTTGATAGGAATTGCATTGAACCTAACAATCAATTTAGGTAAAATTAACATCTTTACTGTGTTCAGTTTTCCAATTTATTTAGGTGTTTTTTAAATTCTTTTTTCTATCAGCATTTTCTAATTTTCATCGTACAGATCCTGTACATGTTATTTATTTATTCATTGAATTGAAACTCAAGTTAGTTAACTTATTGTGTAGTATTGGTTTCAGAAGTAGAATTTAGTGATTCATCACTTCCATATAACACCCAGTGCTCATCCCAACAAGTGCCTTCCTTAATGCCCATCACCCACTTAGCCCATCTTCCCCCTCACCTCACCTCCAGCAACCCTCAGTTTGTTCTCTGTAGTTAAGATTCTCTAATGGTTTGTTTTTATCTTATTTTTCCTTCCCTTCCCCTATGTGCATCTGTTTTCTTAAATTCCATATATGAGTGAAATCATTTGATACTTGTCTTTCTCTGACTGACTTATTTCGCTTCGCATAATACACTCTAGTTCCATCTACATTGTTGGAAATGGCAAGATTTTATTCTTTTTGAATGATGTATACCACAAATTCTTTATCCATCTGTCAGTCAGTGAACATTTGGGCTCTTTCCATAGTTTGGCTCTTGTTGATAGCGCTGCTGTAAACCGTGGGGTGCATGTGCCCCTTTGAATCAGCATTTTTGTGTCCTTTGGATAAATACCTGGTAGTGTAGTTGCTGGGTCATAGGGTTATTATATTTTTAACTTTCTGAGGAACCTCCATACTGTTCTCCAGAGCGGCTGCACCAGTTTGCATTCCCACCAACCGTGCAAGAGGGTTCCCCGTTCTCCGCATCCTTGCCAACATCTGTTGTTTCCTGAGTTGTGAATGTTAGCCATTCTGACAGGTGTGAGGTGGTATCTTATTGTGGTTTTGATTTGCATTTCCCTGATGATGAGGGATGTTGAGAATCTTTTCATATGTCTGTTAAGCCATCTGGATGTTTTCTTTGGAAAAATGTCTATTCATGTCTTTTGCCCATTTCTTCACTGGATTATGTGGTTTTGGGGTGTTGAGTTTGATAAGTTCTTTAGAGATATTAGATACTAGCCCTTTATCTGATATGTCATTTGCAAATATCTTCTCCCATTCTGTTGGTTGCCTTTTAGTTTTGCTGCTTGTTTCATTTGCTATGCAGAAGCTTTTTATCATCCCAATAGTCCATTTTTGGTTTTGTTTCCCTTGCCTCCAGGGACATGTCTAGTAAAAAAATGCTGCAGCTGAGGTTAAAGAGGTTTCTGCCTTCTCCTCTAGTATTTTGACGGTTTCCTGTCTTACATTTAGGTCTTTCATCCATTTTAAATATATTTTTGTGCATGGTGCTGGACAGTGGTCCAGTTTCATTATTCTGCATGTCGCTGTCCAGTTTTCCCAGTACGATTTGCTTAAGAGACAGTCTTTTTTTCCATTGGATATTCTTTTCTGTTTCATTGAAGATAAGTTGACCATACATTTGTGAGTCAACTTCTGGGTTCTCTGTTCTGCTCCATTGATCTGCATGTCTGCTTTTGTGCCAGTACCATATTGTCTTGATGACTAAAGCTTTGTAATACAGCTTGAAGTCTGGAATTGTGATGCCTCAGGTTTGGTTTTCTTTTTCAAATTACTTTGGCTATGCAGGGTCTTTTCTGGTTCCTTACAAATTTGTTTTAGCTCTGTGAAGAATGCTGGTGTTCTTTTGATAGGGATTGCATTGAATGTGTAGATTGCTTTGAGCATTACAAACATTTTAACAATATTTGTTCTTCCAATCCATAAGCATAGAATACTTTTCCATTTCTGTATTGTCTTCAATTTCTTTTGTAAGTTTTCCATAGTTTTCAGCATACAGATCTTTTACCTCTTTGGTTAGGTTTATTCCTAGGAATTTTATGATTTTTGGTGCAATTGTAAATGGAATTGATTTCTTGATTTCTCTTTTTGCTGCTTCCTTATTGGTGCACAGAAATACAACAGATTTCTGCGTGTTTATTTTCTATCCTGCAACTTTGCCAAATTAATGTATCAGTTCTAGCAGTTTTTTTGTTTGTTTTGTTTTGTTTTGGTGGAGACTTTCGGGTTTTCCATGTAGAGTATCAGGTCATATGAGAAGAGTGATAGTTTGACTTCTTCTTTGCCAATTTGTGTGCCTTTATTTTTCTTGTGTCACTGCTGAGACTAGGACTTCCATTACTATGTTGAACAACAGTGGTGAGAGTGGACATCCTTGTCATGTTCCTGACCTTAGGGGGAAAGCTTTTAGTTTTTCCCCATTGAGGATGATATTAACTGTGGGTCTTTCGTATATGGCCTCTATAATGTTGAGGTATGTTCCTTCTATACCTCCTTTCTTGAGAGTTTTTATCAAGAAAGGATGCTATATTTTGTCAAATGATTTTTCTGCCTCTATTGAGAGGATCGTGTGGTTCTTATACTTTCTTTTATTAATGTGATGTATAATGTTGATTGATTTGTGGATATTGAAGCACTCCTGCAACCCAGGAGTAAATTCCATACCTGGTCATGGTGAATAATTCTTTAATGTATTGTTGACTTTGATTTGTTAGTATCTTGTTGAGAATTTTTGCACCCATGTTCATCAGGGAAATCCATCTGTAATTCTCCTTTTTAGTGGGGTCTTTGGTTTTGGAATCAAGGTAATGCTGACCTCATAGAATGAGTTTGGAAGTTTTCCTTCCATGTCTGTTTTTCTGAGACAGTTTCAAAAGAATAGGTATTAATTCTTGTTTAAGCATCTGGTAGAATTTCTCTGGGAAGCCATCTAGCCCTGTACTGTCATTTGTTGGGAGATTTTTGTTTACCCATTCAACTTCTTTGCTGGTTATAGGTCTGTTCAAATTTTCCATTTTTTCCTGTTTCATTTTTGGTATTTTTTATGTTTTTAGAATTCATCCATTTCTTCCAGTTTGCCCAATTTGTTGGCATATAATTGCTCATAATATTCTCTTGTAATTCTTTGTATTTCTGTGGTGTTGTTTGTGATCTCTCCTCTTTCATTCGTGATTTGTTTTATTTGGGTCCTTCCTTTTTTCTTTTTGGTAAGTCTGGCTAGGGGGTTATCAGTTTTGTTAATTCTTTTAGTGAACCAGCTCCTAGTTTCATTGATCTGTTCTGTTTCCTTGATTTTGATATCATTGCTTTCTGCTCCAATCTTTCTTATTTCCCTTCTTCTGCTGGCTTTGGACATTATTTGCTGTTTTTTTCCAGCTCCTTTAAGTGTAAGGTGAGGTTGTGTTTTTGAGACATTTCTTCCTTTTTAAATAGTTTATTTATTTGGGAAGAGAGAAAGGGAGAAAGAATCCCAAGCAGGCCCTGCCCTGCCAGTGCAGAGCCCAACGTGGGGCTTGAACCCATGAACCGCAAGATCATGACCTGAGCTGGAATCAAGTCCGATGCTTAACCAACTGAGCCACCCAGGCTCCCCACATTGCTTCTTCTTTAGGAAGGCCTGGATTGCCAAATCATTCCCTCTTATGATTGCCTTTGATGCATCCCAGTGGTTTTGGACTGTCATGTTTTCATTTTCATTGGTTTCCATGTACTTTTTAATTTCCTCTTTAATTTCCCAGTCAACCTGTTCATTTTTTAGTAGGATGTTCTTTAACCTCCAAGTACTTATGGTCTTTACAAATTTTTTCTTGTGGTTGGTTTCAGGTTACATAGCATTGTGGTCTGAAAATATGCGTGGTATGATCTCAATCTTTTTGTATTTGTTGAGGCCTGATATATGACCCAGTATGTGATCTATTCTGGAGAATGCCACATGTGCACTTGAAAAGAATGTGTATTCTGCTGCTTTAGCATGAAATATTCTGAATATATTTGTTAAGTCCATTCGGTCCAGTGTGTCCTTTAAAGCCATTGTTTCCTTGTTGATTTTCTGCTTACGTGATCTGTCCATCTCTGTAAGTGGGGTGTTAGAGTCCCCTACTATTATTTTATTATTATCAATGAGTTTATGTTTGTTATTAGTTGATTTATATATTTGAGGCATACATATTTATAATTGTTAGCTCTTCTTGATGGATAGACCCCTTAATTATGATACAGTGCCCTTCTTTCATCCCTTGTGACAGTCTTTGTTTTAAAATTTAGTTTGTCTGATACAAGTATGGCTACTCCAGCTTTCTTTTAATGTCCATTAGCATGATAGACGTTTCTCTCTCCCCTCCATGCACTTTCAACATGCAGCATGTCTTTAGGTCTAAAGTGAGTTTCCTGTAGACAGCACATGATTGGATCTTGGTTTTTTTGTTTGTTTTTTAAATCTATTCTGGTACCCTCTGTTTTTGATTGGAACATTTAGTCCATTTACATTCAGAGTGATTTTTGAAAGATATGTATGTAGTGCCATTGTCTTCCCTACAGAGTTGGTGTTTCTGGTGATGTTCTCTGATCCTTTCTAGTCTTTCTTGTGTTTGGTCTTTGTTTTGTCTTTTCTCCACTCAAAGAGTCCCCCTTAAAATTTCTTACAGGGCTGGTTTGGTGGTCATGAGCTCCATTAGTTTTTGTTTGTCTGGGAAAGTCTTTATCTCTCCTTCTATTCTGAATGGCAGCCTTGCTGGATAAATAATTCTTGGCTGCATATTTTTCCCATTCAGCCCATTGAATATGTCTTGCCCCTCCCTCTGGCCTGCCAAGTTTCTCTGGGCAGATCTGCTGCAAACCTGATCTGTCTTCCCTTGTTGGTTAAGGACTTTTTCCCTTGCTTCTTTCATGATTCTTTCCTTGTCTGTGTATTTTGTGAATTTGATTATGATATACCTTGGTGATGGTCAGCTTTTGGTGAATTCAATGGGAATTCTGTGCATCTTTGATTTTGATGTCTGAATCCTTCTCCAGATTAGGGAAGGTTTCACCTGTAATTTGCTCATATAGACCTACCCCTTTTTGTCTCTCCTCATCTTCTGGAATGCCTATGATATGAATGTTATTCCTCTTTAATAGGTTTCTAGGTTCTCTAAGTCTTGTATCACGATCTTTTGCCTTTGTTTCCCTCTTTTTTTTTTTTCTGCTTCATTATTTAACATGACTTTATCTTCTATATCACTGATTCGCTGCTCTGCTTTATCCATCCTCCCCATCATGGCATCCATTCCTCATTGTTTCTGGGTTATACCATTTTAAATTTTGGCCTGACTAGATTTTAGTTCTTTCATCTCTGCAGAAAGGGATTTTCTGGTGTCTTCTATGCTCTTTTCAACCCCAACTAGTATTCTTATAATTGTGGTTTTAAATTCTAGTTCAGATATCTTACTTGTATCTGTGTTGATTAAATCCCTGGCTATCATTTCTTCCTGTTCTTTCTTTTGGGGTGAATTCTTTCACCATGTCATTTTGGAGTAAGAAAAAAAATTAGTAAAATAAAATTAAAAATTAAAAAAATAAAAACAAAACCAAATAATCAAATAAAGAAGCTAGATCCTAGGTGTGTTTTTGTCTGCTTGTTAAGAGAAGTGTGACAGAAAAGAGAAAAAAAAAATAAAATTTTAAAGAAAAAAAGATTAAAACAAAAAAATTTTAAACAATAAAATAGAATAAAATAAAGAAAGAAAATACAACAAAAATTTGCTCTTTCTGTATCCAAGAAAGAAAAAGAAAGAAAAAACCTCAACATAAACGAAAACAGAAGCAAAGAAGATGAACAAACAAACAAAAAGAAACCGAAATGAAGCTAGACCCAGTTTCCCATAGATCTGAAACTTGGCAGCACACTGTGATCTGTAGACTAAGCCTGGGGGAAGGGATTTGTGCTGATCCTCTGGGGGAGGAGCCTGCTGCTCTGGTTCTCAGGCTTACTTGCCCTACTGGAAATGTGCCTGGAGGGCGCAGGTTGGGTGGGGTGGGGGGTGGTGCTTGGTGTAATGACTCCATTCTCCACTTAGTGGTACTGCTTAGCTCTCTGGGGTTGATCAGTGCAGGTGTGCTAGTAGTGAAAATGGCTTTACCCTGCTCTCTAGTCTCTGGAGCAGGAATTTCATGCCCTCACAGACACACCCCTCCTTTGTCTCAGGCTTCCATCAACTCCCTGCCTCTATCCGGTCTGTGTCCAAGCTGCCCACCTGCTAGGCAGTGCCTCTCTCCAGAGTTTTATCTCAGATGGGGCTGTGTTTCAAAACCCCATACTTCAGAGACCCCTGCCGCTTGGACCTGCACTGAACTTCTGTGGGAGGGTCTCACTGAGCAATGGCTGGGTACTGACTTGTCCCAGAAAACATCCACACGACTGTGTAGGGGCAGAGGTTCAGAATTTAGGGCAAATCACAATACACAGCTGGCACCAGGGTTTGCCGTCTTCAGCTGACATCTTTGTTCCTGTATCAGTAAGCAGAGCAGCTCTCCAGCATCTTCCAGGACTTTACCCATGGAGAGGCCATAGGGCCTCTACCAATTGCACTCTAAGCAGGGAAACTGCTTCTCTCTAAGTGGCATAGGGGTGCCTCAGACCTGCTGGCCACTGTTGGGGATTCACCCTACTTCCTCACCGGAGCAGCGCCTGGCACTGAGCTCCAAAACTGCAGATGCTGCGCTCTGCTGTTTTAAAAAAAAACTGATAGTATTGAAATCCTCTCCTTTTTCACTTACAATGGTTTTGGGGAATAGATTTCTTGTCCAGTCTTCTGTGAGTGTTTTCACTCTTTCTCTCTCTCCTTCTTTCCAGCTACTTTCAGGGGGAGTGCTTTTCTTGCATGATCCCAACGCGCTTCATTATCTCCCCTTTTCTCTTTCTCTCTCTGAAATCAGCTTCCTACCCTTTACTGCTCTGTGGCTTTTTTCTCCCCTAATTCACCTCTCCACACTGCGTACCTGCCAAAATCTCTCACTCAAATTATGCAGATTGTTGCATTAATCCTCAGATCAATTTCCTAGGTGTTCAAAAGTGGTTCAATGTTGTTGTAGCTGAGTTTCAGGGACAAGACAAGCTCAGGGTCCCCATACTATGCTGCCATCTTAACTGCCCCCCCCCCCCCCGATCCTGTGAATGTTTAATTAGACTTATATCTAATTCAGTTTCTTTGGAAAAATTATAAATGGTATTGTGGTTTTAGTTTTGGTTTCCAAATGTTTGTTGTCAGTGTATAGAAATGCATTTCGGGGCACCTGGGTGGTTAAGCATCCAACTTCGGCTCAGGTCATGATCTTGTGGTTCTTGGGTTTGAGCCCCACGTTGGGCTCTGTGCTGACAGCTCAGAGCCTGGAGCCTGCTTTAGATTCTGTGTCTCCCTCTGTCTCTACCCCTCCTCTTCTCATGTTCTGTCTCTCTCTCCCTCTCTAAAAAACAAACATTTTTAAAAATGCAGTTCATTTTGTATTTGATTTTGTATCCTATAACTGTGCTGAATTTCTGCTATAAGTTTTATAGTTTTGGGTTTTCTGATTAGGTCTATAATCTATTTTGAATTAATTTTTTTTTTTTCCAACGTTTTTTTTTTTTTTTTTATTTTTGGGACAGAGAGAGACAGAGCATGAACGGGGGAGGGGCAGAGAGAGAGGGAGACACAGAATTGGAGGGGCAGAGAGAGAGGGAGACACAGAATTGGAAACAGGCTCCAGGCTCCGAGCCATCAGCCCAGAGCCTGACGCGGGGCTCGAACTCACGGACCGCGAGATCGTGACCTGGCTGAAGTCGGACGCTTAACCGACTGCACCACCCAGGCGCCCCTATTTTGAATTAATTTTTAATATGGTAGAGGGTATGGATTGAAGTTCCTTTTTTTGTTTTGCATATGGATATATAATTATTCCAGCTCTATTTGTTGAAAAGACTATCCTTTATCCACTGAATTGCCTTTGTATCTTTATCAAAATTCAGTTTTCTGTATGTGTGTGGATCTATTTCTGGACTCTCAATTCTGCTCCATTTACTATCTGCCCATCTTGATGTCAATACCACACTGTCTTGATTACTGTGGCTTTTTGGTAAGTGTTGAAATTAGATTTTCTTAGTCTTGAGATTACCACTTTGTTCTGTGTTTTAAAAGTTGTTTAGACTCTTATAGGTTTTTGCATTTCCATATGAATTTTAGAATCAGCTTGTCAGTTCCTACAAAAATATCTTCTGGTATTTTGATTGGAGTTTTATTGAATCAGTAGGTCAATTTAGGGAGAATTAACATCTTTAAAAAAAATTTTTTTTAATGTTTATTTATTTTTGAGACAGAGAAAGACAGAGCGTGAACAGGGGAGGGTCAGAGAGAGGGAGACACAGAATCTGAAGCAGGCTGCAGGCTCTGAGCTGTCAGCACAGAGCCTGATGCGGGGCTGGAACTCACGGAGTGTGAGATCATGACCTGAGCTGAAGTCGGACGCTTAACCAACTGAGCCACCCAGGCGCCCCGAGAATTAACATCTTAATAACATTGTGTCTTCCTATGCATGAACAGGGTATCTTTAAAATGTCTTTTAAAAACAATGTTTTGTAGCTTTATATCTTACAAATATTTTGTCATATTTATCTGTCAGAATTTTATACTTTTGATGATATTGTAATTATTATAAAATCTTTAATTTCTGATCATTCTTCATAAAAAGGGTTCATTAGAAAACACACTTTTAGGGGCGCCTGGGTGGCTCAGTCGGTTAAGTGTCTGACTTCAGCTCAGGTCATGATCTCGCGGTTCGTGAGTTCAAGCCCCGCGTCAGGCTCTGTGCTGACGGCTCAGAGCCTGGAGCCTGTTTCAGATTCTGTGTCTCCCTCTCTCTGACCCTCCCCCGTTCACGCTGTGTCTCTCTCTGTCTCAAAAATAAATAAATGTTAAAAAAAAAAAATTTAAAAAAAAAAGAAAAAAAAAAGAAAACACACTTTTAAAAATATTTTTTGCAAGTTGCTAAACTTAGTAGTTTCATTGAAACTAATCATTGGATTTTCTACATAGATGGTCATGCCATTTGTGAACAAAGACATTTTTACTTTTTCCTTTCCATTTTGGATGCCTTTTATTTATTGTTTTACAGTTATTCCACTGGCCTCCAATTCAGTGTTGAATAGAAGTGGTGAGAGTGGACATTGTTTTCTTCTTTTTGTTATTAGAGCAAAAACCTTTCATTCAGTATGATATCAAGTATGGGTTCACAGGTTGAGACAGTTTCCTTCTGCTCATAGTTTGCTGAGAGCTTTTAAAATTACATATGGATTGGATTTTGTCAATTACTTTTTCTGTGTCTGTTTAAAATTTTTTCCTCTTTCAGCTTATTAATATGGGGTGTTACATGGACTTTCAAATGTTAAGTGAACTTTGCATTTCTAGGATAAACCCACTTGACTATGATGTATTATTATTCAATTAAAAATCTCAACTATTTTTTTTCATTGTTTACTTTTTTATGTTTCAATTTGAATATTTTCTCTTGACTTGTCTTGAATTTATTGATTCTTTCCTCTGCTGTGTTGTGCTGGTAAGTCCATTGAAAGATTTTTTTCTTCTCTGATGTATCTCTTCTAGCATTTCCTTTTGGCTCTTTTTGAAGGGAAAAAAAGTAGTTTTCATCTGTGTGCTAGAATTTCCCATTTTTCATGTTGTCCTCTCTTTCCACTGGATTCCTTGAAATAGTTGTCATAGGTATTGTAGTTTCTGTCTTTCTGCCCCACTTCTGGAGCCTCCATGGATCCAGAATCTTTCCCGTCTTGAAGCTGACCGCTGTAGACGCCACTGTCTCAGAGTCCCCTCCGCCCTCCTCCTGTCCCCCAGACTTCAGCAGACACTGCCTGCCCCCTCAGCCAGTTCTCTCGGCCCCCTGGCCCGTCCCCACTCTGTGGACCACCATAGCCCCATACCAGTGGAACACCCAGAGGTCCTGTGGAGTTCCTCTGTTTTGCTTTTTGTCCCCATTTTTTTTTCCCAGCAGTCTATGAGTGTCTGTGCCTCAAGGGGGTCTCTTTCAGCTCTGTTGCTCTGCCCCCATCTTTCTGGAGAGTGTTCAGTGAAAGCCTGTGTGGTGGCTGTAGGCTCCCTTTATGTCTGGGGCTCCTGAAGATTCCAAACTGTCAAACCAGCCCCAGTTGGGCCTTCAGAAAGTCTTCCTACTCATGTCTGTGGCACCCTCCTCTTCTTCTTGCTGCTCTTGCAATGCTAAAATAACTGGGGTGCCTTTTCTTTCAAGAGGAGTCTGTCACTTTTCGTATTTTAGCTTAGCAGATTTCTTGGTGACCTCAGTTTTCTTATGGGCTAAACCATCATTTCAAAGAAAAAAATCCTATGATTTTAGGGGCACCTGGGTGGCTCAGTCAGTTAAGTGTCTGACTTCACCTCAGGTCATGATCTTGTGGTTTGTGAGTTCGAGCCCCACATCAGGCTCTGTGCTGCAGCTCAGAGCCTGGAGCCTGCTCCAGATTCTGTGTCTCCCTCTCTCTCTCTGTCCTTCACCTATTTGTGCTCTGTCACTGTCTCTCTCTAAAATAAACATTAAAAATTGTTTAAAAACGCATGATTTTGTAGGGTATCTGGCTTTTGTTGATCTTAAGGGTAGGAGAGATATTTCCCCGTGACTTGCTGTGTCCTAAGCAGGAGTGGAAGCTCCTAGTGTCTCCTGAGTCCCAGTCCCAGTTTATGAGGGGGCACTTCCACCCCATCATCCTGCCATCCTCCCCTTTTGCTGAGGTTGAGGCGGCCCCCGAGCCCTAACAGCAGCAGGCACCGTGGAATTCTGTGCAGCGGCCTTTACCAGAAATGCCTCTGCTTGTCTTCTTGTAAAGCAGCGACGAAATTCCCTGCTCTGTCCGCTCATGAATCTGTTGGGAGATTCTTCTGGAATAATAGACGTGAATGAGCTCGATAAAATGTACAGTCTGCATACATGTCTTTGCTAATGATGAAGTGCTTTTTTTCTGCAGCTTCAGTATCTGTGGAGCCTAGGGCTTCTCTCCATCAGTACATCCACGCTTTGGTTCAGGGCTGCATTTCTCACTTGAAGCTTAGTATATGATAGGTGCCCTGATGGTCACTTAGGCATCTGGGCTATTCTTTTTTTTTTTTTTTTTTAGTTTATTTATTTTGAGAAAGAGAGCATATGCATGCATGTGAGCAGGGGAGGGGCAGAGAGAAAAGAAGGGAGAGAATCCCAAGCACTGTCTGTGCACTATCAGCACAGAGCCCCACACGGGGCTTGAACTCACAAACTGTGAGATCACGACCTGAGCTGAAATCAGGAGTTGGACGTTTAAATGACTGCTATTCTTATTACAGATGTGGCCTATGGATTCCTGCAACTAACTCTTAGCAGATATGTGGTGTTAGATAGTACAACACCCAAAAGCCTTGGTTTCTTTATTTTAAACCGGGGATAAAAATAGCATATAATCCCACAGAGTAATTGTAAGAATTAAGCATTATGTTTGTGATGTTTGCCTGTCACACTGGAAGTGACCTGCCCAGGGCCATGTGGATGGTTTGCATCAGGACTAGGCTGCAGCCCACGTCTGGGATGCCCAAGGCATCATTTGGAATCACTGAGTTCTGTGGTCTCTGAATAGCTTCCTGGGCTCTCTGCCTCACCTTTGTTACATATTCCAAAAAAGAATGCTCTTAAGGTCTCTCACCTGCACCCAAACCTTTGCTTGTTCTTCATTGCCAGGAGCTCTCTCAAGTTTAATTACCTCAGCATTCAAGTCTCCTGACAGTCCCACACAAACTTACCTGTCAGGCATGCCTCATTGCTATGTTTAGCCCATGCGCGCTCTGGCTGTGCCTTGAATGGTGGGCGAGCTGAGGACAGGCCGAGGGCTGCTACAAGTCGTGTGGCAGTGAACATCTCTAGGAGGAAAGTAATGGGAGCAGAGGCCAGGGGACAGGTAAGCAAGATGACGTGTATGGAAATCAGGAAGCAGGCTGCCTGGGGTGCACAGAAGATGTGTGCTGTGAGAG
The DNA here is from genome assembly GCF_028018385.1 of Neofelis nebulosa. Taxonomy (NCBI): domain Eukaryota; kingdom Metazoa; phylum Chordata; class Mammalia; order Carnivora; family Felidae; genus Neofelis; species Neofelis nebulosa. The sequence goes on along the minus strand of NC_080793.1, from coordinate 93,633,675 downwards.
TGTCATCCACAGCTGGACCGTTTGGACCGTGTGTGCAGGTCTAGGATGCCTGGCTCTTGTTCGGCAGGTGAAGAGGAGTCCACCCATGTGGTTTGGGGGGAAAAGACATGGCCATCTGCGTCCCCTGCAGGGCATCTTTCTCCTGGTTTTGCTGCAACCATCGCAGAGGTCACTCAGAGTAGATTCTAGATGCTCCCCTCCCTCTTTGTTCCCCTCATGGGCTCTGGGAGGCCGAGCCTCACCTGCCATCAGAAAGGTAATGTCTGCATACTCCCTGCTGAGACACCACAGCCTGAAGACCTGAGAAGGGCACAGATTGTGACCACAAGGTCTCAGCTTATCCTGCTTGTCCACACAGATCTCTGTATGCCTCAGTTTCCTCAACTGTGAATTGGGCTTACAGCACCTACTTTGGAAGGGTCCTATGTGGATTGAGTGAGATAATGTAAGAGAAGTGCACACACAGCACAGGGTACGGCATGAAGCCAGCCTCCGGTAAGGCCTTCTGCTCAGGCCTTGTGTCAGCCAGTCTTTCCTCCAGCATATCCCACCCACAGACAGTGCGGTCTGAGGACACAAACCAGCTCTTCTCCCCGCGTTCACTATGTGGGCATCACCTGAGAGGTAAGCCGCACCGTTTCTGCCACCAGGATCTCCCAGGCAACCCGGGAGCAGAGCAGAGCTGAGATGACTGGCGGCCCAGGTTTCTAGCTCACTCATGTCTGAGGAAGGTTCCTTCCCTGCTTGCAGCCTTGGTGGCCTTGGTGGGTTTGCTAGGAGCGATGTGATGCAGGGGAAGACACAGTCTGCATCTGATGACATCTTGTGACAGCTCTGTGAGTCACTGCTGGGGAACTTGGGAAGATCTCTCCACTTCTCTGATCCTATTTCTACCCTGAACTTGGGCTGATGAGAGAGGCCAGGGAGAGAATCCAGGAAAAGTGCTGCATATGGCTGGCCCTGCCAGCGCCTAGTGGGGCGGCCTTCTCCTGCACGGGCTCCCCATGAGACCAGACTGAGCAGGAGCCGGCAAGATGGTCAGAGTCCCCTTGTTGCTCCAGGGCCTTGCTGTGACCTGGAGCTCTGGGATGGGGAAGGAGTTCTGTGACATCCACATGCCATGTAGCAGTCTGTCTTTGGTTCCGTGCAGATCCCGTTGGGCGGTCCTATAGAGGGTCTAGCACAGCACCGTCCAGTAGAAATGGAATGTGAATCACATATGTAAGTTCATATTTTCTGGTAGTCACATTAAAAAGAGTAAAAAGAAAAAAAGATGTAAATTTTAATGTATTTTATTTAAACTCATATCTAAAATATTATTTCAATATGTAACAAATGTAAAAAATATTAATGAAGTACTTTGTTATTTTTTCATATTAAGTCTTCAAAAGCCCATGAGTATTTTACATGTAAAACAATCTTAATTAGGACTTGCTTGCCACATTTCAAGCACTCAATAACCATTACATGGCTAGTGGCTACCATATTGGATAGATTCAGCAGCTGAGACCTGGCCTCCTGAAACAGAGCCATGCTGCCATCTGGTGGTGACGCCATCACATAGCAGCCCAAGTACCCACCCTTGGCCAGGTTTTGTGCTGGCACCAAAGAAGAGAAAGTTACCTGCTTTCTGCTCTGGGGTGCCCTTAAACTAGTGTGAGAGAAAAGAGGGCAGAAAGAGCCAACGTGCAGAGGTACCCTGGGATTTTGAAAGACCCAGGATGATACTCAGCCAGAGATGTGCGAGGGCTCTAGAAACAAGGAGTCCTTTCACAGTTGTGGAGATGAAGGGGAATGGCCTGCTTGGAGCCACATGATAAATAAACATCTGCCCTGAGGGAAGGAGACCTCTGACCAGGACACTAACACCTCTCTCCTGGACCATGGAAATTGCTTTAAAAAAAAAAAAAAGAATACTGTTTCTTTTTAAACTAAGTAATGAATACATTCAGTGATTTAAAATCCAAAAAATACAAAAGCAAAGAAAGAGTTTCCCTCCCATCTGCTCCCTTAACTACCCTGTTTCCCCTTCAGTAGGCATCACAAACAATGGTGTGATAACCCCGTGTTCAAATTATTCCACATGTGCAAGTGTATCTGTAGAATGTTTCTGGAAATGGAATTACTGGGCCCAAGGATATGTGCATTTGTAATTTTAATACCTAAGGAGTAGCTTTTTTTATGTTTATTTCTGGGAGAGAGAAAGACAAAGAATACAAAGCAAGCCAGCAGCTGAGCTGTCAGCACAGAGCCCGATGCGGGGCTTGAACTCATGGACCACGAGATCATGACCTTGAACCCAAGTCGGACGCTTAACCAACTGAGCCACCCAGATGCCCCAGGAATAGCTTTTTAAAAAGAAATAATCAATTTTATTTAGACATAATCTACATCCAATAAATTCATGATTTGGATTGTACAATTCGATGAGTTTTGAAGAATGTATACAGTTGTGTAACCACAACTATAATCAGGGCACACAACATTTCCATCTCCCCCATAGAGTCCCTCATGGCCCTTTGCAGTAAATCCCCTCGCCACCACCTCCAGCCTCTGATCTATTACTGATCTATTTTCTGCCCTTATGATGTGGCCTCTTCCAGAATATCACACGAATGGAATGGTATAAAGTGTAACCTTTTCTGGCCGGATTCTTTCACTTAGCCTATGGATTGTATGATTCATCCATGTTCTTATGAATCATGTATCAAAACAGAACTCTTTCTTATTGTTCAGTTGTGTTCTATTCTGTGGGTACACGAAACTTTATCCACTGGATGCACATTTGGTTCATTTCTGGTTTGGGGCTAGTATGAACATTCAAGTATATGTCTTTAATCTTTCAGTTCTCCCAGGTAAATGCATAGGAGTGGAATTGCTGGGTCATGCGTTAAGTGAATATTTAACTTTGTATGAGGAACTGGCATACTTTTTTCTAATGTAACTGCACCATTTTGCATCGCCACCAGCAAGTAGAGTTCCAGTTGCAACACACCCTTGCCAACACTTGGTACAGATAGTCTTTTTAATTTTAGCGATTCTAGTAGATATGTAGTGGTATCTCACCAACGTTTAAATTAACATCTGACTGATGCTGCATGCTGCCCGTGTGTTGCTTTGCTATTTGTATACATTCTTAGCTGAAGTGCCTTTCAAATCTTCTGTCCATTTTTCAATGGAGCTGCTTATCTTATTGAGTACTAAGATATCATTGTATGTTCTTAGATACAGATCCTTTGTCAGAAACATGCTTTGCAAACATCTGTGGTCTGTGGTCTATTCATGATCTTATCAGTGTCTTTTGATGAACAAACTTTTTAAAAAATGTTTATTTTTGAGAGAGAGAGGGGCAGAGAGAGGACCTGAAGGAGGCTCTGTGTTGAGAGTGGAGAGCCTGATGCAGGGCTTGAACTCACAAACCGTGAGATCATGACTTGAGCCGAAGTCAGATGCTTACCCGACTGAACCACCCAGGTGCCCTGATGAACAAATGTTCTTAACTTTGATGAAATATGTCTCCAGTTTTCCTATCTGTTGTCCTTAGGCTGCTCCTGTTCTTGGCTTCTTCACTATGTGGCAAGAAAACCATTGTTCTGTTCTCACTGTCTAGGGTGGAATTCTCCAGCATTGCTTCTGGGCTGCAGCTGTTGTATGAGACCATGTCTTCCATTAACTGCTTCTTGTTCTAGTCCTCTGCTTTCAAAGAGTTGTCATCTTTTTTGGTCAAGGGATAGTATTCTTTTTGTTTTCAGGTTTAGTATTAAAATTTTAAAAATTGATAAAGTCATTGCCCAAAGACCATCAGGAACACACCTGTAGTCAAAGTCACATTTGTTACTATGCAGAACGGGGAGAACAAAGACCATACGGAACTGTGTGGGGCATCTCAGAATGGGGCGGGGGGGGGCTGCTAGAGTAAGTCTGGGGGCTGGAGTTGGCCATAAGATGACATTGGCAGGGATTAGTCCAACTTTATAAATTAGGGACTTTAACAAATAGTGGTCTATTTTTTAGAATGCACAAGTTTCTTCAGGTTCCTCTTGGGCTTCATCTGTGGTTCTATCCCAGAACGCATTTGGGTCTGTCAGAACAAACTGTTGTTACAAGAGTTGTACAGAGTTGCCAACAGACATCGTAGTTTTGGTTCAGTAGTTTCTTTTGTGAGTCATGGGACAGTTTATAAACTGTGCTTTTTTTCTTGATTTTTATCTATTATGTCACTCCTGTGGAGTTTTGATTACTGAAGTGCAGGGATCAGGAATATCAAATTAAGACAGCCTACCAAATAAGTGGTTAAGACCCAGAACTTGGCAGAGGCTATCAGGCTAAGTGGATGGCTATTTTGGAAACTATTCACACCTCTACTACCTGGATGATTCATACCATATACAATGCATTATAAGTAGATTAAGTGTCTAAATGAATTAGAAGAAAATATGGGAGAATATTTTTATAATATCAATAATATATTTTATAATATCAGTGTGAGGAAGGCATATCTAATAAAGACACTAAAGCTAGGACACAAAAGAAAACACTTATACAACAGAAGATTCGAAATCATAATATATAAAGAAATTCAGCAACCCACTAAGAAAAAGGCAGCTTCTAGGGTGTGGTTAGCAAATGGCCTCAGCTTCTGACTCCTTCAGATTCACTTAAACTCTGGAGCTGAGGCCACACTTTTCTTGGGGTGGTCCCATCACTGACTCAGCAATGCCGTGGTCTGTGGGCCGGCCATCTCCACCCAGCCTGTGTTGTCCTGACAGCCCCTTGCCTGGTCCTGCTATTTTTCTTTCCTTTTCACAGGAAAAGTACTCCCTAATCAGCCCTTTTCTACCCATAATTCTATCTCAGTATCTGTTTCCTGGAGGACCTAATGGCACACAAGTTCAAAGAAAAATATGACAGGGGCACCTGGGTGGCTCAGTTGGTTAAGCATCCAACTTCGGCTCAGGCCATGATCTCACAGTTCGTGAGTTTGAGCCCTGTGTTAGGCTCTGTGCTGACAGTTCAGAGCCTGGAGCCTGCTTCGGATTCTGTGTCTCCTTCTCTCTCTGCCCCAACCCCACTTGTGCTCTGTCTCTCAAATAAATGTTTAAAAATTTAAAGAAAAAAAACAGAAATAGGACAATTTATAAACAGGCAATTCACAGAAGTATAAACATGAGGAGATGTGATCAACACCATCATTGTATCTCAGTGATGAAATATAATTAAGGAAATGAAAACTTAGGGAGAATAAAGATAGAAAAAAAGTTTAAAGAAGTTGAATAATGTCTGTTTTGGCCAATGTGTATTGGAAATGTAAATGGTAAAATGTGTGGTAATATAAATTCCTGTAGCCATGTTGGAAAGCTGGTGTCCAAAATATTTTAAAATTACATAAAAACCATAGGACTCGAAAAACTTCACTTCTTGAAATGCATTTTACAGAACAGTTTTTACTGTGCAAAATGAGGCATATTCAAGAATATTCATTGTGACATGGTTTGTAATTGTTAAACAGTTCTGGAAAGAAACAAATGAAACTAACAATAGTATATACCTCTGAGGTAGTTTTGTAGAACCAATTGAAATTAGAGATCCTAGGGATGCCTGGGTGGCTCAGTTGGTTAAGCATCTGATTTCAGCTCAGGTCATGATCTCACAGTCCATGAGTTCGAGCCCTGTGTCGGGCTCTGTGCTGACAGCTCAGAGCTTAGAGCCTGCTTCAGATTCTGTGTCTTCCTCTCTCTCTGCCCCTTTCCTGCTTGTGCTCTCTTTTTCTCTCTCAAAAATAAATAAACATTAAAATTTTTTTTTAATAAAATAAAATTAGAGATCCTGTCATTGTTTGGCCAGCAATATACAGGTGAACTTTCAACAACATGGTTTTGGGCTGTGCAGGTCCACTTATACATGGAATATTTTCAATAAATATAGTACTTTAAATGTATTTTATCCTCCTTATTTTTCTTTCATATATATATATATAAAATCATATATGTATATATGATTTTAGAGATGGAAAAAGGCAGAGAGAGAGAGAATCTGAGAGAATCTTAAGAAGGCTCCATGCTCAGCGTGGAGCCCAATGTAGAACTCAATGCCACGATTCTGGGATCATGACCTGAGCCTAAATCAAGAGTCAAGACACTCAACTGACTAAGACACCCAGGCATTCCACTTCCTTATGATTTTTTTTTTTAACGTTTATTTATTTTTGAGACAGAGAGAGACAGAGCATGAACAGGGGAGGGTCAGAGAGAGAGGGAGACACAGACTCGGAAGCAGGCTCCAGACTCCGAGCTGTCAGCACAGAGCCCGATGCGGGGCTCGAACTCGTGAACCATGAGATCATGACCTGAGCTGAAGTCAGACACTTAACCGACTGAGCCACCCAGGCGCCCCCCTTATGATTTTCTTAACAATATTTTCTTTTCTCTAACTTACTTTATTGTAAGAATATGGCATATGATCTTAGGGTCGTGGGATTGAGCCCCATGTTGGAGCCCAGCATGGAGCCTGCTTAAGATTCTCTCTCTTTTTGCCCTTCTCCTCGGCTTGTGTGTGCAAGCTCTCTCCCTCTAAATTAAAAAATAAAAAATAAATTAAAAACATTTAAGAATACAGCATATGATACATATAACATACAAAATATGTGTTAACTATTTATGTTATTGGTAAGGCTTCTGGCCAACAGGCTATTAGTGGGTAAGTTTTTTGGGAGTAAAGTTATATGTGGAATTGTGAGTGTGTGAGGGGTCAGTGACTCTAGCGCTGGTATGGTTCAAGCACTGTACTGATTAAAAAAAAAACAAGTTTTTGCTTCAGCCAGGTCACGATCTCGCGGTCCGTGAGTTCGAGCCCCGCGTCCGGCTCTGGGCTGATGGCTCGGAGCCTGGAGCCTGTTTCCGATTCTGTGTCTCCCTCTCTCTCTGCCCCTCCCCCGTTCATGCTCTGTCTCTCTCTGTCCCAAAAATAAATAAAAAAAAATAAAAAACGTTGAAAAAAAAAAAAAAACAAGTTTTTTATTGTGGTAAAGATACATAACATAATACTTATCATTTTAACCATTTGTAAGTGTACAATTCGGTGGCACTAAATATATTCACCATGTTTTCAAGGTCCATCTATGTTGCAACACATATAAAAATTTCATTTCTTTTTATGGTTGAATATTCCATTGTGTGTATATAGCACATTTTGTTCATTCATTGAACTGTTGATGGACACTTGGCTATTGTGCATAATGCTTCTATGAACACTGGTGTACAGATAACTGTTCAAGTCCCTGGTCTCAACTCTCTGGATATATACCTAAGAATGGAATTGTTGTAGCATATGGTGGTTCTGCTTACTTTTTTGAGAAATAAAACTGTTTATCAAACTGTTTTTCACAGCAGCTGCACTATGTTACATTCCCACCAGCAATGCACAGGGGTATAAATGCACATATTTGCCAATGCTTGTTTTTAATTTTCTTGATTATAGCTTAGAAGGTGTGAAGTGGTATCTCATTGTGGTTTTGATTCGTATTTCCCTAATAGCTAATGACATTGAGCATCTTTTCATGTGGTCATTAGCCATTTGTGTGTCTTCTTTGGAGATATGTCTATTCAAGTCCTTGCCTATTTTTGAACGGGGTTGTTTTCTTGTCACTAAGTTGTAGGAGTTCTTTATATTGTAGATCTAATCTTGTATCAGTTATATGATTTGCAAAAATGTTCTCCCATTCTGTGGATTGCCTTTTCACTCTTTTGATTTTCACAAAAATTTTTAATTATGATGAAGTCCAATTTTGTTATTGTTGTTGCTGGTGCTTTTGGGATCATACCCATGAAATTGTTGCTAAATCCAATGTCACATAGACTTTCCCCAACATTTTCTTCTAAAAGTTATATCGTTTTAGTTGTTATGTTTAGATCTTTGATCTATTTTTGAGGTAATATTTGTATGTGGTATAAGGTCAGGATCCAATTTTATTCTTTTGCATGTGGATATTTAATTTTGCCAGCACCATTTGGAAAAAATATCATTCTTTCTCCGTTGAAAAATGTTGGCACCTTGGCAAAATCACCGCTGTCAAAAATCTTGTTTTCTTGCCTTTGTGTCCATGTTTTCTTTTAGCTCTTTGAGTATCTTCAAAACAATTTTTAAAAAGTATTTGGTAGTGAGTTTGATGTCTGTGTTTCTTCAGGGCCACTGGCTGTGGATTAATTTTTTCTCTCAAATGGGCATGTTTTTTTTTTTTTTCATGTGCCTTGTAGTTTTTCATTGTTGTTGTTAAAAACTGGACATTTGAATCTTATAATGTGGCAACTCTGGAATCAGTCTCTCTTTCTTCCCTAGGGTTTGCTACAAGAAAATCCTTTTCTTCTAGCCAAAGGACTGAGAAAAATATGGCTTGGGAAGATAGCAAAAAAAAACTTTGACAGTATATACCTTACCGCAGCCAAACACCATTAGAACTACCACTATCCCCATGGAGTTAGTGGGCTGAGCATGAAGTTAATCTTACACCCACATTCCACTCTATGTAGCAAGAGGTGGCACTCGTATTTCCTTATCTCTCCTTTATTTTTGAAGGATAATTTTACAAGGTACAGAATTTTAGGTTGGTATTTTATTTCTATCAACACTCAATTCACTCTCTTCTTGCTTGCATGGTTTCTGAAGTCAGACGTAATTCTTGTCTTTGTTTCTATATATACATGGTGCTTTCTTCCTCTGGCCTCTTTAAGGATTTTTTCTTCATCTTTGATTTTCTGTAACTTGAATTATAGTACCTCCTGATTCCACTAGTCAAAGGATAAAATATTAGCTCCTTACTTGGTCACACTGACACCACTGATAAGAATTTCAAAGCAGCAATCATAAAAATGCTTCACTAAGTAATTATAAATTCTCAAGACAGATGAAAAAATTTAGAAAATCTCAGTAGAAAAATACATAATCTTAAAAAAACAAAAAGAGTGGTGCCAAAGTGACTCAGTGGGTTAAGGGACTGACTCTTGATAATCAGCTCAGGTCATGATCTCATGGTTTGTGGGTTAGAACCCCATGTTGGGCTCTGCGCTGACAGCACAGAGAATGCTTGGGATTCTCTCTTCCTCTTTCTACCTCTCTCCTGCTTGTGCTTGATCACGTTCTCTCAAAATAAATAAATAAGCATTAAAAATTATTGGGGGCACCTGTGTGGCTCAGTCAGTTACGTGTCAGACTTCAGTTCAGGTCATGATCTCATGGTTTGTGAGTTTGAGACCTGTGTTGGGCTCTGTGCCGACAGCTCGGAGCCTGGAGCCTGCTTCATATTCTGTGTCTCCCTCTCTCTCTGCCCCTCTCCGGCTCTTGCTCTGTCTGTCTCTCTCTCTCTCTCTCTGTCTCTCTCAAAAACTAAAGAATAAACATTAAAATTTTTTTTTAATTTTATTGAACTGAAATATAATAAATTAACAACCCATCGATGGGCAAAACAATAGATTGGATGTTAGAAGGAAGGATTAATGAAGTCAATGAGATAAATAGAAATTACACAATCTGAACAACATAGAGAAAATAGAAATGAAGTGAGAATAGAAATGATAAAGAATGAATAGGACCTCAGTTCTGTGGGACAGTAACACAAAACCTTGGTGGTAAACAATGAAAGCAACAAGCTAATTGTAGACCAGCTAGTTTACTAGAGAGAACCAGGGAAAGACAGCTAGGAAGAAACTTCCAGGGGTTAAAACAAACCTCAACTACTGGTCTCAAAAAATAACTCTTCCTGGGGCGCCTGGGTGGCTCAGTTGGTTAAGTGTCTGACTTTGACTCAGGTCACTATCTCACGGTTCATGGGTTCAAGCTCTGAGCTGTCAGCTCAGAGCCTGGAGCCTGCTTCAGATTCTGTGTCTCCCTCTCTCTCTGCCCCTCCTCCGCTCACACTCTGTCTCTCTCAAAAATAAATAATCATGAAAAAAACTCTTCCTGAATTTATTATATCTGACTGTGGGGCAATTTTTGCCCCAGGAATTTGTTGTAAACAATAGAGTGATAAACTAGCAATTAGTGGAGCTTAACAGATGGGTGTAATATAAGGCAAGGGAAAGAGTGTAACACGGAGATCAGGAAAGCCTTTCCTTTTCAGCAGTTACCTTGCTAAAACTTTTGTCACTCCAGGGTACCTGTGTGATTACCCAGTGCTGTACTGTCTGAGGAGTTACATCAGGGTTTTCAAACTTCAGAGGAAATAGAATCATCTATTCATTAAATTTGTCTAGCCCAAACCACTAAACAAGTAAACAAGCAAATGATAACAAGCCATAGAGGGGGTAGGATAATCAACATTCAATTATTACACTATATTACCTAAAATGTTCAATTTTCAACAAAAAATTATAAAACTTGCAAAAAAATGTAGCTGTGATCCATACACAGAAAAAATAACAAGCAAAAGAAAGTGCCTGTGACAGAACCCAGATGTCAGATTTAGCAAAGACTTTAAAGCAGCTGTTTTAAATATGTTCAAAGAACTAAAGAAAAAACTATGCTTAGAGGAAACTATGATAACAATGCCCAAATAGGAAATACCAATAAAAAAGAAATTGTTAAAAATAACCGTATAGAAATTCTGGAGTTGAAAAGTGCAACAGGAAGAATGAAAATTATCACAAGAAATTATTCTAAAAAATTATAAAAATTATTACAAGAATGAAAATTATTACAGTAGATTTTAAATAACAAGACTAAGAAAACTTAGAAATACACTTATAGAGGTTATGCAATCTGAATAGTATAGAGAAAAAAAGATGAGGAAAAATTAACAAAACCTCAGAGAAACATTGAATGCCATTAAGTGCACCAACATATGCATAATAGGAGTACCAAAGAGGTGAAGGAGGAAGGAGCAGAAAATAATTAGAAGAAATAATGGCTGCAAAATTTTCCAAATTTGATGAAAACCATGTATTCACATATCCAAGAGGCTTAATGAACTCCTAGTAGGAGATCCATACCCAAGTATGTAATAGCAAAAATCTCGAATGACAAAGAGAAAAATTTGAAAGCATCAACCCTCCCAACTCATGACATGTAAGGGAACGTCAACAAGACTTAACTAGGTGACTTATCAGAAATATTGGAGGCCAGAACATATTGACATATTCAAAGTGATAACATTAAAGTGCTGAGACTTTGGAAGCCAGAACAAATTAACACATTCAAAGTGTCAATAGAAAAAAACTATGAAACAAGAATTCTATAACCAGGAAAATCATCTTTCAAATGAAGGGGAAATAAACACATTCCCAGAAGCGAATACATCCACAAGAAGAAACACACTCACAAGAACTGAATTCAGAACAGAGAGAATTCATTGCTAATATACCCAACTTACAAGAAATATTAAAGGAAGACTTTTAGGCTGATCACAGATGGTAATGGGAATCCACATGAAAAAGACAAAGAGCAACAGTAAAAGTAATCATGTAATTATAAAAGAGTATAAATTCACATTTCTTCTCCTCCTATTAACTGATTATAAAAAAATATATTGTTGAATATATAACATATAGAAATGTAATATATTCAACAGCACAAAGGTAGTAGCTCAGAGCAAAGCTGTATTGGAGTAAGGAAATCATCCAATGGTAAGTTGAACCAAATTAAGAAAGCCAAAAATGGTGAATAGAAAGGCTAATATAACAATATTAACAATATTAATGTTATATACAATTTTAATATTAAAAACTCTGGAAATTTATATTTCCTTTCTTTTCTCAGCTTATATAATAGGCATAAAATTAGATGTAGTATGTTGGTTTTTAAACATATATAAAAGCAATATGTATAAGACATAGCATAAAAAACAGAATAGAGCTACATGGAAGTAACATTTCTGTATCTAATTGGAATTAAGTTAGTATAAATCTGAAGTAGATTCTAATACGATATATGTGGTAAGTCCTAGGGATACCACTAAGAAAGGAATTTTTAAAACATAGTAAGTCATTAAATATTATACTAGAAAATATTTAATGCAAAAGAAAATAGTAAAGGAGGAAAAAGGAATAAAAACCACATGAGTTATGTAGAAAATAAAATAGATACATATGGAACAAAATAATTATGTTAAATGTGAATGGATTAAACATTCCAATCAAAAGGCATTGTCAGGCTGGATACAAAAGATCCAAAAATATGCTGTCTACAGAATACAGACCTCAGATTAAAAATACAAATATTTGGAAGCAAAAGAGTGGAAAAAGATATATCCTATTGAACAGCAACCATAGACACCTGGAGTGGCTACACTAATCTCAGACAAAATAGACTTTTAAACATAAACTTTTAATAGATAAAAAGAGATATATGTTATAATGTCAGGAGGACCAATCCATCAGGAATTTATAATGATTATAAATATAGATGCATCTAGTATCAAAACTCAGGACACATGAAGCAAAAACTCACAGAACTGAAGTGAGAAATAGACAATTCAACAATACTAGTTAAAGAATTTAATATGCCACTTTTAATAATGGATATAACAACTAGTCAGAATATTGATAAGTAAATAGATGACTGAAACAAGATTATAAACCACATAGTCCTAACAGACATCTATAGAACACTCCAGACCCAACAATAGAATACACATTCTTCTCAAGAACTAGGATAAATGCACAAAGTCTTCAAACAAGCCTCAATAAATTTAAAGGATTAAATAATACAAAATATGTCTCTGACCACAATGGAGTAAAATTAGATATTAATAACAGACTGAGAGTTTGGAAATTCACAAATATGTAGAAATTAAACAGACTTTTAAATAACCAATAAGTCGGGGGGCGCCTGAGTGGCTCAGTTGATTAAATAACCAATAAGTCAGAAAAACCACAATGGGAGTTAGAAAGCACTGTACTTTGAGATGAATTAAAATAAGGCCGCAATACACCAAAACTTAAAAGATGCAGCTAAAGCAGTACTTAGATGAACATTGATAACTATACACACCCATATTAAAACTGAAGAAAGAGGGGTGCCTGGGTGGCTCAGTCAGTTAAGCATCCCACTTGGGCTTAGGTCATGATCTCATGGTTTGTGAGTTCCAGCCCCGCGTGGGGCTCTGTGCTGATAGCTCAGAGCCTGGAGCCTGCTTCGGATTCTGTGTCGCTGTCTCTTTCTGCCCCTCCCCTACTCACATTCTGTCTCTATCAAAAATAAACATTAAAAAAAACTGAAGAAAGATATTAAATTAATAAGCTTCCATTTTAAGACACTGGAAAAATAAGAGCAAATTAAATTCAAAACAAGCAGAAAGGAAATAATGAAAGGAGAGTGAAACTCAGTGAAATGGTAAATAGTAATAATACAGCCGACAAGTTGGATGAAACCAAAAGTTGGATTGAGGGGAGCGGCTTAAACATTTCTTTCTCAGTTCTGGAGGGTGGGAAATCTAAGATCAAGGTGCAGGAAAATGTGGTGTCTGGTGAGGACCCACTTTCTCATTCATAGATAGCTGTCTTCTCACTGTGTCCTCACTGGGTAGAAGGGGTGAAGGAGTTCTCTGGAGTCTCTTTTACAAGAACACTATATCAAATTCATGAGGGCTCCACTATCATGACCTAATGACTTCTTAATACAATCATATTGGTGATTAGATGTCAACATGTGAATTTGGGGGGATGGGAAAGAAAATAAAAACAAAACCCAAAAGTTGGATCTTTGAAAAGATTAACAAAATTGACAAATGGTTAGCTACATTGATCAAGGAAAAAATAGAGAATATTGAAATAACTAACATGAAGAGAGAGAGGATATTGCTACTGACCTTATGGAAATGAAAAATGATCATAAGGAACTACTATGAACCACTGTTTGCCAATAAATCATACAACTTAGATGAAGTCAACAAATTCTTAGAATGATACAAACTACTGAATCTGATTCAAGAAGAAAGAGAAAATGTGAATAAGCCTATAATAAGAAAATATGTTGAATCTGTAATCAAAATACTGACCACAAAGGAAAAGTTGAGGCCCGGATGCCTTTGCTGATGATTTCTACCAATTTAAGGATGAATGCATAGCAATTCTTCATCAACTCTTGCCCAAAATAAGAGGAGAAAACATTCTCAACTCATTCTACTCCAACATTACCCTGATATGAAACCAAAGCCATCACAAGAAAAGAAAACTATGGGGGCACCTGGATGGTTCAGTAGGTTAAGCATTCAACTCTTGGTTTTGGCTCAGGTCATGATCTCATGGTTTCATGGGTTCAAGCCCTGAATCGGGCTCTGTGCTGACAACATGGAGCCTCCTTGGGATTCTCTGTCTCCCTCTCTTTCAGCCCCTCCCTGATTTGTGCTCTCTCTCTCTCAAAATAAATAAATCTTAAGAAAAGAAAACTATGGACCAATACCTCTTAGGAATATAGATGCAAATTCCTCAATAAAAACCCACCAAACTGAATCCAACAACACATAAAAAGTATTATGTACCTCATCCAGGTGGGATTTATTCTCAGAAAGGCATCAAAACTTTGATGTAATGTCTGAAAATTAATGAACATTGTATATCATATCAATAGAACAAAGGACAAAATTTACATGATCATTTTAATAGCCTTAGAAAAAGTATTTGACAGCACTTAACACACTTTCAATATAAAAACATTGAACAAATTTGAGGAGAAGGTAAATTTATCAACCTAGTAAAGGGCATATATGAAAAATCAACATCTAGTATCATACTAAATGTTCAGACACTGAATGTTTTTTCTTCCTATGATCAAGAACAGAACAAGGATGCTCTCTCTTGCCACTTTTATTCACATTTCCCTAATGATTTTAGCTAGGGGAATTAGGTTAAGAAAATGAAATGGAGAGTCTGGCCAACTCTTGATTTCGGCTGAGGTCAATGATCCCAGGGTTGTGGGATTGAGCTCTGCGTTGGACTCTGTGCTGACAGCATGGAGCCTGCTTGGGATTCTCTCTCTCTCCCTCTCTCTCTTCCCCTCCCCAACTCACATATGCATTCTCTCTCTCTCTCTCAAAAATAAATAAATAAACATAAAAAAGAATGAAATAAAAGAGGCCCATATAAGAAAGGAAAAAATAACACTTTCTCTATTTGTAGATGACCTTTGTATATAGAAAATTTTAAGGTATCTGCTAAAAAGTTAACTGATAAGTGAGTTCAGTAAGGTTAAGATAAAAGATCAAGATATAAAAATCAGTTTTATTTCCATAAATTTATAATTAGCAATCTAAAAATAAAACCAAGAAACAATTTCATTTTATAAGAGCATCAGAAGAATAAAATTCTTAGGAATAATTTAATGGAAGAAATGTAAACCTTATATGCTTAAAACAACAAAAATTGTTGAAATAAATTAGGGAAGATCTAAAGAGTTGGGACAACAATCCATATTCATGGATTGGAAGATTTATTTTAAGATGGCAGTCCTACTCAAATTTATCTACAGATTCAAAGCAACCTCTATTAAAATCCCAGCTGGCTCCTTTGCAGAGATTGATAAGCTGATCCTAAAATGCATATAGAAATTCAAGAAGCCTAGATTTCAAAAAAATCTTAAGAAGAACAAACTTGCAAGATTCACACTTCTCTATTTTAAAACTGACCAGAAAGCTACTGTATCAAGACAAGGTGTTACTGACATAAAGTAGACAGTAGATCAATGGGATAAAATTGAAAGTCCACAGATAAACCTGAATGTATGTGATTCACTGATTTCTGACAAACATCCAAGATAATTCAGTGGGGGTAACAATTCTTTTCAATAAATGGTGCCAAGAGAATTGGATGCCTACATGGAATAGAAAAAAATTGAACTTCCTCTTACACCATACCCAAAAATTAACTCACAATGGATTGAAGATGTACATATAGGAGTTAAAATTACAATACTCTTAGGATAAACATAGGCATAAATTTCTGTGACCTTAGATTAGGCAATGGTTTCTTATATATGACACCAAAGCATAAGCAACCAACAATAAAATAGATACATTGAACCTCACTCATTAAAATATTTTTGCTTTAAAGTACATCATCAGAAAGTGAAAAGACAATCCACAGGCTAAGAGAAAATTCTGTATATCACATGTCTGGTAAAGGACTTAACTAAAGTAGGTAAAGAATTCTTACAACTCAATAATAAAAAGATTGTCCAGTTAAAAAATGGGCAAGGATTTGAATAGACATTTCTCTAAAGAAGATATACAAATGTACAATAAGCACACAGATGCTCAGCATCATAAACTAGTAGTCAAATGTAAATCAAAACCACAATGAGATACCACTTCACACCCACTAGGATGTGATAATAAAAAAGACAATAATATTTATAGGTGATGACATGGAGACCTGCATATACTGCTGGTGGAAATGTGAAATGTTGCAGCCACTTTGGAAATGGGATTGATTTTAGTCATTCTGACAGGTGTGAGGTGATATCTCATAATAGTTTTGATTTGCATTTCTCTGATGATGAGTGATGTTGAACATCTTTTCATGTGTCTGTTGGCCATCTGATGTCTTTGGAGTAATGTCTGCTCATGTCTTCTGCCCATTTTTAAATTGGATTCTTTGTTTTTGGGGTTATTTGTATAAGTTCTTTCTATGTTTTGGATACTAATCCTTTGTCCGATATGTCACTTGCAAATGTCTTCTCCCATTCCATAGGTTGCCTTTTAGTTTTGTTGATTTTTTCCTTTGCTGTGCAGCTTTTTATTTTGATGTAGTCCCAATAGTTTATTTTTGCTTTTATTTCCCTTGCTTCAGGAGACATATCTAGAAAAATGTTGCTGCAGCTCATGTCAGAGACCTTACTGCCTGTGCTCTCTTCTAAGATTTTTATGGTTTCAGGTCTCACATTTAAGTGTTTAATCCATTTTGAAATTATTTTTGTGTATAATACAAGAAAGTGGCCCAGTTTCATTTTTTTGCACGTTACTATTCAGTTTCCCCAACACCATTGTTGAAGAGACTGTCTTTTTACCATTGGATATTCTTTCGTGCTTTATCAGAGATTAATTGACCATATAGTTGTGGGTTTGTTTATGGGTTTTCTTTTCGTTTCCATTTTATTTTACTTTATTTTATTTTTTATTTCAGGGAGGGAGAGTGAGAGCGTGAGTGGTGGAGAGGGGCAAAAGGAAAGAGAGAGAGAGAGAGAGAGAGAGAGAGAGAGAGAGAGAGAGAGAGAGAGAGAGAGAGAAGCATAAGCAGGTTCCACATTCAGCAAGGAGCCTAATGCAGGGCTTGATCTCACGACCCTGGGATCATGACCTGAGCCGAACTCAAGAGTCATGCTCAATCGACTGAGTCACCCAGGCACCCCCATTTCTGGGTTTTCTATCCTGTTCCACTGATCTATGTGTCTATTTTTGTGCCAGTGCCATACTGTTTTGATTACTACACCTTGGCAATATAACTTGAAGGCTGGAATAGTGATACCTCTAGCTTTGCTTTTCTTTTTCAAATTTTCTTTAGCTATTTGGAGCCTTTTGTGGTTCCATATAAATTTTAGGGTTGTTTGTTCTAGTTCTGTGAAAAATGCTGCTGGTATTGTCAGTTTTGTTGATCCTTTCAAAGAATGATATATTGGTTTCATTGATGATCTCTATTTTTTTTCTATTCTCTATTTCATTTATCTCTGCATTATTATTTCCTCCCTTCTGCTAGCTTGGGGTTTGGTTTGTTATTTTCCAATTCCTTAAGTTGTAATGTTAGATTGTTGATTTAAGATCTTTCTTGTTTTTTGATGGAAGCATTTATAGCTATAAATTTCTCCTTTAACAGGCTTTTGCTGTGTCCCATAAATTTTGGTGTGTTGTATTTTTGTTTTTACTCATCTCTATTTTCTAATTTCCTTTGTGATATCTCTTTGATCCATTGGTTGTTTCAAAGTGTGTGGTTTTGTCTCTACAATTTTGTGAAGTTTTCTTTATGTTATTGATTTCTAATTTATCCTCTTGTGGTCAGAAAAGATACTTTGTGTGATATGTATCTTTTGAAATCTTTTGAGACTAAATTGTGGCCTAATATATGGTCTATCCTGAATGTTCCATGTGTATTTGAGAAGAATGTGTATACTATTGTTGGGTTGAGTATTCTGTATGTGTCTATTTGGTATACTGTGTTGTTTAAGTCCTCTATTTTCTTCTGTCTAGTTTTTGTGTCCATTATTATAAGTGGAGTATTGACAATTCTAATTATTATTGAAGAACTGTCCATATCTCCCTTCAATTCTGTCAGTTTTTGCTTCATACATTTTAATGGTCTATAAGTGGGTGTGTAAATGTTTATAATTATTATATCTTCTTATTGCATTGAACCTTTTATTAATATATAGTGTCCTTCTTTGTCTCTTGTAAACTTTTTAATTCAAAGTCTGTTTTGTCTGATATTAATATAGCCACTCCTTATTTCTTTTGGTTATTTTTTACATGAAATATCTTTTCCCAGCCTTTCACTTTCAACTTGTTTGTTGATCTCAGGTTAGTCTCTTATAGACAGCATATGTGGTTTTATCCATTTTGCCAATCTCTGGCTTTTGATATGAGAGTTTAATTTGTTCATATTTAAAATAATTACTGATAGGGAAGGAATTTATTCTGTCATTGTATTGTTTTCTATATGCCATATAGGTTTTTTTGTTGTTGTTGTTGTTTCTCATTTCCTACATCCATGTCTTCTTTTGTGTTTAGTTGATTTGTTTGTTGTGAACCATTTAAATTCCTTCTTAATTTCCTTTTGTGTATATTTTGCTATTCTAGTTGTGGTTACTATGGGGATTACATTCAACATTCTTAAGTTATAACATTCTAATTTGAATATATGGCAATTTAACTTCAATAACACAGAAACTATGTTCCTTTACAACTCTGACCCCACCCCTTTCAGTTGTTGATGTCACAAAATTACATCTTATACATCGTGTGTCTGAAAACCTAAACTACTAATTCCTTTAAGTGAATTAGTCTCCCAAATTATGTAGAAAACAAGATTTGGAGTTACAAACTAAAGTTATAATGGCAGCTTACATTAATATTCATTGTTTCTTTAATTGTATTAGTATCAAATCATGAAGAAAACAAAAAGTATAGTTATAAACCATTGTTACAATAATACTAGCTTATATAATTGTACATGTATTTACCTTTATGGAGACCTTTATTTCTCTATATGGCTTTGAGTTAGTCTAGTATCCTTTTGTTTCACCTTTCAGGACTCCCTTGAGTACTACTTGCAGGGCAGGTCTAGTGTCATAAACTCCCTTAGCTTTTATTTATCCAGGAATGTCTTCATTTCTCCCTCAGGATGTAGAATTCTTGGTTGATAGTGGGTTTTTTTTTTTTTTTTTTTTTTTTTTTTAGCACTCTGGATATATTGACCTACTATCTTCTGGCCTCCAAAGTTTCTGATGAGAAGTCTGCAGATTTTCTTACTGAATATCCCTTGTATGTAATGATTCACTTCCCTTTTGCTGTTTTCAAGATTTATTCTTTGTCTTTTGAAAGTTTGATTATAATGTGTCACAGTGTAGGTCTCTTTGGGTTCATCTTATGTCGAGTCTGTGAAGCTTTTTAGGTGTTCATATTCATGTCTTTATTCAAATGTGGGCAATTTTCAGCTTTTATTTTTTCAGATATTCTTTCTGTCCCTTTCTCTCTCTCCTCTTTCTTTCCTCTCCCACAATGAGAATGTTGGTACTTTTGGTGGTGCTTAGGTTTTGTTAAACTTTTTTCTTTATGCCCCTCAACCTTGATAATTTCCAATGTTCTGTCTTTAAGTTCACTGATTCTTTCTCCTGCCTGCTCAAATCTGCATTTGAATCCTTACAATAAAATTTTCATATCAGTTACTGTATTTTTAGCTCTAGAATTTCTTTCTTTTTTTTTTTATTTTTTATTTTTTTTTATTTTTATTTTTTAATATATGAAATTTACTGTCAAATTGGTTTCCATACAACACCCAGTGCTCATCCCAAAAGGTGCCCTCCTCAATACCCATCACCCACCCTGCCCTCCCTCCCACCCCCCATCAACCCTCAGTTTGTTCTCAGTTTTTAACAGTCTCTTATGCTTTGGCTCTCTCCCACTCTAACCTCTTTTTTTTTTTTTTTCCCTTCCCCTCCCCCATGGGTTTCTGTTACGTTTCTTAGGATCCACATAAGAGTGAAACCATACGGTATCTGTCTTTCTCTGTATGGCTTATTTCACTTAGCATCACACTCTCCAGTTTCATCCACGCTGCTACAAAACGCCATATTTCATTTTTTCTCATTGCCACGTAGTATTCCATTGTGTATATAAACCACAATTTCTTTATCCATTCATCAGTTGATGGACATTTAGGCTCTTTCCATAATTTGGCTATTGTTGAGAGTGCTGCTATAAACATTGGGGTACAAGTGCCCCTATGCATCAGTACTCCTGTATCCCTTGGATAAATTCCTAGCAGTGCTATTGCTGGGTCATAGGGTAGGTCTATTTTTAATTTTCTGAGGAACCTCCACACTGCTTTCCAGAGCGGCTGCACCAATTTGCATTCCCACCAACAGTGCAAGAGGGTTCCCATCTCTCCACATCCTCTCCAGCATCTATAGTCTCCTGATTTCTTCATTTTGGCCACTCTGACTGGCGTGAGGTGGTATCTGAGTGTGGTTTTGATTTGTATTTCCCTGATGAGGAGCGACGTTGAACATCTTTTCATGTGCCTGTTGGCCATCCGGATGTCTTCTTTAGAGAAGTGTCTATTCATGTTTTCTGCCCATTTCTTCACTGGGTTATTTGTTTTTCGGGTGTGGAGTTTGATGAGCTCTTTATAGATTTTGGATACTAGCCCTTTGTCCGATGTGTCATTTGCAAATATCTTTTCCCATTCCGTTGGTTGCCTTTTAGTTTTGTTGGTTGTTTCCTTTGCTGTGCAGAAGCTTTTTATCTTCATAAGGTCCCAGTAATTCACTTTTGCTTTTAATTCCCTTGCCTTTGGGGATATGCCGAGTAAGAGATTGCTACGGCTGAGGTCAGAGAGGTCTTTTCCCGCTTTCTCCTCTAAGGTTTTGATGGTTTCCTGTCTCACATTCAGGTCCTTTATCCATTTTGAGTTTATTTTTGTGAATGGTGTGAGAAAGTGGTCTAGTTTCAACCTTCTGCATGTTGCTGTCCAGTTCTCCCAGCACCATTTGTTAAAGAGACTGTCTTTTTTCCATTGGATGTTCTTTCCTGCTTTGTCAAAGATTAGTTGGCCATACGTTTGTGGGTCTAGTTCTGGGGTTTCTATTCGATTCCATTGGTCTATGTGTCTGTTTTTATGCCAATACCATGCTGTCTTGATGATGACAGCTTTGTAGTAGAGGCTAAAGTCTGGGATTGTGATGCCTCCTGCTTTGGTCTTCTTCTTCAAAATTACTTTGGCTATTCGGGGCCTTTTGTGGTTCCATATGAATTTTAAGAATGCTTGTTCTAGTTTCAAGAAGAATGCTGGTGCAATTTTGATTGGGATTGCATTGAATGTGTAGATAGCTTTGGGTAGTATTGACATTTTGACAATATTTATTCTTCCAATCCATGAGCAGGGAATGTCTTTCCATTTCTTTATATCTTCTTCAATTACCTGCATAAGCTTTCTATAGTTTTCAGCATACAGATCTTTTACATCTTTGGTTAGATTTATTCCTAGGTATTTTATGCTTCTTGGTGCAATTGTGAATGGGATCAGTTTCTTTATTTGTCTTTCTGTTGCTTCATTGTTAGTGTATAAGAATGCAACTGATTTCTGTACATTGATTTTGTATCCTGCAACTTTGCTGAATTCATGTATCAGTTCTAGCAGACTTTTGGTGGAGTCTATCGGATTTTCCATGTATAATATCATGTCATCTGCAAAAAGCGAAAGCTTGACTTCATCTTTGCCAATTTGGATGCCTTTGATTTCCTTTTGTTGTCTGATTGCTGATGCTAGAACTTCCAGCACTATATTAAACAACAGCGATGAGAGTGGGCATCCCTGTCGTGTTCCTGATCTCAGGGAAAAAGCTCTCAGTTTTTCCCCATTGAGGATGATGTTAGCTGTGGGCTTTTCATAAATGGCTTTTATGATCTTTAAGTATGTTCCTTCTATCCCGACTTTCTCAAGGGTTTTTATTAAGAAAGGGTGCTGGATTTTGTCAAAGGCCTTTTCTGCATCGATTGACAGGATCATGTGGTTCTTCTCTTTTTTTTTTGTTAATGTGATGTATCACGTTGATCGATTTGCGGATGTTGAACCAGCCCTGCATCCCAGGAATGAATCCCACTTGATCATAGTGAATAATTCTTTTTATATGCTGTTGAATTCGATTTGCTAGTATCTTATTGAGAATTTTTGCATCCATATTCATCAGAGATATTGGCCTGTAGTTCTCTTTTTTTACTGGGTCTCTGTCTGGTTTAGGAATCAAAGTAATACTGGCTTCATAGAATGAGTCTGGAAGTTTTCCTTCCCTTTCTATTTCTTGGAATAGCTTGAGAAGGATAGGTATTATCTCTGCTTTAAACGTCTGCTAGAACTCCCCTGGGAAGCCATCTGGTCCTGGACTCTTATTTGTTGGGAGATTTTTGATAACCGATTCAATTTCTTCGCTGGTTATGGGTCTGTTCAAGCTTTCTATTTCCTCCTGATTGAGTTTTGGAAGAGTGTGGGTGTTTAGGAATTTGTCCATTTCTTCAAGGTTGTCCAATTTGTTGGCATATAATTTTTCATAGTATTCCCTGATAATTGTTTGTATCTCTGAGGGATTGGTTGTAATAATTCCATTTTCATTCATGATTTTATCTATTTGGGTCATCTCCCTTTTCTTTTTGAGAAACCTGGCTAGAGGTTTGTCAATTTTGTTTATTTTTTCAAAAAACCAACTCTTGGTTTCGTTGATCTGCTCTACAGTTTTTTTAGATTCTATATTGTTTATTTCTGCTCTGATCTTTATGATTTCTCTTCTTCTGCTGGGTTTGGGCTGCCTTTGTTGTTCTGCTTCTATTTCCTTTAGGTGTGCTGTTAGATTTTGTATTTGGGATTTTTCTTGTTTCTTGAGATAGGCCTGGATTGCAATGTATTTTCCTCTCAGGACTGCCTTCGCTGCGTCCCAAAGCGTTTGGATTGTTGTATTTTCATTTTCGTTTGTTTCCATATATTTTTTAATTTCTTCTCTAATTGCCTGGTTGACCCACTCATTCGTTAGTAGGGTGTTCTTTAACCTCCATGCTTTTGGAGGTTTTCCAGACTTTTTCCTGTGGTTGATTTCAAGCTTCATAGCATTGTGGTCTGAAAGTATGCATGGTATAATTTCAATTCTTGTAAACTTATGAAGGGCTGTTTTGTGACCCAGTATATGATCTATCTTGGAGAATGTTCCATGTGCACTCGAGAAGAAAGTATATTCTGTTGCTTTGGGATGCAGAGTTCTAAATATATCTGTCAAGTCCATCTGATCCAATGTATCATTCAGGGCCCTTGTTTCTTTATTGACTGTGTGTCTAGATGATCTATCCATTTCTGTAAGTGGGGTGTTAAAGTCCCCTGCAATGACCACATTCTTATCAATAAGGTTGCTTATGTTTATGAGTAACTGTTTTATATATCTAGGGGCTCCGGTATTTGGCGCATAGACATTTATAATTGTTAGCTCTTCCTGATGGATAGACCCTGTAATTATTATATAATGCCCTTCTTCATCTCTTGTTACAGCCTTTAATTTAAAGTCTAGTTTGTCTGATATAAGTATGGCTACTCCAGCTTTCTTTTGGCTTCCAGTAGCATGATAAATAGTTCTCCATCCCCTCACTCTCAATCTAAAGGTGTCCTCAGATCTCAAATGAGTCTCTTGTAGACAGCAAATAGATGGGTCTTGTTTTTTTATCCATTCTGATACCCTATGTCTTTTGGTTGGCGCATTTAATCCATTTACATTCAGTGTTATTATAGAAAGATACGGGTTTAGAGTCATTGTGATGTCTGTATGTTTTATGCTTGTAGTGATGTCTCTGGTACTTTGTCTCACAGGATCCCCCTTAGGATCTCTTGTAGGGCTGGTTTCGTGGTGACAAATTCCTTCAGTTTTTGTTTGTTTGGGAAGACCTTTATCTCTCCTTCTATTCTAAATGACAGACTTGCTGGATAAAGGATTCTCGGCTGCATATTTTTTCTGTTTAGCACACTGAAGATATCGTGCCAAGCCTTTCTGGCCTGCCAAGTTTCAAAGGAGAGATCAGTCACGAGTCTTATAGGTCTCCCTTTATATGTGAGGGCACGTTTATCCCTTGCTGCTTTCAGAATTTTCTCTTTATCCTTGTATTTTGCCAGTTTCACTATGATATGTCGTGCAGAAGATCGATTCAAGTTACGTCTGAAGGGAGTTCTCTGTGCCTCTTGGATTTCAATGCCTTTTTCCTTCCCCAGTTCAGGGAAGTTCTCAGCTATAATTTCTTCAAGTACCCCTTCAGCACCTTTCCCTCTCTCTTCCTCCTCTGGGATACCAATTATGCGTATATTATTTCTTTTTAGTGTATCACTTAGTTCTCTAATTTTCCCCTCATACTCCTGGATTTTTTTTATCTCTCTTTCTTTCAGCTTCCTCTTTCTCCATAACTTTATCTTCTAGTTCACCTATTCTCTCCTCTGCCTCTTCAATCTGAGCCGTCGTGGTTTCCATTTTGTTTTGCATTTCGTTTAAAGCGTTTTTCAGCTCCTCGTGACTGTTCCTTAGTCCCTTGATCTCTGTAGCAAGAGATTCTCTGCTGTCCTGTATACTGTTTTCAAGCCCAGCGATTAATTTTATGACTATTATTCTAAATTCACTTTCTGTTATATTATTTAAATCCTTTTTGATCAGTTCATTAGCTGTTGTTATTTCCTGGAGATTCTTCTGAGGGGAATTCTTCCGTTTGGTCATTTTGGATAGTCCCTGGAGCGGTGAGGACCTGCAGGGCACTTCCCCCGTGCTGTGGTGTATAACTGGAGTTGGTGGGCGGGGCCGCAGTCCGACCTGATGTCTGCCCCCAGCCCACCACTGGGGCCACAGTTAGACTGGTGTGTGCCTTCTCTTCCCCTCTCCTAGGGGCGGGATTCACTGTGGGGTGGCGTGGCCCGTCTGGTCTACTTGCACACTGCCAGGCTTGTGGTGCTGGGGAGCTGGCGTATTAGCTGGGGTGGGTAGGCAAGGTGCACGGGGGCGGGAGGGGCAGGCTTAGCTCGCTTCTCCTTAGGTGATCCACTTCAGGAGGGGCCCTGTGGCAGCGGGAGGGAGTCAGATCCACTGCCGGAGGTTTGGCTCCGCAGAAGCACAGAGTTGGGTGTTTGCGCGGAGCGAGCAAGTTCCCTGGCAGGAACTGCTTCTCTTTGGGATTTTGGCTGGGGGATGGGCGGGGGAGATGGCGCTGGCGAGCGCCTTTGTTCCCCGCCAAGCTGAGCTCTGCCGTCCGGGGGCTCAGCAGCTCTCCCTCCCTTTGTCCTCCAGCCTTCCCGCTTTCCGAGCAGAGCTGTTCACTTATGACCTCCCAGACGCTAAGTCGCGCTTGCTGTCGGAACACAGTCCGTCCGGCCCCTCCGCTTTTGCCAGCCCGACTCGGGGGCTCCGCTTGGCCGGCGAGCCGCCCCTCCGCCCCGGCTCCCTCCCGCCAGTCCGTGGAGCGCGCACCGCCTCGCCGCCCTTCCTACCCTCTTCCGTGGGCCTCTCGTCTGCGCTTGGCTCCGGAGACTCCGTTCTGCTAATCCTCTGGCGGTTTTCTGGGTTCTTTAGGCAGGTGTAGGTGGAATCTAAGTGATCAGCAGGACGCGCGGTGAGCCCAGCGTCCTCCTACGCCGCCATCTTTAGCCAAAAAACCTAGAATTTCTTTCTTTAAATTTAGGTTTTCTATTTCTTTATTTCTTTTTTATATTTCTTTATAATTCCATTTAGTTAACACCTTGTTTTCATGATTTTCTCCACAGCTTCTTTTAGTTCTTTGAGCATCTTTAAGGCCACTGTTTCAAATTCTTTGTCTCATATATCTTCCAGTAAGTCTTTTTCAGGGGCAGATTCTGTTATTTCTTTCTCCCTTTGAATGGGCCATACTTTCCTGTTTCTTTGTGTGTCTGTGATTTTCTGTTGAACACTAGACATTTGAATTTAATAATGTGGTAAATCTGGAAATTGAATCCCTCCCCTTCCCTAGGGTTTGCTGCTCTGTTATTGTTATTGGGTTTTTAAAATTTTTATAGCCTCTCCGTGCCAAAAGTCTACCTGAGGTATAAACCTAATGTCTTCTTATGTCTTTTCTGAGCTTTTCCTTGGGCATACACTGTCACTTTGTAATGTTCTCCATATATGCAGTTGTTTTTGAATGTCCTACTCATTAATATCTCATTCCCAAGGGAGAAAAGCAAAAAATGAAGGAAAAATAATGAGTTCTAGACTTTTAAATCTCCTGGAAGTCACTTGAGCCAGAGTGGGGAGGGGCTTGCAACAACAGGGGGCAGTGCAGCAACAATGGCTGCCCACCTCTTTGCACCTCTGAACTCAGAAGCAGCAATCAGAGCACAGAACTCCAATACTTGAGGGACAGAGTTCTTTTTGCCTACCTCAACTTTCACAAGCTCTGTGCAAGCTGCTACAGGAACATGAGTACAGCTTCCTGGTATGTGGGATATTTGTTACTGTGCTAAGAGCTGGAGTTGAATGAACGTGGCCACAATTTACTGTCCAGTCTTCCCCTGGAACTTGTGATCCTTCAACAGACTCCAGCGTTCCAAATAATTACATTAGATAGATTCTTCCAGTGTAATTGTTTGGATGAGGAGACAGATTCCTGGTGCTTCCTACTTCACCATCTTCCCAGAATCATCTAGGAATAGAATCTTAAGGATGAAATTTCTGAACTGCTTCTAGGGTTTCTAAAATTGGCTCTCGGGGCGCCTGGGTGGCGCAGTCGGTTAAGCCTCCGACTTCAGCTCAGGTCACGATCTCGCGGTCGGTGAGTTCGAGCCCCGCATCAGGCTCCGGGCTAATGGCTCAGAGCCTGGAGCCTGCTTCCGATTCTGTGTCTCCCTCTCTCTCTGCCCCTCCCCCATTCATGCTCTGTCTCTCTCTGTCTCAAAAATAAATAAGCGTTAAAAAATAAAATAAAATAAATAAAATAAAATTGGCTCTCTAACCTGATAAGACTTAAAGACACTAATTATTCTATTTCTGTTAATAAAGAGAGCCATGATGTGATTTGGCAATAGAGATATATAAAATATCATCATTGGATACTTATTTTATTTTTTAAAATTCCAGTATAGTTGGGGCACCCATATCTCTTAATCAGTTGAGTATCTGACTCTTGATCTCAGCTCAGGTCTTGATCTCAGAGCTGTGAGTTCAAGTCCCATGTTGGGCTCTGTGCTGTGTGTGAAGCCAACTTAAAAAAATAATAAATAAAAATAAAATTCCAGTATAGTTAACATACATTGTTATAGTAGTTTCAGGTCTACATTATGGTGATTCAACAATTGTATACATTACTCAGTGCTCTTCATGATACATGTACTCTTAGTCCCCTTCACTTAGTTCTCTTAATCCCCTTCACCCACCCCCTACCCACTTCTCCAGTAACCATTGGTTTGTTCTCTATAGCTAAGAGTCTGTTTTTTGGTTTCTTTTTTTTTCTTCATTTTGTTTCTTAAATTCCACATATGAATGAAACCACATCATTGGATACTTCTAATAAAACACTTATAAGAACTAAGAATCTAAGTGGCAATGTATATATTTTCAAACACTTTTGTCAAACTAATGAGTATAATGAACTTTGCTGGTTGCTCCTAATATCACTGAACAAAGTGGAGAAAGAAACAGATGAGTTCAGGGATTTAAATTTCTGGCTCAAGTGCCAGATAAATGACCTGAAAGTGTCTATGTCTTTCCTGAAAGAGGCTCTTATCTCCTATAGCCACAGGATTAAGATTGCTGAAAATCAAACCCAGAATTGCATTTTGCAAGTGGATGACTTACAGCGCATTTTGAATTCCCAGCTTTGCAGGATGTCTCTTGATTAGGAAGAAATGAGATTCTGAAAGTTGGCACGGGGATGTGTGGAAAGACCTGGATGAATCTGGGGACATCGAGCACCTAAATTCTGATAAGCCTTGTTTGCCAGTAGTAGCAACCTCTTCACCCAGTCTGAGGAGACTAACTGTGTTGTCTCAGGAAACTGTTGATGGCCTCCCTTGAGGCAGTTGCCTTGCAAGACAATGCTGATTCTCTTCAGAATCCACCCCTACCACCCTTTTCTGCTTCCAGACCTATGACTTTGGCTAGTTGATTGTGGTGTCCTTAGAAGTGAAGTAGACTGGAAGCCTACTACATTTTTACTTGGTCTGTATAAGGAGGAAAGTTCTAGGTCAAGTGAACAAAAGTTGTACCTGAATAATAAAGATAGGGAGTCACAGCCCCTGAGTAGATTACCAGACTTGAGTTAGATCCAGAAATTCTTGAATGAAGAATGGGTTCCCTTGAGGAAGGACACGGGTATACTGCTGGTATACTGGTATACTGCTAAAATTTATTTTAGTTGTTTTCCCAGCCTTTCCCAAAGGAACCTATAGCCTCTACCAGGCCAACTCTGTACTGGGGAAAAGGGAATAATAATAATAGACTTTTGGGGGCTCTGAACTGACACCAATTCCAAGAGACTCAAATGTCACTGGTGTCCACCAGTTAAAATCAGGGATTTTGCATGTTACGTGATAAATGGAGTTTTGGCTCATATTCCTCTCACACTGGGCCAAGTGGGTCCCCAAACCATCCTGTGGTTATTTCCCCAGTTCTAGAATGCATCATTAAAATAGACTCAGTAACTGAGGAATTCTCACATGGATTCCCTGACCTGTGGATTAAGAGCTACCATGGTGGGAAAGGCCAAGTGGAAGCCACTAGAACTGTCTCTACTTAGAAAAATAGTAAAGTAAAAGTAGAACTGAATTCCTGGAGGGATTTCTGAGATTAGTGCTACCATCAAGGACTGGGAAGATGCAGGGGTGGTGATGCACACCACATTTCCGGTCAGGTGGCAATACATTGTAGGAATGAGACAAGATTCTTTAGAAGGCTAAATATACTCTGAATCACCACTCAATATATGGTGCTGTTACTCCCGTAGCCAGGATTCACAGGTCCAGGAATCTAGGGATGGAATTGGGAGTGGCATCACTCACAACTACCCCTAAAAACCTGCTAACAATATTTTTGCCTCCTATACCCACAGTCTTATGCTCTGCTGGCCTAGAAGTCTTAGTTCCAAAGGCAGGAATACTTCCACCAGGAGATACAACAATGATCTTATCAAACTGGGAATTAAGACTGCCATCTGGCCATTTTGGACTCCTCATGCCTCTGAATCAACAGGGAGAGAAAGGAGTTGCTATGCTGGCTGGGCTGATTGATTTGGACTACCCAGAGAAGCTGAACAACTCCACAATAGAGGTAAGGAAGAGTATATATGGAACAGAGGAGATTCCTTAGGATATCTTAGTATTGCCATTATCTGTGGTTAAAGTCAATGGAAAAGTACAACAATGCAATCTAGGCAGGTTGGCTACTGGCCCAAAAACTTCAGGAATGAAGGTTTGGGTCACCCCACCAGGTAAATAACCATGAGCAGCTGAGATATTAGCTGAGGGCTAAGAGAATATGGAATGGGCAGTGATAAAGGTAGTTATCAATATCAGCTGCAACCATGTGCTCAGTTACAGAAATGAGAACTGTAATTGGCATGAATGTTTCTTCCTTATTTTGTTATGAACATGTTTGTGGTTGTGGTTGTGTGTGTGTGTGTGTGTGTGTGTGTGTGTGTGTACATAATACAGTATCTTTGTTTTTGTTGTTCTCTTATCCCCTTATCATGTAATGTAAGCTGCATTGACTTTATATTATAGTCTTTAAATATTGTTAATTTTACATTATAGTATTTAAGTTATGTGATATCAAAGGAGAACAGTAAACATCATTTAAGTTCTTTGCATTGTCTTTTGGAAAAAGGGTTAGTGTCTTCATTTGTATGCAGGATAATTACATGTTAGGGGGAAGTATGACCATATCATTCCATATTTATGCATGTCTGTGATATAAGTTTTCTAAATATTGTTATTTTGAAAGCTCAAAGCTGTTTTATTACTTCTCGGCTCAGTGGCTACAGTGAAGCCCATGGAAAATAGGAAGAAAGTCAGTACTGGGTTCTTCCTGCACAACCTTCACTTCTTCCACTCCTTCCTATACCATAGTTTCCTTCACAATATGCTCTCCCTGTGTTCCTGCTGCCACCAAAATGTCCATTCTTCACTAGACCATAGTCATAAGGTTGCTAGTTGTAATATCCAAAGTCACTGTATTTTCCCCTTCCATAATTTCTTCTACATAGTTGTCAAAAACACCTATGTAGCCCCCACCCCGGTTCCCACATCCAGGTCCTCCATCACTATATCTTCATTTTTGTCCCGCATAACCAGTACTGCCTCCAAAACTGCCACCGAAATCCTCTTCTATACCCATTATAGCTATCCCTAAAGCCATATCTTCTTCCTTATCCGCAAGAACCTCCTCTAAACTTGCCTCCTGATCCATTGCCCCTGCATTAATCCTTCAAAGCAAAATACCTTTCTCTGCCATTCCTAGAACTTTTTACCTCCTGTGTTTCTTGTCTGCACAAAGTCCACTGATGGTATGGTATTTCTGCAGTACAATTTTATCCACAGGATCATGGTCATCAAAAGTAATAAAACCAATGCCTCTTTTCTTTCCAGTCTGCCTATCAGTAATGATCTCAAATGGTATAAAGCTTTCTATATTCCTTGCATAATCTCTAGGTTGATATTCTTTAGTATTGTCTTTAATTCCATCACAAGCAGCTTCTTCATAGTTACATGAGCTCCAGGTTTTCTGGATTTCTCTTGCTACAGCACATTTGGACTTAACCGCTGTCCTATCCTTTGAATGAGATCTTGCAGCCATGATAGCACCAATCTCTGCCATGTATGAAGAACTTACAAAACCCAATACTCTTGAGCTCTTGCTTGCAGGATTCCTTGTTACCTCACAGTCTGTAAATTTTCCCCATGGTTTGTAGTGGTTCCTCAAACTTTCTTCTGTGGTTTCAAAACTTAAGCCACCAGTAACGAAGTTCCAGAAATGTACCTTCTCTTTCTCCATAGCAGACTCAGTCACTTCCACTGAACTTCAGCCCAGTGAGATGAGAGAGATCTCTGTGTACGAGCATGAGCACATTTGTCCTGGTGCCGCTGTCTTGAGGCTTTCTCTTCGTGTCTCTGCTTTGTTATAATTCATGCAAAGCCCTTCCGTACCACCAGATGGAACAGAGTGGTTTGCAAAATCATTTATATTTCATCATGTTATGTCTCTGATTTCTCTTTTTACATTTCTTTTGTGAACCAACTTAACTTCCCGCAAATAACTATTTTCTCAACCACTTCAAACTGAATTGAAACTGTCTCACTTTTCCTCTCTCTTTCTCCGTCTCCTTCCTAGTTCCCTTTAGTTCCATTCAGCTGACTCAGACCATCATCACACTGATTATTATAGTTTTGTATTAAAATGCTAATGATACAGAAAATTAAGCTCTATTGTTTGTCACCATTGTATTGAGAATATAGTCATCCAGATAATTGCTTTGTGGTGTTGAAAAGTATGCAAATGGTATTTGATTGGATCATATTAAGTGTACAGCTCACTTTATGGAGACCACGAATTCAGTCTTCTTTAAAATTTTATTTATATAAGAATATGTGTGATTCTGAATACATAATTCATGTAAAAATGAAAGTGACTTCTAAGATTCCTAAGACATATGTTTTCTCCCCCAAATTTAATATAAGAATTATCTATCAAGCATTCAGGTCTAATTTTGCCCCACTATTGAGACAAAACCTTTTGAGTACTTTATTCCAGGCCATGTGAATTATGAAGATTTTTCATTCTATCTGGTGGGAACAGGGGCGGTTTCTGGCCTATGTGAGCTCACAGTATTTCTTTCTAATCCCATCCAGTGGTTCCTTGCTTGGGGTTGCACACACATGTGTTGGTCAGCACTCAGCTGACACTTGAGGAGCATCCCCACTTGGGTTTCCCTTCTCTGGACTGTGACCTGAACTTTCTCTCCATCCAGAAAGTTCAAGGGCTCACCTGGTTTATTACTGACCTCCCAAGGTTCTCTGCTCTTCATTGTCTTATATCCAATGTCTTCAAACCTACTTTCCGGTATATTTTGTCCTTTTAAAAGTTATTTTAGGAGGTTAAATCTGGTTCCTGTTACTTCATTTTGAGCAGAAGCTAACAGGAAGTAACTTGAAAACACTTGTTAAATTCCTAGAAAAAGAGGTGTGTCTCTTTATAAAGACCTTGATGTTTCTGAGCTCTCTGTTCTATTACATCAAATCAGTGATTTTTTGGTATTAGTCAAATAGTTTTAGTTTCAATTACTATAGATTTAAGTGTTTTCACATTTACTTTGCAAAAACTAATAAAAGGAAATCTGGTTTAGCATTGAGTCAGGAGGACAGCAGGGAGAACTGTCACACCCTCCCGAATTACCACTCATGGTCAACTGCAGACCCAACAGGAAAAGGTGCACTTTGCAAGTAGACACTACTGTAGCTACTAATTTACTAACCCAGCAGGAGAAAGTAAGATGTCTTCCTCCCTAGCAACTTCCCAGCCAATGAGAGAGTGTCACAGTTCAGCCAATGAGAAGCCACTGCACTTTCAGCTCCATGTTTACACCAATGGACTTGTAGTTTACAACATCTCCTCCCAAATCCCCCTTTCCTCTATAAAAGAACTTTTCATTCTTTTAATTTCTGGGCTCGCCTACCATTTGCTGGAGCTTGCTTGTCCCAGACTGCAATCCTATGCTGTTCCCAAATAAACCCAGCTTTCGCTGGTTAAATAACTGGCTGTCTTATTCCTAAGGTTAACGTTACTTGCTAATCAGAAGTGAGATCCAGCAAAGACCCTAAACCACTCCAAGACTAGGAAGCAAATGGGTGCTGGTCTCCTCAGAGCAAACCAGGCTCATTGGGTCCTGCTGGCTCTTTAGTTTGAGGGTAGATTTTCTCCTGGATTTTGAGCTCTTCTCTCTTTGTGTTCCAGCTCTCTAGGCTTTATTCAGGATCTGTTTTAAGGCTTTATTTTTTCTGAGAGTACTTATTTAGCCTTCAATCCAACTTCTTTTTGGAATTGCCCGTTCCTACTGGAACCATGCTAGCTTTGGTCTGATTCCTTCTGGACCCAGACTATTCCTGCTGAAATTGTGTTTTTTTCAGGATTTTTCTCTTTGCTGTAGAGAAAAATCTCTAAGAAATGGGATCCCCATCATCAAAATACTTTGAGAATACTCCCCCCCAACACACACTGGTACTCCAGCTAGTTTTATGTTTAAAAAGACTATGGTCGGGGGTGCCTGGGTGGCTCAGTTGGTTGAGTGTGAACTCTTGATTTTGGCTCAGGTCATGATCCCAGGGTTGTGAGATCAAGCCCTGTGGTGGGCTCCATGCTGAGTGTGGAGCCTGTTTAAGATTCTCTGTCTCCCTCTCTCATTGTCCCTCCCCTGCTCATGTGCACACACTCTCTGTCTGTCTCTGTCTCTGTCTCTCTCTCTCTCTCTCACACACACACACACACACACACACACACACACACACACACGACTATGGTCCTTCCTCATGTGCACTGATTTAACCAAAAGTAATTTATTTTATTTATTTCAGTGTAATCGACACACTCTATTATAATAGTTTCAGGTGTACAGCATAGTGATTTGAAAAGTTTATACATTCTGCTATATTCCCCGTAAGTGTGGCTACTATCTGTCACCATACATCACTATCATATTATTGACTGTATTCCTTACACTGCACCTTTTATTCCCATGATTTATTCATTCCCTAACTGGTAGCCTGTATGTCCCACTCCCCTTCACCCATTTTTCCTATGCCCTCACTCTCCTCTTCTCTGGCAACCATCAATTTCTTCTCTGTATTTAAAGTTCTGATTCTGCTTATTTGTTTATTCATTTTTTTTAAGATTCCACACAGTGAAATCATGTTATTTGTCTTTCTCAGTCTGACTTATTTCACTTAGCATGATATTCTTTAGGTTCATCCATGTTTTTATGAATGGCGTGATTTCATCTTTTTTAATGGTTGTATAATATTCCAGTGTGTGTGTGTGTGTGTGTGTGTGTGTGTGTGTGTATGTGTATACATACCACATCTTCCTCATCAATTTGTCTATTGATGGACACTTAGGTTGCTTCCATAACTTGGCTCTTATAGATAAATGCTGCCATAAACATAGGAGTGCATGTATCTTTTCACGTTAGTATTTTAGTTTTTGTTGGGTACTCAGTAGTACAATTATCGGATCATATAGCATTTCTATTTTTAACTTTTGCAGAACCTCTATACTGTTTTCCACAGTGGCTATAAAAGTTTACATTCCCATCAACAGTGTATGAAGTTTCCTTTTTCTCCATATTCTTGTCAACACTTGTTTCTTATCTCTTTGATTTTAGACATTCTGACAGATGTGAGGTGATATCTCATTGTGGTGTTCATTGGCATTTTACTAATGATCAGTGATGTTGAGCATCTTTTCATGTGTCTCTTAGCCATACATATGTCTTCTTTGGAAAAATGTCTATTCAGAATTTCTGCTCATTTATTAAATTGGATTTTTTTTTTGGTGTTTGGTTATATAAGCTCTCTGTATTTTGGATATTAACCCATTATTAGATGTATCATTTGCAAATACCTTCTCTAATTCAATAGGTTGCCTTTTTGTTTTGTTGGTGGTTTACTTTGCTATGCAAACCCTTTTTATTTTGGTATAGTCCCAATAATTTTGGTTTTTGTTTTCCTTCTCTTGGAATGCATAACTAGAAAAATGTCCCCATGTTAGAGAAATTGCTGCCTCTGTTTTTTTCAGGATTTTTAGTGGTTTCAGGTCTCACATTTATGCCTTTAATTCATTTTGAGTTTATTTTTTTGCATGGTGGTCCAGTTTCATTCTTTTACATGTGGCTGTCCAGTTTTCTCAGTATTATTTATTTTTTAAAATTAAAAAAAATTTAATGTTTATTTTTGAGAAAGAGAGAGAGAGGGAGAGAGAAAGAGAGGGGGAGGAGCAGAGAGAGAGGGAGACACAGAATCGGAAGCAGGCTCCAGGCTAACAGCTGTTAGCACAGAGCTAGACGCGGGGCCCAAACCCACGAACTGCGAGACCATTACCTGAGCTGAAGTTGGGTGCCCAACCAACTGAGACACGCAGTTGCCCCTCAGTATTATTTATTAAAGAGAATATCTTTTCCCCCACTGTATACTCTTGCCTCCTTTGTTGTAGATTAATTGACTGTATAATAGTGGGCTTATTTCTGGGTGCTTTATTATGATCCATTGATCAATGTGTCTGCTTTTGTGCCAGTACCATACCTATTTGATTACTACAGCTTTGTAGTATATTTTGAAATCTGGAATTGTGATACCTCTAGCTTTGTTTTTCTTTCTCAAGATTGCTTTGGCTATTCTGGGTCTTTTGTGGATCCACACAAATTTTGGTATTATTTCTTCTAGTTTGGTGACAAATGCTATTGGTATTTTGATAGGGATTGCATTAAATCTGTAGATTGCTTTGAGTATTATGGACATTTTAACAATGTTTATTCCTCCAATTCATTCTTCCAATTCATGAGCATGGAATATCTTTTCATTTGTGTCATCTTCAATTTCTTTCATCAATGTTTTATAGTTTTCAGAGTACAGGTCTTTCACCTCTTTAAGTTTATTCCTAGGTATTTTATTCTTTTTTGGTACAATTGTAAATGGGACTGTTTTCTTTATTTCTCTTTCTGCTACTTCATTATTAGGGAATAGAAATGCTACCAATTTCTGGGAATTAATTTTGTATCCTGCAACTTTACTGACTTATTCTAGTTTTTTTGGTGGAGTCTTGTAGGATTTTCTATGTATACTATTATGTCATCTGCAAATAGTGACAGTTTAACTTCTTCTTTGCCAATATGAACGCCTATTATTTTTCTTGTCTGATTGCTGTGTCCAGGACTTTTGGTACTATGTTGAATAAAAGTGGCAAGAGTGGCCATCCTTGTCTCGTTCCTGACCTTAGAGGAAGAGCTCTCAGCTTTTTACCATTGTATATGATGCTAGCTGCAGGTTTTTCATATGTGGCCTTTATTAAGTTGCGGTATCTTCCCTCTAAACCCACTTTGTTGAGAATTTTTATCATGAATGGATGTACTTTGTCAAATGCTTTTTCTGCATATATAGAGATGATCATATGATTTTAATCCTTTCTCTTGATGTGGCAAATCACATTGATTTGTGAATAGTAAGTATTTGTGACTATTCCTTGCATTCCCGAAAAAAATCCCACTTGATTATGGTGAATAGGTATTAACTCTTCTTTAAATGTTTGGGAGAATTCACCTGTGAACCCCTTTTACCAGTCAGGTGGTTTGACAAATCCGTGCTGTTTGGCCAGTTTCACATTTTCACGGTGCATACCATCCTCGTTCCTCAGGGCCAGGTGAGCCGGACGCAGGGTGGGTGGGGGGCCTCAGTCTCATGATCCTGGGATCATGACTTGAGCCGAGGCCGAGAGCTGGAAGCTCAACCAACTGAGCCACCCACGCACCCCTATGTTTGTTTGTTTGTTTTTTTTAAACTTCATGACCTTCTTTAACAAAGAAAAATGCCAGTACCTTTGGCATTTTTAAAGAAGTTCGTTTATTTCATACTGTTATTCAAATTAAGATTCACAGGGGTGAATCTTCAGGATGGAGGACAAGCACACACATCCAGGTAACTGACTTTATTATTATTATTAAACGAAAATTACAAGGCTCTATAAATTAAGACGACCTTCTGCTCACCTAAACCACCCTTCTCTTGCACCTGAAAGTCGGTTTGATTTTGCTCACCTGACTTTTCACAATCTCTTCAAGAGCCCAACGAACGGACTGTAACCCAATCCCTTCCGTTGAGGCATCCCATGGAGCTCAGGGGCAAGGACCAGATGAGGTCGCCCTAGACCCCGCCCTGTCCGGGAGGGGGCGGCGCAGCGCGCTGTGGTCTGAGGCATTGTGGGTATTGAAGACCCTCTCCCAGGGCACTGTGGGTAGCGCAGTCCCGCGTCCCGGGGCACTGTGGGTAGCGCACCCCGGGGCACTGTGGGTAGTGCTGTCCTGCGCCCGCCGGCGTCGCTGGTGGCTGGTGACCGTCCTTGCGCGCTTGTGGTGAGTGATTCCGCCGCTGCCGCCGTTCCGGGGCACTTCGGTGGGGAGAGTCGGGCGAGAGCGGACGGGGTCGGTTCGCTGTCGCCGCGGGTTGCTGGAGGTTTGGGTTTCCCGGCGGGGTTGGGGCGGCCCACCTGGGAGGGGCTGTGGGCGGGAGTCTGGGGGAAGCGCCGTCAGGCGGGGCTGGGGGCCCAGCGTCCCGTCCTGGAGGAGCCGGGCTGGCCTGGGTGACTTGGGGCACACGGGCGGTGGGGCGGCGCTGCTCGGCGAAGCCGGCTCTGGTGATGCGGGTGCCGCTTGGCCACCTGCCCCCAGGTTTTGGAGGAAGATTGGCCTGGGGCAGATACCCAACCTCGCCTCGATGGTGGGGGCAGAGACTCGGGTCAGCTGCCTCGGGACCGTGGGCTCCTCGGGGCGTTGGAAGGGCCCGGCGGGGTCAGACATCCCCGGGCTGCGTGGGGAGCCCTTGGGCCCCCTTCGGCGCTTTCCGCTTGTGTCAGCCCCCTCCTGGGGCCCTTCCAGGAGCATGGGGTGGTGCCATTGGAGTGGACCCTACCGGGCAGAGCACTTTCCCTAGATCCCCTAGTCTCCGGAGGTGGGAGAGGGAATGAATAGTAAGAACTCCGGCCTTAAACTTTCTTTTGTGAAAATGAAACTCGAGCGTACCCAGGAGTAGCCGTGAAGTTCTATGGGTTCATCAGTCTGATCCACCAGTTATCAACGAGAACCCTAGCTTTTCTCCCCCAGCCTGCAACCCCCAAGTGTACATCTCTTTGGGCACTGTGTCAGCCCACAGGCCTATGCCAGGCTTGCTGTCGGAGCCCCCGACCCCCCTTCCTTGTAGGGAGAGTTCAAATCCAGACCTGCCCTTTTCTCACTGACTCATCCTGGGCAAGGTACCGAACCTCCTGGAGTGGAGTGTGGAAAGAGTTAAAACCTGTGTCTGACCCATGCTAAGTGCTCGAAAACATTCACGTGTGTTTTTACTAAGCCGTTCCCCCCCCCTCCCCCGCACATAGAGGATTAATCTCCTGGGCGTCAGCATGCGTTCAGAGCAGGTTTGCTCTCAAACCCACACCCTGACTGTTCCTGGGATTGTCCTGACCTTCCCTGCCTGCTTCCAGTACTTCAGTGGAGTGGAACCCAGTTGCATACTTGGAGGTTTCCAGCCTGCTCTCTGGGCCAGGAGAGACTCCTAAGGGGGGGGAACTACTTCTGGTGTGCCCAGGTGGGCCCTGAAGCAGTCTCCCCTCCCTACTCCCCCTCGATTCAGAGGGAACTAACTGCCTGTTAGGGAGGGGAGGACTCCTAGGGGCCTGGTAGCCTGTTGTGGATGGGCACCACCTCCTCCTGTACTTGTGGTGTCGACTTTAGTGTGTGTGTAGTATGCCCTGTGGGGTCAGAGCTGCAGGTGGATTCCCAGGAAGCCAGGCTTGTTCTTGAAAGGACACATTCCTGCACAGGGTGTCCTCCTTGGGCACATCCTCTGCCTTCATTCAGGAGCTTTTCAGCATCTCCATACGTTCACTCTGCTGTATTCTCAGGGCCTTGTGGTGTTGCCAAAACAAAGATGGTGAGAAGTGCTGTTTTGAGAACAGTAGTCTTGTGTTGGCCATATTTTTATTTCCTCAGCATCTTGCACATTATGTGGTAGAATATTCATTTTGTAGTAGGTAAATGGTACAGTAGAGGATTAAATAACTTTTACCACGGAGCTAGCTGTTCTTTAACTTTCAAAGTTAATGAAAATTTAAAAAGAGAGGTGCTCTATTTTTAGACTGTCTCATACATCTAATGCTAATTAAATTCATTTTCATAAATTTTTTTAATGTTTATTTTTGAGAGAGAGCGCAAGCAGGGGAGGGGCAGAGAGAGAGAGAGAGAGAGAGAGAATCTGAAACAGGCTCCAGACTGAGCTGTCAGCACAGAGGCAGATGTGGAGCTTGAACCCACAAACCATGAGATCATGACCTGAGCCAAAGTTGGACACTTAACCAACTGAGCCACCAGGCTCCCCACACCCCCAAATTTTCTCCTGATCCTTGGTCTCAGCCCCTAATGACATGAACTTCTGTTGGTGACATTAATGACACTACCTTTAAGGTTTCTTCTACTTTTCTTAGTTTTGAGGGTGTGGAGGGAAATGGGATTATTAAATTTAAAATTTATTATGAAAATTTTACAAATACAAAGATAGCGAGAATTTTCAAAGAGCATCTGTGCATCGGCTTCAGCAATTGTCAACATTCTGCTCTTCCTCTCTTCCTTTTTGGTTTTCTCTGCTGAAGTATTTTGCAGCAAATCCCAGATATCATTTTACCAGTGAATACTTCAGTATGCGTCTGTTAGGAATTTAAAAAATTTTTTATTAAATTTTATTGAAATATAATTACCGTACATTATTATATCAGTTGGTGTACAACATATTGACTTAATTCTATACATTATTCAGTGCTTACCACAACAAATGTCACCATCTGTCACCATACAATGTTATACTCCTTCTCATCTCCATAACTTATTTTATAACTGGAAGTTTTTCTTAATCCCCTTTATCTATTTTGCCTATACCTCCACCACCTCCCCTCTGACAACCACCATTTTGTTCTCTGTGAGTCTGTTTTTTACTGGTTCATGTGTTTTTGTTCTTTATCCATTTATCTATCAACAGGCACACATTGTTTCCGTATCTGGGCTATTTTAGATAATGCTGTCATAAACATAGGGGTGCATGTATCTTTTTAGATTAGCATTTTCTTTTTCTTTGGGTAAATAATAGTGAAATTACTAGATCGTATGGTATTCTATTTTTAAATTTCTGAGGAAACTCCATACTGTTGTACACAGTGGTTGTACCAATTTACATTCCTACCAACAGTGTGTATGTAAGAGTTCTTTTTTCATCATATCCTTACCAACACTTGTTATTTGTCTTTTTAATACTAGCCTTTCTGAATGGTGTGAGGTGATATTTCATTGTAGTTTTGATTTGCACTTCCCTGATGATAGGTGATGTTGAGCATCTTTTCATGTGTCTGTTGGCCATCTGTATGTCTTCTTTGGAAAAATGTCATTCAGGTCCTTTGACAATTAAGAAAATTATTTTTTGTGGTACTGTAGAAGTTCTTTATGTATTTTGGATATTAAACACTTATTGGATATATCGTTTGCAAATATCTCCTTCCATTCAGTAGGTTGCCTTTTTGTTTTGCTGATGGTTTCCTTTACTGTGAAAACCCTTTTTATTTTGATGTAGTCTGAATAGTTTATTCTTGCTTTTGTTTTTCTTGACTGAGGAGACATATTTAGGAAAATGCTGTGATGGCTGATGTCAAAGAAGTTACTGCCTCTGTTTTCTTTTAGGAATTTTATGGTTTCAGTTCTCACATTTAGGTGAGAAACCCATTTTGAGGGGTTTCTCTCTTAAAAATTCCAGTATAGTTAACATACACTGTTGTATTAGTTCCAGGTGTACAATACAGTGATTCAATAATTGTATACATTACTCAGTACTCATCGGGATAAGTGTATTCTTAATCCCTTTCACCTGTTTCACCCATCCCCCCCCACCCCCCACCTGTTCTCTGGTAACTATCATTTTGTTCTCTATAGTTAAAAGTCTTTTTTGGTCTCTTTTTTTCCTTTGTTTTGTTTCTTAAATTCCACATATGAATGAAACCATATGGTATTTGTCTTTTGTTGACTGGTTTGTTTCACTTAGCATTGTACCTTCTAGATCCATTCTTGTAAATGACAAGATTTCATTCTTTTTTTATGGCTGATTAATTCCACTATGTGTGCGTGTGCGCGCGTGTGTGTATCACATCTTCTTTATCCATCCATCAATAGACAATTAGGTTGCTTCCATATTTTTGCTCTTGTAAATAATGCTACAGCAAACATAGGGGTACATATATCTGTTTGTGTTACTGTTTTCATATTCTTTGGGTAAATACCCAGTAGTGAAATGACTTAATCATATGGTAGTTCTATTTTTAATTTTTTGAGGGACCTCCATACTGTTCCCACAGTGGCTGCACTTGT
This sequence comes from Neofelis nebulosa, assembly GCF_028018385.1. Classification (NCBI taxonomy): domain Eukaryota; kingdom Metazoa; phylum Chordata; class Mammalia; order Carnivora; family Felidae; genus Neofelis; species Neofelis nebulosa. Next base: position 93,592,316 of record NC_080793.1, on the reverse strand, counting down.
TTGCATTCCCATCAATAAAGCACAAAGTTTTCTTCTCTCCACATCCTTGCCAACACTTGTTGTTTCCTGTATTTTTTATTTTAGCCATTCTGACAGGTGTAAGGTGGCTTTTGATTTGCATTTCCCTGATGAGTGATATTGAGCATCGTTTCATGTGTCTGTTGGCCATCTGTCTTCTCTGGAGAAATGTTTGTTCTTGTCTCTGCCCATTTGTCATTGGACTAGTTTTTGTTTTGTTTTTTGGTGTTGAGTTGTATTAGTTCTTTATATATTTTGTATTCTTTATATATTTTGGATACTAACCCCTTTATTGCATACGTACCTTGCCAGTATATATATTCCCATACAGTAGGTCTTTTAGTTTTTTTGATTATTTCCTTTGCTGTGCAGAAGCTTTTTATTTTGATGTAATTCCAATGGTTTATTTTTACTTTTGTTTTCCTTGCCTCAGGAGACATATCTAGAAAAATGTTGCTATGGCCAGTGTCAGAGCCAAGGCACAGTGTCAGGTTCACAGGTTAAAAACAGGCTTGGCATACTTTCTCTGACACTGTGCCTTGGCTCTCTTATCACTACCACTTGCATGATAAATGCCTTTCCATCCCTTAACTTTTAATCTGCGTGTGTCTGGCTCTTTTGGGCAGCATATAGATGGATCTTGGTGTTTTTTTTTTTTTGTTGTTGTTTGTTTCTTTTTAATCCGTTCTGCCACCCTGTGTCTTCTGATTGTAGCATTTAGTCCATTTACATTCAAGATGATTATTGTTAGGTATGTACTTACTACCATTTTGTTACTTGTTTTATGATTTTTTTTTGTAGTTCTTTTCTGTTCCTTTTTTCTCTTGGTCTCTTCTCACAGTTTGCTGGCTTTTTTTAGTGATATATTTGGATTACTTCCTTTTTTTTTTTTGCATATCTATTATTGGCTTTTGATTTGTGATTACCATTAGGTTTATAGATGACATCTTATGCATACAGCAGTTTATAATGAATTGATGGCTGTAGGAGTTTGAACCCGTTCTTTATTCCTCTCCCATGTTTTAGTTATATGGTGTCATACTTTATATCCTTTTATTTTGTGAATCCCTTGACTGATTTTTATAGGTGTACTTAATTTTACTGCTTTTATGCTTCCTACTTTTCTTACTCCTAGTTCTGTCCTTTTCTTTCCACTCATAGTTATGGCCTTTTCTTTCCACTCATGAAGTTTCCTTTAACATTTCTTACAGGGTTGGTTTAGTGGTCATGAATTTCTTTAACCTTTTGTTTGTCTGCGAAGCTATTTATCCTTTCATTCTGAATGATAGCCTTGCCAGATTCTTAAAATTTTTTTTACATTTATTTATTTTTGATAGAGAGAGACAGAGCACAAGTGGGGGAGGGGCAGAGAGAGAAGGAGACAGAGAATCCAAAGCAGGCTCCAGGCTCCGAGCTGTCAGCACAGAGCCCGATGCGGGGCTCGAACCCACAAACTGTGAGATAGTGACCTGAGCCAAAGTCAGACGCTTAACCAACTTAGCCACCCAGGTGCCCCTAGCCTAGCCAGATTCTTAGTTGCAGGTTTTTTCCTTTTAGCACTTTGAATATATCATGCCACTTCCTCTGGCTTGCAAAGCTTCTTCTGAAAAATCAGCTGATAGCCTTATGGGGTTTTGTTGTGGGTAACTTTTTTCTCTTGATGCTTTTAAAATTCTCTTGTTATCAGTATTTTCTGCCGTTTTAATAACTATGTGTCTTGAATTTATTTTGTGGGGGACTCTCTGTGTCTCTTGGATCTGGAATTCTGTTCCTTTCCCCAGATATGGGAAATTTTTAGCCATTATTTTTTCAAATAAATTTTCTGTTCCCTTTTCTCTCTTTTCTTCTTTTTGGATCCCTATAATGCATATATTATTACTCTCGATGGTGTCGCTGAGTTTTTTGTTTTCATTTATTATTATTTTTTCTCCTGTTCAGCTTGATTGCTTTCCATTACTTTTGTCCTCCAGGTCACTGATCCGTTCTTCTGCTTCCTCTAGTCTAGGGCTTATTCTCTCTAGTGTATTTTTAATTTCAGTTAAGTTCATCTCTGATTGGTTCTTTTATGTTTTCTATCTCTTTGTCGAGGGTCTCACTGAAGTTCTCCAATCTTTTCTCAAGTCCAGTGAGTATTTGAATTTTTATAAAACTTACTTTAGATTCTCTATCAGGCATATTACTTATCATCGTTTCATTTAGCTCTCTTGCTGTGATTTTGTCCTGTTCTTTCATTTGGGACATACTCCTCTCTTCATTTTGTCTAAGTCTCTGTGCATTTTCTCTGTGTTAGGAAAGTCAGCTACATACAACTCCTGGTCTTGAAAGTCATGGCCTTATGAAGAATAGGTTCTGTTGTACCCTGCTGTGCACATTTATTAGAGAGAGAGAGAGCATGCGTGTGCACAAGAGGGGAAGGGGCAGAGAGAGAGAGAGAGAGAGAGAATCCCAAGAAGGCTCCATGCTGTCAGCACAGAGTCCAACTTGGGGCTTGATCCCATTACCATGAGATCATTACCTGAGCCAAAATCAAGAGTCAGATGCTTAACTGACTGATATCTCTCCATTTATTTAGATATTCTTTGATTTTTTAAAGAAGTTTTATAATTTTTCTCACACAGATTTTATGCAAATTTGTTTTAGATTTATACCTAAGTATTTCGTTTTTCTGGGTGTTAATATAAGTGTTGTGGTGTTTTTAATTTAAAATTCCATTTGTTCGTGGCTGGTATATAGGCAAATAGTTGATTTTTTCATATTACTAACCTTGTATACTGCAGCCTCCATATAATCACTTCTTAGTGCCAGAAATGTCTTAACTTTTTGGTATTTTCTATATAGTCAATCAGGTCATCTGCAGACAAAGATAGTATTGTTTTTTCCTTTTCAATCTGTGTACCGTTATTTCTTTTTTTTGTCTTCTTAGGTTAGGTAGGACTTCCAATGTGATGTTCATAGGAGAGATGAGAGGGGACATCCTTGCCTTGTTCCTGTTCTTCAGGGACAGCATCTGTTTTCTCAGCACTAAGCAGTACTGTGATTGGTGGCTTTTCCATCCTTTCTTTAAGCACGACCACAGTTATTTGCAGAGGCTGTCAGCACAGCCTGTTTTTAACCTGTGAACCTGACAAAATTAATGTCACTCCTTTACTGTTCTCTGACATTCAGTGTTCATATTTCCTGGATTGCTCAAAACTGCCAAAACAGTGTCCATGTGTTGCATCTGGTTGCTGTGTATCTAAAGTCTTTTTTTTATTTCTACAAGAGCTCTCTTTCTTTTTATGCTGTTAACTTGTTGAAAGCTTCACATTTTAAAAAGATTAAACATATGTTAATTCACTCTTCAGTACTTCAGCACCACTTAATAACAATTTATTTTCCCCACGTGCAGAATATCATGATCACAGCTAACCATGTTCATGATAATTAACACCATCTGACACCCACTTCCTCTTGAAGTGTCCTTTGTAATCCCCAAAATGCTTTCCAGTTCATCTGTGCAAAATAGGACCTAGTCAAAGCATATAAGGACATCTGAAGAATGGTTATCTTGTAAATATCTTTGCCTAAGGACAGGTTTCCCTCTCCTATTTCTTCATGATATTGTCGTGCTGAAGACCTGGGCCGTTTGCTGACTGCCTCTTAAATTTCAAGTCTCATTTCAAATCTTGGGAACTCAATCTTGGATATAGAAATGAGGGGGCAACCAGATAATGGTGTCCACCCTGCTTCACATTCCCCTCAAATTCTGTGGAGACTTGTAACACTCTTTCTGTTTGGATTTCCTAGGACTTGTCCTTTAGCTTTAGGGCAGATATGGATGGAGAGTTTCTGTTTTCCCCATGGTAGGTCACTTTGGCTCTCAACGTGAGTGTTCTCCTGTGGGTATTCTGAGGCCCTTTCCTGCTTAATAGAAACCCCACAGTGATAAAAGTCTCACCTAGCTGTAGGAGGCTGGAGGCTTCCATTCCCAACTGGAGATTGGGGCTGAGCCTGCTGCTGGCCTAGTTCTGGGGGGCCTTTTTAACAGGACACTGGTTAAGAATAGGCTGTTCTGATGCCCTCTGCAACCTGCCTTATCTCCCCTGAACTGGGAGGCTAATAGAAGGGTACTCCTCCCAAGCGCCCCCTCACTTTCTTCTCTTTCCCCAGCTCTACCTCTGCAACTTGACTCTTCTCTAGAAAGAGCACTCAGCTGACCAGGAATATGGCCCCAGGGCCCCTGACAACCAGGGATGAGGTGAGTCCTGAAATTTCTTCCTAGCTCTTGCAGGATGGACTCCTTGCCTTTCCTTGTCCTTGGAGCTCCCCTGTTGGTGTTAGGTCATATTTAGCCCCGATTTTGGAGATGTGGCCCATCTTAACCTGGAGCCCTTTCTCAGACTCTGCTCCATTCATGACTCAGGCATTCACCAAGTAGTAAAGTGTGACTATAATTAGTACAATTAACATACAAATATAGGACATTCATGCTTATGTGCCCAGTGATTCCCAAGGCCTGAAAAATTGAAGGAAGGCTTTCAGGAGAAAGCTCTTTTCAGAGTTGCCTGAGCTGCCTCTGATGGACTTGGCAAGTTGAAGAACTGAGAGAAAGTCTTCCAGTGGGAGTGTGACAGCAAGTCTAGTACACATCAGAGACTGGGTGACTGGGCAGGCCGTCCCTCACTGTTTGGAAAGCTTGGAGCAGCCAGTGGCCTTTGGTCATCAGTTTTCTCTGTGTAGAGGTGAGGATGCAGACCTGCTGTCTGCTTGGGACTCACGGATACATTTAGTTTGGCCAGCCCCATGCTTTATATTTAAATGAGTTTTCCACACCTAAAAATTGGAAGATTATATCTGAAGGTCTGGATTGCCAACCTCTTTGAGAAAAGATTGCCTACCACTCTCCAGAGTCCACCCTTTTGGTGGATGACAAGTAGCTGAAGCCAAACAGTGTCTCCACAGTGCAGTCATGCCTTCACCCCCTGACCATGGCTGAAGAGTCTGCCTCACTCATTTTCCTGGCCTGTGAAGGTTTTGCCTTCACCTGCTCTGAGCCAGATTCAGCCAGAATCTACAAAGGTAGGCTGAGGAGTGGGGGCTTGAACTTGGAGCAAGCTGGATTTTGAAGGAGTTTGCCATGTTGAAATCAAGGATTTGGAAGTAAGCGGTATAGTTGATCCCTGAACAACATGGACTTGAACTATGTGGGTCCACTTATATGTGGATTTTTTTCAGTAAATACAGGACAGTGCTATAAACATATTTATTCTTCCTTAAGAATTTCTTTTTTTATTTTAAAAAAGAATTTTTTTTTCAACGTTTTTTATTTATTTTTGGGACAGAGAGAGACAGAGCATGAACGGGGGAGGGGCAGAGAGAGAGGGAGACGCAGAAGCGGAAACAGGCTCCAGGCTCTGAGCCATCAGCCCAGAGCCTGACGCGGGGCTCAAACTCACGGACCGCGAGATCGTGACCTGGCTGAAGTTGGACGCTTAACCGACTGCGCCACCCAGGCGCCCCAAGAATTTCTTTTTTTAAACAAATTTCTTAATACTTTCTTTAGTTTATTGTGTGAATATAGTATATAGTATACATAACATATAAAATAGGTGTTCATTGACTGTTTATGTTGCCAGTAAGGCTTCTGGTTAATCATAGGCTATTAAGTTTTTGGGGAGTCAAAAGTTATATGCAGGTTTCTGACTGTATGGTGGGTTGGCACCCCTATCCCCCTGTGTTGTTCAACTGTTAACTGTAACTGAGTGAATATATGTCCTTTCGGACAGATTTTCTCATCCTTAAGACTAGGCAGCATGTGAACTTGACATAATTGGATAAAGTTAACATTTACTAACCACCTAAATAGATACCAGGTAAGACACTTTTGTGCTTATTATATCAATTACACAAAATAGTGTCATTCAGTTTTTCAGTGCCTGTCATATCAAGTGTAGAATTTCTTTGCAGAAAATCTCAACTTGATCTTAATACTGGGCTCATATAGTGGACATTTGCCTGTTAATGTACAAATTAAAAATGACTGACGTCATCAGAACCATTGAGAACTGTGTGTCTCTCCTTTGTCAAATCTTGTATACCTTTTTTTTTTTTAATTTTTTTTTTCAACGTTTTTTTATTTATTTTTGGGACAGAGAGAGACAGAGCATGAACGGGGGAGGGGCAGAGAGAGAGGGAGACACAGAATCGGAAGCAGGCTCCAGGCTCTGAGCCATCAGCCCAGAGCCTGACGGGGGCTCGAACTCACAGACCGCGAGATCGTGACCTGGCTGAAGTCGGACGCTTAACCGACTGCGCCACCCAGGCGCCCCAAATCTTGTATACCTTTAAGAGAACATGTTTATGTAGTGCATGCAGTTCAGAGTGTTCCTTAAGGTAAGAGAGAAAACTTTTTTATATTTCACTTTACCATTTATGATGTTAATAGAGAAGCATTCTTGGCCAAAATGGAACATGGCACTGGCTTGTTTCATAAAGGGACCATAATTTTAACTTATTTTGAAAGAATGAAAGAACAGAGGGGTTTAAGTTTGTTATTTGAGGCATAGAAATTACATATTTTAGGATTCCTTAAATTACATTTCCAGATACTTAGGTATGTGGCTGATCTGAATTATACAGAATATTCTGATCTATGTTCTAATTGAATATATTGTTGACTACATACACACACATGATATTTACGCATGTCTAAAGGGTTTGGCTTAATAGGAGAAATTGTAATATGCTTTAGGATTGTGGCATAGATTGGGGCTGGCCCTAAAAGCTCTTAGCTGGTATGAAATTAGCACTATTTTACTGAATCTTAAAATTTGTTTTGAATGTCTGCTGTGTGAAGGAGTCTTTGGTCAAAAAATAGTGATACCTATAGCACAGCCTCCATTCTTTTTTTGTGTGTGTGTTTATTTTTGAGAGAGAGCACACGTGTGCACATGGAGCATGGGAAAAGAGAGGGGGACAGAGGATCTGAAGTGGGCTTTGCGCTGACAAACTGTGAGGTCATGACCTGAGCCAAAGTCAGATGCTTAACTGACTAAGCCACCAGGTGCCCCACAGCCTCCATTCTTATAAGACTCCCATCTAATTTAGGGGTTTACCTATCATTGGAATTAAACTTTTTTTTTTTTTTTTGAAGACAGACTGCACTTTTAGTCTTTCAGTGGTGAAAACCTAAATGAGAAAATTCCTCCTGACCATTAAATCTCTAATAAAACAATGCACAATAGACCTCTTCCCACAAGATAGCACATCACTATACAATGCAGAATGGCAGTGCTTTTCCTCATAATCCCTACTGTGCTACATACAAATTAGAATTTATATGATAAAAGCAAGGTATTAATTCTATACATGATATTTTTAAGAAATTATAAATTAGTCATCATTCTTCAAATGGAATTAAACATTTAAAAGTTTCTTTCTACTGAGGTATAATTCACATCTGATAAATTTTGCCATTTTAAAGTGTATAGTTCAGTAGTGCAACCCTTACTATCTAATTCCATAATATTTTCATAACCCCCAAAGAAATCGCACACCCATTAGGAGTCACTCTTCTCCCCTTCCCTGACCTCTGGCAAGTGCTAATCTATTTTCTATCTCTATAGATTTGATTATTCTGGTTATTTCATATAAATGGACTCATATAATATGTAGTCTTTGTATCTGTTTTCTTTCACTTAGCATATTTTCAGGGTTCATCCATGTTGTAGCCCGAGTCAGTAATATTTCATTCCTCTTCATGGTCAGATAACATTCTATTGTATGGATATATGACATTTTGTTTTTTATTCATCAGTTGATAGACATGTCCTGTCACTGGAACTTAATATCTTTGGTCTGTGGACATTTTTGATAGATTTTAATGATAAAATTGTATTAAAACTAGTGACTACCCCAGTGTCAGATCTTTAAAGATGAAGAAACCACTTACATTCACATTCAAATCTATGACTCGTTACAGGTTAAAAACATTCAGATTTTCACCATCCCATCCCACTATTTCTCAGTCATTGCAAATTTAACTTGTTCTTAATGTCTGAGAACCTGTTTCTGTGGGTAATTTTGTTCATGAAATGAATTTTAGGATTACAGTCAGTTATTCTCAACACAAATGACCAAGTAAGATGACACGAGTATTTTAAGTTTTATGAGCTACAACTCTGTAAAAGAGTGTCTGTGTTCTTTTTTTGTTGGCTTTCAAAACCATCTGTAGGATACTGGAACACCTCTGCTTTCTATTCTACCACTAGCTACCTTTTCCTCCTGCCAGGTGCTTCTCACTCACACCATGGGCTTTTTCCCTCTCTTCCTCTTCTCATGATATCTGTGTTCCTTACTTTCCTAGGAACATGCTTCATTTTAGATTCTCAGCCCTCTACTCTTTTCTTGATTATTCTGAATCTTACCCATCTTTCAAATTTTAATTTTTTAGAGATATAATTCACAGCCTAGAATTCATCCTGTGGATGAAATAATCAGATAGACTTCAAAGTCTCTATTTTAACTGTGCTCAGTGTGGAAAAGGAAAATGTAGTAATATCAATAAAATCCACTTCATGACAAAGGGAAAGAAGACCATTTCAGAATGATAATAAAAGAGTAGCTTCAGGAAGACATGACAATTATATATGTATGTGTCTAATAACAAAGCTTTAAAATACTTGACAGAATTAAAGGCAGAAAAAGGCAATTATACCTTTAAAAAGAGATTTAACCCCTCTGAGCAACTGATAGGACAACTAGGTGAAAAGTCAGTAAAGACAGGATTTAAAGAAAACTAGCAAATGCATCATCTTGATCAAAAATTATAGAACACTGTACCCTACAATTGCAGAATATACTTTTTCAAGTACATTTGGTATGCTCAGCAAGACAGACTTAGTGAATTTGAAGGGATTTAAAGAATACAGTGTATATTCTGTAACTCCAGTTGAATTATATTAGAGACCCGTAAGATATCTAAGTAAATCTCAAATATTTAGAAACTGAACGACACATTCTTCACTAATCCTTACATCAAAGGAGAAACTGCAAAATTAAGAGAATATCTCAAATAGAATGATAGAAATAGATCATTAAATCTGTGGGAGGCCAATCTGGGTGGCCCTGCCCCAGCAGCACTCTGGCAGTGCCCTCTACCACCCCTGGGATAGGATCTCTGTGCTAGCCTCAACCCTGGCATCCTGGATATCGCCAGAGGGATCAAGAGAGGACAGCCTATTGCTTTATTGGGCTTCCATGTTCTCCCTCCATCTGACTTTCTGCTTCTTCATGTTGAAGCTTAGGGTCTGTGACTGATGGTGAGGTTATAAGGGTCAGCACCGAGGATGAAAAGGGGGGTTAGCAGTTGGAAAGTGACTAGAGCCAACACCTGCTTGCTTTCTCAGACATGGAGAGAGGTAACTGTGTGGCCACAGTGCTAGATTGCCAGTTTGGCTGATGAGCCCCTTTGGATCTGCATTTCTTAGGTCTTAGACACTTTGGCCAGAAGGCAGGGCATCCTTTGCCTAATGCAAATGAGAACTTCAGGACAGAAACTTCACAGGCTCTGCCTTCAGTGGACTCATGTTCAAGTAGAAGATTCATGTACACAACCTAAATCAAAACAGGCAGCTGTACAATAAAGACGGAGACACACAATCTTGTTTTGTGAAAGAAGAAATCTCAGATGATGGTTTCTTCTTGGCATTGAGGAACGGTCCTCAGGAACCTGGTGTGGAGACAGCTTGTGACACTGGCTCAGGTTAGATTTCTGCAAGTCTCTCCCCAAGGGACTCTTGTGTTCCTGGCAAGCACCTATATTCCACAAGAGAAATTCCATGTGAGCAAGAGCCCGGGGAGGTGATGAGCGCGTAAACAATGTCAGTCTAAATGCAGACCTTCCTACAGAGTGAGACTTCAGAAAGAAGAACTCACAGTGTCTCGTTGTGGCAGAAGCTTCCTACGCACTTTTGAGCTTAGGCAGCATGAGGACATCTATTCTGGAGAGAAACCTTTTGTGTGTGACAGTAAGTTCTTCATTCAAAGTTCAAAACTTAGGATCAGAGGATTCACACTGGTGAGAAATTTTACAAGCGTACCAAATGTTTAAAAAGCTTCAGTCAGAATTCGAATCTTCAGTGTTAGAAATCTCATACTGGAGAGGAACCCTATGGATGCGACAAATGTAGGAAAAGAAAGGATTCAAATCCAGCTTAAATCTCTTTCCGAATCAGTGCACCCCCCCGAGAAACCCTGGAAATTCTGGAAGGGTGAGGAAGCCTTTAGTTAGAGCTCATGCCTTGTTCTCACAGACTCCTAGGGGGAAGCCTATGAGTGTATGGAGCGTGGAGGTACTTTATCTGTAGCTCACATCTGGCCCAACAACAAAGAATACTTCAGAGAGAAGCCCAACAGATGTGATAAATGTGGGAGGGGTTTCCACAATTTGTCACAGAACTTGAAACAATGCAGCATCTGTGGGGAGCGCTTCAGCCTGAGCTTTCACTGTCTTCATGACAGAATCCACACGGGTGGGAAGCCCTACGGATGTGATAAATGTGTCGAAATGCAAACCTTATTCAGCATCAGAAAGTTTACACTGGAGAGAAACCCCACGCATTAGTCTGCTAGGGCTGCCATAAAAGAATACCACACAGGAGGTGGCTTAAGCAACAGAAATCTTATTTTCTCACAGTTGTGTAGGCTGTAAAGTCCAAGATCAAGGTGCTGGCCAGTTTAGTTCCTAGTGAGGACTTTTCCTCGTTTGTAGATGGCTGCTTTTTTCACTGTTTGCCCACATGGTAGAGACAGAGAGCTGGAGTATCTCTTCCTCTTATGAGGTACCATTCCTGTTTGATCAGGGCCCCACCCTTACCCTTTGTTACTTCCTTACAAACACTGATATTGGAGTCAGTGCTTCAGTATATGAAATTGCAGTATATAATTCAGGCTGTAACATTCCACCCCTGGAACCCCCCCACCCCCAATTCAATGTCCTTCTCACATGAAAATGAATTATTTTTAAAATTTATCTGAAGGGGTGGGAGGGAGACGGGGGCGGGAGAGAATCTTAAGCAGGCTTCATGCTCAGTGTGGAGCCCAATGTGGGGCTTGATTGGGATCATGACCTGAGCTGAAATCAAGAGTTGGGCACTGAACCGACTGAGCCACCCAGGTGCCCCAGAAATACATTATTTCTTGCTAGCAGCCTCCAAAGCCTTAACTTACCCAGCATCAGATTTAAAGTCCAAAGTTTCATCTAAATGTCATCTAAGTCAGATATAGATCAGGCATGAATCTAGGTATCATTCATCCTACAGCAAAATCTCTCTCTTCTTGTGAGCTTGTGAAACTAGATAAGTTATATACTTCCAAAATAAAATGGTAGACAGACATAGGATACATACTCCCATTCCAAAATGGAGAAATGTGATGGGTCCCACCAAGTCTAAAACCTACCAAGGGAGAATGTATTAAATCTTAATGTTGATGAATAATCCTGTGTGGTTTGATGTTCTACCCTCCAGACCCACTGGGTTGAGTGTCCCTTTAGGTCAGATGGGTGACCCCCACCTCTGTGGCTTTCTGAGAAGGCCCTGCCAAACTGAGGAGTGGTGGGCATCCTTGCCCCTGGGCCTGCTGTGGGATTGGCAGCTCTGACAACCTCTGAATTGCCTTCAGGGTCGTTCTTTCCCCTTTTTGAAAGATAACGCGTGTCTGCAGCCTTCCTCATTCTGTCTTGTTTCCTCTGTTTAATCCCAGCTGGCAGTGTTTCTGCTGGTATAATTCCATCTCAATTCCTGGCTTCTAGGTGGCTGATGAAATTCATGGTTTACATCGATACTAATCTCTGTATCAAATTATTTTTCAGACACACCTTCAGTGTTCTCTTCAGAACAAGTTTTCTGTCCCCTTCCCTCTCTCTCCTTTTTGCAATGTTGATAAATGGAATTTTCCACATCTTCAGCTTGGGTTCCTTTTTGCTTAACAATTTTTTTCTTCAGCTCATCTTATGTCTCTTACATTTTACTGTAAGCAGTCAGGAGAAACCAAGTCATTTCTTCAACACTTGGCTCTGAAATCTCTTCAGCTAAAATATCCAGTCTCATTAATCACAAGGTCTACCTTATACAAAACACTAGAACATAGTTCAGTGAAGTTCTTTACTGCCTTATAACAAAAATCATATTTCCTATGGTTTCCAGTAACCTGTACCTCATTTCCATCTGAGACATCAGAATGGCCTTTAATGTCTATATTTTTGCCAGTATTATTTTCATGATTATTTGTGTATTCTCTAAAACGGAAGTGTTCTCTCCAGCTCTTTTCTTTCTGAGCTCTCATCAGAATCACCTTTAACTCCTGTTATTTCTATTAGCAGTCCCTTCATGTCAATCTTGTGTTCTTTTACTATGTGGCTCAATAGTCTTCCAGCCTCTATCACACTGTTCCAAAGCTGCTTCCACAGTTTTAGGTATGTGTTAACAGCGGCTCCTTGCTCTCAATACCAAAATCTGTATTAGTTTGAGAAGTGTGCCTTAACAAGTACTATAGACTGGGCGGCTTAAATAACAAATTTATTATCCACAGTTTTTGAGGCTGGGAAGTCTAAAATCAAGGTCCTTGTGAGGTCTCTCTTCCTGGCTTGCAGACGGCTGTCTTCTTGGAAAGACAGAGAGACAGGGAGCTGTGGTCTCTTATGTGCCAGCCCGACTGTACCAGAGTCCTACCTTTATGACTTCATGTAACCTTACTTCCTTGGAGGCTATTGTCTCCATTAGGGATTAAGGCTTCAACATATCAATTTTAGAAGGACATAGTTCACTCCATAGCACCCGATAAATGTCATGAATGTGGAAAAGCCTTTAGTAAAAATTTATGACTTAACAATAGACAGTCCATAAGTGAAAATACAGAGGGGTGAAGAGAACCCTGTAAATACAGTCAATGTGACTCTCTGGATTTGTTCAATGTCAGAATGGATAGAGGGAGAAAGCCCATAGCTACAAGTGACATGGAGGAAGCTTTTATGTGCTAAGCCCACACAGGGCTTAATTCCACATGAGAGTGTTGACACCAGCAAGTGTAAGGGAGATTCTGAGGAAACTCAGTGATTGTATATAGGATGGTGAGAATCATGTAAGCAGTCTCTGTTCCAGTTTGTTGAAACTACTCTTCTGAGCCATCTACTAGGATATGGAAAGTGCCCTTCGAAACAGATCTCCTCCTTGAAAGTGACTTTAAAAAATTTTATTGATGTGCAATTCACATAACATAAAATTAACAATTTAAAAATGTTCAGGGGTGCCTGGGTGGCTCGGTTGAGCATCTGATTGTTAATTTTGGTTTGGGTCATTATCCCGGGGTTGTGGGATCAAGCCCTATGTCAGACTCCATACTGGGCATGGAGGCTGCTTGGGATTCTCCCCCCACCTCACCTTTTCTCTCTCCCTCTGCTTCTCTCCCCAACTTACATGTGCACTCTCTAGAAAATAAAAATAAAAAAATTTCGTTAAATGTACAATTCAGTGGCATTTAGGACATTCACAGTGTTGTGCAACCAAGGAGTCATTAAGCAATTACTCTTCCTTTGCTCCTCTCCAGATACTGACAACCACTAACCTGCTTTGTGTCTCTATGGATTTAACTGTTGTGGATACTTTGTATAAATGGGATCATACAGTTAGAAACACTGTGACATCAAAATGTCAGAGTAAGGGAAGTACAAGGTTCTGTGCCTGCCCCAAAACAACTAATGAGCTGCTAAAATCTGCCAGAATTAACTTTTGTCGAACTTTGGAACCTAGTCAAAAGTGGAAAATTTGGTGAAGCAGCTCTTAATTTATGGCAGGAGAGTGCTACAGCATTTTAAACTACCTGCACTGTTTAAATATACACAAAAAGCTAAAGGAAACCATGAACACTGAACTAAAAGAACTAGGTGAACAATGTTTGAACAGATAGAGAAATTATAAAACGCCATACAGAACTTTTGGAGCTGCAAAGTACAAAAACTGAAGTGAAAAATTTGTTAGGGGGTTTAACAGCTTATTTAAATAGGCAAAATAGAGACACTGACTTGCAAATAGTTCAACTGAGATTATGTACTCCAAGGAGCAGAAAGAAAATAATGAAAAATGCACAGAACTTGAGAGACCTGTGAGACAGATGTACTTGCATACGCTTGCAGAGGGAAAGGACAGGGAAAGTTTTCAGGAATCATGTCCAGAAATTCCCCAAATTTGATTAAAAAAAAAATCCATAAATATATACATCCAAGAAGCTTAGTAAACTCCAAGCACGATAAACTCCAAAAAATCCATACCCAGACACATTATAGTCAAATTCTCAAAACCCATACACACAGAATTTTGAAAGCAGCAAGAAGTTATTTGTTACCTACAAGGGATCCTCAATAAGATCTGATTTCTCATCAGAAACCATGGAGACCACCAGTAAGTGGGATGACATATTTAAGGTCTTGGAAGAAAGACTGTCAGCTAAGATTTAAAAAAAAATTTTTTTTAACATTTATTCATTATTGAGAGACAGAGAGCGAATGGGGGAGGGTCAGAGAGGGAGGGAGACACAGAATCCGAAGCAGGCTCCAGGCTCCAAGCTGTCAGCACAGAGCCCGACGCGGGGCTCGAACCCACGAACCGTGAGATCATGACCTGAGCTGAAGTTGGACGCTTAACTGACTGAGCCACCCAGGCGTCCCAGCTAAGATTTCTATATCCAGCAAAATATCCTTCAAGAATGAGGGAGAAATTAGGAGGTTTGCAGACTTAAAAAAACGAAAACAAAAAAAACCTGAGAGAGCTCATTAACAGTAGACCTGCTCTACAAAAAATGCTTCAGGGGGCACCTGGGTGGCTCAGCCAGTTGAGCTTCCAACTTTGGCTCAGGTCATGATCTCACAGCTTGTGGGTTCAAGGCCCGCATCAGGCTCTGCTGACAGCTCAGAACCTGGAGCCTGCTTCGGATTCTGTGCCTCTTCTCTCTCTGACCCTAACCCACTAGCCTTCTGTATTTGTCTCTCTCAAAAATAAACAAGTATTAAAAAAAAAATAAAAACAAAAAATGCTTCAGGCTGAAATGAAAGGACACGGCAGTAGTTCTAAACCATAAGAAAGAAAAGTGAACGCTAGAAAAGGTAACGTCATAGGCAAATGTAAAAGGCACTATTGCAGGCGCCTGGGTGGGTCAGTGAGTTAATAAGTATCCAACCTTTGGCTCAAGTCATGATCTCACAGTTCATGAATTTGAGCCTTGCATCAGGTTCTCTGCTGTCAGTGTGGAGCCTGCTTCAGATCCTTTGTCCCCCTCTTTCTGCCCCTCCCCGCTTGTGCACACACTCTCTCTAAAAAATAAACATTAAAAAAGCCAATATTGTACTTTTTATTGGTTTATAACTTCTGCTTTTCCTGTATGATTTAAGGCAAACAGACAAGAAAATTATAAATCTATGTCAATGGTTATAGTGTATAACAATGCAATCTGTGACAATTACAAAAGTAGGAGAGGGATTAAAAAGTATAGAAACAGACTATATACTACTGAAACTAAGTGGATTTTTACAAGTTTACTATGTTAATTTTAATCCACAAGGTAAACACTAAGAAAATACTAAAAGAAAAACTGAAAAGAGAAGAAAGAAATAAAAGTGTGACACTACAAAAAAAATCAGTAAATATAAAAAAAGGCAAGAATGGAGGAACAAAAGACACAGACAACAAACAACTAAATGGTATAAGTAAGTACTTTTCAGTATTCATATTAAATACAAATGGAATAAACTTCCCAATTAAAAGGTCCAGATTAGTAGACTGGATTAAGAAACCAAGATCTATGTATATGCTTCCTACAAGAGAGTTACTATAAAGAATGAGGTTGAAAGTAAAAGGATGGAAAAAAAATATTGCAAAAGATTTTGTATTCCATACAAAAAAAAAAGGCTGTATTATGAGACAAACTAGATTTTAAATCAAAAGAAGGTTAATGAAAACAGACTCCTGGATCAATGGAATAGAGAGCCCAGAAATAAACCCATGCATATACAGTCAATCTGTGATAAAGGAGGCAAGATTATACAGTGTGAAAAAGTCTCTTCAGTAAATAGTGTTGAAAACACTGGGCAGCTACATGCGTAGAAATGAAACTGGACTGCTATCTTACACTATATACAAAAACCAAGTCAAAATGAATTAAGGACTTGAATGTAAGACCCAAAACCATAAAACATAAGAAAGGAAATGTGAGCAGTAAGCTTTTTGACATTGGTTTTCGCAATATTTTTTTGAACCATTCTCCTCAGGCAAGGGCAGCAACAGCTAAAATTAAAAGATGGGATTATGACAAACTGAAAAGCTTCTGCACAGCAAAGGAGACCATCAACAAAACGAAAAAGCAATCTACTGAATGGGAGAAGATATTTACAAATCCTACATCCTAGAAGTGGTTAATAACCAAAAAATATAAAGAGTGTACACACCTTAGTACTCAAAAAACAAATGGGTACCTGGGTGGCTCAGATGTCTGACTCTTGATTTTGGGTCAGGTCATGATTCCAGGATTGAGCCCTGCATCAGGCTCCATGCTAAGTGTGGAGCCTGCTTAAGATTCTCGGTCTCTCTCCTTCTGCCCCTCTCCCTTGCTTGCGTGCTCGCTCTCAAAACAAACAAACAAACAAACAAACAAAAAAAAAAACCAAAACAAAACAACCCAGGAAACAAAAAACAAACAGCCTGATTCAAAATGGGCAGAGGACTTGAATAGACATTTTTTTAAAGAAGACATACCGATGGTCAATAGACATCTGGAAACATGTTCAGCATCTGTAATCATCATGGAAATGCAAATCAAAACCATAAGGAGATACTACCTCACACCAGTCTAACTGGCTTTTATCAAAAAGACAATAACAAATGTTGGTAAGGATGTGGAGAAAAGGGAACCCTCATGCACTGTTGGTGGGAATAAAAACTGGTGCAGCCACTGTGGAAAACAGTATGGAGACTCCTCAGAAATGTAAAAACAGAACTACTGTATGATCCATGAATTCCACTTCTAGGTATTTATCCATATAAAACAAAAACACCCATTCAAAGGGATATATGCATTACCATTATTTATAAAAGCTAAGATACAGAAGCAACTTAAGTGCCCAGCAACAGATGAGTGGATAAAGAAGTTGTTTACGCATACATTCGGGAATATCATTTAGCCATAAAAGAAGAATGAGCTTGCTATCTGTGGCAACATGAATGGACCTAGAGGTATTATGCCAAGTGAAATAAGTTAGAGAAAGACTAATACTGTACAATCTCACTTATATGTGGAGTCTAAAAAATACACCAGAATGGAAACAGGCTCACAGACAAAACTATTGGTCACCAGAGTGGGGAGGGATTGAGAGTAGGCCAAAAAGGAGAAGGGGATTAAGAAATTTCTAATTATAAATAATTCATGAGGATACAATGTATAGCAGAGGGAAACACTATGATATACACCAGAAACTAACGGGAAATTGTATGTCAATTATACTTCAATTTAAAAAGAAAGTTACAAAAGATTAAGAAGGATATCATATGTTGATAAAAGGTTCACTATGAAGAGAGGATATAACAATTATATAACTACCTAATAGTACAGTCCCAAAATATACGGAGTAAAAATGGGCAGAATTGAAGAGAAAACTAGTTCTACAATAATGGGTGTAGTTCAGTAACCAACTTTCTATAACAGAGCAGCCAGACAGGAGATCAAAGGCAATATACAACTTGAACTGCACTAATACACACACACACACACACACACACACACACACACACACACACACACCATCTATCCAACAACAGCAAAATATATATTTCACTTAATTGTACCTGAAAGGATAGGTCATTAGGCCACAAGGTAAGTCTTAATGAATTTGAAATTACTGAAATCATGCAAAGTAACTTCTGATCACAGTGGAATGAAACTAGAAATGAACAGCAGAAAGAACTCTGGAAAATTCACAGATATGTGGAAATTGAATAGCACACTCAAACCTTTGTATCAAAGAAGAAAAATCACAAGAGAAAGTAGAAAATACACTGAGGCAATGGAAGTGAAAACTTGACCTACTAAAACTTAAGGAATGCAGAAAAAGCAATGCATAGAGGGAATTTTATAGCTGTAGATGCATCATGTAAACAGTAGATCTCAAATCTGCAACCTAATAATACAATTTAAGAAGAGCAAACTAGGGGCGCCTGGGTGGCGCAGTCGGTTAAGCGTCCGACTTCAGCCAGGTCACGATCTCGCGGTCCGTGAGTTTGAGCCCCGCGTCGGGCTCTGGGCTGATGGCTCGGAGCCTGGAGCCTGTTTCCGATTCTGTGTCTCCCTCTCTCTCTGCCCCTCCCCCGTTCATGCTCTGTCTCTCTCTGTCCCAAAAATAAATAAAAAATGTTGAAAAAAAAAAATTAAAAAAAAAAAAAAAAAAAAAAAAAAAGAAGAGCAAACTAAACCCAAACTAGAAGAAGGAAGCAAATAATAAAAGAGGAAAGGTGAGATAAAATAGAGAACAGAAAAAATGATAGAGAAAGCAACAAAACTTAAAGCTGGTTCCTGAAAAAGATAAAATTGACAAACCTTTATCTAGACTAACCAAACCCCCCAAGTTACTAAAATCAGAAATGAAATTGGAGACATTACTGTTAATTTTTTTAAGAAGTGTTACAAGTAAATACTTACACAAGGGGACAGCTGTATGCCAATAAATTGGCTACCCAAGGTGAAATGGATACATTTCTAGAAATGCACCATCTATCCAAACCTCAGGAGAGAATAGAAATTCTGAAAAGACCTAGAAATAGTGAAGATATTAAATCAATAATAATAAAAAACCTCCCAACAGAGAAAAGCTCGCAACCAAGTAAAGATGGCTTTACTCGTTAACTCTACCAAACATATAAAGAAGAATTAACAAAATCTTTCTCCAATTATTTCAAAATATGGAAGAGGACACTTCCTAACTCATTCTATGAGGACAACATTACTCTGATACCAGAAGTCTTAGACAAAGACACTATGAGAAAAGAAAACTACAGGCTAATATCTCTTATGAGCAATTGCAAAAATCCTCGCCAAAATATGCACAAAACTAATTCAGCAGCGTATTAAAAGTATTGTACCTCTGGGGCGCCTGGGTGGCTCAGTCGGTTGGGCGTCTGACTTCGGCTGGTCTGTGAGTTCGAGCCCTGCATCAGGCTCTGTGCTGACAGCTCAGAGCCTGGAGCCTGTTTCAGATTCTGTGTCTCCCTCTCTCTCTGACCTCCCCCCATTCATGCTCTCTCTCTGTCTCAAAAATGAATAAACGTTAAAAAAAAATTTAATAAAAAAAAAGTATTGTACCTCTTGAGCAAGTGAGGTTTACTCCCAGAATGCAAGAATGTTTCAACCTGTTAAAATCAACTCTGTAGGGGCGCCTGGGTGGCTCAGTCGGTTGAGCGTCCGACTTCGGCTCAGGTCATGATCTCACAGTCTGTGAGTTCGAGCCCCGCATTGGGCTCTGTGCTGAAAGCTCAGAGCCTGGAGCCTGCTTCGGATTCTGTGTCTCCTTCTCTCTCTGACCCTCCCTCGTTCGTGCTCTGTCTCTCTCTGTCTCGAAAATAAGTAAACATTAAATACATCACATTAAGAGAATGTATGATAAAAGCCACATGATCTCAACTGAGGCACAAAAAGCGAATGACAAAACTGAACATACTTTCACGAAAAAAAACCATTCAGTAAACTAGGAATAGAAGGGAACTTCCTCAACATGATTAAGGCCACATATTAAAAATTCACACTGACATCATATTTAGTGACGAAAGACTGGATGCCTTTTTTTCTGAAGAACATGAATGAGATAAGGATGCCAGCTTTTGCCACTTCTGTTCAACACAGTACTGACAGTTCTAGCCTGAATGATTACACAGAAAAAAGAAAAGGAATTGTAAAAGAAGTACAATGATACCTTCACTGGAGCCACTCTCTCATATCCATAAAACATTAGAATCCATACACGTGAAAAAAATGTCAGAGCTAATAAATGAATTTAGCAAAGTTGCAGGATACAAAATCAACATGCAAAAAGTCAGTTTTATTTCCATATGCTTTCAATGAACTATCCGAACAGGAAGTATATATTTTTTAAGTTCCAATAAAATAAAATTCCAAAGAATACATTCTAATAAAATTCCAATTTATAGCAGAATCCAAAAGAATAAAGTACTCGGCAATAAATTTAACCAAGGAGGCAAAAGACTTGTTCACTGACACCCAAAGAATATGGCTGAAATTAAAGAAAACCAAAGTATATGAAAAGACTTCCCATACTTATGGACTGGGAGACTTAATATTGCTAAGATGACAGTACTACCCAAAGTGATCTATAGATTCAAAGCAATCCCCCTCAAAATTCCATTTGTGTGTATGGTTATTTTTACAGAAATAGAAAAAACTATCCTAAAATTCATTTGGAACATCACAAGACCCTTGAGTCTTGCAAAACAAAAAGTATGGAAGAACCACACTGTCTGATTTCAGTACTCCGTACCAAGCTACAAACAGTGGCAAAATCGGTTTGCTACTGACACAAGGATAAACATATAGATCAATGGAACAGAACTAAGCCTGAGGAAAAACCCTCACATATATGGTCAATTGATTTTTGACAAGGGTACCAAGTCCATACAATTGGAAAAGGACAGTCTGTACAAATGGTGCTTGGACAACTGGATACCTATGCTAAAAGAACACAAGATAAATGAAAAATTAGAAAGTCTCTGAAGAAGTAGATATAATGAATACATATGTGGAGATTTCAGAACTGAAAAATACATACCTGAAAGAAAATGGTTAGTAGATGGCTTACTAGCACATTAGAGGTAACAAATCACTGAACTGGAACACAGAACAATAGAAATTATACTGGGAAAAAAGTTACGAAGAGAGCCTCAAAAACTATGGGAGTATAACAAAATACCATTTGTGTCACTGTAGTTCTGGAAGTAGTAAAGGTAGGCAGTATTAGAAGAGCTAATGGCTTAAAACTTCCCAAATTTGGCAAGAGATGGAAACCTAAAGATTCAAAGAGCTTGAATGTATGTCAAACACGATAAGCCCACTGAAATCCATGTCAAATCACATTACGATTTATCTCCATAACCTAAAAATGAAGAAAACATCTTGAAAGTGGCCAATGAAAAACAACACATTTTCTTATAGGGAAAACTATTGGAATGGTAGTGGATGTCTTACCAGAAACCACAGAGGTTAGACGGAAGGGGTGTGATGTTCTTCAGGTGCTGAAAGAAACTGTCAACCCCAAATCCTGTACCAAATGACAATATCTTTCAGGAATTGAAGGGAAACGCAGGACATTCTCAAATGGAGGGAAACTGAGAATTTGTCCCTAGGAGAGCGGATAGAGGCAATTTTATAAGCAAAAAGGAAACAATAAAAGAGGGAACCTTGGAACATCTGTGTGCAGTAAGGAGTTAACATAATAGGCCTGAGACTGCTATTGTTAGGAAATCCTGCTTGCAAGATTATCCTTTGGCTGGCATTGGGATCTTGCATTTCTAGAGGGTTGGCACCATTCCCAGAACTGATAAGAATGGCTCACTGTGCCTAAAACTATGCAAACTGTAGGGTTATGTTGAATGTGCCTGTGTGACTAGCCCCCACTAAAAAAGCTGGGCACTGAGCCTTTAATGAGCTTCCTCATTAGATAACATTTAACACATGTTGTCACAGTCATTGGTGGAGGATTTAAGTGGGTCATGTGTGACTCCACTGGGAGAGGATTTTTGGAAGCTTGTTCCTGGTTTCCTTTGGACTTTGTCTCTTGTATGGTTTCCCTTTGCTGATTTTGCTTTGTATCCCTTTGTTATAATTATAGCCAAGTGTGCAACCATGTGAGTCTTGTGAGTCCTAGTGAACATCAAACCTGGGGGTGGTCTTGGGAACCCCTGACACAATCAGGAAGAAAGAAAACACAGGAAAAATATGGGTAAATATAGTAGGCACTCCTCTTACACATGAATTTTCTGAACTAATTTTGATGGTTGAAGCAAAAATTATTACACATTCTGCTATGATTCTAAATATATAGAGAGGAAACACTTAAAATTACAGTAAGGGCAAAAGGATGTAATGGGAGATAAAGCTTCTATACTTCATTCAAACTCGTAAAATGAAGATACCAGTAGACTGATTAGTTATGCATATGTAATGGAGCTCCCAGAGTAACCACTAAAAATGCTATATACAAAGAGATACACAGAAAGTGCTGGATATTTCAAAATAGAACTCTAAAAAGAAAAAAGAAAAAGGTCCAAATAACCTAAAGGAAGTCAGTAAAAAGAAAACCAAGCAAAAAGAACAAACAAAAAGGTCTAAATACACCAACCAAAAGAGAAATTGGCATAACAGAGTAAGAAAGAAAGAAGCCACAGTAAACCCAATGTGCTGCCTAAATGAAACTTCAAATATTATAGCTTAGGCAAGTTAAAAGGATAAAAAGAAACATGCAAACATTAATCAAAGGAAAGGAGTGGCTATACTAAATCAATAAGGTAGACTTCTGAGCAAGGAAAGTTACCGGACACAGAGGGTGATCAATTACAGGAAGACAGTGATCCTGAATATGTGTGTCTCACGTACAGTTTCACAACATGTGAAGAGGAAACCCAAAGAAGAAATAGACAAATCAACAAGTGGAGACTTCAACACCCTTCTCTCAATGGTGGAAAATCTAAACCCCAAATCAGGAAGAGCTTGTCAACACCATCAACCAATAGAATCTAATCTTTACAGAACATTTCACCCCCAAATAGCAGAATACATATTCTTTTCAAATGCTCACAAAAACATATACCAAGATAAGCATATCCTGGGCCATAAAACATAAGAAATTTGTTTACCTTAACAAATGGAAAGAATTGATACCACACAAGGTATGTTCTCTGATCATAATGGAATCAAACCTGAAGTCAGTAAGACAAAGTTGACAGAGAAGTCTCTAAACACTTAGAAAATATTTAAACTACACACTTCCAAGTAATCCATGCATCAAAAATGAAGTTTTAAGGGGAAATAAAACATTCTCCATGAAAAGAGAATGGAGAGGAAGATACAATGTATCAAAGTATGTGGAGTACAACTAAAGCAGTCCTGAGAGGAAAACCTGTAGCAGTGGATGTGTATGTTACAAAAGAGGAAAAGTCTCTCATCAATAAGCTTCTATCTCAGGAACCTAGAAAAATAAAAGCTAAATAAACTCAAGAAACACATAGAAGGAAATAATAGTGATAAAGGCAGAAATCAGTAAAATTGAAAAAAACAGAGAAAGAGCTGTTCTTTTGAAAATAACATTGAAACAACCTCTAGCAAGACTAAGAAAAACGAGAGTAGACACAAATTACTACATCAAGAATGAAAAAAGGATATCTCTACATACTCTGAAGCCATCAAAAGAATACCAGCCTACAAATTTCACAACTTACATGAAATGAACTACTTCCTTGAAAAACACAAACTACTGAAAATTTCCCAATATGGAATAATTTGAACAGCTCTGTAACTATTACGGAAGTTCAATTTGCAATCTAAAAATTCCTACAAATGAAATGTATAGGCCCACATGTTTTCACTGTGGAATTCTGCCAAATCTTTAAAGACTTAGTGCCAGTGCTGCATGATTTCTTCCAGAAAATAGAAGAGGAAGAAACAAACCCTTCCCAATTCACTCTGTGAAGCAGGTATGTTAATACCAAAATAATTATACACTATTACCAAGTACAATTTACTTTAGGCATGCAAGACTAGTTCCATATTTGAAACTTAGTGTAATCCACCATTTTAACAGACTAAAAAAGAAAAACCACATGATTATATCAGTTGATGCAGTAAAATCAATTATTTGTCAGAATTCAATAACCACTGTGGGGGAAAAAAAGTCTTAGAACAAAAGGAATGCAGGGGAACTCCTCTACTTGAGTAGGAACATCTACAAAAATATCTATATCTAACATTTTTTATTGCTTATATATATATAAACATACATGTCTACTGCTGTATGTATATTTATTTGTAATAATATATAACTATATATATATAACAATTTACTGTTTTAACCATTTCACAAATTTATTTTAGAGACGGGGGCAGAGGGAGAAAGAGAGAGAGCATTAAGCAGGCTCCACGCTCAGTGTGGAGCCCAACATGGGCTTTTATCCCATGACCCTGGGATCATGACCTGAGCTGAAATCAAGAGTCAGACATTCAACCAAGCCATCCAGGTGCCCCTTAACCATTTTTAAATGCACGGTTCAGTGGAGTTAAGTACATGCACACTGTTGTGAAACCGTTCCCATTCTCCATCTCCAGCACGGTTTCATCTTCCCAAGCTAAAACTGTGTCCATTAAACATGGACTCCTTCCTCATTCCCCACTCCTCCCAGCTCTTGGTAACCTCTGTTTTACTTTATGGACTTGCCCATTCTCGGTTACCTGCTGTAAGTGGAATCAAACACTTTTTGTCCTTCTTAGACTGGCATATTTCACTTAACGTTTTCAACGTTAATCCTTGGTGTTGAATGTATCAGAATTTCCTTTGTTTCTAAGGCTCAACATATGCCATTGTATGCATACACCACATTTTATGTTGATGGCCATTTGAGCTATTGTGAATAATGCCATTATGTTAGGGACTTTGCTGTACAAGTATACAGGGGTAGATAGCTAGGAGTGGAGTTGCTGAATCACAGGGTCAGTGGTATGTTTAACATTTTGAGGAACTGCTGGACTCTTCCACAAAAATCACACCATTTTACATTTCCCATCAGAAATGCATAAATGTCTCCACACTGCCAGAACTTGTTCTCTCCCTTTTCTTTGGTAGTAGCCATCATAGAGGGTATGGCGTGGCATCTTATCTTAACGCTGTGAGACATAATGCTTTTCTCCTCATGTTAAGAATAAGGCAAAGATGTCTGCTCTCACCACTCTCCTTGTGCTACAAGTTCTGCAATAAAGCAAGAGGAAACAGATCATTGACTGCTCTCCAGGTAGCTGTTTCCTTCGCAAGCAAGGCTGGGCCCATAATGAAGCAACTATGTCTAAGGGACCTGCAGGTGGCATTGGTCTTGGCACCACCTACTCTTGTGTGGGTGCCTTCTAGCACAGGAAAGTGGAAATAATTGCCAATGATCAGGGAAACTGAACCACCCCAAGTTATGTAGCCTTTACTGACACTGAACGATTGATCGGTGATGCTGCAAAGAATCAAGTTGCAACGAACCCCACCAACACAGTTTTTTTGATGCCAAACGCCTGATTGGGCGTGGATTCGACGATGCTGTTGTCCAATCTGATATGAAGCACTGGCCCCTCATGGTGGTGAATGATGCTGGCAGGCCCAAGGTCCAAGTAGAATACAAGGGAGAGACCAAAAGTTTCTATCCAGAGGAGGTGTCTTCTATGGTTTTGACAAAGATAAAGGAAATCGCAGAGGGTTACCTTGGGAAGACTGTTACCAATGCTGTAGTCACAGTACCTGCCTATTTTAACAATGCTCAGCGTCAGGCTACCAAAGATGCTGGAACTATTGCTGGTCTTAATGTACTTTGAATCATCAAAGTACAGTAGCCAACTGCTGCTGCTATTGCTTATGGCTTAGAGAAAAAGGTTGGAGCCGAAAGGAATGTGCTGATCTTTGACTTGGGAGGTGGCACTTTTGATGTGTCAATCCTCACTATTGAAGATGGGATCTTTGAGGTCAAATCTACTGCTGGAGACACCCACTTAGGTGGAGAAGACTTTGACAACCGAATGGTGAACCATTTTATTGCAGAGTTCAAGCGCAAACATAAGAAGGACATCAGTGAGAACAAGAAGGCAGTCTCTTGCCTCTGTACCTCTTGCAAGCGTGCCAAGCATACACTTTCTTCCAGCACCTAGGCCAGTATTGAGATTGGTTCTCTATATGAAGGAATCAACTTCTATACCTCTATTACTCGTGCCTGGTTTGAAGAATTAAATACTGACCTGTTCTGTGGCACCCTGGGCCCTGTAGAGAAAGCTCTTCAGGATGCCAAGCTAGACAAGTCTCAGATCCACGATATTGTCTTGGTGGGTGGTTCTACACGTATCCCCAAGATTCAGAAACTTCTACAAGACTTTTTCAATGGGAAGGAACTGAATAAGAGCATCAACCCTGATGAAGCTGTCGCTTATGGTGCAGCTGTCCAGGCAGCCATCCTTCCTGGAGACAAATCTGAAAATGTTCAAGATTTGCTGCTGTTGGAGGTCACTCCCCTTTCTCTTGGCATTGAAACTGCTGGTGGAGTCATGACTGTTCTCATCAAGCACAATTCTACCATTCCTACTAAACAGACCCAAACCTTCACTACCTACTCTGACAACCAGCCTGGTGTGCTCATTCAGGTTTATGAAGGTGAGCGTGCCATGACCAAGGATAACAACCTACTTGGCAAGTTTGAACTCACAGGCATACGTCCTGCCCCCCATGGCGTTCCTCAGATTGAGGTTACCTTTGATATTGATGCTAATGGCATTCTCAATGTCTCTGCTGTGGATAAGAGTACAGGAAAAGAGAATAAGATCACCATCACAAACAACAAGGGTCGCTTGAGCAAGGAGGACATTGAGCTCATGGTCCAGGAAGCTGAGAAGTACAAAGCTGAAGATGAGAAGCAGCGAGACAAGTTGTCCTCCAAGAATTCACTTGAATCTTACGCATTCAACATGAAAGCAACCGTTGAAGATGAAAAGCTTCAGGGTAAAATCAATAATGAGGACAAACAGAAGATTCTGGATAAGTGTAATGAAATCATCACCTGGCTGGATAAGAACCAGACTGCAGAAAAGGAAGAATTTGAACATCAGCAGAAAGAGCTGGAGAAGGTCTGCAATCCCATCATTACAAAGGTGTACCAGAGTGCAGGAGGCATGCCTGAAGGAATGCCTGGAGGCTTCCCTGGTGGTGGGGCTCCCCCCTCTGGTGGTGCCTCCTCTGGGCCCACCATTGAAGAGGTTGATTAAGCCAATCTGAGAATAGGTTTAGCATTGTTTCACACAAAACATTTGAAGGACCCAAATTTGTAGCAAATTCCATGGCAGTGAAGTTGAGCTGCTATAGTTAATAAACTGGGCATTCTTGATACTTGAATATGGAATATGTGCACCAGGAAAGGAAATACAACATTACACTTTATAAGCACTGTATTGTTAAGTAGAAAATACAATGTCTTAAAACTGTATTTAAAATTGGCACCAAAAAAATAGAGGAAATAAAATGCATATAGATTATAGGTTATAAAGGAAGAAATAATTCTGTCCCTATATGCAGATGCCATGCTTGTCTATGTAGAAAATCTAAAGGAATCTAGGAGGAAAAAAAATCCTAGAACTAAGTGAGTTCAGCCAGGCTGTAGGATTTAAGATAAAGATAGAAACAATTGTATTTTTGTATCCTAGCAATGAACATAGTGTCACAGAAATTAAAAATACCATTAAAATCATTTAAAGAGATTCTAAGGTGTCAATCTAACAAAACATATGGATTTGTATGCTGAAAATCACAAAATGCTGATGGAAGAAATCAGAAGACAATAAATGGAGAGACATACCACATTTGTGGACTTGAACAGTCAACAGAGTAAAAAGACGAATAAGGTGATCTGCCTGATTTCAAGACCTACTATATAGCAGCTTCATAGACATAAGATCAAGAGAAGAAAAGAGAGGACCCCCTAACTAGACCCATGAGCAATGTGAGAAGGGGATTAATAGCCTTGAACACACGGCACTAGATTTTGGGTTAAAAGCAGGGACTTTGAATCTCACCTGGGGCCCCACACCAGCCTTTCTTCCTGCCTTGGCCCTAGTTAGTGGCTTAGCTTAGGTTGACTAGTGCATGTGGTTTGCTTCTGGGTGAGCAGGAATGTGTTTGTGTTACAGGCATTAATGGCCTTCAGGGATGTGGCTGTGGCCTTCACCCAGAAGGAGTGGAGGCTACTGAGTCCTGCTCAGAGGACCCTGTATCGGGATGTAATGCTGGAGAACTACAGCCACTTGGTGTCGCTGGGTAAGGATGTCTTGTCTCAGGTCTCAGACTGCCTGTGAACATCTTAAGATTTTATGTAGTAGCCATGATACTTTTGGCTCAAAAAGAAAAACAGTATTTTCCCTATATCCCTAGAGAGTGTTTGGATTCTGTAGAGCTGAAATAGTGAAGGTGTGTGTGTGGCGGGGTGGGGGTGAAGCTATGTGACACTGAATTGCCAGGACTCTTCCAAGGTTGGGCCCTTCCTCCAAAGTGATCTTGCCTCAAATTTGGGAATACTGGTATCCAGTTAACCACAGGGGAGACTTTAGATCCGGGACTCCCCCTCCCCTTAGTCATCCTTTCTCAGCACTCAGAGAGCCTTTGCGCACTGCCACCGCCCCCCCTCCACCCGCTTTCTGGGTTATTGCATTCCCCTGCTGACTCTGAGTTCTGCCATAGCCTCTTAAACCACTAACCCAGGGTCACCTTGGTTTCTTTCCCTGTGAGTAGGAATTGCCTTTTCCAAACCCAAACTCATCACCCAGCTGGAGCAAGGGGATGAGCCCTGGAAAGAGGAGAGCGAATGTCTTCTGGACCTTTGTCCAGGTGAGTGGGAAGCAGTGGGCCGGAGAGGAGACCAAGCAGTGAGGTGCTTAGCAGATGAGGAAGGAGTGCTTATGAACTCCTGGGGAGGGCTCTTCTTTGGGCCCCCTTTCCATGATATCCTGCTTACCCAGAAAGGGCTTCCCTGGCCGTCCTCCCCTCCCCTACGCAGGCTCATTCTGTTCATGTGGTGTCTCTTTTCCAGCACCTTTTCCAGTTCTAGGATCTCCTTGTTCTTGGGCTTTTGTTGGTTGGCCTGATATTCTGCATAGCACTTGCCTTCTGAGACTAAGTCTGCTGTCTCTGGGAGACACTATCTAGTTTTTGTTCATAACATGTGAATTTCTTAGTGCATTGGTTTTACTCCATAAATTCCCATAAGCTTGCTTCTTTTATGATGGATTATTTAAGATTACAACAGGGTGTGTAGAATTATATGAGTGCCTGTGTGCCTTCCCTGCAGCCTAAGAAATAGATGTCAGAACACCAGTTAACAGCCCCCACACCTTCCCTGTTGTGTCCTGCTCTTCCACCCCAGCCAAGAATCCAGTTTGTGCATTAGCATTCTCATGTGCCCTTTTTCTTTTTCCCCATTCGATGGTCCTTCAACCATATACTGTTGTTTTGCATGTTTGTAAACTCTGCACATAGTATTGTGCTGTACCCATCCTTCTGGAACATGCTTTTTCACTGACTTTGTGTGAGTATCCTGTTAAAACACGTTACCAGTTCCCTTCTTTTGGACACTTATTTCCAATTTTGGCTATTAAATAATGCTATCTACATATTCCTGTTACTTCCATAGAAACGGGCAAGAATTTTTCCAGCCTAGAGGTTCTTGTCCCACATCCTCACCAATACTGGGTATTGTCAGATTTCTTCCCTTTGCAGTGAATCTCAGAGGTTCTTGTCCCACACATCCTCACCAATACCAAGTATTGTCAGACTTCTTCCCTTTGTGGTGAATCTCAGAGGAGCTTTGCTTTTCAGGGAGCATGATATCTCTTCCTCTGTTGTTTGGTCATTTACGTCTTCTGTGATTTGTCTGTTCATGGGGTTTCCCTCCTTTTCATTTGGGCTGTTTCTGTTATTGATTTGTAGAAATTCCATATAAATTCTGAGAACATGTAGGTCTTTAATCCAGTGGGAATTAATTTTATGTGAATGACTGGAGGTAAGAATAAATTTTTTCCTGATTTATTTTTTTTATTCTTTTGTTTTCAACATTCCTGGCATTTTGTTTCTAAATACAACCATATATCTGGACTTGTACTTTACAGCAAAATCAGTGCTTTTGTCTTTTTTTTTTAAAGAGAAACTATTATATAAGCTATAATAATGGTATAATATAAAATGTATTATGGTATATTATGGTATAATAGTTTAGGGATAAATAATATAAAAAACTACATGTATTTAAAGTGTAAAATTTGGCTACCGCTATGGAATCACTGCTACAATCCAAATACCAAGCATAACTGTCACCTCAAAGTTTCCTTGTGCCTCATTATAGTCCCTATCTCCGATCCTTTCGTCTTTCCCTCCTCCGCAGACTCAGGTACCCACTGCTCTGCTTTCTATCATAGATTTGCTCACATTTTCCAGAATTAATGTAAGTTAAATATATAGAATGTATACCAGATTCTTTCACTCAACATAATTATTTTTAATTTCATCCATAATGCTGTTTGTATCATAGTTCATTTCTTTTTTTACTGCTGGATAGTATTCCATTACATAGATAGCACAATTCATTTAACCATTTACCTACTGAAAGACATTTGAGTAGTCTCCAATTTTGATTAATACAAGTAAAATCAGCATGGATGTTCATGACAAGTCTTTTATTTCTCTTGGATAAATACCCGGAACTGGGAATGGCTGGGTTATAGGATATAGTGTATATTTAACTTTTTACAGAATTCAAAAGCTGTTTTCCAAAGTGGCTATGCTATTCACATTCCCACCAGCAAGGTGTGAGGGTTCCAGATGCTCCACATCTTTGCCGAAACTTGGCAAAGAAATAAAAAGTTTCTTATTTTTGTGAGAAAGAGGGAGAGAGTGAGCACATGCGAAGGGGGGGAGAAGGGCAGAGGGAGAGAGAATCTTAAGCAGGCTCCATGCTCAGTGTGGATGCAGGGCTCAATCCCACCACCCTGGGATCATGATCTGAGCTGAAATCAAAAGTTGGACACCCAACCGACTGAGCCACTCAGACACCCTGGTATTGTTTTCATTTTAGACATTTGCATAGCTCTGTAGTGGCATCTGGTTTTGCCTGACAGTTTCCTAATGGCTGATGATGTTTTCATATGCTTATTTGCCATCCGTACACCTTTGGTAAAATGTCTCTTTGAATCTTTTGCCCATTAAAAAAAATTGTTTTCTTATATTTTTGTTACTGAGTTCTGAAAGTTCTTCATATATTCTGTATAGAAGATCATTGTCAGATGTTTGATTTACAAATATTTTCCCTATGGCTTCCTTTTCTTTTCTTTATTTTGAGAGAGAGAGAGTGTGCAAGGGGAGGGGGAGAGAGAATCCCAAGCAGGTTCTGTGCTGTCAGCACAGAGCTGGACATGGGGCTGAATCTCATGAACTGTGAGCTCATGACCTGAGCTGAAATCAAGAGTTGGACACTTAACCGACTGAACCACCCAGGTGCCCTGCCCCACCTTTTCAATCTTTTAATAGTCTTTCAAAGAGAAATTCCTAATTTTGATGAAGTCCAAGTTTTTGTCTCACGAATTTCACTTTTGGTAGTGTGTTTAAGAAATATTTGCCTGACTTAAGGTGAAAGAGATTTTCATATTTTTTTCCTTTTAGAAGTGTTACAATTTTTATTTTATATTCAGCTCTATAATCTATTGTGAATAAATTTTTATACTTGGTACCACCTCTGGATTTAAGTACATTTGTTTTTGCATACAAATACCTAAATTTTCCAGCACCATTTATTGAAAAGGCAACCTGTTGTTTATTGAATTGCCTATTTACCTTTGTGGTAAATGAATTGACCAAATGTGTACAGGTCTATATTTGGATTCTTTTTTTTTTTTTTTTTTTTTTTAACTCCTTTTTCTACCTTGATGCCAATACCACACGGTCTTGATTACTGTAGCCTTATAAGTTTGGAGTTCAGACAGTATAAATCTCCAACGTTTTTTCCTTTTTCAAGTTGCTTTAATTATTCTAGGTTCTTTGAATTTCCATATGGATTTAGAATAGCAATTTTCACACACACACACACACACACACACACACACACACACACACACCCTACTTGGGATTCTGATTTGGAATGAATTAAATCTACCTCATTCTGGAGAGAATTTACATGGAAATAACACTGTATCACCCAATATGTGAACACAGTATATCCATTTTTATGGGAGTTCTTTTAATTTTTGTCAGCCTTGTTTTATAATTTTTAGTACAGAGGTCTTATGCATTTCTACTCAGATTTATCCCTCTATATTTCATATTTTTTATACTATTGAAGCTATTTTCACATTGTTTTCAATTGTTGAAAGTACAGAGAAACACAATTAACTTATGCATAATCATCTTGTATCTGGTAAACTTGCATACTTACTTTTTAGTTCTAGTAGCTTTTGTCAAATTCTATAGGATTTTCTAATAAATGATTATGTTATTTGTGAATAAGTATAGTTTTACTTCTTTACATTCAGTATGTCTTTATTTTTCTTGCCACTGCACAGGCGAGAACATCCAGTGCAATGATCAATTTAAATGGTGAGAGTGGACATCCTTTCCTTGTTCCTGATCTTATGGGGGAATGCTTTCTCCTAAGTTTAAGTTTTATAGCTGCCCTTTATGAGCACAACAAACTTCTGTTCCTTCTTTGCTAAAAGTTTTTATTGGGAATAGATGTTGGATTTTGTTAAATGTTTTCTGGGCATCTTTTGAGGTGATCATTTATGATCTATTTTTTTTTTTTAGTCTTTTATAAAGTTTTTATTTTAATTTTAGTTAACATACAGTGTTACATTAGTTTCAGGTGTACAATAGAGTGATTCAAAACAATTCCATGTGTCATTCTTGACAAGTGCAGTCCTTTTTTTCTTTTTATGTTTCAAGTTT
Organism: Neofelis nebulosa; assembly: GCF_028018385.1. Taxonomy (NCBI): domain Eukaryota; kingdom Metazoa; phylum Chordata; class Mammalia; order Carnivora; family Felidae; genus Neofelis; species Neofelis nebulosa. Next base: position 93,559,507 of record NC_080793.1, on the reverse strand, counting down.
AAATTCTAGTTAGTTAACATATAGGGTAATATTGGTTTCAGGAGAATTTAGTGATACATCACTTATATCTAATACACAGTGCTCATTACAAGTGCCCTCAATATCCATCACCCATTTAGCCCATCTCCCACCTACCTCCCCTCTGGTAACTCTCAGTTTGTTTCCTAAAGTTAATAGTCTCTGATGGTTTGCCTCCCTCTTTTTTTTTTTTTCTTCCTTCCCCTATGTTCATCTGTTTTGTGTATTAAATTCCACATATGAGGTGAATGGAGTTTTTTTCCCCTTGTTAAATCAGGCTTGTATTTCTGTTAACATAATGCACTGACCTTATTCAGGTTTCACCAGTTTTACCTTCACTCTTTTGTATGTGTGGGTGTATGTTTGTTTAGATCTATGAAATTTTATCCCATGTACATTCCTGTAACTGCCAGTATATCCAAAGATACAGAATAGTTCCATCACAGGGATCCCTTGTGCTGCTCTTTTATAGCCACAGCCAACTCTCTCCCTCCTCCCCTGTCCTGTCTGGCAACTACTAATCTGTTCTCTTTCTCTATGAATTTTCATTTCAAGAATGTTATATAAAAGAAATCATATAGTATGTTAACATTTTGGGATGGCCTTTTTTCATTCAGCATAATTCTCTTGTGATCCATCCAAACTGTAGCATGTACCAATACTTCATTCCTTTTATTGCTGACTAGTATTCCATAGTATGAATGTACCACAGTTTGTTAAACCATTCACCCACTGAAGGATATTCCAGTTGTTTACAGTTTGGGGCTTTTATAGATGAAGGTGCTTTCAACATTTCTATACGGGTTTTTGTGTGAACCTAAGGCCTTATTTCTGGGATAAATGCTGAAGAGTGCAGGTGCTGAGTCATATACTAAATAAATGTTTAGTTTTGTAAAAAAGAGCCATAGCCATGTCTAGAATGGTTGCACCATTTTATCTTCCCACTAGCAACGTCTGCATGATTGTTTCTCCACATTCTTGCCAGTATCTGGTATTAGCCCTATTTTTTATTTTGGCCATTCTGACAGATTTCTAGCAATATCTCCTTGGTTAGTAAGAGTGAGGGGTTTAGTGCAAGCAGTTCCTCTCATGGAGAGCTGGGCATATCTGAGTCTGTGCACTGTATAAAGGATTTAGTTTCCTTGGAAAAGAGACTGGTGTTCTCCCTATGGGTAAAAAGCTTATGAAGCCTCTGGTTATGGGTGGCTATTGCTGTCATTTTGCAAGGTCTTTGTGGCATGTCCTTGCATCTCTGTTCATTCTTCCCAGACGATCTCTATCCAAAAGTGGTTGGCAGGTTGTGTGTGTGTGTGTGTGTGTGTGTGTAAGATCTGATCTGACCACTGAATGGACCTGGCAAAGATGGTCTAACAAGTGAGGGGAAAGAGACAATCTCTTCCTAGGTTGGCTCATGTGAGTAGTTGGCAGGCAGGGGCCCACGGACTTAGGTCTAGGGTGTCCAGCTAAGCATCTTCAGACACATTTTAAGAGGGTAATCCCTGGTAGTTCTTCTCAGCTAAGCAGAGTCATGTAAGGTGGTTGACCACAGGAGCAATGGGTAGATGTGTATCATTACCTAGTGTATTTCTTCTTTTCAGGTAGAATTTACTTACAGGAAATGCAAATTCTTAAGTTTGCTAGAGTTCAAACAATGTGTCGATCTCTACAATCCAAACTTTATCAAAATACAGATTACTAGCATTCCAGATAGTTCCTTATGGCCCATTCCAGTAAACTCCCACCCTAACCCTCAGAGGTACCTCTGGTCTTGATTTTATTTCATCATGGATTAATTTTGCCCACTATACAATTTTGCATGAGTGGAATGATACGTATTCTTTTGTGTAGGCTTCTTCACCCAGTACAAAGTTTTTGAACTTCATCCATGTTGTTGCATACATTAGTAACCTGTTCCTTTTTAATGCTGCGTGGCTTCCCATCATGTGAATATACAACTATTTATCCTTTCTCCTTGGCAGACACCTTGATGGTTTCTAGTCCTTAGTTATTGTGAAAAAGCTGTTATTAGTAATCTTATGCTAGGTTTTTTGTTTTGGTAAGCCTATGTTTTCATTTCCTTTGGATAAAGACCTAGAGTAACGCCAGGTGTATTAGTTTCCTAGGGTTGCTGTAACAATTTACCACAAACTGAAAGGCTAAAACAAAAGAAATCTATTCTCACAGTTCAGAAGTTAGAAGTCCAAAATCAACCTGCTGGCAGGGTTGGTTCTTTTTGGAGGTTTGGAGGGAGAATCTGTTCCTCACCTCTCCTGGCTTCTGGTGGTTGCTGGCAATCATTCCTTGGCTTGTTGCTTTGCCAGTCCAATCCATGCCTTGTGACCACACAGCCTTCCTTCTATGCATCTCTGTATCTAAGTCTCTCTCCTTGTAAGGACACCAGTCATTGGATTAAGGCTCACCCTAATTTGGTATGACCCATCTTAACTTGATCCCATCTGCAAAAACCTGATTTCAAAAGAAGTCCTATAGGTAGAAATGAATTTTGGTGGGATACCATTCAATTTGATACACTGGGTCACAGGGTTACAGTATATGCAATATTATGAGAAATGACTATTTTCCAAACTGGCTGTACCATATTTCACTTCCATGAACACACAAGAAGAGAGTGACATTTGTCTCACAACTTCCCCCACAGTTTTCACCTTATCTGTGATGGATATGTAGTGGTTTCTCATGGGATCTTTAATTTCCATTTCCCTGATGGTTAAGTGTTGAGCACTTTCTTTGTGCTTTATTGTATATCTTACTTTGTGAAGTATTTATTAAATCTTCTTCCAGTTTATTGCATTTTAAAATTGTTGAGTTCTATGAATTATTAATCCTGGATACCAATTTGTCGTATGTACATTTTGCAAACATTTTCTTAGTCTGAAACCTTTCTGTTCATTTTTTAAAGTTACTTTTGATAAGCAGATGTTTAATTTTGAGGAAGTCTAATTTTTCTCCTTTAAAATTTTTATTGTCATGAAGATAATTTATATTTTCTAAATGCTATATAGTTTTAGCTTTTAAGTCCATGATCCACCTTGAAGTAACTTTTGTATATGGTGTCAGGCAGGAATCAAGATTTTACTCTTTCATATGGATACCCAGTGGCTCTAGCATAAACTGCTGAAAAGACTTGCCTTCCCCTCATTGAATTGCTTTGTTGAAAATCCAATGGCTAAGTGTGGGTCTGTTTTACACTTTCAGTTCTATTTCTTCAATAGAATAGCCCTATCCTTAAACCACACTGTATTACTGTAGGACCATCAGAAGTCTTGAAGTCAGGTAGTGGAAGTACTCTCCCTCTCTCTGTAAGTCAGGTAGAAGTTTTTCTTTTATTTTAGAGAGAGTGAGATTCCAAGCAGGGTCCATGCTCAACCCCCTCCTCCCCCACCCCCCGACATGGGGCTTGATCCCATGACCCTGGGCCAAAATCCAAGCCAAAATCAAGAGTCAGATGCTCAACCAATGGAGCCACCCAGGTACCCCTAATTTTTCTTTTTAAAGACTGCTTTGGGCAGTGTAGGTCCTCTGCATTTCCACTTAAATTTTAAGATCAGTTTCTCATAAAATTTGGGGTCTTTTGTGGTTCCATATAAATTTTAGGATTGTTGCTGTTGGTATTTGATAGGTATTGCATTAAATGTGTAGATTGCTTTGGGTAGTATAGACATTTTGACAGTATTTGTTCTTCCAATCTATGAGCATGGAATGTTTTTTTCATTTCCTTATGTTGTCTTTAATTTCTTATATTAGTTTTATAGTTTATAGTTTTTTATAGTTTTTTTTATAGTTTTTTATAGTTTATAGAATTTTATAATATAAAATTCTTATATTAGCTTTATAGTTTTCAGGCACCTCTCAAGTTTATTCCTAGGTATTTTACTCCTTTTGGTGCAATTGTAGATAGGATGGTTTTCTTAATTTCTCTTTCTGCTGTTTCATTATTGGTGTATAGAAATGCAACAGATTTCTGCACATTGCTTTTGTATCCTGCAACTTCACTGAATTCCTTTATCAGTTCTAGTAGCTTTTTGGTGGAGTCCTTAGGGTTTTCTATGTATACTCTCCTGTCACCTATGTTATTAGACAACATACAGAAAAGGAATTCAAATTGGTAAGTAGTAAAAGCTTTATTTCTTCCTTACCAATTTGAATTCCTTTTCTGTATGTTGTCTAATTACTGTGGCTAGTACTTCCAATGTTTTGTTGAATAAAAGTGGTGAGAGTGGACACCCTTGTCTTGTTCCTGACCTTAGGGGGAAAACAGTTTTTACCCCATTAAGGATGATGTTTACTGTTGGTTTTTTATATATGGCCTTTATTATGTTATATTCCCTCTAAACCTACTTTGTTGAGGGTTTTTATTATGGATGGATGCTTTACTTTTACAGATTATTTTTCTGTGTCTACTGAAATATGATTTTTATACTTTCTCTTATTGATGTGATATATCAAATTGATTGATTTGCAAATATTGAATCACCTGTGAATCCTGGGAATAAATCACTTGATCTTGGTGAATGATTTTTTTAATGTATTGTTGGATTCTCTTTGCTAGTACTTTGTGAAGGATTTTTGCATCTATGTTCATCAGAGATATTGGCCTGTAGTTCTTTTCTTTGGTGGTGTCTTTATCTAGTTTTGCTATCGGGTATACTGGCCTCCCAAAATGAATTCGAGAATAGGTTAACCCTTTAAGTGTTTGGTAGAATTTGCCTGTGAAGCCATCTGGTCCTGGACTTCTGTTTGTTGGAAGTTTTTGATTATTGATTTCAATCTCCTTGCTGATAATTGGTCTCTTCAGATTTTCTATTTCTTCCTGCTTCAGTTTTGGTAGGTTATATGTTTCTAGGAATTTATCTGTTTCTTCTAGGTTGTCTAACTTGTTGGCATGTAGTTTTTCATAACATTCTCTTAGTTTGTATTATTGTTGGTTACTATTTCTCCAACTTGTGATTTTGATTTTTTTTTATTTTATTATTATTTTTTTTTGATGAGTTTGACTAGAACCTTTTCAGTTTTCTTGATGTTTTCAAAGAACCAGCTCCTGGTTTCACTGTTCTATTTTTTTAGTTTCTGTATCGTTTATTTCTGCTCTAATTTTTATTCTTTCCTTCCCTCTGCTGGTTTTGGGTTTTTGTTGTTCTTTTTTTAGCTCCTTCAGGTGTAAGATTAGGTTGTTTGAGACTTTTCTTGCTTCTTGATGTATTATAAACTTCCCTCTTAGAACAACTCTTGCTGCATTCCTAAAGTTTTTAGACCATTGTGTTTTCACTTTCATTTGTTTCCATGTACTCTTTGATTTATTCTTTGATTTCTTGGTTGACCCACTTATTGTTTAGTAGCATAGTATTTAACCCTCATGTATTCGTGGTCTTTCCAGATTTTTTCTTATGGTTGATTTTTAGTTTCATAGGGTTGTGGTTGAGAAAAATGCATGGTATGACATCAATCTTTTTAAATTTGTTGATACTTGTTTTGTGGCATAATATGTGATCTATTTTGGAGAACATTCTATGTGCACTTGAAAAGAATGTGTATTCTATCTTGTTTTAGGGTAGAATGTTCTGAACATATGTTAAATCCATCTGTTCCCATGTGTCATTCAAAGCCACTGTTTTCCTTGTTGCTTTTCTTTGTTTGGATGATCTGTCCATTGATGTAAGTGGGATGTTAAAGTCCCCTACTGTTATTGTATTACTATAACATAGTTCCTTTATGTTTGTTTTTAACTGTTTTACATAGTTGGGTGTTGCCATATTGGGTGCATAACTATTTACAAGTGCTAGATCTTGTTGGATTGTCCCTTTTATTATTATATAGTGTACTTGTCTTTTTTTACAGACTTTGTTTTATAGTCTATTTTGTCTGATATAAGTATTGCTACCCCAAGCTTTCGTTTGACATCCATTTGCGTGATATTCTCTATCCCTTCACTTTGAATCTTCATGTGTCTCCAGGTCTGAAATGAGCCTTTTGTAGGCAGCATATAGATGGGTTTTTGTTTTTTTTTTTTTTAACGTATCCTGGCACCCTTCTGTCATTCTTTTGATTGGAGCATTTATTCCATTTACATTGAAAGTAATTATTGAAAGTTATGTATTGCCATTTTGTTACTTGTTTTGCGGTTATATTTGTAGTTTTCTGATTCTTTTGTGGTTTGTTGGTTTTCTTTAGTGATATATTTAGATTTTTTTATGTTTTGCTTATCTATTACTTTTTTTTTTTGTGGTTACCATTCAGTTTATATCTAACATTTCCTGCATCTGTAGCAGTCTGTGTTAAGCTGAGGGCTGCTCAATGTTAAACTCATTCTTTACTCCTTCCCTCCATGTTTTAGATATATGGTGTCCCATTTTATATCCTTTTATGAATGTCTTGACTGATTTTTTACAGAAATACTTATTCTTACTATTTTTGTGTTTACTTTTCACACTCTCACTTATCAACTTTCCACTGAAAGAATTCCCTTTAACATTTCTTGCAGGTCTGGTTTAGTGGTCACAAACTCCTATAGCTTTTGTCTGGGAAATTCTTGTTCCTCTTCTTCTATTCTGAATGATGGCCTTGCTGGATAGAGTATTCTTGGCTGCAGATATTTCCCTTTTAGCATTTTGAGTACATCATGCCAACCCCTTCTGGCCAGCAAGTTTCTGCTAAAAAATCTAACAGCCTTATGGAGTTTCCCCATGTACCTGTCCTCTTTTGTCTTGCAATATCTAAATTCTTTACCACTGTTTCTTGCCGTTTTAATTGCTATGTGTCTTGGTGCAGACCTCCTTGGGTTGATTTTGTTGAGGGATCTCTGTGCCTCCTGAATCTGGATTTGTTTCCCTCCCAATTTAGGAAATTTTCATCTATTATTTCTTCATATACATTTTCTATCCCCCCCCCCCCCCCCCGCCTTTCTTCTGGGATCCCTATAATGTGAATGTTACTATGCTTGATGGTGTCACTGACTTCCCTAACTCTATCCTCATTATGGAGTATTTGTCTCTCTTTTGCTCAGCTTGATTGCTTTTCATTACTCTATCTTCCAGGTCGCTGATACATTCCTTTCCTTCCTGTTGCCTATTCTATCTGTTGTATTTCTGGTTTCATTTATGGAGTTCTTCATCTCTGATATGTTATACACAGATACATCTCTGTGTTAAGAATCTCACTGATGTCCTCCATTCTTTGCTCAAGTCCAGTGAGTATCATTATGGTCATTAATTTAAATTCTCTTAGCTCTCCTACTGTGTTTTTATCATGGTCTTTCATTTGGGACATATTCCTCTGTCTCATCTTGTCTGTTTCTGTGTTAGGAAAGTCTGCAATGTCTCTTGCTCTTGAAAGCAGTGGTTCTATGAAGAAGAGGTCCTGTAGTGTCCCCTGTTCACCAGGACCTGGCGCTTCAGGGGTGTCTCCTATGTGTGTTGCTTGCATCCTACTATTGTGTCTGAGTAGCTTTTCTTTTCAGTCCAGACTTCACTCATTCTGCCTGTTACGGGCTGTGCCTGCTCTGTGGTGTTAGGGAGACTGAATCAGGCTGGCTCTGAAAGTGGAGTGACCATACGAGGGCTCAAGAGTGGGATGGCAGTATTAGCAAAATTTGCACTGAGCCACTAGTCCTAGGCTATAGATGCCATAAAGCACGGCGGTGGCTAGGAGCGTGGTGCACATTGGCAGTGGCGAGGGGTAACGCAAGCAGCTGAGGTGGCAACAACGGGCACATGGCAGTTGACGTGTGATAGTCGGTCATGGCATGTATGATGTTAACAAAATTTGCATTGAGCCATGTGTCCTAGGCTGATCCCCCAAAGCAAGGCAACAGCCAGGGGTGCAGAGCACAGGAGTGGCTGTGACCTGGGGTTCTGCAGGAACTGGGCAGGGCATGTACACTACATTAGCAAAATTTGCACTGAGCTGCTAATCCTAAACCAGATCCCCCAAAGAAATGCAGGCCAGAGGGGCATGGCACACAGGGTATTAAAAGAATTTGTGATAAGCCCAGGGCCAAGGCCAGCAGGATGAGCAAGTCCTCAGGAGAATACATGGACATGGCACACTGCTAGCAAGTGTCTGTGCAGCCCCACTTCCCACAGGTGGCCCTGTGTTTATGCTGGGGGAGTGGGGGAAGGAAAATGTCACCTGCCAGTTCCTTTGTTCCCAGAGAAGTCTCCTCAGCACACTCCAAAATCAGCATAAACAGATCTCCCTCCTGTTGTGCAAGCTGTCGTTTCTGTGTTGACTCTCGTTGGGCTGCACTTTAGGGGCAGGCCCTGGTTATCACTCACCCAGTGCTGAAGTGGTTGACTTTTAAAGCTCTAGCTCCAAATCCCACTGGGTATACAAACTCACAGAATTCAGCTCCTCTGGTTTTCAGGGTAGGATGCTATGGGGATTTCCTTTTTCTGTGTGGGCTTCCCATCCCCGTGACCACAGCTCCTCACTGCTCCTTCTGGGCAGCTCCTGACGACCGTTTCTGTCCTTCATAATCTCTCAGATGTGGCTGCTCTCTGTTTAGTTGTGGAGTCTGTTCTGCCAGATCACTCTCCAGTTTACTGATGTGGATGTGAGTGACACCTAGTTGTAAACATGGGATGGGGTGAGCTGAGGTCCTCCTACTCCGCCATCTTGCGCTCCCTGCCCCCATGAGTCACATTGTTTCTTAGTGGAAGCATATATACATTTGTGGATTAACGTTTGCATTAGCATTGATTATGTCTTGCAAGTGAACTGTATTGGTGGAAATGTGTAACTCTAATGGCAGCAGTTTATAGGGCTGGGCTGGTGTTTAGAGCTGCCTCATCATGTGTATCTTCTGTGTTGTAGTAAGATATGCAATAATGTGTCAGCAAAGGATGGAAAGTAGGTCTGTAAAGGAAGTCTTGGTTGTGAGAACATCGGAGCAATGACTGCTGGGCAGGTACAAACCAACCTTTCACAAGGTGCCTGTAGTGATTCTGACCAACATTTTCTCTCCAGCAGAACCAGGAACAGAATTCCAGCCATGTGTCCATTCCTGCCCGGTGGCCTTTTCCAGTCCACAGTTCCTTCAACAGTACGTGCTGTGCGGTCACCTTCCTCAGATCTTCCCAAGCTCATATGCAGGAAGCCCCATCTCAACGGAAGCTCCAAGCTGCTCAAGTGAACAAGGAGATGAGGAAGAGATAGAAAGGAGACTTGAGCTGAGTGGGGTTTCCCGGGTGCTCTTCAGATCCTCTCAGGGTCAGCCAGTAGACTGGGTAGAAGGCAAAAGAGCTGGGGGAGTAGACCAGGGGATGTGTCCTGAAGAAGCAGACCTTTCAGCATCTGGAGCAGCCATGTGTGGGAAATACAGACTGGGACTTGGTCCCAAATCCAGTCTCTTAAGCCTCCAGAAACATCACGTATGTCCTGAATGTGGCAGAGGCTTCTGCCAGAGGTCAGACCTCACCAAGCACCAAAGGACACACTCAGGAGAAAAGCCTTACAGCTGTAGGGAGTGCGGGCGAGGCTTTGGCCGCAAGTCCTCCCTCACCATCCACCAGAGGAAACACTCAGGGGAGAAGCCTTATGTGTGTCGGGAATGTGGCCGCCACTTCAGGTACACGTCCTCACTTACCAACCACAAGAGGATACACTCTGGGGAGAGGCCCTTCGAATGTCAGGAATGTGGGCGGGGCTTTCGCCAAAAGATCGCCCTGATCCTGCACCAGAGGACACACTTGGAGGAGAAGCCCTTTGTGTGTCCTGAGTGTGGGAGAGGCTTTTGCCAGAAGGCATCGCTCCTCCAACACCGAAGCTCACATTCGAGTGAAAGACCCTTCTTGTGCCTTGAGTGTGGGCGTGGTTTCAGGCAGCAGGCACTGCTCCTCAGTCACCAAGGCACACACTCAGGGGAGAAGCCTTATATCTGTGCTGAATGTGGGCATGGCTTTCGCCAGAAGGTCACCCTTGTCAGACACCAGAGGACACACACAGGGGAGAAGCCTTACCTGTGCCCTGAGTGTGGCCGCGGCTTTAGCCAGAAGGTCTCCCTCATGGGACACCAGAGGACACATACAGGGGAGAGGCCTTACCTGTGCCCTGAGTGTGGGCGTGGCTTTGGCCAGAAGGTTACCCTCATCAGACACCAGAGGACACATACAGGGGAGAAGCCTTACCTGTGCCCGGAGTGTGGACGTACCTTTGGCTTCAAGTCGCTTCTCACCAGACACCAGAGGACACACTCAGGGGAGGCGACTGATGTGTACAGAGTGTGTGAGCAAGGACTGGGCCAGAAGTCTCACTTCACCTCTGACCAGAGGACACACTCAGGGGAGAAGCCGTGCGTGTGCAGTGAGTGTGGGCGTGGCTTCGGCTTCAGGTCGGCCCTCATCAGACACCAGCGCACCCACTCAGGAGAGAAGCCGTATGTGTGCAGGGAGTGTGGCCGAGGCTTCAGCCAGAAGTCTCACCTCCACAGACATAGGAGGACCAAGTCTGGCCATCGCCTCCCACCTCAAGAGCTGCTCTCCTGACCTTTCCTTTCCTCACGGTTGTGAAGATGGCAGAAAGCACTAGGAAATGTTCCACTTTCTTCAGATGCAGTGGAGGGAAAAAAATGTGTTTTCAATGATTGTAAGATCATTAATTTATGGTTTATTTTCTGTACTAGCGATGGTTTTGATTTGCTAAAGCTGCCATTAAAAAAACGCCACAAACTTGATGGCTGAAGAACAGTTTTCACACAGTTTTTGGGACTGAAGTCCAGGATCGATGTGTGTACTTTGGTTTCTACTGAAGCCTCTCTCCTCAGCTGGCAGATGCCTGCATTCTTACTGTGTCCTCACATGGCCTTTGTGCATGCTCTTTCCTGGTGTCTGCCGCTCTTCTAAGGATACCAGACTTACTAGGTTAGAGCCCCCAATCTATGACCAAATAAGGTTGCATTGGGGGGTTCTGGCTTCAATGTATGAATTTGGAGTAATTCAGTCCATAATACTCAGTCCTCCAAACCCCCAAAATTCATGTTCTCACATCCATAGAATAATTTTTTTTAACGTTTATTCATTTTTGAGACAGAGAGAGAGCATGAATGGGGGAAGGTCAGAGAGGGAGGGAGACACAGAATCTGAAACAGGCTGCAGGCTCTGAGCTGTCAGCACAGAGCCCTATGCAGGGCTCAAACTCACAGACCGCGAGATCATGACCTGAGCCGACGTCAGATGCCCAACCCACTGAGCCACCCAGGCGCCCCTCACATCCATATTCTTAAAAGCTCCCAAAGTGCTGACCCATTCCAGCACTGACTCTATCCAAAATCTCATGTAAATCAAGTGTGGGTGAGTTTAGGGGTATATTTCATTTTGAGGCAAAGTTCCTCTCCAGCTGTGAATCTGTGAACCAGACAAGTTACCACAGATGTAGAATTTGCATTCCTTTCCACAGGGCGAAAGAAGAAAAAATTGATGGGTCCCAAGCACATCTTATGACCTAGCAAGCAAATTCTGTTACGTTTTATGGCTTGAGAAAAATCTCTGGTTGGATGCTCTGCCCTCTGGTCCTGCTGTTGTAGCAGCATGCAGCCCCTGTGAGACCATGGAGGCATTCACCCTCTGAGCCCACTGTGGGGATGGCAGACCTGATATGTTTCACCATGAGGGTCACTGTTTCCTCCTCTTGGTGGATAACACCACAGAGGTCCGACACCTGACCTTCATTGTGTCCCATCTACATATCCTTAGTTGAGCCACACAGTTTCCACTGAGGGTTGACTGGTTCCAAACTAATCTCTATCAAATGACTGTCCAGCAACACTACTGGTATTTTCTCCAGAACATGCTTTCTCATTTTGCAATATGGACAGGCTGAGAATTCTCTAAATCTTCAAGTTCTGGCTTCTTTTTGCCGAACACTTCCTTCGATTCACCTCCCTTGTCACATTTTTCTATGAGAAGAAACAGGTTACACCTTCCATCACTTTGCTAAGAATTTGTCACTTCTGTTACTTAAGATTTCTACCCTGCACCAAACACTGGGACACAACTTGGCCACATTCTTTGCTGCCATATATATGTAAATAAATAACAAGGAATGCCTTTCCTTCAGTTTCCAGTAATGTTCCACATTTATGTCTGAGGCTGGGGCAGAATCACTTCTAAATCCCCTATTCCTACCATAGTCTCTTTCAGGCAACCCCAGCGTTCTCTACCAAGCACCTCAAAGCTCTTCTACCCCCTACCCATCACCCAGCTCTAAAAACACATCCATAGTTTTTCACATATACTATGATAGCACACCACTCTCAGTACCAAAACTGTATTCTTTTGTCAGGGCTACCGTAACAAAACCAGAAACAGGAAGTCCAAGATCACCCTGACCTACTGAAGCCTCACCTCCTGGCTGGCAGATGGTGTGTTCTCCTCACATGGTATTTCCCTCCCCTGTACGTGTGCCAGAAAGCGAGTGAGCTCTGGTGTTTCTTACTCTTATAAGGATGCCAGGCCTAGCAGATGAGGGCTTCATCCTTACATCATTTAACTTTCATTACTTCCTTAGGTCCTGTACCCAAACACTGTCACATTAGGGAAAAGACTTCATCAAGGGCTTTTGGGGAAAATTCAGTTCATAGCACTCTGCTCTCTGGACTCCCCCAAATTCCTACCTGGCCCTCAACCCCTGCCATTAATGGTCATGACCTTTCCTTTCCCATGAGTGTGAAGCCAGCAGGAAGCAATGGGCATTGCTGCACTTTCCTCAAGTGGAATGCAAGAAGCATATACTGGTCCTTTCAATGGCTGAGGAGAGAGGGGAGCTGGACATGGCTGCTTTCTAAGCCTTCCTCCACACCTGGAGACCCATCTCCCTTACTGACAGACACCATGGGGATCCTGACGCATGAGCAGCTCAACCTGTGAAGCTTTTTCTTCTTTGGGGCCAGAGCATCCCTTCTATCTGGAGACACCAAGTAGCCTGTTTTAGGGAAATTCCTTCCACACTCTAATACCAGCAGTGAAAAGTGGGAGGAATAGTGATACCAAATAAGTCAAGTAGACCTAAATAGCATTGCAAGAACTCTGAAAGCGACACTGTCATTGGATCAAACAGAGCCCACAAAAGTAGGCTGCAATTGGGGAGGTACCCTTTAAAGCAGGGTGACTGCCTGCCTGGTCACCCTGTTTAAATGAAAGGTTTAGAGAGGACCCGGAGTTTCTTAGCAGCTAAATGTACAGAATGCAATAAAAAGTTACTCATAATTCTAAGAACCAGGAAAACACAACTTAAATGAGAAAAGACAATCAAATGACACCAACACTGAGATAAGCATGACAATGGAACTGTCTGACAGGGATATCAAAGCAGCCATCATAGAAATGCTTTAAGCAATCACAAGTTCTCTTGAAACAAATGAAAAAAGTACAGTATCTCAGCAACAACAAAAAATAGAAGTTACACCAAAGCTGAAGGGGAAATTGTTAAAAACTAGACAACGGGCACCTGGGTGACTCAGTCGGTTAAGCGTCCGACTTCAGCTCAGGTCATGATCTTGCAGTCCATGAGTTCGAGCCCCGCGTCGGGCTCTGTGCTGACCGCTCAGAGCCTGGAGCCTGTTTCGGATTCTGTGTCTCCCTCTCTCTCTGACCCTCCCCCATTCATGCTCTGTCTCTCTCTGTCTCAAAAATAAATAAACGTTAAAATAAAAAAAAAAACTAGACAACAAATTTAAAAACTATTTGGACGGGCTTAAGGGTAGAGTTATGGCAGAAAATGGAATTGGGGAGAATTTGAGGGCAGATCAATTGAATTCAGCACATCTGAACAATGGAGAAAAAAGACTGAGAAAAAGAGCCAGAATCTTTGGGAGAAAAACAAAAAAAGCTAACGTGTCATCAAAGTCCTAGAAAGTAAGAAAAGAAATGGAATTGAGAAAATATTTGAAGAACTATTTTTAAGAAATGCCCAGAAATATCCCATATTTGGCAAGAAACATAAATATACAGTCAAGAAGCCAAATGAATACTAAATAAAACAAATCCTAAGAAATCTACACTAAGACATCCTAATTAAAATTTTGAAATCTAAAGGAAAAAAAAAATCTTGAAAGCAACCCCAGAGAAATGACTTACTACCCACAGGGGTACAAAATGAGAGCAGATTTCTCAGGAAATCACGGAGGTCACAGGAAGGTGGCACAACATTTTTCTTCGAAGTCCTAAAAGAAGACTGTTGACTGCAGAGTGAATATCTACCAAAATTATCCTTCAAAAATGAAGGTAGAATTAAGCACATTCCCAGGGAAAGAAAACTAAGAATTTGCTGCTAGCGGACCTGACCTTGAAAAATGGCTAAAAGGAAATTCTTCAAATAGAGAAAATGATAAAAGAAACACTGGCACATCAGGAAGGAAGAAAAAAATCATGGAAAGAGCACAAATAGAACTATATAAATTGGCATCCTTCCACCCACAGGTTTTTAAAATCAAATGTGATAAGTTGTAATATCACTTGATACTCTAGACAATGACTTAAAAGTGGGGACAGTAATAAAGGGGCCTAAACAAAAGTAACATTTTCACACTTCACTCCAAGTGATAATATACTGATAGACTGTGATAAGGCACATATGTGTATTGTAATACCCACAGGAACCACTTAGAAAATTATACAAAGAGATACACTAAAAAACATGAGGAATGGATCTAAATGGAATCTTAAACAACAAATAACCCACAGAAAAACAATAAAAGAGATACAGAAAAATGAGACCTACAGAAAACAAATTTTAATTCAGTAATAAAATGGCCAACTTAAGCCCTAACATAGCAGCAATTACTTTATTATCTAAACATTGGTTCTAATTACGCTAATCAAAAGACAAAGATTGTGAAGGCGGATTCAAAAGAAAAAACAAAACCACGCGACCATGAATTTTAAAAGGCATTAAGTTCCCATATTAACATCAAATATAATAGACTTCATAGCACAGAAACTGACTAGAGACTAAGAGGGATGTTATATAGTAATAAAGGAATCAATCCACCAGGAAGATATAACAATCCTAAATGTGAATGAACCAAATAACAAAATGCATGAAGCAAAAACTGATAGAGCTGAAACAGAAACTGAGAAAATTCATCATTATCATTGAGGACTTCAACACTGCTCTCTCAGGAGCTGAGGACTACAGAACAAATATCAGCAAGGATGCAGTAAACCTGAACACCATAATCAAGAACTAGGATCTGACATATAGATCATTCCATCCAAAAACAACAGAATGTTTTTCAAACACCATTCACCAAGACAGTCCATACATATCCTGACTCATAAAACACACCTAAACAAATTTAAAATAATTGAAATCATAAGGAGTGTATTTTTCTTTTTAGTTTTTTTTTTTAATTTATTATTTACTTTGAGAGAGACACAGCGTGAGTGGGAGAGGGGCAGAGAACGAGGGAGACAGAGATCCCAAGCAGGCTCCACATTGTCAGCATGGAGCCCAGTGTGGGGCTCAAACTCACAAAACCATGAGATCATGACCTGAGCCAAAACCAAAAGTCAGATGCTTAAATGACTGACCTGCCCAGGCTCCCCATAAGGAGTATATTCTTTAGCTACAATGGAGTCAAACTAGACATCAATAACAGAGACAAAAGGAAAACTTACAAAGACTCTGAAATTTAATAACATAGTACTAAACCATGGTCAAACAGGAAGATGTTTCATAGGAAATAATTAACAAATATACTGCACTGAATGAAAATGAAATACAACATAGCAAATTGTGGGATGCAGCTAACACCGTGAGAAGAAAACTGATAGCACTAAATGTTCACATTATACATACAAAAATGATTCAAATCAGTGACAGAACTTTATACTAAAGAGCTTAAAAAGTGGAGCAAAGTAAACCCAAAGAAAACAGATGGACAGAAATAATAAAAACAAAAACCAGTGTAGTTCACATAGAAGAATGGAGGGAACAAAATGCTGGTTCTCCAAAAAGTAAAATAAACTTGACTAACCTTTTGTACGAATGACAAAAATTAGAGCATAAATACAAATCATCGAAGTCAGGAATAAAGTAGGATATCTGTTACTACAGATCCTATAGCCATCAACAGGGTAACAAGGGAGTGCTATGAACAATTTTTACTACGGTCATGAACTATGTATCTTTGAAGTGGACAAATTCCTCAAAAAACACATCTGAAAACTCTAAATCAAATAGATAGAATCTGAGTATTTACATAACCACTAAGAAAACTAAATTCATAGTATTCTTTTTATACATGGTTGGGTTCTATTTGCTAATGTTTTTGAGGATTTTTGCATTCATCTTCATGAGATATTGGTCTATCGTTTTATACTTTAACATTGTCTGCGTTGGGTATCAGGGTAGAACTGGCCTCATGAAATAAGTTAGGAAATATTCCTTCCTCTTTTCTGGAAGAGATTGCACAGCATTGGTATTCATCCATCCATCCAATCCAAATGCTGGGTAAAATACTCCAATGAAACCATCTAGGCCTGGTTTCTTTTTCAGGAACTTTTAAGATCTACAACTGCTCTTGTGCTGAGTAACTTTTCAGACCAATAAGCACTTCAGTAATTGTAAATAAACTCAAAACTTTACAAAGGAGAAAAAAAACAATGTGTAGGGCCCCATAAGCACCACATTTCTAATAAAGTCCACTGGCCTTAGCTATATCAACCAGGGCAGAGCTGAACACCACAAGGGAAGTTTGTGCAGTGGTGTGTTTTTGGAGGTTCAGAACAGAGAACGTGGATCTTCCCAATTCCAAGCAACTGTGGTGCTGCTTCTATTCCATTTGGGAACCAAAAAAGTCCAATCACCTTTTTTAAAATGGTGGAAAGATGGGAAACAATTTTTTCTTCTATTAAATCCCCCAAATCTTTTGGAGGCTCTGAAGGCCTGGCCTATGGTTGGCCCAGCTGAGCACAAAATGGAGGGTCTTTTGTAGGAAGATTCTGGTTTCCTTCGCAAGCCACTATTTATTCACTCTTGGGTCTCCTGATGGGATAGAGTTTGCAATCAGCACTGCCCCCTCTCTGGGTCCCTGGCTCCATTCCAGAAGGAATCAGACTGAAGTGTGCTGAGAACTCTCAGAAGAAATGGTCCAGATAGAGAAAAGGTGGCACAAACGGTCACAGGACTCCAAGATATTGGAGGCCAAGCACACGACTCACATTTATTCTGTCCACGGGACAATTATTTGTCACCCTTGAAACTGGTCATAATAACATCTACCATTTAGGTTTTTTGTTTAAGAAATAAGTGAGACAACATGTAGAATGTTCAAGGTATAGAGGGAAATCAACAAATATTAGAAACCTCCCATTGCTAACTTTAGCTCTTCTATAACAAATTGTAAAGTAAAAACTTTAGGGGTTTTTCCCCTTTCATAAAACATCAGGTTCCCTGGAATAGGACACACTGTGCTAACGTATATACCCACTCCCCAACACAGAAATTCTAGAAAATCATACAGTTTTGATACAAAACTTATGTTGAAAAATGGAAATCATCAAATAAAGCATGAACAAAAATCCAAAATCAAAACATTGGAGCTGACCTTACAACATTTTCTTAGACCAAAATACGATAAAATTACAAATAATAAAAAACCTCTTAGAAAACAAAATTCTATTAACACATCAGAAATGAAATCATAGTGTAAATCTAATAATGTTTGTAACTGAATAACACTAAACCCAATATATATCATAGAGAACTAAAATGTTAAAGGGATATCAATAGCCAAGATGACATCATTAGACATTAATATTAGGAGGAAATGAGCATTTCCCTCAGAAAGTCAGAAAAATAACAGGTAAATGCTCAAGGAAAAAGAACATAGAAAACATGAAAGATAATAGTAGAAACTAAATGAAACAGAAAACAAAAAAAAACTTCAGTGTATTAGGATGCTCCAGAGTAACGGACCCAATAGATTTATGTGTGTTTTTTAAGGAATTGGCTCATAAGATTCACGGGTAGCAGTTCTGAATCTGTAGGACAAGACAGGAGGCTGAAAACCCAGTGAGAGGTATGCTTGGGGGCAGAAATGAACAACAACAACAGAAACAGAGATAGACTCAGATATAGAAAACAAACTCATGATTCCCAGACGGGAACACAGGCAAAAACAAACAAAAATGATGCTTAGGACATAACTTACCTGGGAAACCTTGGTTTTTGCTGTTATGGCCTTGAAATCACTGGATGAGGCTCAGCCACACTTTCAAAGAGTAATCTCTACTTAAAGTCAACTGATGGTAGATGTTAATTACCATCCACAAAACGCCTTCACACAAATACCTAGATTTGTGTTTGATTAAATAACTAGGTACTACAGTGTAGCCAAGTTAACACATAGAACTATCTATCACAGCCCACCCCTTGTCAACTCAACACCTATATACATCTCCTTAAACCATACTTAATCTCCAAATAAAAACAACAACAAAGTCATACTTCTGCCTAACATGATACAACTCCTTTGCAGGGAAGTGGTAGTTCCTTTTTGGTTATATGGAGTTCACTGGTCATGTGGCTGAATCTGGTATTTACACCTACCTTATTCCCCTACCCATTCCGTATTTTCTTTGCCAAATGAAGTGACCCAAACTTTCATTTTTGAATGGGCCATTAGTTCTAGCTGAATTATAATTTTCCATGGACTTTAATCACAGGATGAATGACATCTTTATGTCTTGAATCACACCTTTATGTCTTAGGGTATCTCCTCTGTTCTGGACCCTTTCTTCCTTAACTCTATTGTGTAGTAGCAGCCCAATTTCTCCTTAATAATCAGGATCACTCACCCCACCCAGTATGGTGTCCTCCTTTTTTGCCTATTGAGAGGCATGAGGATCTGAAAGTAGCAATTGCCAGGTCAGTAGATTTACTGCTGTCTCCTAGTAGAAGCAAAATTTTTGACAGATCTCTATGGCTAATAGTGAGCAGAACTACTTTCACTTCCACCCCTTGATTCCTGGACCAGTGAATCCTGGCTGTGGGAGAAACATCACTATGTACTGAAGGCAGATTTACAGCATATATAGCTTCTGGGAGTACACTGTACTGACCCTGCAAAGTATTGCCATCTAGCCTGGCACTATAAATGAGTTTTTAAGAGGCCAATTAATTGTTTTATCAAGGCAACTGCTTCAGGATGGTGGGGAAATGGTAAGACCAGTGAATTCCATGTGTTAGCCCATTCACTCTTCATTTGCTGTGAAGTGAGTTCCCTGACCAGAAGCAATGCTGTATGGAATACCATGATGGTAGATAAAACATTCTGTAAATCCACAGATGATAGTTTTGGCAAAAGCAGTGCATGCAGGGAATGCAAAACCACATCTAATAGACTAAGTGTCTATTCCACTAGGAACAAAGCACTGATCCTTCCATGATGGGAGACAAACTGTACAGTGTTCTGGTTTCTACAGGACTATGTTATTGTTTTATTTGAGTAATTCTATGGACTGTCAAGGAACTGAAACCTACTTCTCATGAATAAGGCACTATGCCTAGTCTTTATGATAAGGAAGGTTGTTTGACAGGACAAGAGTGGAGAGGAGACCTTGCCAGTATACTATATGAGGTCCTGATGGCTTCAAATGTCAAGGTAGCACAGAATGTTGAATTTAATAAAAAAAACTTATGGCCCCAATTTCCCCAAATCTAGGGAAGGAAATGGACATCCATTCCCAGGAAACTTAACAGACTCAAGTAAGAGGAATCCAAAGAAGTCCACAGCAAGAAGCATTATAATCAAATTGTCAAAAGCCAAAACCAAAGAATTTCAAAAGCAACAAGAAGAAAGCAACCTTTCATGTACAGGACCTCCCATAAAATTTGAGATTTCTCAGTAGAAACCTTGCAGTCCAGAAGGTAGTGGGACAATATAGTCAAAGCACTAAAAGAAAAAAACTGCCAACTAAGAACACTGTATGTAGCAAAATTATCCTTTATTTATTTATTTTTTTTAACATTTTTACTTATTATTGAGAGATAAAGACAGAGCATGAGCAGGGGAGAGGCAGAGAGAGGAGGAGACACCGAATCGGAAGCAGGCTCCAGGCTCAGAGCTGTCAGCACATAGCCCAACACAGGGCTCGAACTCACAAACTGCGAGATCATGACCTGAGCTGAAGTCGCACGCTCAACCGACTGAGCCACCCAGGCGCCCCGCAAAACTATCCTTTAAAAGCAAAGGAGAGATCAGGATTTTCCCAGATAAACAGAAGCTGAAGTTGTTCATCACCATTAGCCTTCCTTACAAGATATGCTAAAGGGAATTCTTTAAGGTGAAATGAAAGCATGCTAAACAGCAACAGGAGAGCAAATAAAAGTATTGTACTCACTGGTCAAGGTAAATATGTAGAAAAATATGGACTACTGAAATACTGTAATAATGATGAAAAAAATCACTTAATTCTAGTATAGAAGTAATAGACATATAAAATATATAAATATGTTAAGAGATTCACAATATAAAAGGTGTAAACTTTGATGTCAATAACACTGTGTAGGAAGAGAAGTAAATGTATACAGATTTTGCATACAACTGAAGTTCTGTTATCAGCTTAAAGAAAAGGAATCAAAGCATGTTGACTACAAAAAGTGAAACACAAAGGAAGACAGCAAGAGAGGAAAAGAGGGACAAAGGAGTTACAAGACAGAAAAACAATTAGCAAAACAGCAATCCTAAGTTCTTCCTAACCAATAATTAACTAAAATGTAAATGGATTTGAAGTCTCAAGTCAAAAGAGCAGCTGAATGGATAAGACAAAACACAAGACCCAATTACATGCTGTCTACAATAAATTCACTTTAGATTTAAGAGGCACACTCAGGCTCAAAGTGAAGAGATGGAAAAAGTATTCCATGATGAAGGCAACCAAAAGATAAGCAGGGTAGGAATACTTAAATCAGACAAAATAGAATTTAAGTCAAAAACTGTCACAAATGACAAAAAAAGACATTGTATAACCATAAATGAATCAATTCTCCAGGAACATATAACCAATTATAAACCTAACTTCACCTAACATCAGAGTACATAAATGCACAAAGCAATTATGATGTAACAGAAGGGAGACAACAGCAACATAGCAATAGTAAGGGACTTCAATACTCTCAACAATGGATAGAACATCTAGACAGAAAACAGCTTGCAAGTGCGAGTGAAAACACTCCAATAAATCACTTGATCTTAGCCAAAAAGCTGAGAAACACTAAGACTCCAATAAATCAAATAGGAATGAAAGAGTAGACATTAAAACAGATTCCACAGAAATAAAAAGGCTTATAAGGGACTGTTATGAACAATTATATGCCAATATGCCAAGAAACTGGATAATCTAGAAGGAACAGATAAATTCCTAGAAACATACAACCTACAAACACTAAATAAAAAATAGGAAACGTCAGCAGACCTATAATAAATAAAGAGATTGAATTAGTAATCAAAATAATCTCAACAAAGAAAATCCCAGGACCAGATGGCTTCATAGATGAATTCTACCAAACAATTGAAGAAGAATTAACAACAATCCTTTTCAAGCTCTCTTAGGCCATTTGCGCTGCTATAACAAAATAGCACTGACTGAGTCACTTATAAATGAAGGAAATTTATTGCTCAAAGTTCTGGAGGCTGAACATCTGAGATCATGGTGTCAGCATAGTTGAATGAGGGCCCTCTCTCTGGTTCAAAGCTAGTTCCTTTTCATTGTGTTCTCACATTAAAGGAGCTACAGATATGTCTGGAGTCTTTTTTTCTCTAAAGGCACTAATCCCATTCATGATGGCTCTGCCCTCATAACCCAAGCATTTTAAGGCCCCACCTACTAATGCCATCAGATTGGCCATTAAGTTTTCAATATGTGAATGGGGTGTGGCAGGGAACACATGTAGACCATAGCAAACTCCTGCAAAATATTAAACGCAGGGAAGTCTTCCAAACTAATTTTATGAGGCTAGCATGACATTGATATCAAAAGTAGACAAAGACACAAGAAAAAAATTTACAGGCCAATACCCCTAATGTACACAGATATAAAAAAAACCTCAATGAAACACTAGCAAGCTGCACATTAAATGGTTGTTGAAAGGACTATATGCCATGACTAAGTGGAGTTTATCCCAGGGATGCAAGGATAGTTCAACATATATAAATCAATCAGTGTGATACACACACCACATTAACAGAATGAAAGAAAAAAACACAATTGTCTCAACAGATGCAGAAAAAGGACTTTAAAAAATTCAACATCCTTCCATGACAAGAACTGTCAACAAGACAGAAATAGAAGAAAATTAATTCAATATAATAAAGGCCATATATGAAAAGCCCACAGCTAACCATACTCAGTGGTGAAAAACTAAAAGCTTTGTAATCTTTAAGATCAGGAAGAAGGCAAAATGCCCACTCTTGCCACTTTTATTCAACATGATTCTGGAAGTCTCGGCCAGATAAATTAAAATAAAAAGCACCCAAATCAGGAAGAAGTGAAATTATCTGTTTGTAGAGTCCACAAACTCTTAGGAACAATAAAGTTGAAGGACACAAAATCAACATACAAAAATCAATTATGTTTCCATACACTAACAATGAAATATAGGAAAGGAAAATTAAGAAAAGAATCCCATTTACAACAGCATCAAAAAGAACAAAAAAGTACTTAAGGTTAAATTTAACCAAAGAGGTGAAAGCTTTATAAACTAGAAAGTATAAAAAAATCTAATGAAAGGAATTAAAGACAACACTGATACATGGAAATACATGCTGTTTTCCTGGACAACAGGACTTAATATTGTTAAGATGTCCACACTAGCCAGGGCAATTTACAGATTCAATGCAACCTTACCAAAATACGAACATTTTTTTTTTTTTTTTTTTTACAGAAGTAAAACATATGATCCTAAAATTCATATGGAACCACAAAGGACCCCAAAGGGCGAACACAATCTTTAGAAAAATAAAGCACAAGACATCAAAATCCCTGATTTCAAAATATATTACAATGCTACAGCAATTAAAACATATAGTACTGGCTAAAAGACAGACATAGGCCAATGTAACAGAATAGAGAACCCAGAAAGAAACCCATGCATATACAATAAACAGATCTTTAACAAAGGTGCCAAGAACATACAATTGGAAAGGCACAGTCTCCTTAATAAACGGTGTTGGAAAAACTGTATATTCACGTACAAAAGAACAAAGTTGAACCCTTATTTTACACATACACAAAAATCAACTCTAAATGGACTAAAGACTTGAAAAACATTAAGATCTGAAACTGTAAAACTACTAGAAGAAAACACAAGGAAAGTTTCATAACATCAGTCTTGGCAGTGAGTTCCTGAATATGAAACCTAAAGCAGAGTAACAAAAGCAAAAATAGACAAATGTGATTACATCAAAATAAAAAAAGATTCTGCACAGCAAAAGAAACAACATAATGAAAAGGCAAACTGACAGACTGGGAGAAAATATTTGCAAATAGTCTATCTGGTAAGGGATTAATATCCAAAATATAGAAGAAACTACCACAACTCTCAATAGCAAAAAGTCAAATACCCCAATTTAGAAACACGCAAAGGATTTTAATAGATATTTCTCCAAAGAAGACATACAAATGGCTAAGAGGTATATGAAACTGTGGTGCAACATCACTAATCAACAGGAAACTGCAAATCAAAACCACAATAGGATCATTTCATCCCTGTTAGGATGGCCATTATTTTTTAAAAAGTTCAAAGACAAGTCTTGACTTGAATGTGGACAAACTGGAACACCTGTGCACTGTTGGTGAAAATGTAAAGTGATTCTGCCAATACAGAAAACAGCATGGAAGCCGCTCAAAAAATTAAAAATGGAACTATCATATGATCCAGCAATCCTACTTGCACGTATTTATCCAAAAGAATTAAAATCAAGACAGCAAAGTGATATTTGCACTTCTATGTTCATTGCAGCATTATTCACAATAGCCTAAATGTGGAAGCAATCTAAACATCCATTGATGAATAAATGAAGAAAAAGTACATATACAATGGAATACCATTCAGCTTAAAAAATAAGCAAATCCTGCCATATGCAAAAATATGACAAAATAAGTCAGTTACAGGACAAATACTTTACAATTCTACTTACATGAAGTACACAAACCAGTGAGGCTTACAGATGAAGGAAGTAGAATGTTCTTTGATTGAGTCTGGAGGTAGGAAGACATATACAGACATATTGTTACTGCTCAACAAGCATAATGTTTTAGTTATGCAAGATGAAAAAGTCCTAAAAATATGTACAAATTGTACTTTTAGTTAAGAATATTGTACTGTATATTTAGAAATAGACTAACTGGATAGAGTTTATATCATGTGCCCTTACCACAATTTAAACTAAAGTTAAAGGATCCCAATTCAGTGGCTACAGTTCCCACTGTAATTTCTGACCTACAGAGAAGAATGACCATGATGCTCTCCAAGGATTCTTGGGACGTGCTCACAGATTTCTTTCTTAACAGCTGTAGTGAAAGTTGGGCCCTCTGGTCCCTCCTGGGGTGAGACCATGGTAAATCCTGACATCCTCCCTAAACAATCTCCCTAAATCTATGAATACTTTACAGTATATCGAGAAAGCTCTGGCATTTCAACCTCATTTAGCACAGGCCATATTTTGTTCCATGTTGCAGCCAGCCAGCCAACCAACCAACCAACCAACCAACCAACCAAATTGTTAGAGCCCTGTCTATCCATTCAATAACTGAGTTTAAAATCTCTTAGTGGGCCTTTACCAATACATTAGGCCTGATACAATGTTATGTTCCTTCTACCATTATCCTACACCATTAATAAAATTTCCAACATACTCCTAAACTTATGTCTGTATATACTGAAACACCCATACAGTTTTTTGGAGTGTAGTATCCCCCTCCTCCGAGTCACATTTTTGACCTCACCCTGTGGCCTGCTGAAACTGAAGTCTAATTCAAGTCTATAAACAAGGACAGTGGTGGGGGTGAATTGTGAAAAAAATCAGCAGTATCTTGTGACATAACTTCCTTAGAGAAAGACATTACAGTTTATTCATGCAAAGCAGGATTAATCTCAGATGGTGACAGAATGGCTATTTCTACTAGCAGAAAAGAGTCAGTGTAATGTAGGGGTTCGATGCCTCTAGCTTCATCAGAATCTTTCTGTATGTTTTCACTCCAATTTTCAGGGATCCATTCCTCCTCAATAAGTGTCCACATTTTAACAGAACACACCATACAAAGTGAGAAACTCACCCTGCACAGTAATTCAGAATGAGACTCTGGGTTTTGTTTTCAGAAATGTCAGCTCTTTGGCTACAGGAGATAAATATTTCTTTTAGGGCAGAGATAGATAATTTCAGGTCACTTATGTGTAGTTTTTTTTTTTTTTAACATTTTTAATTTATTTTTGGGACAGAGAGAGACAGAGCATGAACGGGGGAGGGGCAGAGAGAGAGGGAGACACAGAATCGGAAACAGGCTCCAGGCTCCGAGCCATCAGCCCAGAGCCTGACGCGGGGCTCGAACTCACAGACCGCGAGATCGTGACCTGGCTGAAGTCGGACGCTTAACCGACTGCGCCACCCAGGCTCCCCACTTATGTGTAGTTTTAACTGGGAATTTAAAGCTCTGACTTCATGGTTTTATTTCCTTCCCTTTCTCCAGCACCAGAGCAACCACTAAATTTCATTTTATTTTCCAGTTTAACAAAAGGTCAATCTGAACTGGTTTCTGGGGTTCTGGAATTGATAACCTAACATGAATGGACTCAACTATTCTGTTTTTAGTCATTTTAAAAAGGCACAAACAGGGCACCTGTGGAGCTCAGTCGGTTGAGTGTCCAACTCGGTTTTGGCTTCAGTTGTGATCCCAGGGTTATGGGATCAAGCCCCATGTTGGGCTCTGCACTGACCATGCAGCCTGCTTGGGATTTTCTCTCCCAGTCTCTCTGCCCCTCCCCTGCTCATGCTATAAATACATAAATGAACAAATGAATGAAAAGGCACTAGCAGTCTGTGGCATGATGTGGAAATACGTATATTCAAAATATCACCACTGGATATTCTTAGTGAAATACTTATAGAAAGCAAAATTCAGGGTGACCAGGTGTTCAATACACTTTTGTCAAAGGTTTGAATCTTAAATGTTGTCTGAAAATTTTAAAAATACAAATTTTAGAAAGCATTCAGAAAACAACAGTATGAAGTTCTAGGCCTTGTATCCCCATGCAAACATCAAGTTACTAAAGGACACAGTAAAAACAGCTTTGTGGGAGCCCTAGAAACGATTCAGAGATGTGCAGCAATCAAGTGAACCAAATGAACACCCATGTATCTCTCAACAGTAAACAAAATGTGGTATATACACAGTGGAATATTATTCATCCTTAAAAGAGGAGGAAATTTTGCCATTTGTGGCAACATGGATGAAACTGGAGGACATTATGATAAACGAAATATGCCAGTCACACAGGAATACTGTGTGATTCCACTTACATAAGATATTTAACTAAAATAAGTTAAATTCAGAGAAACAGACCATACAATAGTGGAAATAAAGTTTTTGTTACAATACATGAATAAGCTCTACAGATTTCCTACACAACATGATGTATACAGTTAACAGTATGTATTATGAACTTCAAAAAATTTTAGAGGCTAGATCTCATGTTAAGTGTTCTTAACACCAAACAGACACACAAGTATACTTTAGGAGCTATTGTATAGGGCTATTACTTTGACTCAAGTGATGATACCATGTTTGCAGGTCCAAATGAATCAAACTGTATATGTAAAGCTAATATTTTTTAATGGAAAGGAGTGACATAAGCAAGATGACAAACAAGGAATCTCCAGGCCCTTGTTCTCACAGAAAACATCAAGTAGATAATGACTGAGTAAAACAGCTTTGTGGGAGCTCCAGCGATCAGGCAATGATCTGCAGCAAC
The DNA here is from genome assembly GCF_028018385.1 of Neofelis nebulosa. Taxonomy (NCBI): domain Eukaryota; kingdom Metazoa; phylum Chordata; class Mammalia; order Carnivora; family Felidae; genus Neofelis; species Neofelis nebulosa. The sequence goes on along the minus strand of NC_080793.1, from coordinate 93,532,504 downwards.
CAAGTGAACACCCATTCAAGAGAGAGCCACACTCAAGAGGACAGGAAATTTCACATTATTTTTGTTCACTCTTGTCCTAGCTCATTCCGGTGAGATATGGTGCAGTAGGGTGATGCCAACCAATACTGTTTCACCCTTGGCAGAAAAGAGTGCTGCTTGACTGCAATGTTTGACTTGTCAGAGGCTGTCTGAGACACTAATTTGTGTCTCACATGACTTGGAGCTGAGATAGAAATGATATTTTAGCAGATTAGTGGCTGTGAAAGCAGTGATGGGTGCCATGGCATGTGAAAACTATGATAACTTAATATTTGCACACACCTGGAGGTCAGAGATTAGTGATAGATACAACATCTAGGGCTCAAGAAGCCAGCAGAGATTCTTACGGAAATTAAGACTTTTAGAACCAGCTGTGAATGCAGAATAATTGAGAAGGAAAGAATATACACAGGCTGAGGGAAGACACATCCTCGGAAGGAATCTGAGAAGAACTCAAGTCTTTACGCTAGATGATAGTGAAGGTTTTCCTCTGTATATGTATCTATCTAGTCTGTAAAAACTAGGTGAGGTGGCTGGTTTTCAAATATCCAGGTTTTGACAGTGCTCACAAAACATAGAAAGAAAGAAGAAAATGAAGCCCAAATAAACACAATAAATCTCATTCCTAAAGGAATACAGGCTTTGGACTGACTAGAGGAACACTTTAAAACAACTATCTTAAATATGCTCAAGGAACAGGAGAACACAAATAATGAACTAAATAAAACCAGTAAGATAATATATGAGGAAATGTGAATATCAACAAAAAGACTTTATGAAAAAGAACTAACCAGAAGCCTAGAACTAAAAATTGTAACTAAATTGAAAATTTCATAAAAGGGGTTAAAACACAGATTTGAACAGGCAGAGGAAAGCATCAACAAACTTGAAGACAGTGATGTGAAGTGATCAATTCTCAGAGTAAAAAGGAAAAAAGAATAGAGAAATGTAAACAGAATCTAAGGGAATTATGGTTATCCATCTTACAAACTAATATATGTATTATGTGAGTCCAGAAAGAATAAAAAGAGTGAGAGAAAGAGCTAGAGAGCTTATCTGACAAAAACAAAAACTTCCCTAGTTTTGTAAATACATAGATATAAAAATACAAGTTAAACAAAGCCCAAATAAGATAAAGTCAAAGAGACACACGTTGAGACACATTATGATCAAACTGATATTTCACCTTAAGAAAGTAGAATAAACTAAACTCAAAACTAGTATATGACAATAATAAACACAGATAAAGAATATGCACAGATACAAAGAACAGAAAAGCAGACAATGAAACCAAGAGTTGCCTTTTTCAAAAAATCAACAGGTATATATCACCAAGATGGTGACATAAGAAGCTCCTGAATCTTCTATAGATGAACTGAATATACAACTACACAAAGGTTAATTCCTTCAAAGAGAAACCCATAAATTAGTTGAGTAACTCCTACATACTAGGTGACAAAGAAAATACCCACATCAAATTGGATAGGAAAGGCTGTGACACACTCTTACCATAACCCTACCTTGGCCTATTGCTTTTTAATCAGTAGGGAACCCCCAACTCCTATTTCTCCCTGAGGAGACAAGGGTTTAGACCACACGTCTAGTGCCCCAACTTTTGAGAATGCCACCTGAGGGACATAGATCTATCTAAATTACCTAGCACTGAGAGCCGGTGGGTCTTGGATTCACAAGTTCCACTGAAGTATAGCAAACAGGGAAGCAGCTGTTGCCAGGTACATGAACACTCCCCCTAGCTATCCCTTTGGGCTCAGCACAGAGAAAGCAGACAAAAATCTCTATCTCCCAAGTTTTCACTGAAGAAGACTGCCCTGCATACATTCCTAGTTGCTGCCTGAATATTCAGCTTCTAATCAGCTTGAATTTTAGAGCTGACTGTGATCTTCTCTGGAGCCCAGAAGAGCCAGGGGGCTCTTCTCCTGCCCTCTTTTTCCAGCTTGCTGAAACAATATAACTAAGTCACCTGCATATCCTTGAAAGCAGCTTGCCTACCCACCTAATAGCCCAAATTTTATAGCTTCCACTTGAGGGGTGAAAGATCAAAGCAACTATCTCTGAAAGCCAATAGGGCATGCACTGATGAGTCTCATGGGTCTATAGCAAACAAGCATTTTTTAAATGGGCTTACAAGAATTTCCTGTATCTGTGCACCCAGATTCAGCACAGTGGGTGTAGGTAAAAATGCCCATTTCCCAGTTACTACCTGGAAGAAATAGGAGTGCATATCTGCCTAGATGCTGCCTAAGGTTCTGGCTTCTAATTAGCCTACATGTGGTAGCTGACTGGGATCCTCCTGATACCCTGATAAAGCACAGGGAGGGGACACTTTAAACAGTAAAATCAAGTCTGCAGTTTTTTTCCTGAAAGGAGCTTGTCCACATATCTAGCATCACAACTCTTTCAGCTGCCATTCCAGGGACTGGAGCCCAAATCACCATCTCTATGTAATGATGAAATGTGGTAGTCCCTGGGACAAATGAAAAAAAGGTGGAGGTTGTATTTGGGTGCAAAAGTATTCACAGCAATGCATAATTTCCCTTGTTTCAGTACAGAGTATGTAAGCAAAAAATCCATCTCCTGGTTTCTCCCCAACAGAGGCTAGATCGTATATTCAATGTTCTGACTTTCCCATTTGCTGCTTGATGACTGGCCTTCGAACTAGCCTAAGGGAGCTGGAAGGGGTAGGCAACTAATAGTTTATTGGGAACCTGACAGGCAAGTGCCCATTTCCCATGTCTTTGGGAAATTGATGGCTCTTGGCATACCCTCAACCACAGGGAGCCACCAAGAACAAAGACAGGAACTGGAACAATCACAAAGGTTTAAGAGACCAGAGGGGCTCAGGCCAGGATGACTGATGAGCTTCTCCTAACACAAGGCCAATCACTCAACTGTGAGACAAAACACACACCGACAGTCAAGTGAAGAAATGGGAATATGTTCCAAAGGAATGAGATAAATCTCTAGAAACTGACTTAATGAAATGGGAGATAAGTGACTTACCCAACAGAGAGTTCAAGACAATGACAATAAACGGACTTCATGCTGTATTACAAAGCTGTAATCACCAAGGCAGTATGGTACTGGCACAAGAACAGACACTCAGATCAATGGAACAGAAGACAGAACCCAGAAATGGACCCACAAACATATGGCCAACCAATCTTTGACAAAGCAGGAAAGAACATCCAATGGAATAAAGACAGTCTCTTCAGCAAGTGGTGCTGAGAAAACTGGACAGTGACATGCAGAAAAATGAACCTGGACGTCTTTCTTACACCATACACACACACACAAAAAAAACAAAATAAATGACGACCTAAAGGTAAGACAGGAAGCCATCAAAACCCTTGAGGAGAAAGCAGTCAAAAATCTCTTTGACCTTGGCCGCAGCAACTTCTTACTCAACACATCTCTGGAGGCGAGGGAAACAAAAGCAAAAATGAACTACTGGGACCTCATCAAAATAAAAAGCTTCTGCACAGCAAAGGAAACGATCAGCAAAACTAAAAGGCAACCAACGAAATGGGAGAAGATATTTGCAAACGACATATCAGATAAAGGGTTATATCCAAAATCTATAAAGAACTTATCAAACCCAACACCCAAAAAACAAATAATCCAGTGAAGAAATGTGCAGAAGACATGAACACACACTTCTCCAAAGAAGACATCCAGATGGCCAACCTATACATGAAAAAATGCTCAGCATCACTCATCATCAGGGAAACACAAATCAAAACCACAATGAGATACCCCCTCACACCTGTCAGAATGGCTAACATTAACAACTCAGGCAACAACAGATGTTGGCAAGGATGCAAAGAAAGAGGATCTCTTCGGCACTGCTGGTGGGAATGCAAACTGGTGTACCCACTCTGGAAAATAGTATGGAGGTGTCTCAAAAAATTAAAAATAGAACTACCCTACGGCCCAGCAATTGCACTACTTGGTATTTATCCAACAGGTACAGGTATGCTGTTTTGAAGGGGCACCTGCACCCCCATGTTTATAGCAGCACTATCAACAAGAGCCAAAGTATGGAAAGAGCCCAATGTCGAACAATGGATGAATGGATAAAGAAGATCTGGTGTATATATATATACGTATATATATATACATATACATATACGTATATATATATATAAAAAATGGAGTATCATTCAGCAATCAAAAAGAATGAAATCTTGCCATTCGCAACTATGTGGACAGAGCTAGACGGTATTGTGCTAAGTGCAATTACTCAGAGAAAGACAAATATCATATGACTTCACTCATATGAGGACTTTAAGATACAAAACAGATGAACATAAGGGAAGGGCAGCAAAAATAATATAAAAACAGGGAGGGGGACAAAAACATAAGAGACTCTTAAATATGGAGAACAGTTACTGGAGGGGGTGTGGGAGGGGATGGGATAAATGCATTAGGGGCATTAAGGAATCTACTCCTGAAATCATTGTTGCACTATATGCTAACTGACGTGGATGTAAATTAAAAAATAAATTTCTTCCGACCTCTTTGTCATCATCTTTTTAAAAAATTTTTATTTTTATTTTTTTAATGTTTATTTATCTTAGAGAGAGAGAGAGAGAGACAGAGTGTGAGTGAGGGAGGGGTAGAGAGAGAGGGAGACACAGAATCTAAAGTAGGCTCTAAGCTCTGTGCTGTCAGCACAGAGCCCAACGCGGGGCTCGAACTCATGAACTGTGATATCATGACCTGAGCCAAAGTCAGACGCTTAACAGACTGAGCCACCCAGGCACCCCCATCATCCTTTCTTGATAAAAAGCCTCAAGAATATAGGGATAGAAAGAACATACCTTAAGATCATAAAAGCCACATATGAAAGGCCCACAGCTAATATCATCCTCAATGCGGAAAAACTGAGAGCCTTCCCCCTAAAATCAGGAACACAACAGGGATGGCCACTCCCACCACTGTTGTCAGTATCATACTGAAAGTCCTAGTCTCAGCAATCAAACAAAAATAAATAAAAGTCATCCAAACTGGCAAGGAGTAAGTCAAACTCTCGCTCTTTTCAGATGACGTGACACTATGGAAAACCCAAAAGATTCCACCAAAAAACTGGTAGAAATGATATGTGAATTCGGCAAAGTCACAAAATATAAAATCAACATACAGAAAGCAGTTGTATTTCTATACATCAACAATGAAGCAATAGAAAGAGAAATTGAGGAATCAATCCCATCTACAATTGCACCAAAACCCGTAAGATACCTAGGAGTAAACCTAATCAAAGAGGTAAAAGGTCTGTATACTGAAAACTATAGTAAGCTTATGAAAGAAACTGAAGACACAAAGAAATGGAAAAACATTCCATACTCATGGAATGGAAGAACAAATACTGTTAAAATGTCGATACTATCCAAAGCAATCTACACATTCGGCACAACCCCTATCAAAATACCACCAGCATTCTTCACAGAGCTAGAACAGTCCTAAAACTTGTATGGGACCAGAAAAGACCCCAAATAGCCAAAGTTATGTTGAAAATGAAAACCAAAGCTGGAGGCATCACAATTCCAGACTTCTAGCTGTATTACAAATCTATAATCATCAAGACAGTATGGTATGGACACAAAAACACACAGATCAATGGAACAGAAAACCCAGAAATGGACCCACAGACATATGGCCAACTAATCCTCAACAAAGCAAGAAAGAAGATCCAATGGGAAAAAGACACTCTCTTCAACAAATCGTGCTGGGAAAACTGGACAGCAACACGCAGACAACTGAAACTGGAGCACTTTCTTACACTATACACAGAGATAAATTCAAAATGGATGAAAAACCTAAATGTGAGACCGGAAACAATCAAAATCCTATAGGAGAAAATAGACAGCATCCTCTTCGATTACGGCCGCAGGAAATTCTTACTAGACATGTCTCCAGAGGCAAGGGAAGCAAAAGCAAAAATGAACAATTGGGACCTCATCAAGATAAAAGGCTTCTGCACAGCAAACAATCAACAAAACTAAAAGGCAGCTATGGAATGGGAGAAGATATATGCAAATTGCATCTCAGATAAAGGGTTCGTTTTCAAAATTTATAAAGAATTTATAAAGAACTCAACACCCAAAAAACAAATAATGCAGTGAAGAAATGGGCAGAAGACACGAACACTTTTCCAAAGAAGACATCCAGATTGCTAACAGACACATGAAAAGATGCTCAACATCACTCATAATTGGGGAAATACAAATCAAAACCACAATGAGATACCACCACACACCTGTCAGATGGCTAAAATTAACAACTCAGGAAACCACCGATATCGGTGAGGACACAGAAAAAGGGGAACACTATTCCCTGTTGGTAAGAATGCAAACCGGTGCAGCCACTCCGGAAAACAGTATGGAGGTTTCTCAAAAAATTAAAAATAGAACTATCCTACAATCCAGAAATTGCAGTATTAGGTATTTACCCAAAGGGTACAAAAATGCTGATTCAAAGGGGCACATGCACCCGCAATGTTTATAACAGCACTATCGTAGCCAAGTTATGGGAAGAGCCCCAATGTCTATCAACTGATGAATGGATAAGGAAGATGTGGTGTATATGTATGTATACATACATACCTACATACATATACATACACATACATACATATATACACACAATGGAATACTACTTGGCAATCAAAGAGAATGAAGCCTTCCATTTCCAATAATGTGGATGGAACTAGAGTGTATTATGCTAAGCAAAATAAGTCAGGCAGAGAAAGACAAATATCTATGATTTCACTCCTAGGTGGACTTTAAGAAACACAACAGATGAACATAAGGGAAGGGAAGGAAAAATAAGATAAAAACGGGGCGGCGGGGGGGAGACAAACCATAAGAGACTCTAAGTACAGAGAACAGACCGAGGGTTGTTGAAGGGGAGGTGGAGGATGAGCTAAACGGGCGATGGGTATTAAGGAAGGCACTTGTTTGTGATGATCACTGGGTGTCATACCTAAGTGAGGAATCACTGGATTCTATTCCTGATACCAAGCCTACATTGTATGCCAATACTTGAATTTAAATAAATGAAAGAGAAAAAGAAAAAAAAATAGGAATCTGAAGAGTGCCTGGGGCACACAGTGGGGAGGTTATGTGCTCATTTTAGAGCACATCTCAGAGAGGCAGCATTCATGGAACATTCTGGGAACAAAGGAACTGGCCAGAGCCATTTCCCTCCTCTACCCCTTAACAAAAGCACAGGGCAAACTGTAGGAACCAGTGCAGTATCAGCACTCACAACCTAACTTGTTTACACCAAGTCCCACCCCCACACCCTCTGATAGAACCACTCTTCCCAGTCAACAGCCTCATTCCCAGCTTGGCAGGCCCCTCCTCATGGAGACCTGCCCAAACCCCTGCTCACATGTATCTCCCAATCAGGAGGTTTGCAGAGTCTTGGTTCCCATGGCAGTGGCAACAGGTCTCATTCCACAAGCAGACCAGGGAGCACCCAGTTAAAACTCGCCACATTCAAGCCAGGAACCAAACACTGCCCACAGCAGGCAAAGAGAGCTCTGCAAGTAACTGGCCCAAAGAATAAAGCAGCCCGTACTCAATAGCAAATAGCAAACAGCATACCTTAGAGTCACTCCCGGAAGCACCAGGTCCTGGGGAACAGGTGACACTATACTGCAGGGCACTACAGCACCTCTTCTTCATAAGGCCATTACCCTCAAGCACAGGAGACTCAGCTGACTTGCCTAACAAACAGAAACAGGCACAGAGACATAAGCAAAATGAGGAGACAGAGGAATTTATCCCAAATGAAGCAACAGGACAAGGCCTCAGCTGAAGACCTAAGCAACACAAATATAAGTAACATGCCTGATGGGAGTATTTAAAGCAGTGATCATAAGGATACTTACTGGGCTTGAGAAAAGAGTGGAAGACATGAGTGAGACCCTTAACACAGAGATAAGGAGTACCATAGAGATAAATTGTTCGATAAACAAATGAGAAACACACTTAATAGAATGAATGGCAGGCTGGAAGAAGCAGGGGAACATAATGACCTAGAAGACAGAGTAACAAAAAGTAATCAAACTGAACAAAAGGGAGAAAAAAAGAATTATGCAAAACAAGCAGGCACTCAGGGAACTCCGTGACTCCATCAAGCATAGTAATATTCACATTATAGGCATCCTAGAAGAAAGTAAGGGGACAGAAAATGTATTTGAAGAAATAAAGCTGAAAACTTCCCTAATCTGGGAAAGGAAACATATCCAGATGCAGGAGGCACAAGGAACCCCCAACAAAATCAACAGAAGCAGATTCGCTCCAAGATATATAATTGTCAAAATATAGTGATAAAAAGAGATATTTTGAAAACAGCAAGACAAAAGTAGACAGTAACAAACAACAGAACCCTCATAAGGCTATTAGGGGATTTTTCAACAGAAACTTTCCAAGCAAGAAGGGAGTCGCATGATATACTCAACGTGTGAATGGGAAAAAATTGTAGCCAAGAATACTCTATCTAGTAAGGCTATCATTCAGAACAGAAGGAAAGATAGAGTTTCCTAGCCAAACAAAAACTAAAGGAGTTCATGACCACTAAACCAGCCCTTCAAGAAATATTGAAGGGAACTCTGCGTAGAAAGCAAACAACAAAAATGACAGTATGGAGTCAGGAAAACACAGAGGAAGTAAAAAATAAGTATTTCTGTAAAAAAATTAGTCAAGACATTAAAAAAAATTTTAATGCTTATTTGTTTTTGAGAGAGAGAAAGAGAGAACGAGAGGGACAGGGGCAGAGAGAGACGGAGTCACAGAATCTGAAGGAGAGAGAGAGAGAAAGAAAGAGAGACAGAACGAGTGGGGTAGGGGCAGAGAGAGGAGTCACAGAATTCAAAGCAGGCTCCAGGCTCCAAACCGCCAGCTCAGAGCCCAATGCAGGGTTCGAACTCATGAGCTGCGATGCGAGATCATGACCTGAGCCGAAGTCAGATGCCCAATCGACTAAGCCACCCAAGAGTCCCTAAGAAATCAGTCAGTGCATTTTAACAATATTTTTCTTCCAATCCATGAGCACAGAATGTCTTTGCATTTTTTGTGTCATCGTCAATTTATTTCATCAGTGTTTTATAGTTTTCACAGTACAGGTGAAAGTACAGGTCTTTCACCTCTTTGGTAAGATTTACTCCTAGGTATCTCACTAGTTTGGCTACAACTGTAGCCAAATGGGACTGTTTTCTTAATTTCTCTTTCTGATGCTTCCTTGTTGGTCGTGGCAAGGAGTATGGCCGGAGTCGCAAACAAAGTGCAGTTAAGTGAAGGTCCTCATACTCAAGTCGGAATGAGGCCCTGACTCCACAATGAAGCTTCTTTTCATTAGGATAATCGATAAAGACTATGTGCATAAAGTCAGCTAAGCAAGTGTGTTAATCCATCTAATGGTTCAGTTTTTCAAGGTTGAATTTCGAGTTAGTTGGTTTCTATAACACTACGAAAGGTCAGGTGTGAAGGAGGATCTGGCCCTGACAGTGTTAATGGCTTTAGGCGTTCCTTACTAGTCGCAGCCGTGGTCAGCTGTGTAAACATGTCCTAAGGCCTTGCACCTTCTCCAGCCCTTCCCTTCTGAAGTCTTTTCCTTCGATGCTTCTCTCCTGCATCTCCCACAGTTGGTGTATAGACATGCAACAGATTTTTGTACGTTTATTTTGTATCCTGCAAATTTACTGAACTCATTTATCAGCTGTAGCAGTTTTTCAGTGGCGTCTTTAGGATTTTCTGTATGCAGCATCATGTCATCTGCAAATACTGTTAAAATGTCCATACTACTCAAAGCAATCTATACGTTTAATGCAGTCCCTATCAAAATACTAATAGCATTTTTTACGGGACTAGAACAAACAGTCCTAAAATTTGTATCGAACCACAAAAGACCCTGAACAGTCAAACCAATCTTGAAAAATAAAAGCAAAGCTGGAGGGCATGGCCAATCTGGACTTTAAGTTCTATCAAAAAGCTACAGTAATCAAAACAGTATGGTACTGGCATAAAAAGAGACACATAAACCCAGAAATAAACCCACAACTATACGGTCGATTAATCTTTGACAAAGCAAGAAGGAACATCCAATAGGAAAACACAATCTCTTCAACAGTGTTGGGAAAACTGGGCTCAACATGCAAAAGAACGTAACTGGACCATCTTCTTACACCATACATAAAAACGATTTCAAAATGGATTAAAGACCTAAATGTGAGACCTGAAACCTTAAAAATCCTAGAATACAGGCAGTATTTTCTTTGACACAGGCCATAGCAGCTTCTTTCTAGATATACCTCTTGAGGAAAGGGAAATAAAAGCAAAAGTAAACTACTGGAACTATATCAAAATGAAAATCTTCAGCACAGTGAAGGAAAAAAACCAACAAAACTAAAAGACAACCTTTCGAAGATACTTGCCTTTCGGCCAGAACCGCCATCGTCCAGTAATGCGCCAAAATGACCAACACAAAAGGAAAGAGGAGAGGTACTCGCTATATGTTCTCTAGGCCTTTTAGAAAACATGGAGGTGTTCCTTTGGCAACATACATGCGAATCTACAAGAGAGGTGATATTGTGGACATCAAGGGAATGGGCACTGTTCAAAAAGGAATGCCCCACAAATGTTACCATGGCAAAACTGGAAGAGTCTACAATGTTACCCAGCACCACGCTGTTGGCACTGTTGTAAACAAACAAGTTAAGGGCAAGATTCTTGCTAAGAGAATTAATGTACGAATCGAGCACATTAAGCACTCAAAGAGCCGAGACAGCTTCCTGAAGTGTGTGAAGGAAAATGATCAGAAAAAGAAGGAAGCCCAGGAGAAAGGTACTTGGGTTCAACTGAAGCGCCAGCCTGCCCCACCCACAGAAGCACACTTTGAGAGAGCCAATGGAAAGGAGCCTGAGCTGTTGGAACCCATTCCCTATGAATTCATGGCGTGATAAATGTAAAAACAATAAAAGACGTCAAGACTGTAAAAATGTTTCTTTTAATTGAGTAGCAGCATGGTATTGTCTTCCCCAAAGAAGTATTTAAAGCAAACTTTACATCCGAATTCACTGCGGGATGGCTTTATTCAAATTTTGTGGGTTTTGAGGCACCTGGATGACTCAGTTAAGCATCCGACTTCGGCTCAGGTCATGATCTCGCGGTCCATGAGTTTGAGCCCCACGTCAGGCTCTGTGCTGACAGCTCAGAGCCCGGATCCTGCTTTGGATTCTGTGTCTCCCTCTCTCTCTGCCCTCCCCTGCTTGTGCTGTCTCAAAAATAAACATTAAAATATGAAAAAAAAGAAGATATTTGCAAATGACATATCCAATACAGGATTAGCATCCAACACCTATAAAGAATTTATAAAACTCAACACCCAAAAAGCAAATAACCCACGATACCACCTCACACCTGTCAGAACGGCTAAGATTAACTCAGGAAACAACAGATGTTGGTGAGGATGCAGAAAGAGGAGAACACTTTTGCACTGTTGATGGGAAAGCAAACTGCAAAACAGTATGGAGCCTCCTCAAAAAATTAAAAACAGAACTACCCTACAACCCAGCAACTGCACTGCTAAGTATTTATCCAAAGGACACAAAAATGCTGATTCAAAGGGGCACACGCACCCCAATGTTTATAGCTGCATTATCAACAACAGCCAAATTATGGAAAGAGCCCAAACGTCCACTGACTGCTGGATATGGAAGATGCGCATATACACATACACACGATGGAGTATTACTCTGCGATGAAAAAGAATGAAATCTTGACACCTGCAACAACGCTGATGGAACTAGAGTGTATTTGGTAAGTAAACGTCAGGCAGAGAAAGACAAATATCATATGATTTCACTCCTATGTGGAATTTCAGAAACATAACAGATCCACATAGGGGAAGGGAAGGAACAATAGAGGGAGGCAAACCATAGCAGAGAACTGGGGGTTAACAGAGGGGAGCTGAGGGGGAATGGACTAAATGGGTGATGGGCATTAAGAAGGGTACTTGTTGGGATGAGCACTGAGTGTCATATGTAAGTGATAAATCATACTGGGTTCTACTCCTGAAACCAATACTTCACGGTATGTTAACTAACTTGAATTTAAATAAGTTTAATATTTAAAAAATGGGCCCAAAACATGAACAGACATTTCTCCAAAGAAATCCAAATAGCCAACGTGAAAAGATGCTCATCATCACTCATCATCAGGGAAGTGAAAATTACAATATCACCTCACACCTGTCAGAATGGCTAAAATCAACAACACAAGAAACAGGTGTTGGCAAGAATGTGGAGAAAAAATGGACCCATGTAGTTCAAATTCATGCAGTTCAAGGATGACACGTATACACTACTTACAAGATATTCATTTATATTCAAACCTATATAGACTCAGAGTTAAGGGATGGAAAAGGATACAATACCCCATTCAAATAGTAACCAAAACTTGGGGCGCCTGGGTGGCTCAGTTGGTTGAGCGTCCGACTTCGGCTCAGGTCATGATCTCGCCATCCGTGAGTTTGAGCCCCGCGTCCGGCTCTGTGCTGACAGCTCAGAGCCTGGAGCCTATTTCAGATTCTGTGTCTCCCTCTCTCTCTGACCCTCCCCATTCATGCTCTGTCTCTCTCTGTCTCAAAAAGAAATAAACATTAAAAAAAAATTAAAAAAAAATAGTAACCAAAACAAAGTAGGAGTTTTTATACCAAAAAAAAAAAAAAAAAAAAAAACAACACCAAAAAACAACCAGGAGTTTTATACAAAATAGATTTTAAGTCAAAAACTTTCTGTAGACCATAAAAGGTCTGTATATGATGATTAAAGAGTCCATTTAACAGGAAGATATAACAACCATATGTACACCCAATATCCAAGCACCTAAACATATAAAGTAAATGCTGACGTATTATATTGCACTATAATGATGTTAGGGGACTTCAAAAACTCACTTATAATAACACAGAATATCCAGACAGAAAATCAGTAAAGAAACAGTTGGCTTGAACAATATTATAGATCAAATGGACCTTATAGACATACACAGAACTCATATTCCATCCAACAGCAGCAAAGATTCATTTCTAGTACACAAGCAACGCTTTCCAGGATAAATAATACATTAAGCTACAAACAGATCTTAAATTAAGAAGATCAAAATTATTCAAAGGATCTTTTCTGACCACAAGGGAATGAAACTAGAAATCACTAGCAGCAAAAACAAACAAACGAACAAAACAAATTCACTAATGTAGAAACTAAACAGCCCGCTCTTGAACAACCATTTGCTCAAAGAGGAAATCAGAAGGGAATTGAAAAAGTGTATCAAGACAAACTCAAAGAAACACAGCACACCCAAACTCACAGGATGCAGCAAAGGCAGTAAGTACTAAGATGGAAGTTTATAGTCAGAAATGCCTCTATCAAAACAATAAAATAAAAAGGACCTCAAATCAACAACCTACCTTTACACCTCAAGGACCTAAGGAAAAAAAGAAAAACATAATCCTCAAGTTGGCAGAAGGAAGGAAAGAATACAGATTACAACAGAACTATATCAAGTAAAGAACAGAAAAAACAGCAGAAAAAGTTTTAAAAACTAAGTGGTGATTCTTGAAAAGATAAATTCAACACACCCTTAACTACATTAATTAAGTAAAGAGGACTTGAAACAAGAAAATCAGAAGGGAAAGAGGATGCAATAAAAAGTGATGCCTCAAGTCCTAAGAGGAAAATACACTACAATTCAGGCCTATCTCAAGAAACAAGAAAAATCCCAAATACAGTATCTAACAGCACACCTAAACAAACTAGAAGCAGAACAACAAAGAAACCCCAAGGCCAGCAGAATAAGAGAAAAAATAAAGATCAGAGCAGAAATAAAAAATATAGAATCCAAAAAAATATTGTTTCAATGCCCATACTGCCTAAAGTGCCCTATCGATTTCATGCAATCCCTATTAAAATTCCAATGGAATCTTTACAGAAATAGAAAAACAATCCAAAATTTTATAGGGAACCACAGATCCTGAAGAGCCAAAACAACTTTGAACAAGAGCAAAGCCTGAGGCATCACATTTCCTGATTTCAAAATATATTACAAAGCCACAATAATCAAAATAATACAGTACTGCCATATAGACCTACAGGTAAATGGACCCAAGAGCCCAGAAATAAATCCATCTATAGTGTGATCTTCAAGAAGGATTCCAAGAACTCACAAAGTGGGGAAAGGGTAGTCTCTAATAAATAAATGGTGATGGGAAAACATGCTTAAGAGCGAAACTGGTCCCTTATTCAACTTCCATCACAAAAATCAACTCTAAATGGATAAAAAAGACTTAAGACCTGAAACTACTAGATAAAAACAGAGATTCCGCTGCTGGGATCTACTTTGTGTCTTCAAAGCCTGGCATCCGGATGCATTGATCAGGGTTATGTTTAGTCTGTTGGGAGGGGTTAACAAGTATGACTGATACTCTGGCACATACAAGGTGCTTCATCATGATTGCCCACCTCTGAACATCAACTTCATCACCTGCAAAAGTGAAACAATTAATGTTTCCACCTAGTGGGGTTTTTATGGATTTGGAACACATGCATGTGAAAGTACTCCACACAGTGCCTTGCACACACTAGAAACTCAAGTGATGCAGTGATGATGCAAATTTGCATTTTCAATGGAGCCTGATAAACACAGCTGGGCACTCAGTTTGGCTCTGCTCTTTCTTCAACAGTTTAGGACACCAAGAGTTTTGGCTGTCAATATTTGGATAACGGGAAACATGTTGCATTCTAAAAAGGTCACCGTTTATAATTTTACAGCCAGTCTATTGAAGTTCTATGCCATGCCTGCTCCAGTGGGAGCCACCCAAGGGAGGAAACAGCTTTCTCTCTCAGAACGGTCTGGGTCTACTTTACTCCTAGCAGAGTCCATCCAATAGGTCAGTCCTGCCAGCACATTCTGGAGAGGACTGGTCATGTCTGACTTCCTGGAGGGCAAGTCCTGACCTACCAGCCACCCCACTGAGGACAGGACTCCTGGGGGACTCAGCCCCATTCTGCATCCAGCCACCAGCAGAAGTGATATTTCCAGTCCAACCCAGGTGAAAATGAGAAGACTGCGGACAGTTCCAGGGGAATGGCTGCCCTAGAGAAGAGACAGGATGACGGCAAGTCACAGAAGGTCAGAACAAACAAGGGTCAGTACACATGGGGGAGACTTACAGCCACCAATACAGCCCCATATCCCACTCCCAGGCCAACAGACACTCCACCCAGTCACAGTCATCTGTGCCACCATCAAACAGGCCCACAGAGCTCCACACATCCTCAAACACACAAACCCTCTACCTATCAGATGCCTGGTTGTGTACCCAGAACCCTCATGCCCCAAATATACATGAACCCTCAGCCCCAATAAAATTACAGCTATGGTCTTCAATAAAATAATGCACTCCCAGGGAACCTGGGTGGCTCAGTCAGTTAAGCATCCGACTTCGGCTCAGGTCATGATCCTGCAGTCCATGGGATCAAGCCCTGTGTCGGACTCTTTGTTGACAACTCAGAGCCTGGAGGCTGCTCAGATTCTGTGTCTCCCTCTCTGTCTGTCCCTCTCCCGCTCACACTCTGCCTCTGTCTCTCTCAAAACAAACATACATTTAAAAATTTTTAACTAAAAAAATGCACTTCCAACCATCCCCATATCCCCAAAAAATCCACTCAACCTCATAAAACCCCAATGCAATGCACACAAACCCTCCAACAATAACTGAATACATTAAAACCAAACTCACATACTCCTTAACGTTAGACACAATCCTCTAATCCCACATATACCACACACAGTCCCCTAGAGCTGTGAACATCCACATAGGCATGCTTTCAAAGCTCAAATACATAAATACCCTCAGACAGACACAGACAGGGTTTCCTACCTTCTCCTAAATGGTCACTCCCCCCAAAAAACAATGACCTTACCATGCTGATACAAACGTACACCCATCTCCCTCTTGAGAACCTATAAATACCATGTCTACACCCCTCAATTATGCACACACCACTCAAAACACCCCAATACACTAACAACCCCAATCTCCCAAATCCCTCCACTCCCTAAATTCTTACCCTGACAGGATGCATGAATACAGGTATAACACTGATATTGCAAACACACACAAAACCAACACATGAAGCATTAAAATGCATAACTCTACCTCTTCTGAAACGCACATACACATATTCACCATAGTGTCAAAATGCACACAACCAGCCACACCACCCAGCCAAACCACACGCACCCACACCCACCCACACACCATTCCACACCACCTGTATACACACAGCTCTCCTTGCCCCCCAAATCACACATATACAATCCCTACACATCCTTAAAATTACCCCAAACTATCTCATACCCCCATATACCCACAAGCTATTCCACAACCTTCTTTGTCCTGATTCACATTGCTTCTCCCCAGCCTCCTTCCAAACACAAAACACACACACATACAACAGTCCCCCCAACCGCTGTCCCAACCCGAGGCCTCCAGAAAAATAAAAGTACTGAATATATAGAACTAATCCCTTAAACCTCTCAAAATACACAGGAACCCTTCGAAATTCCTCACACACACTATGGACCCCTTACAAATAGAAACATACACATACGCGACCTTTCGTGTCCCAACTGCACATGCATCCAGACACATACATAAGCAACCCCCAATCCTCAAATGTATATATTAGATTACTCACTATGATTTCACTCATATGTGGTTTTAAGAAGCAAAACAGATGAACATATGGGAGGGGGGGAAATACACAGGGAGGCAAACCATAAGAGACTCTTAAAGACAGAGAACCAAACTGAGGGTTGACGGGGGTGGGGTAAATGGGTGATGAGTATTAAGGAGGGCACTTTGGATGAGCCCTGGGTGTTAGACGTAAGGGATGAATCACTGAATTCTACTCCTGAAACCAATATTGCACTGCATGTTAACTAGCCAGAATTTAAGTAAGTTTTTAAAGGAAAAGATGACTCACTAAACACTGAATTCACACACACAACTCAGCCTGTACTATATACACTCAACACACCACACAAACTTCCTGCAAGCACCCTGAATATTCACAGGAATTCACACAACCCCAGCGCATACACACCCTCACGTCACCGGCACACACGCGTACAGAGCTCCAGTCTCACAGTGAGAAAACCGCCCTCATGAGGTGCTGCCCGCGTGACTACAGCAGGACAGCCTGCTCACACCCAGTCTGGACATTTCGATAAGGGCCTGAGCTTAGAATTCCCACCCCAAGCTCCCACTCTGCTTTTCCTAGGGCACCTTGGAAAGTAACCCTCCAGAGCTGAGCCCGTGAAAAGCGAGCAACCTCCACCCAACCACCTGGCAGTACTAGGTGCTTGCTACCCTGCACTCTACGTCTGCTGGCTGTGACCCAAGATGGACAACTGCCCTTCCCCTGCTCACTGCACGCCCGTTACAGGGACCTGGAAGTAAATCTTGTGACTCTCCTTCCTTTGAGGGAGGCGGGTGTGCTGAAACTGTGCGTTCAATCAAACCACCCTGTGCTTTTCACTTCCCCACGGTGTTGCTCAGGTGCTGAGGGAGCTCCCTGCTGAGGCCGCGTGGGTATGACCGGCTGAAGGAGGTCTTAATCCAAGACTGGTTCTTAATACGATCTACCAGCTCGGGACCCCCAACAATCCTCAGCACAACATACAAGGGCCATCCAATGCCCCCCCCCCAGACACAAGCGCAAACCTACACGCTCCCCAACTTCACACACAAAAACTCCATGCTCGTACAAACATTCACAATATTCACAACACCGATGCGCACTTACACAATTTCCACCACCTGAAGACACCCACACACTCAGAATCTATATACAGAAACTGCGATGGGGATGAGTTGGTGACAATGGCAAGTATCACCTGCCCCTCTTTCCAGGGAAGGCCCTGTGTCCCCCGCTGACAAGGGTGCCTTCGGGAGGCAGTGTCGACTCCCGGCTCCTTCAGGGACTGCCGAGCTACACACAGTGGCCTCACCACGGGGCATCCCCTTTCCAGGAAGGCATATGTCCCACGGGTTGATGGCGGCCTGGCCGGTCTCCTCCAACTGAGGACAGACAGCTCTGAAAGAGAGTTCAGTGGGGGAAGCACAGGCTGTGCTGGAGTCTGGGGGAGAGATCGATGGGTCCAATCCTGCTTTCTGTTTCTTCCCTCACAGGTGCTGTTTAGTAAACATCCTGTTCCCTAAACTCTGTGTTCAGGTCTGTTTTCGGAAGAATCCAAGCTACAACAAGTATTTACCAAGCACGGTAAAGACTCCTCTTCTGGCTCTTACTTTCCAGTGGAGAAAACAGATACTAAACACAGAGCTGCATCACGGACACACACACACACACACACACACATGCACAGCATCAGCCAATGTCCAGTCAGCACTTTGACCAAAAACTCTGATCTCTGCGCATGGAAGGAGGAGAGGCTACAAGCACCGATATGCAACTTATTAAAAACCGGTTACTGTTTCTAATTTTGTTTCTGGGGCGCTCCCAAGGAAGAGGCCTTGAGCTTCCTTAAACGCTGCATTTCTAACCAGGGTGCACCATGGACACGTTTGTTGTTTAAAGCGTGAGTGAGCCTCGGGAAGGAGCTAGACCGCTGACCTCCAAGCTAACGTTCTCTCAGGGTCCCTAACCAGGAGCAGCCACAGGAGCAGGGCCTGGCGGAGGGATGAGGGTGGCGGACTTCATCCCCTGACTTGCTCCCTCCTCCTCCTCTCCCAGCGGAGTCAAAGCCTGCCTCCAGCCCCGTCCTGATTCCCATCCTCTCCCTGCTCTGTTCCTAGTCCCACTGACCCCGTTCTGCTTAGTCTCTGCAGGCTCTAAGCCCTTGGACGCGCAGCTCCTACAGCAGACATCAGAGCAGCCTCCTTTCTGCAGCCACCTTTTGGGTGTCCTCAGACCCACTCCTGCATTGCTGCAGGGCTCCTGAGCCCCCAAAGCCCAGTGTGGATGAGAGCGTTCAGCTCCTTTATCCCCACCAACTGCTGCGAAGTACAAGGGGTGGGAGCTCCTAATGGCCTGGCCAAAGGGGCCGCTCCGTGCGGAACAGAGGATCCCTTCTGCCCAGGGAGAGATGGGGGAACACAGGGTACGTGCCGCAACGTACACTCCAAAACACCAGTGGCCCCAGAACAACCAGCTGTGATCGGCCTCAGCCATTCCAGACATTTCCATCCATTCCACGTGAGTGGGGCGTTTTCAGTGCTGGTTTGGGATATCGAGACACTCCTGTTCTTCTCCCCTAAAGCTCAGGGTCTACATCTTCCCATATCAAAAACAAAACAAATTAAAGGAACCCAAGAACGTCTACCTTGCATGTGTCACATCATGTTCTTTTGAGAACATACAATGTTTTAAAATACAAAAAACAGGCAAAGGTCCATTTTGCCGACAAAACACAATGCAATTAACGTACCGTACTGTCCCTTTATTGGGGATACGTTACAAAGGAGGCAGTGAGAGCCCTAGGAATCCGCTAGTGCTAAGAGAGGTGGTATTGGGGCATTCAAGAAGGTGACGTCGGCACCTTTTGCTGGAGGGAGATCCACCATGAGGGAGAAGAGGCCAGTGGGAGACTCCCCATAAGGAAGGCCCAGAAAGGCTTGGGTGGGTCCAAGGGAGGGGGAGGCAGGAGGCAGCTGTGTATGTGGTCAGCTGGTGGCCATACTGACTGAACCCTCTGGTGGGTCTGCAGGTCCATGTGGACGGAGAGAAAGAGCATCAGGTCATCCCATCAGAGAAACATGAAGCTGAGATAAGCTTCCCAGGACTAGGAGCATCCTGAACCTTCGAAAAGAAAAGAGAGCATACCCTACAGGGTTCTGGAACATCACAGCCATACCTACCCAGACCAGAACATCCCAGTCTCCCCGGGTCTCAGCCCCCAGCCCTTCTGCAGGGACAAAGCCTCCCAACTCCAGGCTTGTCAGTTCACTGACCCCCCCCCCCACCCCGCCCCCAGAGGTCCTGCCGAGCACCGAGGACTCAGGCTTCCACTGAGATGAGCTGGTTGAGAACTAGTGACATGGCTGACCAGCATGATCGCCCAAATCCCCCACCACCTGGGGCAGCTGCTCTCGCAGATACGTGTTTCTACAGACCGTCACCACCTGGAACCCACGTGGAGGGTGTCCTTGCCTACCAGCCATACCCCAGAGGAGACAGCAGTGCCCGTAGCTTCCCGGGTGACTTGCGGGGGGTGCCCGCGAGAGCAGACCTTCCGACCTCCCGTCCAGGAATCCCCATCACACCGACAACACACTGGTGAAGGTTCTGCACCGACAGCCATCGATGCCCACCAGGCCATCCCACTTGGGACCCAGATGCCAGGACCGCAGGTGCTGAAGGAGTCTCCACCCACCTAACAGACACCCCCAACCTATCTGCACATCACCAATGTTTACAGGGATGCTTTGGCCCTAACCAGTGGGCCAACCTGATTAGGAGTGACGCAACGGTTCAGAATGACCAGGCTCGGTGCACACATACAAGGGCCCACAGCTCCGGAAGCTCCACTCACAATTCACAGAGTCACCCCCCCCCCCAACACCCAACGATGCCTGAACATGCTTGCTTCGCTCATCCATCCATCCATCCATCCACCCACACAGACCGGTGGTGTGCTCGTAAATGCTCAAGAAAATGCTCCCGGAGAAAGGAGGGAAAGGCTTCCTTTGTGGCTTTTACCTAGCATTCGCAGCTTGACTCCTTCAAGCGACCCGCCTGCTGACACTAAACACGGAACTAGGAACAGATGCGCACCACTCACCATCCCGAGCCGGCACAAGTCACTTCCAGCACACCCCAACGCTTCACACAAGCCCACATCACGAGGGCACATCAACCCCCGCCCCCACCCCCGACGCCATGAAAGAGTCACGGACTTGCCCTCTACACACCAACACACACACACAGCTCCACTATCCAAAGAAATACCCTTGGAATGCTCCTAAAACCTTCACACCTTGCGAACAACTTGGATAATTCCTGTAGCTGGTGAGGGATAGATACACAGCTGCCGACAATCAGGAAAAGAAACTGAACCCTAAACCACGTGGTCCTGCGACACCGGCCGAGTAACACACAGCACGCCACCTACCGAAACTAAC
Source organism: Neofelis nebulosa (assembly GCF_028018385.1). NCBI lineage: Eukaryota > Metazoa > Chordata > Mammalia > Carnivora > Felidae > Neofelis > Neofelis nebulosa. The sequence goes on along the minus strand of NC_080793.1, from coordinate 93,511,234 downwards.
ACACGCAGGCGCCGTCCAAACCCTGCCCCTACGCACGTGCGCCTAATCCTTCCAAATCCGCCGCGACTCGCACCGGACCCCGAGTCAGAGGGGGAAACAGTCGCACATTCCCCACAGTAGCGACAGCTAACCGCCAGCTCCCCGAGGAGCTGGGCACTCAGAGTCCACACACGACTCTCCGCCCACGCTCACACACGCGCTTGGCCCCTCCCTCACAAACGCCCAGAGACCGCACTACCCCACGCGTGCGAACACACGTGCCACACTCCCAGCGGACAAGCTCCCGCGGCCCCACCTGTGCTCCGCTCGCCTGGCGGCCCCGCGCCCTCGGAGGGGAACCACGACGGCCCCTCGCCACCCGCCCACCGCACCCTCCAGGCCCCCGAAGCCCGACCGCCGGGACGCACATCCAGACGCGCGGCCGCCCGGGACCCCGCTGCCGACGCCGACACGCCCGAGAACCCGCCTCAGAACCGCGGGGTCGAGACGCCGGGGCGCAGACCCCAGACCCGCCGCCGCCCGTGATCCCGCTGCCGACGCCGACACGCCCGCAAACCCGCCTCAGAACCGCCGGGTCGAGACGCCGGGGCGCAGACCCCAGACACGCCGCCGCCCGGGACCCCGCTGCCGACGCCGACACGCCCGCGAACCCGCCTCAGAACCGCCGGGTCGAGACGCCGGGGCGCAGACCCCAGACCCGCCGCTGCTGCCCGGGACCCCGCTGCCGACGCCGACACGCCCAAGAACCCGCTTCAGAACCACTGGGTCGAGACGCTGAGGCGGAGACCCCAGACGTACAGCCGCCCGGGACCCCGCTGCCGACGCCGACACGCCCGCGAACCCGCCTCAGAACCACTGGGTCGAGACGCCGGGGCGCAGAACCCAGACCCGCCGCCCGGGACCAATTTGCCGAGGCCGACACGCCCAAGAACCCGCTTCAGAACGGCCGGGTCAAGATGCCAGGGGAAGACCCCAGACGTACAGCCGCCCGGGACCACACTGCCGACGCCGACACGCCCAAGAACCCGCTTCAGAACCACTGGGTCAAGACGCCGGGGCGCAGACCCCAGACCCACCGGCCGCCCAGGACCAAGTTGCCGACGCCGACACGCCCAAGAACCCGCTTCAAAACCACCGAGTCGAGACGCCGAGGCGGAGACCCCAGACGTACAGCCGCCCGGGACCCCGCTGCCGACGCCGACTCCCAAGAACCCGCCGCAGAACCACTGGGTCGAGACGCCGAGGCGAAGACCCCAGACCCGCCGCCGCCGCCCGGGACCCCGCTGCCGACGCCGACTCCCAAGAACCGGTCTCAGCCCCGCACGGTCCACACCCGCACACCGCCCGAAACACTCGCGCGCCAGCTCACCGTCGCGGCGGCGGTCGCCGAGCGTCCACGCGGCCGGTTGCTACGTGACACGCGCGCACACAAGTTAAGGCCTTAACACGGCGACCGCGGCTACGCCTGAGCGACTAACAGCGCGCGACCCTGGCCTCGACTTGGCGTCACGGTGGCACGAGGCCGCCAGGCAGGGCACCGCCTCCAGCCGGCAGGGCCGTTGAGCCCCGCCCCCACGTACGCGCGCGCGCTCCCCGGCACGCCCCCTCAACGGACGCGGCGGGCACCGGGGGGGGGGGGGGGGGGCGGGTCCAGAGCGCTGCAGCCCCGCCCCCCTGGGCGTGCGCGGACGGGCAAAGGACACGCAGGGACGCGCCTGGAGGTCCCTGCGGGGTGGGACACCAGGGGACCCTCTCGCGCTGGGAAGCCACTCGGGCGGCTCGAGCTCAGGCGGGACGGACTCTTTATGGGCGTCCAGCCTTGGAGCCGGCGCCTGTGAAGCCAGCACTGGCGATTGTAACACCGCACACGTGCGCTCCGCGCCCTCTGACGCGGCCTTCCCACCGAGTCAGGGACCAGGTGCACCTGCAGCCCCACGGCCTCCGCTGGGGCCACGGCCGCCCTCGGCCGGGACCGCCCGTCCCTCTTCTCGTCCCCGCCTTTCCACAAGTGCTGCGCCCCTTGGACGCCCGAGCCCGAAGGTTCCATGAAGGAACAGATCAGGCGGAGAATGCAGACCTGGGGAACACTCCAAGGGCCCCCTCCCTCCCCGCCTCCTTTCCCAGAGTTTCCCGAACGCACTGCCTGTGCCAGGTTAGGTTCCTTAGTGTAGCTGCTGATACACGGGCTGCTCAGTACGTGTGATGCACGGACGTCTCCTTAGAGGCTTGTGCTCTGCCTTTGATCCTGCTGGACAGATGCAGTCACACAGGTGGGCTGGGAACGATTTGCCCTCCCCTCCCTCCTTTTCAAAACAGCGAAGAATTTCAACTGATTTTTTGAAAAAGACTCAACTTCTTGACCAGATTTTGTAGTATTCTTGGGAGAAGCTGCAACCTCCACAACCTCTTCGTGGCCAGTTGCCACCTCCGTGCTATTTCTCAGCCACAGCAGAACTGATGAAACCTCGCACGGCACACCCCCAAGTCCACGGGCTGCAGACTCCAAGAGACACAAGCATGATACCCCCCACTCTGCTAACGTCCTTGCTTGTGTGGAAGGCCACCCCTCTTCTGAGGCCTGTGATCCGTGTCCAGAGATGGGTTTGTCTCAGAAGTTAATGCAGGAACGGCCAGAGATCAGGGTCTAAAGGAATGCTCTTACCCCCTCCTAGGACCAGTCTTCCCAAGTTACATTTGGGCTAATTTGATGCCATCTGCTTCTGGACTCTAGATTTCAGAGTGTTCGAAAATGATTGCAGAATTGGGACCAGAGAATTTTTCTGCAGTGTAATCTTTTATCAGTGGCCCTGAGAAGGGTCACTCAAGTCCTACCTCTGAGCCATGAGTGAGAATCTTAGCAATAATTGGTTGACTGACTGGACAAAGGGAGCAAACAAGAAGGACCCTGCTTTCACGAGTGCCTGAGTGCATTTTGCCTCAAAACTCTCTAAAACAAAGCTGTTGCTTGAAACCCATTTCAGCCTTCCCCTGATAAAAGCTCAAGTCTTGAGAAATGCCTCCAAGTTGTTCACTTTTTCAATGCCCAGCTGGGATGTTTGCAATAAAGTTCACTATGATTTGCTTGAATGGCTCTCAGCTCATCTCCCCAGCTCACGTCCAGGAAGCGTGCTCAGAGCAGCTGCCAGAGAGAACACAAAGATGGGTACCTGTGGAGAGTCCCTTCCACACTGCAGAGTGGGAGAGGCCGGGGAATGTCCTGAAGGGCCGCACCGTGGAGCTCACCTGCTTTGGGTGGCTGGTCCTACACTCCAGAAGTGCTAATACAAATAATCCCTGGGCCCTGTCAGGGTGGGAGTTGGGAGAAAACTTAAAACTGTGTGGAGATTGGAAAGGAATTGGGAAATGACTCTCTACATGACTCTAGTACGGAGCAGGGGGAGGGGAGGAACTCCAGGTCCTGAACTCAAAGTCCAGTGCCTTTCCGCATCAGGGTGTCCACTGTTCAGTTTCCACACAGTGGTGGCCTTTGGAGTCAACTTTCCTCAAGGGGGCAAGGAATTGTTTCAGTGCCTTAACCAGGAGTCTTTTTCAGTGTGTGTTCAGTGTGGAGCCATCCTTCTAAACCTCCCTTTCCTTCCCCAACACCCTGCCATCCTAGGAGCTGCACTGCTGTGATAGCAGGAGTGACGCAGGTCTCCCAAGACATTGGTGACAACCACTGAGATTCTTAACCCTCGTCACCCTTGGCCAATTTCCTGACAGTCCTCTCTTCTGACAACACAAAAGTCCAATGCTCTTTCATATCATTTTGAACCTTCCCAGTAAACTGATGTTGATGTGCAATTTGAAAAGAAGAATCAAACAAGACTTTCAAGAGCTGCTCCCACGATTCTCATGCAGATGGGGCCACATGCACTGATGAGCATGGATTCCAAAGAACAAGGGTCTCTCATGCAGACAGGAAATACACAACCCCGTGAGCAGGGCTTCCAGGCTAGCATTGGCCAATTAGAACTTAGAGGAAGCTGGGGCGCCTGGGTGGCGCAGTCGGTTAAGCGTCCGACTTCAGCCAGGTCACGATCTCACGGTCTGTGAGTTCGAGCCCCGCGTCAGGCTCTGGGCTGATGGCTCAGAGCCTGGAGCCTGTTTCCGATTCTGTGTCTCCCTCTCTCTCTGTCCCTCCCCCGTTCATGCTCTGTCTTTCTCTGTCCCAAAAAATAAAATAAACGTTGAAAAAAAAAAAATTAAAAAAAAAAAAAAAAAAAAAGAACTTAGAGGAAGCTGGTTGTGTGAATGGGGGTTGGACGTCAGGGATAGATTACAGGTGCACATCCATTTCATGGGGATTGATTTTAACCCCTAGGAAAACCAGGACTGTAGGATATTAGGGAGGGGAAGGTTTCCTAACCCTTACTTCTGTCCTTAGTCCCATTAATTCCAGATACTCAATTCTATATATTTGGCCCCTCCAAATTCCATATCACCCAAAGAGCCTATAGACACTGTGTGTGTGTGTGTGTGTGTGTGTGTGCACGTGCGTGCGCAGGCAAATGATTTTGTGGGTGAGCCAAGATAGCACTCTTTTTTTTTCAAAGTAGCACTCTTGAGTCTCCTAATCCAAGTTCTCTTTCTCACAGGGTGACTAATATTAGCTGAATATATTACACTGTTTGGGTAGAGATGCCATATAAAGTACAGAACCCCAGCTAAATGCAAAATTCAAATAAACTGGGAACAAATTTCCATTAAAAGTTATATCCAAAATATTGCATGGGACACAATTATTCTAAAAGCTGATCCCTATTACCTGAAATTCTAACTCAACTGAGCATCCATTATTTCATATGCTAAATCCAGCCACCCTATTCTACAGGGTCCTTGAAATGTAAAGGACTGTAGAACTACATGTTCCCAGAATCCAGTCTCCAGAAATAAGGACAGGAGCCAGAGTATCAGCATAAAGTCAATCACTGGGCACAGTCACACATGTTTTGGAATATGTGTCAACTTTTAGCCAGAGAAAAAAATACAAGCATCTTTTGAAAATGAAAATAGCTGACATGTACTTTTAGTTGCATAATCCGTCTCTCTGAAGATTTGAACGTCACAGATAACACTGGTTTCCTGCGAGAAAGGGGCTTGGTGCCCAGGAGTAAGAGGTGGGAGGAAGAGTCATCACTGCATATTCCTTTGTATGTTTGACATTGAACCACACAAAGCTATTGATTCTTTGAGATATTCCACTAAAAGAAGGACAAATGTTAACAGTCAATGTTGAATGACAGCACAGGATGCTGGGAAACAAAAAGTAGTGATTTCTGGTCCTGCATGTGTAGGCTGCACGACCTTTGTCTGATAGGCTGGGGCTTTCCAGCAGAGGAGAGCATTAGTAAGGCCCGTCCTGCCTGAGTCTGAGCAGCTTCCAGCGCCGGAGGGCGGCGAGGACAGAAGGACCCATGTGCAGGCACGCACGCAGGATCTGCTGAGACCATGCTAATTTGGAACCTCAGTTCCATGCGGCCTTCAGGACCCATGTGTTCATCAGAATACATGTTCTGAATCTTGTTCAGAAAGTCCGGCCTCGGTTGAAGTGAGTCAAGAGCCAGGTGGGAAGCAGAGTGGGTTGAGGGACACAAACTCGGCCCATGGATGAAAACGGAAGCAAAGGACCACCGAGTAACACCTCGGTGCTCAGAATCTGAGCAACTTGTATAAATTGCCTCAAAAGGCACACAGCAATTGTGTTGCCCCTGTGCCATTTGAGAGGGACTTGTGGTCCTTGCCTACCTGCCAGAGCCCTCAGGGAATGTCTCCCCACCCCCACCCAGGGCCCTGGCCCTCGGCCCCTCCCCCGCTGCAGAATGTCAGGAGCCCTACATTCTGTCCCTGTTTACGTTCAAACTTTCCCCCCCTTAATTGGGTCTCGAGCATCTGCTGGAGCAGGTCGCTGTCCGGGACCTGGCCTCGACATTTCTCATTGTGGTGGCTGTAGGGTAGCAGTGGTCCCTGCCCCAAGCCTGCGGGGATGGCTTCAGAAGGAGGTAAGCCTGTGGGTTGGGCAGGTGTGTCTGCGTGCCTGCCATCCCTCAAATCCGTGGGATTCAAATGTGACACTTGGACAGGGGCACATGGGGGCGGGGGTGGGTGTTGAGTAGGGAAAGAGGGTGGGGGCCAAGGACAGCTCATCTGGGAGGCTGGGAGCCCGTGGAAACCTGCAAGGACCCTGGGGAGGAGGCCGGGTCGAGACCTCGTAGGGGAAACGCCCTGGGTGTGGACAACAGATGGAGGCAGGCACACTGCGTGTCTCTGAGTCACACACCACTTTGACAGTTTGTAGGAGAGGTGGCACCGTGTCGTGGTGGTGGCACAGGCAGGGTCCCAGGGAAAGGACAGCCGGGTGTGGTATTCCTCAGACACCTGGACCTCCCCCACCATACCCTCCAAGGGACTTGACTGCAGATTCTGGGTCTCCATAGTGCCTGATAGGGATGTGGGGGGAGATGGTCTGAGCCAGGACGTGGTTCAGTGGGGCGGTCTTATGGCCAGTGTCCTCCCCGGGAGCGGGGCTGGAAGTTCCTCTAACACCTCCGGCCCAGGACTTCCACTCCTTCCAGCCCAGAGCTGACTTCTCCCCAGCCCAGGTGACCCTTTTCGTAGATTCAGCAGGGACAGGGCATCCGGGGGCCTCAACCAAGGTAGGCCTTGGGTTCCTCAGCTGTTCTGGGTCCCTCTTCCTCTTGAGGACGTGCGGTCCTTCCACCTGCTTCATCTTGTCCAGTGTTTCCTGGCCAACCCTCAGCCCTGGGAGCCACCTTTGAGGTGAAGGGTCTGCTTGTATTCCTCGTCCCTGTGCCGTGGATGGGGAACAGAGTGTAGTGTGGTTGGGTGTCCCAAGCAGCATCTGTGAAAGCTGAGTCCTCCTTACAGGGGGTAGGAGGGGAGCCTGGACGGGAGGACCATCTTCTCTGGTTGTATCACATGTCGTGGGACACCTGTTGATCAGTTAGATGTGCAGGTGTGTCCCTTGCCCTCCCGAACGAGGACCTGCATGGGTTCTTCATGAACAGGCACAGGATCCAGCCCCTTTTCCTTCTGGCACAGGGCTCATGCTGGGCTCCTCGTGTGTCTTCACTTTCACTGTTGGAGCTGGAAGGGGAAGACCACAGAAGCCTGCATTCCCACAACCAGTCCCACGTGACCCAGCTCCAGAGTCCCCCCACCCCAACAGCCCCGCTGCCCCCTCTGCATTGCCCTTTGCTAATCTTCTGTAGCCACCGTGGGCTGCGAGTGACAGGAACCAGGGAACATGACGCCTGCCTCACACTCTCCCAGGATCCGAGCTGCTGAGCGGTGGCAGAACCTGGCCCGTGCGGCGTGTGGGCTGTGGGGGTTCCTAAGACGGGGTTACGTGGGGGCTTGGAGGCCGCGTTTATAGGGAGAAAGATATTACAAGCGTTTGTTTTCTTATGTTAGGACAGGAAGAAAGGGAGGGAGTTACACTGAGCGTCAGGTTTTGGGGGTCTGAGCAGGAGAGGGGCCCAAATGGTTTAGACGCTGCCCGTTCACAAAGGCCCTTCAGGTGACTCGGACGTGCCTGGGAGCAGAACCCAAGCTGCCTGGGAGCCGGCCGAGGGCATTTCCCACAGGGCAGATGTCCACCCAGCCCCTCGTCCAGGAGGACAGCCCGTGAGGATGGAGGGTGGTGTCTGGGGTCCTGGGGAGGTTCCCAGAGTCAGTGCTGGCCAAGGCTGCCTCTTCCAGGCAGGCAGGCTGTCTTGTTGAGAAGGGTGGGGACAGTAATTGTCGTCTGGAGGCCAGAGCATGGAAGTCACTCCAGGACACTTGCAAACCGCACCTTTTCCTGTAAGTGTCCCTCCCGTGTCGCGATTCCCCACTCTGCTCCCTAGTGAGCAAAGAGGCCCAGGATCCTGCGTCCTGGCTGCGATTCTCCGACTCGATCCGGCCCTTCCCTTCTGTCCACAGCATCTCCAGTGCTGGGACCGCATGTGGCCATGGACCCGGAGGCGTCCGTGTCTTCTTTGACGGCACAGCCGTTTCCCCCACCTGCTGCTGGCGCCTCGCACTGGTCACCCCGGGGGCAGCGCTCGCCGCCCCACGTGACCCCGCCGTTCACGCCTGGCAGCCCCGTGGTGCTGCCCACTTTCTGCAGGACACCGCTGGTGGCAGGAGATGCCGTCCATGGCCCAGGTGGGACCCGGGCCTGTAACGTCATCGTGCAGGTCAGGTCAGAGTGGGGGCCCGCAGATGCCCCCCAGACTCAGACCGTCGTCCTCACCCAGGCCCCCGTTCGCTGGAGTCCTCCCGGGGCCCTCTGTGGGGGTGCTGCGTGTCCCACACCCCTGTTCCTGGCAACGTCGGCAGCGGAGAGCAGCGTGTCCGCCCCAACCGTCGGGGGCACCTGGGCCGGCAAGGGAGGCTCCACCCCAGGCCTTCGACCTCAGGCTCCCCCCCTGGCTGTCCGGCTGGCCCCCATGGTGCCCCCGGTGACCGCAGGGCCGCAGCCCCCCGCAGCTGCCAGGGAGGGCAGCCTGGCCAGCGGCCCCTCCAAGGCCTCGCCCGCGGACTCCTGTAGCCCCAAGAGTGTGTACGAGAACTTCAGGCGCTGGCAGTGCTTCAAGGTCCTGGCCCGCAGGCACCTCCCGCAGAGCCCCGACGCCGAAGCCCTCTCCTGCTTTCTCATGTGAGCGCCTTCTGCCCCCCGCTGCCCTCAGCCAGGACCCTGGGGTGTGCCCAGGGCGGGGGCCTCAGGGTGAGGAGAGGAGGGTGTGAGCCAGTGCCGCTCTGGGAAGGCAGTGCGGCGCGGGTCCTCTGGGGTCCCCCCCCGGACACGGGGTGATGGCACTTCCCGCAGGGGACCGGGGGACCGGATCACTGCCTGGCACGGCACGCTCAGTATCGTCAGTATGGAACGCAGGGTCCGGGGTCAAAGAGCTCCCTGATCCAGGTGCGGGTGGGTGGTCAGCCTGGAGCCCAGGGCCCGGGGCTGCCCAGTGTGAGGCAGTGACAGTGGTCGCCTGGAGGGGGCTGGTTTGCACGGCCAGACACCGCCTGTCACCTGCCAGCACTGAGTCACGCTGGGCGGGGGAAACGTGCTGCACAGGGCGGGAGTGGGGCAGGGTGGGGGCCACCAGGCCACAGCCACCGCCTGACCCCGAGGGCTTGCAGCCCGGTGCTTCGGTCCCTGGCCCGCCTGAAGCCCACCATGACGCTGGAGGAGGGAGTGTGGCGGGCCGTGCAGGAGTGGCAGTGCAGAAGCAACTTTGACCGGGTCATCTACTACGAGATGGCAGGAAAGTGAGTCAGGGTCCCAGCCCCAGGCCGGTGGGCGTGAGGCCGGGCTGAGCACAGGGTCCTCCTCACCTACCTGCCCAGGCTTCAACCCCAACCTGATCGACACCCACCCCTGCCTCCATGTGAAGGTCTCAGGATGGGGGCTGAACCTGCGACCCCGGGGAGGTGGGACCCCCGCTGTGGCTGGGCCGGGCTGGATCGGCCAGCCTGCTGTCTCCTGGGGGGCCAGAACCATGGCTGCCGCTGCCGGGCACTGCCTCTTCCGGTCCCCCCCACGGCCTCCGCCTTTGCTGGGCTCCATGGCAGGGCCCCTCCTCAGTGTGGCCTGGGTCTCCTTACCCCCAGGTTCATGGAGTTTGAGGCAGAGGAGGAGATACAGATTCAGAAGCTGCAGTGGGTGAAGGTGGCCCAGGGCCCATCTGCTCCAGCCCCACCCAAGCCTGGAACCCAGGGGTCCCCAGCCCTGGAGGGGGGCCGGCAGCCAGGTACAGCACCCACATTCCCAAGGGAGCTGGCGGCCAAAGGCAGTGGGGCCTAGGGAAGGTCGCCGTCCCCACGTCCTGTCTCCTGCTTCACGTGGGCCTTGGTCTTTCAACCAAACCAGCCGCAGAGAGCCTGGGGTCGTAGCTGCCCTTTGTCACCGTGAGATATTGACCTGGCCAAGTTGGTGACTACTCTCCCACCTCCCTGTCAAGGGACCCAACGAATCTCTGCCTGGAAAGCGGGCTGCGGGGGGAGACCCTTGGAGAATCGGTGGGTCCTCTGTTGCTCACAGGAGACCCTATTAGATGCTCCTCCCCTCAGCTCCCCCGTCCCAGGGTGCCTGTGGCTTCAGGTGGCCCCGACCCAGCCCCCACCGACATCAGTGTCCCCCAAACCCTGCCCTCTCCACAAGCAAGCTGGAGCCCCTCTCACCTCCTCCCTCGTTCCCGCTCTGCCTCAGCCTGCATTCCCAGGAAGGCCGGCTCCAGGGCCCAGCCACCCTGCCCTCAGCCACACAGACCCCCGCAGCCCAAGGCACCCAAGGAGATCCCCCCTGAGGCTGTGAGAGAGTACGTGGACATCATGGAGGGGCTGCTGGGGCCTGCCTGCTCAGCCCCGGGGGCGCTAGCGGGTGAATGGGGACAGGACGGAGAGGAGCCACAGCAGGACGAGGACTCCATCTACCTGGACCCGGGTCTTCTCAGCTACATTGACAAGCTGTGTTCCCTGGAAGACTTCATCACCAAGGTGGGCTGGCCCACAGCCTGGCGTCTGGAAGATCCCAGGCATTGCCACTCCGACACCCGGAGTGGGGCTGTGCCTAGGCCTTTGGGACCAAGCACTGTTCCTCGTTCCTGAGCTGTGTGTGTGCAGGCACGTGTGTGTGCACGTGTGTGTACTTGGGTGCATGTGCTTACGAGCATGTGTGTACTTGTGTGCATGTACGTACATGCAAGGGTTTGTATGTGTGTGTATTTGAGTGAATGTGCTTATGTGCATGTGCGTGTGGGTACTTGTGTGCATGCATGTGTGTATACTTGTGTGCATATGCGTCCATTTATGTGTGTGCATGGGCATGTACTTGAGTGCCTGTACACACGTGCAAGTGTTTGTGTGTGTACTTGTGTGAACGTGCTTACGTGCGTGTGTGTGTGCCTGCATGTAGTGTGCGTGTGTGTACTTGCGTGCATGTACGTACATGCAAGGGTTTGTATGTGTGTGTATTTGAGTGAATGTGCTTATGTGCATGTGCGTGTGGGTACTTGTGTGCATGCATGTGTGTATACTTGTGTGCATATGCGTCCATTTATGTGTGTGCATGGTCGTGTACTTGAATGCATGTACATACGTGCAAGTGTTTGTGTGTGTACTTGTGTGAACGTGCTTACGTGCGTGTGTGTGTGCCTGCGTATAGGGTGCATGTGTGTGTGCTCTTGTGTGCATGTGCATACATGTATGTGTGTGCATGTGCGTGTACTTGTGTGAATGTGCTTACGTGCGCATGTGTGTGCCTGCGTGTAGTGTGCGTGTGTGTACTTGTGTGCATGTACGTACATGCAAGGGTTTGTTTGTATGTGTACTTGTGTGAATGTGCTTATGTGCATGTGTGTGCCTGCGTGTAGTGTGCTTGTGGGTACTTGTGTGTATGCATATGTGTATACAGGTGTGGGTGAGCCTGTGTGGGTGTCTGTGTGTGGCCTGTGTATGTGTACGTGCATGTCTGTGTGTGCATGCATATGTTTGTGAGGATATGTTGGGGTCTACCATTTGAATGCTTCTGTGTCTCTGTGTGGGCACATATGTGTTGGGGGGGTGTGTGCATATGCGTTTGTGTGGCTTTTGTATGTGTGTATGTATGTATGTATAGGCTTTCTCTCTGTGTATGCATGTGTGAAATTGTGTTGTCTGCGTGTGCGCCTGTCTGCGTGGGTGTGCAGCCAGTGACCATGATGGTTCAAACATCCTGCCTTGTGCAGAAGGCGGGGTGGGGCTTCACGTCACCACTTTCCCTCCGGGTCCTCCTTGGCTCACAGGTGCCCCCTGCCAAGGTGCCCACAGCCTGTTCCTTCTGTCCCAGGTGGAGGCAGTCCTTCACCCGCGATTCCTGGCAGAACTGCTTTCTTCAGAACCACAGCTGGATCTTTTGGCCCTCGCTGAACAATTGGAGCAGGAGGAAGGACTCTCCCTTGCAGAGGTGAGCGGGGCAAAGAGAGACGCAGGAGAGGACCCGAGCCAGGGGACGGAGGGGACCCAGGTGAGCCAGGGGAAGGGGGGGCACGCAGCACAAAGGCACACGTGACGCGGTCCCCCGCTCCCCTGCCTAGGAGGCATGGCACTGGGGAGGCGAGCTCCAGGAGCTCCAGGGCAGGTACTGAGCAGAGAATGGCATCTACAGGATGGGGAGCCTGGGGAGGGAGGGAGGGACTCAGGGGGATATCAGGAGAGCCAGGGCCTCACGGGCCACCCGTCCCCTCCTGCCACCCCCCGCCCCCCATGCCACCGTCCCACCTCCCCTCTCGCACTCCCGTGCTGGCCAGTCACCGTCACCTCCGTCCTCCCAGCTGGTAGAGAAGAGACTGGTGGCCTTGGCGGTGGAGGACGGTGTGCCCACAACCCCGAGTCACTGTGCAGCGACACTGGGCTCCGGGCCCGAGGGTGAGGCCAGGGCCCGGCCAGGGGTCAGCCGTGAGGCCTGCCCAGCAGAGAGCGAGTGCCAGGACCTCCGGAGGCACAGCCGGGCACACGCGCACCCGTGCAGACCCAGATCCTTTGCCGCGTCTCCAGGACAACAGGAGCTGCCTGCCCTCCGGGCTGGTGGGCTCTCCTCTCCTCCCCAGGGGCCAGGGCGCACCCCTCCTCGGCCGGACCCCAGGGATGCCCCCGTGTTCAGAGAGGCGCCCCCTGCTAGGGAGCCTGGCGGGCCAGCAGATGGGTCCAGTGAGGACGAGGAGGAGCTGCCCAGCCTGGCCTTCCTCCTGGCCTCTCGGCACAGCCTGCTGCCGTGGGGGCTCTCCCAGAGTCCTGCTCCGGCCCCGGGCCTCCCCAGCCCTGGAGGGCGCGGGCCGCGGGGAGCTCCCCAGGCCCCCGCTGCTCAGAGAATAGGCCGCAGCCCAGCCGCTCCCCCAGCTGCCAAGTCCAGAAAGCGGGCTCTGCGTGCGGGTCTGGCCGCTGCCGGCAAGACGCCCCTCGCAGGGGCCAGCCTCAGGGGCTCGGTGCGGGCCTTGGCCGTGGGGCTGCTTCGGCCCTCTCTGCCTCCAAAGAGAAGGTGTGGCTCCTTTGTCCCAGGGAGGAGGAAAAAGCAGCACTGCAGCCCCTAGGGAGCCCTGGGCCCACCCTTCAGTGCTGATCCTGGCTGGGGGGAGAGGGGGAGGGCACGACTGCGGGCGGGGTGGCAGCAGCCCCCAGGGGCGCTGCGTGTACGTGGGAATAAAGATGGTTTTGCTGGGAAATGCGTCTGGGCCGCTGCATGGAGATGCCCTGGCCGGAGGGAAGGGGTCTGGGAGGGGCCTCCAGGGGCTTGCGGTCACCGTGCGCGTCCCTGAACATCCAGGGATGGGCGCCCTCTGCACCACAACCATCTTCCAGAGTGCAGTCTGCAGTCAGCCCCGTCTTCTCCGGGAGCCGCCCTCTGCCTCCCTGCAGCGTCCAGCCATGGGGCTGAGCTGGGGCGGGGAGGGGGGGCTTGGGGGGGGAGCTACATCCTCCTTGGCTCCTCCAAGGCTCCCTGTGTGGGCCTGAGGGAGGGCAGAAGGCCTGGCCTCAGGGGACAGGCTCTGGGGCTCTGGCCTCGTGCTATGAGGAGCATCTTCGAGTCCCAGTGGGACCGTTGAAATATGAGGGATGGGGGGGTCCTCTTCATCCCCGTGAGGATGGACTCGGGGAAAGCACGAGGCGGGACTCGGGGGCCACCAGCCGAGGTGTGCGCTGCGCTGTCCCAGGCGGCACCTCCCGGTCAGCTCACTGGGCCTCCACAGGGAGCCTGGAGGGAGCCAGGCTTCACCGTTTTCTGAGGACCGTGGGCTCCGGGAGGCCAGGGGATGAGGGCAGTCACGGGCGCCAGGGCGGCTGCCACACAGCGTTGGCTCCAGAGTCCTCCTCCTGCTCCCCTAGGAAGAAACCCCTCAAAGTAGCCATGGAGTCGTGGGGAACTCCCTCGCATCCAGGTGCATACCTGTCCCCACTGATGACGGTGTCATGTCTTCTGATGGCACCCGGGCAGTCGGGCTCCCTGTGGCCCCCCTGTCCTGGCTTCACGTTTGTTCTTCATTCCGAGCTGCGGGGTGTCCTACAGGTCACTGTGCGCTGGGCGGGAAGGGGGAGAGCAGGCTGGTTTGGGGAATCCTGGCCAGGGTGCCCCCATGCTCCCCAAACGCTGATCTTGGGGAGGCCTGCCCGCACCCATGCCTCCATTGGTCATCAGCCATCACTGGGCACGGGTGTCTTAGGGGGCTCCGGCAGAGAAAGATGGTGTCCGTGGCCAGTTGTTAGGACAGACAGTGCTGAGCCATCCCCGGAACCCCTACAAGCATTTGCTCTGGAGATTCTGGGCCGGGAATCAGAGGGCTCGGAAAGTCCCCACTTGTGGTCTCCACCACCTACTTGACGGGACCCTTCCTCCAGATGAGCTGGCACGAGTCCCCACAGCCTCGCAGGTCTCCTGGGAGGCCCTGGACGTGACTCACGGAGTCTGAGGGCCCGTCCATCTGGGATGCCTGCATGACAGCCTGGGCTCTCTCTCGGTGCTCATTTTAGCAAAATATCTTGCGATTAAGCTGGGCTGTGTGAGGGTTCATTTTCCCTACTTCACCGCAGTCTCTGAAGGCCAGTCTCCACCCTCCTCCCATAGTCTGTCCTTTGGAATGTCCTCTGTCGTGGTCCGTTCCAAAGATCATGCTTCAGGGCCGTGTATTGTGTGAATTCGTACAAAGTGCATGGACATTAAAAGATGTTTTCCAACCACAAACTAAAGAGGCATCCCCAATTGTAAGGCTCCTAATTTATTTACTCGGGGGGTGGTCATTGTTAATTGCTCTTCCTGCACAGTCTGTTAATGAAACTGGCCAGATGCTGATGTTCTCATCCTTCATAATGTAGAGAAGGAGAGCCCCCAAGGCACTAGTCACACAATGGTATGTCACTGTCACCAGCCTGATGTCATCAGAACCAGGACATCAGAACAGATCATCAGAACAGGTCTGTGCTGGACACAGACCATACCTTAGGTGATGCTAGGAGATTCCTCTGGGATTCTAAACGAGCCGACAAGGGTCCATAGATCCCAGATGGCCTGCATTCACACTACCTGCTTATTTTCCATTTTAGAAAATGGGTAATTTCAGTAGGAATGTTTCAAGCTTATAGAAAAAATGAAAAAAATGCAATAGAAACCACAATAGACAACACCTAGATATAGGCAACGTTAGCATTTTGACATATTTGCTCTTAGCCTAATTATAAAATAAAAACTGTTTTTAGACATTCACATGAAATACAATTCACTCATTTGAAGTGTACAGTTTTATGGCTTTCAGCTTGTTTATAGAATTTGTAACCGTTACCACAATAAATTATAGAACATTTCATCAGCCCCAAAAGAAATCCTGTACCCTCTCGCCGTCCCCCTGTCTTCCCATGTGGACATCAGGCCTAAGCACCCATTCATTCCTTTGTCTCTATACATTCCCACATTCTGCACTTCTGTATGAATGGGATTATATGATAATCCTTTTATGTCTGCTTTCTTTTACGTAGAATAAGGTTTCCATGTTTCACTCGTGTTTGCACATTTTCAATAACATCCCATTGTGTGGATGTACTACTGTCTGTTAAATCCACGGATTAGTTGCCAAACATTTGGGTTGTTTCTACTTTTGGCTAATACGAATAATTCTGTGAACTTTTGTGTGGATGCATGTTTCGTTTCTCATGGCTATATATCTAAAAGTGGAACGGCTGGATTGTTTGAAATCTCTATATTCAACCTTTTCAGAAACTGTTGGACTGTTTCCAAAGTGCCTGCACCATTTGGTATGTTTGCACTAGCAGTGTATTAGGATTCTACGTTCTCTCCACATTCTAGCCAATGCTTCCTACCATCTAGTTTGTTTGTTTTTTGTTTTTGTTTTTGTTTGTTTTTGCTAATGGTCATTCTTGTGGTTCTGAAGTGGGCTTTCAGTGTCGTTTTGGATTGCATTTCCCTGATGTTGAGCATCTTATGTGCTTACTGGCCATTTCTGTAACTTCTTTGGAGTGATATATATTTATCCTTTGCCCATTCTTCATTGGTTTATTTGTCCTTTAATATTGACTTGTAAGAGTTCTTTATATATTCTAGATAAAATCTTTTATTCAGAGATGATTTGCAAAAATATTCTCCCATTCTGCAGGCTGTTTATTAGTTTGTCAATAGAGTTCTTTGCAGTAAAAAGGTATTTAATTTTGATGAAGTCCAATGTATGTATTTTTTCTTCTGTTGTTTGTGCCATTTTGCCAGACCTAAAAATATGTTGACTGACCCTATGTTGTGAATATTTATGCCTCTGCTTTCTACCTTTTTAAAATCATTTAACCATTTGAAGTATACAGTTGAGTAGTGTTAAGTATATTCACATTGCTGTGCAAGAGATCTCTAGAATGTTTTCATCTTCTAGTTCTGAAACTCTGTACACATTAAACACTAGTCCTCCCTCCCCCTTCCCCAGACCTGGGCAACCCACCTTTCCACTTTCTCTATGATTTTGACTACTTTAGATACTTCATATGAGTGATTAGGGAATCATACAATATTTTTTCTTTTGTGACAGGCTTATTTTAATCAGCATAATGTCCAAGAGGAAAAAGAATCTCTTGTGGTTTGTTTACCTCTCTCCTTGATTTGCCTCTTTTCCCATATGTTCATCTCTTTTCTTTCTTAAATTCCACATATAAATGAAATAATATGGTATTGTCTTTCTCTGATTGACTTATTTTGCTCAGCATAATACATTCTAGCTCCATCCACGTTGCTGCAAATGGCAAGATTTCATTCTTTTCATGGCTGAGTAATATTCCATTGTATATTTATACTACATCTTTTTTTTTTTTATTTTAAATTTTTTTTCAACGTTTTTTATTTAGTTTTTGGGACAGAGAGAGACAGAGCATGAACGGGGGAGGGGCAGAGAGAGAGGGAGACACAGAATCAGAAACAGGCTCCAGGCTCCGAGCCATCAGCCCAGAGCCCGACGCGGGGCTCGAACTCACGGACCGTGAGATCGTGACCTGGCTGAAGTCGGACGCTTAACCGACTGTGCCACCCAGGCGCCCCTATACTACATCTTCTTTATCCATTCATCAGTTGATGGACATTTGGGCTCTCTCCACAGCTTGGTTATTGTTGATAATGCTGATATAAATATTATGGTGTATATACCCCTTCAAATCTGCATTTCTGTACCCTTAGTTAAATACCTAGTAGAATAATTGCTGTATCATAAGGTAGTTCTATTTTTAGTTTTGAGGAACCTCCATACTGTTCTCCAGAGTGGCTGTACCAGTTTGCATTCCCACCAACAGTGCAACAGGGTTCATCTTTCTCCACATCCTCACCAACATCTGTTGTTTCTTGAGTTGTTAATTTTAGCCATTCTAACAGGTGTTAGGTGGTATCTCATTGTGGTTTTGATTTGTATTTCTCTGATGATGAGTGATGTTGAGAATCTTTTCATGTGTCTGGATGTTGGCCATGTGGATGTCTTCTTTGGAAAAGTGTCTATTCATGTCTTCTGCCCATTTCTAAACTCAGTTGTTTGTTTTTTGGATGTTGAGTTTGACAAGTTCTTTATAGATTTTGGATACTAACCCTTTATAGATATGTTGTTTGAAAATATCTTCTCCAATTCCGTAGGCTATCTTTTGTTTCCTTTGCTGTGCAGAAGGTTTTTATCTTGATGAAGTCCCAATAGTTCATGTTGGCTTTTGTTTGCCTTGACTCTGGAGACGTGTCTAGGAAGAAGTTGCTGCAGCTGAGATCAAAGAGGTTGCTGCCTATGTTGTCTTCTAGGATTTTGATTGTTTCCTGTCTCACATTTAGGTCTTTCATCAATTTTGAATTAATTTTTGTGTATGGCGTAAGAAAGTGGTCCAGTTTCATTCTTCTGCATGTTGCTGTCCAGTTCTCCTAGCACCATTTTCTAAAGAGACTGTCTTTTTTTTCATTGGATACTCTTTCCTACTTTGTTGAAGATTAGTTGGCCATATGTTTGTGGGACCATATCTGGGTTCTCTATTTTATTCCATTGATCTGTGTGTCTGCTTTTGTGCCAATACCATACTGTCTTGAGGATTACAGCTTTGTAATACAGCTTAAAGTCCAGAATTGTGCTGCGTCCAGCTTTGGTTTTCATTTTCAACATTACTTTGGCTATTTGAGGTCTTTTGACCTCAAATGTCTTTGACATTTTAACAACATTTGTTCTTCCAATTCATGAGAATGGTACATTTTTCCATTTCTTTGTGTCTTCTTCAATTACTTTCATAAGCTTTCTATAGTTTTGCAGAGTATATAAATTTTACCTCTTTGGTTAGGCTTATCTCCACGTATCTTATAGGTTTTGGTGCAATTGTAAATGAATTTGATTTGCTAGTATCTTGTTGAGAATTTTTACATTCAGTTTCATCAGGGATATTGGCCCGTAATTCTCCTTTTTAGTGAGGTCTTTGTCTGGTCTTGGAATCAAGGTAATACTGGCTTCATAGAATAAATTGGAAGTTTTCCTTCCACTTCAATTTCTTGGAACAGTTTGAGAAGAATATGTATTAACTCTTTACATGTTTGGTAGAATTCCCCTGGGAAGCCATCTGGCCCAGAACTCTTGTTTGTTGGGAGATTTCTAATTACTGTTTCAGTTTCTTTGCTGACTATGGGTCTGTTCAAATTTTCTATTTCTTCAGTCTTGGTAGTGTGTGAGCTTCTAGGAATTTGTGCACTTCTTTCAGATTACCCAGTTTATTGGCATATAATTTTTCATAGTATTATCTTTTCACTATTTGTATTTGTGATGTTGTTTGTGATATTTCCTCTTTCATTTGTTATTTTATCTATTTGGGTCCTTCTATTTTCTTTTTGATAAGTCTGGCTAGGGGTTTATCAATTTTGTTAATTCTTTCAAAGAACTAGTTCTTTGCTTTGTTGATCTGTTCTACTATTTTTCTTTGTTTCCATATAATTTATTTCTGCTCTAATCTTTATTATTTCCCTTATTCTGCTGGCCTTAGGCCTTATTTGCTGCTCCTTTCCTAGCTCCTTTAGGTGTAAGGTTACCTTGTGTGTTTGGGATCTTTCTTGCTTCTTGAGATAGGCCTGAGTTTCTATATATTTTCCTCTTTGGACTGCCTTTGCTGAATCCCAAAGAGTCTAAACTGTTGTGTTTTCATTTTCATTTGCTTCCATGTATTTTTTAATTTTTTATTGAATATCCTGATTAACTCATTCATTCTTTAGTAAGATGTTCTTTAACCTCTATGTATTTGAGGGCTTTCCAAATTTTTTCTTGTGGTTGACATCAAATTTCATAGCATTGTGATTCAAAAATATGTATGGTATTTTTTAATACATTTTTTTATACTCGTTGAGGACTGATTTGTGACCCAGTATGTTCCATGTGCACTCAAAAAGAATGTTTATTCTTCTGCTTTAGATGAAATATTCTGAATATATCTGTTAGCTCCATCCAGTCCAGTGTGTTATTCAAAGCCATTGTGTTTTTTTGTTGATTTTCTGCTTAGATGATCTGTCCATTGCTTTAAGTGGGGTGTTAAATCCCCAATTATTATTGTATTATTATCAGTGAGTTTATTTATGTTTGTCATTAGTTGATTTATATATTTCTGTTCTTTCAAGCTGGGGGCATAAATATTTACAACTCTTAGATCTTCTTGACGGATACACCCCTTAATTATGCTACAATGCCTCTCTTCATCTCTTGTTACAGTCTTTGTTTTAATGTTTAGTTTATCTGGTGCACTGGGTTGCTCAGTTCGTTAAGTGTCCAACTGATTTCGGCTCAGGTCATGATCTGATGTTTGTGGGATTGAGCCCCATGTCAGGCTCTGCATTGACAGTGTGGAGTCTGCCTGAGATTCTCTATCTCCCTCTCTCTCTGCCCCTCCCCCAGTCTCTCTCTCTCTCTCTCCCTCTCTCTCAAAACAAACAAACAAATAAATAAATAAATAAATAAACATTTAAAGAAAAAAGTCTATTATGTCTGATATAGGTATGGCTTATATCTTTTGACATCCATTAGCATGATGGATTCTCCATCCCCTCACTTTCAGTCTGCAGGTGTCTTTAGGTCTAAAACAAGTTTCTTGTAGGCAGCATATATATGAATCTTGTCTTGTTATCCATTCTGATACCTAATCTCTTTTGATTGGAGCATTTAGTTCATTTACATTCAGACTGATTATTGAAAGATATGAATTTAGTTTAATTGTGTTGCTTGTAGAGTTGGTGTTTATGGTTATGTTTTCTGGTCCTTTCTAATTTTTGTTGCTTTTGTTCTTTGTTTGCTTTCACTTTTTTCTCCACTCAAAGAATCCCCCTTAAAATTTCTTCCAGGGCTGGTTTAGTGTTCATGAACTCCTTTAGTTTTTATTTGTCTGGGAAACTCTATCTCTCCTTCTATCCTGAATGACAGCCTTGCTGGGTAAATAATTCTTGGCTGCATATTTTTCCCATTCAGCACTTTGAATATATCCTGCCACTTCTTTCTGGCCTGCCAAGTTTCTGTGGATAGGTCTGCTGCAAACCTGATCTGTCTTCCCTTGTAGGTTAAGGACTTTTTTTCCCTTGCTGTTTTCAGGATTCTTTCCTTGTCTGTGTATTTTGTGAATTTGACTATGATATGCCTTGGTGATGGTCAGTTTTTGTTGAATTTAGTGGGAGTTCTCTGTATTCTTGGATTTTGATGTCTGTGTCCTTCCCCAGATTAGGAAAGTATTCACCTATAACTTGCTCACATAAACCTCTGCCCCCTTTTCTCTTTCTTCTTCTTCTGGGACTCCTATGATGTGAATGTTATTCCTGTTTACTAAGTTGCTGAGTTCTCTACATCTTGTATTGTGATCTTTGGCCTTTGTTTCCCTCTTCTTTCAGCTTCATGAGTTTACATGATTTGTCTTCTGTATCACTGATTCACTGCTCTACTTTGTCCTTCCTTGCTGTCATGGCCTCCATTGGAGATTGCATCTCAGCTATAGCATATTTACTTCAGCCTGACTAGATTTTAGTTCTTTTATCTCTGCAGAAAGGGATTTTATGGCATATTCTATGCTTTTTTTCAACCCCAGCTAGTATTCTTATAATTACGGTTTTAAATTCTAGTTCAGACATCTTATTTATATCAGTTTTGATTAAATCTCTGGTCATGAGTTCTATTGCCTGTTCTTTCTTTTCAGGCGAGTTCCTCCATCTTGTCATTTTGTCCAGAAAAAAGCAAAGAAAGAAAAGAAACGACTACACAAACAAAAAACCAAGAACTAAGCAGAAACTAAAACAAACAATAAAACTAGATCCTGGGTGTGTTTTGGTGTGCTTGATAAAAGAGCAAAGGATCTAGATCCAAAAATAAAATAAAACAAAACAAAATAAAGTAAAATACAATGAAATAAAACAATAAAATAAAAATTACAAAAAGAATATATATAAATGTATATATAAAAATAAAAAATAATAGTAAAAAGTAAAAAAAAGAATTGATAAAAATAGGCAAATAAATGAAAAACATTATAAGAAATAAAGAATAAAAGTAAGAAAGGAAGTTAGATCCTATTTCCCCTAGAGCTGAAGCTTTGCAACATTATGATCACAGACTTGATGATAGTGCACTGGTCTTCTGAGGGAGGGGCCTACCGCACTGATTCTCAGGCTAGCTTGACTGAGTGGAAATGCGCCTCTGGGGATTTGGAGGGCAGGGCTTGGTGTACATGGCTCTGGCTTCCACTAGGTGACCCTGTTTTGCTACCTGAAGGTTTTCAACTCTGATGGGCAGGTTGACTATGGCGGTGCCCCACTCTCTAGCCCTGGAGCTGAATGTTCGCACACCCACTTTTCAGGGAACCCTCATAAAAGAGCAATCAATCACCTCTCTTGTGTCCCCAGTTTCCCTTGGAATTCAACATTCACCCTGCCTGTGTAAGCTTTTTATTTCAGTGCAGGACTGAGTTTCAAAACTCCCAAATTTTAGGGATTTCCACAGCATGCAGTCATGGTGCTCCTCTGGCAGAAGGAAAAAAGCAGTGGTGCAACTGTGCTGCTGTTAAGAGTTATGTCAGAACAGAGCAGAATGCAGGAACCCCTGCTTTCAGCCCTCAGGCAGAGAGAGTGCCCACTCTTAAGCCTGGAAACACTGCCCATTGGCAGGACCCATCCTTGCGACCCAAGGGATCCTCAGATGATGCTGTCACTCCTGGGATTCTACCCGCATTCACCACTTGAGCACCTTTAATCCAGGTGCTTCCCCATGGTAGCAGACTGCTTATACTACTTTGTGGTAGCCTCCTTAACCTGGCTCCCATCTTGCAGCCCGGCCCAGAGCAATATCTCTCCTGGTAATGAAAGAGCGGACCTATGCCGGCCGACTCCATCTTGTTCTGTGTCCTCCACCTTGAGTGACTATGTCCCTGACATGCCCCCTTTCCGGGAAAAACGCAGAAACCTCAGACCACGCCTTCTCACCTTGAGTAACCTCCCGTTCACCCTCACCCCTTCAAACTTCCTGATTAAAACACACCCAGCGACCTGCCTAACAGGACTCCGACCCTTCCCCAGCCAATCAGCCGAGGCCACAACCCTTCCCCAGCCAATCAGCTGAGGCCACAGCCATTACCTCACCAACTGCCCCTAGACCCCTATAAAACCTTTGTGCTTTTGAAACTTGCTCTCTCCGGTATCTCACCATTATGTCGGTGCAAGTAGGAGATTGAACTCGAGCTAGCTCGAATAAAGGCTCTTTGCTTTTGCATCGGACTCGGCTCCCTGGTGGTCTTTGGAGATCACGAATTCTGGGCATAACAGTAAATTCTCTGTACTTCCTACCTTCCAAATTGTGGTCCCTTTTGTATAGGCAGTCTTGCAATTTTTGTTCATTCAGAACTGCGGTTGATTTCTCTGGTGTTTAGAATGATTTGATAACTATCTAGCTGTGTTCAAGGGATGACACAAACTTAGGGTCTCCCTACTTCTCTGCCATCTTAACTCCTAGACCACATTTTTTTTTTTATCCATTTATCTGTTGATGAACATTTGGGTTTCTTCCAATTGGCTATTGTGAATCATGCCACAATAAATATGAGCATGCAAATATCTCTTAAAGATCTTGCTTGAATTCTTTTGGATACATATCAAGCAATGGGATGGCTGGATCATATGCTAGTTGATGAGGTTTTGGGGTGATGGTGGGTTCATGGGGCTCAGAGCTGATGGCCAAGAAAGAATTCTTGAAGACATTTTTGGTGCAAAATGGTAATTTTACTAAAGCATGGGGACAGGACCCATGGGCAGGAAGAACTGCATTGGGGTTGTGAAAAGTGGCTCATTGTATACTATGGGGTCTGGGGAGACAAAGTCAAATGGGAAGTTTCTGAAGAGATTTTCATATGCTAAATACAGATTACTAGAGGCCTAGCTATTGTCAAGCTAATGTTTTTCCCTCTAGCAAAGCATTAATGTTAAGACAGTAGGGAGTTTCTGGAGAAATGTTTTGCTCAGCTGCCTCACGTATTTGTCAATGGGCTGCAGGATATAAGAAAATTTAATTTTGTCTGCCATTTCCTTCTTGCCTTTGTTCCCCACATCACTATGGAGGGGAGGGTGATGTTGGGGCTCCAGGAAACTGAATCTATAGGTTTCTGGAAATTAGGCTATTGATAAGATTGCCTTTTTCTTGTAATTTACTAAGATATTTGTAAACTGATGTAGACTCTATCAGTTTAACTGTTTTCTTTTCTGTCCTCTCCTTTGTCCTTGGCCAGCCAGGAGTGCCTGAGGAATATCATACATATCCCACCCTAAGAGAGGGGGTGCTAGGTTGTACTTTGCCCTCAGCCTGCCCCACGCTCCCTCATCAATAGTTATAGTTTTAATTTTTTGTGAAAACTCTGCATTGTTTTCCATAAGGGCTGTACTATTTTACACTCCTACCAACAGTGGGAAAGATAACCATTATCAAGACCTTGGGGGCCAGGGAGATGGGTGAAGTAGGTGAGGGGGATTAAGAGTACACTTGTCATGATGGGCACTGAGTAACATAGAGAATTGTTGAATCACTATGTTGTACACCTGAAACTAATAAACACTGTGTATTAATTATACTGTAATTAAAAAATAAATAGAGGGGCGCCTGGGTGGCACAGTCAGTTAAGCGTCCGACTTCAGCCAGGTCACGATCTCGCGGTCCGTGAGTTTGAGCCCCGCGTCAGGCTCTGGGCTGATGGCTCGGAGCCTGGAGCCTGTTTCCGATTCTGTGTCTCCCTGTCTCTCTGCCCCTCCCCCGTTCATGCTCTGTCTCTCTCTGTCCCAAAAATAAATAAAAATCGTTGAAAAAAAAATTAAAAAAAAAATAGAGCTTGGTGTATATCCATCTTATAAAAGCCTTTATGCTTTTAGCTGTAATCAAAATTATACATAATGATAATATTTTTGTTCATGTATGGTGTCATAATCTATGTATCATATTGTCTTTGGCTTTTTGTTTCAACATTCTGACTTCAAGGTGATAACAATTGACATATTAGATTTTCTTTCATTTTAATTATTTATAATTTTGCATTGTGTGAATATATTAAAAATAACTTATCGGTTCTCTTATTGGCCAACTTTTATAAATTACAATGTTTCAGGGTAATCAGTTCTATATAGAAAGATTTTCCCTTTAGGAATTTGAAAAATTATTCTATCTAATCAGGCTTTTCTTTTTGCTATTGAAAATTATGCCACCATTTTAATAGCCCTCTCATTGTTGGTGATCAATGTTTCCTTGTTAATTGTTTTTAAGATTACCTTTTGTCTTTGAGTTCCACAGTTTCATGAGGTGTGATTAGTTTCAGGCTAAAATTTTTTTCTTATCCTCTGTGTGATCTTTTTTGCTTTATTAATAGACAACACACATTTTTTAATCAACTCTAAAACATAATATTATCTTTTCAAATGTTGTTTCTCCTTGTCCTCTCTTGTCTCTACTTTTGGGTATATGTATATTAGACCATTTTAGATATTCCCTGTGTCTTCTCCAGCTCACGTCACTGTAATAAAATACCACAGACCAGTGGCTTAAAAAACAAGTATTTACTTCTCACAGTTCTGAAGGCGAGAGACCCAAGACCCAGATTTCACATCCAGTTCCTGAGGAGAGTCTTCTTCCTGGCCTGCACAAGGCTGCCTTCTTGCTATGTGCTCACACAGAAGAAAGGAAGAGAGATCTCTGTGTCTCTCCTTATCAGGGCAATAATCCCATCGTGAAAGTCCCACCCCCATGATCTGATTACTTTCCAAAGGCCCTACCTCCCGAGACCCTCACACTGGGAATTATGGCTTCAATTTAAGAATCTTGGAGAACACAAGTCCATAGCATCTTCCACTGTTACCCAAGTCCGTACTGGAAAATACTCTCATCCTATCCCAACAGCCTCAATGTCTTAACTCATTCCTCCATCAACTCTAAATCCAAAATCCAAAGTCTCATGTGAATATCATCCAAATCAGGTCTGGGAGGGACTGGAGGTAGATTCATGCTGAGGCAAATTCCCTTCCACCTATGAATCTGTGAAACCAGACAAGTCATGGGTTTCCAAATTGCATGTGTGGGACAGATGTGCGATAGATACTCCCAGGCCAAAAGGAAGAAATAGGCATGAGGGAAGGGGTGAGGGGTCCTAAGCAAGTCCAAACCCGGTGAGGCAAATCCCGTTAGATCTTAATGTGTGACAACAACACTTGTGGGTGAGATGCTTTGCCTCCAGGCCCCCTGGGGTGGGGACATCACTTCCATAGGTCAGGAGGCAGCCCCACTCCCTCAGCTTGGTGCACTACCACTGCTCTGGGAGATGGAGATCTTGTCTTTCAAAACTGAGACACTGGGCCTGTGTCCTCTAGGTCTGTGCTGGAATTTTCAGTCCTGATGATGTCTACTGCCTTTGGGGTCTGCCTCCCCTTTCTCAAAGGGAAGCACATGTTCATGGCCAAATAGCACCATTCTCCCATTTATAGGATCCAAGAATTTGGGCCACCCTCCTTCATTCCTTCAGCCTTCTCTGTCCCCTTGTTTCAGATGGTCACTGTGTCTGCTGGAGTAACCCTGTCTCTGTTCCTAGCCTCTGCTGGGGTGGCTGATTAAATGCATGAGCTGCACCCATGGTCTCTCTTTCAGATGGTGGCCCAGCAGCACCCCAGTGTTCACCTTCAAACAAGCTTTCCCATTGTTGAAATGTGGATAGGCTAAGAGTCGTCCAAAGCACCAAAGTTCTGATTCCTTTTTGACTAATAATTCTATCAATAAGTACATGAACCTCTTGGCAATCTGTGCAAACTTTGGGGTAGTGGGGGATAGGCTCAGAAATCTCAGTAAAGATTTGGGGGTCTCCTACCCCCAGCTGTTTAAGAGCCTCTGGTTTAGATGGCACGAGGCACCCAAGACCCTTGATCACATTCTGCATGGCTGTCTTGTGTGTGCCCTCCCAACAGCAAGCTTTCTGCAGGCTGAACTGTAAAACACCAGAGTGTGGCCAGGCCAGCTGACAACCCAGGGTGGTGGCCGGTGGTTGGCTCCTGGTCTGTGTGACTCAGAGTATAGATCGTCTGTTCACCATATGCTGTCATGCCCCCCCAGAATCAATGGGCTCACAATCTAGACATAAATGCTGAGTCTGGAGCCCACTGTGCCCTGAGAGGCTGTGTCCTGTCACTTCACCCAGGGAACACCCCCCTGCCTGACTGCACTTGTCACACAGGGTTGTGACAGCCAGTACCATGGGGTCATGTGATCCCAGAGCAAACACAGGAGCCTGAATTACACCATGGATGTGGGCTCAGGCAATGGGTCCATCTGCCAGGCATCAGCTTTCTTGGGCTTCTGCTTCCACTTCCCTGACTGCTCTCAGGACCCCACCTTTCTGTTGTCGCTCCCTCACCAGTGGGGAGCAGTGGGCTCTGCCCTGCTTATCTACACCCTCAGGGTAGGTGGTCGCAGCCTGGCTGACCACACATGGGGGAAACTGCACGTGGAAGTCAGGGTTGTGGCTTGCTGGGTGTGGGACCCTAAAAAGACAGGTGTGTGGTGGAGGCCTAAGGCACTGATGTCTAGACTAAGGACAGATAAATCCTTCCAGAAAGGACTTCCCAAGGTCCCTTTTGGGCCCTGACCCCCACAGACGTGCTGACAGGTGCTCCCTGCAGGCCTCAGGCTGTGTGCGTAGGGGACACATGGCTCCACCTCGTCCCCTCTGAGAGTAGCTGGTCATCATCCCACATTGAAGGGCCTCTTCTCAGACAGGGGCAGAAAGGTGACCCACACCTGATGTAGGAACTCTTTCCTGGGATTCACCCCGGTGCTTGACATGCATTCCTGTCTCCCATCCGGAAGCCCCTACCTACTCCCCCCAGACACTGGAGGGGGTTTCCACACCTGCATAGAACATGATATCTTGTCAACTCACCAGACCATGGGTGTTGACCCCTGGGAGGCCTTCAAAGGGGCAAAACTAAGGACTTTAAAGGGACTGGGTTAGTTAGACAAGATGTGCCCCTAATGTTCTGTAATCCACAAAAAGGATTTCAATTTCTCCAGAATTGAAAGTTGCAAAGAACATCAAGAAATAATAGTTTACATGGCTGACACAGTCATATAATCAGGGAAGTAACCACTGTGTTCAGGGTGTACAGAGGAGATGCCTCATCCCAGGGGCAGCATGACTGCGGCTTGATTGAGAGACAGGCAGATTCTGGGCAAACTTCTGTACATAATATTGACCAAGGCAAACTTGGCCAGTGATGCCAGCAAAAGGCCATCACAGTGAAGGCAGTAACTATCCACCTTCACTATCCCCAACCAGGAATGAAAGCATTGGTTGAAGAAACAGACTTGACAGTCAATGAGACTCTGGGTCTCCCTGGGCTGAGTTCTTCCTACAAAATGTCACGTTTCTCCAAGAGCAGGGCAAGGAGTCAGCATTTTCCAAGTCACAGACTGCATATCCTGACAAAAACTTTTACCAACATGCTGCTCAAGTGGCTCTGTTTGAAGGGGGTTGTTAAGCGGTGGGCCAGGATTGATGTGTTCCAGGAAGGGTTGGGGCCCTCTTGCCTGTAGGTGACATTCCTGTCAGGCAGGAGCAATTCTACAGTAACTCAGTGGGAAGCTGGGTAGTGTCCCTGGCACTGCCATCATTCCTCAGAAGGCAGGGACACAAAGGGACACAGGCAGAGGACAGCCTCATTGAGAGCACAGACCTGGCACATGCTGTCCCTTCACCTCCACTGCCCAGGCAGCCACTGAAGGTGCCAGCTTCCTGCTTTCATAGAAACTCCTGGCAGCACACAACAGCTGAGGCCTTCTCCAGCATGGACTTTCCACAATTGGATAAAAAGAGGATGGTCCACAGAAGTCACTAAAAGTCTTGTTTTAGGGAAAACCTGCTTAACTTTTGTGAGATGTGCTTCCTGGTTAATTGGGGTTAGGATGTCCTTTCTGTTATGAAATGACATTGATGATATTTGAAAAATAAAAGATTGGCAACCTCATGAGAAGCTGTGCCTTTATCTGGATGGGGATAGTCAGGGGCCATGATGAATATGTTGACTGTTGACATGGCAAGAACACAGGGTTAACCTGTCCAAGACGCTTCCCTGCAGACTGGCCTTCCTTAAAGTTTCATGGACACTGCCCATAGCCAAGCCCACAGGATCAAAGCTGGTAAGCGCTGCCTGGTGGCTCAGCCTGAGCTTCACAGCTGCAACCATAAGTTCAGAATCAGACACTGACTAGCAAGGAAGAGGCTGCTGCCTCCTCCCCCTGAGCACTTGCTAGATGGGAGGGGCTGGGCCTGGGTCCTGGGTATCAGGTGCTAGTTCTAGTCCCTACACACACAGGAGCCTCTCCTGGATCCTGGATCCTGGATCCCTTAGGATCCCCGTGTGCTGGCCCAGAGAGCAAGTGCAACAGGGGCTCACAAACTCCCACTATTCCCCTAATAAGCGCGACTCCAGCAGTCTGAGATTTATATTTCAGGGCATTCCCTATGATCACTCTAACAAGTACCAAAGACTGAGAACTACTATCCAAAATTAATGTTTGAAAAGTTCACTCCAATGATATTTGAAGAATCCATATAAAGTAACTAAAATAAAAACAATTGCATTTTACTCTACTGGGTCCAAACTATAAGCTTTAAATAACATAAAAATGACAATGAGAAGAAGAAAGTCTCCAAATATTTGAAAATTAGGATGCACACTGCTCAGTAATTCACGGTTAAGACAAAGACCTTAAGGAAATTTTTTAAATACACAGAACTAAATGAAAATGCAAATACAACATATAAAATGTGGTAGGATCCAGGGGCACCTGCGTAGCTCAGTAGGTTAAGTGTCTGAGTTTTGATTTTGGCCCAGGTCATGATCTCACATTTCTTGAGATCAAGCCCTGATGATAGAACAGAGCCCACTTGGGATTCTCTCTCTCTCTCTCTCTCTCTCTCTCTCTCTCCCCCTCCCCCACTAGCACCCTCTCTCTCTGCCCATCCCCCACTGGCTTGTGCACGTGTGTACGCTCTCCCCCCCCCAAAATAAATAACCTTTTTAAAAAATGTGGTAGAATCCAGATAAAACATTTCTTTTTTTTAAATTTTTTTTTTCCAACGTTTTTTATTTATTTTTGGGACAGAGAGAGACAGAGCATGAACGGGGGAGGGGCAGAGAGAGAGGGAGACACAGAATCGGAAACAGGCTCCAGGCTCTGAGCCACCAGCCCAGAGCCTGACGCGGGGCTCGAACTCACAGACCGCGAGATCGTGACCTGGCTGAAGTCGGACGCTTAACCGACTGCGCCACCCAGGCGCCCCCAGATAAAACATTTCTAAGAAAGAAACAAATGGCACTAAATGCTCATACTAGAAAAGAAGGAAGGTCTCAAAAATCTAAGCTTCCACCGAAGGAAACTAGACAAAAATAGAAAATAAAGCCAATACACGAAGAAGAAAGGAAATAATACACTATGACTAAATGGTGTTTTTTTCTAGGAATGCAAGCCTGTTTTAATATTTAAACCATCATTGTAATCTACCATATTAAGAATCTAAAGAAGAAAACCCACATCACATCAGTTAATCCAGAAAAAGCATTTGACAAAATTCAAGACACATTCATGTTAGAAACTCTCAGAAAACTTGGAATAGAAGGGCATTCCCTCAACCTAGCTACAAAAACTCTACAGATAACATCATAGTTAATGGTGAAAGAATGGATGTTTTTCCTTTAAACTCAAAAACAAGACCAGAATGCTCATTCATCTCTCCGTTTCACCTTAGTACTGTGGGTACTAGCCAGTGAAGTATGGCAAGAAAAAGAAATAAAGACAAACAGATTAGAAAGAAAGAAGTATTACTATCCATATTCGTAGATGACATCACTAGTTACATAGAAAATCCAAAGAGGGAGGAGCCAAGATGGCAGAACAGCATGGAAGTTTTTTTGCGTCTCCCATCCATGAAATACAGCCAGATCAACACTAAACCATCCTGCACACCTAGAAAACTGATTTGAGGATTAACACAACAATCTGCACAACCTGAACCACAGAATTCAGCAGGTACATGGCACGGAGAGGTGAACTGGGGGAGAGAGAAGCCACAGAGGGCAGGAAGCTGTTTTTGCTTGCAGAGAGGGTGGAGATGGGGGAGAGTATGGGAAAAGCAACCCCCAAAAAAAACAGCTGGAGAGAACGTGGAAAAGTATAAACAGCTGTAGGAACTGAACTAAAAAGGGAGACAGGAAGAAAGGAGAGGGTTGAAATTCCATTAAGACTCTATAAACAGGAGGAGCACAGAGTCTGAAACACCACAGCTCGATACCTGGTGGTGCTCTGGTGAGAAGGGCGAATCCCCAGGAGCAGAGTGAAGTCTGGGGGTCTTCGGGCCAGATGAGGAGAGGTGGTTCCCCTGCCGGGAGGACACCTGGTAGAGGCTGTGTGGCTCCCCCAAAGACAAGGCCCCAGTGGACCCGGGAGAACAACCACATTTGCTGGTGCTGCAACAAGGTCATTAAGGGTGAAGCCTGGTGCCAGATGTGTGTTGTGATTTTCCGTAATCCCTGAAACGCTGCTGCTACGCAATTGTGTAAACTTTTTCTGGGGCGGGCTGGCACCCAGCCACAGTCTCTAGTCATCAGCAACAGCACGGTCCCTCGAACGTTCCTGGGTACAGCTGGCACCTGGCCATTGCTTGGTAAGACCCTCTCACAGAGGGTCAGAACGGGTGAAAGCCGCAGTCCCTCAGAAATGAGGGGTCGGAAAACACAGCCACATCTGAGATAAAACACAGGAGGGAGGTGCCGCCTCCGCAGGGAATATTTTTCCATGTTTTTGTGTCTTGTTCAATTTCTTTCATAAGCTTTCTATAATTTTCAGTGTATAGATTTTTCACCTCTTTGGTTAGATTTATTCCTAGGTATTTTATGGTTTTTGGTGCAATTGTAATGGGATCAATTCCTTGATTTCTTTTTCTGTTGCCTCATTGTTGGTGTTTAGGAATGCAACCGATTTCCGTGCATTGATTTTATATCCTGCAACTTTGCTGAATTCATGGTGTTGCATCCACATGACTCCTGAAACAGAATGCTACGGGCACCAGTGACAGTCACAACAAAGTTTATTGCAATGAGAGGCAAGGCAAACCAACCGATTGGGACCGACACTCTTGACCAGAGTGCAGTCTCGAACAACCGAGGTACAGAGTTTTTATAGCCAACCACATCATCTTATTATCACCTGGGAACAGAACAAAGGAATAGTTCCCAGGTGGAAACAGTTCAAACAGGCCCTTGCCCCAATCCAATCAAGCGCTAATCCATCCCTTGATTGATAGGATAAGGCTGTTATCCCTTAACCTATAGTGTTAAAACAAAGCTGTTATTTCTTAAGGCTACAGGTTACCCCTACCCTTACAATGGATCAGTTCTAGTGGTTTTTTGGTGGAATCTTCAGGGTTTTCCATATAGAGTATCATGTCATCTGCGAAGAGTGAAAGTTTGACCTCTTCCTGGCTGATTTGGATGTCTTTTATTTCTTTGTGTTGTCTGATTGCAGAGGCTAAGACTTCCAATACTATGTTGAATAACAGTGGCAAGAGTGGACATCCCTGTCTTGTTCCTGACCTTAGGGGGAAAGCTCTCAGTTTTTCCCCATTGAGAATGATATTAGTGTTGGGTCATTCATACATAGCTTTTATAATCTCGAGGTATGATCCTTCTATCCCTACTTTCTTAAGGATTTTTACCAAGAAAGGATGCTGTATTTGTCAGATGCTTTCTCTGTGGCTATTGAGGGGATCATATGGTTCTTGTCCTTTCTTTTATTGATGTGATGAGTCACACTGATTTTGCAGATATTGAACCAGCCCTGCATCCCAGATATAAATCTTGCTTGGTTGTTGTGAATAATTTTTTAATGTATTGTTGGATCTGGTTGGCTAATATCTTGTTGAGGATTTTTGCATCCATGTTCTTCAGGGAAGAACCTTTGACCTTGGCCATAGCAACTTCTTACTCAACTCATCTCCAGAGGCAAGGGAAACAAAAGCAAAAATGAACTATTGGGATCGTGTCAAAATAAAAAGCTTCTACACAGCACAGCTGGCTGTCCAAGCTGGCCACACAGGCAAGCCAGGATGCTGAGGTTTGCCCTGTGACCTCAATTCTCCACTGGGTCTAAGAAAAGCTGTTGATTTTTAATTTGTTCAATTTTTTGTGTGTTTTGTGGATGGGAGTAATGGCTTCCAAGCTCCTTGTACTCCAGACTGGAAACAGAAAGCCTCTAATTGATTCTTGTTAGTTTGTTTTCAGTTCTGTAGCTTGTCTGGGGTTGACTTGGCAATGACAGCTGGCAGCCCGTGCCAGTGCCCCATCTAGCAGGGCAAGGAGTCCCTGATGGCGGACCTTCCTAGTCCCGCTCTCCACCGACAGCCCCAGTGCCCCTCCAGGCCCTGCTCCCAGACTCACCGGCCCCTTGGCTTGGCCCCTTTCCTCCACCTCTCCCTTAGTCTGCCTACTCAGGAGTGGGTATCTGGAACTCACTCTTGGGACAAGTGGAGTAAGCCTTTCCCTGATGTCTGAGGGGAGGTCGGGCAGGGTAATGGTCATCTACTTGCAGCCTGTTGGAGCCAGAATAACAAGGGGCTCCAGCTCTTGGGGAGAGAGATGTAGGTTCGAGCCCTTGTTCCACTGCTTACAGCCTGTGCCATCTCTACATCTGCTGCAGAACCCTACAGGGCTTCATTTCATCTTTAGAAGGAAGCTAAAGCAGGCTAGTACTGAGCACTGAGCTGGTTGCAAGTGATGGGGAAACTGGTTGGGTTGCAGCTGAAAGCTGGTTGTTCTGTCATGTGGGTGAGGTATGTGTGGGATGCCTCCATCAGAGGTCTGAGAACCTCGGGAGGGGCAGGGAATCCCCTAGCTGCAGCAGCAGGCAGGCTCCAGAGCACAGCCAGCCGTGGCTGCCATGCTTGCAGGATAGTTTAGGACCAGAAGAGCAGCTGACGCTCCAGCTCAACTGCCTGAGCTGCCCTGAGCTTGTGAGAGTGTGCGTCAACCGCATGCCATCTCAGTAACTCACTGGCATCCAGGGGCCTGAGCAGCCCTGCCCGGGGCCCCATAAGTGAATCTACCACCGAGGGAAGGCATCCTCTTTCCCCTTCCATAGACAGCTGAGCTGCTGGCGGGCACATGGCCAGGCATAGGGCACTGCACTAGTGGGGCTCCAGCCAGAGGGATGGCCTGGGCAGGGATGTGAGCCCTGGGAAGACACTTTAAATTTTATTATTTACTTAGAGGGGGAGAGAAAGAGGGGGAGAGAGAGAGAGAAGGAGAGAGAATCCCAAGCAGGCTTCATGCTGTCAGTGCAGAGCCCAACGCAGGGCTTGATCCCATGAACCATGAGATCATGACCTGAGCCGAAATCAAGATTCAGATGCTCATCTGACTGAGCTTCCCAGGTGCCCCAGAAGACACTTTCCTGAAGCCTCCAAAGATCATCCTGGAAGGGGCCTCCTGCATCAGTGAGAACCCAGGGTTAATAGGCATGTGAGTCCACTTGTGCCCACCTGCCAACAAGGATCCAGGATATTTAAGCAATGCCAGAATTGGAAAGGATTTGCACTGAGCCCTCCAAATGCCACTTGGTCTGTACTGGACATGCACCAGATAGGAGCTTTCCCACCTTATTGTGGGTCTGGGGGCTGGAGTGGGTGCATTGTGTGGCTGGGGCTATGCTGGCTACACAAGGGCCTTTGTCAGGCACACTGCCAGGAAGGATGCCCTGGAACATTGCTTCAAGGCATATTGCCAGGCCACTATGTCCTGGGTCAGCTAAGCATAAAAGGTGACACCAGGATCCAGCTGCTGAAGGTGTGTGGACACCTCTGGCAGACTGGCTTGTGGGAAGCAGGGAGCAGTTTCACTGGACTTGGGCCCCTTCAGACTGGGGAGAGTGGGGCTGTGAGGACAGGTGAGGAAGGTTCTGGCAGTCAGCTCTAGGAACAGAGGTCTGAGGACTGCCGGCCTGAACTTTGACTCTCAGCCTGGCATCTGGCCTCTTCTGCTTCTGACTCACTCTCATAGACCCTCCATGTCTGAGAGCCCTCTATACTGGTGGCCACAGTATGGCCTGGGTCATGCACCCCAGTCCAACTCAGTCACCCTGCACTCTGGGAACTTTTGTCCACCTCCATGGGGAGTCTGTCCTCCCTCCTCCAAACCTCTTGAATGGTGTTTCTCTACTTTGGGGAAACTCTTGTTCCCTTGCAGTGTAGACATCTAGTGAAACCTCTTACTTCAAATTTGGGTTGAATTGTGTTCCCCCCAATTTATATATTGGAGACCTAACTCCCAGTGCCTCAGAATGTGGCTCATTTGGAGATAAGATCTTTACAGAGGTGATTAACATGAGGCCACTAGGTTGGCCCTAATCCCAAATGACCAGTGTCCCTGTGAAGAAGGGGAGATCAGGGGCGCCTGGGTGGCTCAGTCAGTTAAGCGGCCAACTTCAGCTCAGGTCACGATCTCGCGGTCTGCGAGTTCGAGCCCCGCGTCGGGCTCTGGGCTGATGGCTCAGAGCCTGGAGCCTGCTTCCGATTCTGTGTCTCCCTCTCTCTCTGCCCCTCCCCCATTCATGCTCTCTCTCTGTCTCAAAAATAAATTAAAAAAAAAAAACGTAAAAAAAAATTTAAAAGAAAAAAAAAAAAGAAGGGGAGATCAGGACACAGACACACACAGAGTGGTGACCCCATGAGAACACAGAGGGAAGGCAGCATCTACATGGCAGGAGAGAGGCCTCAGGGGAAACCTGCCCTGCCCACACCTGGATCTTAGACTTGCAGCCTCCAGGACTGGGAGATGATAAATTTCTGCTGTTGAAGCTGCCTGGGCTCTGATGTTTGTTACACAGCCTGTGCTGACTGACACACTTCCTCTGAAGGCCTGCATGGTCCCTGAGGCAGGAGCAGGGTCTGAGTGGAGACGGTCTGCTCTCTTCCCAGCTGGCAGCCCTGGCTCCCTCCTGGGACAGTCTCCCTGATGAGTCCCTTTTCCTTGCAGAGGGAGCCAGCTGACTTACCTCAAGGGAAGGAGGGGCAATGGGGTCCCAAGACAGGAGTGAGATGAGTCTTTTATTTGTTTTTGTTTTGTTTTGTTTCAGGCTTGGCTTAGGGGATGGCAGCTGATGGACAGGAGAGTCCAGGAGAAGGAACCACTGAGAGTCAGTGGGGCTGGGGAAGAGGAGGTGTGGAAGGTTCCAGTGAGCAGACTGGGGCCTGAGGCAGAGAGCAGGACAGAGGGGCTCGGAGGGTCACCACAGGGCCTGCTGCGGGCCCCTGAGCATGAACAGCAGCAGGAACCAGGTCTGGGGAGACATGAAGGTTGTGCTGTGTCCGGACGAGCCAGCAGTCTGCCAAGGCTGATCTGGAAACTGCGTCTGAGGAGCAGACGTGGGATCAGGGGGAGGTGTGAGCCTCTGGATTTTGTCGATCCAGTTGGTGAAGTAGTCAACCCTGGTGAAGACGCTGGGGTAGATAGGGTGCCGGCAGTCCAAGCCCCAGCTGGCCAGCCCCACCAGAACCCAGGCACTGAGGAGGTTGCAGACGAGGGGCCCCCCGGAATCGCCCTAGGAAAGAGAGGGGAGTTAGTGCAGGTGACTGATCAGGGTCTAAGAACACTAGGTGGCAGGGGGTGCCCATGAGTCTATGAAAGTCCAGACCAGCATCGAGCTATGGACACATCAAGGTGACATGGGCAGGCCTTGGAAATGCACTTCAGGGTGCTCCCAACTGACCCTGAGGACAATCACAGATCTAAATCCGTCATCACGTGGACTCTGCCCTCTGCCCCTGCACCCCAGGAAAGGCTGGTGGCCCAGAGGAACAAACAGAGCCCAGATCAGGGGAGGCAGACCCAGCAGGAGAACGAAGGCCAACACTTGTTACCACAGACCAGACACCGCACTGAATTCCCTAAAGAAGCCTTATGAAGGGGAGGCTGGTAGCACCCCCCACTTCATGACTGAGGAAATTGGCTGTGGTCACAGCACCAGTAAGTGACAGACAGAGACCAGAGCAGGTCCACCTGCCCCACAACCTGAGTCCTGAGCCATTCTGCAGTGTCCCCCGCTCCCTAGAGCTGTTTCCTGTGCCCACACTGGTCCAGATGGAATGTCATGGACAGGCTATGGTGGCTGGAAGGCTACCAGGTGTCCAGCTCCGTGGTGTCCTCAGCCTGGGGGTCCCCAGAGGAGGGGTGGGGTCAAGGGCACCATGGATGTCCAGCAGGCAGGCCGACAAAGGGCATCGGCTCTAAACTCCACAGGAGAAGGCAGGTGGGGGGCAAGGCTGGAAGGGAGATCTTTGGTGACAACCGTGTGGGGACTCAGGGGCTGAACCCTGTGAGGAGGTTGGGTCATAAAGTCCATACCATCATCTGTGGCCTGGGAACCAAGAAACCAGGCCTACGTCCTACCAGGAGGTGGATGGCTGAGCTTCCTGCTGTGACTCAGCAGCTCCCCAGACAGTAATGAGAGCAACTGTCAGTGAGGCCTCCCCACGGCAGGCCCACCTCAGGCCTCCTGCCCATGTTTCCTCGGGCTGCCATCACACATGACCACAGCGGACACTTACCCTCAAAGTTCTGGAGTCAGAGTCTGAGAACAGGTGTTTCTGTGCCTTTCCCTAGATCTTTTAGCAACACCAGGACTTGGGATTTAGGGTCCCTCCAAATCCAGAATGGTCTCATCTTGAGACTCTAATCACATCTGCAAAGACCCTACACAGTTCCCAGTAAGGTTACATTCTAAGGTTCCAAATGGACGTGAATTTGGGGGACAGCACTCAGACCACTATAGCATCCTTTCAACAACCCCATGGAGGAGGCCTCAGAATCCCATGCAGGCTCAAAGGTGCCACCCGAGGTCCCAGGGCAGGGACACATGGCAGAGCCGTGTCTCTGACTCCAGACCCCCCCTCCCCCAAGCCTCGGTGCCTTCCACGCAGGAGGCAGGTGCACAGACATCAGCTCTTAAGGCTGGGGCCTGACAGTGTGCTTGGAGGCTGGGTGGGCTTGGAGTCAGGATGCTGGCAGAGCAGGCGTGGGCTGCCTTATGTAGGGCTGGTCACATTCCCTCTCTGGGCCTGCTTGCCCACCTGCAGGATGGGGCATCGCAGAGAGTGGAAAGAAATCTTCACAATCCACCGGGTTGTGCCCCATGGCAGACACACACCCAGCATATACAAAATTATAAGGAGCTCCTGAAATAAAAAGACAGACAGCCCAACAGAAAAGTGATGGGGGTAAAGCCAGAAGGGAAACTTTACTGAAGAAGATATCTGGCGACAACAAATACGGGACAATTTATTTAACTTAATCCGTCATCTGGAAAACACAAATTAAATCACAGTAAGATACCACGATGCACACACACCAAAAGGAGCAAAGACAGAGAGCGCTAAGTATTGGCAAGAATATAAACTCATCCGCTGCTCAAAGTGGTGGGGCAGGGGCACCACTTCCCCTAACATCTGCCAAAGCTGGGTGTCCACACAATCCAACGATTCTACTCGTGGGCTGCTGTGAATATAAAGAGGATATAAAGCGGATGAGACACTTGGAAGTGAATGAAATGGAAAACTCGAAAGCTCCCAAAATACTCCTTGACAGTGGAACCAACAACAGGACTGAATGCACACGACGGCACGCGCCCTAAGCGCAGACAGGGCAGAGGAAACGCACACACGGAGCACCGAGACACCGGCTGCCAGCTGGAAATGAGCCCCACGGAGGGAGGGTTCAGAAGCTATTGTAAGGTGTTAGAGGTGGCGGCTGGGGCCCCCTCGGGTGTTAGAGTGGGTTGGGCGGTGGGGAGTCGGTCACACGTGTCAGGATAGGAAGATTCACCTGCTGCTCTTAGCAATCATATATGCCTCTGTATGCGTGTTACACTGGAGCGAAAAGCTTGAAATGTGCTAACAACAGATGCTGTTTGGAGGTCCTGCCAGCAGATGCCCTCATGTGGCTTAGGAAGGGGTGAGCCAGGGGACACTGCTGGGGACGGGGAGCCAGGAAGGCCCACAGGTCTCCACAGAGCAGAAGCAACACAGGCCCACTGGGGAAACTGAGGCAAACAGGCAAGGGAAGAACAGAAACTCACGTGGCAGGTGGCCTTTCCTGTCGAGAAATCACCAGCACACAGCATCTCCTCCTGCACTGAGTAGGTCTTGCTGTTGCTAAGTTTTCGTCTGTATAAGATGTTACAGAACTTGTTCTCAATGAGGCTCACCTTACCCTCCTGGAGATGGAAGGGCGAGTGCAGATGTTCTGTGTGAATAGGAAGGGGGCCTGTGGCGTGCGCTGTGGGGAAGCCCCGGCCACCACGAAACACGCGGTTTGCTCAACACAGATGGGCCTCGAACACGGCTGCGGTCTTCCATCCGTCCCTAACAGGCTCCTCTCCTACTTCCTGAACAGTTCACACACTCATCCATTCCCTCTACTTCACTCACTCCGCAAAGAAAGAAGGCAAATCCCACCAGCACAGCCATTCTCAGGGCCTTGGCCACCACTGACCCACCCACCTACGCTGTCACACACCATGTCCGTCCGTCTGTCACTGCCCTTCCTCCCATCCTTCCATCCACTGATTCCCCCCATCCGCCTACCCACCCCGCCTCTCATGCTTGTCTCCATCCCTCCGTCAATACCCACCAGCCACCAGCCACTCCTCTCCCAGCCACGCCACCCCACACAGCCACCAGCACTCACCCCTCCATTTGTCTGTCCTCATGCTGGGCATGCTGTAGACGCCACTGACACAGGGGGCATTGTTGTTGGGGACACAGGGCGAGTGAGGAACATGGACGGGATTGTGGGGACACAGGGCAAGTGAGGAACGTGGACGGGATTCTTTGAGAAGTGATAAGCGGTGTGAAGGAAACAAAACAGGAGGAGGAACCCCTCTCAGCTCACGTGGGCGAGCGGAACTCCGCAGAGGAGGGGCCGAGTCATCGATGTAAAGACAGGGTGGCCCCCTGCACGCAAACACCAGTGGGCGGAGAGGCAGGTGGAGAAGCCGGCCCTGGGGTGAGGACGGCAGGAAGGAGGCTGGTGGCTGACTTGGGGTGTGCAGGGGATGTAGGGAGGGCTGGGGCCAAGGTCTGGAGCGTCTGACCGCCAAGGCAGGGACTCTGGACTTGTTCTAACGGTCAGGGAGCTGAGCAGGGAAGTGGCACAATTCACAATTTAAAGTGAGCAGACAGCTGTGTGGGCACTAAACAGGACACATAGGGTGGGAGTTGGGAGACCAGTCTGGAGGCACAGGCAAGACGCGATGGTCTGTCAGACCAGGGAGGCAATAGCGGAGTACGTGCCAGGTGCCTGGGGTGGGGGTGGGGGGGATGTTAAAACAAGTGAGACATGGCCCTCGCCCTCAAGGAAGAACCAGCCTCTGTGCCTGCGTGTGTGTGCACTTGCGTGAGAGACAGAGAGAGACACAGAGACAGAGAGAGAGTGCTGGGGGCCAGGTTGCCCTATGGTTGGGACAGTCCCTCAGACTTAAGGAACTCTAAAGCTTTAGAATCGCACACTTTTCAGAACTAGAACTAAAACGGCCCAGTCCTCTAGAAATGAGGCACAGAGGCGCAAGGTCCCGTGCCCGCTTGCCAGGGGGGGCCCCTAGGGCTGAACCTGGACTCCCGTCTTCCCTCCCTCTCTCACCCCCGCCCCTCCCCGCCTCTCCCACACGCCCTCACGGTCCTCGCTGAGCATCCCCCAGCCGGTTATCCAGCAGGACAAGTTGCTGGACAGCTGCATGCCGGGGCTCGGGAGGCAGGCGGGGGCGATGTAGGAGGTGAAGTTCACAGGCACGTTCAGCTGCAGCATGGTTATGTCACTCCCGAAGGGGTGAAGCTTCTCAAAGTCTGGGTGCACGATGATCCGGCTCACAGACATCTCCCGGGTGTGCTGGCCGTGCTGGTATAGCCGTGTGCTTCCCAACAGAACCTGGTAGTCTGCTGGGGCTTGGGATTTGCTGGCAGGGAACAGCTCATCGTCACGGTCTCCGAGCCCGGGGTCAGCTCCCTCTCCCTGCCCCTCATCTACCTGCCCCTGCCTGCACGAGACTCCTCTTCCCAACCATCTCGGGGCTGTCTGATCTGCTGTCCCCGACCTGAGACGTGTGGCTTCCCTGTCACATCTTGAATTGGAAGCGTGGGGACTCCTTGTGCTCAGGGCTCCTTGGTGGGGCCTCGCATCAAGGCCTTCCACCTTATACAGAGGAACCCTGGCTCAAGCCTAGCTCTGGCCTGACCCTTCCCAAAGCTCCCCACGGCCCAACTTTGGCCCCACATCTTTCCTGCCCCTTCTTCCTGTAAACACCTTCCTGCCTGAGGGCTGTGTGCACACCTGTTCATAAGTATCCACAAAAGATGTGTTAAATGAGTGGATGAGTGCAGGAAAAGGAGCCTTGTCCCCGGAACATGAGTGATGAAACATCCAGCCCTGCCAGCCCTGCCAGACTTTCTGGTGGAAAGTCCTACCCCCGCTCGGTGTCCAAACCCTTCCCTTCTGGCTCCACCCATGCCAGCTGGCACCTCTCCTGACCTCCCTTCTTGTCCATGGGGCCCT
Organism: Neofelis nebulosa; assembly: GCF_028018385.1. Classification (NCBI taxonomy): domain Eukaryota; kingdom Metazoa; phylum Chordata; class Mammalia; order Carnivora; family Felidae; genus Neofelis; species Neofelis nebulosa. Next base: position 93,470,076 of record NC_080793.1, on the reverse strand, counting down.
CCCGTCTCACCCACGCTGGACTGACACCCCCCCCCCCCCCCCATGGCACAGAGGGGCTATGGAACAGGGTAGGTGCTGACAGGGCTCTGGGCCCTTAAAGCCAGTCAGTGCCCGAACTCTAGCTCCCTGGCCTGGGCTGTGATGCCCAGCTGCACCCTTGAGACCCCTTCTCATCTATTCAGAAGCTGAGTGCCGAGCCAGGCACCCTCCAAGGTCGAGGAGCCCACCTCCCACCCAGGCAGCCTGGCATATGGGTGCCGGCAGCCACGCCTCCTCCTGGGCACACAGTTCTGCAAAAATGATAAGAAAAATCACCCGGCTGCTGGCTGTGTGTGTAGTCCCAGGTCCCTGCCTACAGTCTGACACGGAGGAGTGTGGGGACACGGAGGACAAGCCCTGATCTAAGGAGGCAGAGCGCCTGCCCACACCGCGTGGCAGCCAGGACAGACACTGCCAATCTGTGCTGGGGGACAGGCACAGGGGCTGAGGACAGAGGGGGTGAGTGGGGAGCACATGCAGGTGGAGGGGACACCGGTCAAAGGCAGGAATGACGCGTGTCTGGAGGCTACACGCTGCTCCAGAGCAAAGCCCGGCGCATTGGACACCCATCACCCCTTTCCTCCTCTTACCCTTGCATCCCGCTGCCCCACTGGCCCCTCTGCTGGCACCCAGGAGGGGGGACTCACTTGAGAAAGCAGTGGGCAGTAGACACCAGCCAGAGGGAGTCGATGAGGACAGCTCCGCAGATGTGTGTGTGCTGGTACAGCAGGCTGGCCTGCCAAGGCCACTGGCCGGCCAGCACATCCTGGCCACCATAGATCTTCCCCGTCACCTTGGGCCTCCCGCACACTGTGGAGACACACCCCTGCCCCGTCTACGATAGAGACACCGGTGACCCCAAGTGACGCTATCACAGAGGCCCTCCTCCGCTTCACAGATGCAAAAACCAAGGCCAAGGGTCAAGGGGCCTGGCCAAAATGCCAGGGCCGCCCGGACCCTGCCCTCATCAGCTGCTGTCGAGGACAGTAGAGCCGAGCACAGGCCGGCAAGCCCTGTGGTCAGGATGAGGGCCCAGGGGTCTGGTGAGGCCACGCAAGGAGGACCAAGAGAGGCCACAGCAGCATCCCCAGGGAGACAGATGTCCCTGAATGCACCTGCGGGGGGCTGGGCCAGTGTTCCCTTCAACTGGCAGCCTCCGCCTCCTCGCCCACTCTGCAAATGGAAGAACTGAAGGTCTCAGGGGTTCCTAACCTGACCTGCTGGCCGTGATACTTCCAGGGGGCTTCCTATGTGCCCTCCACCGCACCCTGCCTCTCAGGGAGGGAGGTTCACGGCAGGAAGGAGTCTGGGGTGCTGGGTGACCCCAGGAGGGCCACTCCCCTGACTCAGGACGCTGTTTCTTGAGGAAGAGGGAGCAGTCTAGTGACGAACGCCCCGGTTCTGGGGTTCACACCGGGGGAGGGGCAGGGGTGTGCCCAGGAGGGCCCCCTCACTCAGCAGTCCTCCCCCTCCCAGCCCCCATCCCAGGGTCAGGCCCTGCCACCCGCCCGCCTCCAGGTGGGTCCACAGTGGGCCCTGCGAGGGGGCGGAGAGAAGAAAAGAAGAAAAGGCCGTGGCCGCGCCCCAGCCCCTCCCGGAGCCGGAGCCCCCCCTCCGCCCACACGCCTCAGTCCAACGCACCTGCTTCTAGCGCCAACCGCTGCGCGCCACCCGCCTGCCGCCCGGGCTCCTCAGTCGCTGCCTCCACTGGAGCTGGAGCAGGGACGCGGGAGACCACTGGCCAGGATCCTCGTATGCCCGTGGCTAGCAGCAGCAGCAGCCAGAGCAGGGCTGCCAGCCAGCCTCGCCCACGGGGGGTCGACCCCTCCTCTCCCATGACCGGGGACGCTGACCCCAGCCTGACCCGACCTGACCCCCACCCCTGACCCCAGGCCAGCCAATCCCTGGCCGCTCCTATCCCAGGCCCTGCCCTGCCCCTGTCCCCCCCCCCCCCCCCCACCTCCTAATCCTGGGCCCTAATCCTGCCCAGACCCTACCCCACTGAGCCCTGACTCAGGCCTGGACTCCTCCCCACATCTGGTCCTGACCCCACCCCTCTTGGCCTCCTGCCCAGCTGGTCCCAGGAGGGCGGGACCTCAGTGCAATCAAGGGCTCCTACGAATTCAAGAGAAAAGACAGTAGACACCACATAGAAAATAGCAACTGTATGAGAAAGCAATTCATGGGAGAGGGAATTTTTTTTTTTTTTGAGTCAGAATTATTATTTTTTTTTTTTTTTTAATAAATGAAATTTATTGTCAAATTGGTTTCCATACAACACCCAGTGCTCATCCCAAAAGGTGCCCTCCTCAATACCCATCACCCACCCTCCCCTCCCTCCCACCCCCCATCAACCCTCAGTTTGTTCTCAGTTTTGAAGAGTCTCTTATGCTTTGGCTCTCTCCCACTGGAACCTCTTTTTTTTTTTTTTTCCCTTCCCCTCCCCCATGGGTTTCTGTTACGTTTCTCAGGATCCACATAAGAGTGAAACCATATGGTATCTGTCTTTCTCTGTATGGCTTATTTCACTTAGCATCACACTCTCCAGTTCCATCCACGTTGCTACAAAAGGCCATATTTCATTCTTTCTCATTGCCATGTAGTATTCCATTGTGTATATAAACCACAATTTCTTTATCCATTCATCAGTTGATGGACATTTAGGCTCTTTCCATAATTTGGCTATTGTTGAGAGTGCTGCTATAAACATTGGGGTACAAGTGCCCCTATGCATCAGTACTCCTGTATCCTTTGGATAAATTCCTAGCAGTGCTATTGCTGGGTCATAGGGTAGGTCTATTTTTAATTTTCTGAGGAACCTCCAGAGAGGGAATTTAAAGTATCTGTAGGCAAGAAAACATGCTTCATTTAACTGGTTAACTAGAAAAGGGAGTTGAAACATTACAGTGTGTCATTTTCAATCATCAAATTGCAAACATTTTCTGGGATGGATAAAGACCCATACACCTTGGTTAATCAGTGATTTCTCCACAGTGTGAGGAAAACATCCAAATTTCAGACACGCTTATTGTCTACTCCAGGATGGAGTGTCCTGCATTTGTTGGTATTGGGAGTAAGATCCTATCGGCTCACACTTACTTTCTGTGTGCACAGGGAAATTATTTTATTCACCACTGAGTCTAGGGGCAAGAGAGGAGGGGGATTAGAGCTGTACACCGTAGACCCTGAAATTCAGTTTAATAGCTACTATTGTTATTTAATGAAAACAGAAGCCAAGGGGCACCCAGCTTTACTTACTGGCTAAGAAATTATACTTGAATAAATTTTAAAAAGTCACCTTTTGGGTTCTTACCCAAACTACACCACAGTTTACCTAAACTGGTGTTAGGAAGAATGTATATTTCATATAGAGACTAGAAGAATAATTCATGAATTTTATAAAAGGGAATATAGGATTGATGGAGAAGGTGAGGTGATGATGAAGACCATGTTAAATGAGTTAAGATCAGAGTGTCTGTGGAATATACAGTTGGATTCGTTCAATAGGCATTTGGAAGTACCAATTTAGGATTTGGGGAAGTGCCTTGGGGTTGGAGATAGAGAGTACTGTGAGGTTTGAGGTGATAGTTGAGTCTACGGGAGAGGATAAAATCATTGAAAAAAACACATAGAACAAAATCAGAGACCAAAACACAGAAAAGAGCCAAAAAAGAAAAGGAGCCAGTAAGAGACTGAGGACTGCATAGGGTGAATTAAAAAAATTTTTTTAATGTTTATTAATTTTTGAGTGAGAGAGAGAGAGAGAACAGGGGAGGAGCAGAGAGAGACGGAGACACAGAAACAGGCTCCAGGCTCTGAGCTGTCAGCACAGAGCCCGACGCGGGGCTCGAACTCACAAGCCACAAGATCATGACCTGAGCTGAAGTTGGACGCTTAACCGACTGAGCCACCCAGGCGCCCTGCATAGGGTGAATTTAAACCATAGAAACACTAAATTACACAACTACAAGATTTCTTAATCACTTTTTAAACAGCTTTATGGGGACATAGTTTATATACCATAAAGTTCATACATTACAAGGGACAATTGAATGATTTTCAGTCAACTTTGAGAATTGTGAAGCAATCACCAGATTTGCAGCTAATGTTCTCTCATTGCTGGCTCTAGATAGCCACCTATGGGCTTTTTGTCCCTCTAAATTTATGTTTTCTGGACATATCATATAATGGAATCACATACTATGTTGTCTTTCAATCTGGCTTTTTCGCTTAGTGTGACAGCACTCCCACCGGCCTTCGCAGGGAGCTGGCCTCGAGCTCAGGTGCTCCTGTTGGCTGACCTGAGTCCTTGGTCTGCAGTAGAACTAACCTACTTGTCTTGGGTTTGCAGACCACTGGCCTTGAGGATGAAGGACGATAAGGCCTGACCACACTCAAAAACACCTGCCAAGGATGCCAGCAGGTCCATCCAAGGTCACGGCGACACAGAAGTCACTGCCTGGGCACCCCTTCTCCTGCATGCAGACCCCTTCCCATTCCCCACACCTTCCCCTCGAAAACCCTCCCACTTCACCTGGACGGGGAAGATGGCCTTCAAGACATTAGTCCATCCTCTTCCCAGGTTGCCAGCTTCCTGAGTAAAGAAACCTCTCTTTTCCCACCATCACTCCTCTCTCAAGTGTTGATTTTTCAACGTTTTTTTTTTTTTAATTTTTGGGACAGAGAGAGACAGAGCATGAACGGGGGAGGGTCAGAGAGAGAGGGAGACACAGAATCAGAAACAGGCTCCGAGCCATCAGCCCAGAGCCCGACGCGGGGCTCGAACTCACAGACCGCAAGATCGTGACCTGGCTGAAGTCGGACGCTTAACCGACTGCGCCCCCCAGGCGCCCCTCAAGTGTTGATTTTTGAGCAGAGAGCAGCAGAGCCTGAGGTCAGAACCGGTTCTGTCCAGTAACATTAGCACATTGGTTTTGGAGTTCATCCATGCTGTGGTACATATTGGTATTCTGTTCCTTTTCCTTCCGTGGAATGGTTGTACCACATTTTGATTATCCATTTACCAGTTGATGGACATTTGGATCGTCTGCAGTTTGGGGCAGTTACAAATAACACTGCTATGAATATTCATGTTCTGGTCTTCGTGTGGACATCTGTTTTCATTTTTGGGGGGTAGATTCCTAGGACAAGAATGAAAGTGCTGGGTCATACCTAAGTTTAGCTTTCAGATTTTTTAAGCTGACAAACTGCTTCCCAAAGAGTCTGTACCATTTTACATTCTTGCCATGGTGGAGGAAGCTTACACTTTATTCTACATGCTTGCCAACACGTGTCTTTTTTTTATTATAGTCATCCTAATGGTGTGAAGTGCTGACTTACTGTGGCTTCAATCCACTTTTCCCTAATGACTAATGATGTTGAATGTGTTTTCATGTGCTCCATTGCCACTCTTGTATTTTCTTTAGTAAAAATGTCCATTCAAATCTTTTTCCTGTTTCAAAAAATATTTGTCTTTTTACCAAGTTGTATCTATGTTCTTTACCAGATGTGTAATGTGTAAATATTTTCTCCAAGTCTCCGGCTTGTCTTTCATTCTTTCAACAGTGGCTTTTGAAGAGAAAAATATTTTAATTTTGATGACTTCTAAGAAGTTCAGGTTTTTTTGTATGGATCATGCTTTCGGTGTCATACTTAAGAGACCATGAAAGTTTTCTACTGTTTTCCTTGAGAAACTTTAAGGGTTGGTTCTTACGTTTGGATCAATTTTTAGTTCATTGTTGTCTAGTGTGATGTAAGTTTTTTTGTTTGTTTGATTTTTGGATTTTCGTATGGCTATCCATCTGTCCCAGCACCATTTCTTAGTTTAAAAAAAAGAAAAAGATGATCCTTTCCCCACTGAATGGTCTTGGAGCCTTTGTCGAAAATCAATTCATAGTAAAAAATAAAATTTTATTTCTGGACTTTCAATGCTGTGCCATTGTCGTAGATGCATACTCTCATGCCAGAATTCCACTGTCTAGATTAACATGCATTATAGCAAATTTTGAACTAAGTAGTGCAAGTTTTCCAGCTTTATTATTTTTCCAAACTATTTAGGCTGTTTTAGGCCCTTAGCATTTCCATATAAATTATAGAATCACCTGATCAATTTCTACCCCCCAAAAAGTCTGCTGGGATTTCCACAGGGACTGCATTAAATTTATAAGTGAATTTCTTGATAATATGAAATCTCCATCAATTGTTTAAAAATACTTTTAGGGGCGCCTGGGTGGCTTAGTCGGTTAAGCGGCCGACTTCGGCTCAGGTCATGATCTCGCGGTCCGTGAGTTCGAGCCCTGCGTGGGGCTCTGTGCTGACAGCTCAGAGCCTGGAGCCTGTTTCAGATTCTGTGTCTCCCTCTCTCTGACCCTCCCCCATTCATGCTCTGTCTCTCTCTGTCTCAAAAATAAATAAATGTTAAAAAAATTTTTTTAAATACTTTTAAAACTTCAATTAATACCTGACATTATATTACACATATATTTTTATCTCTACCTCCTTACCAAGGAAAGTCCACAGACAATATGTGCTTTTTGTTTTTGTCACTTTGTATTTATTTTAAGCATTGTATCTTCAACACCTAGAAAAATGTTTGGCATACGGTAGGGCTTACTTAATATTTTTGAAAGTCTGAACAAAAAGATAAAACTTTAAAAAAAAATGAGTAGTCAGCATCATAAGGTAATTTAATTGACAAAGGGGATTACCAACATGTGTTAAAAAGTTTGAAATGTGTGGATAGATTTAAATAAACTACAGTCACCTAGGAATATGAAGAAGTATTCTGAAGAGTTCTACAATGCCTCCATACAATGAGTACTACTCAGCAATGAAAAGGAAGGAGTTACAGAAAATTAGAATAGCATGGATAAATTTCAAATGCATTAGGTTTAATGAAAGAAGCCAGGCTCAAAGGTCATATGCTGTAGATTGCATTTACATACATGGAAAAGAAGCCACAGGGAGAAAAACTATCAGTTGTTACCAGGGGCTGAGGGTGAAAAAGGGAAAGACTGTGAAGGAGGGAGAGTTAAGATAGAGGAGGAGTAGGGAGACCCAAGCTTGTCTGGTCCTTCAAACACAGCTACATAGTTATCAAATCATCCTGAACATCCCAGAAATCAATGGGAGGTCTGAGAGAACAAAAACTGTAAGACTACAAGTAGAAAAGCAACCACCTTCTGGAAGGTAGGAGGAGGAGAGAGTTGACTTGGGAGAGACATAGCTGCAGATACAGCAGAGGGGGAGGGGCTGCATTCAGAGGCTACTGCTAAGTAGTATAAGCAGCAGAACTTTTTGAAGTCTGCTACCGTGAGGTATGATCCTGGACTAAAAGTGCTCAGGTGCCAGGGCGGAATCCCAGGAATGACAACGTGGTCTGAGGGTCTCCTGGCTCACAAGAAGAACAGGTGACACCAATGTGCTGCACTGTTCCCAGGCATAGGAGTCAGACGCGGGTACCAGCTTTCTGCTCTGTTTTGACATAAGCTCTGAACTGCTGTGCAGTTGTGCAACTGCTTTCCTAAGCCGGGCAGCAAAAGCATGGCAAGACCCTCCCCCAGAGGAGCAGTGCTCGTCCATGCCACAGGAATCCCTAAAATGTGGAGTTTTGAAACTCAGTGTTGCACCTGAGATAAAAAAGCTTGAACACAAGCTGGGTGAACTTGGGGCTTTGATGGAAACCGGGGACACAAGAGGGGCGATTGATTGCTCTTCTTTGAGGGTTCCCTGAAGAGTGGGGGGTGCAAACTTTCATCTCCGGGCTAGAAGGTGGGTACAGTGATGTTCATCCCACCCATCAGTGAAAAGCGCCTTCAGGGAGCAAGACAGTGCCACCTAGTGGAGGCAAGATCCACTTACACCAAGCCCTGCCCCCTACACCCCAGATGAGGATTTCCACTCAAACAAGCCAGCCTGAGAACTAGCACAGCAGGCCTCTTCCCCAGAAGACCAGCGCAAATAACTCCCTGTACCAAGTCCATGATCATAGCACTGCAAATCTTCAGCTCTAGTGGAAATAAGATCTAACTTCCGTTTTACTTTTATTCTTTTTTTATTTTTATTTATTTTCTTATTTTTTCAATTACTTTATAGACTTTTTATTATTATGACTTTCATTATTTATTCATATATGTTTTATTTTTTAATATTTTAATTAACTTTGTGGTTTCCTTACTTGTGTTTTACTTTATTTTATTTTATTTTATTTTATTTTATTTTTGGATCTAGATTATTTTAACAAGCAGACCAAAACATACCCACAATCTAGTTTTGTTCATTTGCTTGTTTTTTCTTTGTTCTTTGTGGGTTTTTGTGGGTTTTTTTCTTCATTTTTCTTTTCTTCTTTTCTATCCTGAACAAAATGACAAGACAGTGAATTCACACCAAAAGAAAGAACAAGAGGTAGAACTCATGGTGAGGTATTTAATCAACACACATAAGTTAGATGTCTGAACTAGAATTTAAAACAATTGTAAGGATACTAGCTGGGCTTGAAAAAAGAACATGGAAGATACAAGACAGTCCCTTTCTCCAGAAATAAAATAACTAAAATCTAGTCAGGCCAAAATTAAAAATGCTATAACCGATATGGAAACCTGAATGGATGCCATGATGAGGCCAGACAAAGCAGAGGAGCAAATTAGTAATATGGAATATAAAATTGTGGAAAATAATGAAGCTGAAAAGAAGAGGGAAACAAAGGTCATGGATCACAAAGGCAAACTTAGGGAACTCAGCAACTCTTTAAAACATAATAATTTTCATATCATAGGGGTCCCAGAAGAGAGGGAAAAGGGGCAGAAGTTTATTTGAACAGCTGAAGACTTCCCTAATCTGGGGAAGGACACAGACATCAAGATCCAAGAGGCACAGAGAACTCCCATTAAATTCAATAAAAGCCAACCATCACCAAGGCATATTACAGTCAAATTCACAAAATACACAGACAAAGAAAGAATCCTAAAAACAGCAAGAGAAAAAAATCTTTAACCTACAAGGGAAGACAGATCAGTTTCATAGCAGATCTGTCCACATAAACTTGGAAGGCCAGAAAGGAGTGGCAGGATACCGTCAACATACTGAATGGGAAAAATATGCCGCCAAGAATCCTTTATCCAGCAAGGCTGTCATTCAGAATAGAAGGAGAGATAGTTTCCCAGAAAAACAAAAACTAAAGGAATGCATGACCACTTAGTAAGCCCTGAAAGAAATTTAAAGGGGGACTCTGAGTGGAGAAAAAAAAAACAACCAAAAGTAACAAAGACTAGAAAGGACCAGAGAACATCACCAGAAACACCAAATCTATGGCAACACAATGGCACTAAATTCATACCAATAACCACTTTGAATGTAAATGGACTAAATGCTCCAATCAAAAGGCAGAGGATATCAAAATGGATAAAAAACCAGATCCATCTATATGCTGCCTACAAGAGACTCAGTTTAGACCTAAAGACACCTGCAGATTGAAAGTGAGGGGATGGAGAACCAACTATCAGTTAATGGAAATCAAAAGAAAGCTGAAGTGCCATACATATATCAGACAAACTAGATTTTAAACCAAAGACTATCACCAGTGATGAAGAAGGGCATTATATCATAATTAAGGGATCTATCCATCATGAAGATCTAAAAATTATAAAGATTTATTCTCCCAACTTGGGATATATATCAATTACTAACAAACATAAAGAAACACATTTATAATAATGCAGTAATAGTAGGGGACTTTAACATTCCACTTACAACAACGGGCAGATCATCTAAGAAGAAAATCAACAAGGAAACAATGACTTTGGATGACACACTGGACCAGATGGACTTAACAGATATATTCAGAACATTTCATCCTAAAGCAATAGAATACACATTCTTTTTGAGTGCACACGGAGCATTCTCCAGAATAGATCACATACTGGGTCACAAATCAGCCCTCAATAAGTATAAAAAGATTGAGATCATACCATGCATATTTTCAGATCACTACACTACACTTCAACTAACTTGAAGTTAACCACAAGAAAAGTTTGGAAAACCCTCAAACACAGGGAAGTTAAAAAACATCCTACTAAAGAATGAATGAGTTAACCAGGAAATTAAAGAAGAAATAAAAAATACATGGAAGCAAATGCAAATGAAAACACAACAGCCTAAAACCTTTGGGATGCAGCAAAGGCAGTCCTGAGAAGAAAGTACATTGCAATTTAGGTCTATCTCAAGAAGCAAGGAAGGTCACTAATATACAACCTAACCTTACGTCTAAAGGAGCTAGAAAATAAACAGCAAATAAAACCTAAAGCCAGCAGAAGAAGGATAATAATAAAGATTAGATCAGAAATAAACAATATAGAAACGAAAACATTAGAATAGATCATTGAAACTAAGAGCTAATTCTTTGAAAGAATAAACAACATTAATAAACTCTTAGCCAGACTTATCAAAAAAGAGAGAGAGAGAGAGAGAGAGAGAGAGAGAGAGAGAGAAAGGACCCAAATAGATAAAATCATGAATGAAAGAGAAGAGATCACAACCAACATTGCAGAAACACAATTAGAAGAGAATACTGTGAAAAATTACATGCCAAAAAAACTGGGCAATCTGGAAGAAATGGACAAATTTCTAGAAACTAACAAATTACCAAAACAGAAACAGGAAGAAATAGAACATTTGAACAGACCCATAACCAGCAAAGAAATTGAATCGGTTATCAAAAATCTTCCAACAAGTAAGAGTCCTGAGCCACATGGCTGCCCAGGGGAATTTTACCAGACATTTAAAGCAGAGTTAATACCTATTCTTCTCAAATTGTTTCAAAAAATAGAAAAGGAAGGAAAGCTTCCAAATTCATTCTATGAAGCCAGCATTGCCTTAATTCCAAAACCAAAGACCCCACTGGAAAGGAGAATTATAGGCCAATATCTTTGATGAACCTGGGTGCAAAAATCCTCAACAAGATACTAGCAAATTGAATTCAGCTGTACATTAAAAGAATTATTGACCATGATCAAGTGGGATTTCTTTCCGGGCTGCAGGGATGGTTCAATATTCACAAATCAATCAACGTGACACCACATCGATAAAACAAAGGGTAAGAACCATATGATCCTGTCAATAGATGCAGAAAAAGCATTTGTCAAAATACATCATCCATTCTTAATAAAAATCCTCAAGAAAGTCAGGATAGAAGGAACATACCTTAACATCATAAAAGCCATATATGATAGGCCCACAGCTAATATCATCTTCAGTGGGAAAAAAATGAGCGCTTTCCCCCTAAGATCAGGAACTCAACAGGGAGGTCCACTCTCACCACTGTTTTTCACCAAAGTGTTGGAAGTCCTAGCCTCAGCAATCAGATAACACAAAGAAATAAAAGGCATCCAAATTGGCAAATAAGTTGTCAAACTCACTCTTTGCAGATGAGATGATACTGTACATGGAAAACCTAAAAGACTCCACCAAAAAACTTCTAGAGCTGATACATTAATTCAGCAGTCACAGGATATAAAATCAATGTACAGAAATCAGTTGCATTTCTATATACCAAAAATGAAGCAATAGAAACAGATATCAAGGAATCAATCCCATTTTCAATTGCACCAAAACCCATAAAATACCTAGGAATAAACCTAACCAAAGAAGTAAAAGATCTATATGCTGAAATCTATAGAAATCTTATGAAAGAAATTGAAGAAGACAGAAAGAAATGGAAAAACATTCCATGCCCATGGATTAGAAGAACAAATATTGTCAAAATGTCAATATTACCTAAAGCAACCCACACATTCAAGGCAATCCCTATCAAAATAACACAAGCATTCCTCAAAGAGCTAGAACAAACAATCCTAAAATTTGTATGGAACCACAAAAGACCTCAAATAGCCAAAACAATGTTGAAGAAGAAAACCAAAGTTGGAGGCATCACTATCCTGGACTTTAAGCTGTATTACAAAGCTGTAATCATTGAGACAGTATGGTGTTGGCACAAAAACAGACACATAGATCAATGGAACAGAATGGAGAACTCAGAAATGGAACCACAAATATATGGCCAACTAATATTCGACAAAGCAGGAAAGAGTACCCAGTGGAAAAAAGACAGTCTCAGAAAAAAGAAGGAGGAGGAGGAGGAGGAGGAGAGGGGAGAAGGAGAAGAAGAAAAGAAGAGGAAAAAGACAATCTAGTAAATGGTGCTGGGAGAACTGGACAGCAACATGCAGAAGAATGAAACTGGACCACTTTCTTACACCATACACAAAAATAAATTTGAAATGATGACCTACATATGAGACAGAAAACCATCAAAATCCTATAGGAGAAAACAGGTAGTAACTTCTTTGACCTAGGCTGCAGCAACTTCATATTCAACATGTCTCTGAAGGCAAGGGAAACAAAAGCAAAAATGAACTATTGAGACCTCATCAAGATAAAAAGCTTCTGCACAGCAAAGGAAACAATCAACTAAACTAAAAGGCAACCGACAGAATGGGAGAAGATATTTGCAAATGACATCTGATAAAGAGTATCCAAAATCTATAAAGAATTTACCAAACTCAACACCCAAAAAAACAAATAATCCAGAGAAGAAATGGGTGGAAGACATGAATAGACACTTTTCCAAAGAAGACATCCAGATAGCCAACAGACATATGAAAGGATGCTCAAAATCACACATAATCAGGAAAATACACATCAAAACCACAATGAGATACCACCTCATACCAGTCAGAATGGCCAAAATTAACAACTCAGGAAACAACAGATGTTGGCAAGGACACAAAGAAAGGAGAACACTTTCGCACTGTTGGTGGGAATGCAAAGTGGTGCAGCCACTCTGGAAAACAGTATGGAGGTTCCTAAAAAAATAAAAAATGGAATTACCCTATGACCCAGCAACTGCATTAATAGGTATTTACTCAAAGGATAAAAAGGTGCTGATTCAAAGGGGCACATGCACCCCAACGTTTATAGCAGTGCTATTGACAGTAGCGACTTATGGGAAGAGCCCAAATGTTCATCAACTGATGAATAGATAAAGAAGATGTGGTATATTGTGGTGTGTGTGTGTATATATATATATATATATATATATGCACACGCACACACACACACACACACACACACACATACACTGAAATACTATAGGACTATGAAAAAGAATGAAATTTTGCCATTTGTAATAACATGGATGGAACTGCAGGGTAATATGCTAAGCAAAATAAATCAGTCAGAGAAAGATACATGATTTCACTCATGCGGAATTTGAGAAAATCAACATATTAACATAGGGGAAGAGAAGGAAAAATAAGATAAAAACAGAGAGGGAGGTAAACCATAAGAGACTCTTAAATACAGAGAACAAAATGAGGATTGTTGTCAGGGGTGAAGTGGGGGATATGTTAAATGGATGACAAGCATTAAGGAGAGCACTTTTTGGAATGAGCACTGAATGTTATATGTAAGAGATAAATCACTGGGTTCTACTCCTGAAGCCAAGACTAGACTGTATGTTAAATAACTTGAGAATAAAAAAAGAATTAAAAAAAATGAATTATAAAAATATGGGGAAAAAGAAACAAAACAGGTGAACATATGGGAAGGCAGGGGAGTAGAAGAGAGAGGGAAACAAACTATGAAAGACTCTTAACAATAGAGAAAAGACTGAGGGTTGATGAAGAAAGGTGAGTGGGGAGATGGTCTAAATGGGTGATGGGTGTTAAGGAGGGCACTTGTGATGAGCCCTGGGTGTTGTTTGTAGGTGATGAATCAGAGTTCCACTCCCGAAGCCGATATTGAACTGTATGTTGGCTAACTAAAATTTAAATTAAAAAAATAAAAACATTAAATGAAAAAATAAGACTATGAAGGGGCACAGGGGAATTTTTTGGGGTTATGTAACAATCTATATTTTGATTGTGGTGATGATTACATAGCTATATGTAAATTATACATCAATAAACCTGACATTAAAAGAAAAGAAATCCTTCAATCCATGAGTGAGCTATGTTTCTCCATTTAACTAGGTCTTTAATTTCTCTCAGCAATGTTTTATAGTTTTCAATGTACGGATTTTGTACTTCTTTATTAAATTTATATCTAACTATTTTCTATGCTATTGTGAATGAAATTATTTTAGTTTATTTTCATCTTTCTATAGCTAGTATACAGAAATATCATGGACTTTTGTAAGAAATATTGCTTCTTAGGATCTTCAAGTTATTTATTAGTTATAGTCTCTTGTTTTGGCAAGTTCATTAGAATTTTCTACATAGAGGTTCATGACTTCTGCAAATAAAAGTTTTACTTATTCCATTCAAAGTTGGATTACTTTAATTTCTCATTTCTTTCCTTCTTCCTCTTAGGGATCATATTTATAAGGGCCTTATTTTTTAAATGTTTTAATATGGTCTTTCAATGTCTATCTTTAAATTAGAGTGCTTAGTCTATTTATACTTAGTGTGACTATTGATGTGGTTTGAGTTACATTTTCCAGTTTGCTACTTGTTTTCTGTGTTTCTCTTATCTTTCCCCCACTTTTACTTCTCTACTTCTGTCTTTTCCACTAACATTTTTTATTGTACCATCTAATTTCTCTGTTAATTCTATACCTATATTTTTAGTGACTTTCATAGTGGTTGCTACATTTGTTGGGGTTCTCCAGAGGAACAGAGCTAATACGAATCAGGAGAGCAAGAAACAGGGAGTGGCAGGGACTGTTTACCTATGAGGGATTGGCTCACGTGATTGTGAAGGCTCAGATGATCTGCCATCTGTACACTGGCCCCAGGAAAGCCAGTGGTGTGATCCCCGTCTGAGTTCAGAGCATGAGAAAGGTTCGGTGTCGCTGGCATGAAAATGGTGGGGCTACACGGCAAGGGATGCACTGGCCTAATGAAGCTGAGAGTGGCCCTCAACGACACTGGGAAGAAACCAGGGCCTCGGACCTTCTGCTGCATGGAACTGAATTGTGCCAGGAGCAAGGACAAGCTTGCAATTGGATTTTCTACCCAGAGCTTCCCAATGAGAACGCAGCCCGGTGAACATCTCCACTTCAGCCTCATGGGACCCTGGGCAGAGAACTCTTCTCAAATCTCCTGTACCTTAAACATTCTTGTGACTTCTCCCAGTTCTCTGCTGCCCCACACGTGCCTGCAACTCCCTCCACATCCCTCGTGTGACCATACGCGTCGCAACACCTCCAGACAGTCCTGGTGCTCCTTCAGGCCCTCATGCACCCTGATGCTGCTGGTGCTTCTCTGAACCCACCATCCACCCAATGATGCTGGTGTTCCCTGGGTCTTACCACTCCTCCTTGAGACAACTGTCTGCTTCTAGGCTGCCATGCACTCCAAATCTCTGGGAATCCTCCCATGTCCTCTGTGCCTCCAGAAACTGCTATGACTCCTTTCAAGCCTCTGGTGCCCCCCAACACCTCTTTGGTTACTTCCAAGATCTCTGTGCTCCTAGATACCCCTGTGACTCTCTTCGAGTGCCCTGTGACCTGGGTTACAACCACAGTGGCCCATGTCTCCTGTGACTAGAGACACTCTTGCCACCACTTCCAGGTCAAATGCACCCCCCAGACTCCCTAGACTCCACCCAAGTCCCCTGCATCCCCAGACTGCAGTTTCTTTAAAAAAAAAAAATAAGCATACACTTACCAAATCCTCAGCATCACCCTGCTGGGCATTTATCCCAGAGAAATGAAAAGCATGTCTATGCAAAACCCTGTACGTGAATGTTCACAGTGGCTTTAGTTGTAAGAACCCCGAATTGGGAACAACCCAGATGATCTCCAATCAGTAAATAGCCATACAATTTGTGGTACAGCTATACTAGTAAATGCTACTTTCTGATAAAAAGGAGCAAATTGATGTGTGCAAGTCGAATGGATCTCAAGGGGATTTTTCTGAGTGAAAAGTCATTGATATAACATTTTGCTTATATAACACATATATGATTCCTTTTATACAACATTCTTAAGAAGAGAAGGTTGTCAAGATGGAAAACATGTTTGTGGTTGCCAGGGGTTATGGAGGACCCCAGGGAGGGAGGAGAGAATGGAGGGTCTGTGAAGAGTAGCATTAGGTACGACCCCGGTGATACATCTTCTTCACTGTGGTGTTTATGCGAGTCCATGTCATAAAATTTCATATCGTGATGAATCAGTGACTTCTGCTCCTGAAGCCAATATTGCACTGTATGTTAACTAATGAAAATTTAAATTAAAAAAAGAAAAAGAATCGCTTTAAAAAAATTATACACAAACATACAAATGAGTACATATAAAACTGTTGAAATCGAAGTGGATTCTGAGGGTGGCACCAATATATCAATTTGTTTATTCATCTTATTCATGGGGTCTTTTTCAGAACAAAAGTCTGTAATCTTGATGATTACAATTTATCAGTTTTTAATTTTATAGATCATGTTTTTGGTGTCATGGCTAAGAAACCTTTGCTTCACTCTAAATCATAAAGATTTTCTCCTATGTTTTTGTCGATTTATAGTTTTACGTTTTACATTATGTAGAGAGGTATTTACATTATGTACAGATGTATTTACATTATGTACAGATGTATCATCCATTTTGAGTTCATTTTTATATATAAAGTGTGAAGTTTAGGTGGAGGTTTTGGGGGGGGTTGTTTTTTGTTTTTTTGGCCTGTGGGCATTCAATTGTTTCAACACAATTTGTTAAAACAACTATCCTCGGGGCACCTGGTGGCTGAGTCAGTTAAGCATCTGACTCTTGTTTTTGGATCAGGCCATGATCTCAGGGTTCGGGAGTTCGAGTCCCACATGGGGCTCCGTGCTGACACTGCAGAGCCTGCCTCAGATTCTCTGTTTCCCTCCCCCACTCATATACTTGCTAAACAAACAAACAAACAAACAAACAAACAAACAAATAAAACAACTATCCTACATTCATAGAAGTGCTTTTGCTCTTTTGTCAAGATGAGCTTACTATTTTTATGTTTCTTTGTATGCCTGTGACTTTTTTGTTGGAAATTGGTTATTATTCGTAACTCTGGAAATAAGAATCTTCCTGTTCACCATGGTTTGTTGGGTTTTTACTTATTTTTTTTTTTTTTTTAATTTTTTTTCAACATTTTTTATTTTATTTTTGGGACAGAGAGAGACAGAGCATGAACGGGGGAGGGGCAGAGAGAGAGGGAGACACAGAATCGGAAACAGGCTCCAGGCTCCGAGCCATCAGCCCAGAGCCTGACGCGGGGCTCGAACTCACGGACCGCGAGATCGTGACCTGGCTGAAGTCGGACGCTTAACCGACTGCGCCACCCAGGCGCCCCATGTTTTTACTTATTTTTGAAGCCTGTAGTAGTGTGTTCATTTTGATGCTTCCATTTTTTTTAAGTTTATTTATTTATTTTGAAAGAGAGAGAGAGTGGGGGAGGGGCAAAGAGAGAGTGAGAGAGAGAATCATGACCGGGCTCCGCACTCTCAGTACAGAGCCTGATGCGGGGCTCGAACTCACGGACCGCGAGATCGTGACCTGGCTGAAGTCGGACGCTTAACCGACTGCGCCACCCAGGCGCCCCATGTTTTTACTTATTTTTGAAGCCTGTAGTAGTGTGTTCATTTTGATGCTTCCATTTTTTTTAAGTTTATTTATTTATTTTGAAAGAGAGAGAGAGTGGGGGAGGGGCAAAGAGAGAGTGAGAGAGAGAATCATGACCGGGCTCCGCACTCTCAGTACAGAGCCTGTTGCGGGGCTAGAACTCATGAACTGTGAGATGATGACCTGGGCCGAAGTCAAGAGTCAGATGCTTAATGACTGAGTCACCCAGGCACACCTCCAGTTATTATTATTATTATTTTTTGCAAAGACGATTGATTACTTGTCGAGTTTAAACACTGAAGTCTTTGTTTCTTTAGTTTGTGTTTAGCTTATGTTTTGAAAGATTTCTTTGAATCTCCAGAGCTGACACAAATAAACAAATAAAAATAACAAATAATGAGAGAGAACAGCTACCTCCCCCAGGCATGCTGGCTCTGTGCTGGAGTCCTTGTCCCCCCTCCCCCTTTGCTAGGCTTGCTCTGGGCTAGGAGTCAGCCTGGGGTGGAAGCTTGAGGTCTTCTCAGTACTTTTCTGAGCATTCTTGCCTGTCCTGCACATGGCTTTTTAAACTCCCCTGTATACAGGCTGCTTTAGAAAATCCTCATTTCCCAAAGTCTTACTTTAGCTTATCTCCTGAGCTTTAAACGGTCAATTGCGTGTCCCCAGCCTGAATCTCCTAGCTCAGGCGTCTGTAGGTTCAGAGGTGCCCTGTAGGTTCAGGAGCAGCACCTGCCTTTTCCCACCTGTGTCCAACCTGTGCAAACTACACACGAACATCTTGCTCCAGGCCTTCAGGAGGCCCCCAGGCAGATTGGAATGAGGGAACACAGTTATCTGCAAGGAAGGTCTGCTCTGCTCCCCACAATGGAGGAGGGGAACCGGGGACCAGCACTGCTCCTGCACAGGACTAAGACCATGGCTCTGCTGGGAGGTATGGGACAAGGGCGGGTAAAATGCCACAAAACCTTCTTACCTTTTTGAAGATGTTTTTTTCTTGATTGGGCATATGCTGGTCACTGGAAGCCTTTGGCTATTTTCTGGAGCTCCTATAAAGTTGGTTTAGAGGTTTCTGAGTGTGTGTGTGTGTGTGTGTGTGTGTGT
The DNA here is from genome assembly GCF_028018385.1 of Neofelis nebulosa. NCBI lineage: Eukaryota > Metazoa > Chordata > Mammalia > Carnivora > Felidae > Neofelis > Neofelis nebulosa. Next base: position 93,451,352 of record NC_080793.1, on the reverse strand, counting down.
GTGTGTGTTCTTCTTTTCTTTCTTTCTTTTTTTTTTTTTTTTTAATTTTCTGTGCAGAAACAAGAGCTTGGACCATCCTAGTCTGTCCATCATTTTGCTGCTGTCACTCTTCCTTTAACTTTGATGTAAGTTTTAGAATAAGTTTGTCTATTTTGACCAAAGAAAAGCCTTATGGGGAACTGACAGGAATTCCATTTTAAGCCTGTCTATCAATTTTACAAGAATTGATGATTTACTACCTTGACTCTTTCAGTTCATGAAAGCAGTATGTACTTGTGCTTACGTGGGCTTGTTTGTTTTCATCAGTTCTGTAAGGTTCATTGTGCAGGTTCTTTACATTTTTTAAAAGACTTACACCAAACATCTCATTTCTGAGAGAATGATTGTATATGTTCTAGATATTCATTTCCAATTGTTCGTTGCTAGACTATGGTAATATGATCGATGTTGCATATTACACTGATCTTGTATTCTGAGATTTCGCTAAAGTAATCTATTATAATTTATTATGAGTTTCTTGTAGTCTTCTTGGAATTTTCGTCATCACTTAATGACATCAGCACATAATGACAGATATATTTCTTCTTCTCCAAACCGTATACCTCTATTTCCACTTCTAGCTTTACTATACTAACTAGGACCTGCAATATTAAGTTGAAAAAGGAGAGATGAGAGCAGATATTCTGGTCTTATTGCTGAACTGAGGGGAAAAACTTTATCTTCATTTTTATCTATATATAACTTAAAGCTTAAACTTTGGACACATTAGAGTATAATGCAATTATGTTTGTTTAGTTACTTTATGACTGTTCTCCAAATACCATTGGAGAAAATTCTTTTAATGTCAGTTTTATCTAGAGGTTGTCAATATCTTGCACACGCAGAGCAACCAATAGCAAATGCCCTGAAAAGATGACTCCAGGCCTACAAGACGTACTTATCAGAAGTACACAGAGACTACAATAGTGGTATATCCATTGCTTTCTGGGACAGCACAAGGGATCCAGCAAAGCCAACATCGAGGTAAAAATAGGGGGGGAAGGATGGTGTGTGATCTGAATCACCCTCTCGGTACTGATAACACCACTGTGCTCCCAGTGGCATAGGTTGGTCTGTATAGATGGTTTTGAGGATCCACTTCAGCACAATTTGCAAGAGAAAAATCTTCATTTGGTTGTTCTCATATGAACAGATTGTAAAGGGCAGGAGCACTTTACCAATTGTTCTATTTATATATTTTTAGAAGCCTTACAACCTAGAAACACCTTACGGATACCTCTGTAGATTGTGTGTGGGGTTGGAAAACATCTTTTAATATCCATGCACTTTGTACGAATTCACACAATACACAGCCCTGAAGCATGATCTTCGGAATGAACCACGACAAAGGACATTCCAAAGGACAGACTATGGGAGGAGGGTGCAGTCTGGCCTTCAGAGACTGCGGTGAAGTAGGGAAAATGAACCCTCACACAGCCCAGCTTAATCGCAAGGTATTTTGCTAAAATGAGCACCGAGAGAGAGCCCAGGCTGGCACGCAGGCATCCCAGACGGACGGGCCCTCAGACTCCGTGAGTCACGTCCAGGGCCTCCCAGGAGACCTGCGAGGCTGTGGGGACTCGTGCCAGCTCATCTGGAGGAAGGGTCCCGTCAAGTAGGTGGTGGGGACCACAAGTGGGGACTTTCCGAGCCCTCTGATTCCAGGCCCAGAATCTCCAGAGCAAATGCTTGTAGGGGTTCCGGGGATGGCTCAGCACTGTCTGTCCTAACAACTGGCCACGGACACCATCTTTCTCTGCCGGAGCCCCCTAAGACACCCGTGCCCAGTGATGGCTGATGACCAATGGAGGCATGGGTGCGGGCAGGCCTCCCCAAGATCAGCGTTTGGGGAGCATGGGGGCACCCTGGCCAGGATTCCCCAAACCAGCCTGCTCTCCCCCTTCCCGCCCAGCGCACAGTGACCTGTAGGACACCCCGCAGCTCGGAATGAAGAACAAACGTGAAGCCAGGACAGGGGGGCCACAGGGAGCCCGACTGCCCGGGTGCCATCAGAAGACATGACACCGTCATCAGTGGGGACAGGTATGCACCTGGATGCGAGGGAGTTCCCCACGACTCCATGGCTACTTTGAGGGGTTTCTTCCTAGGGGAGCAGGAGGAGGACTCTGGAGCCAACGCTGTGTGGCAGCCGCCCTGGCGCCCGTGACTGCCCTCATCCCCTGGCCTCCCGGAGCCCACGGTCCTCAGAAAACGGTGAAGCCTGGCTCCCTCCAGGCTCCCTGTGGAGGCCCAGTGAGCTGACCGGGAGGTGCCGCCTGGGACAGCGCAGCGCACACCTCGGCTGGTGGCCCCCGAGTCCCGCCTCGTGCTTTCCCCGAGTCCATCCTCACGGGGATGAAGAGGACCCCCCCATCCCTCATATTTCAACGGTCCCACTGGGACTCGAAGATGCTCCTCATAGCACGAGGCCAGAGCCCCAGAGCCTGTCCCCTGAGGCCAGGCCTTCTGCCCTCCCTCAGGCCCACACAGGGAGCCTTGGAGGAGCCAAGGAGGATGTAGCTCCCCCCCCAAGCCCCCCCTCCCCGCCCCAGCTCAGCCCCATGGCTGGACGCTGCAGGGAGGCAGAGGGCGGCTCCCGGAGAAGACGGGGCTGACTGCAGACTGCACTCTGGAAGATGGTTGTGGTGCAGAGGGCGCCCATCCCTGGATGTTCAGGGACGCGCACGGTGACCGCAAGCCCCTGGAGGCCCCTCCCAGACCCCTTCCCTCCGGCCAGGGCATCTCCATGCAGCGGCCCAGACGCATTTCCCAGCAAAACCATCTTTATTCCCACGTACACGCAGCGCCCCTGGGGGCTGCTGCCACCCCGCCCGCAGTCGTGCCCTCCCCCTCTCCCCCCAGCCAGGATCAGCACTGAAGGGTGGGCCCAGGGCTCCCTAGGGGCTGCAGTGCTGCTTTTTCCTCCTCCCTGGGACAAAGGAGCCACACCTTCTCTTTGGAGGCAGAGAGGGCCGAAGCAGCCCCACGGCCAAGGCCCGCACCGAGCCCCTGAGGCTGGCCCCTGCGAGGGGCGTCTTGCCGGCAGCGGCCAGACCCGCACGCAGAGCCCGCTTTCTGGACTTGGCAGCTGGGGGAGCGGCTGGGCTGCGGCCTATTCTCTGAGCAGCGGGGGCCTGGGGAGCTCCCCGCGGCCCGCGCCCTCCAGGGCTGGGGAGGCCCGGGGCCGGAGCAGGACTCTGGGAGAGCCCCCACGGCAGCAGGCTGTGCCGAGAGGCCAGGAGGAAGGCCAGGCTGGGCAGCTCCTCCTCGTCCTCACTGGACCCATCTGCTGGCCCGCCAGGCTCCCTAGCAGGGGGCGCCTCTCTGAACACGGGGGCATCCCTGGGGTCCGGCCGAGGAGGGGTGCGCCCTGGCCCCTGGGGAGGAGAGGAGAGCCCACCAGCCCGGAGGGCAGGCAGCTCCTGTTGTCCTGGAGACGCGGCAAAGGATCTGGGTCTGCACGGGTGCGCGTGTGCCCGGCTGTGCCTCCGGAGGTCCTGGCACTCGCTCTCTGCTGGGCAGGCCTCACGGCTGACCCCTGGCCGGGCCCTGGCCTCACCCTCGGGCCCGGAGCCCAGTGTCGCTGCACAGTGACTCGGGGTTGTGGGCACACCGTCCTCCACCGCCAAGGCCACCAGTCTCTTCTCTACCAGCTGGGAGGACGGAGGTGACGGTGACTGGCCAGCACGGGAGTGCGAGAGGGGAGGTGGGACGGTGGCATGGGGGGCGGGGGGTGGCAGGAGGGGACGGGTGGCCCGTGAGGCCCTGGCTCTCCTGATATCCCCCTGAGTCCCTCCCTCCCTCCCCAGGCTCCCCATCCTGTAGATGCCATTCTCTGCTCAGTACCTGCCCTGGAGCTCCTGGAGCTCGCCTCCCCAGTGCCATGCCTCCTAGGCAGGGGAGCGGGGGACCGCGTCACGTGTGCCTTTGTGCTGCGTGCCCCCCCTTCCCCTGGCTCACCTGGGTCCCCTCCGTCCCCTGGCTCGGGTCCTCTCCTGCGTCTCTCTTTGCCCCGCTCACCTCTGCAAGGGAGAGTCCTTCCTCCTGCTCCAATTGTTCAGCGAGGGCCAAAAGATCCAGCTGTGGTTCTGAAGAAAGCAGTTCTGCCAGGAATCGCGGGTGAAGGACTGCCTCCACCTGGGACAGAAGGAACAGGCTGTGGGCACCTTGGCAGGGGGCACCTGTGAGCCAAGGAGGACCCGGAGGGAAAGTGGTGACGTGAAGCCCCACCCCGCCTTCTGCACAAGGCAGGATGTTTGAACCATCATGGTCACTGGCTGCACACCCACGCAGACAGGCGCACACGCAGACAACACAATTTCACACATGCATACACAGAGAGAAAGCCTATACATACATACATACACACATACAAAAGCCACACAAACGCATATGCACACACCCCCCCAACACATATGTGCCCACACAGAGACACAGAAGCATTCAAATGGTAGACCCCAACATATCCTCACAAACATATGCATGCACACACAGACATGCACGTACACATACACAGGCCACACACAGACACCCACACAGGCTCACCCACACCTGTATACACATATGCATACACACAAGTACCCACAAGCACACTACACGCAGGCACACACATGCACATAAGCACATTCACACAAGTACACATACAAACAAACCCTTGCATGTACGTACATGCACACAAGTACACACACGCACACTACACGCAGGCACACACATGCGCACGTAAGCACATTCACACAAGTACACGCACATGCACACACATACATGTATGCACATGCACACAAGAGCACACACACATGCACCCTATACGCAGGCACACACACACGCACGTAAGCACGTTCACACAAGTACACACACAAACACTTGCACGTATGTACATGCATTCAAGTACACGACCATGCACACACATAAATGGACGCATATGCACACAAGTATACACACATGCATGCACACAAGTACCCACACGCACATGCACATAAGCACATTCACTCAAATACACACACATACAAACCCTTGCATGTACGTACATGCACGCAAGTACACACACGCACACTACATGCAGGCACACACACACGCACGTAAGCACGTTCACACAAGTACACACACAAACACTTGCACGTGTGTACAGGCACTCAAGTACATGCCCATGCACACACATAAATGGACGCATATGCACACAAGTATACACACATGCATGCACACAAGTACCCACACGCACATGCACATAAGCACATTCACTCAAATACACACACATACAAACCCTTGCATGTACGTACATGCACACAAGTACACACATGCTCGTAAGCACATGCACCCAAGTACACACACGTGCACACACACGTGCCTGCACACACACAGCTCAGGAACGAGGAACAGTGCTTGGTCCCAAAGGCCTAGGCACAGCCCCACTCCGGGTGTCGGAGTGGCAATGCCTGGGATCTTCCAGACGCCAGGCTGTGGGCCAGCCCACCTTGGTGATGAAGTCTTCCAGGGAACACAGCTTGTCAATGTAGCTGAGAAGACCCGGGTCCAGGTAGATGGAGTCCTCGTCCTGCTGTGGCTCCTCTCCGTCCTGTCCCCATTCACCCGCTAGCGCCCCCGGGGCTGAGCAGGCAGGCCCCAGCAGCCCCTCCATGATGTCCACGTACTCTCTCACAGCCTCAGGGGGGATCTCCTTGGGTGCCTTGGGCTGCGGGGGTCTGTGTGGCTGAGGGCAGGGTGGCTGGGCCCTGGAGCCGGCCTTCCTGGGAATGCAGGCTGAGGCAGAGCGGGAACGAGGGAGGAGGTGAGAGGGGCTCCAGCTTGCTTGTGGAGAGGGCAGGGTTTGGGGGACACTGATGTCGGTGGGGGCTGGGTCGGGGCCACCTGAAGCCACAGGCACCCTGGGACGGGGGAGCTGAGGGGAGGAGCATCTAATAGGGTCTCCTGTGAGCAACAGAGGACCCACCGATTCTCCAAGGGTCTCCCCCCGCAGCCCGCTTTCCAGGCAGAGATTCGTTGGGTCCCTTGACAGGGAGGTGGGAGAGTAGTCACCAACTTGGCCAGGTCAATATCTCACGGTGACAAAGGGCAGCTACGACCCCAGGCTCTCTGCGGCTGGTTTGGTTGAAAGACCAAGGCCCACGTGAAGCAGGAGACAGGACGTGGGGACGGCGACCTTCCCTAGGCCCCACTGCCTTTGGCCGCCAGCTCCCTTGGGAATGTGGGTGCTGTACCTGGCTGCCGGCCCCCCTCCAGGGCTGGGGACCCCTGGGTTCCAGGCTTGGGTGGGGCTGGAGCAGATGGGCCCTGGGCCACCTTCACCCACTGCAGCTTCTGAATCTGTATCTCCTCCTCTGCCTCAAACTCCATGAACCTGGGGGTAAGGAGACCCAGGCCACACTGAGGAGGGGCCCTGCCATGGAGCCCAGCAAAGGCGGAGGCCGTGGGGGGGACCGGAAGAGGCAGTGCCCGGCAGCGGCAGCCATGGTTCTGGCCCCCCAGGAGACAGCAGGCTGGCCGATCCAGCCCGGCCCAGCCACAGCGGGGGTCCCACCTCCCCGGGGTCGCAGGTTCAGCCCCCATCCTGAGACCTTCACATGGAGGCAGGGGTGGGTGTCGATCAGGTTGGGGTTGAAGCCTGGGCAGGTAGGTGAGGAGGACCCTGTGCTCAGCCCGGCCTCACGCCCACCGGCCTGGGGCTGGGACCCTGACTCACTTTCCTGCCATCTCGTAGTAGATGACCCGGTCAAAGTTGCTTCTGCACTGCCACTCCTGCACGGCCCGCCACACTCCCTCCTCCAGCGTCATGGTGGGCTTCAGGCGGGCCAGGGACCGAAGCACCGGGCTGCAAGCCCTCGGGGTCAGGCGGTGGCTGTGGCCTGGTGGCCCCCACCCTGCCCCACTCCCGCCCTGTGCAGCACGTGTCCCCCGCCCAGCGTGACTCAGTGCTGGCAGGTGACAGGCGGTGTCTGGCCGTGCAAACCAGCCCCCTCCAGGCGACCACTGTCACTGCCTCACACTGGGCAGCCCCGGGCCCTGGGCTCCAGGCTGACCACCCACCCGCACCTGGATCAGGGAGCTCTTTGACCCCGGACCCTGCGTTCCATACTGACGATACTGAGCGTGCCGTGCCAGGCAGTGATCCGGTCCCCCGGTCCCCTGCGGGAAGTGCCATCACCCCGTGTCCGGGGGGAGACCCCAGAGGACCCGCGCCGCACTGCCTTCCCAGAGCGGCACTGGCTCACACCCTCCTCTCCTCACCCTGAGGCCCCCGCCCTGGGCACACCCCAGGGTCCTGGCTGAGGGCAGCGGGGGGCAGAAGGCGCTCACATGAGAAAGCAGGAGAGGGCTTCGGCGTCGGGGCTCTGCGGGAGGTGCCTGCGGGCCAGGACCTTGAAGCACTGCCAGCGCCTGAAGTTCTCGTACACACTCTTGGGGCTACAGGAGTCCGCGGGCGAGGCCTTGGAGGGGCCGCTGGCCAGGCTGCCCTCCCTGGCAGCTGCGGGGGGCTGCGGCCCTGCGGTCACCGGGGGCACCATGGGGGCCAGCCGGACAGCCAGGGGGGGAACCTGAGGTCGAAGACCTGGGGTGGAGCCTCCCTTGCCGGCCCAGGTGCCCCCGACGGTTGGGGCGGACACGCTGCTCTCCGCTGCCGACGTTGCCAGGAACAGGGGTGTGGGACACGCAGCACCCCCACAGAGGGCCCCGGGAGGACTCCAGCGAACGGGGGCCTGGGTGAGGACGACGGTCTGAGTCTGGGGGGCATCTGCGGGCCCCCACTCTGACCTGACCTGCACGATGACGTTACAGGCCCGGGTCCCACCTGGGCCATGGACGGCATCTCCTGCCACCAGCGGTGTCCTGCAGAAAGTGGGCAGCACCACGGGGCTGCCAGGCGTGAACGGCGGGGTCACGTGGGGCGGCGAGCGCTGCCCCCGGGGTGACCAGTGCGAGGCGCCAGCAGCAGGTGGGGGAAACGGCTGTGCCGTCAAAGAAGACACGGACGCCTCCGGGTCCATGGCCACATGCGGTCCCAGCACTGGAGATGCTGTGGACAGAAGGGAAGGGCCGGATCGAGTCGGAGAATCGCAGCCAGGACGCAGGATCCTGGGCCTCTTTGCTCACTAGGGAGCAGAGTGGGGAATCGCGACACGGGAGGGACACTTACAGGAAAAGGTGCGGTTTGCAAGTGTCCTGGAGTGACTTCCATGCTCTGGCCTCCAGACGACAATTACTGTCCCCACCCTTCTCAACAAGACAGCCTGCCTGCCTGGAAGAGGCAGCCTTGGCCAGCACTGACTCTGGGAACCTCCCCAGGACCCCAGACACCACCCTCCATCCTCACGGGCTGTCCTCCTGGACGAGGGGCTGGGTGGACATCTGCCCTGTGGGAAATGCCCTCGGCCGGCTCCCAGGCAGCTTGGGTTCTGCTCCCAGGCACGTCCGAGTCACCTGAAGGGCCTTTGTGAACGGGCAGCGTCTAAACCATTTGGGCCCCTCTCCTGCTCAGACCCCCAAAACCTGACGCTCAGTGTAACTCCCTCCCTTTCTTCCTGTCCTAACATAAGAAAACAAACGCTTGTAATATCTTTCTCCCTATAAACGCGGCCTCCAAGCCCCCACGTAACCCCGTCTTAGGAACCCCCACAGCCCACACGCCGCACGGGCCAGGTTCTGCCACCGCTCAGCAGCTCGGATCCTGGGAGAGTGTGAGGCAGGCGTCATGTTCCCTGGTTCCTGTCACTCGCAGCCCACGGTGGCTACAGAAGATTAGCAAAGGGCAATGCAGAGGGGGCAGCGGGGCTGTTGGGGTGGGGGGACTCTGGAGCTGGGTCACGTGGGACTGGTTGTGGGAATGCAGGCTTCTGTGGTCTTCCCCTTCCAGCTCCAACAGTGAAAGTGAAGACACACGAGGAGCCCAGCATGAGCCCTGTGCCAGAAGGAAAAGGGGCTGGATCCTGTGCCTGTTCATGAAGAACCCATGCAGGTCCTCGTTCGGGAGGGCAAGGGACACACCTGCACATCTAACTGATCAACAGGTGTCCCACGACATGTGATACAACCAGAGAAGATGGTCCTCCCGTCCAGGCTCCCCTCCTACCCCCTGTAAGGAGGACTCAGCTTTCACAGATGCTGCTTGGGACACCCAACCACACTACACTCTGTTCCCCATCCACGGCACAGGGACGAGGAATACAAGCAGACCCTTCACCTCAAAGGTGGCTCCCAGGGCTGAGGGTTGGCCAGGAAACACTGGACAAGATGAAGCAGGTGGAAGGACCGCACGTCCTCAAGAGGAAGAGGGACCCAGAACAGCTGAGGAACCCAAGGCCTACCTTGGTTGAGGCCCCCGGATGCCCTGTCCCTGCTGAATCTACGAAAAGGGTCACCTGGGCTGGGGAGAAGTCAGCTCTGGGCTGGAAGGAGTGGAAGTCCTGGGCCGGAGGTGTTAGAGGAACTTCCAGCCCCGCTCCCGGGGAGGACACTGGCCATAAGACCGCCCCACTGAACCACGTCCTGGCTCAGACCATCTCCCCCCACATCCCTATCAGGCACTATGGAGACCCAGAATCTGCAGTCAAGTCCCTTGGAGGGTATGGTGGGGGAGGTCCAGGTGTCTGAGGAATACCACACCCGGCTGTCCTTTCCCTGGGACCCTGCCTGTGCCACCACCACGACACGGTGCCACCTCTCCTACAAACTGTCAAAGTGGTGTGTGACTCAGAGACACGCAGTGTGCCTGCCTCCATCTGTTGTCCACACCCAGGGCGTTTCCCCTACGAGGTCTCGACCCGGCCTCCTCCCCAGGGTCCTTGCAGGTTTCCACGGGCTCCCAGCCTCCCAGATGAGCTGTCCTTGGCCCCCACCCTCTTTCCCTACTCAACACCCACCCCCGCCCCCATGTGCCCCTGTCCAAGTGTCACATTTGAATCCCACGGATTTGAGGGATGGCAGGCACGCAGACACACCTGCCCAACCCACAGGCTTACCTCCTTCTGAAGCCATCCCCGCAGGCTTGGGGCAGGGACCACTGCTACCCTACAGCCACCACAATGAGAAATGTCGAGGCCAGGTCCCGGACAGCGACCTGCTCCAGCAGATGCTCGAGACCCAATTAAGGGGGGGAAAGTTTGAACGTAAACAGGGACAGAATGTAGGGCTCCTGACATTCTGCAGCGGGGGAGGGGCCGAGGGCCAGGGCCCTGGGTGGGGGTGGGGAGACATTCCCTGAGGGCTCTGGCAGGTAGGCAAGGACCACAAGTCCCTCTCAAATGGCACAGGGGCAACACAATTGCTGTGTGCCTTTTGAGGCAATTTATACAAGTTGCTCAGATTCTGAGCACCGAGGTGTTACTCGGTGGTCCTTTGCTTCCGTTTTCATCCATGGGCCGAGTTTGTGTCCCTCAACCCACTCTGCTTCCCACCTGGCTCTTGACTCACTTCAACCGAGGCCGGACTTTCTGAACAAGATTCAGAACATGTATTCTGATGAACACATGGGTCCTGAAGGCCGCATGGAACTGAGGTTCCAAATTAGCATGGTCTCAGCAGATCCTGCGTGCGTGCCTGCACATGGGTCCTTCTGTCCTCGCCGCCCTCCGGCGCTGGAAGCTGCTCAGACTCAAGCAGGACGGGCCTTACTAATGCTCTCCTCTGCTGGAAAGCCCCAGCCTATCAGACAAAGGTCGTGCAGCCTACACATGCAGGACCAGAAATCACTACTTTTTGTTTCCCAGCATCCTGTGCTGTCATTCAACATTGACTGTTAACATTTGTCCTTCTTTTAGTGGAATATCTCAAAGAATCAATAGCTTTGTGTGGTTCAATGTCAAACATACAAAGGAATATGCAGTGATGACTCTTCCTCCCACCTCTTACTCCTGGGCACCAAGCCCCTTTCTCGCAGGAAACCAGTGTTATCTGTGACGTTCAAATCTTCAGAGAGACGGATTATGCAACTAAAAGTACATGTCAGCTATTTTCATTTTCAAAAGATGCTTGTATTTTTTTCTCTGGCTAAAAGTTGACACATATTCCAAAACATGTGTGACTGTGCCCAGTGATTGACTTTATGCTGATACTCTGGCTCCTGTCCTTATTTCTGGAGACTGGATTCTGGGAACATGTAGTTCTACAGTCCTTTACATTTCAAGGACCCTGTAGAATAGGGTGGCTGGATTTAGCATATGAAATAATGGATGCTCAGTTGAGTTAGAATTTCAGGTAATAGGGATCAGCTTTTAGAATAATTGTGTCCCATGCAATATTTTGGATATAACTTTTAATGGAAATTTGTTCCCAGTTTATTTGAATTTTGCATTTAGCTGGGGTTCTGTACTTTATATGGCATCTCTACCCAAACAGTGTAATATATTCAGCTAATATTAGTCACCCTGTGAGAAAGAGAACTTGGATTAGGAGACTCAAGAGTGCTACTTTGAAAAAAAAAGAGTGCTATCTTGGCTCACCCACAAAATCATTTGCCTGCGCACGCACGTGCACACACACACACACACACAGTGTCTATAGGCTCTTTGGGTGATATGGAATTTGGAGGCGCCAAATATACAGAATTGAGTATCTGGAATTAATGGGACTAAGGACAGAAGTAAGGGTTAGGAAACCTTCCCCTCCCTAACATCCTACAGTCCTGGTTTTCCTAGGGGTTAAAATCAATCCCCATGAAATGGATGTGCACCTGTAATCTATCCCTGACGTCCAACCCCCATTCACACAACCAGCTTCCTCTAAGTTCTAATTGGCCAATGCTAGCCTGGAAGCCCTGCTCACGGGGTTGTGTATTTCCTGTCTGCATGAGAGACCCTTGTTCTTTGGAATCCATGCTCATCAGTGCATGTGGCCCCATCTGCATGAGAATCGTGGGAGCAGCTCTTGAAAGTCTTGTTTGATTCTTCTTTTCAAATTGCACATCAACATCAGTTTACTGGGAAGGTTCAAAATGATATGAAAGAGCATTGGACTTTTGTGTTGTCAGAAGAGAGGACTGTCAGGAAATTGGCCAAGGGTGACGAGGGTTAAGAATCTCAGTGGTTGTCACCAATGTCTTGGGAGACCTGCGTCACTCCTGCTATCACAGCAGTGCAGCTCCTAGGATGGCAGGGTGTTGGGGAAGGAAAGGGAGGTTTAGAAGGATGGCTCCACACTGAACACACACTGAAAAAGACTCCTGGTTAAGGCACTGAAACAATTCCTTGCCCCCTTCAGGAAAGTTGACTCCAAAGGCCACCACTGTGTGGAAACTGAACAGTGGACACCCTGATGCGGAAAGGCACTGGACTTTGAGTTCAGGACCTGGAGTTCCTCCCCTCCCCCTGCTCCGTACTAGAGTCATGTAGAGAGTCATTTCCCAATTCCTTTCCAATCTCCACACAGTTTTAAGTTTTCTCCCAACTCCCACCCTGACAGGGCCCAGGGATTATTTGTATTAGCACTTCTGGAGTGTAGGACCAGCCACCCAAAGCAGGTGAGCTCCACGGTGCGGCCCTTCAGGACATTCCCCGGCCTCTCCCACTCTGCAGTGTGGAAGGGACTCTCCACAGGTGCCCATCTTTGTGTTCTCTCTGGCAGCTGCTCTGAGCACGCTTCCTGGACGTGAGCTGGGGAGATGAGCTGAGAGCCATTCAAGCAAATCATAGTGAACTTTATTGCAAACATCCCAGCTGGGCATTGAAAAAGTGAACAACTTGGAGGCATTTCTCAAGACTTGAGCTTTTATCAGGGGAAGGCTGAAATGGGTTTCAAGCAACAGCTTTGTTTTAGAGAGTTTTGAGGCAAAATGCACTCAGGCACTCGTGAAAGCAGGGTCCTTCTTGTTTGCTCCCTTTGTCCAGTCAGTCAACCAATTATTGCTAAGATTCTCACTCATGGCTCAGAGGTAGGACTTGAGTGACCCTTCTCAGGGCCACTGATAAAAGATTACACTGCAGAAAAATTCTCTGGTCCCAATTCTGCAATCATTTTCGAACACTCTGAAATCTAGAGTCCAGAAGCAGATGGCATCAAATTAGCCCAAATGTAACTTGGGAAGACTGGTCCTAGGAGGGGGTAAGAGCATTCCTTTAGACCCTGATCTCTGGCCGTTCCTGCATTAACTTCTGAGACAAACCCATCTCTGGACACGGATCACAGGCCTCAGAAGAGGGGTGGCCTTCCACACAAGCAAGGACGTTAGCAGAGTGGGGGGTATCATGCTTGTGTCTCTTGGAGTCTGCAGCCCGTGGACTTGGGGGTGTGCCGTGCGAGGTTTCATCGTTCTGCTGTGGCTGAGAAATAGCACGGAGGTGGCAACTGGCCACGAAGAGGTTGTGGAGGTTGCAGCTTCTCCCAAGAATACTACAAAATCTGGTCAAGAAGTTGAGTCTTTTTCAAAAAATCAGTTGAAATTCTTCGCTGTTTTGAAAAGGAGGGAGGGGAGGGCAAATCGTTCCCAGCCCACCTGTGTGACTGCATCTGTCCAGCAGGATCAAAGGCAGAGCACAAGCCTCTAAGGAGACGTCCGTGCATCACACGTACTGAGCAGCCCGTGTATCAGCAGCTACACTAAGGAACCTAACCTGGCACAGGCAGTGCGTTCGGGAAACTCTGGGAAAGGAGGCGGGGAGGGAGGGGGCCCTTGGAGTGTTCCCCAGGTCTGCATTCTCCGCCTGATCTGTTCCTTCATGGAACCTTCGGGCTCGGGCGTCCAAGGGGCGCAGCACTTGTGGAAAGGCGGGGACGAGAAGAGGGACGGGCGGTCCCGGCCGAGGGCGGCCGTGGCCCCAGCGGAGGCCGTGGGGCTGCAGGTGCACCTGGTCCCTGACTCGGTGGGAAGGCCGCGTCAGAGGGCGCGGAGCGCACGTGTGCGGTGTTACAATCGCCAGTGCTGGCTTCACAGGCGCCGGCTCCAAGGCTGGACGCCCATAAAGAGTCCGTCCCGCCTGAGCTCGAGCCGCCCGAGTGGCTTCCCAGCGCGAGAGGGTCCCCTGGTGTCCCACCCCGCAGGGACCTCCAGGCGCGTCCCTGCGTGTCCTTTGCCCGTCCGCGCACGCCCAGGGGGGCGGGGCTGCAGCGCTCTGGACCCGCCCCCCCCCCCCCCCCCGGTGCCCGCCGCGTCCGTTGAGGGGGCGTGCCGGGGAGCGCGCGCGCGTACGTGGGGGCGGGGCTCAACGGCCCTGCCGGCTGGAGGCGGTGCCCTGCCTGGCGGCCTCGTGCCACCGTGACGCCAAGTCGAGGCCAGGGTCGCGCGCTGTTAGTCGCTCAGGCGTAGCCGCGGTCGCCGTGTTAAGGCCTTAACTTGTGTGCGCGCGTGTCACGTAGCAACCGGCCGCGTGGACGCTCGGCGACCGCCGCCGCGACGGTGAGCTGGCGCGCGAGTGTTTCGGGCGGTGTGCGGGTGTGGACCGTGCGGGGCTGAGACCGGTTCTTGGGAGTCGGCGTCGGCAGCGGGGTCCCGGGCAGCAGCGGCGGGTCTGGGGTCTCCGCCTCTGCGTCTCGACCCAGTGGTTCTGAAGCGGGTTCTCGGGCGTGTCGGCGTCGGCAGCGGGATCCCGGGCGGCGGCGTGTCTGGGGTCTGCGCCCCGGCGTCTCGACCCGGCGGTTCTGAGGCGGGTTTGCGGGCGTGTCGGCGTCGGCAGCGGGATCACGGGCGGCGGCGGGTCTGGGGTCTGCGCCCCGGCGTCTCGACCCCGCGGTTCTGAGGCGGGTTCTCGGGCGTGTCGGCGTCGGCAGCGGGGTCCCGGGCGGCCGCGCGTCTGGATGTGCGTCCCGGCGGTCGGGCTTCGGGGGCCTGGAGGGTGCGGTGGGCGGGTGGCGAGGGGCCGTCGTGGTTCCCCTCCGAGGGCGCGGGGCCGCCAGGCGAGCGGAGCACAGGTGGGGCCGCGGGAGCTTGTCCGCTGGGAGTGTGGCACGTGTGTTCGCACGCGTGGGGTAGTGCGGTCTCTGGGCGTTTGTGAGGGAGGGGCCAAGCGCGTGTGTGAGCGTGGGCGGAGAGTCGTGTGTGGACTCTGAGTGCCCAGCTCCTCGGGGAGCTGGCGGTTAGCTGTCGCTACTGTGGGGAATGTGCGACTGTTTCCCCCTCTGACTCGGGGTCCGGTGCGAGTCGCGGCGGATTTGGAAGGATTAGGCGCACGTGCGTAGGGGCAGGGTTTGGACGGCGCCTGCGTGTGTTAGTTTCGGTAGGTGGCGTGCTGTGTGTTACTCGGCCGGTGTCGCAGGACCACGTGGTTTAGGGTTCAGTTTCTTTTCCTGATTGTCGGCAGCTGTGTATCTATCCCTCACCAGCTACAGGAATTATCCAAGTTGTTCGCAAGGTGTGAAGGTTTTAGGAGCATTCCAAGGGTATTTCTTTGGATAGTGGAGCTGTGTGTGTGTGTTGGTGTGTAGAGGGCAAGTCCGTGACTCTTTCATGGCGTCGGGGGTGGGGGCGGGGGTTGATGTGCCCTCGTGATGTGGGCTTGTGTGAAGCGTTGGGGTGTGCTGGAAGTGACTTGTGCCGGCTCGGGATGGTGAGTGGTGCGCATCTGTTCCTAGTTCCGTGTTTAGTGTCAGCAGGCGGGTCGCTTGAAGGAGTCAAGCTGCGAATGCTAGGTAAAAGCCACAAAGGAAGCCTTTCCCTCCTTTCTCCGGGAGCATTTTCTTGAGCATTTACGAGCACACCACCGGTCTGTGTGGGTGGATGGATGGATGGATGGATGAGCGAAGCAAGCATGTTCAGGCATCGTTGGGTGTTGGGGGGGGGGGGGTGACTCTGTGAATTGTGAGTGGAGCTTCCGGAGCTGTGGGCCCTTGTATGTGTGCACCGAGCCTGGTCATTCTGAACCGTTGCGTCACTCCTAATCAGGTTGGCCCACTGGTTAGGGCCAAAGCATCCCTGTAAACATTGGTGATGTGCAGATAGGTTGGGGGTGTCTGTTAGGTGGGTGGAGACTCCTTCAGCACCTGCGGTCCTGGCATCTGGGTCCCAAGTGGGATGGCCTGGTGGGCATCGATGGCTGTCGGTGCAGAACCTTCACCAGTGTGTTGTCGGTGTGATGGGGATTCCTGGACGGGAGGTCGGAAGGTCTGCTCTCGCGGGCACCCCCCGCAAGTCACCCGGGAAGCTACGGGCACTGCTGTCTCCTCTGGGGTATGGCTGGTAGGCAAGGACACCCTCCACGTGGGTTCCAGGTGGTGACGGTCTGTAGAAACACGTATCTGCGAGAGCAGCTGCCCCAGGTGGTGGGGGATTTGGGCGATCATGCTGGTCAGCCATGTCACTAGTTCTCAACCAGCTCATCTCAGTGGAAGCCTGAGTCCTCGGTGCTCGGCAGGACCTCTGGGGGCGGGGTGGGGGGGGGGTCAGTGAACTGACAAGCCTGGAGTTGGGAGGCTTTGTCCCTGCAGAAGGGCTGGGGGCTGAGACCCGGGGAGACTGGGATGTTCTGGTCTGGGTAGGTATGGCTGTGATGTTCCAGAACCCTGTAGGGTATGCTCTCTTTTCTTTTCGAAGGTTCAGGATGCTCCTAGTCCTGGGAAGCTTATCTCAGCTTCATGTTTCTCTGATGGGATGACCTGATGCTCTTTCTCTCCGTCCACATGGACCTGCAGACCCACCAGAGGGTTCAGTCAGTATGGCCACCAGCTGACCACGTACACAGCTGCCTCCTGCCTCCCCCTCCCTTGGACCCACCCAAGCCTTTCTGGGCCTTCCTTATGGGGAGTCTCCCACTGGCCTCTTCTCCCTCATGGTGGATCTCCCTCCAGCAAAAGGTGCCGACGTCACCTTCTTGAATGCCCCAATACCACCTCTCTTAGCACTAGCGGATTCCTAGGGCTCTCACTGCCTCCTTTGTAACGTATCCCCAATAAAGGGACAGTACGGTACGTTAATTGCATTGTGTTTTGTCGGCAAAATGGACCTTTGCCTGTTTTTTGTATTTTAAAACATTGTATGTTCTCAAAAGAACATGATGTGACACATGCAAGGTAGACGTTCTTGGGTTCCTTTAATTTGTTTTGTTTTTGATATGGGAAGATGTAGACCCTGAGCTTTAGGGGAGAAGAACAGGAGTGTCTCGATATCCCAAACCAGCACTGAAAACGCCCCACTCACGTGGAATGGATGGAAATGTCTGGAATGGCTGAGGCCGATCACAGCTGGTTGTTCTGGGGCCACTGGTGTTTTGGAGTGTACGTTACGGCACGTACCCTGTGTTCCCCCATCTCTCCCTGGGCAGAAGGGATCCTCTGTTCCGCACGGAGCGGCCCCTTTGGCCAGGCCATTAGGAGCTCCCACCCCTTGTACTTCGCAGCAGTTGGTGGGGATAAAGGAGCTGAACGCTCTCATCCACACTGGGCTTTGGGGGCTCAGGAGCCCTGCAGCAATGCAGGAGTGGGTCTGAGGACACCCAAAAGGTGGCTGCAGAAAGGAGGCTGCTCTGATGTCTGCTGTAGGAGCTGCGCGTCCAAGGGCTTAGAGCCTGCAGAGACTAAGCAGAACGGGGTCAGTGGGACTAGGAACAGAGCAGGGAGAGGATGGGAATCAGGACGGGGCTGGAGGCAGGCTTTGACTCCGCTGGGAGAGGAGGAGGAGGGAGCAAGTCAGGGGATGAAGTCCGCCACCCTCATCCCTCCGCCAGGCCCTGCTCCTGTGGCTGCTCCTGGTTAGGGACCCTGAGAGAACGTTAGCTTGGAGGTCAGCGGTCTAGCTCCTTCCCGAGGCTCACTCACGCTTTAAACAACAAACGTGTCCATGGTGCACCCTGGTTAGAAATGCAGCGTTTAAGGAAGCTCAAGGCCTCTTCCTTGGGAGCGCCCCAGAAACAAAATTAGAAACAGTAACCGGTTTTTAATAAGTTGCATATCGGTGCTTGTAGCCTCTCCTCCTTCCATGCGCAGAGATCAGAGTTTTTGGTCAAAGTGCTGACTGGACATTGGCTGATGCTGTGCATGTGTGTGTGTGTGTGTGTGTCCGTGATGCAGCTCTGTGTTTAGTATCTGTTTTCTCCACTGGAAAGTAAGAGCCAGAAGAGGAGTCTTTACCGTGCTTGGTAAATACTTGTTGTAGCTTGGATTCTTCCGAAAACAGACCTGAACACAGAGTTTAGGGAACAGGATGTTTACTAAACAGCACCTGTGAGGGAAGAAACAGAAAGCAGGATTGGACCCATCGATCTCTCCCCCAGACTCCAGCACAGCCTGTGCTTCCCCCACTGAACTCTCTTTCAGAGCTGTCTGTCCTCAGTTGGAGGAGACCGGCCAGGCCGCCATCAACCCGTGGGACATATGCCTTCCTGGAAAGGGGATGCCCCGTGGTGAGGCCACTGTGTGTAGCTCGGCAGTCCCTGAAGGAGCCGGGAGTCGACACTGCCTCCCGAAGGCACCCTTGTCAGCGGGGGACACAGGGCCTTCCCTGGAAAGAGGGGCAGGTGATACTTGCCATTGTCACCAACTCATCCCCATCGCAGTTTCTGTATATAGATTCTGAGTGTGTGGGTGTCTTCAGGTGGTGGAAATTGTGTAAGTGCGCATCGGTGTTGTGAATATTGTGAATGTTTGTACGAGCATGGAGTTTTTGTGTGTGAAGTTGGGGAGCGTGTAGGTTTGCGCTTGTGTCTGGGGGGGGGGGGCATTGGATGGCCCTTGTATGTTGTGCTGAGGATTGTTGGGGGTCCCGAGCTGGTAGATCGTATTAAGAACCAGTCTTGGATTAAGACCTCCTTCAGCCGGTCATACCCACGCGGCCTCAGCAGGGAGCTCCCTCAGCACCTGAGCAACACCGTGGGGAAGTGAAAAGCACAGGGTGGTTTGATCGAACGCACAGTTTCAGCACACCCGCCTCCCTCAAAGGAAGGAGAGTCACAAGATTTACTTCCAGGTCCCTGTAACGGGCGTGCAGTGAGCAGGGGAAGGGCAGTTGTCCATCTTGGGTCACAGCCAGCAGACGTAGAGTGCAGGGTAGCAAGCACCTAGTACTGCCAGGTGGTTGGGTGGAGGTTGCTCGCTTTTCACGGGCTCAGCTCTGGAGGGTTACTTTCCAAGGTGCCCTAGGAAAAGCAGAGTGGGAGCTTGGGGTGGGAATTCTAAGCTCAGGCCCTTATCGAAATGTCCAGACTGGGTGTGAGCAGGCTGTCCTGCTGTAGTCACGCGGGCAGCACCTCATGAGGGCGGTTTTCTCACTGTGAGACTGGAGCTCTGTACGCGTGTGTGCCGGTGACGTGAGGGTGTGTATGCGCTGGGGTTGTGTGAATTCCTGTGAATATTCAGGGTGCTTGCAGGAAGTTTGTGTGGTGTGTTGAGTGTATATAGTACAGGCTGAGTTGTGTGTGTGAATTCAGTGTTTAGTGAGTCATCTTTTCCTTTAAAAACTTACTTAAATTCTGGCTAGTTAACATGCAGTGCAATATTGGTTTCAGGAGTAGAATTCAGTGATTCATCCCTTACGTCTAACACCCAGGGCTCATCCAAAGTGCCCTCCTTAATACTCATCACCCATTTACCCCACCCCCGTCAACCCTCAGTTTGGTTCTCTGTCTTTAAGAGTCTCTTATGGTTTGCCTCCCTGTGTATTTCCCCCCCTCCCATATGTTCATCTGTTTTGCTTCTTAAAACCACATATGAGTGAAATCATAGTGAGTAATCTAATATATACATTTGAGGATTGGGGGTTGCTTATGTATGTGTCTGGATGCATGTGCAGTTGGGACACGAAAGGTCGCGTATGTGTATGTTTCTATTTGTAAGGGGTCCATAGTGTGTGTGAGGAATTTCGAAGGGTTCCTGTGTATTTTGAGAGGTTTAAGGGATTAGTTCTATATATTCAGTACTTTTATTTTTCTGGAGGCCTCGGGTTGGGACAGCGGTTGGGGGGACTGTTGTATGTGTGTGTGTTTTGTGTTTGGAAGGAGGCTGGGGAGAAGCAATGTGAATCAGGACAAAGAAGGTTGTGGAATAGCTTGTGGGTATATGGGGGTATGAGATAGTTTGGGGTAATTTTAAGGATGTGTAGGGATTGTATATGTGTGATTTGGGGGGCAAGGAGAGCTGTGTGTATACAGGTGGTGTGGAATGGTGTGTGGGTGGGTGTGGGTGCGTGTGGTTTGGCTGGGTGGTGTGGCTGGTTGTGTGCATTTTGACACTATGGTGAATATGTGTATGTGCGTTTCAGAAGAGGTAGAGTTATGCATTTTAATGCTTCATGTGTTGGTTTTGTGTGTGTTTGCAATATCAGTGTTATACCTGTATTCATGCATCCTGTCAGGGTAAGAATTTAGGGAGTGGAGGGATTTGGGAGATTGGGGTTGTTAGTGTATTGGGGTGTTTTGAGTGGTGTGTGCATAATTGAGGGGTGTAGACATGGTATTTATAGGTTCTCAAGAGGGAGATGGGTGTACGTTTGTATCAGCATGGTAAGGTCATTGTTTTTTGGGGGGAGTGACCATTTAGGAGAAGGTAGGAAACCCTGTCTGTGTCTGTCTGAGGGTATTTATGTATTTGAGCTTTGAAAGCATGCCTATGTGGATGTTCACAGCTCTAGGGGACTGTGTGTGGTATATGTGGGATTAGAGGATTGTGTCTAACGTTAAGGAGTATGTGAGTTTGGTTTTAATGTATTCAGTTATTGTTGGAGGGTTTGTGTGCATTGCATTGGGGTTTTATGAGGTTGAGTGGATTTTTTGGGGATATGGGGATGGTTGGAAGTGCATTTTTTTAGTTAAAAATTTTTAAATGTATGTTTGTTTTGAGAGAGACAGAGGCAGAGTGTGAGCGGGAGAGGGACAGACAGAGAGGGAGACACAGAATCTGAGCAGCCTCCAGGCTCTGAGTTGTCAACAAAGAGTCCGACACAGGGCTTGATCCCATGGACTGCAGGATCATGACCTGAGCCGAAGTCGGATGCTTAACTGACTGAGCCACCCAGGTTCCCTGGGAGTGCATTATTTTATTGAAGACCATAGCTGTAATTTTATTGGGGCTGAGGGTTCATGTATATTTGGGGCATGAGGGTTCTGGGTACACAACCAGGCATCTGATAGGTAGAGGGTTTGTGTGTTTGAGGATGTGTGGAGCTCTGTGGGCCTGTTTGATGGTGGCACAGATGACTGTGACTGGGTGGAGTGTCTGTTGGCCTGGGAGTGGGATATGGGGCTGTATTGGTGGCTGTAAGTCTCCCCCATGTGTACTGACCCTTGTTTGTTCTGACCTTCTGTGACTTGCCGTCATCCTGTCTCTTCTCTAGGGCAGCCATTCCCCTGGAACTGTCCGCAGTCTTCTCATTTTCACCTGGGTTGGACTGGAAATATCACTTCTGCTGGTGGCTGGATGCAGAATGGGGCTGAGTCCCCCAGGAGTCCTGTCCTCAGTGGGGTGGCTGGTAGGTCAGGACTTGCCCTCCAGGAAGTCAGACATGACCAGTCCTCTCCAGAATGTGCTGGCAGGACTGACCTATTGGATGGACTCTGCTAGGAGTAAAGTAGACCCAGACCGTTCTGAGAGAGAAAGCTGTTTCCTCCCTTGGGTGGCTCCCACTGGAGCAGGCATGGCATAGAACTTCAATAGACTGGCTGTAAAATTATAAACGGTGACCTTTTTAGAATGCAACATGTTTCCCGTTATCCAAATATTGACAGCCAAAACTCTTGGTGTCCTAAACTGTTGAAGAAAGAGCAGAGCCAAACTGAGTGCCCAGCTGTGTTTATCAGGCTCCATTGAAAATGCAAATTTGCATCATCACTGCATCACTTGAGTTTCTAGTGTGTGCAAGGCACTGTGTGGAGTACTTTCACATGCATGTGTTCCAAATCCATAAAAACCCCACTAGGTGGAAACATTAATTGTTTCACTTTTGCAGGTGATGAAGTTGATGTTCAGAGGTGGGCAATCATGATGAAGCACCTTGTATGTGCCAGAGTATCAGTCATACTTGTTAACCCCTCCCAACAGACTAAACATAACCCTGATCAATGCATCCGGATGCCAGGCTTTGAAGACACAAAGTAGATCCCAGCAGCGGAATCTCTGTTTTTATCTAGTAGTTTCAGGTCTTAAGTCTTTTTTATCCATTTAGAGTTGATTTTTGTGATGGAAGTTGAATAAGGGACCAGTTTCGCTCTTAAGCATGTTTTCCCATCACCATTTATTTATTAGAGACTACCCTTTCCCCACTTTGTGAGTTCTTGGAATCCTTCTTGAAGATCACACTATAGATGGATTTATTTCTGGGCTCTTGGGTCCATTTACCTGTAGGTCTATATGGCAGTACTGTATTATTTTGATTATTGTGGCTTTGTAATATATTTTGAAATCAGGAAATGTGATGCCTCAGGCTTTGCTCTTGTTCAAAGTTGTTTTGGCTCTTCAGGATCTGTGGTTCCCTATAAAATTTTGGATTGTTTTTCTATTTCTGTAAAGATTCCATTGGAATTTTAATAGGGATTGCATGAAATCGATAGGGCACTTTAGGCAGTATGGGCATTGAAACAATATTTTTTTGGATTCTATATTTTTTATTTCTGCTCTGATCTTTATTTTTTCTCTTATTCTGCTGGCCTTGGGGTTTCTTTGTTGTTCTGCTTCTAGTTTGTTTAGGTGTGCTGTTAGATACTGTATTTGGGATTTTTCTTGTTTCTTGAGATAGGCCTGAATTGTAGTGTATTTTCCTCTTAGGACTTGAGGCATCACTTTTTATTGCATCCTCTTTCCCTTCTGATTTTCTTGTTTCAAGTCCTCTTTACTTAATTAATGTAGTTAAGGGTGTGTTGAATTTATCTTTTCAAGAATCACCACTTAGTTTTTAAAACTTTTTCTGCTGTTTTTTCTGTTCTTTACTTGATATAGTTCTGTTGTAATCTGTATTCTTTCCTTCCTTCTGCCAACTTGAGGATTATGTTTTTCTTTTTTTCCTTAGGTCCTTGAGGTGTAAAGGTAGGTTGTTGATTTGAGGTCCTTTTTATTTTATTGTTTTGATAGAGGCATTTCTGACTATAAACTTCCATCTTAGTACTTACTGCCTTTGCTGCATCCTGTGAGTTTGGGTGTGCTGTGTTTCTTTGAGTTTGTCTTGATACACTTTTTCAATTCCCTTCTGATTTCCTCTTTGAGCAAATGGTTGTTCAAGAGCGGGCTGTTTAGTTTCTACATTAGTGAATTTGTTTTGTTCGTTTGTTTGTTTTTGCTGCTAGTGATTTCTAGTTTCATTCCCTTGTGGTCAGAAAAGATCCTTTGAATAATTTTGATCTTCTTAATTTAAGATCTGTTTGTAGCTTAACGTATTATTTATCCTGGAAAGCGTTGCTTGTGTACTAGAAATGAATCTTTGCTGCTGTTGGATGGAATATGAGTTCTGTGTATGTCTATAAGGTCCATTTGATCTATAATATTGTTCAAGCCAACTGTTTCTTTACTGATTTTCTGTCTGGATATTCTGTGTTATTATAAGTGAGTTTTTGAAGTCCCCTAACATCATTATAGTGCAATATAATACGTCAGCATTTACTTTATATGTTTAGGTGCTTGGATATTGGGTGTACATATGGTTGTTATATCTTCCTGTTAAATGGACTCTTTAATCATCATATACAGACCTTTTATGGTCTACAGAAAGTTTTTGACTTAAAATCTATTTTGTATAAAACTCCTGGTTGTTTTTTGGTGTTGTTTTTTTTTTTTTTTTTTTGGTATAAAAACTCCTACTTTGTTTTGCTTACTATTTTTTTTTAATTTTTTTTTAATGTTTATTTCTTTTTGAGACAGAGAGAGACAGAGCATGAATGGGGAGGGTCAGAGAGAGAGGGAGACACAGAATCTGAAATAGGCTCCAGGCTCTGAGCTGTCAGCACAGAGCCGGACGCGGGGCTCAAACTCACGGATGGCGAGATCATGACCTGAGCCGAAGTCGGACGCTCAACCAACTGAGCCACCCAGGCGCCCCAAGTTTTGGTTACTATTTGAATGGGGTATTGTATCCTTTTCCATCCCTTAACTCTGAGTCTATATAGGTTTGAATATAAATGAATATCTTGGAAGTAGTGTATACGTGTCATCCTTGAACTGCATGAATTTGAACTACATGGGTCCATTTTTTCTCCACATTCTTGCCAACACCTGTTTCTTGTGTTGTTGATTTTAGCCATTCTGACAGGTGTGAGGTGATATTGTAATTTTCACTTCCCTGATGATGAGTGATGATGAGCATCTTTTCACGTTGGCTATTTGGATTTCTTTGGAGAAATGTCTGTTCATGTTTTGGGCCCATTTTTTAAATATTAAACTTATTTAAATTCAAGTTAGTTAACATACCGTGAAGTATTGGTTTCAGGAGTAGAACCCAGTATGATTTATCACTTACATATGACACTCAGTGCTCATCCCAACAAGTACCCTTCTTAATGCCCATCACCCATTTAGTCCATTCCCCCCCAGCTCCCCTCTGTTAACCCCCAGTTCTCTGCTATGGTTTGCCTCCCTCTATTGTTCCTTCCCTTCCCCTATGTGGATCTGTTATGTTTCTGAAATTCCACATAGGAGTGAAATCATATGATATTTGTCTTTCTCTGCCTGACGTTTACTTACCAAATACACTCTAGTTCCATCAGCGTTGTTGCACGTGTCAAGATTTCATTCTTTTTCATCGCAGAGTAATACTCCATCGTGTGTATGTGTATATGCGCATCTTCCATATCCAGCAGTCAGTGGACGTTTGGGCTCTTTCCATAATTTGGCTGTTGTTGATAATGCAGCTATAAACATTGGGGTGCGTGTGCCCCTTTGAATCAGCATTTTTGTGTCCTTTGGATAAATACTTAGCAGTGCAGTTGCTGGGTTGTAGGGTAGTTCTGTTTTTAATTTTTTGAGGAGGCTCCATACTGTTTTGCAGTTTGCTTTCCCATCAACAGTGCAAAAGTGTTCTCCTCTTTCTGCATCCTCACCAACATCTGTTGTTTCCTGAGTTAATCTTAGCCGTTCTGACAGGTGTGAGGTGGTATCGTGGGTTATTTGCTTTTTGGGTGTTGAGTTTTATAAATTCTTTATAGGTGTTGGATGCTAATCCTGTATTGGATATGTCATTTGCAAATATCTTCTTTTTTTTCATATTTTAATGTTTATTTTTGAGACAGCACAAGCAGGGGAGGGCAGAGAGAGAGGGAGACACAGAATCCAAAGCAGGATCCGGGCTCTGAGCTGTCAGCACAGAGCCTGACGTGGGGCTCAAACTCATGGACCGCGAGATCATGACCTGAGCCGAAGTCGGATGCTTAACTGAGTCATCCAGGTGCCTCAAAACCCACAAAATTTGAATAAAGCCATCCCGCAGTGAATTCGGATGTAAAGTTTGCTTTAAATACTTCTTTGGGGAAGACAATACCATGCTGCTACTCAATTAAAAGAAACATTTTTACAGTCTTGACGTCTTTTATTGTTTTTACATTTATCACGCCATGAATTCATAGGGAATGGGTTCCAACAGCTCAGGCTCCTTTCCATTGGCTCTCTCAAAGTGTGCTTCTGTGGGTGGGGCAGGCTGGCGCTTCAGTTGAACCCAAGTACCTTTCTCCTGGGCTTCCTTCTTTTTCTGATCATTTTCCTTCACACACTTCAGGAAGCTGTCTCGGCTCTTTGAGTGCTTAATGTGCTCGATTCGTACATTAATTCTCTTAGCAAGAATCTTGCCCTTAACTTGTTTGTTTACAACAGTGCCAACAGCGTGGTGCTGGGTAACATTGTAGACTCTTCCAGTTTTGCCATGGTAACATTTGTGGGGCATTCCTTTTTGAACAGTGCCCATTCCCTTGATGTCCACAATATCACCTCTCTTGTAGATTCGCATGTATGTTGCCAAAGGAACACCTCCATGTTTTCTAAAAGGCCTAGAGAACATATAGCGAGTACCTCTCCTCTTTCCTTTTGTGTTGGTCATTTTGGCGCATTACTGGACGATGGCGGTTCTGGCCGAAAGGCAAGTATCTTCGAAAGGTTGTCTTTTAGTTTTGTTGGTTTTTTTCCTTCACTGTGCTGAAGATTTTCATTTTGATATAGTTCCAGTAGTTTACTTTTGCTTTTATTTCCCTTTCCTCAAGAGGTATATCTAGAAAGAAGCTGCTATGGCCTGTGTCAAAGAAAATACTGCCTGTATTCTAGGATTTTTAAGGTTTCAGGTCTCACATTTAGGTCTTTAATCCATTTTGAAATCGTTTTTATGTATGGTGTAAGAAGATGGTCCAGTTACGTTCTTTTGCATGTTGAGCCCAGTTTTCCCAACACTGTTGAAGAGATTGTGTTTTCCTATTGGATGTTCCTTCTTGCTTTGTCAAAGATTAATCGACCGTATAGTTGTGGGTTTATTTCTGGGTTTATGTGTCTCTTTTTATGCCAGTACCATACTGTTTTGATTACTGTAGCTTTTTGATAGAACTTAAAGTCCAGATTGGCCATGCCCTCCAGCTTTGCTTTTATTTTTCAAGATTGGTTTGACTGTTCAGGGTCTTTTGTGGTTCGATACAAATTTTAGGACTGTTTGTTCTAGTCCCGTAAAAAATGCTATTAGTATTTTGATAGGGACTGCATTAAACGTATAGATTGCTTTGAGTAGTATGGACATTTTAACAGTATTTGCAGATGACATGATGCTGCATACAGAAAATCCTAAAGACGCCACTGAAAAACTGCTACAGCTGATAAATGAGTTCAGTAAATTTGCAGGATACAAAATAAACGTACAAAAATCTGTTGCATGTCTATACACCAACTGTGGGAGATGCAGGAGAGAAGCATCGAAGGAAAAGACTTCAGAAGGGAAGGGCTGGAGAAGGTGCAAGGCCTTAGGACATGTTTACACAGCTGACCACGGCTGCGACTAGTAAGGAACGCCTAAAGCCATTAACACTGTCAGGGCCAGATCCTCCTTCACACCTGACCTTTCGTAGTGTTATAGAAACCAACTAACTCGAAATTCAACCTTGAAAAACTGAACCATTAGATGGATTAACACACTTGCTTAGCTGACTTTATGCACATAGTCTTTATCGATTATCCTAATGAAAAGAAGCTTCATTGTGGAGTCAGGGCCTCATTCCGACTTGAGTATGAGGACCTTCACTTAACTGCACTTTGTTTGCGACTCCGGCCATACTCCTTGCCACGACCAACAAGGAAGCATCAGAAAGAGAAATTAAGAAAACAGTCCCATTTGGCTACAGTTGTAGCCAAACTAGTGAGATACCTAGGAGTAAATCTTACCAAAGAGGTGAAAGACCTGTACTTTCACCTGTACTGTGAAAACTATAAAACACTGATGAAATAAATTGACGATGACACAAAAAATGCAAAGACATTCTGTGCTCATGGATTGGAAGAAAAATATTGTTAAAATGCACTGACTGATTTCTTAGGGACTCTTGGGTGGCTTAGTCGATTGGGCATCTGACTTCGGCTCAGGTCATGATCTCGCATCGCAGCTCATGAGTTCGAACCCTGCATTGGGCTCTGAGCTGGCGGTTTGGAGCCTGGAGCCTGCTTTGAATTCTGTGACTCCTCTCTCTGCCCCTACCCCACTCGTTCTGTCTCTCTTTCTTTCTCTCTCTCTCTCCTTCAGATTCTGTGACTCCGTCTCTCTCTGCCCCTGTCCCTCTCGTTCTCTCTTTCTCTCTCTCAAAAACAAATAAGCATTAAAATTTTTTTTAATGTCTTGACTAATTTTTTTACAGAAATACTTATTTTTTACTTCCTCTGTGTTTTCCTGACTCCATACTGTCATTTTTGTTGTTTGCTTTCTACGCAGAGTTCCCTTCAATATTTCTTGAAGGGCTGGTTTAGTGGTCATGAACTCCTTTAGTTTTTGTTTGGCTAGGAAACTCTATCTTTCCTTCTGTTCTGAATGATAGCCTTACTAGATAGAGTATTCTTGGCTACAATTTTTTCCCATTCACACGTTGAGTATATCATGCGACTCCCTTCTTGCTTGGAAAGTTTCTGTTGAAAAATCCCCTAATAGCCTTATGAGGGTTCTGTTGTTTGTTACTGTCTACTTTTGTCTTGCTGTTTTCAAAATATCTCTTTTTATCACTATATTTTGACAATTATATATCTTGGAGCGAATCTGCTTCTGTTGATTTTGTTGGGGGTTCCTTGTGCCTCCTGCATCTGGATATGTTTCCTTTCCCAGATTAGGGAAGTTTTCAGCTTTATTTCTTCAAATACATTTTCTGTCCCCTTACTTTCTTCTAGGATGCCTATAATGTGAATATTACTATGCTTGATGGAGTCACGGAGTTCCCTGAGTGCCTGCTTGTTTTGCATAATTCTTTTTTTCTCCCTTTTGTTCAGTTTGATTACTTTTTGTTACTCTGTCTTCTAGGTCATTATGTTCCCCTGCTTCTTCCAGCCTGCCATTCATTCTATTAAGTGTGTTTCTCATTTGTTTATCGAACAATTTATCTCTATGGTACTCCTTATCTCTGTGTTAAGGGTCTCACTCATGTCTTCCACTCTTTTCTCAAGCCCAGTAAGTATCCTTATGATCACTGCTTTAAATACTCCCATCAGGCATGTTACTTATATTTGTGTTGCTTAGGTCTTCAGCTGAGGCCTTGTCCTGTTGCTTCATTTGGGATAAATTCCTCTGTCTCCTCATTTTGCTTATGTCTCTGTGCCTGTTTCTGTTTGTTAGGCAAGTCAGCTGAGTCTCCTGTGCTTGAGGGTAATGGCCTTATGAAGAAGAGGTGCTGTAGTGCCCTGCAGTATAGTGTCACCTGTTCCCCAGGACCTGGTGCTTCCGGGAGTGACTCTAAGGTATGCTGTTTGCTATTTGCTATTGAGTACGGGCTGCTTTATTCTTTGGGCCAGTTACTTGCAGAGCTCTCTTTGCCTGCTGTGGGCAGTGTTTGGTTCCTGGCTTGAATGTGGCGAGTTTTAACTGGGTGCTCCCTGGTCTGCTTGTGGAATGAGACCTGTTGCCACTGCCATGGGAACCAAGACTCTGCAAACCTCCTGATTGGGAGATACATGTGAGCAGGGGTTTGGGCAGGTCTCCATGAGGAGGGGCCTGCCAAGCTGGGAATGAGGCTGTTGACTGGGAAGAGTGGTTCTATCAGAGGGTGTGGGGGTGGGACTTGGTGTAAACAAGTTAGGTTGTGAGTGCTGATACTGCACTGGTTCCTACAGTTTGCCCTGTGCTTTTGTTAAGGGGTAGAGGAGGGAAATGGCTCTGGCCAGTTCCTTTGTTCCCAGAATGTTCCATGAATGCTGCCTCTCTGAGATGTGCTCTAAAATGAGCACATAACCTCCCCACTGTGTGCCCCAGGCACTCTTCAGATTCCTATTTTTTTTTCTTTTTCTCTTTCATTTATTTAAATTCAAGTATTGGCATACAATGTAGGCTTGGTATCAGGAATAGAATCCAGTGATTCCTCACTTAGGTATGACACCCAGTGATCATCACAAACAAGTGCCTTCCTTAATACCCATCGCCCGTTTAGCTCATCCTCCACCTCCCCTTCAACAACCCTCGGTCTGTTCTCTGTACTTAGAGTCTCTTATGGTTTGTCTCCCCCCCGCCGCCCCGTTTTTATCTTATTTTTCCTTCCCTTCCCTTATGTTCATCTGTTGTGTTTCTTAAAGTCCACCTAGGAGTGAAATCATAGATATTTGTCTTTCTCTGCCTGACTTATTTTGCTTAGCATAATACACTCTAGTTCCATCCACATTATTGGAAATGGAAGGCTTCATTCTCTTTGATTGCCAAGTAGTATTCCATTGTGTGTATATATGTATGTATGTGTATGTATATGTATGTAGGTATGTATGTATACATACATATACACCACATCTTCCTTATCCATTCATCAGTTGATAGACATTGGGGCTCTTCCCATAACTTGGCTACGATAGTGCTGTTATAAACATTGCGGGTGCATGTGCCCCTTTGAATCAGCATTTTTGTACCCTTTGGGTAAATACCTAATACTGCAATTTCTGGATTGTAGGATAGTTCTATTTTTAATTTTTTGAGAAACCTCCATACTGTTTTCCGGAGTGGCTGCACCGGTTTGCATTCTTACCAACAGGGAATAGTGTTCCCCTTTTTCTGTGTCCTCACCGATATCGGTGGTTTCCTGAGTTGTTAATTTTAGCCATCTGACAGGTGTGTGGTGGTATCTCATTGTGGTTTTGATTTGTATTTCCCCAATTATGAGTGATGTTGAGCATCTTTTCATGTGTCTGTTAGCAATCTGGATGTCTTCTTTGGAAAAGTGTTCGTGTCTTCTGCCCATTTCTTCACTGCATTATTTGTTTTTTGGGTGTTGAGTTCTTTATAAATTCTTTATAAATTTTGAAAACGAACCCTTTATCTGAGATGCAATTTGCATATATCTTCTCCCATTCCATAGCTGCCTTTTAGTTTTGTTGATTGTTTGCTGTGCAGAAGCCTTTTATCTTGATGAGGTCCCAATTGTTCATTTTTGCTTTTGCTTCCCTTGCCTCTGGAGACATGTCTAGTAAGAATTTCCTGCGGCCGTAATCGAAGAGGATGCTGTCTATTTTCTCCTATAGGATTTTGATTGTTTCCGGTCTCACATTTAGGTTTTTCATCCATTTTGAATTTATCTCTGTGTATAGTGTAAGAAAGTGCTCCAGTTTCAGTTGTCTGCGTGTTGCTGTCCAGTTTTCCCAGCACGATTTGTTGAAGAGAGTGTCTTTTTCCCATTGGATCTTCTTTCTTGCTTTGTTGAGGATTAGTTGGCCATATGTCTGTGGGTCCATTTCTGGGTTTTCTGTTCCATTGATCTGTGTGTTTTTGTGTCCATACCATACTGTCTTGATGATTATAGATTTGTAATACAGCTAGAAGTCTGGAATTGTGATGCCTCCAGCTTTGGTTTTCATTTTCAACATAACTTTGGCTATTTGGGGTCTTTTCTGGTCCCATACAAGTTTTAGGACTGTTCTAGCTCTGTGAAGAATGCTGGTGGTATTTTGATAGGGGTTGTGCCGAATGTGTAGATTGCTTTGGATAGTATCAACATTTTAACAGTATTTGTTCTTCCATTCCATGAGTATGGAATGTTTTTCCATTTCTTTGTGTCTTCAGTTTCTTTCATAAGCTTACTATAGTTTTCAGTATACAGACCTTTTACCTCTTTGATTAGGTTTACTCCTAGGTATCTTACGGGTTTTGGTGCAATTGTAGATGGGATTGATTCCTCAATTTCTCTTTCTATTGCTTCATTGTTGATGTATAGAAATACAACTGCTTTCTGTATGTTGGTTTTATATTTTGTGACTTTGCCGAATTCACATATCATTTCTACCAGTTTTTTGGTGGAATCTTTTGGGTTTTCCATAGTGTCACGTCTTCTGAGAAGAGCGAGAGTTTGACTTACTCCTTGCCAGTTTGGATGACTTTTATTTATTTTTGTTTGATTGCTGAGACTAGGACTTTCAGTATGATACTGACAACAGTGGTGGGAGTGGCCATCCCTGTTGTGTTCCTGATTTTAGGGGGAAGGCTCTCAGTTTTTCCACATTGAGGATGATATTAGCTGTGGGCCTTTCATATGTGGCTTTTATGATCTTAAGGTATGTTCTTTCTATCCCTATATTCTTGAGGCTTTTTATCAAGAAAGGATGATGGGGGTGCCTGGGTGGCTCAGTCTGTTAAGCGTCTGACTTTGGCTCAGGTCATGATATCACAGTTCATGAGTTCGAGCCCCGCGTTGGGCTCTGTGCTGACAGCACAGAGCTTAGAGCCTACTTCAGATTCTGTGTCTCCCTCTCTCTCTACCCCTCCCTCACTCACACTCTGTCTCTCTCTCTCTCTCTCTAAGATAAATAAACATTAAAAAAAATAAAAATAAATAAAAATTTTTTTAAAAGATGATGATAAAGAGGTCGGAAGAAATTTATTTTTTTAATTTACATCCACATCAGTTAGCATATAGTGCAACAATGATTTCAGGAGTAGATTCCCTAATGCCCCTAATGCATTTATCCCATCCCCTCCCACACCCCCTCCAGTAACTGTTCTCCATATTTAAGAGTCTCTTATGTTTTTGTCCCCCTCCCTGTTTTTATATTATTTTTGCTGCCCTTCCCTTATGTTCATCTGTTTTGTATCTTAAAGTCCTCATATGAGTGAAGTCATATGATATTTGTCTTTCTTTGAGTAATTTCGCTTAGCATAATACCGTCTGGCTCTGTCCACATAGTTGCGAATGGCAAGATTTCATTCTTTTTGATTGCTGAATGATACTCCATTATATATATATATATATATATATATATATATATATATACACACACACACACACACACACACACACACACACACACCAAATCTTCTTTATCTATTCATCCATTGTTGGACATTGGGCTCTTTCCATACTTTGGCTTTTGTTGATAGTGCTGCTATGAACATGGGGGTGCAGGTGCCCCTTCAAAACAGCATACCTGTACCTGTTGGATAAATACCAAGTAGTGCAATTGCTGGGCCGTAGGGTAGTTCTATTTTTAATTTTTTGAGGAACCTCCATACTGTTTTCCAGAGTGGGTACACCAGTTTGCATTCCCACCAGCAGTGGAAAAGAGATCCTCTTTCTTTGCATCCTTGTCAACATCTGTTGTTGCTTGAGTTGTTAATGTTAGCCATTCTGACAGGTGTGAGAGGTGGTATCTCATTGTGGTTTTGATTTGTATTTCCCTGATGAGTGATGCTGAGCATTTTTTCATGTATCAGTTGGCCATCTGGATGTCTTCTTTGGAGAAGTGTGTGTTCATGTCTTCTGCCCATTTCTTCACTGGATTATTTGTTTTTTGGGTGTTGAGTTTGATAAGTTCTTTATAGATTTTGGATATAACCCTTTATCTGATATGTCGTTTGCAAATATCTTCTCCCATTCCGTTGGTTGCCTTTTAGTTTTGCTGATCATATCCTTTGCTGTGCAGAAGCTTTTTATTTTGATGAGGTCCCAGTAGTTCATTTTTGCTTTTGTTTCCCTCGCCTCCAGAGACGTGTTGAGTAAGAAGTTGCTGCGGCCAAGGTCAAAGAGATTTTTGACTGCTTTCTCCTCAAGGGTTTTGATGGCTTCCTGTCTTACCTTTAGGTCATCATCCATTTTGAGTTTGTTTTTGTGTATGGTGTAAGAAAGACGTCCAGGTTCATATTTCTGCATGTCACTGTCCAGTTTTCTCAGCACCACTTGCTGAAGAGACTGTCTTTATTCCGTTGGATATTCTTTCCTGCTTTGTCAAAGATTGGTTGGCCATATGTTTTTGGGTCCATTTCTGGGTTCTGTCTTCTGTTCCATTGATCTGAGTGTCTGTTCTTGTGCCAGTACCATACTGTCTTGGTGATTACAGCTTTGTAATACAGCTTGAAGTCCGTTTATCGTCATTGTCTTGAACTCTCTGTTGGGTAAGTCACTTATCTCCCATTTCATTAAGTCAGTTTCTAGAGATTTATCTCATTCCTTTGTTTGGAACATATTCCCATTTCTTCACTTGACTGTCAGTGTGTGTTTTGGCTCACAGTCTTGAGTGATTGGCCTTGCTCGGGAGAAGCTCATCAGTCATCCTGGCCTGAGCTCCTCTGGTCTCTTAAACCTTTGTGATTGTTCCAGTTCCTGTCTTTGTTCTTGGTGGCTCCCTATGGTTGAGGGTATGCCAAGAGTCTTCAGTTTCCCAAAGGCATGGGAAATGGGCACTTGCCTGTTCAGGTTCCCAGTAAACTATTAGTTGCCTAGAGAGTTTTGAGGCAAAATGCACTCAGGCACTCGTGAAAGCAGGGTCCTTCTTGTTTGCTCCCTTTGTCCAGTCAGTCAACCAATTATTGCTAAGATTCTCACTCATGGCTCAGAGGTAGGACTTGAGTGACCCTTCTCAGGGCCACTGATAAAAGATTACACTGCAGAAAAATTCTCTGGTCCCAATTCTGCAATCATTTTCGAACACTCTGAAATCTAGAGTCCAGAAGCAGATGGCATCAAATTAGCCCAAATGTAACTTGGGAAGACTGGTCCTAGGAGGGGGTAAGAGCATTCCTTTAGACCCTGATCTCTGGCCGTTCCTGCATTAACTTCTGAGACAAACCCATCTCTGGACACGGATCACAGGCCTCAGAAGAGGGGTGGCCTTCCACACAAGCAAGGACGTTAGCAGAGTGGGGGGTATCATGCTTGTGTCTCTTGGAGTCTGCAGCCCGTGGACTTGGGGGTGTGCCGTGCGAGGTTTCATCGTTCTGCTGTGGCTGAGAAATAGCACGGAGGTGGCAACTGGCCACGAAGAGGTTGTGGAGGTTGCAGCTTCTCCCAAGAATACTACAAAATCTGGTCAAGAAGTTGAGTCTTTTTCAAAAAATCAGTTGAAATTCTTCGCTGTTTTGAAAAGGAGGGAGGGGAGGGCAAATCGTTCCCAGCCCACCTGTGTGACTGCATCTGTCCAGCAGGATCAAAGGCAGAGCACAAGCCTCTAAGGAGACGTCCGTGCATCACACGTACTGAGCAGCCCGTGTATCAGCAGCTACACTAAGGAACCTAACCTGGCACAGGCAGTGCGTTCGGGAAACTCTGGGAAAGGAGGCGGGGAGGGAGGGGGCCCTTGGAGTGTTCCCCAGGTCTGCATTCTCCGCCTGATCTGTTCCTTCATGGAACCTTCGGGCTCGGGCGTCCAAGGGGCGCAGCACTTGTGGAAAGGCGGGGACGAGAAGAGGGACGGGCGGTCCCGGCCGAGGGCGGCCGTGGCCCCAGCGGAGGCCGTGGGGCTGCAGGTGCACCTGGTCCCTGACTCGGTGGGAAGGCCGCGTCAGAGGGCGCGGAGCGCACGTGTGCGGTGTTACAATCGCCAGTGCTGGCTTCACAGGCGCCGGCTCCAAGGCTGGACGCCCATAAAGAGTCCGTCCCGCCTGAGCTCGAGCCGCCCGAGTGGCTTCCCAGCGCGAGAGGGTCCCCTGGTGTCCCACCCCGCAGGGACCTCCAGGCGCGTCCCTGCGTGTCCTTTGCCCGTCCGCGCA
This sequence comes from Neofelis nebulosa, assembly GCF_028018385.1. NCBI lineage: Eukaryota > Metazoa > Chordata > Mammalia > Carnivora > Felidae > Neofelis > Neofelis nebulosa. Next base: position 93,416,359 of record NC_080793.1, on the reverse strand, counting down.
CGCCCAGGGGGGCGGGGCTGCAGTCCTGCTGGTTGTAGGTGTGGGCGGGGCCCAACAGCCCTCCCTGCTGTGGGCGGTGCCGTGGGAGGTGGCCTTGTGCTACATGTAGTGACTTAAACTCTAGGTTAAAGTTTCGCGGGGTGTTAGTTGCTCAGGCGAGGCCGTGGTCATCAGTGTGAACACCGTTGTTTGTGTTCGTGCGACTTGTGTGGTAGCCGGAAGTAAGTACGCTCGGCGACTACCGCCGCGAAGGTGAGCTGATGTGCGAGTTTATTTGGGCGATTTGCGGTGCGCGGGTGTGGACCGTGCGGGGCTGCGGCCGGTTCTTGGGAGTCAGTGGCGGCAGGGTCCGGCGGCCGTGGGTCTGGGGTCAGGTGTGTGGAATGGGCGGGTGGCGAGGAGACGTCGTGGTTGGCGTCTGAGGGTGCAGCTCCGCGAGGGAAGTGGAGCGCAGGTGGCACTGATGCGGGAGCGAAGGAAAAACCAACATCAGTAGGTAAGATTCCATTGAGTAGGTGGAATTTACAAGGAAGAGTATTGTTTTCTGTTTAATTGTAAATTATTTGCACATCCATGGTATCATGGAAGTGAAATACGTGTGTGTATATTCATGAAATACGTGTGTGTATATTTGGGTCCGGTGCAGCTGGTTCGATTCTGAAGCCATTGCCAGCACACGCTGCTGCCTGTTCCTTTGGGATTTAAGGTGGTTTATGCTTGTGTTCTGTGGGAGTGAGGAGACTGTGTGGGTGAGTTTGTAGTGCAGAGTGTATGTATATGTGTTCGTGGGTTGTTGAGATTCAGTGTTTATTTGAGGATAAGTTTGTGTTTGGTTGGAGATTGGGACGTTGTCGGTGGTTGTATCTGGAAATGTGGTATGGCGTATGTGTGTTTGTGGGTCTCCTACAGATTGTAGGATTTCATGGGCAGTGGTGGCTTTGTACCTGTCATATTAAAGAGTCTCTTGGAAATATGTTTACATGGATTCTTAGTTGAGGTTTGTCTTTTTATAGAGTTGATGGGAATGTGACTAGTATATGTGCATCTGTGTGTTGGTGATGTGTATGTGGATGTTTGGGGTTAAGTGGGAGCCACGAGTGTGTTTCTTCAGGGTGGGGTTAAGTTTATTTAGCGGGTTTGAGTTGTAATTCAGATGTAGTCCAGGTGTTTGGGTTATGTGTTTGTAATTTAGGACTTTGGGATTGTTTGTGTATGTATGTTATTCCCCTGAATGTTGGCAGTTTGTAGTGTCAGGTTTGGAAGGGTTAGCTGCTTGTGCCTACTGGCAATATTGGGGAGAGTGTGTTTATTACTTGTGGTGTAGGGTCGCTGCATATTTTCTATGAAAATAAGTGAAGAGCTCTCAGGCACTGCCAGTCACTCCCATATGTAGACCCAGTAGAAGATTTTCTCCTTGCCCAACGACAGCCCAGCCAATGGAAAACTGCCACCACATCAAACTCTTGATCTTCTCCAACGAACTTTGATTCAAAACCACTCCTCCCAACTTACTCCTTTTATAAAAACAAGCATCTCTTTTTGTTCTCTAGGCTTGCCTATGGTTTGCCATAGTTTGCGTGTTCCAAATTGCATTTCCTCTGCTATTCCTGAATAAAGTAATTTTGCTGGTAAAATGGCTGGCTATTTTTAAGGTTGACATTTTGAAAAGTGGATGGGTCCTTTGTGCGCTCAGGACATGCAGTATTGTTACATGTGTTTCTTTTGTGATTTCCAGGAGTTGTGAGCACATATCTGGGGGGTGAGGACAGTATGTGACTATTTCATAGGTATAACTGGCGGTGTGTCAGATATGTGCAGATGAATGGATTGTATGGTGTGGGCTTAATCTGTATTCTGGAAGATGGTGGAATTATTGAGTATATGAGAGTCTGATTATGTGTATGTGGGTTATGTGAAGCTTTATGTGTATTGGGAGGTATAAGGTGGTTTGTTTTCACATTTGTAGTGTGCTGGGTAATTTGGGATATATTTGGGGCTTGTGAGAAATGTGTGTTGTCTTTGTATTCAAGGAGCATGGCAGATTGGATGAATATTTTTTATGGTGAGTGTTTGCATTTTTCATTAGGGGCTTATTAGTATGTATCTGGGAATATTTTTGTATTGACAGAGTAATGGAGTTATGTGTTTATACAGGGGAGTTAGAGAATTGTATTTGTATGTACTGAGGGTGCATAATATGGCTTTGTGAGTACTTAGGAATGTGGCAATTTGAGATCTTTCATTGGGGACTTCAAAGGGTTTTATGTGTGTTTATATATGATGTGCCAGAGGTGTTTCCTTGTTGTAGGAGTGTATACTAGTTTGTATGTACATTTATCAGCACACATGTGAATTTTGTAAGTTTATTCATAGGGTTTGGGGTTGTCTGGAATAGTCAAAGTTACCTCCTTTGGAGAATGCTAGGGTTTTTGTACATTTTGGGGATTGTTTGGGAAGTGTAGTGGTAATGTTGTATTCTGGAAATGTGAAGATGATGCATAGCGTTTTGGGTGATGTATTTAGAGATTTGGAGTGTGTGTGTGTGTGTGTGTGTGTGTGTGTGTGTGTTTTGTGTTCATATGTGGAAGTGTGAATGTAGAGTGCAATGATTGTTGGTGTTTTGTGTGTATCTGTGAGGGTTCTATGTATATTTATATTCATGGCTAGTTTGTGAGTATGTGTGTTCATGGGTTCAGGGATTCACTTGTGTCACTTCTGGAATGTAATGGTTGCAGAATTTGGCTAGTTGGCTTATATGGATGGTTTCAGCATTTATGGGGTAGTCTTCTATGGATTTAGTAAATTAGGGTTTTTTTGTGGCTGTGTGTGTATTTGGGTTCATGGTAGCTTATGGGGTGTGTATTCTACAAGATGTGGGAGGTTCAGTGTATATATTTTGAAACAGTCTGAGTAGGTTGTGTTTGTGTTCCGGAATGGTAGAGTATGTGCATTTTAGAGCTGTGATATTATGGGAATATTTCGGGGTGGTTCATGAAACAGCTGGGTACTTGGTAGTTTTTGAGAGCCTATGTGTCTTTTCAGGGTATTCACCGTAAACTTTTGAGTAGCGTGTTCATTGTTCATGTTTGTATTTGGGCACCAGTTGTGTGTGTGGATATACTTGTAGGTGTGGCATGTGAGTATTTGAGGTGAATCAGGTTTTGTCTGTAAAAATCTGGTTAGTAAGAGGTGGTTTGTAGTACATTCAGGGTGCAGGTAGAAATTGTATGTATGTATTTAGGTATATGAAAGGTATATTTTGGAGATATGCAACATTTTTATTTTGTATATTTGGGTAAAAGTTTAGGGTATTACTTGGGATACAAGTGAATTATGTGCACATGTTTTTGCGAATGAGGATAGGGTGCACTGGAACTGGCTTGTACTAGCTTGGAATAGTTAATGGTGCATATTTCTTCCCAGTTCTGTGACATCAGGTGGAATTAGTCATGCTGAGAATATGAACACCAGGCAAATTGTTAAATGCCACAGATTAACGCTTTACCACCTACCCCATAAGATCATTTTATTAAACATTTACCAGAATTTAACCACTGGTGTATGGGGGTGTGGTGCGTGTGAAGCAAGAGAGAGAGAGAGAGCATGAGTGTGAAGCAAGAGCAAGAGAGAGAGAGAGCATGGGGGAGAGGGGCAAATGTAGGGAGAGAGGGAGAGAGGGAGGTAGGGAGAGAGGGAGAGAGGGAGAGAGGGAGAGAGGGAGAGAGGGAGAGAGAGAGAGAGAGAGAGAGAGAGAGAGAGAGATATCCCAAGCAGGCTCCATGCCTGGCATCATGACTTGAGCTGAAATCAGAGTCGGTTATGGTTAGAGTTAGCTTTTAGGGATTAGGGTTAGGGTTAGGGTATGTGTCTTGTATTTTGCCGCTCAGACCTCTCCAGATGGTTAGGGTTGGGTTTAGGATTAGGGTATGTGCATGCAGTACAGAAACCTCTCCAGAGAATAAAATCCCAGACTTCTGCTGGAGTAAGAATAGACACAGTAGAAATCTAGGGTAGTTCTATTTTTAATTGTTTAAGGAACCTCCCTACTGTCTTCCACAGTGGCTACACCAGTTTGCTTTCCCTCCAACAGTGCATGAAGGTTCCTTTATCTCCACAACTTTACCAACACTTGTGTTTTTGATTTTAGCCATTCTGACAGTTTTGAGTTGATAATTCATTGTGGTTTTGATTTGTATTTGGTAATGAGTGATGTTGAGCACATTTTCATGTGTCAGCCATCTGTATGACTTTGGAGAAATGTCTGTTCATGTCTTTTGCCCATTTTTAAATTGGATTATTTGTATTTTTGGTGTTGGGTTTGTATGTTATCAGAGATGCCATTTGTAGATTGTCTTTTATTTTTGTTTCCTTTGCTATGTTGAAGATTTTTATTTTGATATACTCCTAATAGTTAATTTTCTTTTGTTTCCTTTGCCTCAGGAGATATATCTAGAAAGAAGTTGTTACAGCCAATATCAGAGACATTACTATCTATGATATTCTCTAGGATTTTTATGGTTTCAGGTCTCACATTTAGGTTTTTAGTCCATTTTGAGATTATTCTGTGCATGTTGTAAGAAAATGGTCTGGTTTCATTCTTTTACATGGAGCTGTCCAATTTTCCAAACACCATTTATTGAAGATCTTTTCATAGTTTAAATCTGAAAATCTATACCTATTAACTTTCCATTCTCCTCTCTACCCCACACCTGGCAACCATTATTTTTTCTCTTTGTGAATTTGACTACTCTATATACATCATATAAATGGAATCTTAAAGTATTTGTCCGTATTTTTGTGAGTGGCTTATTGAATTTAGCCTAAGGTCCTCGAGTTTTATCCGTGTTGTAATACATTAGAGAATTTCATTGCTTTTAAATGCTAAATAACATTTTGTTTTATGTATATAGCACATTTGCCTATGTGTTTATTGGTTGGACAATTGGGTTACATCCCACATAATGTGACTAATTCTGCTCTGAACATGAATGTATAAATATCTCTTGAAAACCTTGCTTTCGTTTCTTTTGGGTGTATTCCCAGAAATGCAGTTGCTGGGTCCTATCATACTTTTATTTTTAATTTATTGAGGAACCTTCTTACTGTTTTCCACAGTGACCATATCATTTTATATTCCCAATAGTGCAAAAGGGTTCCAATTTCTCCAAATCCTTGCCAAATCCTCTCATTTTTTTCCAGTAGCCATCCTGATAGGTGTAAGGTAGTATCTCATTGGAGTTTTGATCAGCATTTCCCTAATGATAAGTGATGTTGAGCATCTTTTCACATGCTTATTGGTCATTTGTTTATCTTTTTTAGAGAAATTCTATTCAAGTTGTTTGCCCATTGTTGAATCAGTTTTGTTTTGTTTTCTATCAAGTTTTAGGAAATTTCTACATATTCTGGATAGTGATTCCTTATCAGATGCATGATTTACATGTTTTCTCCCATTCTATATGTTGTGTTTTTATTTTGTGGATAGTGCCTCTTGATGTCAAAATGTTTAAATTTTCTTAGTGTCCCAAGTTCATCTATTTTTTGTTGTTCCCTATGCCTTTGGTTATCCTATCCAAAAAATCACTACCAAAGCCAGTGTCATGAAGCTTTAGTCATATGTTTTCTTCTAAGAGCTTTATTATTTTAGGTCTTACATTTGAGCTCTTTATCCATTTTGAGTTAATTTTAGTATATTGTGTTAGGTAAGGGTCCAGCTTCATTATTTTGCATGTGAATATCCAGTTTTGTTGAAAAGGCTGTCCTTTCTCCATTGAATAGTCTGGGCACTCTTGTCAAAAATCATTTGACTTCATATGCAAGGGTTTACTTCTGGGCTCTATATTTGATTCCATTGGTCCATATTGTGGTTTCTTTATGCCAATACCACACTGTTTTGACTCCTGTAGCTTTGTAGTAGATTTTGAAATCAGGAAGTGTGAGTTTTGTTCTTAAGATTGTTTTGGCTATTCAGGGTCTCTTGAGAGTCCATATGAATTTTAGGATAGGTTTTCCTATTTCAGAAAAGATATCATTGATACTTTGGTAGGTATTGCATTGAATCTGTAGATTACTTTGGGTAATATTGACATTTTAACAACACTTAATCTTCTAATCCATGAGCATGGGATGTGTTTCTATTTATATCTTCTTAATTTCTTTCAGCGACATCTTGGAATTTTCATTAGCTTTCATTGTCTCCTTGATTAAGTCAATCCCTAAGTATTCTTTTCTGGTGCTATTGTAAATGGACTTGTTTTTGTAATTTCCTTTTCAGATTGTTCATTTTTGCATGTAGAAATGCAACTGGTTTTTGTGTGTTGACTCTATATCCTGATACATTGCTGAATTCATTTATTCTAACAATTTTTGTGGTATCTTTCTTTAAGGTTTTCTACATATGATATGTTCTCTGCAAACAGAGATAATTTTATTTCTTTTTATTGCCTGATTTCTCTGGCTAGGACTTCCAGTGCCATGTTGAATAGAAGTTGTGAAAAGCATCTTTGCGTTGTTTCTGATCTTAAAGGAAAAGTTTTCAGTCTCTCACATTTGAGGATTATGTTTGCTTTGGGTTTTTCCTTTATGGCTTTTATTATGTAGAGATAATTTCCTTCTATTCCTATCTTGTTAAGTGTTCATATCATGAAAAAGTGTTGAATTTGGTAAAATGTGTTTCCTGCATCAATTCAGATGATCATGTGGGTTTCTTCATTCTGTTAATGTGGTGTGTTGATTGAATTTTCTAGGTTGAACCATCCTTGCATTACAGGAATAAATCCCACTTAGTCATGCTGTATAATCCTTTCAATATGCTGTTGAATTCTGTTTGCTATTATGTTGAGATTATTAAGTGTTTATGAAAGATATTAGTCTCAGTTTTCTTCTGGTGGCTTTTCTGGCTTTGGTATCAGGGTTATGTTGACCTCACAGAATGAGTTAGGAAGTATTCCCTCCTCTTCAATTATTTGGAAAAGTTTGAGGATTGATTATTCTTTAAATGTCTAGTGAAATTCACAATTGAAGCCATCAGGTCCAGGGTTTCCTTTGTTGGCTATTTTTTTATTAGTAATTAAATATCCTTACTAGTTATAGATCTATTCAGATTGTTTCTTCATGATTTTGTTTTGATATGTCTTGTGTTTCTAAGAATTTGTGCATTTCACATGACTTATCCAAATTTTTTGAGTACAATTGTTCCTTTTATTCTCTTACAATCCTTTTTATTTCTGTAAGGTCGGTATTATTGTCCCCACTTTCATTTCTGAATATTATTTCTGATTATTTGAGTGTTCTCTTTTTTTCTTAGTCCACCTAGCTAAATGTTTGTCAATTTTGTTGATTTTTTCAAAGAACTAGTTTTCAGTTTCATTGATTATTTTTTTATTCTCTGTTTCATTTATCTCTTTTCTTTATCATTTCCTTCCTTCTGATAGCTTGGGTTTAGTTTGTTCTTTTTTTTAATGTTTGTTTATGTACTTAGGAGGGGTAGAGAGTGAGCTCAGGAGAGAGAGAATCCCAAGCAGGCTGTGCGCTGTGAGCACAGAGTCCAACGTGGGGCTTGAATTCATGAACCGTAAGATCATGACTTTAGCCAAAACCAAGAGTCAGATGCTTAATCGACTGAGCCATCTTGGCACCCCTCTTTTCTTTTTCTAGTTCCTTAAGTTGTAAATTTAGGTTGTTGGTTTGAGATCTCTTTTGTTTTTTAATGTGTTCATAGTTAGAGATTTACCTTCCTTAAGCACTGTTTTCATTGTATGCCGTAAGTTTTGGTGTGTTGTATCTTCATTTTCATTCACAGCTAAGTATTATCTAATTTCTCTTGTGATTTCTTCTTTATCCACGGGTTGTTGAAAACTAATTTACACAATTTTGTGAAGTTTTAATTTTTTATGTTACTGATTTCTGTCTTCATCCCACTGTGGTTAGAGTAGATACATTGTATGATGTCTGTTTCTTTAAATCTCAAGACTTAATTTTGTTCCTAACCTAGGGCCTATCCTAGAATGTGCCCCGTGAACACTTGAGGAAAAATGTGTATGCATTTGTTGTTGGGTAGAGTGCTCTGTATATGTTAGATTCAGTTGGTTTATTATGTTGTTTAAGTCTTCTGATTCCTTATGTTCCATCTGGTGGTTTCATGCATTATTGTGAGAGGGATGTTGATGTCTCCAACTGTTATTGTAGGACTATTTCTCCCTTCAGTTCTGTCAGTTTTTGCTTCATATACTCTGATGGTCTCTTACTAGGTGCATAGATGTTTACAGTTGTTTTATTTTGCTGTGTTGAACTGTTTATTAATGTATTATGTTCTTCACTATCTCTTGTAACTGTTTATTTAAACTCTATTTTGTCTGAGAAATAACAAGTGCTGGTAAGGATGCGGAGAAGAGAGAACCCTTACGCACTGTTAGTAGGATTGTAAGTTGGTGAAGCCACTGTGGAAAGCAGTACGGAGGTGGCACACTCCCACTCTCACCACCACTCAGCTGCTGGCAGTTGGCATGGGGATAATGTGAACATGTCTTGTAACTCACCTACAGGAAAGTTGCAAGGATCCCACCTGGGAAACGTGATCATACTTTGTAAACATTTAAAAGTGGCAAGAGAGAAATCTTATAAAATAATACAGCAGGCCTAACTATCATAAAAATATAGGCCTGTACATCCATGAGACCCAAGAAAGGTTCATTAGATCAGCAGACTTTATGAAGTGGAATGTGCATTTCTAACTGCAGCTCCCTAAATATCACTTAAAATTTCACAGATTTGTATATCTGGCCTACATTTTTGTTTGGGTCTTAGATACCTGATAATACAAATATCAAGGCAATAAAAAAATTAGTTTTCTTGTTTCATGTTCTGTAGAATAATTATAAGTGTTCTGAAAATTATACAGATTTAAAACTTGAAGACAATTTTGGACAAAGAAAATAATCAGTTTTGGTTTTTCCACTTATCTGCCAGTCGAGTAGTTTTAGAGAATAGAGAATTGTAACATTGTATGAATAGCCTCAGCATAAACAGAATGCCATTTTAATGTAAAAATCCTCTCTCATAACTGATGGACCAGAGAGCCTTTCAGATCCAAGAGGTCTTAGGACTTCTGGCAGAGCTATGCCTTGGGTGCCTTAATTATCTCAGTCACTCCTGAGATTGACAGTGCAGTGATGCCCTGCCATATCATTCATATATTCAAGTCCAAACCCCAGAGTGACCCAGCTGAGCATAGGCATGTGGTAGGTTTTTCTAACATTCATTTTTATGTTTATAAACAAAATCATTTAGAATGACTTATAACTTTAGGTGTGTAGGATTTTTCTTTTGTTTTTCTTTCATTTTTACCTGTCTGTCCCCAATTGTCCCCCCCACCCCCGCTTTTTCTTTCTCTGGGTGTTCACCTATTAGCTCCTGAGTGGCCCCTGCTCTGAGTGCTAACCACCCTTTCTCAGGCATTGCAGTCAGCGTCAGGTGGGCTGGGGTCAGCATCCAGGAGAACAGTGATGGCAACATCCTGATTTTGCAACAGTGCTTTTGAGGGGGTTTTGAGCAGACTCATAGTATGCTAATGGGCTCTGGCATTTAGGAGTGCCCAGACACATTGACCAGGAGATTTGTGATCTTAAGTCAGCTGAGAAACGTTCTCAGGTATCTTGAGGGGATGAGAATGAAGTGCTCCTTCCCCTTGACAGAGATTCTGTCCTGGGAAGATTCTACTCAGGCTTTTATGAACTTTTCCAACCAGCTTCTTCTGAGTTCTCTGCACTGTTCAGTTTTAGCAAGAGTCCTGCTAAGTCAGTTCAGCTGGAGTCCCCACCCTTGGTATCTGGTTAGATTCCTCATCCTCCACCATCCCCCAGGTGGTGTCTGATCACCCTGGCCTGCCTCCAGCAAGAATCATGTGAGGTCTGTTTAGCCCTGGTCAAGGACAGGCTGGGATCATACACACACTTCTGATGTTCCTTCTTACCAGACCTTATGGCGACTTCTGAAACTTTGTATGAACTCCCCCCATTCTCCAAAAGCTGGACTTTGACCTCTATCATAGCAGCTTTGACTGACAGAGGGCTTGGTGGTCAGGCTGCAGGGACTGTGGAATGTGGGATGAGTAGGGGTAGGGTGAGCACAAGCAGACACAGAAGGGTTTAGTGGTCAGAAGAGATGCAGGACCAGGCACAGGCCAGAGAGGCACTGGGACATGCTGGGGGTACAGTACCCATTCACTGTTGGCGGTAGTAAAACCTGTATAGTTTAGGTCCTGCTTAATGAACACACATTACAAGGGAGATATTACTGGGTTTGAGGAGCCTGTGAGGACTACAGAAAATGCCAGCTCGACACAAGTGACAGCACACAGTTGTTAAAGCATTAGCCATCCTCTCCCTTTAACTTGCACAGAACAGCTTCTAAAGCACACGTTCGCTCTGTAAGCACTTTCACGCCTCTCTTCTAGTCCAAGACAGTCCTGCAGGAATGCATGTCCTAGGATGGCCTGCCTCCTCCACCTCAGTGGAGTGGAGGGGGTGGCTTCCAGTGAAGGAATGATGCTGCTGTCTGCCCATGTGTTACATGGGTGCACGCATGTTTCCGTGCATGCACACCTGAGGGATTGAGGGGTAGAAGAGTGCAGTATGTCTGTTTGGTTGCGACTGCATGAAGGCACAAGGGACTCTGTATAAATGCTTGTCTCCAGCATGTCACAGACCTAAGGACATGCACGTTTCATCACCTGTAAGTCTGGACCTGTGTTGTCCAGTACGATAACCACAAGTCACATGGGGCTATTTGAATTTAAGTTTAATTAAAATTAAAATTTAAAATTTAGTTCCTCGGTCACACCAGCCACATTTCAAAGTGTTCAATCCATATATGGTAGTGGCTGCTGTATTGGACAGCACAGATATAGAACATTTTCATTATTACAGAAACTTCTACAGGACAGCCCTGCCCTAGACTGTGTGTTTGTGCACCCATGTGTTTTTACGTGTCCTAGTTCATGAATGTATGCATTGGTTCATGTGCTGCTTGCATCTGTGTACCCAGAAGTGCCTTCTTGAGTTCACACCTCTATGTATGCTGCTGGCTCTGCAGATGGGATAATGGCTGCAGGGAGTCACGTAGGGTTAGAGGTCCATTTTGGACAGAGTTCAACTCTCTGAGCTTCAGTTTCCTCACATGTAAAATAGCAACAGTAATCCTTTCCTGATGCTGGGTTGTTGTAAATGATGCTGTGCTGATCATTATCATCCTTATTTCAGATATAGAAGACATCTTAGAGATATATTCCAAAATACAATGTGAGTGATTCCTGTGTATGACACCCTTATAATGATTTTTCCTGAACATCTCTAGTGGCAAATATGTTATTAATGGTCACCTCCAGATGCTGGGAGAGTTGCTCATTATCCTGAGCTGTAATCGTCCATCTCTACCAGCTAACATTAGTTTTCCTGTCAGCATACATGCAGTTTTTATGATAGTCCTTGAGTTATTGGAAAGCAGTGTCTTGTCCAAATCTTCTCCACCAAAAGATCACTTCTACGCTTCTTGCCAATCTGATAATCTCTTCTGGTATGTCATGTTTGTAAAGATCCCTTTGCTCCTTGCTTCCAAAAGTGTGGGCCCATCAGACTCCCTTAAAGTGTGGTCTGATTGGGCTATCAGTATTTGTACTCATTAGTAGTTAGTTGATAATACAAACAAGTTTTGCTAAACCTTTTGATGATTTCCAAAGGCTACAGTTGAAAGTTGAAAATTAGTAAAGTTCTCTTGTTAGAAGAAAGACGTGCTTTCCTGTTAATTAGAAACATTCCACATTGCTCAGTTTTCCTGCCCGTTATTAAAGAGGACTAGAACAAATATACATGTATCTGCTCTTAATGAGGCTAAAAGGAGTAAAGTAATATCATCAAAGATTTTGTTTATAGCAGCTCTATCAACAATAGCCAAATTATGGAAATAGCCCAAATGTCCATCAACTGATGAATGGATAAAGAAGATGTGGTTTATATATACAATGGAATACTACTTGGCGCTGAAAAAAGAATGAAATCTTATAATTTGCAACAACGTGGATGGAACTGGAGGATATTATGCTAAGTGAAATAAGTCAGAGAAATACAGATACCATATGACTTCACTCATGTGGAATCTAAGAAACTTAAAGGGAGGGTGGGTTAAATGGACAATGGCATTAAGGAGGGCACTTTTCGGGTTGAGCATTGGGTGTCGTATGTGAGAGATGAATCCTGGGTTCTACTCCTGATGCTAGGTATGCTGTATGTTAGCTGACTTTAAAATAAATTAATAAAGTCCTAGCTAAAATCTAAAAACAGAGCCATAAAACCTGTTATGTGTCCTTTCCAGAAGGAATTTTGAGTTCAGGAATAAATGGAGCCCAAACCATGTTGGGGAGAGTTACAAAGTCTTTAAGTCATCTTTGAAGACCAGAGTTTCTAATGGTCCACTCTTCACAAGAATTCATACTGATTTATAGAACTGTAGATTAATCTGATTCATAGAACTATGAATTCGTACTGATTCATAGAACCATGAATCCACATGGACTCCTAGAACCATGTCCTACTGATATCTTCAATTCCACTCCAGCAGCAGAGTACGTTATAGGCTTCCTCCTTTGCTTTGTTTGTAGTTTCTTTTTTTAATGTTTGTTTGTTTGTTTGTTTCTTTATTTATTTTGACAGTGCAAGCACATGTGTGGGGAGAGGCAGAGAGAGAGAGAGAGAGAGAGAGAGAGAGAGAGAGAGAGAGAGAATATGAATCCCAAGCAGGCTCTGCACTGTTAGCACAGAGCCCAACGCAGGGTTCGATCTCATGAACAGCGAGATCATGACCTGAGCTGAAATGGAGAGTCAGACACTTAACTGACAAAAGATATACCCAAGTGCTCCTCTCTCTGTTCCTTCAACCCTATTTCCATTTCCTCGTCTTAACCCCTTGTCCCTTCCCAGCTCTATCATCTCATTCGTTTTTAGTTTGTATTTTCTTTAGGGTTTTTTTTTTTTTTTTTTTGCACATGTGATAGATAACATGTATATTTTCTTGTTTCCTGTTCCTTCTTGTATGAAAAGTAGATACTTCATGAGGAAGTTTTTGCCTTTTAAGTCTAATCCAATACCTAGACAAATGAGAGAATCTAAACATTTAGCACCTTCGGGGGAACACATAAGGAATGAAGCTTCTAAAACTAATCTGAATTATGGACTCTACTTTCTATTTTTCTCTATCTGTAAACATTCTTGTCCTGCATATGGGTGCCCAAAGGCACTTACCATTCAACCTACGTGTAACCACAAAACAGCAGTAGCCATCCTGATGCCACTCTGGTGTGTTGAAACACTCATCTCTGTTTCTAAACTAAGAGTGTATGTAAACTTAGAAACTTCCTCTGATAGGGAGACACAAAAGCTCAGGTTAAGCAGATGGATCTCTGATGCCACTCATCCCCAAGATTCTGTGACTCTTGTTCCCATGGTGTCATGGTTCTAATATTCCAAACTGTAGGAGACTCATTTTACTGAGACATTTACAGGAAGCCTCACTCTCCTGTCTTGACCTTCCTCTGTCAAAGTTTCACAATGGGTGGAATGGGCTACCCAGTAAAGAAGAGCACCTTGAAAATAGAAGATCCCATGTACCTGAGGAAGGCCCTTGTGAACAACCTTGGAGAGGAGAAGAGGACTAGACTCCACATTCAGAAACTCCAAAAGGCTTTAAATATCCGGTTCAGGGAGATTGATAAAGAAAAAGCAGCCCTAAGGAAGTTTTTGGGAAAGCTTCACAAGACAACTGGCTATTTTCCTTGACTGCCCTTCTGGTGACCAGTGCCACTATAGGTGAAGAGCTTATGGAAAAGGCTCAATACAAAACACATCTGTGTCCCATGTTATCTCTGTGTGACCCAAGAAAGCAGTACAAGGAACCACTGAGACAAGGTGGAGAAAAAAGACTATACAGTGGAAGATCCGAGTGGAATGTCTATAAGGGAGTCAACAGATATCACCTACAAAAAAGAGAATAAGGTCTTCTTGTTTCTAGATGATCCTACAATTCCCATAACTTTACAACTGGAAGTGGTAACATGCAGTGCATATGCTATTTCCATTCAAACTTCCCTTGAGACAAGAATAAAGCTTAGCTATTGTAGAGCTCTTTCTTATATTGATCGTGGAATGCATCATATATTTGCCTTTTGTTCTTTTCTCATTGATACAACTGTTAATTATTTTCCTGTAGTTTAATAGCATGAATAAAAGTTGAGGCAAAAATTAGGAAAAGCATAAAATCTTGAATCTATAAAAGAACTTGATTCAAATTTCTTTGCCATGTATTGTGTGATTCTGGACTTAGAAACTCCTTTCTCTCATTCAAGATGGAAATAACACCTCCATTAAAAGATTGCTTTAAGGGTTAAATAAGATACTGTATATACAGGGCATATTGCAGACACCCTCAACATAGTAATAGCTAGTATTGTAATTGATTCTGTTCTAATTATTCTTGTGTAATAGAGCTCTGGTTTTATTCCTAGTTCTTTTACTAACATCCTAGGTTTCTAGGCAAGTCTGTTTCCATCCTCAGGCCTTAGGTTTTGCAAGGTTGTAATGTGAGAACTGGACTGGACCATCTCCAAAGCCTCTTCCACCTGTCAGCTACTTAACACAGCACTACTTCAGAAGGTGTCTACAGCACAGAGAAAGGATCCAGCAATCAGAATGCATACCTAGGTGACTTTAGAGGCTTGGATACATTTTCTATTTATCCATGACTTACCAATCACATGTTTTAAATTTTTTTCAATGTTTATCTTTTTTTTTTTTTTTTTTTTTTTTTTTAGAGAGAGACAGAGACAGAGCATGAGCAGAGGAGGGACAGAGAGAGAGGGAGACACAGAATGCAAAGCAGGCTCCAGGCGCCAAGCTGTCAGCACAGAGCCTGATGCAGGGCTCGAACTCATGAACTGGGAGATCATGACCTGAGCTGAAGTTGGACTCTTAACCAACTGAGCCACCCAGGTGCCCCTCACACGTTTAAAGGTAAATGTTATTCAAGTATGTATATTCTTAGCAGCCTCTTGTGATGTATTTTCTGGGTGACTGCAGAGCAAATGCAACCTACTTCTTGAAAAATCCCAAATCTTTGGGATTGAGTTGCATGTCTTTATTACCTGTTTAGCCTCTGCAAACAGACATGGATTCTGCCAGATATTGCTATTTGATACTAGGTAAATTAGCTAACACTTGAATACCCTCTGTGTACCTTAAGTTGTCTCAGTTTTCAACTGTACAATGGGAATAACCATACTTCAGTTGGAAGATAGTTGTGATGTCTTCCTGTGATACTGTATATATAGATAGATGTTAGCACAACGTCTAACGCATCGTAGGCTTTCAATACATGGAATTTCTAGGAATAGGCAACAACTGGAGCTTCTGAGCTAAGAAATGGCATTATGGACTGTATCATTACTCTTGAAGCTCAGATAAGATGACCTGCTTAGCTAGATCACAGGCACACGCAACAGAAATGTGTATATGTGTATTCAAAAAAGATGAGAAAGATCTAAAGGTAGAATGTAGTGAGTTTGAGGATTCCAAGGCTGATCAAGGAAAAGACATGACCACAGACAGCAGTAGCACACAGTAAGCTTTATTAGGGTGGTGCTTTCATAGGTTACATGAGGGGCAGAGTCCCTCACAGAAAACCTTCCAGAGGCAGTGGCTCAGGACTACCGCCCAGAAGGGGGAACAAGGCAAAGGAACTCCTGGGAAAGAGGGGTATTGGACGGGGGCTTAGGTGTCTAGGCAGTGTTCTTCAGCAACAAGATGGGAAGTGCATTGGTTTGCTTGGGCTGCTGTAGCAAGGTGCCACAAATTAAATGGCTTACACACAAATTTATTCTCATTTCTGGAGGCTGGAGATCTGGGGTCAAGGTATCGGCAGTGAAAGTTTTTCTGGAGGTCTCTCCTTGGCTTGCAGGTGACTGTCTTCTAGGGAGTCCTCACAGGGTCGTCCACATGTGTGTCTGTGTCCTGATCTCTTCTTCTTATAAGGACACAGGTCGGATTAGGGCCCACCCTGATGACTTTATTTTACTTTAATTAGTTCTTAAGGATCCTATCTGCTAATAAAATCCCATTCTGTGGTGCTGGGGGTTAAGATGACAGCATATGAATTTGGGTACATTCGTATGTTCTGAAGAGCAGCCGCATAGTAGGGTCTTTCATGGCCCCAAGGTTTGCTTTATCTGTAGCTAGCAGATGTTAGGTGCGGTTTCACAAGGTATGCAAAGCAGGTGGGCTCTAAATGGGCTTATTTGGACTATATTTAAAGCATAAATGTAAAAATTTGAGTTTGATAATAGTATGTTATGAACTGGAGGTCTCAGCCTGCTGTGAAGAAATAAACAGCATAGGAGCCAATATATGGGGCGTCCTTGGTTCACTTAACACTCCATCTGTTGGCTCCGTGTTCGTTTTACAATTGAAATTGTGTGTTATTTTATTTATTTATTATTTTTTTTTTTTTTAAATTTTTTTTTCAACATTTTTTATTTATTTTTGGGACAGAGAGAGACAGAGCATGAACGGGGGAGGGGCAGAGAGAGAGGGAGACACAGAATCGGAAACAGGCTCCAGGCTCCGAGCCGTCAGCCCAGAGCCCGACGCGGGGCTCTGGGCTCACGGACCGCGAGATCATGACCTGGGCCGAAGTCGGACGTCTAACCGACTGCGCCACCCAGGCGCCCCAAAATTGTGTGTTATTTTATAATGCCCAAGTTTGGAGCCAGTGATAAAGCATTCTAAGGACCCCCTATCCTACAAAAGCAAGATTTCAAAGCCCATTTACAGCCAGCTGCAGGGAAAGCCCAGAGAATAGATCAGAAATGAAGACTTTGACTTGTTTGATCTGTTTAGTCAGTAGAGTGACATTCTGGTCCCATTGATACATGTCCCTGGCTATCTGTAAAGCTTGATGAATATTACCAACCCACATACAGCAAGATGTGTGAGCAAGTGCACGATCCCACCCCTCTTTAATAGCTTGTAAGAAATCTAAGTCTTTGCAGTTGTGTAACACTATGGTCCTAAAGTACATGGACATTCAGCCAAGAGTTCCTGTCCCTGGGCCATTTAGTTTCTGTGGATAATTCCTTGGACACAGCTGTTTGTTTCTTTTACCTGTTGTGAGGTGCCCTGCACGCCTGGTGTCCTCAGAATTGGTGCTCAGAATTGGTGATTCTAGAGTGGTTAGCACCAGGGGACTGGTGGGAGAACTCATTTGTGGCATTGGAGAATTTTGGCTGGCATGGTTTGTAAACACAAGTACTTGGGGTTCCCTTGCTGAGTAAAAATCTAATGGGATTTTAAGCCATATCCAAGTACAGAAAGTACTTTTCAGTGTTGGATGGGGGAAAGCTTATGATGGGGAGGCTGTTTGACTCTTTTAGGTCCACCAGACTCCCTCTGCTCCCTCTATGCTATATGTTCCTGAGAGGGGTGAGTTTGTGTGGCTCAGTGAGATTCCAAGTGGTGTGAATAGGAGCATATAATTATGGTCTAATGGTCATGGATGTTAACTTCACACTTAGCACCTGGGTCAACTAAATGGGTTTTGTGCTTAGCCCACCATTGCCCACACATTTCTGTGGCTAGCCTCACGCAGATTCATTGGATTTCAATGCTCTTGTTGAGGGGAGTAGGTTCACATCGATGAGTGAAGTTTACGGGAGACTTTGGCAATGGGAGAGCTATTGTTCTTATGTGCACCAAAATCAAGTTGTCAGAATGAAGTCCAGCATGCGAGTAGGTCTGTTTAGGTATATATTGCTGTGGCTAAGGCTGTACACAGGTTTGGTTTGGTGAGCGGTTGTATATTCCTTTTTGCTCAGATTATTGTGCCTTAGGGATTGAGCTTCCCCCTGATTGTCAGTAGTAAGGAGCATCAGTGTGCTTCCATGAGTGTGGAATGAGTTTCACAGGTGCTCTTGGTGGTTTGAAAAAAGGTTACTTTAGCTGTGTACCAAATTAGAGCCTCATCATGGGGTACTCACACATGGGATCCTCACAGGTGAGCCAAGTTATTTCAAAAATAGACATCAGTTGTATACACATTCATCCCGTTTTTGCCCATTTATGAGAATGTTGCTGTGTTTCACTGTAGGACCACATGCTCCACTTGTCTCTATCTAGGGCAGATGTTTGTACAGCTTTTGTAGCTTCAGGGGTGGTACCTTGGGAAGTGGTGGTGTGATCACACCAAGAAATTTCCTCCCAGCTTATCTTCCTTGCTGTTTTTTCATTATTGTTCCTATCTTCTGTAAGGTGGGACATGTACGGTTTTTATAATTGAGATATAATTGACATGTAATATTAGTTTTAGGTAAACAGCATAATGATTTAATATATGTATATATTGTAAAATGATTACCAAAATAAGTTTAGTTAACATCCATCATCTCACAGGTACGATTTTATTCTTTTTTCTTGAGATGAGAATTTTTAAGATCTACTTTCTTAGTAACTTTCAAATGTACACTATTGTTACCTGTAGTCACCATGCCACACATTACGTTCCCAGAACTTATTTATCTTATAACTGGAAGTTTGTGCCTTAAAAAAATAATTCTAACATAGTTAACATACAGTGTTATATTAGTTTCAGGTGTACAATACAGTGGTTCAACAATTCCATGTGTTACTCAGTGCTCATTAAGATATGTGTACTCTTGGGGCGCCTGGGTGGCGCAGTCGGTTAAGCGTCCGACTTCAGCCAGGTCACGATCTCGCGGTCCGTGAGTTCGAGCCCCGCGTCAGGCTCTGGGCTGATGGCTCGGAGCCTGGAGCCTGTTTCCGATTCTGTGTCTCCCTCTCTCTCTGCCCCTCCCCCGTTCATGCTTTGTCTCTCTCTGTCCCAAAAATAAATAAAAAAAAAACGTTGAAAAAAAAAGATATGTGTACTCTTTTTTTTTTATTTTTTTTTAACGTTTATTTATTTTTGAGACAGAGACAGAGCATGAACGGGGGAGGGTCAGAGAGAGGGAGACACAGAATCTGAAACAGGCTCCAGGCTCTGAGCTGTCAGCACAGAGGCCGACGCAGGGCTTGAACTCACGGACCGCGAGATCATGACCTGAGCCGAAGTCGGACGCTTAACCGACTGAGCCACCCAGGCGCCCCAAGATATGTGTACTCTTAATCCCCCTTCACCTAACTCACCCATCCCTCCACCCACCTCCCCTATAGTAACTATCTGTTCTCTATAGTTAAGAGTCTGTTCCATGTTGTTACAAATACCTGAACTTTCTTCTTTTTATGGGTGCATAATATTCCATTATATGTATATGTATGCATGTATCTATATATATCTGACAACATAGTTATCCATTTATATAACAATGGATCCTTAGGTTGTTTCCATATCTTGACTGTTGTAAATAGTGCTGTAATGAACGTGGTAGTGCTTATATCTATTTGAGATAGTGAGTTCATTTCCTTCAGATAAATAACAAGAAATGGGATTGCTGAATTATATGGTAGTTATATTTCTAATTTTTTGAGCAATCTCCATACTGTTTTCCATAGTGACTGCACCAATGTACATTCCCATCAAGAGGATGCAAGCATACCCTTTGCCACCACTTACTTAGTCTTCCTGGTAATAGCCATTCTAACTGCTGTGAGGTGATGTCTCATTATAGTTTTGATCTACAATTCCTGCTGATTAATGATGTTGAGCTTCTTTTCATGTATCTGTTGGCCATCTGTATGTCTTCTTTGGAAACATGTCTATTCAGATCCTCTGCCCATTTTTCCGTTGGATTGTTTGGTTTTGCTATTGAGTTATATGAGTTTTTATAAACTTTGGATGTTAGCCCCTCATCAGATATATGATTTGCAAATATCTTCTCTCATTCTGTAGTTGCCTTTTCATCTTGATGATTTCCTTTACTGTTCATAAGCTTTTTAGTTTTATGCAGTTCCATTTGGTTATTTTTGCTTTTGTTGTCTTTGTTTTTGGTTCAAATCCAAAAAAGCATCACAAAGATAGATGTCAGGGAGCTTACACCCTATGTTTTCTTGTAGGACTTTTTAGGATTTCAGGTCTTATATTCATATCTTTAATCCATTTTAAGTTAATTTTTGTGTATGGAATAGTTATCCAGTTTTCCCAAAACCATTTATTGAAGAGAGTGTCCTTTCCCTGTTGAATATTCTTGTTTCTCTTGTCATAAATTAATTGACAATATGTGCATGAGTTTATTTCTGGGCCCTTTGTTCTGCTCCATTGATCTATGTGTCTGTTTTTATACCAATACCATACTGTTTTAATTACTACAGCTTTGTAAGATCATTTGAAATCATTTGTTGTTCTTTCTCAAAAGTGCTTTGGTTATTTGGGGTATTTTGTGGTTCCATATAAATTTTAGGATTGTTTGTTCTATTTCTGTGAAAAGGCCATTGGAATTTTGATATAGGTGGCACTTAATCTGTAGATTGCTTGTAGTGTGAATATTTAAACATAGTAATTCTTAGCTAGGTGCATGGAATTTCTTTCAATTTATTTGTGTCTTTAGTTTCTTTAAAAAATTTTTTTAAATTGTTTTTAATGTTTGTTTTTGAGAGAGAGAGAGAGAGAGAGAGAGAGAGAGAGAGAGAGAGAACAAACGAAGGGGGTAGGGGCAGAGAGAGAGGGAGACACAGAATCTGAAGCAGGCTCCAGGCTCTGAGCTGTCAGCACAAAGCCCAATGCCAGGCTCAAACTCAGAAACCGTGAGATCATGACCTGAACCAACTGAGCCACCCGGGTGCCCCTTAAAAATTTTTATTATGTTTATTTTTGAGAGGTAGAGAGAACATTAGTGGGGGAGGGTCAGAGAGAGAGGGAGACAGAATCCAAAGCAGGCTCCAGGCTCTGAGCTGTCAGCACAGAGCCTGACGTGGAGCTTGAACTCATGAACCATGAGATCATGACCTGAGCTGAAGTCAGACACTCAACCAACTGAGCCACCCGGGTGCCCCTTAAACATTTTTATTATATTTATTTTTGAGGGAAAGAGAACATTAGTGGGGGAGGGTCAGAGAGAGAGGAAGACAGAATCCAAAGCAGGCTCCAGGCTCTGAGCCATCAGCACAGAGCCCGATGTGGGGCTTGAACTCATGAATTGTGAGATCATGACCTGAGCTGAAGTCGGTGCTTAGCCAGCTGAGCCACCCAGGTGCCCCTAATTTAATTTTAAATTCCAATATAGTTAACATACAGTGTTATGTTAGCTTCAGGTGTACAATACAGAGATTCAACAGTTCCATATATCACCCTGTGCTTATCAGACAAGTGCATTCCTTAATCCCCATCACCTCTTTCCCCATACCCTCACCCACCTCCCCTCTGGTAACCATCAGCTTGTTCTCTATAGTTAAGAGTCTCTTTCTTGGTTTTTCTGTTCATTTTTGTTTGTTTGTTTCTTAAATCATATGGTGTTTCTCTTATTTCGCTTAGGATTATGCTCTCTAGCTCCATTCATGTTGTTGTAAATGGCAAAATTTTGTTCTTTTTTATAGATGAATAATAACCCTGTGTGTGTGTGTGTACACACCACATCTTCTTTATCCATTTATCTATTGATGGATGGTAGGGGTGCTTCCATACTTTGGATATTGTAAATAATGCTGCTATAAACATAGGGGTGCACGTATCCCTTTGAATTGGGGTGTGTGTGTGTGTGTGTGTTTTGGTAAATACCCAGTAGTGCAATTATTGGATTGTAGAGTAGTGCTATTTTTATGTTTTTGAGGAACCTCCCTACTGTTTTTCCACAGTGGCTGCACCAGTTTGCTTTCCCACCCACAATCCAAAAGGTTCCTTTTTTTCTACATCCTTGCCAACACTTGATCCCTTCTTATGTTGTTGATTTTAGCCATTCTGGAAAGTGTGAGATGATATCTTATTGTAGTTTTTATATGCATTTTTCTGGTAATGAGTGATGTTGAGCATCGTTTTATGTATCTGTTGGCCATATGGATGTCCTCTGGGGAAATGTCTGTTCATGTCTTCTGCCCATTTTTTAAATTGGGTTATTTTTTGAATGTTGAGTTATATCTGTTCTTTATATATTTTGGATACTAACCCTTTATCAGATATGTTATTTGCAAATGTCTTCTCCTATTCAGTAGGTTGCCTTTTCAGTCTTGTTGATTATTTCTTTCACTGTGACAGAAAGAAGCTTTTTATTTTGATGTAGCCATAGTAGTTTATTTTTGCTTTTGTTTCCCTTGCTTCAGGAGAAATATCTAGAAAGAAATTGTTATGACTGATGTCAAGGAAGTTCCTGCCTGTGTTCTCCTCTATGACTTTGATGGTTTCCTGTCTTGCATCTAGATCTTTCATGAATTTTGAATTTATTTTTGTGTATGGTGTAAGAAAGTGGTCCAGTTTCATTTTGCATGTTGCTGTCCAGTTTTCCCAACACCATTTGTTAGATATTCTTTCCTGCTTTGGCCATATATTTGTAGGTCCATTTCTGGGTTCTCTATTCTATTCCATTGATCTATGTGTCTCTTTCTGTGCCAGTACCATACTGTTTTGATTACTACAGTTTTATAATATAATTTGAAGTCTGGAATTGTGATGCCTCCAGCTTTTCTTTTCTTTTTCAAAGTTGCTTTGGCTATTCGGGATCTTTTGTGGTTCCATACAAATTTTAGGATTGTTTGTTCTAGCTCTGTGAAAAATGCTATTGGTATTTTGATAGGCATTGCATTAAATCTGTAGATGGATTTGAGTAGTATAGATATACTAACAGTATTTGTTTTTCTAATCCGTGAGCATGGAATGTCTTTCCATTTCTTTGTGTCATCTTCAGTTTGTTCATCAGTTTTTGACAGTGTTCAGAGTACAGATTTTTCACCTCCTTGGTTAATTTTATTCCTAATTTATTTTCTGAGCAGTTGTAAATGGAATTTTCTTAATCTCTCTTTCTTCTAGTTCATTTTTCATGTATAGAAATGCAACAGACTTCTGTACATTGAATTTATATCCTGTGACATTCTGGAGTTTATCACTTTTAGTAGTATTTTTTTTTTGGTGGAGTTTTTAGGGTTTTATCTATGTAGTATTATATCATCTGCAAATAGTTAAAAGATTTACTTCTTTACCAGTTTGGATACCTTTTTTTTCTTATATGATTGCAGTAGCTAGGACTTCCAGTACTATGTTGAATAATAGAGTGGACATGTTGTCTTGTTCCTGACCTTAGGAGGAAAGCTTTCAGTTTTCCCCAAATGAATATAATGTTTGTTGTAGGGTCTTCATATATGGCCTTTATTAGGTCAAGGTATGTTCCCTCTCTCCCTACTTTGTTGAGGATTCTATCATGAATGGATGGTGTACTTTTCAAATGCTTTTTCTGTGTCTATTGAAACGATCATATGGTTCTATTTTAATGTGTATCACTTGATTTGTGAATATTGAACCACCCCCACAGCCTAGGAGGAATAAATCCCATTTGATAGTGGTGATGATTTTTTAAATGTATTGAATTCGATTTCCCAATATTTTATTGAGAATTTTTGCATCCATGTTCATCAGGGATGTTGACTCAGTTTTCTTTTTTAGTGGAGTCTTTATCTGGTTTTGGTATCACAGGGTAATGCTGGCCTCAGAAAATTAATTTGAAAGTCTTCCTTCCTTTTTTATTTTTTGGAATAGTTTGAGAAGAATAGGTATTAACTCTTTAAATGTTTGGTAGAATTTGCCTGTTGAAGCCATCTGATCTTGGACTTTTGTTTGTTGGGAGTTGATTACTTGTTGATTACTGATTAAATTTCTGAGCTGCTTATTGGTCTGTTCAAGTTTTCTATTTTGTCATGTTTAAATTTTGGTTAATATATATGTTTCCAGAGATTTATGCATTTTTCCCAGGTTGTCAAATTTGTTGGCATATAGTTTTTCATATTTTCTTATAGTTTGTATTTCTGTGGTGGTGTTTGTTATTTCTCCTCTTTTACTGGTGATTTGGTTTGGGTCCTTTTTCTTCCTTCCTTCCTTCCTTCCTTCCTTCCTTCCTTCCTTCCTTCCTTCCTTCCTTCCTTCCTTTTTGATGAGTCTGGATAGAGGTTATCAACTTTGTTGATCTTTTCAAAGAATCAACTGGTTTTCTTGATCTATTGATGTTTATTTTTGTTTCTATATTATGCATATATACATATACATGCATTTTGTTTCTATATATATATGCATACATATATATATGCTCGAATCTTTATTATTTCCTTCCTTCTGTTGGTTTTGGGTTTTGCTTGTTGCTCTTTTTTCTAGCTCCTTTAGGTGTAAAGTTAGGTTTTTTTGAGATTTTTCTTCTTGAGGTAGGTAGGTTTTCATTTTCATTTGTTTCCATGTACTTTTTTATTTCTTTGATTTCTTGGTTGACCCACTTATTGTTTAGTAGCATGTTATTTAACCTCCATGATTTGCATTCTTCCCAGATTTTTTCTTGTGGTTGATTTCTAATTTCATAGTGTTGTAGTCAGAAAAGATGCATGGTATGACTTCGATCTTTTTTAATTTGTTGAGACTTGTTTTGTGACCTAACAAGTGATTTATTCTGGAGAAAGTTCCATGTGCACTTGAAAACAATGCATATTCTGTTTTAGAATGGAATGTTCTGAATATATCTGTTACATCCATCTGCTCCAGTGTGTCATTCAAAGCCACTGTTTCCTTATTTATTTTCTGTTTAGATAACCTGTCCATTGATGTAAGTGGGACATTAATGTTCTCTATTATTATTGTATTATTGTCAGATACTTCCTTTATATTTATTATTAGCTGCTTTTATTTGGGTGCTTCCTTGTTGGGTACATGTATTTTTATACTTGCTGTATCTCATTGTTTGTCCCCTTTATTTTTATATAGTGTGTTTCTTTTTACAGTCATTGTTTTAAAATCTATTTTGTCTGATATCAGTTTTGCTGCCCTTGCTTTCTTTTGACATCCATTTCTGTGATAAATGTTTCTCCATCCCCTTACTTTACTTTCTAATTTTTTTAAATATTTGTTTATTTTTGAGGGGGGTGGGGGTGGACGAGGAGCAGAGAGAGGAGGAAACACAGAATCTGAAGCAGGCTCCAGGCTCTGAGCTGTCAGCACAGAGCCTGATGCAGGACTTGAACTCACAGATCATGAGATCATGGTTTGAGCCAAAGTCAGATGCTTAACTGACTGAGCCTCCTTAGCTCCCCATTTCCATCCTCTCACTCTCAACCTGCATGTGTCTTTAGGTCTGATATGATTTTCTTGTAGGCAGCATATAGATGGATCTTGGTTTTTATTTTTTTTTAATCCATTCTGTCAATCTATGTATTTTTTTTTCAGTCTGTGAAAAAAAAAAAAAACCTGGAACTTTATTTACATTCAAAGTAGTTATTGATAATTATGCACTTACTACTATTTTGTTACTGGCCCTGTGGGTTTTGTAATTTTTCTCTGATACTTTCAATCTTTCATGGTTTGCAGGTTTTCTTTAGTGAAGGATTTCTTACTCTTAGATTTTGCGTATCTTTTTATTTATGATTACCATTAGATGTATATATAACATCTGCATGTAGCAGGTTATATTAAACTGATGGTTGCTTAATTTTGAACTCATTCTTTATTCCCCACCACTATTCAGATATTCAGTATCATATTTTATGTCTTTATTTTGTGCTTTTCTTGACTGATTTGTACAGATATAATTTATTTATTTTGCTTTTGTGCTTCCTACTTTTCTTACTCATGGTTTTTGTTTTACACTCAGAGTCCCCCTTAAAATTTCTTGTAGGGCTAGTTTGGTGGTCACAAATTCTTTTAACTTTTGTCTTGGAAACTTTGGATCTCTCCTATTCTGAATGATATAGCCTGCTAGATATAATATTCTTGGCTGGAGATTTTTCCCTTTCAGCACTTGGAATAAATACATTGTGCCACTCCCTTCTGCCTTACAGAGTTTCTGTTGAAAAATCACCTGATAGCCTTTTGGGGTTTCCTTTGTATGTAATCTTTGTCTCTTGCAACCTTTACATTTCTGTGTCTATCAGTATTTTTTGCTATTTTAATTACCAGGTGTCTTGGTGTAGACCTCCTTGGGTTGATTTTTGTTGGAGGCTTTCAGTGTCTCCTGGATCCTCATTGGTTTCCTTCCCCAAATTCTGGAAGTTTTCAGCTATTATTTCTTCAAGTGCATTTTCTGCCTCCTTCCTCTCTTTTCTTGTTCTGGGATCCCTATAATGCAGCTGTTATTACTCTTTATAGTATTTCTGAGTTCCCTCTCATTTATTATTATTTTTCACTCTTCTGTTCAGCTTGCTTTCATTCCTGTCTCCTCCAGATCACTCAACCAATTCTTCTGCTTCCTTTGGTCTATTTATTTTCTTTATTTTAAATTTCAGTTTTTCATCTCTGATAGGTTCTTTATGTTTTCAGTCGATTAAGAGTCTCACTGAGGTCCTGTACTCTTTTTTGCAAATCCAGTGAATACCTTTATGATCATTACTTTAAATTCTCTAGCGGGCATATTACTTATGACCATTTTGTTTAGCTCTCTTGCTGTGATTTTGTCTTGTTCTTTCTTTGGGACATATCCCTCTGTATCCTCATTTTGTCTACTTCTCTGTGTCTGTTTCTATGTATTAGAAAGGTCAGCTATATCTCCCACTCTTGAAAGTTGTGGCCTTATGAAGAATAGGCTCTGTTGGATCTTCCTGTGCAAAGTCTCCCACTCACCAGAGACTGGTGCTTCAGGGGTGTCTATATGTGTTGTGTGAGCCCTCTTGTTATGGCTGAGCCACTTTTGTCTTCAGTCATCTGCAGTGGCTTTCTTTGTCACGGGCAGGGTTTGGTCCCTGTTGTTGTTAGTGGGCCAGTGTTGGGCCACTGTGAGCTTGAGTTGAGTCAGACCAGGTATTTGCCAGAGATACAGTAGCACCAAACTGCAGGGTGATTTCTCTGTGTTGTCCCCTGAGAAGCTTTTGTTGGTGGACCTGGCCATTCCCACAGATGTCTGACCCTAGTGCACAGCTGGGTTCACATTTGGACTGTTGTGTGTGGTCATCTTCCCCCTCTACCCTGGACAGGAGTCACTTTGGAGTGGTGCTGCCTCCTGTAAAGGCTGCTTGCACACTGCCAGGTTTGTGGCACCACTTTGCATGGGCTTGGGCCTAGGGTATATTGGAGGGCTGGGTCCACAAGAGAACACAGGGTGTGGGTGCTGTTAACACGCTAGGCCAAAAGTGTTTGCACTGCACTGGTTCCCAGAGGGGGTCCGTGTGTCAAGGCTTGGGGGGGGGGGCAGGGGAGGGAAATGGCATCTGGCAGCTTCTTTGTTCCTGGAGAAGCCCCCCAGAGATCCCTGCCCCTCCAGCACACACATGAGATTAGTAAACAAATGTCCCTCCTGTACACCCCTAATGGTTTTCAAATTGCTGCTTCTATGCTGTATCACCATGGTGCCATTTTTTCTGTCTCTTTAAGGGCAGGGACTCATTTTCCTATTGCCCATCAGATGGCCACTCTTCCAGAGTGGAGCCCACTGATTTTTAAACTTCCAGTGTTAAGCCCCACAAATTATACAAACTCAAAATATTAGGCTCCTCTGGTTTTCACAGCCAAATATTACACAGACTCGTCTTATGCAGGTACCCCCATGCCTGGGGTGCTTGGTGTGAGAGTCTGTTTCTCTTCCCTCTTCATGTATAAGGTGTTCCTCCCTACTAGGGATAGTCCCATGGGTCTATTTAACTCTGGACTCTGTTTCTACCCTTCCAACCCTCTTTGATGTGGCTTCTTCTCTACATTTAGCTTTGGGGAGTCTGTTCTGCCAGTCTGCCAGGTGTTCTCTAGGTGTATCCATGGGATAAGGTGATCCTAGTATCCTCCTACTCTACCATTTTCCCCAGAAGTCAGCCATTTTTAATTTATTTTTGTGTATAGTGTAAGAAAGTGATCCAATTTTACTCTTCTGCATCAGCTGATTTTCTCAGCACCACGTACTGAGGAGAGTGCCTGTTAACCGTTGTGTGTTTTTGCCTCCTTTGTTGGAGATTAATTGACCATATAAACTTGTTATTTCTGGGCGCCTGGGTGGCGCAGTCGGTTAAGCGTCCGACTTCAGCCAGGTCACGATCTCGCGGTCCGTGAGTTCGAGCCCCGCGTCGGGCTCTGGGCTGATGGCTCGGAGCCTGGAGCCTGTTTCCGATTCTGTGTCTCCCTCTCTCTCTGCCCCTCCCCCGTTCATGGTCTGTCTCTCTCTGTCCCAAAAATAAATAAAAAACGTTTGGGAAAAAAAAATTTTAAACTTGTTATTTCTGTTCTGTATATTTTACTGAAGTATATGTCTCTTTGTGTGCCAGTACCACACTGTTTTTGATTACTACAGATTTGTAGCATCTCTTGAAATCTGGTATTGTGATACCTTCTTTGTTCTTTCTCAAGATTGCTTTGGCTGTTTGGGGTCTTTTGTGTCTCTGTATAAATTTTAGGCTTATTTTCTAGTTCTAAAAAAACACCATTTGTATTTTGATAGGAAGTACATTCAATCTGAAGATTGCTTTGGGTAGTATGCACATTTTAACAATATTAATTTTCCCAGTCCTCGAGCGTGGTATATCTTTCCATTTGTTTATATTCAGTTTCTTTCATCAGTGTCCTGTAGAGTGTAGGTCTTTCACCTCCTTGGTTAAATTTATTCTAGGGAATTTTATTCTTCTTGGTGCATTTACAAATGGCAGTTTTAATTTCTTTCTCCTACACTATTCATAGCATATAGGAACACAAAATTTCTGTATATTAACTATGTATCCTGCAATATTAATGAGTTTGTTAGTGCTAATAATGTTTGTGGAGCCTTTCAAGTTGTAGTATCATGTCATATGCAAATACTGACAATTTAACTTCTTCTTTACCAATTCAGATGCCATTTCCTTCTTTTTCTTGTCTGATTGCTACAGCTAGAACTTCTAGTAATGTATTGAGTAAAAGTGGTAAGTAGACACTTTACCTTATTCCTGATCTTAGAGAAAAAAGCTTTCAGTGTTTCACTATGGAGTCTGATGTTAGCTGTGGGATTTTTGTATATGGGCTTTATTATGTTGTGATATGCTCCCTCTGAATGCACTTTGTTGAGAGTTATTAGCATGAACCAGTGTTGTATTTTGTCAAACGCTCTTTCTCCCATCTATTGAGATGACTGTACGGTTTTTATCCTTCCTCTTGTTAATGTGATGTATTGCACGGATTGATTTGTGAATATTGAACTATCTTTGCATTCCTGGAATACATTCCACTTGATTATGGTGAACGATCCTTTTCTGTAGTGTTGAATTTGGGTTGCTAATATTTTGCTGACATTGAGCCTTAATTGTTAATTGCTGTGGGCATACTGGTGGGAAGAACTGGCTGTAATGATCTCCTCTGGATGCTGAAGGTGCATTGTGGACAGGTTTTACTCCATACACTAGTGGCTGAGAGGTCCAGTGCAGCTGCTGCAGGCTCACTGGTGGGAAGAGTTTCTCCCTGTGCTTCTGAGAGGACTGGCTGCATCCACCATAAGCTTGCTCTTGGGCATGACCAGCGCTTAGTCCGGTTGTCTGCAGTTACCTGCTGTGACACCAGGGGCAACAAAAGGCAGGGCTGGCTCACTGCACACCCAGGTAAGAGCCCTACCTGCAGGAGCTACAGCCATGTTAGTGTATGGGGTTAGCTACCTACATACTCAGGGCAAGAGTTGTTTTGCAGGGGTGTTGGTACCAGTGGGGTTGCCTGCTGGATGTGGCAGGATAGTAACTGCTTTGGAGGGGCATGTGCTGGGATGAGTTGGGTGGGGATGGTCATCAGAGGAACACGTGGGCAGGGCATGTGGCGCTAGCAATGTAGATGGAGAATGTTAGAACTAGCTCCTACAAGGTCCAGTTATCTAGGCTGGGGAAGGGTAAGAAAAATGGTACCTGCCAATACTTTTGTTCCTGGAGAAATCTGGAGATCCCTTCCCTTCTACCCCATGTACTTGAGGCACTTTTGAAACTGCTGCTTCTGTGGTTGTCTTGGCATAGTTGTTTAGCATGCTGGCTAAACATGGTGGAGGCTAGATTTCCCATAGTTTTCAGACACTTTTAGAGTTAAGCCAGACTGATTTTCAAAACTAGACATATGAGGACTCATCTTCCCAGTTCATGTCCTAAGGGTAGTGGTGCCCATTGTGGGATCTGATTCCCTCACTCCAAGCTTGTGATGCCCCTTTTGTTGCAGTCATTCACCCTGGGGACCTGGTTCCCAACCACTTCTCTGCCCCTCCTGCCATTTCTGATGTCGCCTTCCCTGTGTGAGTCGCTGTGGAAGATCTGTCAGTTTTCAGGTCATTTTCAGAGTGAAATACAATACATCTTTGTTGTTCCCTCGGTGTGTCCGTGGGATGAAGTAAGCTCAGGACCTTACTACTCTGCCATTTCCCTTTCTCCCCCACTTTTTAATGTTTTTAATCAAATCTGAGAAGTTTGCAATCACTATTTCTTCAAATGCTGTTTCTGCCTCTTTATATCTGTCCTGTCCTTCTGTATATCTATTTATGTACATTTTGGCATGCTTGATGGCATTCCACAGGTAGCTCAGGCTATGTTCTTGTTAGTTTTTTTTTTCAATCAGTTTCTCAAACTGGATAATCTCAGTTGACATATCTTCAAATTTTTTGATTCATTCTTCTGCCAGCTTAAGCTTATTATTGAACTTCTGCATAGAATTTTTCACTTCAGTTATATTTTTAAAATCTAGAATTTACATTCTTTTTCATAATTTCTCTTTATTGATACTGTATATTTGTTAGGACACTATTCTCCTGGTTTCCTTAAATTCTTGTTCCATGTTCTGTGTTATAAAAGCCTAATAAACGATGAGTGAGTGCTCCAACACAGAGCCAATCTGTAAAAGACTGAAGAAGTATTTTTTTCCTCTTTTATTCCTTCCTTTCCTCTTTGTTTCCTTCCTTCATTTCCTTTCCCTCCTCCTTTCCTTTTGTGTTTGCCCCTCCTTCCTTCGTTCCTCCTTTCCTTTGCTTCCTTCCTTAGGAATTCAACTGACCATACATTAAAGGAACAGAGACTTTAGAGACTATCCCACAAATAGAAACTTTACTCAAGTCACTAAACAAACTACTACAACCAACACTAAGTAACAAAAGCAAACCTTAAAGAGGGGGAGGAATCTGGGGTCCAGAGTTACCAAATTATAGTATTTAAAACATACAGTTCTCAACAAGAAAAATGACAAAGCATGCAAAGGAACAAGAAAATATGGCTCACAAAGAGGAAAAATTAAGAGAAACTGAGCTCCAGAAGCACAGAAATTGAGCTTGCTATACAAAAACTTTAAATCAGCTATCTTTAATATGCTCAAAAGAGCTAAACAAAACCAGGAAAAAGTTTCTCAACATAAAGGATTATATAAAGAAATTATAACATTCTAGAACTGAAAAATACAATAACAAATGAAAAATTCGCTAGAATTTTTAAAGATTTGAACAGAAGAGTCAATAAACTTGGTAAGACAACTGAAATGATCAAGTCTGAGGAGCAGAAAGAAAAAAGAAAAGTGAACAGAGAAGAGACCTGTAGAATACCATCAAGAATACAAACATATGGGGGTGCCTTGGTGGCCAGTTAAGTGGCCGATTCTTGATTTTGGCCCAGTTCATGACCTCGTGGTTCATAGGATCAAGCCCTAATTTGGGCTCCACGCCAACAGCATGGAGCCTACTTGGGATTTTTCTCTCTCCCCCTCTCAAATAAAGTTTAAAATAAAATATAAAATAAACTTTAAAAAAAGGAATACAAACATATGCATCATAGGACTCCCAGAAATAAGAGCAAGAAAGGGGCAGGAAGAATCTATGAATAAATCATGGCCAAAACTCCCCCAAAGTGATAAAAAAAAAAAAAATCATGCATCTTTAAATCTAAAAAGCTCAGTTAACTCCCAAGTGTGTAAACCTCAGGGTCCTGCACCAAAACATAAAGCATCAAAAGCTAAAAACAAAAAGAATATTGAAAGCAGTCAGAGTAACATCATATAAAAGGGATCTTCAATAAAATTAAGCCATTTTCTCAGAAGATTGCTTTAGCAAGAGGTAGGATGATAATATATTTAATAATTGCTGAAAGAAAAAAAATACCTGTCAACAAATAATTTTGTATCTGGTGAAACTGTCTCAAAAGTAAAGGAAAAATTAAGGCATCACAAGATAAACAAAAACTAAGGGAGAGTGTGGCTGTTGGATATGCCCTGTAAGAAATGTTTAGGGGCACCTGTGTGGCTCCATTGGTTAAGTATCTGACTCTTGATTTTGGCTCAGGTCATGATCTCAAAGTTCATGGAATTGAGCCCTGCATCAGCTGGGGTAGCACTGAGCAGAGCCTTCTTAGGATTCTCTCTCCCACTGTGCCCCTCTTCCACTCAAACCCTCTCTCCCTCAAAATAAATTCTTAAGGGTGTCCTTCAGGTTTACATGAAAGGACACTAGACAGTAACTCAAAGCCATATGAAGAAATAACACTGATAAAGATAACTACACAGATAAATAAAAAATCACTATAATCAGAAGGAAGCTAAGATGGCAGCATAACAGGAGGACCCTAGGCTTGCCTCATCCCTCAAACACAGCTAGATAACTATCAAATCATTTTGACTACTCAACAAATCAACCTGAGTTGGATAGAACAAACTTCACAACTAAAGGGAGAGAAGAGGCCACTTTGAGGAAGACAGGAAATGCAGAGACATGGTTTGGGGAAGAAATGGATCATGGTGCTGCAGAGAGGAGGGAGCTCTGGTCACAGAGAAAGGCGAGAGAGAGTAGAGAGCACAAGGATAAGCACAAGGAGAGCACTTCCCCTAAAGCCATTGGCTGGGAAAATGACAAGGGCTGATTTTCATGAGTTTTTGCAAGCAGCAGGGCTCAAAGATTAGAGTATCAGAGTTTCCCTAGCTTGGCTGGGATAGAACCCTGAGGACATTGTCTTACTCAAGAGACAGAGGCAGGTAAACACCTCCAGGGCACACTGTGCAATCTAAGGAACACCTAAGTGGCAGAGGGAGAGCCTGTTCATTCTCTTTAGAGCACAGCTATGAGAGGTAGCATTACCTCTCTGGGGACAAAAGAACTGGTGGGTGCCATTTCCCTACCCTGGCCCTCAGCATAGGTGCACAGACACCTGCTGAGGGCAGCCAACCCAGACACTTTCTGCTCCATATTGCATGCCACTGTGCTCTGGCACAGTTGCCCTTCTGGGTCAAACCCTCATCAGTCCCAGCATGGTGAGACCCTTTACCAGAGGATCAGTACAGATACCCACCATACTAGGTCCTGGAAATCTGGAATTTTAAAAGTCAGCTGGCCTGGCTGGGATAGAGCCCACGGTGCACTGAGCTGCTCCAGGAAGGCAAGCAGCCCAGAGACTGAAATTAGGGATCTGAAAAATGTACAAGGGGAATGTATTAATTCCTCTGAAACTGCCTCCCTGAGAGCAGCCAGCATGTACTCCTCTCTCCAGAGAGAAGCTGGCTGGTGCCATTTCCCTCCCACATCCCTAAGCATAAACCAACTCCAGCAAAGAGCACAGCACCAATACTGGCTGCCTGACCTGCTTACACCAAGTCCCACCCCCCCCCTGCACTCTTCTGGTACTTTCTCAGGCAAGTGTGCCTAAAGAACAGTGTAGCAGACCCCTCCCCCAGAATACCAGCACACACCCCTGTACATGTTTACAGACCATAGTTCTTCAAAGCTTCAATTCTAGTGTAAGTAGCATCAGGTCTCTCTTAACGAGCAGAGCAGAGCACACCTAGTTAAAACTTGCCACACTCTGGCCAAGGTCCAAATACTGCCCACTTCAGGTAAGAAGAAACTCTGTGGGCAACTTACCTGAGGGATACAGCACCAAAACACAGCAGCAGAGTGTATGCAGGACACTTCCTGGAGCACGAGGCTCTGGACATTTTATGACCTCTTCTTTGTAAAGCCATTACTCTCAGAAGCTGGAAATTAACAGGCTTTCTTAACACAGAAGAAGACAGACCTAGACAAAATGCCAAGATGGGGGAATTCATCCCAAAAGAAAGAACAAAAGGTCACAGCCAGGCATCTAATAAAAACAAATAAAAGTAATATGGCTGATCCAGAATTTAAGGCAACAATCATAAGGATACTAGCTGGGCTTGAGAAACCATAGAACACAGCAGAGAGACCCTTACACTTGAGAAACCATAGAACACATCAGAGAGACCCTTACCAGAGAGATAAAAGACCTAAAAATAAATCAGGCCAAAATGAAAAGTGCAATAAGAGTTTTGAAACTGACTGCATGTAATGATCACCAGAATGGAAGAAGAGTAAGAATCAACACACATACAGGCAAGAGGTCTGAACCAGAATTTAGAGTCAAGATAATAATACTATCTGGAGTTGAAAAAAGATTAGAATCCCTTTCTGCAGAGATAAGTAAAAGCTAGTCAGGATGAAATAAAAAATGCTACAGCTGAGCTGCAATCTTGAAGGATGCCACGGCAGCAAGGATGGATGAAGCAAGAGCAGTGAATCAGCGATATAGAGGACAAACTTACAGAGAATAATGAAGCAGAAAAAAAAGGCAAAAGAGTATGGTGTAAGAATTAGAGAACTCAGTGACTCATTAAAAAGGAATAACATCAGAATCATAGGGGTCCCAGAAGATAGAAAGGAGTAGAAGGTTTATGTGAACAAATCATACTGGAAAACTTTCCTAACCTGGGGAATGACACAGATATCAAAATCCAAGAAACACAGAGAACTCCCATTAGATTCAACAAAAGCTGACCATCAACAAGGCATATCATAGTCAAATTCACAAAATACTCAGGCAAGGAAAGAGTCATGAAAGCAGCAGGGGAAAAAAAGTCCTTAACCTACAAGAGAAGACAGATCAGGTTTGCAGCAGAACTATCCACAGAAACTTGGCAGACCAGAAAGGAGTAGCAGGATATATTCAATGTGGTGAATTGGAAAAATATGCAGCCAAGAATTCTTTATACAGCAAGGCTGTCATTCAAAATAGAAGGAGAGATTAAAAGTCTCCCAAACAAAAATTAAACGAGTTTGTGACCACTAAACCAGCCCTGCAGGAAATTTTAAGGTGTACTGAGGGGAGAAAAGTCGAAAACAAACAAAACACTAAAAAGACAAAAAGGAACAAAGAATAGCAAGGACCAGAGACCACCAGAAACTCCAACTCTACAAGAAACATAATGGCACTAAATTCGTATCTTCCAGTACTCACTCTAAATGTGAATGGACTAAATGTACCAATCAAAAGATATATGGTAACAGAATGGATAAGAAAACAACATTCATCTATATGCTGTTTATAAGAAACCCATTTTAGACCTGAAGACACCTTTAGATGAAAAGTAAAGGGATGGAGAACCATCTATCATGCTAATGGTTGCCAAAAGAAAGCCAGAGTAGCCATATTTATATCAGACAGTCTAGATTTTAAAATACAGACTGTAACCAGAGGTGAAGAAGGGCATTATATCATAATTAAGGGGGTCTATCCACCAAGAAGTTTTTACAGTTATAAACATTTATGCTCCAAATGTGGAAGCATTCAAATATATAAATCAATCACAAACATAAACTCATTGATAATAATACCATGATAGTAGGGGACTTCAACACCCCACTTACAGCAATGGACAGATCATCTAAACAGAAAATCATCAAGGAAACAATGGCTTTGAATGACACACTGGACCGTATGGACTTAACATATATACAGAACATTTCATTCTAAAGCAGCGGAGTACACGTTCTTCTCCAGTGCACATGGAACATTCTCCAGAATAGATCACATACTGGAACACAAATCATCCCTCAACAGGTACATAAAAGATCATGATCATACCACATATTTTCAGACCACAATGCTATTAAACTCAAAATAAACCACAAGAAAAACTTTGGAAAGATAAATACTTGGAG
The DNA here is from genome assembly GCF_028018385.1 of Neofelis nebulosa. Taxonomy (NCBI): domain Eukaryota; kingdom Metazoa; phylum Chordata; class Mammalia; order Carnivora; family Felidae; genus Neofelis; species Neofelis nebulosa. The sequence continues at coordinate 93,380,304 of NC_080793.1, read as the reverse complement.
ATTAAAGAGCATCCTACTAAAGAATGAATGGGCTAACCAAGAAGTTAAAGAGGAAATTAAAAAGCACATAGAAGCCAATGAAAATGATAATACCACAACCCAAAACCTCTGGGAAACAGCAAAGGTGGTCATAAGAGGGAAGTAAATAGCATTCCAGGCCTTCCTAAAGAAGGAAGAAAGATCTCAGATATACAATCTAACCTTACACCTTAAAGATCTGGAAAAAGAACAGTAAATAAAACCCAAATCAGCAGAAGACAGGAAATAATAAATATTAGAGCAGAAATCAGTGTTCTGGAAACAAAAAGCAAAACCACAAACAGCAACAACAAAAGAACAGTAGACCAGATGAATGAAACCAGGAGCTGGTTCTTTGAAAGAATTAACAAAACTGATAAACCCCCTAGACAGTTTGATCAAAAAGAAAAAGGAAAGAACCAAAATAAATAAGAATGAAGGAGGAGAGATCACAACCACACAGCAGAAATACAATAATAGAATATTATGAGCAACTGTACACCAATAAAATGGGCAATCTGGAAGAAATGGGAAATTCCTAGAAACATATAAACTACTGAAACTGAAACAGGAGGAAATAGAAAATTTGAACAGGCCCATAACCAGTAAAGAAATTAGTAATCAAAAATCTCCCCCAAAACAAGAGTCCAGGGCTGGATGGATTTCCAGGGGAATTCTACCAAACATTTAAAGAGAAGTTAACAGCTGTTCTTTTGAAGCTGTTCCAAAAAATAGAAATGGAAAGAAAACTTCCAAACTCATTGTATGAAGCCAGCATTACCTTGATTCCAAAACCAAAGACCCCACCAAAAAGGAGAACTACAGACCAATTACCCTGATGAACATGGATGCAAGAATCCTCAACAAGACACTAGCCTGCTGGATCCAACCATACATTAAAAGAATTCTTCACCATGACCAAGTGGGACTTACACCTGAGATGCAGGGCTGGTTCAATATCTGCAAAAACAATCAATGTGATACATCATATCAGTAAAAGAAAGGACAAGAACTGCATCATCCTCTCAATAGATTCAGAGAAAACATTTGACAAATACAGCATCCTTTCTTGGTAAAAACGCTTTAGAAAGTAGGGATAGAAGGATCATACCTCGAGATCATAAAAGCTATGTATGAAAGACCCACCACTAATATCCTCAATGGGGAAAAACTGAGAGCTTTCCCCCTGAGGTCAGAAACACGACAGGGATGTCCACTCTCACCACTGTTATTCATCATAGTATTGGAAGTTTTAGCCTCAGCAGTCAGGAAGCACTAAGGAAAAAAGGCATACAAATAGGCCAGGAGGAAGTCAAACTTTCACTCTCTGCAGACGACCTGATACTCTATATGGAAAACCCAAATGATTCCACCAAAAAACTGCAGGAACTGATCCATGAATTCAGCAAAGTTGCAGGATATAAAATCAATGCACAGAAAATTGTTGCATTCCTATACACCAATGATGAAGCAACAGAAAAGAAATCGAGGAATTGATCCCATTTACAATTGAACCAAAACCCATAAAATGTCTAGGAATAAATCTAACTAAAGAGGTGAAAAGCCTATATACTGAAAACTATAGAAAACTTATGAAATAAATTGAAGATAAACAGAAAAGAAAACTATTTGATGCTCCTGGATTGGAAGAGCAAATATTGTTAAATGTCGATACTACCAAAACCAATCTACATATTCAATGCAATCCCTACCAAAATAACACCAGCATTCTTCACAGAGCTAGAATAAACAATCCTAAAATTTGTATGGAATCAGAAAAGACCTTGAGTAGCCAAAGCAATCTTGAAGAAGAAAACCAAAGCTGGAGGCATCACAATCCCATACTTCAAGATGTATTACAAAGCTGTAGTCATCAAGACAGTATGGTACTAGCACAAAAACAGACACTCAGATCAATGGAACAGAATAGAGAACCCAGAAACAGACTCACAAACGTATGGCCAACTAATCTTTGACAAAGCAGGAAAGAATATCCAATGGAATAAAGACAGTATCTTCAGCAAATGGTGCTGGGGAAACAGGACAGCGACATGCAGCAAAATGAACCTCCACCACTTTCTTACATCAAAGACAATAAACTCAAAATGGATGAAAGACCTCAATGTAAGACAGGAAGCCATCAAAATCCTAGAGGAGAAAGCAGGCAAAACCTTTTTGACCTTGGCCGCAGCAACTTCTTACTCAACATGTCTCTAGAAGCAAGGGAATTAAAAGCAAAAATGAACTATTGGGACCTCATCAAAATAAAAAGCTTCTGCACAGTGAAAGAAACAATCAGTAAAACTAAAAGGCAACTGATGGAATGGAAGAAGATATTTGCAAATGGGTTAGTATCCAAAATCTATAAAGAATTTATCAAACTCAAACACCCAAAAAACAAATAATCCAATGAAGAAATGGGGAAAATACATGAGTGGATACTTCTCCAAAGAAGACATCCAGATGGCCAACTGATACATGAAAAAATGCTCAACATCACTCATCATCAGTGAAATACAAATCAAAACTACAATGAGATACCACCTCACATCTGTAAGAATGGCTAACATTAACAACTCAGGCAACAACAGATGTTGGCAAGCATGCAGAGAAAGAGGATCTCTTTTGCACTGCTGATGGGAATGCAAACTGGTGCAGCCACTCTGGAAAATAGTATGGTGGTTCCTCAAAGTTTAAAAATAGAACTGCCCTACTACCCAGCAATTGCACTACTTGGTATTTATCCAGTGGATACAGGTGTGCTGTTTTGAAGGGGCACATGCACCCCAATGTTTATAGCAGTGCTATTGACAATAGCCAAAGTATGGAAAGAGCCCAAACTTCCATCAACGGATGAATGGATAAAGAAGATGTGGTACATATACACAATGGAGTATTACTCAGCAATCAAAAAGAATGAAATCTTGCCATTTGCAACTACGTGGATGAAACTAGAGGGTATTATGCTAAGCAAAATTAGAGAAAGACAAATACCACATGAATTCACTCATGAGGAATTTAAGATACAAAACAGATGACTATAAGGGAAGGGAAGCAAAAATAATATAAAAACATGGAGGGGGACAAAACATAAGAGACTCTTAAATACACAGAAAAAACAGAGGGTTGCTGGAGGAGTTGTGGGAGGGGGGGCTAAATGGGTAAGGGGAGTTAAGGAATACACTCCTGAAATAATTGTTGCACTGTATGCTAACTTGGATGCAAATTAAAAATAATTAAAAACAAAAACTCACAAACCTGAGATCATAACCTGAGCCAATGTTGGATGCTCTACTGACTGAGCCACCCAGGTACCCTTGAATAAAAATATTTTAAATCTTTTATTTTTTGAGAGTTCACACAAGCAGAGGAGAGAGGCAGAGGGAGAGAGAGAATATTAAGCAGGTTTCACACTCAGTGCGGAGCCCGACATGGGGCTTGATCCCACAAACCTGGGATCATGATCTGAGCCAAAATCAAGAGTCGGATGCTTGGGGTGCCTGAGTGGCTCAGTTGGTTGAGCATCTGACTTTGTCTCTGGTCATCATCTCATGGTTCATAAGTTCAAACCCCACATCAGGCTCGCTGAACTGAAGCTGCTGTCTGTGCAGAGCCCACTTCATGTCCCTCTCTCTGTGGCCCTCCCCTGCTTGCATGTGTTCTCTCTCAAAAATACAGAATTTAAGGGGCGCCTGGGTGGCGCAGTCGGTTGGGCGTCCAACTTCAGCTCGGGTCGTGATCTCACAGTTCTTGGGTTTGAGCCCCACGACGGGCTCTGTGCTGACAGCTCAGAGCCTGGAGCCTGCTTCAGATTCTGTGTCTCCCTCTCTCTCTGCCCCTCCTCCACTCACTTCTCTCTCTTCTTTCTCTCTTTCTCACTTCTCTCTTTCTTCTTTCTCTCTAAAAATAAACATCAAAAAAAATTTTTAATACAGAATTAAAAAAATTCAAATTAAAAAAAATATATAGGTCATTAATACTAAATGAAAAAACATGGAGAAAACTTGACTCACATGATGAAATAAAGAGCATCAGCAAGTATTAACTACAGAGAGGTAAATATAAAAGACACTACAAATGTATTTGTTGTTTTTAACCTACTTGATTTAAAAGAACTGCATAAAGCACCAATCTGTGTTGTTGGCACAAAATATACAAGAGATTTTGTGTGACGTAACAGCACAAAGGAAGGCACAACGACAAAAACCGTATATGAACAAGTATTTTGGATACTATTAAAAGAATTTGGTGTTAATGCAAGCTAGGTTGTTATATTATTAGTAATTCCCTGGGAAACCAAAAAGAAAACAACTAAGAGATGTAGAGTGAAATAAATGACAAGATTGTGGGGAATAAGCTTAGGTATTCCCTGAGTCTGCACTGATGGGTTAACAAGGCATAAAGAATTACAAAGCCATAGGATGCTCACATCCACGCTTGGGAAACAGAATTGCCCCCAGAATAGAGGAGGGGGCGCAAAGGCCCCCAATACAAAGGTATATGAGGTAAGCAAGCTTAGGTATTCAGGGCAAAAGTGCCCCCCAATTTAGTACTATAGCAGAAAGCTGCTTTCACAGGAAGGACGGACCAAATTAGGCAAACAGGTAAATAGGGCTGTAGACCACTGCACTGCAGACAAAACTGCAGAGCAGACTGATTAGCAAAAGAAAAGGTGCGTTGTTAACCCTGAGGTTACTTGCTCTGTCTTATCCCCTAGGCTGGCTAAGATAAACAGATAGGGCACCTCCTGTCTGCTGTTAACAACCATCTGCCCGGTGCCAGGATTGTTTTATATTGACCCAAACCCCAACGGTATATCCTCAAAACCCCCTTTCCCTCATGCCCATGAGTTCCTGTTTACCAATTCATTGTCTCTTTGTGCACTCCCATCACGTTTGTAAGCCTTCTGATTTTAATAAATATGGGGTAAGGACCCTTACTTGGGGGTCTTGTCTTTTCCCAGACATTAGCCGTCTCTCGCTTTTAATCCTGCATCTGCTGTCTTGCTGGCCAAGAGAGAACTTTAGACTTAGAGTCTACAGCATGAGATAATTAAAATATGTATTTCAAAATACTTAAAAGATAGATAAAAAGGCAATAGAATATGGAGGAAACAGAAATACGGCAGAAATCCTATGTTGTGAGTAGGTACAATTACTGTAAGTGGACTAAAACATCAGTCTAAGGCTGTTTTCTGCCAAATGTGAAATAGAATCATAAAATCAAAAAATCATTGGTTTACATTATAACAGCTGGTATGGAGATTAAAACAAAAGTAGTAAAAATGTAGTAAAATCAGTTAACATCTACAAAAACTAGTCAAAGGATACATTAAGAAGATATAAAATATATACATAAAACGGGGAGTAAAACTTCAGTGCTTTTAAAATGTATTTAAGCTTAAGTGATCATCAACTTAATCTAGACTGCTAATCATATAGGATCTATATGAACCCCATGGTAACCACAAATCTAAATCTATACTAGATGCCCAATAAAGACAAATCCAAGCATAATGCTAAAAGCAGGAAAGCAGAAGAAAGGAACAGAGAACTACAACACACACACACACACACACACACACAATTCCGATGGCAGTAAGTACATACCTATCAATAATTAAATGGAAATGGATTACATGCCACATGCTCCAATCAAGACTTAAAGTGACTAGGGGCGCCTGGGTGGCTCAGTCGGTTAAGCGGCCGACTTCAGCTCAGGTCATGATCTCACGGTCCGTGAGTTCGAGCCCCGCGTCGGGCTCTGTGCTGACAGCTCAGAGCCTGGAGCCTGTTTTGGATTCTGTGTCTCCCTCTCTCTGACCCTCCCCTGTTCATGCTCTGCCTCTCTCTGTCTCAAAAACAAATAAACGTTAAAAAAAAAAATTAAAAAAAAAAGTGACTAAATGGATAGAAAAGACTCATCTACATGCTACCTAAAAGAGAGTCACTACAGACCTAAAGACATATACCGAAAGCAAAAGGATGGAAAAAAGATATTCCATGGAAGTGGGGGAAAAACCCATGGTAGCAATGCTTATTAATCAGACAAGGTAGACTTTATAACAAAGATGGTAGCAAGAAACAGAGAAGGGAATTAACCATGTAATGATAGAGGTCAAACTAAATGATAGGACAATTATAAATACTTATCCACCCAAAATAGGAGCATCTAAATACATAAAATACTAACAGACATAGAGAAATTGACAGTAAAATAATAGTAGGAAAATTTAACACGAATGGATAGATCAGACAGAAAATCAATAAGGAAACAGTGGCCACAAGTTACATATTAGAACATAGGGGCTTAACAGATAATACATACACACATTCCATCCCCCCCAAAACAAAATATACATTCAAGTGCATATGAAACCTTATCCAGGATAGATCATGTTAAGCCTCAAAACAAGTCTCAAATTTAAGGTTAGCATTGTATCAGGAAGCATCTTTTCAGACCACAATGATATGAAACTGCAATTCAATCATAAGGGAAAAAAGGAAAAACACAAACACATGGAGACTAAACAACATGCTACCAAACAACTAATGGGTCAGTGAAGAAATCAAAGAGCAAATTTCAATATACATGGAGACACTTGAAAATGAAAACACGATGGTCCAAAATCTTTGGAACATAGCAAAAGTAGTTATAAGAGGAAAGTTTAGAGTGATACAGGCCTACCTCAAGAAACAAAAATCTTGGGAGGCTAGGAAGGCAGAACAGCATGGAAGTTCTCTGCCTCTCTTGTCTCTGAAATACAACTAGGTCAGCACCAAACCATTGTGCACACCTATAAAATTGGTCTGAGGATTATCTGCATAACTTGACAGGTACATGGAACAGAGGTGAAGTGGAGGAGAAAGAAGCCACAGAGGGTAGGGACCTGTTTTTGCAGAGAGAGGACAGAGAAAGGGGGTAGAGTACAGGAAAAGCATTCCCAGGGAAAGTAGGTGGAGAGAAAGAGTGGAAACACCCACAAGTGAACAAGAAAGGGAGATAGGAGAGGGTTTCAATACCTTTAGGACTCTATAAACAGGGGAAGGCAGAGTCAGAAATTCTGCAGCTCAATACCTGGCGGTGCTCTGGTGGGAAGGATGAATCCTCCAGGAGCAGGCAGCGAGGTCTGAGGGGTCCACAAGCCACATGGGGAGAAGCAGTTTCCCGTGCTAGAAGGGCATTTTGTAGAGGCTGTATGGTCTCTCCCATAGGCAGAGGTCCCAGAGGACCCAGAGGATGCAGAATTGAATACAAGAGAAGCTAATGTCTGGAAGGAGACAAGAGCCCCAAACAGGGGTTTCACCCCCATATTTATTGATCTCTCAAGATCTTACTGTGTGAATGTGAAGAAAACAGATAGTAATCATTAACCTGTGTAAGAAGCAGAACAGCAAAGAAACCCAAAGGCCAGAAAGGAGAGGAATAATAAAGATTAGAGCAGAAATAAAGAATATAGAATAAAAAAACCCAGTAGAACACATCAATGAAACCAAGAGCTCAGTTTTTAAAAAAAATAAAATTGATGACCCCCTAACCAAACTTCTCAAAAAAAAAAAAAAAAAGAAAAAAAAAAGAAAGAGAGAGGAACCAAATAGATAAAATGATGAATGAAATTGGACATATCACAATGAACCCCTGAGAAATACAATTATCAGAGAATACTATGAAAAATTATATGCCAACCAACTGGACAACTTGGAAGAAATGGAAAAATTCCTAGACACTCACACACTACCAAAACTCAAATGGGAAGAAATAGAAAATTTGAACAGACCATAGCCAGTGAAGAAATTAAATCAGTTCTCAAAAATCTCCCAACAAATAAGAGTCCAGGACCAGATGGCTTCCCTGGGGAATTCTACCAGACATTTACTGCAGAGTTAATACCTATCCTTCTCAAGCTGTTCCAAAAAATAGAAATGGAAGGAAACCTTCTGGATTCTATGAAGCCAGCATTACTTTAATTCCCAAACCAGACAGAGACACCACTAAAAAGGAGAATTGCAGGCCAATTTCCCTGATGAACATGGATGTGAAAATTCCCAGTGACATACTAGCAAATCGAATTCAACAGCATATAAAAAGAATTACTAACCATGATCAAGTGAGATTCATTCCTGGGCTGCAGAGCTGGTTCAACATTTGCAAATCAATCAGTGTGATATATCACGTTAATAGAAGAAAGGATAAGAAACATGTGAACCTGTCAATAGATGCAGAAAAATCATTTGATAAAATACAGCATCATTTCTTAATAAAAGCCCTCAAGAAAGTCAGTATAGAAGGAACATAGCTTAACATCAAAAAAGCCATATATGAAAAGTCCACAGCTATTATCTCCTCAATGGAGAAAAACTAAGAGCTTTCCTCCTGAGATCAGGAACACGACCAGGATGTCCACTCTCACCAGTGTTGTTTAACATAGTGTTAGAAGTCCTAGCGTCAGAATTAAGACAACAAAATGAAATCAAAGGTATCAAAATCGACAAAGAAGTCAAACTTTAACTTTTCGCAGATGACAAAATACTCTACATGGAAAACCCAACTCCACCAAAAAGCTGCTAGAACTGATCCATGAATTCAGCAAAACCCTAGGATACAAAATCAATGTACAGATATCGGTTGTGTTTCTATGCACCCATAATGAAGCAACAGAAAGAGAAAGCAAACCTAACCAACCAAATAATAATAAACCTAACGAAAGATGTAAAAGATCTGTATGCTGAAAACCATAGAAAACTTGCGAGAAAATTGAAGAAGACACAAAGAAAGGGAAAAACATTCCATGCTCATGGATTGGTAGAACAAATATTGTTAAAATGTCAATACTAACCAAAGCACTCTACACATTCACTGCAATGCCAATTGCACCAGGTATCTTCTCAAAACTAGAACAAACAATCTTAAAATTTGTATGGAAACACAAAAGACCCCAAATAGAGTAATATCTAAAGAGAAAACCAAAGTGGGAGGCATCACAATCCCAGACTTTAGCCTCTACTACAAACTGTAATCATCAAGATAGTATGATATTGGCACAAAAACAGACACATAGACCAATAGAATAGAATAGAGAACCAAGAATTGGACCCACAAATGTCTGGCCAACTAATCTTTCACAAAGCAGGAAAGAGTATCCATTGGAAAATAGACAGTCTCTTTAGCAAATGGTGCTGGGAGAACTGGATAGCAACATACAGAATAATGATACTGGACCACTTTCTTACACTATACACAAAAACTCAAAATGGATGAAAGACCTAAATGTGAGCCAGGAAGCCATCAAAACCCCAGGAAACAACCTCTTTGACCTCAGCCACAGCAATTTCTTGCTTGACACATCTCCAAAGGCAAGGGAATTAAAAGCAAAAATGAACTATTGGGACATCATCATGACAAAAACCTTCTGCACAGCAAAGGAAACAATCAACAAAACTAAAAGGCAACTGACAGAATGGGAAAAGATACTTGCAAATGACATCAAAATCTATAGAGAACTTACCAAATTCAACACCTGAAAAACAAATAATGCAGTGAAGAAATGGGCAGAAGACATGAATAGACACTTTTCCAAAGAAGACATCCAGATGGCCACGAAAAGATGCTCAACATCACATCATCAGGGAAATACAAATCAAAACCAGCATGAGATACCACCTCATATCTGTCAGAATGGCTAAAATTAACAACTCAGGAATGAACAGATGCGAGGATGTGGAGAAATGGGAACGCTCTTGCACTGTTGGTGGAAATGCAAACTGGTGCAGCCACTCTGGAAACAGTATGGAGGTTCTCCAAAAATTAAGAATAGAATTATCCTATGACCCAGCAATAGCACTACTAGGAATTTATTCAAAGGATGCAGGAGTGCTGATTCATAGGGGCACATGTACTCCATTGTTTATAGCAGCACTATCAACGATAATCAAAGTATGGAAAGAGCCCAAATGTCCATCAACTGAAGAATGGCTAAGATGTGATTTATATGTACAACGGAATACTACTTGACAATGAGAAAGAATGCAGTCTTGCCATTAGCAACAACGTGGATGGAACTGGAGGGTATTATGGTAAGTGAAATAAGTCAGTCAGAGAGACATATCATATATTTTCACTCATATATGGAATTTGAGAAACTTAACGGAAGACCATGGGGGAAGGGAAAGGGGGAAATAGTTTCAAACAGAGAGGGAGGTAAACCATAGGAGACTCTTAAATACAGAGAACACCCAAAGCTATCTACACATTCAATGCAATCCCAATCAAAATTGCACCAGCATTCTTCTCGAAACTAGAACAAGCAATCCTAAAATTCATATGGAACCACAAAAGGCCCCGAATAGCCAAAGTAATTTTGAAGAAGAAGACCAAAGCAGGAGGCATCACAATCCCAGACTTTAGCCTCTACTACAAAGCTATCATCATCAAGACAGCATGGTATTGGCACAAAAACAGACACATAGACCAATGGAATAGAATAGAAACCCCAGAACTAGACCCACAAACGTATGGCCAACTAATCTTTGACAAAGCAGGAAAGAACAGCCAATGGAAAAAAGTCTCCTTAATATATGGTGCTGGGAGAACTGGACAGCAACATGCAGAAGATTGAAACTAGACCACTTTCTCACACCATTCACAAATATAAACTCAAAATGGATAAAGGACCTGAATGTGAGACCGGAAACCATCAAAACCCTAGAGGAGAAAGCAGGAAAAGACCTCTCTGACCTCAGCCCTAGCAATCTCTTACTCGACACATCCCCAAAGGCAAGGGAATTAAAAGCAAAAATGAATTACTGGGACCTTATGAAGATAAAAAGCTTCTGCACAGCAAAGGAAACAACCAACAAAACTAAAAGGCAACCAACGGAATGGGAAAAGGTATTTGCAAATGACATATCGGGCAAAGGGCTAGTATCCAAAATCTATAAAGAGCTCACCAAACTCCACACCCGATAATCAAATAACCCAGTGAAGAAATGGGCAGAAAACATGAGTAGACACTTCTCTAAAGAAGACATCCGGATGGCCAACAGGCACATGAAAAGATGTTCAACGTCGCTCCTTATCAGGGACCACACTCAGATATCACCTCATGCCAGTCAGAGTGGGCAAAATGAACAAATCAGGAGACTATAGATGCTGGAGAGGATGTGGAGAAACGGGAACCCTCTTGCATTGTTGGTGGGAATGCAAATTGGTGCAGCCGCTCTGGAAAGCAGTGTGGAGGTTCCTCAGAAAATTAAAAATAGACCTACCCTATGACCCAGCAATAGCACTGCTAGGAATTTACCCAAGGGATACAGGAGTACTGATGCATAGGGGCACTTGTACCCCAATGTTTAGTGCAGCACTCTCAACAATAGCCAAATTATGGAAAGAGCCTAAATGTCCATCAACTGATGAATGGATAAAGAAACTGTGGTTTATATACACAATGAAATACTACGTGGCAATGAGAAAGAATGAAATATGGCCTTTTGTAGCAACGTGGATGGAACTGGAGAGTGTGATGCTAAGTGAAATAAGCCATACAGAGAAAGACAGATACCATATGGTTTCACTCTTATGTGGATCCTGAGAAACTTAACAGAAACCCATGGGGGAGGGGAAGGAAAAATAAAAAAGGTTAGAGTGGGAGAGAGCCAAAGCATAAGAGACTCTTAAAAACGGAGAACAAACTGAGTGTTGATGGGGGGTGGGAGGGAGGGGAGGGTGGGTGATGGGTATTGAGGAGGGCACCTTTTGGGATGAGCACTGGGTGTTGTATGGAAACCAATTTGACAATAAATTTCATATATATATATATATATATATATATATATATATATATATATATAAATTTCATATATATATATATATATACATATATACACATACAGAGAACAAACTGAGGGTTGATGGGGGGGCAAGGGAGAGGGGAAAATGGGTGATGGACATTGAGGAGGGCACTTGTTGAGATGGGCACTGGTTGTTGTATGTAAACAATGAATCATGGGAATCTACTCCTGAAGCCGAGAGCATACACTATATGTTAGGTAACTTGACAATAAATTGTATTAAAAAAAAAAAAAAGTATTGCCCTGGAGGTGCTGATTAATTGTAAAATTTTTTTAAAATTCTAAAAATATTAGAAATGGATATGTTTGTTGTAATTTCCAAACAGTACCTTCTCCCTTAGAAACCTAAGCATTAGAATTAGCAAATCAGCATGATTTGAAAATAATATTTGAAGTCAGTGTAACATATTGAGATCAGTGTAATAATAATTAGAAAATATGATAGGAAAATTATCCCATTTGCCACAACACTGGCAACTATGATACCTTGGAATAATCTAAAATGAAAAAAACTTTATGAAGAAAAAACACAGCTTTTCTAAAGGAATAAAGAATAGAGAGATAACCCATGTTCATGATAGAAGAATTACTACTTTTAACAGGCCATATATTGAAAGCAATACTGATAAAATTGCTACCGTTTAAAAAACAGAATGTAAAAAGATGATTATCTGGTTTATATGCATCTGTACAAGAGTAGTCAAGACAATCTTGCAGAAACAAAAAGGCAGAGGAAGGGGTAGACCTGCCCTGTTAATTATGAAGACAAAGTTAAATTTTATCACTGAGACCAGCAGCATCAGTGCATGAATAGACAATAGAGGATCAAGAAACAGACCTATGTATATTTTGAAATTTGGTATACAATAGGTGACATTTCAAATCAGAATGGAGAAATGATGCTTCAGTAAGTGATCTTGGAAGGACCGGCTATCCACATGGAATAAAGCAGATTCTTTCCTCATACTGTGCACAAAAATAAGTTTTTTATGTGTGAAGGATCTAAACTTTTTTTTAAGTTACAGGGAAAAAATTAGAAAAGAGTAGGCTTTTAAAGCAGAATTAAATAATACAAAAGCAAAACTTACAGCAAAATAGTCTATATAAAGATTTAAATCTTTTGTACAAGTGACACCATAACCAAAATTAAGACATGCTGTTGACAGCAACCCCTAAATTGAGCAAAGAGGAAACATAATTTGCAGAAGAAACCAAATCCTAAAGTACAGATAAAGTGCTCAAAATCATTAGTAATCACAACAAAATAAAACAATAATGACCTATCGCTTTGCACTATTAGGCTGGCAAAAAAAAAAAAAAAAAAAAAAGCAAGCAAGCAAGCAAGCAAGCTAGCTGGATGATGCCGAGGATTTGCAGATGCATAGGGACACAGGACACAATGATGGAGGCTGCCTCTATCTGGCTCACATCTGAACGTCTTTGGCCAATCCAAGGTTATGTGTTCCCAGTAGTGCGGGTTCCGTGTAACAGTGTTTCTTTAGCAAATGGTGATGGGAGAACTGCAGCGTTATGTACAATAGCCAAGATATGTTAAGCAACCTAAGTGTCCATCAATAGATGAATGGATAAAAAAGATGTGGTGTATATATACACATTGCTATATAAAGAATGAGACTCTGCCATTTGTGACAATATGGACGGACCTAGAGAGTATTGTGTTAAGTGAACTAAGTCAGAGAAAGACAAGAACCTTACCATTTCACTTAAAATTTGACTTTTTTACCAAGTCTATAGTCATAGAGTGCTGCAGAGCATCAGTTTTTAGGGGAAACAGTATCTAGCTTCCTTTGGGTTTGTTTTCATGTCTCTGGATTTTTTTTTTCCTGGATACAGAAAGAGCGAATTTTTATTTTCTTTGTTTAATTTTACTTTATCTTTTTCTTCCTTTTTCTATCAAGCAGACTAAAACCTAGAATCTAGCTTCCTTTATTTATTTATGTTTTTAGCTTTTTAAATTTTATTATTATTATTTTTTTTGTCTCCAAAACGACAAAACAGAGGAATTCATCCCAGAAGAAAGAATAGGAAGGAATCATGGCCAGGGATTTAATCATTACAGATTAATTTAATCATTACAGTAAGTTGTCTGAAGTAGTATTTAAAACAATTACAAGGATTCTAGTGGGCTTCAAAAAAGCATAGAAGAACCTAGAGAATCCTTTCCTGCACAAATAAAAGCAAAGTCTAGTCAGGCACAAATTATAAATGTATAACTGAGCTGCAAACCTGAATGGGTGCCACAACAGTGAGGATGGATGAAGCAGAGGAACAATTAGTGATATGGAAGATAAAATTATGGAAAATAAACTGAAAATAAGGAGGAAACGAGTCAGGCATCATGAAGGTAGACTTAGGAAACTCAGCAACTTATTAAAGTGGAATAACATTTGATCATAAGAGTCCCAGAGGATGAAGAGAGAGAAACAGGGGCAGAAGGTTTATTTGAACAAACCGTACCTAAAAACTTCCCTAATCTGGGGAAAGATAGACATCAAAATCCGAAAAGCACAGAGATGTCCCATTAAATTTAAGAAAAGCTGGTCATCACCAAGGCATATCAGTCAAATTCACAAAATACACAGACAAGGAAAGAACCCTAAACGCAGCAAAGGAAAAAGGTCCTTAATCTAAAAGGGAAGAGAAGATTCACAGATCTGTCCACAGAAACTTAGCATGCCTGAAGGGAGGGGCAGGATATATTCAACATTCTAAATGGGAAAAATATACAGCCAGAATACTTTATCCAGCAAGGCTGTCATTCCTGAGAGGAGAGATAAGAGTTTCTCTGACAAAAACTAAAAGAATTTAGTGAGCACTAAACCAGCTCTTCAAGAAATATTAAGGGGGACTCTTAGAGTGGGACAAAAAAAAACCCCTAAAAGCAACAAAAACTAGAAGGGAACAGAGAACATCACCAGAAATACCAACTTTAGACATAACACAATGGCACTAAAGTCGTATCTTTCAGTAATCACTCTGAATGTAACTGGACTAAATGTTCCAACCAAAATACACAGGATATCAGATTAAAAAAACCACAAGACCCTGGGAATGCAAGCTGGTATAGCCACTCTGGAAAACAGTATGGAGGTTCCTCAAAAAACTAAAAATAGAACTGCCCTATGACCCAGCAATTGCACTACTAGGCATTTATCCATGGGATATAGGTGTGCTGTTTCAAAGGGACACTGCACCCCCATGTTTATAGCAGCACTGTCAACAATAGCCAAAGTATGGAAGGAGCCCAAATGTCCATTGATGGATGAATGGATAAAGAAGATGTGCTATACACACACACACACACACACACACACACACACACACACACACACACAATGGAGTATTACCCAGCAATCAAAAAGAATAAAATCTTGCCATTTGCAACTACATGGATGGGACTGGAGGGTATTATGCTACGTGAAATTAGAGAAAGACAAATATCATATGACTTCACTCATGAGGACTGTAAGGGAAAACATGAACGTTAGGGAAGGAAAACAAAAATAATATAAAAACAGGGAGGGGGACAAAACAGAAGAGACTCATTAATATGGAGAACAAACAGGGTTTACTGGAGGGGTTGTGGGAGGGGGGATGGGTAAATGGGTAAGGGGCACTAAGGAATCTACTGAAATCATTGTTGCACTATATGCTAATTTGGATGTAAATTAAAAAAAATTTTTTTAAAAACCCCACAAGACCCATCTATATGCTGCATATAAGAGACTCATTTAAAAATTTTTTTTAATGTTTATTTATTTTTGAGACAGAGATAGAGCATGAACTGGGGAGGGTCAGAGAGAGAGGGAGACACAGAATCGGAAGCAGGCCGCAGGCTCTGAGCTGTCAGCACAGAGCCCGACACGGGGATCGAACTCACGGACCGTGAGATCATGACCTGAGCCAAAGTCAGACGCTTAACCGACTGAGCCACCCAGGCGCCCCCAGGAGACTCATTTTAGAACTAAAGACATCAGCAGATTGAAAGTGAGGGGATGCAGAGCCAGATTTCATGCTAATGGATGCCAAAGAAAGTCAGAGTATCTATACTTATTATATTAGATAAACTAGATTTTAAAAGAAAGACTATAAGGGTGCTTGGGTGTCTCAGTTGGTTAAGCATCCGATTTGGGCTCAGGTCATGATCTCGCTGTTCATGAGTTCGAGCTTTGCATCGGGCTCTGTGCTGACAGCTCAAGGCCGGGAGCCTGCTTCAGATTCTGTGTCTCCCTCTCTCTCTGCCCCTCCCCACTCACACTTTGTGTCTCTCTCTCAAGAGTGAATAAGTGTTAAAAAAAATTTAGAAACAAAGGCTATAACAAGAGATTAAGAAGGGCATTATATATCATACTTAAGGGCTCTGTCCATCAACAAGATCTACCAATTATAAATATTTATACCCCCAACATGAAAGCACACAAATATATAAATCATTACTAACAAAGAAAATCATTGATAATAATATGAGGGGACTTTAACACCCCCTTACAAATTAAATAAGCAGAAAATCCACAAGGAAACAATGGCTTTGAATGGCACTGGACCTGATGGACTTAACAGATATATTCAGAACATTCCATCCTCAATCAGCAAAATACACACTCTTTTTGAGTGCACATGATCTCCAGAATAAATTATATACAGGGTCACAAATCAGGCCTCAACATCTACAAAAAGATTGAGATCATAGCATGCATATATTTGGATCGCAACACTATGAGAATTGAAGTAAACCACAAGAAAAAAATTTGGAAAGATCACAAATACATGGAGGTTAAAAACAACTTACTAAAGAACCAATCAGTTAACCAGGAAATTAAGAAAAAGTACATGGAAGCCAATGAAAATGAAAACACAACAGTTGAGACTTTGGGGAGGCAGAAAAGACAGTCCTAGGAGGGAAGTATATTGAAATACAGGCCTATCTCAAGAAGCAAGAAAGGTCTCAAAAACACAATCTGCCTTTACACCTAAAGGAGCTAGAAAAGGAACAGCAAATAAAGCGTAAAGCCAGCAGAAGGGAAATAATAAAGACTGGAACAGAAATAATGCAGAAACAGACAAGAATAGATCAATGAAACTGGGAGCTGGTTCTTGAAAGAATTAATAAAATTGATAAACCCTTAACCAGATTTATCAAAAAGAAAAATGACTCAAAAATCACAAATGAAAGAGGAGAGATCAAAACCAACACTTCAGAAATACAATTACAAGAATATCAGGAAAAACTATATGCCCACAAAAAGGGCAACCTGGAGGACATGGATAAATTTCTAGAAACAAACTACCAAAACTGAAAGAGGAAGAAATAGAAAATTTGAATAGACCATAAGCAGCAAAGAAATTGAAACAGTAATCAAAAATCTCCCAACAAACAAAAATCTAGGGACAGATGGCTTCCTAGGGGAATACTACCAGACATTTAAATTTTTTCTTTTTAACATTTATTTATTTTTGAGAGACAGAGTGTGAGTGGGGAGGGGCAGCTAGAAGGAGACACAGAACCTGAAGCAGGCTCCAGACTCTGAGCTGTCAGCACAGAGCCCAACGCAGGACTCAATTCCATGGACCATGAGATCATGACCTGAGCCAAAGTCAGATGCCCAACCAACTGAGCCACCCAGGTGCCCTTCCATTTAAAAAAGAGTTAATACCTATCCTCAAACTTTTCCAAAAAATAGAAATGAAAACTTCCAAACTCATTGTACGAGGCCAGCATTACCTTGATTCCAAAAGCAAATACCCCACTGAAAAGGAGAATTACAGGCCAATATCCCTGATATACACAGATGCAAAAGTTGTCAACAAGTGCAAAACGACTCCAACGGTACATTAAAAGAATGATTCACCAAAATCAAGTGGGATTTATTCCTGGGCTGCAAGGGTGATTTGCAAATCATTGTGATACATCACCCTACTAAAAGAACGAATAAGAATTATATGATCCTCTCAATGGAAGCAGAAAAAGTATTTGACAGAATACAGGATCCATTCTTATTAAAACCCTCAACAAAGTAGGAATAGATAGAACATACCTCAACATCAAAAAGGCTATATACAAAAGACCCACAGCTAATATCCTCAATGGGGAAAAACAAAGCCTTTCCCCTATGGTCAGAAACAAGACACAGATGTCTACTCTCACCATTACTATTTAACATAGCACTAGAAATACTAGCCTTAGCAGACAACAAAAGAAATAAAAGGCATCTAAATCAGCAAAGAGTCAAACCTTCACTATGTGCATATGACATGATATTTTATAAAACCCAAAAGACTCCACCAAAAAATTGCTACAACTAATACATGAATTTAGCAAAGTCGCAGGATATAAAATCAATGTACAGAAATCTCGTGCATTTCTATAAATCAGTAATGAAGCAATAGGAAAAAAATCAAGGAATAGATCCCATTTATAACTGCACCAAAAGCAATTAGATACCTAGGAGTAAACCCGACCAAAAGGAAAAAATCTGTACTCTGAAAACTTAAAGATGACACAAAGAAATGGAAAAGCATTCTATGCTCATGGATTGGAAGAACAAACATTGTCAAAATGTCTGTTCTACCCAAAATAACCTACACACTTAATGCAATTCCTACCAAAATACCACCAGCATTTTTCACAGAGCTAGAATAAACAACCCTAAAACTTTTATGGTACCATGAAGGATCCTGAATAGCCAAAGCAATCCTGAAAAAGAAAAACAAAACTGGAAGCATCATGATTCTGGATTTCAAGCTATACTACAAAGTTGTAGTCATCAAGACAGCATGGTACTGGCACAAAAACAGACAGATAGATCAATGGAACAGAATAGAAAATCCAGAAATGGACCCACAACTATATGGTCAACTCATCTTTGACAAAGCAAGAAAGAGTATCCAATGGAAAAAATTCTCTTCCACAAATGATGCTAGGAAAACTGGACAGCAACATGCAGAAGAATGAAACTAGGCCACTTTCTTACACCATACACAAAAATAAATTCAAAATGGATGAAAGGCCTAAATGTGAGACAGGAAACCATCAAAATCCTGGAAGACAACACAGGCAGTAACCTCTTTGACTTTGGCCAGAGCAGTGTCTTAGTAGACACGTCTCCAGAGGCAGAGGAAGCAAAAGCAAACATGAACTATTTGGACCTCATCAATATGAAAAACTTCTTAACAGTGAAGGCAACAATCAACAAAACTAAAAAGCAGCCTACAGAATTGGAGAAGATACTTCCAAATTATGTATCTGATAAAATCTGTAAGGAACTTATCAAACCCAACACCCCAAAAATAAGTAATCCAGTTAATAAATAGGCAACAGATGTGAACAGACATTTCTCCAAAGAAGACATACAAATGGCTGGCATGAAAAAATGCTCATCACTCATCATCAGGGAAATACACATCAAGACCACAATGAGATAACACCTCAAACCTGTCAGAATGGCAAAAATGAACAACTCATTAAACAATAGATATTGGCAAGGATGTGGAGAAAGGAAACTCTCTTACACTTTTGATGGTAATGCAAACTGGTGCAGCCACTCTGGAGAATATGGAGGTTCCTCAAAAAATTAAAAATAGAACTACCCTACAACCCAGCAATTGCATTACTAAGTATTTACTGAATGATAGAAAAATAAAGATTTGAAGGGACACATACACCTCGATGTTTATAGCAGCATTACCAACAATAGCCAGGGGAACATGGGTGGCTGAGTCAGTTAAGTGTCCAACTTTGGCTCAAGTCATGATCTCATGGTTTGTGGGTTTGAGCCCAGCGTCAGGCTCTGTGCTGACAGCTCAGAGCCTGGAGCCTGCTTTCGATTCTGTGTCTCCATCCCTCTCTTCTCCCCTCCCCCACTTGTGCTCTCTCTCTCAAAAATAAATAAATAAATAAACATTAAAAAATAGCCATAGTATGGAGAAAGCCCAAATGTCCATCGACTGATTAATGAATAAAGATGTGGTGTATATTTATAATGGAATATTACTCAGCCATCAAAAAGAATGAAATCTTGTCATTTGCGGTGATGGGGATGGAACTAGAGTGTATTATGCAAAGCAAAATATGTCAGGCAGAAAAAGACAAATATATGATTTCACCCATGTGGAATTTGAGAAACAAAACAGATGAACACTGTTGAAGGGAAGGAAAAATAAGATAAAAACAGAGGAGAGAAACCATAACAGACTCTTAACTATAGAGAACAAACTGAGGGTTGCTAGAGGAGAGGTGGGTGGGGGGATGGGCTAAATGAGTGATGGGCACTAAGGAGAGCACTTGTGATGAGCACTGAGTGTTATATGTAAGTGATGAATCACTAAATTCTACTTCTGAATCCAGTACTACACTATATGTGAACTAAGTGAATTTAAATAATATGTTGGAAGAAAAAAAGAGAATGTTAGTCAGAAAAAAAAGAATATACTAAAAGGATACTTCACCATGATCAAGTAGGATGTATTCTGGGAATGCAAGGATGATAGTGATTTGCCCCTCAATCAACATGATACACTACATCAATAAAACAAAGGAAAAATTTATATAATCTCAATAAATGCAGAAAAAGAATTTGACAAAATTCAACATCCATGATAATGACAAAGTGGGCTTAAGGGAACATAACATATTAAGGCCACATATGAAAAACCCATTGGGGTGCTTGGGTGGCTTAGTCGGTTGAGTGTCTGACTTTGGCTCAGGTCATGGTCTCATGGATCATGAGTTCAAGCCTCATATCAGGCTCACTGCCATAAGCACCAAAGCTGTTGGCACAGAGCCTCCTTCGGATCCTCTGCCCCTCTCTCTGTCTCTCCCTTACTTGTGCTCTCTCCAAATAAATCAACATTAAAAAAAAACATAGCTAACACCATACATACTCTGTAAAAACAGAGGTTTTCTTTAGGATCAGGAAGAAGACAAAGATGTCCACTCTTGCCACTTTTAGTCAACATAGTACTGGACATCTTACACTCAGAAATCAGACAAGAAAAAGAAATAAGACACATTATTATTGAGAAAGAAGATGTTAAAATGTCATAATTTGCATACAGCATGATGCTATACACAGAAAACCCTAAACATTCCACCAAAAAACTTCTAGAATAAATACATCCAGTAAACTTGCAGGATGCAAAATTAATATCCAGAAATATGTACACTAATAACAAATCAGAAAGAAAAATTTCTAAAAATCCATTTACATTTGTACCAAAAAGAATACCTAGGAATAAATTTGACCAAAGAATTAAAAGACTTGTATTCTGAAAAATACAACATATATATATGAAATAAATTGAAGCTGACACAAAGAAATGGAAAGATATTCCATGCTCAAAGATTGGAAGAATTAATATTGTTGAAATTCCACACTATCCAAAGCAATATACAGATTCAATGCAATCCCTATCAAACTACCAATAGTATTTTTTTCTCAGAACTAGAAATAATCCTAAAATTTGCATGGAAGTACAAAAGACCCTGAATAACCAAAGCAATCTTAATTAAAAACAAAGCTGGAGGTATCACAGCCCCAGGTTTCAAGATATACTACAGAACTGTAGTAATCAAAGGTGTATGGTATTGGCATAAAAACAAACATGTGGATCAATGGAACAGAATAAAGATCCCAGACATAAACCCACACTTATATGGTCAATTAATCTATCACAAAAGAGGCAAGAATATACAATGGGGAAAAGACAGTCCCTTTTACAAATGGTTCGGGAATCTGGACAGCTACATGCAAAAGAATTAAACAATTTGCAAACATCATACACAAAAATAAACTCAAAATGGATTAAAAACCTAAATGTGAGACCTGAAACCATAAAAGTCCTAGAGGAGAACATAGTAATTTCTCAGACATTGGCTACAGTTAGTGAGATAAACAAAAGCAAAAATGAACTACTGGGACTACATCAAAATAAAAAGCTTTTGCATAGTGAGGGAAGCCAACAAAATAAAAAGACAACCTTGGAATTGGGGAAGACGTTTGCAAATGATATATCTGATAAGGGTTAGTATCCAGAATACAACTCATTAGCAAACTCATCATATCAACATCATCATCATCAACATCACCATCATATGATTCAAAATGGGTAGGGGACCTGAAATAGCTATTTCTCCAACAGGCTCATGAAAATATGCTCAACATCACTCATCATCAAGGAAATGCAAATCAAAACCACAATGAGATATCTCACACCTGTCAGAATGGCTCGTGTCAAAAGACAAAAAATAACAAATGTTGGCAAGGATGTGGAGAAAAGGGAATCTTAGTGCACTTAGTGCACTGTCAGAATGTAATTTGATACAGCCATTGTGTAAAACAGCACTGATATTCCTCAAAAAATTAAAAATAGAAATACTATATAATCCAATAATCCCACTACTGGGCACTTACCTAAAGAAAATGAAAACATTGGGGCGCCTGGGTGGCTCCGTCGGTTAAATGACCAACTTCGGCTCAGGTCATGATTTCAGTTTGTGAGTTCGAGCCCCGAGGTGGGCTCTGTGCTGACAGCTTGGAGCCTGGAGCCTGTTTCGGATTCTGTGTCTCCCTCTGTCTCTGCCCCTCCCCTGCTCACGCTGTCTCTTTATTTAAAAAATAAATAAACATTAAAAAATTTTAAAAAAGAAAATGAAAACATTAATTTGAAAGGATATATGCACCCTTATGCTTACTACAGCATTATTTACAATAGACAAAATATGGTTACAATCTAATGTCCATCAATAGACAAATAGATAAACTGATAAAGATGACTGTGTGTGCATGAGTGCGTGTATTTCACCTCAGTTTTTAAAGGAAAGTGAAATAACACGGAAATATATCAATCCTAAGTTAAGACGGTGGAGAAGTAGTGGGACCAGAATTTTCCTGATCCCTCAAACACAGCTGTTTTGAGGCCAGATCACTTGGAATATCCAGGAAAGTGATGTGTGGAGCAGCATAAGGATCTCCACAGTTGAAGGGAGATAGCTTGGCAAGATAGAGGTGTATGTATGTGAATTGGGGGAGATAATATGGCATAGCCACAGAGGGAAGGAACCCTTTCTGTGGAGAGACAAAAGAGAAAGAGAGGGGTTGTGAAAGTGCAGCATCGAGCTAGCACAAGAAGAAAACCTCTCTGGACCACATACTGGGGAATGAGAAGTACAGAGATTGCCAGTTCTTTTTTGTAAACAGCCTTGGGAGCTGAAACTTGGAGGTTTCGGAAGTGGGCAACTTTGTCTGGAGCAGAGCCATGGCATGCACTCCTGGGGAAGAGGGAGCTGGCCCCAGAGTGCATAGCGTGGTGTAGCAATCTCCAGGACACACTGGGAGAGAACAGTCCTCTTCCCAGAGTACTTTGGGAAGAGAAGTTATTGCCTCCCCAAGGACAAAAGACCCTGCAGGTGCCAGCCAAAAGCATTTCATCAGCACAGTGTAAAGGTTCTACTCCGGAAGACCGGAGCAGATCCATGTGGTGCTGGGTCTATTAAGACATCTGGTATTGAATCCTAGTCAAGCACCAAAAGGAAATCTCAGGAGAACTGTAGCATGGAGCAAGCTGACCGCCCTCACTATTCTGTGAAGGCTTCCTGAACAACGTGGGTTGAGAGTCCCAGTCCAGGGAGGAGAGATTGGAGTGATGGTCATTTTTCCTCCCATCACCAACACAGTGGGCCTTCAGAGAGCAGCACAGCGGCCCCCAGTGAAGGTGGGTCCCATTTATATCAAACCCCACCCCTCCATGCCAGGCAAGTGCTTATTTACTAGAGCAAGACTGACTGACCCAAGGCAGCTGGCTTCTCCTGACCAGCACAACCACCAATCCCCAGGCACCAACAGACAAATTTCTTTCTTCCCTTTTCTTTTTTTTCTTTTAATCAGGCTCATAGTTTCTGATTTTTTTGTTTTATATATATATATATATATATATATATATATATATATATATATATATGTAATTTTTTTTTGATCAGGCTTTTTACTTCTATTCACGTTCAATCTTTTTTCTTCTGCTTTTATTCTTTTTCTTTCCTTTTAATTAGCCTTACAGTTTTTTGATTCTCTGGTTTTCTTTTCTCCCATTCCTTTTTCTCTTTTTATGGGATCAGGCTTCCCATCCCTCCCCCCCCCACCTTTTTTTTCCCTAGGGTTACTTCAACAAATCAAAGCACACCTAGATAAAGGTCCAAACACTCCACCATTGCAAGCAAGGAGGAACTCTGCAGAAGACTGCAGTGCAATTGAGCAGCCAAATGCAAAAGCAGAGTGCATGCAACATACAACAGAAACAATTTCTGGAGCACCAGGCCCCGGACACTGTATGACACCTTTTTAACAAAGTAGTACTCTCAGATGCAGGACACATAATAAGCTTTTGAAATACGCAAAAGACAGAAACTTCGTCAAAATGACAAGATGGAGGAATTCTCTCCAAAAGAAAGGTCGAGAAAAAAAATCATAGCCAGGGAATTGCCCAAAACAGATATAAACAATATATCTGAACAAGATTTTAGAACAACAGTTATAAGACTAACAGCCAGGCTTGAAAAAAGCATAGAAGACCCCAGGGAAACCCTTGCTGCAGAGATCCAAGATGTAAGAACTAGTCAGGATTAATTTAAAAACGCGGTAACTGAGATGCAAAATTAACTAGATACAGTGACAGCGAGGATAGAAGAAGCAGGGGAGAGAACAGATGAAACAGAAGATAAAATTATGGAAAGTGATGAAGCTGAAAAAAAAGGGAAAAGGAATTACTAGATCACAAGGGGAGAATTGAAGAACTAAGCGATGGTATGAAACAAAACAATATCTGTATTATAGGAGGTCCAGAAGAAGAGCAAGAAAAAGGGGCAGATGGTTTATTAGAACAAATAATAGCTGAGAACTTCCTTAATCTGGGGAAAGAAATAGGCATCCAAGTCCAAGGGACAGAGAGAACTCCCTTTAAAATCAACAAAAACAGGTCAACACCAAGACATATCAAAGTGAAACTTGCAAAATACAAAGATAGAGAATTCTGAAAGCAGCTAGGGACTAAAGGTCCTTAATCTACAAGGGTAGACATGTAGGTTAGTAGTAGACCTGTCCACTGAAACCTGGCAGAACAGAAGGGGATGGCAGGAAATATTCAATATACTAAATACGAAAAATATGCAGCCCAGAATCCTTTAACCAGTGAGGCTGCCATTTAGAATAGAAGGTGAGATAAAGACTTTCCCAGACAAACCAGAACTAAAGCATTTCGTGACCACTAAGCCAACCCTGCAAGAAATTTTAAGGGGGGACTCTGAGTGGAAAGCAGCAAAACTACAAGGAGCAGAGAACATTGTCAGAAACACAAAATCTTCAGATAACACAGTGGCACTAAATTCATATCTTTCAGTAATCACTCTGAATGTAAATGGACTAGACTCTCCAATCAAAAGACATAGGGTATCAGAATGGATAAAAAATTAGATCCATGTATGTGCTGCCTACAAGAGACTCATTTTAGACCTGAGGATACCAGCAGATTGAAAGTGAGGGGATAGAGAACCATCGCATCATACTACTGGATGTCAAAAGAAAGCTGGAGTAGCCATACTTATATCTAACAAACTAGATTTTAAAACAAAGACTATAATAAGAGATGAAGAAGGGCATTATGTCATAATGAAGGGGTCTATCCATCAAAAAGAGATAATGATTGGAAATGTTTATGCCCCCAACTTGAGAGCATCCAACTATATAAATGAATCACAAACATAAGCAAACTTATTGATAATACCATTATTGTAGGAGACTTTAATACTTCACTTATAGAAATGGACAGATCATCTAAGCAACAAATCAACAAGAAAACAATGGCTCTGAATGACACACTGTACCAGATGGACATAACAGATATATTCAGAACATTACATACTAAAATAGCAGAACACACATTCTCAAGTGCACATGGAACATTCTCCAGAATAGATCACATATTGGGTCACAAGTCAGGCCTCAACCGGTGCAAAAAAATTGAGACCATACCATATTGTCAAACCACAATGTTATGAAACTTGAAATCAACCACAAGAAGAAATTTGGAAAGCCTTCAAATACATGGAGGTTAAAGAATATCCTACTAAAGAATGAATGGATTAATCAGGAAATTGAGTAAATTTAAAAATACATGGAAACAAATGAAAATGAAAACATGACAGCCCAAACCTTTTGTGATGCAGCAAAGTCAGTCCTAAGAGGAAGATACATTGCAATTCAGGCCTATCTCAAGAACCAAGAAAGTCCCAAATACACAACCTAACTTTACACCTTAAGGAGCTAGAAAGGGAGCAGAAAATAAAACCCAAAGCCAGAAGAAGAAGGGAAATAATAAAGATTAGAGCAGAAATAAGTGATATAGAATAAAAAAAAAAAGAAAGAAACAAAGTGATTGCTTTTTGAAAGAATAAACAAAATTGATAAACCTCTTACCAGACTTCTCAAAAATAAGTGAGGAACCAAATAGATACAATAACAAATGAAAGAGGAGAGATTACAACCAACACCACAGAAATATAAATAATTTTGAGAGTACTATGAAAAATTATATGCCAACAAACTGGAAGAAATGAACAAATTTCTAGACACTCACATACTACCAAAACTTAAGAATAAATATAAAATTTGAACAGGCCCATAATCAACAAAGAAATTGAACTGGTTATTAAAAATCTCCCAACAAACAAGAGTCTTGAGCCAGATGATTTCTCAGGGGAAATCTACCAGATATTTAAAGGAGAGTTAATACCTATTCTTCTCAACTGTTCCAAAAAAAAAAAAAAAAGGAAAGAAATGGAAGGAAAGCTTCCAAACTTATTCTATGAAGCCAACATTACCTTGATTCCAAAACCAGGCCAATAACCCTGATGAACATGGATGCAAACATTCTCAACAGGATACTAATACATCAAATTCAACAATACGTTAGAATAATTATTCACCATGATGAAGTGGGATTTATTTCTGGGCTGCAGGGATGGTTCAATATTCACAAATCAATCAACATGATACACCACATTCATAAAAGAAAGTATAAGAGCCATATGATCCTGTCAATAGATGAAGAAAAAGAATTTGACAAAATACAGAATCTTTTCTTAATTAAAACCCTCAAAATTAGGAATAGAATAAACATATCTCAAATCATAAAGGCTATATATGAAAGACCCACAACTAATATCATCCTCAATGAGGAAAACCTGAGAGTTTTCCCCCTAAGGTCAGGAACACGACAGAGATGTCCACTCTCACCACTGTTGTTCAACATAAAGTCCTAGCTAGCCTCAGCAATCAGAAAACAGAAAAGGCATCCAATCGGCAATGAGGAAGTCAAACTTTCACTCTTCATAGATGATATGATACTCTACATGGAAAACCCAAAAGACTCCACCAATAAACTGCTAGAGCTGATACATGAATTCAGTAAAGTCACAGGATATAAAATCAATGTACAGAAATCCATTGCATTTATATACACCAGTAATGAAGCAACAGAAAGAGACATCAAGAAATTGATTCTATTTACAAATGCACCAAAACCCATAACATACCTAGGAATAAACCTAACCACTAAACCAGTGAAAAATCTGTACACTGAAAACTACAGAAAGCTTATGAAAGAAATTGAAGAAGACTGAAAGAAATGGAAAAACATTCCATGCTCATGAATTGGAAGAACAAATATTGTTAAAATGTTGATACTACTAAAAGTAATCTACACATTCAATGCAATCCCTATCAAAATAACACCAGCACTCTTCACAGAATTAGAACAAACAATCATAAAATTTGTATGGAACCACAAAATACCTGAATAGCCAAAGTAATGTTGAAAAAGAAAACCAAAGCTGGAGGCATCACAATCCTGGACTTCAAGCTGTATTACAAAGCTGTAATCAAGACAGTATGGTATTGGCACACAAAAGCAGACAAATAGATCAATGGAATAAAGAACCCAGAGAAGGACCCACAAATATATGGCCAACTAATCTTTGACAAATCAGGAAATAACATCCAATGGAAAGAAGACCATCTCTTTAGCAAATGGTGCTGGGAGATCTGGACAGCGGCATGCAGAAGAATGAAACTGGACCACACTCTTACACCATACTCAAAAATAAATTCAAAATGGATGAAAGACCTAAATGTGAGACAGGAAACTATCAAAATCCTACAGGAGAAAAGAGGCAGCAACCTCTTTGACCTAGGCTATAGCAACTTCTTACTTGATATGTCGCTAGAGGCAAGGGAAACAAAAGCAAAAATGAACTATTGGGACCTCATCAAGATAAAAACTTCTGCACAGTGAAGGAAACAGTCAACTAAATGGGAGAAGATACTTGCAAATGGCATATTGGATAAAGGGTTCATATCCAAAATCTATAAAGACCTTACCAAATCCAACACTCAAAAAACAAATAATCCAGTGAAGAAATGGGCAGAAGACACGAATAGACACTTTTCCAAAGAAGACATCCAGATGGCTAACAGACACATGAAAAGATGTTCAACATCATTCATCATCAGGGAAATACAAATCAAAACCACCATGAGATACCACCTCATACCTGTCAAAATGGCTAAAATTAACTCTGGAAACAACAGACGCTGGCGAGGATGCAGAGAAAGGAGAACCCTTTTGCACCATTGGGAATGCAAACTGGTGCAGCCACTCTGGAAAACAGTATGGAGATTCATCAAAAAATTAAAAATAGAACTACGCTATGACACAGGAATTGAACTACTTGGTATTTATCCAAAGGATGTAAAAATGCTGATTTGAAGGGGCACATTGATGCCAGTGTTTATAGTAGCACTGTCAACAATAGCCAAACTATGGAAACAGCCCAAATGTCCATTGACTAATGAATGGATAAAGATGTGGTAGATATATACAATGGAATGCTACTCGGCAATGAAAAAGAATGATATCTTGCCATTTACAACAACGTAGATGGGCTAGAGTGTATTATGCTAAGTGAAATAAGTCAGAAAAAGACAAATATATGATTTCACTCATACGTGGAATTTGAGAAACATAGGGGAAGTGAAGGAAAAATAAGATAAAAACAGAGAGGGAGGCAAACCATAAGAGACTCTTAAATATAAAGAACAAACTGAGGGTTGCTGGAGGGGTGTGGGTAAGGGGTGGGATACATGGGTGATAGGCATTAAGGAGGGCACTTTTTAGGGATGCCCTAAATGCTCATCATTAGGGATGAGCACTGGGTGTCATATGTAAGTGAAGAATCACTGGGTTCTAATCCTGATGCCAGGACTACACTGTATGTATGTGTGTGTGTGTATATATATATATATATATATATATATATATATATATATATGTATATATATAATGGAATGAAAAAAGAGAAAAGAAAAATTGTAATATGTCACCAAAAAATGAATGAATAGTTCTAAGTTTTAAGTATAATATTGATATTTGAAGTACTTAAATACTGTGTGTACCAAAAACCACCATAAGAAGGTTATCAGCAGTCCACACTGTAAGAAATATTAATAACACATATTAAGTCACAAAGGGCTCTTTGCAAGTATATATAAACAACTCCTGAAAATTAATGGAAATTAAGAAACATGGTAGCAAAGTGGGAGACTCAGACAAAAGTAGAGATAAGTAATTCCTATCATGACAGGGAAATTATAATCTCAGATCTATAGTTCCAAAGGTACAATAAAGGGGCACCTGGGTGTCGTTGAGCATCAAACTTCAACTCAGGTCATGGTCTCACAATTAGTGAGTTTGAGCCTGCATTGGGTTCTGTGCTGACAAGCTCAGAGCCTGGAGCCTGCTTCAGTCTGTGTCTCCCTCTCTCTCTATCCCTCCCCAACTCGTTCGTTCTCTCTCTCTCTCTCTCTCTCTCTCTCTCTCTCTCAAAAAAAAAAAACATTAAAAATTTAATATTAAAGGTACAATAAAACATTCACAAGGATAGTATAATCCCTCCCATAAGGAATATAATGCTTTAATGCCAAGTATTTTTAATATTGAGATTCAGTACTATGGAAATAACATACAAAAATACAATCTCACCTCACTAACCTGTTCTTCATTCCTTTATTTTTTTCTCTCAAGTTTAGCAAGGAAAACACCTGTCATTATCATTACTCTCTTCTTCAGTATACTAATCCTCCTTCAAAATGGAATGGTCATGGCTCAGGAACTTCTGGGGAAAAAAAGGAAAGATGTGTATTATTAGCTTTTTTCTTTGAAAAAAAATCTCATGAAAATTTCTATATCTGTGGGCTGGGTAAATTTCATGACAGGAAGAAAAGTGGCTTTTCTGCCCACATAAAATTATAAAAACAAAATATGAACAGCTAAACCTAAGAATATAAATTCTTGAAGAATTTCAGGGATAATAATGGCAATAAGACAGAGTGCATTTCCAAAATAATGGCAAAGGCAGTGTACAAATGAAACACTCTGATTCAGAATAATTGCTAAGAAGTGTATACAAATGCACTTTAATGAAGAAAGTTAAATAACAAACTTCATACCATATGCCTATCCCATACTCTATTACATACTTTAGAACCTTCAAAAATAAAAATAACTACGTGGGTGGGGAGTTATAAGTATCATCAGAAATACAAAACAAAAAGGAGCAATACTCAGAAACAAGAGGATTCTTTCAAATGACCAATACTTAAAGTTTGTATAAACTGTTCACTGATTTTATGGCATCAAATTCAAATCAATTGCTTTACTATAACCACAAATGAAGGGCCATGTGGAGAGTTTCTCTATCTGGGCAGAATGCAAACAAGTGATAAATTAAATCTTAATTGTGGATGTCACTTTGCCTGAAATTTCCTGACACAGTAAACATAAATATCCTTTCAGCTCAGTTTCTTACATTAATGTCAGGGCTTCAAAAATATGACACCTACCAACCCCTGTGATTATTCAAATATGCAAAAGAGAATTTAATAAATTATCTTGTATACTGGAATTCAAAGCTCTACATTTGTAGGGAAAATTGAAGACTGACATAAATTTACATGGAGCAATTTTCCAAACCTGTTAATGTAAAAGGTATTTGGTAAAACATCATCCCTGAATCATCTTGAGCCTCATAATCACTATCATCTTATTTTCACTTTAAAATAAAATATTTTACAATGACTCAGAGTTCTATAATACAAAATAAGCACATGAAAACAAACCTAGGTCACTTGCGGAAGTTGAAAGCCAATTTCTCTCTCCCTCTCCATCTCCCTCCCTGTTTGTCTTTCTCTCTCTGTCTCTGTCTCTGTCTCTGTCTCTGTCTCTCTCTCTCTCACACACACACACACACACACACACACACACTTTATATTGATATAAAATGTGAATATTTCACAATAGGAGTTAGTGAGAATACTCCCATCTGATAGAGGATTATCATTATTGAGTATTTCTACAGGAATCTAATGTAACCAAGGCTGCTTTGACACAATTTTTGCTCTGAGAGCAAAGATTATCACAGATTATAAAGATTATAAAGCAAATATGCATAATCCATGAATTATCCAGTTCATAAATAAATAACTAATA
Organism: Neofelis nebulosa; assembly: GCF_028018385.1. Taxonomy (NCBI): domain Eukaryota; kingdom Metazoa; phylum Chordata; class Mammalia; order Carnivora; family Felidae; genus Neofelis; species Neofelis nebulosa. The sequence goes on along the minus strand of NC_080793.1, from coordinate 93,348,829 downwards.
TAATAAATTTCATGAAGACAATAACATACAGTCAACACTCAGTATGGTGTCTGTCACAAAATAATGTTCCTTGCAAAGCACATTGTGTTAAAGTTTATTAGATATTATATTCAACCAATCACAGCATGTGAACTTTGGAGATTCTGAGAATATCCACAAGGTACTCCTTACCTTGGTCATTAAAGTTCAGGCATATCCTGGAAGAGGAGAAAAGATGGTACAGGAATAGGAGGACCCTAGTCTTTCCTCATCCCTTAAACACAGCTAGATAAATATCCAATCATTCTGAATACCCAAGAAATCAAGCTGAGGACTTATGGAGCAAACTGCACAACTCAAGGGAGAGAAGAGGCCACATTGTGGAAGGTAGGTGTGGAGGCGTGGTTTGGGGAAGAAATGGATCACTGGTGCTGTGGGGGGGAAGGAGCCCTGATCACAGAGAAAGGTGAGAGAGAGAACATATAGGGGAACATACAAGGAGAACACTTCACCAAAGTCATTAACTGGGAAAATGAGAGGGGCTTATTTTCATGAGTTTTTGCAACTACCAGGGCTCAAAGACTGGAGTTTAAGAGGCCTGCAGTGTGGCTGGCATATAGCCCTGAGGGTGCTGCAGTGCTCCAGCAGAGGAGGCAGGTAAGTAACCCAGGGACAGATGGCACAATCAGGATCACTTAAGATACACTGGGAGAGATTGTTCCTTCTTACAGCACATCTGAGAGAGATAGCATTGCCTCTTTGGGGACAAAAGAGTCAGTGGGTGCCATTTCCCTTCCCCAACCCTCAGTATAGGTGCAGAGACACCTGCTGAGGGGGGCTAACCTGGACACTGGCTGCTTGCTCCAAATCCCATGCCTCTGTGCTCTGATGCAACAGATCTTCTGGGTCTTTATCAGTCTGATCAGTTTGATCAGACTGTATCAGTCCCAGCTCAGTGGGACCCTTTCCCAGAAGACCAGCACAGGTCCCCACCATACTAGGTCCCTAAAGTTTGGAGTTTTTAAAGTTAGCTGGCCTGGTTGGGATAGAGCCCAAGGTGCACCGAGCTGCTTCAGGCAGGCAAGCAAACTGGACACAATGTGAAAAGAGCAATCTTAAAAATCTCTAGGAAGAACAAGGGGAAATTATTCACTCTTCTGGGAGGGCCTCCCTGACCGCAGTAAGCATGAACTCCCCTCTCCAGGGACAAAGGAGACGGCTGGCACCATTTCCCTCCCATCCTCCCCCTACCCACTACCCCGCATAGACAAACTTCAGTAAACAGCACAAAGCCAACACTGGCTGCCTGCTTACACCAAGTCCCACCCCACCCCCCCCTGTGCTCTGCTAGTGCTGCTTTTCTCTGGCAGGTGTACCTTAGGACGAGTGCAGCAGGCCTCTTTCCTTGAAGACCAGCACAAACCCCTGCACAACACCATGTCTACTGGTCACAGAGTTCTGCAAAGCTTCAGTTCTACTGGAAGAGCATCAGGTCTCTTTGAAAGCAGCTCAAAGCACACCTAATTAAAACTCACCACCATGAGCCCAAGGTCCAAACGCTCTGCATTGCAGACAAGAAGAAACTCTGCAGAGCCACTGGCCTGTGGAAAAGAGCAGCTGTAATATCAGCAGAGTGCATGCAGCACACACCAGAGACACTCCCTGAAGTTCCAGGCTCTGGATAGTATATGACCTCTTCTTCATAAAGCCATTACTCAGGAGCAGGAAACATAACAGGCTTTCCTAACACAGAGAAGAAGGCAGAGACCTAAACAAAATGCCAAAATGGAGGAATCCATCCTAAAAGAAAAAACAAGAAAGGTCACAGCCAGGGATCTAACTGAAACAGATATAAGTAATATGCCTGATCCAGAATTTAAAGCAACAATTATAAGGATACTAGCTGGGCTTGAGAAAAGCATAGAAGTCATCAGGGATTCCCTTACTGCAGAGATAAAAGAGCTTAAAACCAATCAGAATGAAATAAAAAATACAATAACCAACATTTGAAACTGACTGGATGGAAAGACCATGAGGGCAGAAGAAGGAGAGGAATGAATAAGTGATACAGAAAATAGAATTATGGAAAATGATGAAGCTGAGCAACAAAGGGAAAGAAAAATCTTGGGATCACAAAAATATACTTAGGGAACTCAGTGACTCCATCAAATGTAATAGCATTCAGATCATAGGAGTCCCAGGAGGAGAGAGAGAAAAGGGGGGAGAAGGTTTATTTGAGGAAATTATAGCTGAAAACTTTCCTAATTTTGGAAAGGAAACAGATATCCAAATCCAGGAGGCACAGAGAACTCAGAAAAATCAACAAAAGCAGGCTAATAAACAAAAGACATATTGTAGTTAAATTTGCAGAATGTAAAGAAAAAATCCTAAACACAGCAAGACAAAAGAAGTTCTTAACTTACAAGGAAAGACCTATAAGTTTAGCAGATCTCTCCACAGAAACTTGGCAAGCCAGAAGGGAGTGGCATGATATAGAAAATGTGCTGAATGGGAAAAATCTGCAACCAAGAATACTCTATCCAGCAAGGCTATTATTCATAATAGAGGAGAGATAAAGTGTTTCCCAGACAAACACAAATTAAAGGAGTTCATGACTATTAAACCCACCTGCAAAAAATATTAAAGGGGTCTCTTTCAGTGGGAAAGACCAAAAGTGACAAAGACTAGAAAGGAAGGGAGAAAATCTCCAGAAACAATGACGAAACAAGTAATAAAATGGCACTAAATATATATCTATCGATAATTACTCCGAATGTAAATGGACTTAATGCTCCAATCAGAAGACACAAGGTGAGGGCGCCTTTGTGGCTCAGTTGGTTAAGCACCTGAGTCTTGGTTTCAGCTCAGGTCATGACCTCATGGTGAGATTGAGCTCTGCAAATGGCTCTATGCTGATAGCACATAGCCTGATTGAGATTCTCTCTTCCTCTCTCTCTCTCAAAATAAATAAATAAAACTTAAAAAAAGACATAGGATGTCAGAATAGATTTTTTAAAAGACCCATCTAAATGCTGCCTATAAGAGAATTGTTTAATTCACTTTAGACACAAATACACCTGCAGACTGAAAATGAGGGGATGGAGAAACATTTACCATGCAAAAAGATATCAGAGGAAAGCCAAAGTAGCCATAGTTATATCAGACAAACAGGATTTTAAATCAAAGACAATAACAAGAGATGAAAAAGGGCATTATATCATAATAAAGAGGTCTTCCCAACAAGATCTAGCAATTGTAAATATATATGCCCCCAACTTGAAAGAACCTAAATATATAAAACGATTAATTGCAAACTTAAAGAAACTTATTGGTAATAATACAATGATATTAGGAGACTTTAACACCCCACTTACAACAATGGACAGATCATCTAAGCAGAAAATCAACAAGGAAACAGTGGCTTTAAATGACACACTGGACCAGATGGACTTAACAGATATATTCAGAACATTTCATCCTAAAGCAGCAGGATACACATTCTTTTCCAGTGCATATGGGACATTCTCCACAACAGATCACATACTAGGTCACAAATCAGGCCTCAACAAATACAAAAAGATTGAGATTATACTATGCATATTTTCAGAACACAATGCTATGAAACTTGAATTCAGCCACAAGAAAAATTAGAAAAGACCACAAATACCTGGAGGTTAAAGAACATTCTACTAGGGTGGCTCAGTTGGTTAAACACCTGACTTTGGCTCAGGTCATGATCTCATGGTTTGTGAGTTCAAGTCCCACATCAGGTGAGCTCCTGCTTTGGGTGACCTGAGCTCCATATCGGGTGAGCAGGAGCCCTGCATTGGGTGAACTCCGCTTCTCTCTCTCTCTCTCTCTGACCTTCGTTAGACTCTCTCTCTCTTCCCTCATTCACTTGCATCCTGTCTCTCCTCAATAAAAAAAAAGAAAGAACATTCTACTAAAGAATAAATAGAAATTAAAGAAGAAATTGAAAATTACATGGAAATCAATGGAAATGAAAACATGACAGTCCAAAACCTTTGAGATGCAGCAAAAATGGTCAGAAGAGAGAAATATATAGCAATATAGGCCTACCTCAAGTAGCAAGAAAAATCTCAAATACACAACCTAACTTTACACATAAAGGAGTTAGAAAAAGAACAACAAATGAAGCCTAAAGCCATCAGGAGAAGGTAAATAATTAGGGCAGAAATAAATGATATAGAAACAACGACAACAACAACAAAACCCAGAAAACAATAAAACAGAGCAGTGAAACCAAAGCTGTTTATAAATTAGTAAAATTTATAAATTTCTGGCCAGACTTACCAAAAAGAGAAAGGAACTGGAAAATAAAATCACAAATGTGAGAGAAATCACAACCAACACCACAGAAATACAAACAAATATAAGAAAATATTATGAAAAATTATATGGCAAAAAATTGGAAAATCTGGAAGAAATGGATAAATTCCTAGAAACATATAAACTACCAAAACTGAAACAGGAAGAAATAGAAAAACTTAACAGACTGATAATCAACAATGAAACTGAATCATTAATTAAAAAGCCTCCCAAAAAACAAAAGTCCAGGGCCAGGTGGCTTCACAGGGGAATTCGACCAAACATTTAAAGAAGAGTTAATACCTATTCTTCTCAAACTATTCCAAAATATAGAAATGGAAGGAAAACTTCCAAAGTCATTGTATAAGACTAGCATTACCCTGATTCCAAAACCAGATAAAGACTCAAGTAAAAAAGAAAACTACAGACCAATATCCCTGATGAACATGGACACAAAAAAATCTCAACAAAATACTAGGATATCAAATCCAACCATACATTAAAAGAATCATTCACCATGAGGACCCTGGGTGGCTCAGTAGTTAAGTGTCTGACTCTTGATTTTGGCTCAGGTCATGATCGCAAGGTTTGTGAGTTCACGTTGGGCTCTGTGCTGACTGTGTGGAGTCTGCTTGAGATATATTCTCTCTCTCTCTCTCTCTCTTTCTCTCTTTCTCTCTCTCTCCCCACTCCTCCCCTACTCTCCCTTTCTCTCTCAAAATAAAATAAACTTAAAAAAAGAATCATTCACCATGATCAAGTGGGATTTATTCCTGGGTTGCAATAGTGATTCAATATTTGCAAATCAAACAACATGATACACCACATTAATAAAATAAAGGATAAGAATCATATGGTCTTGTCAACAGATGCGGAAATAGCATTTGACAAAATATGGCATCCATTCTTGATAAAAATCCTCAACAAAGTACAGATAGAGGGAAACATACCTCAACATCATAAAGGCCATATATGAAAAACCCACAGTTAATATCATCCTCAGTAGGGTATAAGTGAGAGCCTTTCCTCTATGGTCAGGAGTAAGACACAGATGTGTACTATCAACACTGTTGAGAGGTTAAAGAACATTCTATTAAAAAATGAATGGGTTAACCAGGAAATTAAAAAAGAAATTAAAAAAATACATGGAAGCACATGAAAACAAAACATGGCAATCCAAATCCTTTGGCATGCATCAAAGGCAGTCCTAAGAGGCAAGTATATTGCAATGCAGGCCTATATCAAGAAGCAAAAAAGTCCCCAGTACACAACCTAACCTTACACCTAAAGGAGCTAGAACAGGAAAAGCAAATAAAGCCTAAAGCCAGAAGAAGAATGGAAATAATAAAGATTAGAGCAGAAATAATGATATACAAACAACAACAACAAACAGTAGAAAAGATCAATGAAACTAAGAACTGGTTCTTTGAAGGAATAAACAAATTGATAAACCCTTAGCCAGACTTATCAAAAAGAAAAGAGAAAGGACACAAATAGATAAAATCACAAATAAAAGAGGATAGATTACAATCAATCCCACAGAAATACAATTATAAGAGAATACTATGAAAAACTATATGCCAACAAACTGGGCAATCTGGAATAAATGCACAAATTCCTAGAAACTGATGCACTGTCAAAACTGAAACAGGAAGAAACAAATCTGAACAGACCTATAACCAACAAAGAAATTGAATCCATCATCAAAAAACTCCCAACAAGAGTCCTGGGCTAGATGGCTTCCCAGGGGAATTCTACCAGATATATCTATATATTTATATATCTATATCTATATGTATCTATATATCTATATCTATATTTATATATCTATATATCTATTGTGTATTCATTTTGAGAGAGAGAGAAAGAGAATGTGTGGGGGAGGGAGAGAGTGGGAGAGAATCCCAAGTCAGCTCTGCACTGTCAGCACAGAGCCTGACTCAGGGCTTGATTCCATGAACTGTTAGATCATGACCTGAGCCAAAACCAAGAGTTGGAGACTTAACCGACTGAGCCACCCAGGCTCCCCTACCAGATATTTAAAGAAGAGTTAATACCTATTCTTTTCAAACTGTTCCAAAAAATAGAAATTTCAAACTCATTCTATAAGGCAAACACTACCTTGATTCCAAAACCAAAGACCCCACTAAAAAGGAGAATTACAGGCCAATATTCCTAATGAACATGGATGCAAAAATTCTCAACAGGATACTAGCACATCAAATTCAACAGTACATTAAAAGAACTATTCACCATGATTAGGTGGGACTTATTTCTGGGCTGCAGGGATGGTTCAGTATTCACAAATCAATCAACGTGATACACTACATTAATAAAAGAAAGGATAAGAACCATATATATGATTCTGTCGCTAGATACAGAAAAAGCATTTGAGAAATACAGCTCCATTATTGATTAAAAACAAAGGAGAGATAGATGGAACATACCTCAACATCAAAAACACCATATACGAAAGACCCACAGCTCATATAATCCTCAACAGGGAAAAACTGAAACTGAGAGCTTTTCCCCTATGGTCAGGAACAAGACACAGATTTCCACTCTCACCATTACTTTTTAACACGGTACTGGAAATCTTAGCCTCAGGAATCAGACAAAAAGAAATTAAAGGCATCCAAATCAGCAAGGAAGAATTCAAACTTTCACTATTCAGATGACATGAAAGCTTATGTATAAAACCTGAAAATCCCCACCAAAAAAACCCTGCAAGAATACATGAATTCAGCAAAGTCACAAGATATAAAATCAATGTACAGAAATCTGTTGCATTTGTATACACCAATAATTAAGCAGCAGAAAAAGAAATCAAAGAATAGATCCAATTTGCAATTTCACCAAAAGCAATTAGATACCTAGGAACAAACCTAACCAAAGAGGTAAAAGATCTGTACTCTGAAAACTATAGATCACTTATGAAAGAAATTTAAGAGGACACAAAGAAATAGAAAAGCATTCCATGCTCACGGATTGGAAGAACAAACATTGTCAAAATGTCTGTACTACCCCCAAACAATCTATACATTGAATTCAATCCCTATCAAAATACCACCAGCATTTTTCACAGAGCTAGAATAAACAATCCTATAACTTTTATGGTACCACAAAAGACCATGAATAGCCAAAGCAATCCTGAAAAAGAAAAACAAAACTGGAGGCATCACGATTCTGGATTTCAAGCTACACTACAAAGCTGTAGTCATCAAGACAGCATGGTACTGGCACAAAAACAGACGCAAAGATCAACAGAACAGAAAAGAAAACCCAGAAATGGACCCACAACTATATGGCCAACTCATCTTTGACAAAGCAAGAAAGAGTATCCAATGGAAAAAAGACAGTCACTTCCACAAATGATGCTGGGAAAACTGGACAGCAACATCCAGAAGAATGAAACAAGGCCACTTTCTTACACCATACACAAAAATAAATTCAAAATGGATGAAAGGCCTAAATATGAGACAGGAAACATTCAAAGTACTAGAGGAGAGGACTTGCAGCATCTCCTGACCTCAGCCATAGCAACTTCTAAAATTTTTTTTTCAACGTTTTTTATTTATTTTTGGGACAGAGAGAGACAGAGCATGAACGGGGGAGGGGCAGAGAGAGAGGGAGACACAGAATCGGAAACAGGCTCCAGGCTCTGAGCCATCAGCCCAGAGCCTGACGCGGGGCTCGAACTCACAGACCGCGAGATCGTGACCTGGCTGAAGTCGGACGCTTAACCGACTGCGCCACCCAGGCGCCCCAGCCATAGCAACTTCTTACTAGACAAGTTGCCAAAGGCAAGGGAAACAAAAGCAAACATGAACTATTGGCACTTCATCAAGATAAAGATGTGAAAGTGAAAGAAACAACAAAACTAAAAGGCAGCCTACAGAATAGAAGATAATTGCAAATGATATATCGGATAAAGGGTTCATATCCAAAATCTATAAAGAATTTATCAAACTCAACACCCAGAAAACAAACAATCCAGTTAAGAAACTGGCAGAAGACATGAATAGACACTTTTCGAAAGAAGACATCCAGATGGCTAACAGGCACATTAAAAGATGCTCAACATCACTCATTGTCAGGGAAACACAAATCAAAACAACCATGAGATACCACCTCACACCTGTCAGAATGGCTAAAATTAACACAAGAAACAACAGATGTTGGTGAGGATTCAGAGAAAGGGGAACCCTTTTGCATGTTGGTGGGAATGCAAACTGGTGCACCCACTCTGGAAAACAGTATGGAGGTTCCTCAAGAAACCAAATATAGAACTACCCTATGATTCAGAAATTACACTATTAGGTATTTATCCAAGGGATACAAAAATACAGATTCAAAGGGGTATATGAACCCCAATGTTTATAACAGCATTATCAACAATAAACAAAATATGGAGAGAGCCCAAAGGTTCATCAACTTATAGATAAAGAAGATGTAGTGTGTGTGTGTGTGTGTGTGTGTACACACACACACACACACTATGGAATCTTTTACTCAGTTATCAAAAAGAATAAAATCTTGAGGCGCCTGGGTGGCTTGGTCGGTTAAGCATCCAACTTCGGCTCAGGTCATGATCTCACAGTCTATGAGTTCGAGCCCCGCGTCAGGCTCTGTGCTGTGCTGACAGCTCAGAGCCTGAAGCCTGTTTCGGATTCTGTGTCTCCCTCTCTCTCTGCCCCTCCCCTGTTCATGCTCTGTCTCTGTCTCAAAAATAAACGTTAAAAAAATTAAAAAAAAAGAATAAAATCTTGCCATTTGCAACAACATGGATGGAGCTAGAATGTATTGTGCTAAGCGAAATAAGTCAATCAGAAAAAGACAAATACCATATGATTTCACTCATGTGGAATTTAAGAAAGAAAAGATGAACATATGGGAAGGGAGGCGAATCAAGGACAGAAGTAAACAAACCACAAGAGACTCTAAATTTTTTTAAGTTTATTTATTTGAGATAGCATGCGTGCACATGTACGTGCGAGTGGGGGTAGAACAGAGAGGGAGTGAGAGAATCCCAAGCAGGCTCCACACTATCAGCACAGAGCCTGATGTGGGCCTCAAACGCAGGAACCATGAGATCATAACCTGAGCCAAAACCAAGAGCCGGCCACTCGACTGACTGAAGCCACCCAGGCGCCCCCAGATTTTTTTTATTAGCAATGTTTCTTGATAGTTTCTTTTATATCTTCCCTGGAATGTGTTTTATGTCCTTTGTCGGTATGCATATTGGGTCTTTGTCCTTGTTTGTAATAGTCTTCTGCTTCATATATGTTGCAAGTACTTTTGTTTATAGTAGGCTTTCTATAAAATTTATGGTGATTTTAAGTATGTCCACAAATACTTTGATATTCCTCCCTTGGAGAAATTGATCATATTAATCCCTATCTTTCAGCATGACTGGAGTGTGAATGACTTCCTTTTTTGCACAGAATGTGGCAGTGACACTGTCTGACTTCCAATACTAGGTAATGAAAGGCACTGCATACTTGTCCTCTCTCTCAAATCACTCTCTGGAGAAAGCCAACCATCACATTGTGAGGACACTCAGTCCTTTGAAGAGGCCTGTGTGGTGAGGAGCTGAGACTTCCCACCCACAGCCATGAGAGTGAGCTATCATGGAAGTGGATTCCAGTCCCAGTCAGATGATCACAGCCCTAGCCAGTACCATCCCCAGAAGCCTGACCTTCAGAAACTGTGTGAAATAATTAATATTTGATTGCTTAAACTGTTAAATATTGTGGTGATTTGTTATACAACAGACAACATACAATTTTAAACTTTTTATTGTGAAACTATGTACAGAGAAATGGATAAAACATAGATGTACAGTTTAGCAAAGTATTATAAAGCAAACACTAATGCAATTACTACTCAGGTTAAGAAATAGAAAACTGCAGGTCCCTAGAAAGAACAAATGTGTTCTTTCATGATAAAAACCCTCTTAATCCACTTTATATGTAATCACAATCTTGAATCTTGAATTCGTTGTAATCAATTCTTTGTTTTGCTTCATGGTTTTACCCCCTATGTTTAAATCTGTAAGTAATACCATTTCATTTTGCTTATTTTTGAATTGTATCTAAGTGTAACTGTACTAGATTTATTCTTTTATATCTTACTTCATTTGCTCAACCTTCTGTAAGATTCACCAGTGTTGTTGCATGTAGCTGCATGTAGTCTATTTGTATTATTATTCCTGTTGTGTAACTCTGCCATAGAATATTTATTTTATTTTTGAACTCCTGGGTTTTTTTTTTTTTCTACTTTGGGGCTACTGAACACTTTTATGAAAAATCTTGTTCATATGCCATGGTTCACATGTGCAAGAGCTTCTAAAGATATATATTCCTAGGAGTGGTGATATGAGTACCTCTGACTTTACCATTTAATAAACATTTTTCCAAGGGGAGATACTAATAGGCACTCCAGTGATGAATGAGTTCCTGTTGTGACATATCTTCAACATTTGTTACTTTTAAGCTTTCTAAGTTTCTTGCCAATCTGAGGGCTTAGAGTGGTATCTCACCGTACTTTAATATACATTTCCTGAATAATAATTTTAAGTAAATTTTCATATTTGGCAATTCTTATTTATCAATTCCCATCTATTTTCCATTCTTTGCCTGCTCTTTCTCATTGAAGAGACTTTAAAAAAAATTTTTTTTTAACGTTTATTTATTTTTGAGACAGAGAGAGACAGAGCATGAATGGGGGAGGGTCAGAGAGAGGGAGACACAGAATCTGAAACAGGCTCCAGGCTCTGAGCTGTCAGCACAGAGCCCAACGCGGGGCTGGAACTCACAGACCGCGAGATCATGATTTGAGTCGAAGTGTGCCACTTAACCGACTGAGCCACCCAGGCACCCCGAGACTTTTAAATATATACAGTCTACATTTTAACCCTTTGTTTATATGTTGGAAAAATTTGACACGCTTACTTTATCTCTTCAAGTTTTAAATGGTGCTTTTAATGCACAGAATTTTTAAATTTTAATGTAGTTAAATTATAAATCTGTTCCTTAATGGGCAATTCTATTATGACTGATTTAAATAATTCTAACATACCACACAGTAAAAACAAACAAACTCTTCCATATGCTCACTCTTCTAAATGCTTTATAGTTTACTTTCCATGTGTCATAGAGTTGATCCTTGCATATGGTTTGAGGAAGAATTCCAGTTTTTTTTCCACATGGCTACTCAATTATCCCAACACTATTTCTAAACATTATCCTTCCCTCCCATTGCTCTTCAGTGTTACTTCCTGTTCTGTTGTGTTACTATGTCCATGGATCTGTTTCTGGGCTCTCCCTTCTTTCCTTGATCTCTCTCACCTTCCTCATCCCACTACCAACACTGTACTATCTTAATCTTCTTCATAACAAGTGTTCATATTACACCTTAATTTCATTTTTGACTGTTACAGGGGTGCTTGGGTGGCTCAGTTCGTTGAGCATATGACTTTAGCTCAGGTCATGATCTCATGGTTCATGAGTTCAACCCCTCCGTCAGACTCTGTGCTGACAGCTCAGAGCCTGGAGCCTGCTTCAGATTCTGTGTTTCTCTCTCTCTCTGCCCCTCCCCTGCCCGTGCTCTCTCTCAAAAAAATAAACATTAAAAAACAAGTACCATTTTTTACCGTTCCTTAGCTATTCTCAGCCCTCTGCATTTCCATGTTGTCAAATTCCAGACAAAAATGTATTGAGATTGTGTTGGGATTGCATTGGGGGGAAAGATATAAACTGAGGATATTGATATATCCAGAGTCCTCTGATCCAGGAACATAATATTCTGCACTTACTTGGGTCTTCTTTAATAAATCTAATTAAAGATTTATAATTTCACTTAAAAAGACTGTATACACATTTTATTACATTTATTCCTAGGTACTTAAAACTTTTTAGTGCATTGGGATGCCTGGGTGGCTCAGTCAGTAGAGCACCTGACTCGATCTCTCTTAGGGTTGTGAGTTCAAGCCCCACATTGGGTGTGGAGCCTACTTAAAAATAAAACTTTTTATTGCATTGTAATTAGTATCTCTTTTATTTTGTAAATAATTGGCATGTAGACGAACACTAGATTTTTATTTACTCATTTTTTATCTAGCAAAATTGTTAAAATGTCTTATTGATGCTAATAGTTGACCTGAAGTCTATTTGGGATTTGCTACATATATTATCATCTTATTTCCAAAAAGGATAGTCTCTTATTTCATCCTTTCCAATCACTATACACTTATTTTTATGTACCTTACTGCTCAGGCTCAGTTCTCCAATAAAAATGTTAAACAGCAAGGAGCAGGGAGCCAACATGGTGGAGAAGTAGGGGGATCCATCCTTCCCGTCTCTCAAACAAAGAAGTGTAGAAGCCAAAGGACTTTGAACACCAGAGCTCAGGAGGAAAAGAGACTGAATCTACTAGGAAGAAAATGGGAAAGCTGGAAAAAAAGATAGGTGGGTAACTGCGAACTGGGGGAGATTTAAAAAAAAAAGGCTGCGTGGACACAGAGGGGAGGAACCCCCTTCTGTGGAGAGACAAAGGGAAGAGAAAGAGTGGCTAGGGAAGTGCAGGACCATATCTGGACAGGAGAAAGACCTCAACAAGATACTAGGCAAATCGAATTCAACAGCACATAAAAAGAATTATTCACCATGATCAAGTGGAATTCATTCCTGGGCTGCACAGCTGCTTCAATATTCATAAATCAATGTGATATATCACATTAATAAAAGAAAAGATAAGAACCATATGATCCTCTCAATTGATGCAGAAAAAGCATTTGACAAAATTCAGCATCCTTTCTTAATAGAAACCCTCAAGAAATTTGGGATAGAAGGAACACATTTAAACATCATAAAAGCCATTTATGAAAAGCCCACAGCTAATATCATCCTCAATGGGAAAAACCGTGAGCTTTCCCCCTGAGATCAGGAACACGACAGGGATGTCCACTCTCACTGCTGTTGTTTAACATAGGGTTGGAAGTTCTAGCATCAGCAATCAGCAATTGGCATAATGAAGTCAAGCTTTCACTTTTTGCAGATGACATGATATACATGGAAAACCCGATAGACTCCACCAAAAGTCTGCTGTAACTGATACATGAATTCAGCAAAGTCGCAGGATACAAAATTAATGTGCAGAAATCAGTTGCATTTGTATACACCAATAATGGAGCAACAGAAAGACAAATAGAGAAACTGATCCCATTCACAATTGCACCAAGAAGCATAGAATACCTAGGAATAAACCTAACCAAAGATGTAAAAGATCTGTATGCTGAAAATTTAGAAAGCTTATGAAGGAAATTGAAGAAGATACAAAGAAATGGAAAAACATTTCGTGCTCATGGATTGGAAGAACAAATATTGTCAAAATGTCAATACTACCCAAAGCTATCTACACATTCAATGCAATCCCAATCAAAATTGCACCAGCATTCTTCTTGAAGCTAGAACAAGCAATCCTAAAATTTGTATGGAACCACAAAAGACCCTGAATAGCCAAAGTAATGTTGAAGAATACCAAAGCGGGAGACATCACAATCCCAGACTTTAGCCTCTACTACAAAGCTGTAATCATCAACACAGTATGGTATTGGCACAAAAACAGACACACAGACCAATGGAATAGAATAGAGACTCCAGAATTGGACCCACAAACGTATGGCCAACTAATCTCTGACAAAGCAGGAAAGAGTATCCAATGGAAAAAAGACAGTCTCTTTAACAAATGGTGCTGGGAGAACTGGACAGCAACATGCAGCAGAATGAAACTAAACCACTTTCTTACACCATTCACAAAAATAAACTCAAAATGGATGAAGGAACTGAATGTGAGACAGGAAACCATCAAAACCCTAGAGGAGAAAGCAGGAAAAAACCTCTCTGACCTCAGCCGCAGCAATTTCTTACTTGACACATCTCCAAAGGCAAGGGAATTAAAAGCAAAAATGAACTATTGGGACCTCATCAAGATAAAAAGCTTCTGCACAGCAAAGGAAACTATCAACAAAACTAAAAGGCAACCAATGGAATCAGAAAAGATATTTGCAAATGACATATCGGATAAAGGGCTAGTATCCAAAATCTATAAAGAACTCACCAAACTCCACACTCGAAAAACAAATAATCCAGTGAAGAAATGGGTAGAAGACATGAATACACTTTTCTAAAGAAGACATCCAGATGGCCAACAGGCATATGAAAAGATACTCAATGTCACTTCTCATCAGGGAAATACAAATCAAAACCACATGGAGACACCACCTCACGCCAATCAGAGTGGCTAAAATGAACAAATCAGGAGACTATAGATGCTTGAGAGGATGTGGAGAAATGGGAACCCTCTTGCACTGTTGATGGGAATGCAAACTGGTGCAGCCGCCCTTGAAAACAGTGTGGAGGTTCCTCAAAAAATTAAAAATAGATCTACCCTATGACCCAGCAATAGCACTGCTAGGAATCTACCCAAGGGATACAGGAGTGCTGATGCATAGGGGCACTTGTACCCCAATGTTTATAGCAGCACTTTCAACAATAGTCAAATTATGGAAAGAGCCTAAATGCCCATCAACTGACAAATGGATAAAGATGTGGCTTATATATACAATGGAATACTACTTGGCAATGAGAAAGAATGAAATCCTGCATTTGCAGTAACATGGATGGAACTGGAGGGTTCCATGCTGAGTGAAATAAGTCAGTCAGAGAAAGACAGACACCATATGTTTTTACTCATATGTGGATCCTGAGAAACTTAACAGAAAACCAGGGGGGAGGGGAAGGGGAAAAAAAAGTTACCGAGAGGGAAATAGGCAATCCATAAGGGATTCTTAAATATTGAGAACTGAGGGTTGATGAGGGAGTGGAGGAGAGGGGGAAAGTGGGTGATGGGCATTGAGGAGGGCACCTGTTGGGATGAGCACTGGGTGTTGTATGGAAACCAATTTGACAATAAATTATATAGATATAGATTTAGATATAGATATATAAAACGTTAAACAGAAGTGGATTGTTTTGTTGCTGATTATAAATAGAAAGATTTCATTGTACCAGTAAGGGTGCTTTGTGGTAGGTTTAATATAGACACATTTGTCAATATAAGTTACCCTTTATTCCTTGTTTGCTAATTTTTTATTAAAATAAATTTTAAATTCTACTGAATAATTTTTCTGCATCTTCTGAGGTGTAACATGATTTTTATCCTTATTTAATCTGTTAATGTGGTAAGTTGCATTGATAGGTTTTCTAATATACAAACCTTACATTCCTAGAATAAACCTATCTTGACTATGATATATTGTGTTTTTAAAATATATCACTGGATTTGTTTTACTGACATTTTGCCATTTTGTATCCATGTTTATAATTATAAACCTATAATTTTCTTTTCTCTTTATGTCTTTGTCAGGTTTCATTATCAAGCTATGCTAGCCTTGTAAAATGTTGGGAATATTCACTTATTTCTATTCTCTGGGAACGGTATAAGGTTTAGAATTACTTTTTCATTGAATATTTAGCAGAACTCACCAGTGAAGCCTGGAGCTTCCATTTTGAGGAAGTTTTTTCCTTTTAAGTCAGGTTTATGTACAGATCATTGAATTTGGACAAATGTACACATCATATACCACTACCACAAGATGTAGACCATTAACACCAACCAAAAATCTTTTCATGCTCCTTTGTTTTCAATCCTCTCTCCTTACCCAGGCCCAGGAAACTGCTAATTTGGTTTCTATTCCTATAGTGGAATCAACCAGTATATAGCCTTTGTGACTGGCTTCTTTCACCTAGCATAACGCCTTTGAGATTCATCCATGCTTGTGTATGTATCAGGATTTTGTTCCTTTTTATTGCTGAGTGGTATTTCACTGTGTATATAGATGAACTACAACTTGTCTATCCACTCACCAGTTGATGAACATTTGGGTTGTTCCTGTACCTGGCTGTTTTCAATAAGCTCCTATAAACATTCACACGCAAGCCTTTGCATGGATATGGCAGTCACCTTGCAGAGGCAGATTTGCCAAGTTTGGTTTGGATGTCCAGACTGATGATGCTAGCACAAATTAAGAAAAGACTTCTTTTTGTAAAAAAAAAAAAACAAAACATGTTTTAATGTTTATTTATTTATTTTTGAGAGAGACAGAACACAAGCGGGGGAGAAGCAGAGAGAGAGAGAGAGGGAGACACAGAACCCGAAGCAGGCTCCCGGCTCTGAGCTGTCAGCAGAGCCCGATGTGAGGCTCAAACTCACAAACTGTGAGATTATGACCTGAAGTCAGATGCTGAACCAACTGAGCCACCCAGGCACCCCAAATTAAGAAAAGACTTCTTACTCACTTATTCACATAAGGAGGCTTTCTGGGGAGAGCAGAATGCCTGCCAAGCAGGCCCAAAAAATGACTTAGAAGATCAAGGAAAGGAGACTGGCTTGGAGTTTTATGGGAGTGGGGCTGGAGGAAGGTTCCAGAGCATGGGCAGGGACTTGTGTGGTTTGAGCCTCATATCTTCACGAAAGCAGTGAGAGAGCACCTGTGTTGAGGTATTATTAGCTTGCTTGAAACTGGGAAGAAGGGGAAGAGAGAGGTGTTAGGCTTAAAAATTGTCCAAAAACATCAAAAGATGTTAGACTCTTTCTTATGGTACACATGTATTTTTTTTTACTCTTAGGTAAACACAAGAAATGGGATGGATTGCTGGTCTGTTAAGTGCATGTGTAACTTGGTAAGAAACTGTTTAACCATTTTCCAAAGAGGATGAACCATTTTGTCTTTCCCACAGCAGGCCAGGAGAGTTCCTACTGCTCCACATCCTGGCCAACAATTGTTATTTTCCACTCTTACCTTTAAAATTTTACCTATACTAGTAGCTGTGATTGTAATTTTCATTCCACAGTAACTAATGATCCTGAACATTTTTCAAGCGCTATTTGTCATCTACATATCTTCTCTGTTAATTTCTGAGGAAACTCTCAACTCTGTTCAATTCTTTTTTTAAATGAATATAGGACTCTTCAGCTTTCTGACTCCTTCTAGCAGGGTAATACTTTTGTAGGATTCATCCATGTCATCCAGATTGAGAATTTACCGGCATATCATTATTCATGATATCCTCCACACTCTCCTTAGTAATGTCCTCTTTCACATCCCCACTGTTGGCTTTTTGTGCTGTTTCTTTCTGTTAGTCTTCGTAAGGAGTTGTCAGTTTTATTAGTCTTGTCAAAGAGCCACATGTTAACTTTTGTTGTTCCTTTTTATTATGCATTTTTTTGTTTTATGAATTCATTGTTTTTATTGTTTCATTTCCATTTTTGTTTTCCTGTTATTTTTTATAACATTTTAAGATCGATTGGAAGCTCATTAATTTGTAGCTTTTTTTTTCTTTCCCAATATAGGCCCTTATGGTTATAAAATTCGACCTCATCCTGAGTTGGCTGCACTTTGCAGGTTTTGATTCATAGTATTTTTTCATCATTTGTTCAAAAGTAATTAAATTTCTCTTTCAACGTGCTCTTTGACATGTGGTTATTTTGTAGTAAGCTTAATTTCAAAACATGGAAATTTCTGATATTTTTGTCATTTATTTCTAAAATAATTTTATTGTGGTCAGCGAACATACTTTGAATAATAGTAATTCTTTACTATTTACTGAGACTTGATTTATTTCCCAGTATATTTCATTTTTTTTGTAAATGCTCTGTGTACTTGCAAAGAAAATAGATTCTGTAGTTGTAGATGTGATGTCCATATTGGGAAGTAAACTGTGTACCTCCTTATATTCTCAAGAACTCCTGCTTCTTTCTCTTGGTCAGTGACCTACTTGAATTAGTTTACCTTCTAGTACTTGGATGAAATTCAATATCATGTCAGTTTACAAAAATTAAATGACAGTCATTCTCCAACTTAAGAAAATATCTGAAAGCCAGAGAACTTTATCTTCTGTCAACACAGGGTGGAATGCAAAGGAGTTTACATTTACAGCCTCAGCAGGTTTTATGTGAAAATCAGGCCCAGATGCAGGATGAGTAATACTCTAATATTTGGGATTGGGATATTTGGAAGCACAATCTGATAATTTTGATACCCCTCCCCCTCATGTCCCTGAACACTTCCTGATGGCAGAAACAGCGTTTTCCACATTAGCCTCACCTGAAGTGGATGCCTTAAATGATGATGTTTGTCCTTCTCAGGACCTACCTGCCCCTCCATTCCCCCAGCTCCTCATTGTCTCTGTGTTGATACCAAGAGTCAGGTACCAGCACAGCCTGGGGAGAGAAGTAAAAAGTCCTCCTATGAGAAAAAAATGCCTATATAACAAAAGGTATTACAGGAGCTGCCTAACAATAGGGCCTGGGGAGTCTGTGTAAAAGTGGACCCTGGTGTTAGATAAGGGAATGTAGAATTTAAGAGCAGAGAGATCATTTATTGACCCGGGCACTCACCTTTGATTCATGATTTTTACTTAAGCAAAAATACCTAAAGCCATCTCAGCAGACTAAGCACAGGCAAAGTTGGAGTGGCAATCAAGATGGTTTGATCTGCAGGGATCTCAGGTGGTGGCTGATACCACAGTTCTCTAGGGTGATAATTTATTTACATAAACAAGCAAGCAAAATAAATAAATAATTAGCCGTTTGCTACCTTAATGGAAAATCAGGGTCCCACACCCAGGGCTCAGCTCTAAATTTACACACTCAGAGTACATGAAGTGGAAGGTCAGTCCCCCTTTAGTAACACTCCTGTAACTCCATGCAAATGTACACAGTAAATATTCCTGCAACCATTTCTCAAAGGAGCTTATGGCTATTTCCAGGCACTGGGTAGATCAAGGTCAGGTCGGGATGTTTCTTCACAGGTGATGGGCAAGCTGCTGCCCTTGAAATATCTCTCCACTTCAATAAAAACAATGAAAACAATACATTGTGGGTCTCTTTGGAATTTGAATTTGGAGGAAACAAGTACCAAAGTTGGGAATACTCTGATTCATTTATTGGATAACCCCAGAGGCTGCCAAATTCCCAAGGGTCCAGAGAAGATCCCAACTGTGGCACAAGCTGCCCTCCTTTTTTTTTTTTTTTTTTTTTTAAATTTTTTTTTTCAACGTTTTTTATTTATTTTTGGGACAGAGAGAGACAGACCATGAATGGGGGAGGGGCAGAGAGAGAGGGAGACACAGAATCGGAAGCAGGCTCCAGGCTCTGAGCCATCGGCCCAGAGCCTGACGCGGGGCTCGAACTCACGGACCGCGAGATCGTGACCTGGCTGAAGTCGGACGCTTAACCGACTGCGCCACCCAGGCGCCCCTACCTCCTTCTTTTTTTTTTTTTTTTTTTTTTTTTAACATTTTTTATTCATTTTTGGGACAGAGAGAGACAGAGCATGAACGGGGGAGGGGCAGAGAGAGAGGGAGACACAGAATCGGAAACAGGCTCCAGGCTCCGAGCCATCGGCCCAGAGCCTGACGCGGGGCTCGAACTCACGGACCGCGAGATCGTGACCTGGCTGAAGTCGGACGCTTAACCGACTGCGCCACCCAGGCGCCCCCCCTACCTCCTTCTTGATCCTAGAACTCAGCAGGTCGGAAGTTGCTCGTGAGATCTACGGTTGGTAAGGACGTTGTTTGGAATCTGGAAATCTCCAATAGAGAAGACAGAACAGAGAGGTATGATTTGGAGTAAACTGATACCCTCTACAGAGGAGCACCAGTCATTTGAAGAGCAGCTCTCATGCCCTGGTAGTTACAGATCACCCCACCACAGGACACAAAGTGACAAGTGATCTGAGTTTGCCTTCATAAACTAGATTTGATATGATCCATCATCACAGAAATTGATGTGTACAGCAACGATCAATCGTGTAATGGTAGTGGCCCATTTGGGACTGGGCTTAAGCGGGGCCATAAGGCCCAGGTAAATCACAGGAACAGGTGGCCTGGACTCCTATCTGTGCTGCCTCTCCCTCAACCAGCACCCATGTTTCACGGGGGCTTCCTATGACTAACCAGCATGAAGAAATGACTCAGAGTGAATCACAACTAGGCTGGCTCATTATGTGGGTGTTGGCTGAAATGGTCTGCTGCTGCACCCCTGCCTCATTAGAATGCCACTTGGGACATCCCTGAAAGACACCATGAAAGGAAGTCCTTCAGGTGAGCCAAGCTTGGAGTGGCTCTGTTAGTAATTCATTCATATGAAAGAAAATGACTAGAGGTACAGAGACACATGGACTTTTGACAGTGGCAGATGGCTTGTCTGGTCAGGGGCCTAGAAGGGTCTGAGGTCTGAGAAAGAGATGTGCAGTAGGGCAGACAGCATGAGATCTTTGTGTCTTACTTGAAAGCCTGCCAGAGACTACACAGTGCAGAAAAGGCTCTCAGTATTACTGGTAACAGGATGACCATCTTTTGGCTGCCATGCCAGACAGACTATTCTTTTTTTTTTTTTTTTTTCAACGTTTTTTTTAAATTTATTTTTGGGACAGAGAGAGACAGAGCATGAACGGGGGAGGGGCAGAGAGAGAGGGAGACACAGAATCGGAAACAGGCTCCAGGCTCTGAGCCATCAGCCCAGAGCCTGACGCGGGGCTCGAACTCACGGACCACGAGATCGTGACCTGGCTGAAGTCAGACGCTTAACCGACTGCGCCACCCAGGCGCCCCAGACAGACTATTCTTGACAACCCAGTCCTTGTGCAAAGGCCCGTGAACAGTGTCAGGGGTAAGAGCTAAGCACAGGCCCAATGGCAAGGGCTTCCTGTATCAAGACTGACATAGTTGCCACCATTGCCAAAGGCCCATCTAGTAGACAGCAGACTGATGCTATCAACTTGGCACCATTAATCACAAGGCAGGATTTTGTCCTTATGACCCCTGCCCATGGTTCTACCAGCACATCACCCAGACACCTGCAGAATGCCTTACCTGTGATATCCCACAGTCCTGCCTCAGAACAAAGGGCCCATTTTACACCAAAGGAGGTGTAACCATGAGCTCATGACTATGGAATGCATTGATCTTGTCCCCTACCCATCATCCAGAATCAACTGGTCTGATATGATGGTGGGATGCCCTATTGATGGTTCCCCTAAGGTGCTGGCCAAGAGTCAATACTTAGTGTGGCTTGGATACCATCTTCCAATCCAGGATGTGGCATACATTCTGAATCAATAATGACTGATGACCAATAGTGCCACTATCGCTAGAATACATGAGTCTGAGAACCAACAAGTGTAGGGGTGGCCCCCTCTCTTATGACAGACAGCAACCCTACATATTTTTTTGTTTCCCATTCATGCAACCTTTGGCTCTCTGGGATTACAGGTCCTAGCTCCTGGAGATATGAGTGGAGACACTTCTTTCAGGGTCACAGCAAACATTCCTCTTAAGTGGAAGCTATGACTACCACCTGGCTATTCTCTGTTCTTGGCCAGTGGCCCAAAGGTAAAGAAAGGATTGGCTCTGATGGTTGGGATTGTAACTGACAAGCATCAGGGACTAGACTGCTAGTAGAGAATCAAGTAGAGTGGGGTGTGTCCATGTAAATAACTGGGTATCTCTTAACTGTCATACCCAGCAATGACTTTCAATGAGCAAGGAAAACCACCACAACATCACCCTGGGGGTGAAGGTCTGGATCACCCCACCAAACAAGCAACCCACAGAGCCCAAAGTGCTGCTTAGAGTAAAGGGAATCCAGCAGAAGAACTCTTGCTCATTTTGCTAGTGCTCTGGCACAGGTGTTCAGATTAGAACAGGTCATAATCAACTCGGAGACTCCAATCACACTTGCAAAGAGTAACGATGCCTTTGTTCTCAGTCGAGGGAGGCTCGGGGAAGGCAGGCCCCATGATGTGTATGAAAGCTGTACACAATGGGAGTGATGCAAATGGTGGACTAAGCTGGGGCACAAAGCTTGTACACCTTCTCCAGTTCCTTCAACCAGTTCCTGCTCTCCTGCGATTGGCACCCCGTCTACCCCAGGCTGCCCCAAACTTGGAACTGACTGAGGTATATACTGCAGGGCATTTGGAGCTGGCTCTCTGTCAGCCACCTAGGTGCTGGATGTGCATAATGGAGGTGCACAGGAGTCAGCCTCACACTGAACTAGGACTTCAAAAAGCTATACCCTCAGAGCAAAGGAGATTAGCATCTAAGTGTGCCCCTCCTGCCAGATGCAGGGAATAGTAGAGAATGCAGCCTTCTGATGATCAGAACAGGGGATGGGCAGGGACATGGTGGGGAGCTGAGACACTGTTACCCGGAACCCGCACTACTGGGAACACATACCTTGGATTGGCCAAAGACGTTCAGATGTGAGCCAGGCAGAGGCAGCTTCCATCATTGGGTCGCATATCTCTATGCGTCTGCAAACACTCGGCATCATCCAGCTTTCTTTCTTTCTTTTTATTGGCCAGCCTAATAGTACAAAGTGATAGGTCATTACTGTTTTATTTTGTTGTGATTACTAATGATTTTGAGCACTTTATCTGTACTTTAGGATTTGGTTTCTTCTGCAAATTATGTTTCCTCTTTGCTCAATTTAGGGGTTGCTGTCAACAGCATGTCTTAATTTTGGTTATGGTGTCACTTGTACAAAAGATTTAAATCTTTATATAGACTAATTATTTTGCTATAAGTTTTGTTTTTGTATTATTTAATCCTGCTTTAAAAGCCTACTCTTTTCTAATTTTTTCCCTATAACTTAAAAAAAAGTTTAGATCCTTCACACATAAAAAACTTATTTTTGTGCACAGTATGAGGAAAGAATCTGCTTTATTCCATGTGGATAGCCGGTCCTTCCAAGATCACTTACTGAAGCATCATTTCTCCATTCTGATTTGAAATGTCACCTATTGTATACCAAATTTCAAAATATACATAGGTCTGTTTCTTGATCCTCTATTGTCTATTCATGCACTGATGCTGCTGGTCTCAATGATAAAATTTAACTTTGTCTTCATAATTCACAGGGCAGGTCTACCCCTTCCTCTGCTTTTTTGTTTCTGCAAGATTGTCTTGACTACTCTTGTACTTGTACAGATGCATATAAACCAGATAATCATCTTTTTACATTCTATTTTTTAAACGGTAGCAATTTTATCAGTATTGCTTTCAATATATGGCCTCTTAAAAGTAGTAATTCTTCTATCATGAACATGGAATATCTCTCTATTCTTTATTCCTTTAGAAAAGCTGTGTTTTTTCTTCATAAAGTTTTTTTCATTTTAGATTATTCCAAGGTATCATAGTTGCCAGTGTTGTGGCAAATGGGATAATTTTCCTATCATATTTTCTAATTATTATTACACTGATCTCAATATGTTACACTGATTTCAAATATTATTTTCAAATCATGCTGATTTGCTAGTTCTAATGCTTTTCTTAGGTTTCTAAGGGAGAAGGTACTGTTTGGAAATTACAACAAACATCCATTTCTAATATTTTTAGAATTTAATTTTTAAAAATTTTACAATTAATCAGCACCTCCAGGGCAATACTTTTTTTTTTTTTTGTTAATACAATTTATCGTCAAGTTACCTAACATACAGTGTATGCTCTCGGATTCAGAAGTAGATTCCCATGATTCATTGTTTACATACAACAACCAGTGCCCCATCTCAACAAGTGCCCTCCTCAATGCCCATCATCCATTTCCCTCTCCCTTGCTCCTCCATCAACCCTCAGTTTGTTCTCTGTATTTAAGAGTCTCTTACGGTTTACCTCCCTCTCTGTTTGAAACTATTTCCCCCTTCCCTTCCCCCATGGTCTTCTGTTAAGTTTCTCAAATTCCATATATGAGTGAAAATATATGATATCTGTCTCTCTCTGACTGACTTATTTCACTTACCATAATACCCTCCAGTTCCATCCACGTTGTTGCTAATGGCAAGACTGCATTCTTTCTCATTGTCAAGTAGTATTCCATTGTACATATAAATCACATCTTCTTAGCCATTCTTCAGTTGATGGACACTTGGGCTCTTTCCATACTTTGATTATTGTTGATAGTGCTGCTATAAACATTGGAGTACATGTGCCCCTATGAATCAGCACTCCTGCATCCTTTGAATAAGTTCCTAGTAGTGCTATTGCTGGGTCATAGGATAATTCTATTGTTAATTTTTGAAGAACCTCCATACTGTTTCCAGAGTGGCTGCACCAGTTTGCATTCCTACCAACAATGCAAGAGGGTTCCCATTTCTCCACATCCCCATGAGCATCTGTTCATTCCTGAGTTGTTAATTTTAGCCATTCTGACAGATATGAGGTGGTATCTCATGGTGGTTTTGATTTGTATTTCCCTGATGAGAAGTGATGTTGAACATCTTGTCATGTGTCTGTTGGACATCTAGATGTCTTCTTTGAAAAAGTGACTATTCATGTCTCCTGCCTGCCCATCTCTTCACTGGATTGTTTTTTGGGTATTGAGTTTGGTAAATTCTTTATAGATTTTGGATACTAACCCTTTATCTGATATGTCATTTGCAAATATCTTTTCCTATTCCATTTGTTGCCTTTTAGTTTTGTTGTTTCCTTTGCTGTGCAGAAGACTTTTATCTTGATGAGGTCCCAATAGTTCATGTTTGCTTTTATTTCCCTTTCCTTTAGAGATATGTCAAGTAAGAAGTTGCTGTGGCTGAGGCCAAAAAAGTTGTTGCCTGTTTTCTCCTCTAGGGTTTTTGATGGTTTCCTGCCTCACATTTAGTTTTGACTCACATCTTGAGTTTATTTTTGTGTATGGTATAAGAAAGTGGTCTAGTTTCATCCTTTTGCATGTTGTTGTCCAGCTCTCCCAGCACCATTTGCTAAAGAGACTCTCTTTTTTCCAATGCATACTTTCTCCTGCCTTGTCAAAGATTAGTTGGCCATACATTTGTGGGTCCAATTCTGGGTTCTCTATTCTATTCCACTAATCTATGTGACTGTTTTTGTGCCAATATGATACTGTCTTGATGATTACAGCTTTGTAGCAAAGGCTAAAGTCTGTAGTAGAGGCTAAAGACTGTGATGCCTCCAACTTTGGTTTTCTTTTTCAACATTACCTTGGCCATTCGGGTCTTTTGTGGCTCCATACAAATTTTAGGACTGTTTGTTCTAGCTCTGAGAAGAATGCTGGTGCGATTTTGATTGGGATTGCATTGAATGTGTAGATTGCTTTGGGTAGTGTTGACATTTAAACAATATTTTTTCTTCCAATCCATGAGCATGGAATGTTTTTCCATTTCTGTGTATCTTCTTCAATTTCTTTCATAAGTTTTCTAAAGTTTTCAGCATACAGAGCTTTTGCAACTTAGGTTTATTTCTAGGGATTTTAAGGTTCTTGGTGCAATTTTAAATGGGATCAATTTCTTGATTTCTCTGTCACTTCATTATTGGTGTACAGAAATGCAACTGAATTCTGTACATTGATCTTACATCCTGCAAATTTGCTGAATTCATGTATCAGTTCTAGCAGTTTGTTGGTGGAGTCTTTCGGGTTTTCCATGTAGAGTATCATGTCATCTGTGAAAAGTGAAAGTTTAACTTCTTTGGCAATTTGGATGACTTTTATTTCATTTTTTGACTGATTGTTGAGGCTAGGGCTTCCAACACTATGTTAAACAACAGCAGTGAGAGTGGACATCCCTGTCATATTCCTGATCTCAGGGGGAGAGGTCCCAGTTTTTCCCCATTAAGGATGATATTGGCTGTGGCCTTTTCATATGTGGCTTTTATGATGTTAAGGTATCTTCCTTCTATCCTGACTTTCTTGAGGGTTTTTACTTAAAAAGGATGCGGTATTTTGTCAAATGCTTTTTCTGCATCTGTTGACAGGATCACATGGTTCTTATCCTTTCTTCTATTAATGTGATGTATCACACTGATTGATTTGCAAATGTTGAACCAGCTCTGCAGCCCAGGAATGAATCTCACTTGATCACGGTTAATAATTTTTATGTGCTGTTGAATTTGATTTGCTAGTATCTTCTTGGGAATTTTCACACCCATATTCATCAGGGATAATTCTTCTTTTTAGTGGTATCTCTGTCTGGTTTGGGAATCAAGGTAATGCTGGTTTCATAGAATGAGTCCAGAAACTTTCCTTCCAGTTCTAGTTTTTGGAACAGCTTGAGAAGAATGTATTAACTCTGCTGTAAATGTCTGGTAGAATTCCCCTGGAAAGTCATCTGGACCAGGACTCTTATTTGTTGGGAGATTTTTGATAACTGATTTAGTTCAAATTTTCTATTTCTTCCCGTTTGAGTTTTGGTAGTGTGTGGGCACCTAGGAATTTGTCCATTTCTTCCAGGTTGTCCAGTTTGTTGGCATATAATTTTTCATATTCAATAATTGTTTGCATTTCTGTGGCATTAGTTGTGATCTCTCTTCTTTCATTCATGATTTTATCTATTTGGGTTCTCTCTCTTTTCTTTTTGAGAAGTCTAGCTAGGGGTTTATCCAGTTTGTTTATTCTTTCAAAAAAAACTCTTAGATTCATTGCTCTGTTATACTGTTTTTTTTTATTATTATTATTTCTGCTCTAATCTTTATTTCCCTTCTCCAGTTGGCTTTGGGCTTTCTTTGCTGCTCTGCTACTAATTCCCTTAGGTGTGAGGCTAGGTTTGTATTTGGGATTTTTCTTATTTCTTGAGATAGGCCTGGATTGCAACGTATATACCTCTTAGCACTGCTTTTGCTGCATTCCAAAGGGTTTGGACCGTCGTGTTTTCATTTTCATTTTTTGTGACCCAGTATGTGATCTATCTTGGAGAATGTTCCATGTGCACTCAAGAATGTGTATTTGGCTGCTCTTGGATGAAAGGTTCTGAATATACCTATCAAGTCCATCTGGTCCAGTGTACCATTCAAGGCCATTGTTTCTTTATTGATTTCCTGCCTAGAGGAGTATTAAAGTGGAGTATTAAAGTCACCTACAATTACTGTATTCTTATCAATAAGATTACTTGTTTGTGATTAATTGATTTATATATTTGGGTGCTCTCAAGTTGGGGGCATAAACATTTACAGTTGTTAGCTCTTCTTGATGGATAGACCCTGTAACTATGATATAATGCCCTTCTTCATCTCTTGTTACAGTCTTCAGTTTAAAACCTAGTTTGTCTGATATAAGTATGCCTACTCTAGCATTCTTTTGACTTCTAGTAGAATGATAGATGGTGTTTCATCCCCTTCAATCTGAAGGTGTCCTCAGGTCTAAAATGAGTCTCTTGTAGACAGCATATAGATGGATCTTTTTTTTTTTTTAATCCATTCTGATACCCTATGTTTTTTGATTGGAGCATTGAGTCCATGCACATTCAAAGTTATTACTGAACGATAGGGACTTAATGTCACTGTGTTATCTGTGGGTTTCATGTTTGTGGTGATGTCTCTGGTCCTTTGTAGTCTTTACAGCATTCCACTCAGAGTGTCCTTTAGGATCTCTTGCAAGGCTGGTTTAGTGGTCATGAACTCCTTCAGCTCTTGTCTGGGAAAGCCTTAATCTCTCCTTCTAAATGATGGCCTTGCTGGATAAAGGATTTTTGGCTGTATATTTTTCCTATTCAGCACATTGAATATTTCCTGGCAGTCCCTTCTGGCTTAACAAATTTCAGTAGACAGGTCTGCTACTACCTTTATGTGTCTATCCTTATAGGTTAAGGCCTGTTTTTCCCCCAACTGCTTCCAGAATTCTCTTTATCTTTGTTTTTGCCAGTTTAGCTATGTTATGCCATGTTGAAGACCTATTTTTGTTGATTCTGAAGAATTCTCTGTGCCTCCTGGATTTGGATTTATGCTCCCTTACCCAGATTAGGTTAGTTCCCAACTATAATTTGTTCAAGTAAACCTTCTGCCCCTTTCTCTCTCTCCTTCTTCTTCTGAACTCCTATGATATGGGTATTATTACATTTCACTGAATCAGTTCTCTAATTCTCCCTTCATGGTCTAGCATTTTCTTATCTTTTTCTCAGCTTCATCATTTTCCATACTTCGTCTTCTATTTCACTTATTCTCCCCTCTGATTCCTCCATCCTTGCTGTCATTGCACTGTTTATTTTGCACCTCATTTACAACATTTCTTAATTTGTCGTGACTATGCCTTAGTTCCTTGATCTCTGCAGCAATAGATTCTCTGCTGTCTTCTATGCTTTTTCAAGCCCAGCTATTAATCTTATGACTATTATTCTAAATTCTTGATCAGTTATATTGTTTTTATCTGTTTTGAGCAATTCTCTAGCTGCCATTTCTTACTGGAATTTTTAGTGAGAGTTACGTTTTGTCATTTGGGCTAGTTTTCTATCCTTCATGTGTTTTAATAGCTTGTTATGTGTCCTGCACCTACAAGCACTACTATATTAAAAAGGGGTCATACACTGTCCAGGGCCTGACCCTTCAGTAGGTGTTTTTGGAGTGTGTTGCGTGCTCTCTGTTGTTGTGACTCTGGTTGCTTTCTCTTCTTACTCATAGTGGCGGTTTGGATCTTCCACCAGTTGTGGTTTGACTTGTTCATTGAAGTGACCCTGGAAAAATTTTAAAAAGGGGGGTGGTGGTGGAAGAAGCCTTATCCCATAGAAAGAGAGAAATGATGGTGGTGAGGAAAAGAAAAGAAAAAAAAAATTGACCAGGGAGAGAATCAGAGAAACTACATGGTTTAATCCAGAGAGAGAGGAAAATAAAGGAGATACAGAATAGGTGTAAAAAGACTAGATTAAAAGTGTCTGCTTAAACAAACGGACAACCAGAAAAGAGAAGGGAAGAAATGAGGAAGAAAGAAATGAGGAAGAAATGTGTGTGTGTGTGTGTGTGTGTGTGTATACACATACATATACATATATACACATATATATGTACACACACACACACATACATATAATGATATATGTGTATACATATAATAATATATATATGTATATAATCTATAATAAGAATTGACCAATAATCATATCAGAAAATGCAAAACCACTGGACCAATATATGACAGTGCCTTGGAGTCGGTGGCTGTGCTGGTCTGGAGGAGAGGCTGTCTGATTTGTCAGCATCAATCCTGCTCTTGTAGATACGCAGTTACCAGGCATGGAGGGGCACAATTTGTAGAGGTGAGTCCCACCTCCACTGTGGGCCTGCTGTCCCTTCCCTGAAGCCCCACCTTGTTGGATGGGGAGAAAAATGGTAAAACCCCAGTCTCTCCTTCCCGGACTGGGTGTCCCAGACCACTCTGTTCAGGTTGTTCTCACAGTGCTGCAGGGGCACAAGCAGGCCAGTTTGTCCCACTCCAGAGTCTCCCACACCTCCCAGGGACTCGGCTGGGACTCAAACCCTGATGTCTTAAGGGATCCCACTCCACAAGCCCCGGTTCTGGGGTCGTGCCACTCTACCCAACCAGATGACAAAGGGCTTCTGGCTGGTGGGCACCTGCAGGGTCTTTTGTCCTTGGAGGCTATATACCTTCTTCCCACAGCACTCAAGGGACAGGACTCCTCTGACTGCACCTCTGGGCTGGCTACTGAGCCCAGGGCTGGGCTCTGCCTCCCCCTTCCCCCAGGGCACGTGTGTAGGGCAGCAGCCCCCAGTCCAGAGAAAGCCCTGCAACCCTGGATTGTGTTAGGAATTTGTTCCTTCTCCGTTTTTTTTCTGTTCCCTAGTCTATGGTCTGGACGTTTTTCTTTTGTCCAAATACAATCCTACACAGTCTCTTCCTTTTGTCTCTCCACCGAAGGGGATTCCTCCCCTCCATGCCTACACTGTCCATTTTCTCTCTCCCAATTCACAGTCATGCACCTATGGCCTGCCAAGCTATCCTCATGGGCCCCTGGAGATGTTTTTGTCACTCTGTAGCCTGGAATTCCAAGTCTTCTGGCCTCAATACTGCTATGTTTGAGGGACAAGGGAACTTTGGGTCCCCCTACTTCTCCACCATGTTGACTCCTCCCCCTGTAGGGCAATACTTAATTATGGTGGTGACCAATGTCACACTTACCTTGTTTCTAGCATCAGTGGAAACATTTCTGACTACTCATCATTAAGCATATTTGCTCTTTTGTATCCCCTTTATCCAGTTAAGAAAATTATCTTCCATTCTTATTTTGTTATTTTGTACTTTCTACTTAACCCATCAATTACTTAAAAGTGAATTTTAGGGGCGCCTGGGTGGCTCAATCAGTCAAGCACCTGACTCTTGGTTTCAGCTCAGGTCATGATCTCACAGTTTGTGTGTCCAAGCCTTGTGTCAGACTCTGCACTGACAGCATGGAGCCGGCTTGCGATTCTCTCTTTCCTCTCTCTCTCAAGATAAATAAAAATAAACTTTAAAAAATAAAAGTGAATTTAAAGAGTGATTGTGTTTGTGGTAACTGTCTTTTTAAAAAGGCATTATTATAGTTAGTAATTAATATTTTAGAAATTGTTAAGACGTCACCTGTGGCCAAGAACTAGGGAATTTTTTTCAGTATTTTCTGTACTTATACATAATATCTTGGGCTGCACCTGCAGTAACAGAGGCTCTGAGGAAGGTTGAGATCTACCTGCTGGCAGGAATCAGAGGTGCTGCTAAGGCCCTCATGCTCCCCGGCAGCATCAGCCCTCAAAGGGAAAGAAGCCTCAGAACTTGGATTGAGAGTACCTGGGAGCAGGACACACTTCCTGTGTTTCCCCCAGGCTGTGGCATCACACCTCATAGATGTTGCTTTTCCCTAAGGAGCCCATCTGCCAGACTCAACACATGGTTTCTGCAAGAGTCTCCTGTGCTCGAGTTAGGGCAACTCTCTCCCTAAGCCTCCCGCACCACAGAGCTGTCCTTGGGCAGGGCCGCCACACCCAGACGTGACACCATTTAATGCTGCTGCCAGCACATATGAGGCCCTGGTGGGCTGCCTTCCCTAAGAACTGACCACACTGCTTCCCCAGCTATCACATGTCCATGCCTCTCGGGTGGCTTGTACCCTCACCAGTCCCTTATCGGACCTCCCCTCTTTTGCCAACATTCCAACCCCTTTCCCGTGTCTTCAGCAAAAACTCCTCTATCTCAGCTTACCTGCATCTTCCCTTTATCTTCTGCACAGCTATTTCCTTTCTTGCTGTGTCATGTGTGTGTGTTTTTCAGCGAATTTTTTGCCTCCTCTCCCTTCCCCCATGGCTGTAAGCAGGATGCACTAGGACCGCTGAACACCTGGTAGGACTGTGATGGGACAAACAGAGAGTTCTGACTTCAAGCTGACAGAGACTTTGGGTTTCCAAATGCCCACCTTATGTAAGGTATCCACACGAGGGGAGGCTGAGCAAGATATATGGGGATCCACTGCCCTGTTTTTGCAACTTTTCTGTAAATGTAAAATCACCCCAAAACAAACCTTAGATTTCAAAAGGGGGAGGACACAGATCTTCTCCTCTTGGGTAAATAACTGCGTCTGGGCTTATGTGGGACACAGGTGCTGTGTCGGGTACGACGTGCAAGTAGTGGGCAAGTGGGCAAGGGGGTGTCGGTGCTGGACAGCTGAAGCGGCAGGCCGCGGTGGCGAGCTTTTCATCCTCATTGTCTGTTTCTCAGGAACGTTTCCTAGTTTGGAAGAATTTTTCACAGTGTGAGTCCGGACTGGGAGCTGCTCTATTGAAGCTTAAAGGGTCAGACTCTCCCATCCTGGCCTGGACGGTGAGGGCTTGCGGCAAAGTCAGAAAATCACACTCACATCCTGGTGTTCCCAGCCTTGAAGTCACCCTTCCCCAGAAGCAGCTGGTAAGTTTTCAGACGGTGTCAGTGCCACAGATGCAGTGGCAGCAGCGTGGAAGTGTTGGGGAAAACAGGGACGGTAGGCCAGACACTGCTGGAACAGGCCCTGCTTCCTACGGTTCCAGATCTGTTTCGCCAGCCCCCCCGCTGGCCCGGCACACTTCTCTATCTCCTTCCAGTAAATTCCTTTCTTGGTGTTAGTGAGCTAGCTTTCTGTCCCTGCTGCCTGTAGCTGAGAACCCCGGTGACCCACCCACCAAAGCAGCCAGGGCCTCCCTGTGGACCAACTCCAGGGATGCCATCTGTACAAGACACAGAATGGCATCCCTAGAGCTGGGCAGTGTGGTGCCACACAACCATTTATTAACGTGTGCCTAAAGCACATAACAGAATGGGGGGAAAAACCATGTCCTTACTTCATTACATATCTAACAACAAAATAATCATGGTACAAGCCCAGGCCCTTGTACTTGGGCCTTCTGGCATCCACTCCTCTCTACCACTTACTATCTGAACAAGCTTAGGCAGGTGGCATGGCAGCTGGACAACAGGCCAATAATGGGTTACTCTCCCATTACTGGTCCTGTTCCTCATCTGAAAAACAGAGACATCATACCTCTTTAACTGGTTTGTGAGGATTAAAAAAAAGTCACATAGCACAGTGCCTGGTCCATAACAGGTATCTGAGAATTGCTCATTTCTGTTTCAATGGTGTTAAGTCATCATTTAGTCTGTATGCAGACAAGCTCTTCACCAAAGTGAGATCATCTTCAATTGATGCAGTCATCTGAGCCACGCTGCACTTTGAAGCAATATGACCTCAGAATACTCGTCCCAATGTTTCTGGCTTCCACACCTACAATGCTCATACTGTCGCCTTCCACATGGGTGAATCCACTGCGAAAGGAAGGGACAGGTTGCACGTTAATTTGAGGAAGAGACATGTGGTTAAGTAGCTAAGCCTTTACACAGAGAATGGAGTGCAACGTCCTGTCTCCAGCCAGCGCACCCCGTCTGTGTTGAGACCTGTGTTCACTCTAACAGATAGCAAGATGATCACATTCTGGAGTGGGGATAACAGCTTGGGGCCCTCCTGACAGTAGCTGCCTGAATCACAACGATTCCAGCTGGTCTAGAAACATCTCCTGATAGAGAAGAACTGGTATCTAATCCAATCTTGGCAGGGTAGAGTCATTTCCCTGGAAGTGAGAATCAGCCCATCAATTCCTGACCAGTCTCAGTGAAAGACAAATGCAGGAGCTAATGGGGCCATCATTTTCTACAGTGTTCTCTTCACCTAGAAAGACCAGACAGTGCTGCTCTGAGCATGACAGAGAATGAGCCGGTGAGAGAACCAAACCAACCGAACCACGGAAGGGATTGGAGTTTCCTGCAGAAGCTGTTTCTGGCTATAGATTGCTTCTAAAAACACTGCCACTCTGACTTTTATGAAATACCTTTTAGCTTGGAGTAAATTCCACACTGACTTACTGAGTTTAAGTAGCAACTGAAGTTCTACTTAACTTAGAAATTAGTATCAAGAATGCAAGGTGGCATCTCCAGACTCTCAGAAAACTGCAGCATTGGATAGTCTACACTGGGGCTGGGCAGGAAGCAGGCAGCATAGTCAGTCAGCCAGTGGTCCTCACGGTTTGTTGGCAAGAAAAGTTGAACCCGCATCTGCTTCCTTTCTTATTCTCTTTAGAGAATTCCTTAGTCTTTTTTCGTCCATTGATTTTTAGTAAGTGTGCAGAGTTGTGCAACCATCACCACTATCCAGTTTGGATTTCCATCACTCCAGAGGATCCGTGGGGCGCGTCGGCAGTGAATCCCCTCCCACGCCCAGCCCCAGGCAGCCTTGTTTCTACAGACTCATCTTTTCTAGAAGGGTCATGTAAATGGAATCACACAACGAGGTCTCACACATCTGGCTTCTTTCGTGTAGCACAATGTTTTTGTGGTTCACCCACAGTGTCCGTGTCAAAAAGCTGTTCCCTGTCACTGTGGAGTCAGATTCCCGACTGAATCTATCCATTTACCAGCAGATGGGCACTCACAGTATTTGCACTTTGGGGGTATGTTGAATAAAGCTAAGAACATTCATGTACAAATCTCTGTGTGGACATAAGTTTTATTTCTCTTGGGTAGATACCTGGGAGTATGCAGCTAGGTTGCTGGTAAATTTATAGTTAACATACTTGTCTTCCCTGTTTTCTTTAGAGAATCAGTAGGTATTCACAGATGATAACATTTTGGGAAACTGAAAAGCTCTCAGAAAGTACTGGTTATGTCTTGCAGCATTCAAAAGATGCTGGAAAAAATTTATGGGGTACAGCATGAAACAAGATGGCAGGATTTCTTGTTGTCAAATGAAGCTCCCCAAGAGAAATTACCACTCAACTAAGGATTTCCTGAGGAATCTGTTTTCAGTTAGGAATGGGGCATAATTCATTATCATGATTCATTCCAGGGTCCTGATTAAAGCACATTTTTTATTTTTATTTTTTAATTTATATTTATTTTTTAATTTTTTTAATATTTACTTATTTTTAAATTTTTTTTAATGTTTATTTATTTTGAAGGGGAGAGAGAGAGAGATGGAGCATGAGTGGAGGAGGGGCAGAGAGAGAGGGAGATACAGAATCCAAAGTAGGCTCCAGGATCCGAGCTGTCAGCACAGAGCCCAACATGGGGCTCGAACCCACAAGCCGTGAGATCATGACCTGAGCCGAAATTGGACACTTACCACTGAGCCACCCAGGTGCCCCAACATTTATTTATTTTTGAGAGAGAGAGACAGAGCACAAGTGGAGAAGGGGCAGAGAGAGAGAGGGAGACACGGAATCTAAAGCAGCCTCGAGGCTCTGAGCTGTCAGCACAGAGCCTGGTGCAGGGCTCAAACCTACAAACTGCGAGATCGTGGCCTGAGCCAAAGTCGGATGCTCAACCAACGGAGCCGCCCAGGTGCCCCTAAAGCACATTTTTAAAAAGATATTTCTTAGTGTCCTACTTACTTGTCACATTGAGAATGGTGTCATTTCAGTGAAGGATGTATTCACCATTCTACATCCGTGTAATTCAGTGTGTAAAAACACATACGGAAAAGAAGATTCTAAGAGTGCTACGTGCTCAGCATGAAGGAACAGGGTCATGTCAGTGAATGGATGTGTTGTGTAATGCATGGGTATGTGTTTTAAAAGACATGCAAAAAATAAATTTCTAAAAGTGCCACTTGCCTGCTAAGTTGAGAACAGTGTTATTTCAGTGAGAGGCTGTTCTAACCACTCAGTAATGATGTAGAGAATTCTTCAAAGACGCGTACAGAAAAGACAGGACAAAAAGTGTATTTTGAGGCTGACATGGGAGCACAATCCCTGGCAGGCAGCCTCCCCACCCAGCCTCTTTTCAGCGACCATGAGGACAAGTTGTGTGCTGTGTGTCCCTCAGAAGACAGAGGCTTTCCTGCCGCTGCAGAAGTAAGCCATCACCGACAGTCTGAGTGTCTGCGGCCTATAAATCGGGACCTCCCCCACCTGAGAGGCTTGTTGCAAAGGCCTCTGGTCACTCGCAGACTCAGCACCACAAGGCCGCAAGACCCCCACGCTGAGGGCAGGGGCCTGAAGGGGTAACAGCACTGGGGCATTAACTAGCAAAAACACAGCACCTACAGATGTGAACGTGGCCTCGAACTTCAAAGGAATTTAAGGAGGAATCCTGAGTGAAGAAGCAACTGTGAAGATGCCAAGTCCTTCTCAGAATGAGAGCGTCTGGTGGAGGGGGGGGACGGGGGGCGCAGTGGGCCTGGGTGGCTCAGTCGGTTGAGTGTCCAACTCTTGCTTTCACCTCAGGTCATGATCTCATGATTTCATGGGATGGAGTCCTGCATCAGGCTCTGTGCTGACAGCACGGAGCCTGCTTGGGATTCTCTCTCTCTCACTGCCCCTCCTCCACTCATTCATAGTCTCTTTTTCAAAATAAATAAATCAACTTTAAAAAACAATAAGAAAGAGAGCATCAGGCTGTCCAGTACAGTTTGTTTAGAAATTTAAGAGAGAGGGTTAAAACCGACTTACAGGCCAGTTGTCGTTAAGATTTAAGTTGACTCTCTAGTTAATTCTTTACCTTATCAGAAAGTTGAGTTGTTTACTAAAAATGAAGATTCTTCTGTGTTAATTAGGAGTTTGCTTTAATAATTATCTTCGAATGACAACTAACTGAAAACTCAGAAACGAAGTAGGTTATAGAAATCTAGTTTTTAAAATATTTGGTTTTGGGCTTAGTGTTTTTTCATTTACGAAGGTAAGATGTTTGCCCCAGGAGGTCGAATTTACCCCAGACCTCATACCAAGTAAATGATGGCTGTCAGCACTCTTGTCGTGAGCAGGCCGGGGGAGTAAGATCCATGGCCTGTCTACTTTGTAGAACTCACTGTGGCAAGAAGAAACATAAGTGATTCCAAACACCACTTTTAGAACCCAAAGCAAAACTGCCTTCTTCGGGACTTTCACCATCTCACCCCCACTGACTCCACCACCACCTGTACGTGGTATATGGTTTCGGAATCACGTGAGAGCTGGACTGCAGGGCAGTGCTGGGCCCACCTGGGCCTCACTACACGTCCCTGGGGGACTCTGAGCAAAGCATCCACATCCCAGAGCCTCTGTTTCACCTGGAAAAGTGGGTAACACCAACTTCAGGTGGTGGCTTTGTACATTAGAGGAGATAATGTACATGATGCTTAGCATCTTTTTTTTTTTTTTAAGCACAGTAGGAAATAGCACCTGAGCAGTGACTTGCCTCGGGTGCCCAGACAGTGACGGAACGGCGGAGCTAAGACCCAAGCCGCAGTCTCACCCTTTCCAATGGCCATCTTACACATGCCGCTGGCAGGCTGGGTGAGGCCACTGTGAAGGAAGGTGGAAGCAGTTACCTGGCCCATCTGTGGGAGCCCCCAAGCAGGTGATAGCAGCTCTTGAGGACGGGAGGCTTCGTTTCTTTATTCCACACATAGACTCGCAGGGATAGGTCAAAGGAAGCGGTGATGACTCGGCTCTGGTCCTTGAAATGAAAAGCCAGGTGAGGTGGGGCCACGGGCTCTTCGGGTGGGGGTGCAACACAGGCAAGCCCACACTCACCACCCACATGGACGTGATGGGCCTCTGGTGGTCCTGGAAGGCTGCCAGCTGCACCCCGTGGATGGTGAAGAGCGCCAGCTCCGACCCGGACACCAGCAGGATCACCTGAGAGCCGTGGCCCTTCATGAGGTGAGGAGGTATCATGGAGTTGGGCAGGAGGAAACTTGCCATCTGTTGTACTTTGTGAAAGAAAAACACACGGACTGTCATCTTGTGATACAGCTGGGGGTCCGGAGCACACGGGCCTCACCGAATGTGCCGTGCGTGGCACTGAAAAGAGCAGCACTTTTGCGGTCACGCCTACGTTCAATCCCAACCCAAGCGTTTACCCCCTGGAGCCTCCCCTTCACCAGCTCTCCAACACCGATGCCAACACCCTAGTTACGGGCACTACAAAGATTTGAGGCAATATGCATGTGGAAGTGACAATATCTGCACACATACCCTCCAGGGAATGGGCCCCCCCGCGCTTCCCCATCTACGGCAGGGTGAGGTAAGAAGTGGCTACATGAGAATTATGACATTCACAACATCTGCGAAAAACTGCTGTTGACAATACTATCTTTTATATTGGATGGCGTTCCTCATTTAAAAACAATTAATTGGATCACTTCCTTATGCTGTTTAGCACCAGGAAAAAAAAATTACCTCTCTTTTTTTTTTAATGTTTATGTATTTTTGAGGGGGGCGGGGTGAGCGAGCATGAGCAGGGGAAGAGCAGAGAGAGAGGGAGACACAGAATCTGAAACAGGCTCCGGGCTCTGAGCTGTCAGCACAGAGCCCGATGTGGGGCTCAAACCCATGAACTGTGAGATCACGACCTGAGCCAAAGCTGGACGCTCAACCAACTGAGCCACCCAGGCACCCCAAAAATTACCTCTCTTGAAGAATGCATGCTTGTATCAGACAAGGGATTATATTACACATCCCATTTCCCTTTTTTCCTCAGGTGCTAGGAAGCTCAGAGTAAAGTTTATTGTCAAATGATGATATGAAAACAAATGAACATAATATAAAAGAAAAAATGCTAAGGGCCACAGGGCTGGCCAGGCACAGTGACGTGTGGTTTGGGAGACAGAGAAGGCAGAAAAGGAGATGACTGTGGGTCTTATTTGCCTGCTGGCCTAGGAGCTCCTTGGGGAAGAAATGGTTGTGGCTTTTAGTCACCTCTGTGCACACTGAGGACTGAGAAGAGTGTATTTGTCAGAGTTGTGACAAGACAGTGAGGAGGCGAGACTACGAGGCCAGCGGTTACTGTCTGGCTTCCAGGGCCACAGAGAGGGCCCTGCCCACAGCAAGTGCTCAGCCACTCGGCCAGTACATACGATCACAAACAACAAAACAATTGTTGGGCCACTGTATTCACTGAGAGGGAAGAAAAGTGGCCCGAAGGAAACCTGAGCAATCTGTGCTTGAAGCACCACAGCACAACGGTGACAGTCCTGGTACGGGGATCCTTACCCACGACGTCTACCCCTTCCCGTGACTGCTTGGTCCTGAGCTCGTAGGTGGTGATGACCAGCTGCATGCCGTTGTCATTTCTGTGCGTCACCATCAGCCTGGCTGTCTCGTCAGGGGCCCAGCAGGCTCTGGAGGTCAGCCAGATGGGTAGAGTGGTGGAGACGGGAGGCTCATCCTCCACCAGACACAGCAGGGAGCGAGTGTGGAACACCTGGGGAAACACCATCACGTGGCCCATGCCGCTGACAACCACCCAGGAGCGCCGCAGACCCACACCCAGTGACCTCACTCTGTCTTACAGGGTTGCCGGAACCACCTGTGCACCCCCAGACTGCCGGGACCAGCCCGTCTGGTCTGGCGGGAAACGCCTTGCCCACCAGTCCCTCGTCGGTCAGTGTACCAGGACAACCGAATCAATGACTCTGGTGGTTTGGGGCAGCGCATGTCCCTGGCATGCCTCTGCTTTCCTGTCCTATCTGCTTGCAGTCTGCTTCAGATGCCTCCTCTGTCCCTGGACCATCCCGTCAAGGTGCCGGTGCTGTTGGCGGGCTTGGTCCTGCACCGGAAGCCACCCTCCTAGACGCATCCACAAGCCTGGGCACAGGCCCCACCACCTTACGTGCGCAAAGCCAGGCCCCCCGAGCAAGGGACATAGCCCACCACTGACCTTCGGGCCCAGGTCTGAGTTCTGGGTTGAAGCAAACACCCACTGGCAGTCAGGAGAGCAGAGGAGACTGGTGGGGCTGCTTGGGAACACGCGAGTCCTGGACCGCAGCTGCAGCTGGGGCACCGTGAGCGCATACAGGAAGCCCTCGGCACAGGCCACCTGCAAGGCAAGGGCCACGGTCAGCACGTGGCCTCACCCCAGGGCAGAGGTCAGCTGCCTGCCCGCCTCCCTGCTGAGGCAATGCCACCTCCTGACACCAGAAACAGGAACGTCCGAACAGGAGGTAAGCCTTCAGAGGGAACCCTCCGCCCGCTCTTTGCAGCCTCAGGGCAGGACCTCCAGGGATTCTTCTCTGTGTGAGACTCAGGCGCTGTCTGCAGACTGCCTTTCTGCCTGTAATACTCCCCGGAACTATTTCTTGTCAGAGGAGACTTCCCACGACCTTTCACTTTCTCTCACTGCGGCGGAAATGTGAGCTGTTCACAATTTTGGCCACTGCAGCACCGAGCACTTCTGTGCATAAGCTTTGTGCACCGACACGAGGATTTCCTCCTGAGAGATCCCGAGAGCGGCTTTATTAGGTCAAAGAGCATCAGACTGAAGACTTTTAGCAGAAGAAAACCAACAAGCTTTTCTTTTTTTTTCAACTTTTTTTTTTTTTATTTTTTTTATTTTTGGGACAGAGAGAGACAGAGCATGAACGGGGGAGGGGCAGAGAGAGAGGGAGACACAGAATCGGAAACAGGCTCCAGGCTCCGAGCCATCGGCCCAGAGCCCGACGCGGGGCTCGAACTCACGGACCGCGAGATCGTGACCTGGCTGAAGTCGGCCGCTCAACCGACTGCGCCACCCAGGCGCCCTCAATAAGCTTTTCAAAAAAGATCAACCTGGGGTGCCTGGATGGTTCAGTCGGTTGAGCATGCGACTCTTGATTTCAGTTCAGGTCATGATGCCAGGGTGGTGGGACTGAGCCACACTCAGTGTGGAGCCTGATTAGGCTCTTTCTCTCTCTCTCTCCCTCTGCACCTTCCCCACTCATGCTCTCTCTCTTTCAAAGTAAATAGACATTTGTTTTTTAAAGCTCAATCTGGGGCACGTGGGTGGCTCAGTTGGTTAAACATGCGACTCTTGATTTCAGCTCAGGTCATGATCTCACGGTTTGTGGCTTCAAGCCCACATTGGGCCGACAGTGCACAGAGCCTGCTTGGAATTCTCTCTCTCCTCTCTCTCTGCCCCTCACCCTGCTCACATGTGTGCTCTCGCTCTCTCCCTCTTTTCACAAGATAAACTTAAAAAATTTTTTGAAAAGAGCTCAATCTATGTTCTCATGCATGTACAAAAAAATACCTTTTTCTCATCCAACTTATTACAATGCTAATCTTTGAAAATGTTTGCTCACCTAATAAGTGAAAATAAAAGCCTCAACCTTTTTTTTTCTATTTTTAACTTTTTTTCCTCAAATTTTTGAAAAGCCTCATCCTAATGTCACTTTCTTACCAGTTAGTAATTACATATTATTGACCATTGTGCTGTTTTTTTCACCTACACTCTATGCTTCATATCATCTGCTATCAGTGCTTTGTTAAAGAAGATACAGTGTTTACTCACAATTTTTCATGGATCTTAATGTTACAATATTCTCTGGTTCAGATGTTTTGGTAATCTGAACAGACTTTTAGGTAAATCAAACCTATGTAATTTTTCTTGACTCAAAACCATTTAACTTTATACTCTTGCCTTCTGCATTAGTTTTTAATTACTCTAAATATATTTCTACTGAATGACATGGGAATAACTTGTTTTCTCTTCCTGACCAAGTCTTCAGTTTCTCAAATAGCTTCTCCTTCACTTATGTTTTATTTTTTTAAATTTATTTTTTTTAATTAGCATATAGGGCAATAATGGTTTCAGGAGTAGAATCCAGTGATTCATTGCCTACACATAACACCCAGCGCTCACCCCTGCAAGTGTCCTCCTTATTGCCCTTTGCCCATTTAGCCCATCCTCCCACCCACAAACCCTCCAGCAGCCCTGTTTGTTCTCTGTATTTAAGAGTCTCTTATGGATTTCCCCCTCTCTGTTTTTATATTATTTTTGCTTCCCTTCCCTTATGTTCATTTGTGTTGTATCTTAAATTCTACATGAGTGAAGGCATATTTGTCTTTCTCTAATTGCTCTTAGCATAATACACTCTAGTCCCATTCACATTGTTGCAAATGGCAAGATCTCATTCTTTTTGATTGCCGAGTAATATTCCATTGTCATACATATACCACATCTTTATCCATTCATCTGTCAATGGGCATTTGGGATTTTTCCATACTTTGTTACTGTTGATAGCACTGCTATAAACTTTGGGGTGCATGTGCCCCTTCAAAACAGCACTCCTGTATCCTCTGGATAAATACCTAGCAGTGCAAATGCTGGGTCGTAGGGTAGTTCTATTTTTCATTTTTTGAGGAATCTCCATACTGTTTTCCAGAGTGGCTGTACCAGTTTGCAATCCCACCAGCAGTGCAAAAGGGTTTCTCTTTCTCCACATCCTCACCAACATCTGTTGTTGCCTGAGTTGTTAATGTTAACCATTCTTACAGGTGTGAGCTGGTATCTCATTGTGGTTTTGATTTGTATTTCCCTGATGATGAGTGATATTGAGCATTTTTTCGTGTGTCAGTTGGCCATCTGTATGTCTTCTTTGGAGAAGTGTCTATTCATGTCTTTTGCCCATTTCTTCACTGGATTATTTGTTTTTTGGGTGTTGAGTTTGGTAAGTTCTTTATAGATTTTGGATACTAACCCTTAATCTGATATGTCATTTGCAAATATCTTCTCGGTGTTTGGAAACCATTCCATTGGTTGCCTCTTAGTTTGCTGATTGTTTCCTTTGCTGTACAGAAGCTTTTTATCTTGATGAGGTCCAAATAGTTCATTTTTGCTTTTGTTTCCCTTGCCTCCAGAGACATGTCAGGTAAGAAGTTGCTGCAGCCGAGGTCAAAGAGGTTGTTGCCTGCTTTCTCCTCGAGGATTTTGATGGCTTCCGGTCTTACATTGAGGTCTTTCATCCATTTTGAATTTATTTTCTGTATGGTGTAAAAAAGTGGTCCAGGTTCATTCTTCTGCATGTGGCTGTCGAGTTTTCCCAGCACCACTTGCTGAGGAGACTGTCTTTATTCCACTGGATATTCTTTCCTGCTTTGTCAAAGATTAGTTGGTCACATGTTTGTGGATCCAATTCTGGGTTCTCTATTCTGTTCCTTAGATCTATGTGTCTGTTTTTGTGCCAGTACCATATTGTCTTGATGACTACAGCTTTGTAATACAGCTTCAAATCTGGAATTATGATGCCTCCAGCTTTGGTTTTCTTTTTCAGGATTGCTTTGGCTTATTCGGAGCCTTTTCTGGTTCCATACAAATTTTAGGATTGTTTGTTCTAGCTCTGTGACGAATGCTGGTGTTATTTTGGTGGGGATTGCATTGAATATGTAGATTGCTTTGGGTAGTTTTGACATTTTAACAATATTTGTTCTTCCAATCCATGAACATGTAATGTATTCCTTTTTTTTTTTTTTTTTTTTGGTGCCTTCTTCAATATATTTCAGAAGCTTTCTATAGTTTTAAGTGTACAGATTTTTCACCTCTTTGGTTAGGTTCATTCCTAGGTATTTTATAGTTTTGGTGCAATTGTAAATGGAATCAGTTCCTTGATATCTCTTTCTGTTGCTTCATTATTGGTGTATAGAAATGCAACCAATTTCTGTACATTGATTTTATATCCTGCAACTTTGCTGAATTCATGGATCACTTCTAGCAGTTTTTTTGGTGGAATATTTTGGGTTTTCCACATAGAGTATCATGTCTTCTTCAAAGAGTGAAAGTTTTGACTCCCTCCTTGACGATTTGCATGCCTATTATTTTTTGTTGTTGTTGTCTGATTGCTGAGGCTAGGATTTCCAACGCTATGTTGAATAAGAATGGCGAGAGTGGACAGTGTTGTGACTTTATGCAGAAGCTCTCAGTTTCTCCCCATTGAGGATGACATTAGCGGTAAATCTTTCACATATGGCTTTTATGATCTTGAGGTATGATCCTTCTATCCCTACTGTCTTAAAGGTTTTAATCAAGAAAGGATGGGGTATTTTGTCAAATGCTTTCTCTTCATCTATTTAGAGGATCATGTGGTTCTTATTCTTTCCTTAATTAATGTGATGTATCTCATGGATTGATTTGCAGATATTGCCTTGCATCCCAGGAATAAATTCCACTTGATCATGGTGAATAACCCTTTATTTTTTTATTTTTATTTTTTTAAATTTTTTTAACGTTTATTTATTTTTGAGACAGAGAGAGACAGAGCATGAACGGGGGAGAGTCAGAGAGAGGGAGACACAGAATCTGAAACAGGCTCCAGGCTCTGAGCTGTCAGCACAGAGCCCAACGCGGGGCTCAAACTCACGGACCGCAAGATCATGACCTGAGCCGAAGTCGGCCGCTTAACCGACCGAGCCACCCGGGCGCCCCGACCCTTTAAATGTATTGTTGGATCCAACTGGCTAGTATCTTG
This sequence comes from Neofelis nebulosa, assembly GCF_028018385.1. Lineage (NCBI taxonomy): Eukaryota > Metazoa > Chordata > Mammalia > Carnivora > Felidae > Neofelis > Neofelis nebulosa. Next base: position 93,304,977 of record NC_080793.1, on the reverse strand, counting down.
TTGAGATTTTTTGCATCCATGTTCATGAGGGAATTGGTCTGTAGTTCTCCTTTTTATTGGGGTCTTTGTCTGGTTTTGGAAATAAGGTAATGCTGGCCTTGTAGAATGAGTTTGGAAGTTCTCCTTCCATTACTTTTTTTTGTAACAGCTTCAAAAGAGTAGGAGTTAACTCTTCTTTAAATGTTTGGGGGCATCTGGGTGGCTCAGTTGGTTAAGCGTCCAACTCTTGATTTTGGCTCAGGTCATGATCTCAAGGTTTGTGAGTTCAAGCCCCACATCAGTGCAGAGCCTGTTTGGGATTCTTTCTCTCCTTCTCTCTGCCCCTACCTCACTCTTTCTCTCTCAACATAAATAAAATAAAACTTAAAAAAAAAAATAATCGTTTGGTAGAATTCCCCTGGAAAGCCATCTGGCCCTGGACTCATTTTTTTGGGAGATTTTTGATTACTAATTTGATTTCTTACATTTTTTTAAATGTTTATTTATTTCTGAGACAGAGACAGAGCATGAACAGGGGAGGGGCAGAGAGAGAGGGAGACACAGCACCCAAAACAGGCTCCAGGCTCTGAGCTGTCAGCACAGAGCCTGACACGGGGCTCGAACCCACGAACTGTGAGATCGTGACCTGAGCCGAAGTCGGATGCTTAACCAACTGAGCCACCCAGGCGCCCCATTAATTCAATTTCTTTGCTGGTTATGGGTCTGTTCAAATTTTCTATTCCTTCCTGTTTCAGTTTTGATAGTTTATATGTTTCTAGGAATTTTCCCATTTCTTCCAGATTGCCCATTTTATTGGCATATAATTGCTCATAATATTCTCTTATTACTGTTTGTATTTCTGCTGTGTTGGTTGTAATGTCTCCTCTTTCATTCTTGATTTTATTTATTTGGGTCTTTTCCTCTTTCTTTGTGATCAAACTGGATAGGGGTTTATCAATTTTGTTAATTCTTTCAAAGAACCAAAGAACCAGCTCCTGGTTTCATTAATCTGTTTTTGTTTTTTTTCTGGTTTCAATACCATTGATTTCTACTCTAATCTTTATTATTTCCTGACTTCTGCTGCCTTTGGGCTTTATTTGCTATTCTTTTTCCAGTCCTTTAAGGTGTAAGGTTAGGTTGTGTGTCTGAGACCTTTCTTCCTTCTTTAGGAAGGCCTAGATTGCTCTATACTTCCCTCTTATGACTGCCTTTGCTGCATCCCAGAGGTTTTTGATTTCCTCTTTAATTTCTTGGTTAACTCATTCATTCTTTAGTAGGATGTTCTTGAATCTCCAGGTATTCTTGGTTTTCCAAACTTTTTCTTGTGGTTTATTTTGAGTTTCATAATATTATGGTCTGAAAATATGGATGGTATGATCTCGATCTTTCTGTACTTGTTGAGGGCTGATTTGTGTCCCAGTATGTGATCTATTGTGAAGAATGTTCCATGTGTACTTGAGAAGAATGTGCTTTTAGGATGAAATGTTCTATTATCTATTAAGTGCATCCGGTCCAGTGTGCCACTCAAAGCCATTGTTTCCTTATTGATTTTCTGCTTACATGATCTGTCCTTTGTTGTAAGTGGGGTGTTGAAGTCCCCTATTATTATGGTATCACTATCAATTAGTTTCTTTATGTTTGTGATTAATGGATTTATATATTTGGGTGCTTCCACTTGGGGGCATAAATGTTTACAATTATTAGATCTTCGTGGATAGGCCCCTTAATTATGATATAATGCCCTTCTTCATCTCTTGTTACAGTCTTCATTTTAAAATCTAAATTGTCTGATAGAAGCATGGCTACTCCAGCTTTCTTTTGTCCACCATTAGAATGATAGATGGTTCTCCACCCCCCTACTTTCAACCTGAAGGTTATCTTCAGGTCTAAAATGGGTCTCTTGGAAACAGCATATAGATGGATCTTGTTTTCTTACCCATTCTGTTACCTTGTGTCTTTTGATTGGAGCATTTAGTCCACTGACATTTAGAGTGAGAACTGAAAGATATGAATTTAGTGCCATTATGTTGCCTGTAGAGTTCGAGTTTCTGGTGATGTTCTCTGGTCCTTTCTAGTCTTTGTTGCTTTTGGTCTTTTTAGTTTTGTTTCATCTTTCTCCACTCAGAGATCCCTTTTAAAATTTCTTGCAGGGCTGGTTTAGTGGTCATAAACTCCTTTAGTTTTTGTCTGGGAAACTCTTTATTTCTCCTTCTATTATGAATGAATCCAGCCTTGCTGGATAAAGAATTCTTGACTGCATATTTCTCCAATTAAGCACACTGAATATATCCTGCCACTCCTTTTTGGCCTTCTAAGTTTCTGTGTGTAGGTCTGGTGTGAACCTGATCTGTCTTCCCTTATAGGTTAAGGATTTTTTTCCCCTTGCTGCTTTCATAATTCTTTTCTTGTCTGTGTTTTTTGTGAATTTGACTATGATATGCCTTGTTGATGGTCAGTGTTTGTTGAATCTAGTGGAAGTTCTCTGTGCTTCTTGGATTTTGATGTCTGTGTCTTTCACCAGATTAGGAAAGTTTTCTGCTATAATTCTAATATAAACCTTCTATCCTTTTTCTCTCTCCATCTTCTGGGACTCCTATGATTCAGATGTTACTCCTTTTTAATGAGTCACTGAGTTCTCTAATTCTTATATTGTGCTCTTTTGCCTTAGTTTCCCTTTTTTTCTGCTTCATTATTCTCCAGAATTTTGTCTTCTATATTGCTGATTCTCTGCCCTGATTTGTCCATCCTTGCCACCATGGCATCTATTTGAGATTGTATCTCAGTTACAGCATTTTAAATTTTGTACTGACTAGATTTTACTTCTTTTATCTCTGCAGTAAGGGATTCTATGCTTTTTTTCAACCCCACCTAGTATTCTTATTATCGTGATTCTAAATTCTAGTTCAGACATCTTATATTTGTGTTGATTGTCATTTCTTCCTGTTCTGTCTTTTTGGGTGAATTCCTTCATTTTGTCATTTTGGAGGAAGAAAAAGTTAATAAAATAAATAAAAATTAAAAACTAAAAATTAAAAACAACACAAAAAATCAAATAATGGAAGCTAGATCCTAGGTGTGTTTTAGTCTGGTTGTTGAAAGAAGCTTGATGTAATAGAGAAAAAAGGGAAAGAAAAAAAAGAAAATTAAAAGAAAAGGTAAGAAAAAGTTTAAAAATTTAAAAATATATATAATAAAATAGAATAAAATGAAGAAAGTGAAATAGAATTTTAAAATTTAGAGGGGCGCCTGGGTGGCGCAGTCGGTTAAGCGTCCGACTTCAGCCAGGTCACGATCTCGCGGTCCGTGAGTTCGAGCCCCGCGTCAGGCTCTGGGCTGACAGCTCAGAGCCTGGAGCCTGTTTCCGATTCTGTGTCTCCCTCTCTCTCCCCCTCCCCCGTTCATGCTCTGTCTCTCTCTCTGTCCCAAAAATAAATAAAAAAACATTAAAAAAAAAAAATTTAAAATTTAGAAAAAATAAAAAACATAGTAAAAAGAACTTTAAAAAAGAAAAAAAGAAAAGAAAAATAAAATTTTCTCTTTCTGTATCCAAGAAAAAGGAGAAAAAAAAATTTAAACAAAGACAGGCGCAAAAAGAAACAAAAGAAACAAAAGATGAGCCAGCAAACAGATTGAAACCCAAATGAATCCAGTTTCCCTGGAAATAAAACTATGAAGCACTGTATAGTCTGTACACTAAGCAGGCAGAGTGACTTGTGCTGGTCTTCTAGGGGGATGTGCCTGGAGGGTACAGTTGGGCGGGGTTTGGTGTAATGGCTCCATTCTCCATTAGATGTCACTGCTTAGCTTACTGAGGTGGATCAGCGTGATGTACATGTGTATGTGTGTGTGTGCGCGTGTGAGTGGGGTGGGGTGGAAATGGCTTCACCTAGCTTCCTAGCCTCTGGCACAAGAACTCTGTGCTCTCACCGACTGGTAATCAAGCCCCTTGCTTTGTCTCAGGCTTCTGTCCACTCCCCACTTCTATCCTGTCTGTGTTCAAGCTGTCAGCCTGCCAGGTGCACCTCCCTTCCAAGTTTCAGCTCAGATGGGGCTGTATCTCCAAACCCCTCACTTCAGAGAACCCTAAGGCTTGGATGCCCCCTGACACTCTGGGGGAGGGTCTCGCTGAGCAATGGCCGGGTGCCAGCTTGCCCCAGAAAATGTTCAGCAATCACACTGCAACAAGAGGTTGAGAGATTGTGACAGATCACAACACACAGCCAGCATCAGGTTTCACCACACTGTGGCACCTTTGTCCCAATACCAGCAAGCATGGCTGCTCTCCAGGGTCGGCTGGGACTTTTGCCTGTGGGGAGGCTGTATGGCCTCTACCAAATGCACTCCAAGCAGGGGAACCGCTTCTCATGTGGCCCACAGACCCCTTGGACCTCACTGCCTGCTCCTGGAGATTCATTCCTCACCAGAGCACTGCCAGATATTGAGCCCCAGAATTTCCAACTCTATGCTCCACTGTTTATAGAATCCTAATGGTGGTGAAACCCTCTTCTTTCTTCCCATGAATGTCTTTGGGGAACAGATTTATTGTTCAATCCTTTGTAAGAGTTTCCACTCTTTCTCTTTCTCGCCAGCTACTTTCCGGGGAGTGCTTTTCCTGCACGATCCTGGTGTGCTGCACTCTCCCCCTTTCCCTTTCTCTGTCCTCTCTTTGCAAAAACAGCTCCTTACCCTCCACGGATTTTTCTCTCCCAGTTCACCTCTCCACCTCACATACCTGCCAAGTTCTGTGGCTCAAGTTATGCAGATTCTTGTGTTAATCCTCAGACAAAATTTCCTAGGTGTGCAAAATGGTTTGGTGTTGATCTGGCTGCATTTCAGGGATGAGACAAGCTGAGAACGTCTATGCTGCTCCGCCATCTTGGAAAAAAGACTTCACCTACTGTTTTAAAAGGACATCTTTCCACAGGCATTTACACATGGAACCTGTGTAAATTTTACATTTACACAAAGTCCTCTCCGGACTTTGTATTCTGTTCAACTTACATAAAGATACCTGTTCTACTGGCCAAGAAAACACAAAAGCTTCACAATTGCAGAAAATGGCAGGCAACATTCAAACAAAGTCATTAGAAGGAAGAGAAAGTAAGTGAGAAGCAAAACTTTTTAGCTGATTCCCCAAAGAACAACCAGGAACCAAGATACCGGTAGCCACACCCCAACATGAATCAAGTTATCATAAAATAAGCATGTGCAGACATGAAAGAACACTCTGAATCAGAAATTTTACACTCAGACCGAAATGGACAAAAAGCCAAGATGTGAAATAAGAGTTAAATTAATTCAGGAAAGATTATGAAGAAAAAATTATCTTAAGAATAGCAATATGCCTAAGGGAGAATACATTCTACTGGACCCATAAGGACACTAAAGGGAAGAAGGAAAATGGGCAAGAGAACAAAGATGGAATAAAGAGTTAAGATGCATCCAAGAGTACGTGTCCAAGAAGACAGGCAAAGACGAGCTAGTAAAAAGACAAGTGAAGCTCCTGCAGGAAAAGCAAACAATTAACAGACGAATACTTAAAACTCATGTACAATGAAACTTTCTGCAAATAAAACCTGAATCCATATACTGAGAGTACATATGTTCCTGGAAAATTCAACTCCAGACAGTTACCATAGACATCTCACAACAAAACTACTACCCTTTAAATATTTCAAAAATCGTATGGGTCTTTGATTTAAAAGTCCCAAGTGTCTAACAAGGAAAAGTCAAGGTCGGAGTAGACTTTTCAAAAGACACATACACAGTGAAATAATATTTTCACAAAATTCAAGACAAGTTGAGCCAGGGATTTAAGGCCCATCCAGGCCATCCTTCAAGCCTCCAGGCTACAGAAAAGCAGTGTCAGGCCCACTGGAATCTGCACAAGGATGCATCCACGAGACTTCCTTGGGGATCTACTAGAGAATGGGTCCCACCAGATCACAAGATACAGGGAAAATGTCACAGAACTGGTGTGGCTACTACGTACAGTACACTATGGGTCAAAGAATTAAAAAAAGAAAAGAAAAAAAGGAGACAAGGAAAAGGTGTGTAAATGTTGCATGTTCTCAAAAAGGTGGGAATAATGGATCTTCAAAAGTGGGAAGACAAGGGCGAAGTATCAAAGTAGAATAAGTTCACCGATTGCCATGGGAGGTAAGTGGTATCATTTAAAGCCAACAAAATAGTACATAGGCTTGAATAGAGAAAATGGAGACAGAAAGTATTAAGACAAAGGTAACCACCCCCACAAAAATACAAACCTTTCTAAATAACATAAGATATCACCACTACCCAAAAACATGTAAAAATGGGGAAACATATTCAGAGAAAGGAGCTCAGTGATGGGCCACATCACACCCTAAATGTGACATAAAACAAAAGTTGAGATCAGGCACGTAAGTTACACTGTTCAATATAAATGGCTTAACTCACTTTGTTAGAATAAAAAGATGATCAGATTGATGAACAAAAGAAAACATGGCTGAATATTCAAGAGGCTCAATCAAAACAGAAAGTTTAACCATGATGGAAGGGTAATGGTGTCCAGGCACACACAAATCCTTGGAAAGCAGGTGAAGTGGGCCTGATACCAGAAAAGGGAGGACTCAGGCCCAAAGTAGGAAATGCAACAATAGACACTTCCCCACACTGTGAAAATAAACAAAAGGAAACCTCGTTTAGAATGGAGTCCAGGGCACCCGGGTAGCTCAGTTGGTTGAGTGTCAACTCTTGGCTTCAGTTCGGGTCATGATCTTACAGTTTGTGAGTTCGAGCCCTGCACTGGGCTCTGTGCTGACAACACGGAGCCTGCTTGGGGTTCTCTCCCCTCCCTCTAGCTCTCTGCCCCTCCCCGACTCGTGCTCCCTCTCTCTCAAAAAAAATAAACTTAAAAAAAATAATAATAAAATAAGATGGGAGTCAGGAGGTGGGCATTGGGAGTGCCCATGCCAAACACTGGTTGTTACTTGTAGACCCAACAAGAAGAGAAGGAGCTCACAGGTGGATGCTACTGTACTACCCCAGCAGGAGGGAGGAAGGTTCCTTCCTCACCAGTACAGCCTAGCCAATGAGAGGCAGTCACAGCTCAGCCAATGAGAAGCCACTCAACTTCCGGCTCCCAGTTTACTCCAACAGACTTTTAGTTTACAACAGCTCCTCCCTATACCCCCTTTCCTCTATAAAAGAGCCTCTCTCTCCTTTATTTTCTGGACTCAGCTATAGTTTTGCTATGACCAGCTTGTCTTGAATTGCAATTCCTTGCTATTCCCAAATAAATCCATTTTTGCTAATAAAATAACTGGAAGTTTTATTTTCAAAGTTAACAATATTAAAGGCTGTAATTCACAACAAAGAAATAAAACCTATTACACCTATTAAAGAAACACCCCCAATCACCTTTATGAAGCAGATACAAGGAGAAACAGAGTGAAACACAATAATACTTAAATATTTATGGGGCGCCTGGGTGGCTCAGTCGGTTAAGCATCCGACTTCGGCTCAGGTCATGATCTCATGGTTTGTGAGTTCGAGCCCCGCATCGGGCTCTGTGCTGACAGCTCAGAGCCTGGAGCCTGCTTCAGATTCTGTGTCTCCCTCTCTCTCTGGCCCTTCCCCTCTCTCTCTCTGTCTCTGTCTCTGTCTCTCTCTCTCAAAAGTAAATAAACATTAAAAAATAATAAATAAATATTTATGAATATATTGTGACTTTTCAAGAGGGGGAATAGGAAAAGAAAGAGAGACAGAGAGGAAGGGAGAGAGAAAGAAAGAAAATCCCATGCAGGCTCCATGCCCAGCACAAAGCCCCACATGGGGCTTGATCCCACAACTGTGAGATAATGACCTGAAATGAAATCAAGAGTCAGTTGTTTAACTGACTGAGCCACCCAGGTGCCCCAGAATTAAATATATTATTATATAAAAATAAATAGTAACAATGCTCGCAGTCTAAGGCAGGCCAAGTAGACAAACAGTAAATAAATATAAGACCTAACAATATAATTAATGACAGAATTTGGAACTTTGCATCATAATAATGGAGAATACCCCTTCCCTGCAAGCACACACAAACTTTCACAGAACTTGAATATATCATCACAAAGAAATCTCAGTAAATTCTATATGGTAAAGTAATACAACAGTCCCTGATCACAATGATCACAATGAAATGAAATGAAACTAGAAATTAATGGAAATATTAAATAAAATAGACAAGGTGCCAGCTAAAATAAGCACAAAAAATGGGAAAAAGGACATATATACAGAAAGAAATGACAAGGGGAAACAAATGTTCAAACAGGAAATTTAAGGAAAGAATCTCTAAAGAGTATTCTAGACAACCGTATGCATAAAAAAGTTGAAAGCCTAGATACAGTGGGTAGTTTAATACAATATATTAAAATTTGATCCTAGCAGAGAAAGAAAAGCTTGAACAGACCAATTTCCATAGAAGACACTGAGAAAACTGTTTTAAAACTTCCCCACAAGAAAAGCACCCAGCACCAAATAATGTCAAAAATAAATTCTACCAAACTGAAAAAACCATATAATCCCAATGTAACTTAAATTGTTCCAGGGCATTAAAAAAGAATAAAAATGTGCAGATTCCTCAAATGAAGTATAGCATTTATATGTAAACCTGATAAAGGAAGCTACAAAAAACTAAAGACCTACTTCACATAGATCCAAAATCCAACTAAAATACTAGCATCTAAAAAGCACTTTAAAAAGAAATATATGGGGTGTGTGGGTGGCTCAATTGGTTAAGTCTCCAACTTTGGGTTGGGTCGTGATCTCGCAGTTAGTGAGCTCGAGCCCAGCGATGGGCTCTGTGCTGGCAGCTCAGAGCCTGGAGCCTGCTTTAGATTCTGTGTCTCCCTCTCTCTTTGTCCCTCGCCCACTCGTGCTCTCTCTCTCTCTCTCAAAAAAAAAAAAAAAAATATATATATATATATATATACACACATATATATGTATATATTAAAAAAAGGAAATATGTGATTTAATACTTTAAAATCTAAAAACATCACCATAATAAACCTAAGAAGAAAAGTCCTGTAATTATATCTGCATGCTGAAAAAGCCTTTCACAAAATTCTACACCTTATCATGATTTTTAAAAACTAATAGTGAAGTTGGTGGGAATGCAAACTGGTGCAGCCGCTCTGGAAAACAGTGTGGAGGTTCCTCAAAAAATTAAAAATAGAATTACCCCACAACCCAGCAATAGCACTACTAGGAACTTATCCAAACGATACAAGAGTGCTGCTTCATAGAGATACACGTACCCCAATGTTTATAGCAGCACTATCAGCAATAGCTAAATATGGAAAGAGGCCAAATTCATCAACTGATGAAAGGATAAAGAAGATGTGGTTTATATATAATGGGATACTACTTGGCAATGAGAAAGAATGAAATCTTGCCATTAGCAACAACAGGGATGGAATTGGAGGGTATTATGCTAAGTGAAATTAGTCAGAAAAAGACAGATATTATGTTTTCATTCATATGTGGAATTAGAGAAACTTAACAGAAGACCACAGGGGAAGGGAAGGAAAAATAAGTTACAGAGAGGGAGGCAAACCATAAGAGACCCTTAAATACAGAGAACAAACTGAGGGTTGATGGGGGTGGGGGAAATGGGTGATGGGCATTGAGGCGGTCACTTGTTGGGAGGAGCACTGGGTGTTGCATGTAAGTGATGAATCACGGGAATCTATTCCCAAAGCCAAGACTACACTGTATATACCGTATGTTAGCTAACTTGACAATGAATTATTTTTAAAAATACGCTTTTATATAGTTTTAAAAAATCTTAAAAAAACTCTGAAAGACTGTTTTATTTGATACTTGCTGCCTGGTAATGAATTTGTAATGGTTATTTCTATTATCTAAAAGGTGTAAATATCTAGAGAGTTTTCAAACCAGAAACTGTCGCTTCTCTCTTCCACTCACATGCACATCTAATAAAACTCATGGACTCTTTTTGAGAAAAAACAAAACAAAACTAATAGTCAAATAGTCATTGATGGCTTTTTCATTAACATCATTCCTGAAGCCAGCATCCCCCTCCCCCAGAGCCAAGCTCTCCAGGTCGGCCCACTATGCTCAGCTACATGGAGAAATGGCCACCAGTGCCAGCACTAATTAACATTTCCTGGAAGTATTAGCCAGAGCAGTCAGAGAAAAGAAAGCTGGATGCCGAAGGCTTGGAAAAAATAAGTATCTCTACTTTTGGATGATAAAGTATTTACCTAAAAAAAAAAATGAAGAGAATCCACTCATGCTCTGTCACTCTCTGCCTCTCAAGAATGAATAAATGTTAAAAAAAAAATTGGAAAAAAAAAAGGGGGTGCCTGGGTGTCTCAGTCAGTTGAGTGTCCGACTTCAGATCAGGTCATGGTCTCGCAGCTCCTGAGTTCAAGCCCCGCGTCGGGCTCTGTGCTGACATCTTGGAGCCTGGAGCCTGCTTCAGATTCTGTGTCTCCCTCTCTCTCTGCCCCTTCCCCACTCATGCTCTGTCTCTCTCTGTCTCTCATGAATGAATAAACGTTATAAATTAAGAGAATCAATTATAAAATAAATGCAAGTAGGAGAATTCAATAAGATGACAGAATATAAAACGAACAACATGGGAATGTGAGCTGGTGCAGCCACTCTGTAAAACAGTATGGAGGTTCCTCAAAAAACTAAAAATAGAACTACCCTACGACCCAGCAATTGCACTACTGGGCATTTATCCACGGGATACAGGTGTGCTGTTTCGAAGGGACACTTGCACCCCCATGTTTATAGCAGCACTATCAACAATAGCCAAAGTATGGAAAGAGCCCAAATGTTCATCGATGGATGAATGGATAAAGAAGATGTGGTATGTATATACAATGGAGTATTACTCGGCAATCAAAGAGAATGAAATCTTGCCGTTTGCAACTACGTGGATGGAACTAGAGGGTATTATGCTAAGTGAAATTAGTCAGAGGAAGACAAAAATCATATGACTTCACTCATATGAGGACTTTAAGGGACAAAAACATGAACATAAGGGAAGGGAAACAAAAATAATATAAAAACAGGGAGGGGGACAAAACAGAAGAGACTCATAAATATGGAGAACAAACTGAGGGTTACTGGAGGGGTTGTGGGAGGGGGGATGGGCTAAATGGGTAAGGGACACTAAGGAATCTACTCCTGAAATCATTGTTGCACATATGCTAACTAATTTGGATGTAAATTTTTAAAAATACAAAAATAAAATTTAAAAAAAAAATCAAAAAAAAAAAAAAAAAAGAACAACAGCAGCCTTCATTTAAACAAACACCATCTGGTTAGAAAACAATAGGACAGGGGCGCCTGGGTGGCTCAGTCGGTTAAGCGGCCGACTTCGGCTCAGGTCATGATCTTGCAGTCCGTGAGTTCGAGCCCTGCGTCGGGCTCTGTGCTGACAGCTCAGGGCCTGGAGCCTTTTTCGGATTCTGTGTCTCCCTCTCTCTGACCCTCCCCCGTTCATGCTCTGTGTCTCTCTGTCTCAAAAATAAATAAACGTTAAAAAAAAAAAAAAAAAAGAAAACAATAGGACAGAAAATACTCTCACATATTAGTGGAACAAAAAAATAAATAAAATACTTTGGAATAAAGTTAACAACAAGAAATGTGCTAAACTAATCTGAGGAAAAAAATATAAATCACTTCTGAAGAACAAAAAAGCAAACCTGAATTAATGGAAATACATCATTTATTCTTGGACAGACTTTGCATCATAAAGATGTCCATTTTCTCCATGTTGGTATTTAAACTGAACTTGGTATCAATGAAAACATCATTTTCTTTCCAGGAGATAGAAAGTTCATATGAAAAATAAACATGAAAGTAGCTAAGGAAACCTTGAAAAAATAAAAGGGGAGGCAGACTTACTAGATATCACAACCATAATCCAGTTCTGCAACATCTCCATCATCTAAAAAGTTGTGTCCTTTATCAGTCCCTTCCATACCTAAGGACCACCAGTCTGCTGACAGTACAGATTATTCTCTTGGGCCTGGACTTTCCAGAAATAGAATCCTATGGTATATCCATACTCTGTTGTAGCTGGTTTCTTTCACTTGGCATGTTTCTGAGTTTCATCCACATTGCTGCACAGATCCACAACCTTGTTCTTTTTCCATGCTGATTAATATTCCACTGTACACATATACCATTTTTATAAATCCATTCACCTGTTGATAAGCACTTGGGGTGCATCCAATTTGGCTATTATTACTAAAACTCCTACAAATATTTGTGTACAAGTCTTTTTGTGTAAAGATTTTTGTATCTCGTGGGTAAATACCTAAAAGTGAAAACTGCTGGAAAATATGGTAAGCATTTTTTAATACTAAAATAATTGTCAAACAATTCTCCAAAGTGCTGCATCTTTGTAAACACGTGTTTAATTTCAGCTCTTTAGGACAATATGGTGCTGGATCTCACCATGGTTCTAAGTTGCATCTCACTGATGACTGATAGAGCTTCTCTCTCCATGTGCTAATGGCTACCTGTTTATATTCTTTTGTGAAGTGTTCAAATCTTCTGCCTAGTTTAAAAGTGGGGCTGTCTCCTACCTACTGAGTGATAATAGCTCTTTATATATTCTAGACAAAGTCCTGAGACAGTTTGCATTATTATAAATTTTTTCTCCTAAGTTTTGCCTTTTCTTTTGCTGAACAATGCTTTCAAAGAGCAAAGTTGCTCAACTTGATGAAGTGCAATTTATTTTTTTCTTGTACAGTTAGTGCTTTTTGTGTCCTAAGAAATCTTTACCTAGGAAAATTTTCTCATCCACCAAAAAAAAAAACCTATTAAAATTAAAAAACAAGCTTAGTAAGGCTGCTAGATACAAAATATACAAAATTCAAATGTATTCCCATGTATGTTTATATAGAAATAATTTTTATGTGTGCTATAGTATGTAAAGCAATTTACAAATGCAAAACTATGCATTTATAAATTATTTACACATTTCCATATATTTCTATATATGCTATATTCTAGCAAGGACAAATTGGAAAATTATTTTTTTAAACAATAACATTTAAAATAGTATAAAATACAAACAAATAATTTTAATAAAATATATGCAAGCCCTCTTCACTTAAAACTACAAAACTTTGTTGAGAGACATAAGTAAAGTCCCCTCTAAATGGATATGTTTTGGGGCGCCTGGGTGCCCCAGTCGGATAAGTGTCTAACTTCAACTTGGGTCATGATCTCACAGCTCGTAGGTTCAAGCCCCGTGTCGGGACTGTGCTGACAGCTCGGAGCCTGGAGCCTGCTTCGGATTCTGTGTCTCCCTCTCTCTCTGCCCCTCCCTCACTTGTGCTCTGTCTCTCTCTTGCTCTCTCTCTCTCAAAAATAAACATTAAAAAAAACTTTATAATAGAGACATATATGCCTTATTATGACTTAGATTACATATTTAGATGTCAGCTGTCCCCAAATTAATCTACAGATTCAATGTCATCAAAATCTCAGTAAGCAGTTTAATAGAAATTGACAAGCTGACTTGAAAATTTTTAGAAATCTAATTTTGAAATAAGAAAATGCTAGAGGGGGCGCCTGGGTGGCTCAGTCAGTTGGGCATCAGACTTCAGCTCAGGCCATGATCTCGTGGCTCATGAGTTCAAACCCCGTATCAGGCTCTGTGATAACAGTTCAGAACCTGGAGCCTGCTTTGGATACTGTGTCCCCTTCTCTCTCTGCCCCTCCCCTGCTCACACTCTGTCCCTCTCATTCTCCGAAAAATAAACATTAAAAAAGAAAGAAAGAAAGAAGCTGCTAGAGATCATGACTTACTTTAACGAGAGCCTGTGTCTTAAAGACAGACACACAGAGCAGTGGAAATGGATTCACACATGATGTTGGTATACTGACAAACAAAAGTGCTGATGTAATTCAGTGAAGAAAGGATGGCCTTTCCTACATGTTCCGGATATCCATTTGTAAATAAAAAAGAACCTCAATGCTGACCTTGCACACACATATAATTTAACTTTAAGCGATCTACATGTAGCACTTCCAAGTAATCCATGGGTAAGAGAAGTCACACAAAGCTGAGTCTAGGTGCCAGGGTTTCACCTGGGGGCCCACTAGGGTTGTTGGCAGCTCAGTCCCTTGTGGCTGCAGGCAGAACTGAAGTCTCCCTGGTGGTGAGGGGTGGGGCGTTCCTGGTTCCCAGGCCCCCCCCAACATGGCAGCCAATGACCGGTTCACGTGAGTTGCCCCCCAGGGCTCCAGCCTCTGACTTCTTCTGTGTCCAGCCAGAGAAAACTCTCTGCCTTCAAAGCACTCATGGGATTTCAGTGGGCCCACCCAGATCATTTTCCTTTAGCTGTGTAACAAACTTCTCATAATGCCTGTAGATTTGACCAGTCTCCTTGAAATCCCACAAATTTTGTTCTATGTATGTTCAGGCCAATTTTGAGGTGCATCCAAAATTAGCTTTGCTGTATCTTCCTAGGAGGCTGATCTAATTATTATTGCAAAGTGTCCCTGAATATCTAGCAATGACTTTCATCTTGAAGTCTTCTGGCCTGACATTAATAGCTTATCAGCCTGCTTTTGGTTAGCATCTCCAGTGCGTGTCCTCTTCTCATCCTTTTCATTCCAAACGTCCTTAAGTGCTGTTTTTTGTTTTTTGGGTTTTTTAAAAGATTTTATTTTTAATAAATCTCCACACCCAATATGGGGCTTGAACCTACAACCCTGGTGTTAAGAGTCGCACGCTCTACCAAATGAGCCAGCCAGAGGCCCCAAAGTGTTCCATTTTAGAGTCTTATATTAACTTCTTAGGGCTGCAGTAACAAATCAGGTGGCTTAAACATATATATATATATATATATATATATATTTTTTTTTTTTTTTTTTTTTTTTTATTTATTTATTTTTTTTAATTCTCTCATGGTTTTAGAGGCTAGAAGCCCAAAATCAAGGTGCCGGCAGGGCCCTTTCCTTCTAAAGACTCTAGGGCTTTCCTTGACTTGTCTGCCTCAGTGTGCACAGGGCTTTCTCTGTGTGTCTGTGTCTTCTCCTCCCTTTATGACAGCCCAACCTAAATCCAGGATGATTTTACCTGAGATCCTTAACCAGACACCATTTCCAAATAAGGTCACATTCTAAGGCTCTGTGTAGACATGAATTTGGGGGGTGGTGAGTGGGGATACCCTTTACCATCCTCTCCAGGTACATGTACAGAATTAGCAATCTCCAAATCTGAGCCAAATCTCAGTAGGGAATTGACCCTGCCCCATCCTCCTACAGGGCAACCCAAAACACACGAGTGCTTGTGGCCAAAGCCAGCTGTCCACACAACCCATCCAGCGAATGCTGCCGGTCACATCTGGGCCCTGTGGTGTGGCTGGTGCTCAGAGGGCCTGAGCCCCCAACTTCCCAGGGAGGCCTTACGTCTTGGGGATGTGGGGGCAGCACCTTGCAGGCTCAGCACAGCCACAGAAGCCTCCCTGTTGACCTAAAAATGGCCTGCCTGGGTCATGTTGGGCTTTCCCTCTGCACAAGGAAGGAGCTTCCTGTTGTCCTCAGACCCTTGTCACATGCAAGGACCCTGGAGAAGGCCACCCTCTAGATAAACAGGAAAGAGCGATCCTGCAGTGTACAGGCCGCACTGCTGCCATCGCACGTGAAGGGCCCACCACCGCAGCCCACCTGCTAACGGGAACATCCCTGAAAAATGTGGACCTAACTTTGGGCGGTCACCTTAGCCTGGGAAGCCCCAAGTAAGGACCAGCCACAGATGCACATTTACGCTCTCAGGCCATTGCCAGCGCTGCAGCCATGTGGCCAGAAACAAAGCGTCTCGTCCAAAATTCTCCCTCTTGGTGAAGACCTCAGGAACCCTGGACTCCCCACCCCCCCACCAAGACATAAATGGCCATCACACATGTCTCCGCACACAGCACACACCGCCTCCCCTCTGGAGACCCAGACATACCAACAGTGACCAAGGTACTCACTTCACTTCTCAAATACACAACACTTGAGCACCCGAACGAACCTTATGAACCTCATGGGGCACCGCACAAATGGCTGGCTTACACAAGTCCTGGTTCAAGGAGATAAAATCTGCACATTTCAGCCATCGGCCCGAAGACAGAATTACAGTAAAGTCATCAGAAGGGAAGCATATTGGAGTCCGACTCCATCTTTGATGTTTGGTTGCTGACAGCTTTTAGGCCTGCTGGTCCCCTGGCTCTGTTCCCAATCAGGCCGAGCAGATAAAGAGCACCTGCGGAGAATTCGACCCACAGAAACCCGGCCCCTGCGCACTAGCCCTCCCACCACCTACTCCACCCACAGGAAGAGTAAGCCAGTCACTTGCTGGCCTCCAGCCATTCAGACCAGCCTCCTGGGAGCCACTGTCCCCAAAAGCAGATTGTTATATGGCAGATTACCTCTTCATATCCTCTTGGGGCTCATGTGGCTTCATCAGGCTTGATAAGCCAAATTTGGTGCCAGAGTTGATCCTACCCCTTTTCCTCTCACGATTTAAAGGTTACACGCTCCTCCATTTCTCTCTGGGAGTCAGGGAACAGGCTGTTACATGCAGCCTTGCCTTACAGACGTCCCTGCCCATCAGTACATGACTCAGCCTGCCCAATTCAAGGATCTTGGGCTGTTTAGTGCTTCCTAACCTTCTCCTAATGTAAATGCTGACATCACAAATATTTTTTCTGCACCTAAGTTTAAAATCCACAAGACATGGTTACTGCTGTTCTACAGTCGGTACCCTCAGATCTCCTTGCCCCCACCAGTGCTGTTCATCAACGTCTCCCAACACCCTTGGATGCCAGCTTTGCTTATCTTCCTTCTGCTTCAAGTCCCACGCCTGTCCTTCTCACTGGTGGTGTGGCTGGTGCTAATTCTCCATTTTATCTGACATGCCTTTATTCCCCTTCATTCCTAAAGGACACTTTCTCTTCTAGAATTCCTGGCCGGCAATTATTTCTTCCAAGATACCATTCTACTGTCTCTGAGGTCCCATAGTTGCTGTTAACAAGTCAGATGCTAAAGGCAGTCTACGTCCCCAGACTGCTTTCCTGGTCCTTGGATAATCTTCACTCTGATGGGCCCGTGTGCTTCCTTGGTCCTTGGATAATCTCAGTTCACTCTGACAGGCCCATGTGCAGATCTATTTTGGTTTATCCCCCTTGGGGTTCACAGGCCTTCTTGATTCCAGAGATTAACATCCATCCTTAGTCTACTTTAGGAAAACGTCTGCCGTCACCTCTTCAAATGTTGCCTTTGACCCATGCACTCCCTCACCTGCTCCTGCTACCAAATATCAGAATTTGTCATGGGTCTTCCTCTATGGCCTTGCTACTCAAAGTGTCGTCTGCGGACAGGCAGTACCAATACTACCAAGAAGCTTCTTAAAAAGTCAGAATTTAGTCACCCCCAGGGACTCATCGAATCAGAATCTGCATTTAAACAACATCTCGGTGGTTCACAACCCACCAAAGCCTGAGAAGCACTGTCTACATCTCCTCCCCTCTCTTCCCATTCACCTCACTCGACATCTCCATGTCACTCCAGGTAACCTCTCTTATGAACTTTTCACTGATGCAGAAAACACATAGACAGAAAAGTGCACAAAACACAAATATAGCGCTCCATACATTGTTACAAAGCAAATATTCACGTCGCCATGCAAGTAAGAAACAGGATGTTGCCAGAGGCCCACAAGCTCCCCTATGCCCCCCATCTTGGAGTGATTCCACTGTCCACCCTGCTATGACCCCCAGCCCACGAGCTAACCTTTGTGCCCCATTTCTCTGTTCTGGAATTTCTACTTGGCTCTTTTCTAAATCTGTTGCGTCATTTTTCATAGTTCTGAGCTCTCTGTTCAAAGTCACCTCCCTGGACACAGAGGCCACAGCTGTCTCAGTGTGCAGCAACTGCAGCGTCTGAAACCCTGTGGCTCTCCCGACGTCACCCGCGGTTCACCCAGCCACTGTGGCTGGTACTAGTTCCTCTCTCGTGGTCCCCTTAGCTCTAAGTGTGTGCTGAATGCTACACTTGCAAACGGAAATAACATGAGGTCTCGGTGGTGTTATCCTGGTCCAGGAAGGATTTTCGCAAACTCCTCCCAGGTGGCCAGGGTGCCAGGCTGCAGCCAGGGTGGGCAACTGCCAACCTTCACACCCTCCTCTTGGGCCGTACCACTCGACAACCCCCAAGTAAAAGGGGAGGCACGGGGCCTGACCCTCAGTGGCCCCGCACCCCAACTCGTCCCCTCAGCTCTCAAAGGTCTGTGGCCTCTCGGCTGCCTGGGGAAAGCGTCTCCAGGGCAAAGCAGCCGCAGCGTTGGGCTCAGCACTTGGTCTCCGCCGCATCTCCTGAACCTCGGTCCAGACCCTTTTGTTGCACCCAGCTCTCTGCTCTCCACTACTGTGTGCGCTCTAACTTCTCCAACTGCCCTTCGCAGACAAGTAACTGGGCATCACACCGTCTACCACTCCCAGGGACAGCCCACGGCCTCCTCATTTGCGTGACAGATTCTCAAACGCATCTGGGGATACCAATCACACTTATTCTAAAGTCTTCAACAACTGCAGAGTGGTTTATGAGAAATCTGTTTCACTAGACATTACTTGTTTTGTTTGCTGAGCTTAGTCCCTTTCCATTTGATTCTGTGCGCACGTAAAGCTGCTCCAGGATACCCGCTCCTCCTGATATTTGGGACACCAGCCTGCCCGTCCTTTCCAGGGCCTCCTCCCCACAGGTGGGGACACTGCCTCCAGCCAAGAGCCACTTCGTCCACCTGCCACTGTAAACCCACTTTCCTGGTTTCTTCTTGCCAAACCCTCCTGATGCCTGAGTCACTTCTAAATGGACATCCTGGTAACAGTAGCCTTTGGTGTCCTGGGCAAACGCTCATGTTTTGTCAAACGTGCCTCAGCTTCTCCTGAGTGGGACCATAGCTGGGACTTGAAACAAGGGAAGGAAGGGTAAGAATGCAGAAGAGAGAAGGAACTGCCGAAGAAGAAAGAATACAAGCAAGGTCAGGAGGCAGAAAGCAAGGGCACAGGCAGCCCACGGCCCGGTCTCGCTGACACCTGGGGACTGGCAGAGGGGGGCCAGGGAGACCGGCTGTGCAGACAGCAGAATCATTGCCTGGTCTGCCACAGCGAGTGCCCAGCTCCAGGCGCCCCCCATCACAGTGTCCACGACCCTGGGGGACGGCTAGGACATGCAGAGGCTCCTGAGAGCCAGTCACTCACCAGCAGGAAAGGGCCCTCTGGATGGTCGCAGGCCTGCAATGCAGACGAGAATGTAGGCAGGCGGAAGGAGGCCTGCTCCCATCCATTCTCCGCTCCCCAAACCTTGATGAGGCCCCGTTCATCCACGGTGATGGCCAGCTGGAGCCGAGGGAAGGTCACCACGTTCACCAGAGCAGCAGGCTGCAGAGGGCTTGACCAGATCTCTGTGCCCTGGGCAACAACAAAAGGAACATAACAACTTACTTGGGGGCTGTTCGTTTCACAAACGTACTGTTTTTATTCATTCAACAATCATTCCCTAGTGCGTACAGGGGATGCACAGGGGGAAAGAGCAGGGTCCCCACCCTCACGGGATCCACGCAGCAAAGAGCACAACACAGACGTTGGAGAGCAGTGGCTAAACTGAGGGTGTGTGGAAATTCCCCAGGGCTGAGAGGCACCACCGGGACTGGGGGGCGGGGGGCCAGGCGTGCACACGGTGGTTACCCAGCTCCACTGAGGAAGGCTGGCCAGGGAGCGCAGCTGGGGCCACTATGGCTGCATAGAGAAAACTTCTCACCTGTCCTCAGGCAGCCCCATTTAGATCGGCTAACTCAGGCTCGCAGGTATGAATATTCACAGGGCATGTCTGTGCTGCCCTGCGCAGAACACCCCCTTTCCTATGGCGTGCCCTGGCCGAGGCCCGAGCTGGGTGATTCCACAGCCTCTCCCAGGACTGTACAACTGGAATCAGTGGTAAAGAGTCAGTGCCAGTAGGCCCAGGGTACTTGAATGGGGGCAGAGAACCATCCACTAACCACTCTTCCAGTGTCCCAGGGCTGCCCCCGGGCTTCCTTTCCAGTGCCGGGTCATTACGACCTTGTTCTAGCACATGTGCATTGTACCACGATCTGTATCTCTTTCCAACCAGATGTCTGACTCCTCTATGGGTTGCTTTCTCAGCTGATTTCTGTTGCTCAAGCAGCAAGGTGATGACCATCATCAACCAGCAACAGCTCGGCGAGCAGAAGCTGGGCACCAGTGATGGGGGAAGGGCAGGGAGTGTTGAGGAACACAGCGTCAGTGAAGAAGGCACGAGACTCCTGGTTGCAGGAGGTCAGGGGGACAGAGCGCAGGAATGTGCCAGGGACTGCAGGCCACACGCCTGCCACAGGAAGGAAGGGGGCTCTGCTGGTGGCACCAAGACTGATGCCAGAAAAAGACAAACTCAAACCCTAGAATTCTCCGGGGGCAGCGGATACAACCAGATGGACAGCCAGATCAGACCCCAGTATCACCAGTCAAAAATGTGGTCTCAACAGATTAGGAATATTTATTCACTTCTGGAAAAGCAAAATGTTAGTTCGCCTCTTGGCTTGGTGTGAACAGCTTGTACACAATGATTGTAATACTAAGAATACACATTATTATGTGGGGACGGGAAGGTTATCCTGTGTGGATGTAGGAGGAGGAAAGAGGGGTCGTCTTCTACAAGAGATTTGCTCGTGCACAGTACTGAGTTTGTGCAACCAGGCAGAATGTGCACAGACCGCTCTGAAACAGGCCCATGATGGAAACACAGACCACACGCAAGTACAACTTGGCCCACTGCCCATATTTGTATTTTGGTGGAAAAAAAAAAATCAAAGGAATACTTCACGACACATGGAAACACGTGCACCTGTCCATCAGCCACATCACGAGCTCAGCCAGAACACAGCGTATCTCTCTTTGCTCTCCGCTCCTGCAGGACAGAGCTGAGTGGTTGCAACAGGACCACAGGGCTCTTTCCAGAAAATGTCGGCTGAGCCTGCACCAAAGCACTCTCCCCTTTTTTTTTTTAAATGTTTTTATTCCTTTTTGAGACAGAGAGAGACAGAACATGAGCAGGGGAAGGGCAGACACAGAATCCAAAGCAGGCTCCAGGCTCTGAGCTGTCAGCACAGAGCCTGACGCAGAGCTCGAACTCACAGACTGAGATCATGACCTGAGCCGAAGTCGGACGCTTAACTGACTGAGCCACCCAGGCGCCCGCCCCTTTCAAGTTGAGAACCATGTATCTGGGCAGCACTGGGCCCTCCCAGCCACCGGGTCTCCTGCCGGGTCCCCACCCGGAGCCACACACCTCAGCTAGGGGTCTGCAGCTGAGGCGGGTCCTCAGAGAAGGCACAGGGAGGCGGGCAGCCCCCACACCGGCACACGCAGGGCCCTCCCATGAAATGACCCTAGAAACCAAGCACAAGAAAGAGGAACCCAACAACAACCTAAAACCTGACCACGGAGAAGAGAGAAAGGACACAAATGACTCTGGACCCTTTAAACAAAACAGAACAATAGGGGATAAGAATGGGGACCTGGAAACTAGAGAAGTTTCTGTAAAGTAGGCAGACAACATGTCCTCCGAAGCATGCAGATCGAGAAACCGAGTCTACTAACATAAACACTGGTGAATTGAACCGGGAACCGGTTCAGACAGCACTTGAACAGTGGTCACCTCTGGGAAGAGCTGCTGAGAACAGGCAGGGAGAACTATTTCACTCATGAAATATCTCCTAGTCCTGACTTTCCCAAACCCTCAACTGCTTCACTTTCATGATTCAAAAGCAAAATAAATTGTAACTAACCACAGCCCATCCCCAAAGTCCCCCCACCCAGCACCACTTGCCTCTGTCCCCAGACCCTGCCCCAGCCCCCTGGTCCTCACGATCTGGCGAGAGCCCAGCTAAGGCTTTTGAGGCTCACTCACCACCAGGAGCCTCGGGTGGCCTCTCAAGTGTCCCCATGTGGCCAAATGTGGTGCACACCCACACTTACCAGACTCTAACGTGACATCTGGGCAGAGCAGTGACCCCACGGCTAGCATGGGGGCGCAAAGATGCAGCTCCCAGTGGTCTGCTTCCCTCGCACACTGACAAGGAAGTTTGCTGAGAGTCAGGATGCCCTGTTCACAGGGGCCAGGGGGGTCGGGGGAGCCCCTCTGCTCTTGGTGCACGAGGCTCCCATGAGCAGGACCGGGCACTTCCAGCAGACCTGACCAACGGGGCCATGAGCAGGCTCCCTACCTAATGTAGCAAGGACCTGGAAAATCGTGAGTTGATCTGTAGTTATCCAGGAAAAAGTCCTTTATAGGAGGTTGGGTTCTGTCTACATGCACAGAACCCATGGATTTACAGGGAACCACATGATTCAAGACTCCGAGACACCTTCCCTCTTGGTCTCAGGCTGACGGTCTATAAAATCATGATGATAACAATGCACATATTGCTTGGCTGCTGTGAGAACCACGTGAGAAAATAAGACCAGGAAGCTTTTTAACTGTGACAACCAAGCGTGAAAACGCCGATTGTGTTATCAAGGTCTCAACGCTTAATTGGTATACGAGGGTAACTAAAAGTGGCAATTGTCTGGGAAAAACCACCCAGATTGGGCACTGGCTCCAAAGTAGACACCGCAGGTCCGGGACTGGCACTGAGGCAGGTGGCCACCTCTCCGAGGCAGGCAGCACAGAGTCAAAGGCAGATCAGGCTCCATCTGCGATCAGACCTGAGTTCCAAGTGTGACCAGGTCTCCTGCAGCTCAGAGTTCTCGTCCGTACCACGGGGATCCCACCACCTCCAAGCTGGCCAGGAGGGCTGAATAGCTGGCGAAAGGGAAAGACCTCACTAAGACCCAGCGGGTCACACCCTGGCCCCTCCGCAGGCTCACCTCCTGCACATCCCAGGCACGGACGGTGCTGTCCGAGGACACGGTGCACACCATGGACTTCTCTTGCCCATCAAACCGGCACTCCTTGGTTGAGATGTAAGCCAGCTCGTCTATCTCTCCTGGAAGAGAACACAGACTGGCCTTGAATGCATACACAGATGCCTGGGATATGGACACTCAGACTGGGGAAAGACAGGCAGGACACTCATTCCTCTTGCATTCTCAGAAGCACACAGGTGCTCGTTAGGGGTGAGCAGTGGACAGAAAGAACTAGGGCTTCACACCCTGGACTGCCCCACTCCACCACCCACAAAGCCACAAACAAGTGCCTAATATCTCTCTTTCTTTCTACTCTGAAATAAATGTAACGATTCCTTCTTCACAGGATTAGCCGCAGGCACCAAGTGACACAGTGCAAATATAGAACGCAGCAGGGCACGTACTCATCAAGTGTCACCTTCCTGCTCAATGGCTGAACACCAAGTCCCACGACACTCGACCAGGAGTGAGCAGTGGGAAAGCACGCAGGACTACATTCCCCACCATACCTGTGTGCCCGGGAATGGCTTTGCAGATGAAGTCCTTCTCTGGCCGCCCACATTCCATTCGGAACTCCAGCTCAGATCGGCAGAGATAGTACTCTTTCCATGTTTGTGTGCCCAAGGTCATCTGGGAGGTTTTACATGATGACCAGCGTCTCAGACACAGCTGCCTGGAAAACAGACCCATGATCCCAGGCAGGACAGAACACACGTTAGAAGAAGGTACTGTGGTGTCGACAGGTCTAGCTTTGATTCCTGGCTTCACCATCTAGTAGCTTAGACAACTCACTCTGCCTACCTATGCCTTAACTGTCCCCAACGTAAAATGGGGAAAACAAGGAAGTGACAATGAGCAAGCGCTCACCACCATCAGGTGTCAGTGGTTCTTGTGTATTAGCCAGTTTTCCTGACACCCCCATGAAGTCTACCTGATCCCCTTGTATACGACAGGGAACTTTAACAATTGACCTAAGGCCAAGGGCATGCAGCTTTGGTCATGCAACTGCCATTCAAGAGTATTTCTTGAAGTCTCCAACTCTTACTGCTGAATTGCCTATTTCTCCTCTCAGTTCTGCCAGCCCTTCGTGTATTTTGTCGGTTATTAGGTGCGTATATGTTTATAATTTTTTGATCTTCATGGATAGACTTATCATGAAATGGCATTCTTTCTCTAGTAATGCCTTTTTGTCTTAAAGTCTATTTTGTCTGATATTAGCATGGCCATTCCAGCTTTCCCTTGGTTACTGTTGCATGGTATATCTGTTTCCATTCTTTTAATTTCAATTTATCTATGTCCTTGAATCTGAAGTATGTCTCTTGTAGACAGCATAAAGTTGAATATTGTTTATCCCTTCTAACAACCTCTTTCTATTGGAGTGTACATTAAATACACTTAATGTAATTAATGATAAGGCACAATTTATGTGTTATTTGGCTACTTATTTCTATAAGTTTGATGCATTTTCTCTATTATTGCCTTCTTTTGTGTTAAATATTTTATTTTTTAATTATTTTTATTTTTGTGAAAGAGTGAGAAAACAGGTGCAAGTGAGGGAGGTGGGGAAAGGGAGGGACAGAATCCCAAGCAGGCTCCACACTTAGCCCAGAGCCTGATGCAGGGTTCAATCTCAGGACTGTGAGATCATGACCTGAGCTGACATCGAGAGTCAGATGCTTAACCAACTGAGCCACCCAGGCACCCCTTAAATATTTTCTGATATACTATTTTAATTCCCTTGTCATTTCTTCTATCATGTTTTTTGAGTTCTTAGTGGTTGCCTTGAGGATTAATCTAGTTTTAATTAATATCAATTTAATTTCTTTTTCTTTTTTTTTTCCTGAGCAGGGGAGGGGCAGAGAGGAATTCCAAGCAGGCAGGCTCCATGATGTCAGTGCAGAGCCCAACACTGGGCTTGAACCCACAAGCCATGAGATCATGACCTGAGCTGAAATCAAGAGTCAGACGCTTAACCTACTGAGCCACCCAGGTGCCCCAACAGCAACTTAATTTCAACATTATTCAAAAATTTCGCTTTTGTAGCGCCATTTCCTGCTCCTCTCAACTGTGCCGCTACATCTACAAATTACATTTTACATGTTAAATATACACGAATAGAGACTTACAGTTGTTTTATGCAGTTGTCTTTTAAATAATACAGAAAAAAGAAAGACTTACAAATAAGAAATATATTTATACTGCCTTTTCTATATGCCTATAGAGTTACTTCACTAGTGTTTTTTATTTTTTAATGTGGATTCAACTTCCTGCCTAATGTTCTTTCATTTCAATATGAAAGATTCCCTTTAGGATTTCTTGTAGGACAAGCATATAGCAACAAACCCTCTGAGCTTTTTGCTAATCTGAAAAGGTCCTCATTTTCTCCTTCATTTTTCTAGACATACAATTCTTAGTAACAAGCTTTTCTTCCTATACCTTCAATATGTCATCCCATTACCTTCTGGGCTTCATGGTTTTTAATGAGAAATCAACTGGTCATCTCATTGGGGTTCCCTTCTACACGATGAGTTGCCTCTCTCTTGCTGCTTTCAAGATTCTAGGTCTTCAGCTCTTGATTACAATGGGTCCTTTTAAATATTTTATTTTTAAAAGCAATCTGTACACCAAATGTTGGGCTTGAACTCATCACTCCAAGATCAAGAGTTGCATGCTCTACTGATCGAGCCATCTAGGTGTCCCTCCAATGTGTCTTGATGTGGAACTCTTTGAGTTTATCCTACTTGCAGCTAATTGAGCTTTTGCATGTATAAATTAACATTTTTCATCAAATTTGGGAAGTTTCCACACCTTATTTCTTTAAATATTTTATTCCTTCTCCCTTTCTCCTCTCATTCTGGGACTCTTGTTATACAATGTTGGCATGCTTGATGGTGGCCCACAGGTTTCTTAGGCACTGCTGACTTTTCTTCCTTCTTCATATTGATTCTATTCTTCAGATAATCTCCACCGACCTATCTTCAAATTCACTGAGTCTATCTTCTATCTGCTCAAATCCTGAGTTTTTTAAATTAAAAAGGTCAGGGTGTC
Source organism: Neofelis nebulosa (assembly GCF_028018385.1). NCBI lineage: Eukaryota > Metazoa > Chordata > Mammalia > Carnivora > Felidae > Neofelis > Neofelis nebulosa. The sequence continues at coordinate 93,278,950 of NC_080793.1, read as the reverse complement.
TGGGTGGCTCAGTTGGTTAGGAGTCCAACTTCAGCTCAGGTCATGATCTCGTGGTTCACAAGTTCAGGCCTTGCATCGGGCTCTGTGCTGACATCTCAAAGCCTGGAGCCTGCTTTGGATTCTGTGTCTCCCTCTCTCTGTCCCTCCCCTGCTCATACTCTGTCTCTATCTCAAAAATAAATAAAACACTTAAAAAAGTTAAAAAGATCAATAGTATACTTTTCTACTCCATAATTTCTATTTAGTTATTTTTATAATGATTCTTCACTGATATGCTCTATTGGATGAGATGTTGTCCTACTTCTAGTTCTTTGTACATGGTTTCTTCTAGTTCTTTGAACATAATGAAAATAGCTGATTTAAAGTCTTTATCTAGTAGGTCCAAGGCCTGGTCTTTCTCAAAGACAGTTTCTGTTGTTTGCTTTGTTTCCTGTGTAGAAGCTACACCTTATTACTTTGCATGACTCATTACTTTTGTTGAAAACTGAACATTTAAATAATGTGGACCCTGGAAATCTGACCCCACCCCTAGATTTGTTGTTCTACCTCCTTACTGTTATTGTTTGTTTAGTGATATTTCTGAATAAATTCTGAAAAGCCTGCATTCTTTGTTACCTGTGGCCACTGAACTCTCGCCCAGTTAAATTAGTGCTCACTAATGATTGGACAGGGATTTCCCAAACACCTAGAACCACCAACTCTCCCAGTCATCACCAAAGGGCTTCTGTGCATGCTGGGGCATGGACTCAACACCCAGTAAGGTAGTTGACCACTCTGCCCTAGACTTAACTTCCTACTTGCACAGAACCTCAGGGTTAGCCAAACATGTGAGTGTAGAGCCTTCTTAGGTCTTCCCTGAGTTTGTGCACAACCCTGTTACACATGCCTGGGCTTTTTAGGAATGTGACAGCTTTTCAAGGTCCAAGTCCCTAAAGATGTCACATCCTCGGCTTTTCCTTTTAAGCTTTTTGGTTAGCCTACTTGTTTGCTCAATTGCTGTCCATCAGCTCTGACAATCACAAAGTTCATCAATTGTCTGTTATTATTTGGACAAAGGTCCCAAAGAAAAGGCTTTTCATACTGGGTGAACTCGAAGTCAGACCAAATAAAAACAGTCTGCCCATGGGGTCTTCCAAGAAATACCAGACAGGTCAAATAATGACAATTTTCCAGGAACAAAAATCCAATCCCATCCTTCTCCCTCCAGTGACTGCCAGGCTCCTGGTCTCGCTGTGATTGTGCGCTGATGACATTCAAGGCTAACACAAAACTGGAGGGCTTTATGGGAACAGGGCAAGAAAACCTGGTGTTCTAAGATTCAAATATTTCTTCTTGAACAAACACTTCCTAAGCTACTACAAGTCTCTTGTTAATTTCCAGAGTCCTGAAAAAATTGATTTTGACACTTTGTGTCAGTTTCCTCGTTGCTTTTAGGGAGGAGAAAAACTTCAAATCCACCATTTCCCAAGAGCCTGCATTCTGCGCTTCCGTGCGACTAGTGTCAATTCTCTGACAGCACCTCTCTCATGAGACTTTTCAGGAGAGAAATGTTAGCTCAGCCACACTGTAGAGAACTACAGAATCCCCACCCGGTCTGTGGGCACCAGAGCAAGTGAGACATGGCTTCTGCCAAGGGCACTCTCAGCCAGTGGTTGGGAGGAGGATGAGCAGAACAAAAGTGCGGGGGAGAAACGTGGTGTTTCAGGAGGGGCAACATGTGGAGCTATGGGTACTGAGCACCAAGAGCGGATGTCCGGCCGGGAGGGGGCTGGGGAGGCTTCACGGGCAGAGGCTTCCAGCATTTACTGTCCCCACAGCTGAAGTGGCATCATGTGGCTCCAGCCCAGCACTCCTACCTCACGGAGAACACAAGGTCAGGTGGGAAATGCTCACGGTCCGTGGCCTCAACAAGTACCACACCCAGTCCTCATTGCCTCTCCACTCATCGAGTACCTCCACGCCAGGCCTGTGCTAGGCACTAGGGACCTTCTAACACACGGAGAAGGACCCCCCACCTGCGCTCCGAACGGGTTTTACTGTGTTTTCTGGAACTCTAGTCCTTCTATCAGAAGCACCATATTGGCAGCCTGTGGGCAGAATGGACCCCCAGATTATTCTGTCTGGCTTGCACAGGATTAGCCCAGTGAACTAGCTGCCGACACTTAAAACTCTTGAGTTTTCACATAAAAATCAGGAAAAGGCAGGTGGTCTGGTTATGCTGAACCTAAATTCCCATTGGACAAAAGGGGTCTGGAGCCACATGAAGCTGAGCCCTTCACACAAGAACGAGCCCTCGGCTTCACCGTCTCTTTTCTCTTCTGGGTGGTGAGACCGAGACACCTCAAACCACCACTCCTGTTGTTGGCTTTGAGTTGAAATAAGAAGACAGATTTCTTGCACCCGCACCTCAATCTGAAAAGTGTGAAAACAAAAGCTAGACCAAGAAAATAATGTGGCTTAAGAAAAAGAGGAGAAGGCACATTTCTTTGTGGAAGTTAAGTCTATTTCTACATATTACACACTCAAAACTTAAGTAGGACCTATGAGCAATACTGAGAAATGAAAAAGTGATTTGACAAAAATGAAGGCAGACCATCAAAAAGGTTGAAGTATGAAGATGAATAAATTATGTGATATGCCTCTGAATGGCAATATATCAAGTGAAAAAAATACTGATACCAAAACTTTTCAGATAGCAACTAATGACAAAATAATCTATTGTACACAACAGAAATTATGTACCTTAAACAAAAGCAAATATCTGCGATTTTATTTCTAACCAAAACATAACGCTTACTGTATTGAAGAAACAGAATTTAAAAGGTCCTGAGGCATTAAAAAAAGGACCTTGCAGCATTTCCAACTAAAATTACACAATACAGGGGCGTCTGGGTGGCTCAGTTGGTTAAGGGGCTAACTCTTAATTTCAGCTCAGGTCATGTTCTCATGGTTCATGAGATCGAGCCCCACTTGGACTCTGTGCTGACAGCACGGAGCCTGCTTGGGATTCTCTCCCTCCCTCTCTCTGCCGCTCCCTAGCTCGCAGTCTTGTTCTTCTCTCACTCTCAAAATAAATAAACTTTAAAAAATTAAAAAATAAAAGAAACAAAATAAAATTATACAATACATATTAAAAATACATGACCAGTTAACTACATTAATTTACTGTGTCCATGAGAATTTCTAACGGGCCTGGGGAACTTTGGGGCCCGGTCCTCATAAGACACAGCATCAGAAATGACATGCATGTGACCACAGATGACAATGCTCCTGAAATGCTGTTGTCCCAGCTCCAGAAACATAAACTCCGTGTTTTTTGTTTTGTATGTGTGTGTTTTTTTAAGTTTGAGACAGAGAGAGAGAGAGAGAGAGAGCGCGAGCGCGCACGCACACATGAGCAGGGGAGGTGCAGAGAGAGAGAATCCGAAGCCTGATGTGGAGCTTGATTCAAGAACTGTGAGACCATGACCTCAGCCAAAACCAAGAGTCAGATGCTTAATTGACTGAGCCACCCAGACGCCCCTAAACCCAGGGTTTTTATAAGAACGCAGTCCAAGGATACAATCTTGAGGAATGACTTTATGCTAAAAGTTTAGCACCAATTATGAAACAGTGATGAACTGAAACTACTCTGTGACTTGGTTTGCAAACGCCAAACCATCTACCCAAGGCACCTGGAAGCACAACGTGATAACACACACATACGCGCAGAGGTCAGGTGATAAGCCTCAGAAGATAGTTTCTGAGCTGTGGGAAGGAACTCACTCCCATCACTCAAATTCCTTCCTGGCTTCTCAGCAGAGATAAGAACAAAGAGCAGGGTTAGGGCTGGCTTCCTACCTATTCCAATGTGGGAATACGGCTCTGCGAGCACTTCCACAAATACACCAACCCAGGAGTCAATCCATTTATTTCCCAGGACACAATGTCATTGGGAATCACATTTGGGAAGACAAAAAATCTTGTCCACTCCCCTACAGAGAAATCAACGTCCAGAACTGAATGTTCTCTCCAGAGACATTCCCCAAAGTGCAGAGATGAAGACTGGAATCCGATAAAAGCTCTCTTCAAGACTAACTGAAGAGATCAGCATCATTTTTCTAACAAACATTAGCAATAAGAAGTGGATGAGAAGCAACAGATGCCACAGAACACCGAACACGGCAGTGGCAGGCCTGGCATCCAGAATCCTCAAGGACCACAACCGCAACATTACCCTGAAAGCAAAACCCATCAAGCAGAGATTTCCTCCAAGCGTGGAAGATTCTTTGTGTGTGAACAGCTGTTTTCCATCATAAGTGGCTAAAACTAAACACAGCTCCTAGTGGACGGCCAAGGCCAAGGCCTGTCTTGTGTTCAGCAAGAGACAGAAGATGTGAGACTCCTCTCTGGGGTCAAAAGGAGTCAGGTTCCAAAGGAAAAAAGAATAAGAAAAAAACTTAATAAATTAACGATTAAGATATTTTTTATTTTCAACTTTAATTTTTTAAATTTTTAAAAATTCTAATACCATATGCGTTCATATACAGCTATGTTGTTACACCAAAGATGAGTTAAAATAAAAGTGATTTGGAGGCACCTGGGTGGCTCAGTCGGTTGAGCATCTGACTTTGGCTCAGGTCATGATCTCACAGTTCCTGAGTTCGAGCCCTGCATCGGGCTCTGTGCTGACAGCTCGGAGCCTGGAGCGTGCTTCGTATTCTGTGTCTCCCTCTCTCTCCGCCCCTCCCCTGCTTGCACTCTGTGTGTCTCTCTCTCAAATATAAACAAACATTTAAGAAAATTTAAAAATAAAAAAATAAAAGTGGTTTGTTGATTTGTCTTCTATCAGCTGGCACATGCATCTGCTGTACATATCTGCCCAAGTTTGGTACTCCTGATGCGTGTCAACCTCCCATTCAATTAATAAAATCTCTTATATTTCAATATACTATAAAAAAAAAAAAAGTATTCACTACATGCATGACAGGAGTAGCTCCCCACTGACAGGTGCTACGGATTGTCCTTTCTGATGTACTTAGTAGAGCCAGACACACGGTGCTCAAAACACTTACACGCTACACCCCTCACCTTCGCAGGACCCTCTCCTGCCCACGTTTGGCTCTTCCTTCACTTACCTCCACAGTTCCTTGGTCCCTGAAACCTCATTCCAGACCTAGAACAAGAGGACAGAGAAGTCTGGTCAGTCTGTATGCAGTTGGCACCTAGCCTGCCAGGCACCGTAGACGGGACAGAGAGCTAGATGAGACTCAGTGCCTGTGGGCAAGAAAACTCACCCTGGGGAATCAGACATATGTGGACGGCCCAATAAAAACAACCACGAGTGAGAAAGGGGAGTATAACAGTGTCGGTGGAGCTGAGGGGCTCAGAAGTGATTACTGACAAAATCCCCAATAGCTGAAGCTGGAGCAAAGACTGTGAAGTGTGAAAAAACTAGTGAGCATTCTGCCTTAAGTGGAGTAAAGCGTTCTGGGGAAAGGAGCTGGAAATCTGCTTAGACCCAACTCGCAAAGTCGTAATGGCAAAACCAGTGAGAAGCCACTTGGCAACTGTGAATGGAGGAGTGGCGGGGTAGCCTGTTTAGTTGGATCACTGGCTCCTTCGAGAAGGAAGAATTGGAAATGAGGGCAGGGCAACAGGCTCCAGAAAGGCTGCCGCAGCGAGTAACTAAAGGCACTGGCCTGGAGGGTATCCCAGGGACGCCAAGGTGGTAGAACAGCCGTCTTGGGAGACGGTCAGCCCTGCTCCCACAAACCGCCCCCTGCAGAAGTATTTGAGAGAGGCTCGGGATCCGTCAGTCCTGGGAGGGAACCAGAGTGCCGTGCCTGCCCTCACCCAGACCCACAGCTGCGTGCTGGGACGCCCTGGCCTCTCCAGCTAGGCCAGCCTGCATCCCGGAGGGAACCACTCTGCAGAGTTGTCTGTGGTCCAGACGCACTGAAGGCCCCATCCCAGAACCTGGCTGTCCAGTCCCTGGCAGAAGCAAACACCATCCTCGCAGCCCGGGCCCCGCTCACACAGCCCTCGCTCACCTGCTGGATCAAAGTGCCTCGGTCCTTTTGGCAGGAATGTGAAGTTTATAATTTGCAGAAATCAAGCCAAGACAGTCAAGAAGATTTACGCATTTTCCTTTTATGGAGTTCCCAGTTCAAAACCTAATTGAGACCTTATTTCCCAAACACAGAGTATGGTATGATGTGCAATATAATCTGAAAAATAAATACCACCCACCCAGAGGACCCCTCTGTTAGATGCTGGCCTTCACGACAACACAGTGAGGCAAGGATAAGTGACTTCATCTTACCCAGCAGGGAAACCATGTCCCAGAGAAGCCTGTGCTGCCCAAGGGTACCAGTCGCCCTCCTTCCTAACTCTGCCCCTGTGCCATCCCTAGCCTGCTGCAGGGATCCAGTCCCAGCCCTGTATGGGACTAGCTGGGTGGGACTGTCTCTTTATTGGTAAAAAAGGGGATGAAAACCCGGTATTTTACCTGACACATTTTAAATATAGTTATGGAATCCAAACACGAATCTGTTTATTGATCTTTCTGTAAAACGATATGATAATGTGTGACAATTAATAAGGAAAATCTTCAGGAGGGCCGCCTCGGTGGCTCAGGCAGTTAAATGTCTGCCTTGGGCTCAGGTCACGATCTCACGGTTTGGGAGTTCAACCTCACACCGGGCCCTCTACTGTCAGCACAGAGCTCACTTCAGATCCTTTCTCTCCGTCTCTGTCTGCCCCTTCCCCCTCACGCTCTCTCTCTCAAAATATACATAAACCTTAAAAACGAAAAAAGAAAAAGAAAATCCTCTGGAGACCAGCAGGGGGGCTCTCAGGCCACAGCCCCGGTCAGTTGCAGACCCAGCACCTTGCAAACCAATGCTAGTTTAGCTACTCCTTCACTGCCTCAGAGGGAGTAAGATTTCTCCCCACCCCACCTCCCAACAGCCCAGCAAAGGAGACCGTCACAGCCCAGCCAGGGACAAGCCACCACACGTCCAGTCCCCAGTTTACTGCAATGGACTTTTAGTTCACAACAGCCCTTCCTGCCTCGCCTTCCTCTGTAAAAGAGCCTCTCTTCAGCTTTCTTCTCTGGACTCGCCTATTGTTTTGCCAGGCCCCGCTGGTCTTGAATTGCAATTCTCCGTTATTCCCAAATAAACCCATTTTTGCCGGTAAGATAACTGGCAGTTTTCTATCTAAGGTTAACAAATGTATTTTAGGTTCCTTTATGAAATTCCCTGACTCGACAAGTATTTACAAAGGGCACGCTGGGTGCTAGAGACAGGATGCTGGCTGTCGGGCATGAATCCAGCGGGGGGAAAGAGGACATGAACTACATACACTATACCAGCAGTTAAGGGGTACGGAGCCCTAGGAGGAGCCGGCGCAGGTGCACACGGGGCGGATGACAGCCAGGACCCAGGCGTGCGGGCGCCCTGACCCCAGGGGACTCACCACTCCCAGGAAACTCTTGGCTTCCCAGACAAGACCCAGAGGGAAATTATAGAATGTTCCAGAAGAGGTGGGAGGGGCAAGGAAACAGGTCCCCCAAGCCCATCCAGGCAGTGAAGGCTGATGGCAGGGGGGCCGCAGCAGACCAGCGAACAGGGCTCTGGGAGTCCCCGGGGCGGCGGCTCGCAGCACCCACACAAGCCTCCAGGTCACCACCCCGGCCTCAGCGCGCTCGGCCCACCACGGAATTGGCCGCCGGACGCCGCCCCCCAAACGGGGAAACTGAGGCCCAGAAAAGGGCCAGCCTTGGACACGCAGGAACCATAAAGCCAGTCCTGCCTCCCGGACAGGGCGCGCTACCTTGTCCACCTGGGCGGCGCAGAGCAGGTCTCGGGCCTCCAGGAAGGAGAAAACGTGCAGGAGCTCATGGAACCCAAGTTTCGGCTCCATCTCGCCCGCACCGCCCAGCCTCCGCCCTCCGGCCACGCCTTCCACGCGCTTCTGGCCTTCCGGCCAAACCCCGCCCATCTCGCCACGCTTCCGCCCCGAGGGCCAAACCCCGCCCATCACGCCGTGTTTCTGCCCCGCAGGCCGGGGAGCTCGCCAAGATGCTTCCTTCCGCTCCGGACGGCCAAACCCCGCCCATCCCACCCCACTTCCGCCCCGCAGACTACACCCACCCAGTGCTCAATGCTTCCGTTCTGTTGGGTCAATCCTCTGCCAGCCTGTCAGCCCTCTGCCTTAAGCTGGAGCCAGTCGGCCCCGCTCCTCCCTGACCTTCCACTTGCCTCTGACCACCCCTTGGCTCTCACTTTGACCTTCACCCCTGCACTGACCCTCACGTTGGACATTGTGGCGGTCTTGAACCCAGCCCCTCCCAAGCCCTTGCTCTGGCCTTTTGACTTCACCTTTGACCTGTCCTCCATTTCGGACCCTTGCCGCTCTCAACCTGGCCTTTGACATGGGCCTCTCATTTACCAGATTCGGGCCTGCCCCTGGTCCCGACACTCACCCTTGACCCTGACCCTCCTCCAACCTCGCCCTGCTCACAACCCTCAACCTTGCCATCCACGCTATCCTGAATCCCTACCCTCACCTGACCCTCACACTCACTGTGACCATCACTGGGATCTTCACCCTGGCCTCACCTTTGCTTTCACAGTGACCCTCAGCTTCACTCTGACCTTGACATTCAAGGTGAGGTCAGGTTCAAGGGCAAGTTTAGAGTATCCTGTGGATGGAGTTGGTGGAGGGTGGGTACAGGCTCAAATTTATACGGAGCTGAGAGCTCCCAGAAATTAGCTAGACTGGAGCTTGGCATCGACAGAAGATGTGGCTGGACAAACAGGCAGAGGACAGATCCCTAAAACATCAGACCTCTCCCTGAAAGCAACGCTGTGTCTATTGTTTTGTATTTCCCCAGAAGCTTGGAGGCAATGCCTGGCAGTGTCACCTGTGCTCAGGGCTGACACGGGTTTAGCCACATGAAGAACAAAATGCACATTTTAAGAGTAAGAGATTGCTAAGGATATGTTTGTTTCTCTGGTCCGTTTTTAACTTCCTGAACCAGGACTGCACTGTCTCAACAGGCCCTATGAAAAGTCTTAGGTCTAACAGTGAGTCCTTCCCTGGTTTTTCTCTTCTGCCTTCTCTTAACCCTTTCATTTCTGTGTAGATTATAGAATCAGCTGATCAAAATTTATTAAGCAAGCAAACAAGAGCCAACTGGGCTTAAATATTCGGATTTACTGAATTAACAAATGACTTCCAAGAATGCCTATCTCCTCACTTGCTCTGTACCTGAGTAAGGAGGTGGCACGTCTGGTCCTGGCTCACCCTTGTCCTCAGGGTAGAGATGCTGGTAAGTGGCTTGACCCTGATCGGTCCCCAACCTGAGCCATCCTGGGGCTTGAATCCTGCCACTGCACCTCCAAATGGGAGCCCCACTGCATGAAGCCCCCAGGACCGGAGGAGCCGTGAATGGAGCCGCATTCCTGGTGACCACAGAGAAACAAGGGCCAGGAAATGATGACTGCCACCTTGGCCACTTCCCTCGGTAGGAATGGAGGAGGGCTGACACCAGGCAGAACTACCTGGGCTTTTTACGATAAACCTCCAAAGTGAACTAGCCTTCAATGCCTCTGAAAACAAAATCAAACAAAGCTGCCCTCCCACTCGTGTTCCCACGTGAGGACACCTTACACTCTCCGCTCCCCTAGATGGCCCCACCAGGGCCATCCCTGACCGGGAAGTCAGGGCCTGGACAACCAGCACCACGGCAGCCACAGCCACAGCCACAGAGCTCACGGTCTCCCTCTGATGGGTCAGCTGGCAGCACGCACATGGGAGGACAACAGCACCGGCTGTAGGTCCTCTCTGCTGGAGCCAGATGTCCTCATCCCCAGCCTGGGAGCAGACCAGGTGAGGGGTGGACCTGGTGAGGCTGTGTGGAGGCCACAGGAGGTCGGGTCAGGCCCAGCAGAGAAACAAGAAGCCCAGGGGGCTCTGGGGGACAGGACGGCAGGGCGGGCCCAGCGTCAGCCCTCAGGGATGAAGGGCCGAATCAGCTCCGGGTTCAACAGTGACTCTTCGAGAGGCCGGTCCACGTGGAAGTCATGGACGTGGGGGGGGCCCGGGTGGGCCTTGGGGGTGGGTCCCCCTGGGCGCTGGGGAATCGGCAGCTCCGAGGGGTGGGCAGGCAGGGGAGCCGTGAAGAAGTACTGATGCAGGAGGGCCTGCGGGCGGCAAGCAAGGGACAGAAGGCAATGAGTCACCTCCCCGTCCCAACCTCAGCTCACCTGCCCCTGAGGGAGGATGGAGCACTGCCCTGCCAAGGCTCATTCCCACACCTGCTCCACAGCATCTCCACGTGCTCAGCACCTGAACACCGTTACAGGTTCTCGGGAGCCAGCAGGGGGCAGAACACAGAGCCTCCCCGTGAGTCTTCCCCAAGTCAGGGGTATGGGTGACAGACAAGACAGAGGAGAAAGGGACAGGGAGCGTCAGATGACTAGTGCTGTGTCAGAGCGACAGCGGAGGTTGAGGGGACCAGAGAGGCTGCGGGCCTGCAGAGCAGTGTGGGCGAGCTCCAGGGAGGGGGGCCGGAGCAGAGATCCCAGAGGTGCACAGTTAAGGCCTGAGGACACACAGCAGGCCTGGGGCCCGGGGGCGGGGGGAGAGTGGCCAGGAGGGTCACAGAGGTGATGTCCCCCAGCATGTGATTGTTCGGAGAGGGAGCCACAGGAGAGCCCTGCTGGGGTCTGAGCTGGCCTGCCAGGGGAGGGTGCCCCGAAGAGACACAAGCAGGATCTGAGAGGCAGTGGCGTAGACAGGGAGGCGGACAGGTGGCCTTGGTCCAGGAGCCTTGGTCCGCTGAGATGGCTCACCAGGGGCCTGCTAGTACTGGGGCGGGCAGGGCACGGGGACGGTGAGGCTGCGGGCACGGGTACACCTGAGAGAGGCTCCCACGTCAGCCCATGGTCCTGCCTCTCCTTCCCAGCCACACAACCCCCTTCCGGGTCCCCCTCGCCAGACCTCTGCTCATCATTTCTCCCTGAAAAACACCTCCCCAAGCTTAAACTGGCACCCCCCCCAGAGTCAGTCCCACCTGCCCACCCCCAGGGCCCAGGAAGATGCCAGGCATGTGCAGATGCAGAGTAAATATCCACTGGAGGGATGAGGCAGCCGGTCACCCACAACCCAGGCGCGCTCTCCGGCAAGGTGGCCATGCCTTCTACTGGGGCCCCCGCCTGCCCGTGGCCCCCCGGGTTCTGGTGCCAGCCTATCACAGGGCCCCGAGTGAGGAGGGTCAGGGAAACGGGATCACCCTACCTGGGAGGCTGAGATGCGCTGGCGCGGAGGGTAAAGGAGGAACAGCCCCAGCAGGTCCAGGGCCTGGGGAGACGCGTCGGGCAGCACCTCCTCCAGGGGCACAGGTGCCTGCTCCTTGAACGAGATCTTGTTGTAGTCGGGCAGCTCCGTGATCTCCTAGGACCATGGTCATCAGTCCGTGCGGCCGTGGCCCACCTGCTCACCGGTCATCCCACCTCCCACCCCCCCACATCTCAGGCATGTGTACAAAGTGCCAGTGTGCCGGCAGGAGGGGAGGGACAGGACCCGGCTTCCTGCATCCAGCAGGGCAGGATGGGAGGAGCCGCCAAGAGAGGCCAGAACAGTGGTCTGGGGGGACGGGAGGGGGCCAGGGAGGTGTGGAGCCACAAGAGAAAAGGCACAGAGGGTGGTCCTAGCTGTTGGGGGGAAGGGAAGACACCTGCCCCCACCCATTCCCCACCGGGAACCCCTGCAAACCGGCCAGACTTGAGGACTGGGGGTGCCCAGGATTCGAAGCACACAGCAAAGCTGCTCGATGTCATTCTCCCCAGGGAAGAGAGGGGATCCGTTCAACAATTCCCCCAGGATGCAGCCCACAGCCCTGCAGACACAGACCCAGACAGCTCAGAGATCTCCCCACACCAGTTCGGTCGCCTCACACTATGACACAGATCTCCCCACACTGCACCCACACCCCATACTAGGGCCAAGGAACCACAGAATAGCACAGCAGCTTCGTACCTGAGGCTACAGACTCGTAAACAAAACCCACAAGCCTAGAACACAGACCACATCCCCCTCTCCAACAGCTCACTGGCCTCAACCCTAGAAAACATAGCAACCCCCTCAGTGGTTCTGAGACTTCTCAGAGCCTCAGTTTCTGGCACACGCAGCCACCGTCTCTCACTCCTCACTTTCTGGGACAGACCTCCAAAATAGCCCCTAAATCTCAAGTGCCTAGGCAAGGGCAAACCATCCTACTCAAATAAAGGCTCAGAGCCTTCACACCCAGGCATATAACCAACCCCTGCCTACCAGATTAGAGGATCCATGCCTTGAGCCTCAACTGCCTCCCTGACTCCAGCCCAGATGCTTCCCACTCCCATCACACCTGACCCCCACCCAAGTGAAAACTGACCCCAGACTCCTTAGAGACTCCCCAACGAGGGGAAACACCCCCAAAGCAACCTAGAGCTCACAGCACGAAGACACCCCCAAATGGCTTAGCAACCCCACATTCCCCCGTGCCCAGCCCACAGAAGTCTCACCACAGGTCGACGCCCTGGTCATACTGGCGGGCACCATACAGGAGCTCCGGGGCTCGATACCACCTGGGAGGAGGGGGTGGGCACAGCCAGCTCGCTAGTCTGACGGAGGCTGCCCAGAAAGGTCACCCCCACCCCACATCAGCCCCACAAGCAATGTCTGAACAGAAGGTCCAGAAGCATCCCATCCCGGTGAGAAGGTTGGGGCCTGTCCTCTGCCAACTCCTGCCTGGGAACTGGCCCTCCCTACCTGGTGGCCACCTGGTGTGTGTAGAGGCGGCTGCCATCTGGGGAGAAGACCCGGGCCAGGCCAAAGTCTGCTATCTTGAGCTGGCCTGAGGCACTGATGAGCAGGTTGGCCGGTTTCAGGTCCTGAAGACACCAAAGGAGGCATCAGTTCCTCCACACCCCTGGAGGACCTTGGGGCAGGAGGACGCGGGAGGCTAAGCACCCGGGTCAGCCCAGGCCCCACCCTCTCCAGGGCCACTGACTCTGTGGTGTGGCCACACCACAGGTCCTGCCCCTCTGCCCCCCTCTTCAAGGGCTGGCCCGCAGGTCCCGCCGCAGCCCGTGCTGACACTGACCCGATGCACGATGTTGTTGGCGTGGCAGAATGCCACACCCTTGAGCAGCATCTGCAGGTAGCTCTTGACCTGTGCCTGGCCCAGGGGCCTCTGGGCGTGGCGCACCACCTCGGCCAGATCCGACAGCATGAACTCGAAGGCCAGCACAAAGCCTGCGCCGTGCGGGAACACGGCCTTCAGCTGCACCACCTGCGGGCAGGCATCCCGTCAGCCCTGGGACCCACATCACTCAGACCCGCTGGGGGACCCCAGCCCTGCCCCAGACAGAGGACCAGGCGGGTGGGTGACGTGAGACCTGAGCTCAGAACCAGGGATGCGGAACCCCCAGTTGTTCCCCTCTCCAGAGAGAAGATGGTCCCCATCTAACACTCCACTCACTCACTCAGGGAAGAGGAGGTGGGAAGGTCACCCAGGGCAGTGACTGGGCATCCCCCCAGCCCAGGAACTGGAAAACCACCTGCAGTGTCCCCCCACCCCCACCCCCTGCCCGTCACTCACACACACACAAACACACACAGGGCACAGGTCTCCTCTGGGCTCCTCTAGGGCCATGAAACCCCAGCACCAGGAGAGCTGGACACACGTCACATACACTTCCCAAGGGACCACGGGTCAGCGGGGCCAGGCTGCACAACATGGAGCAGGAGCAAGGCCTGGCAGGGCCTGTGCTGTGCTCACAGCACAGGGAGACAGACAACTGAGCGAGCCAACGGCTGGGGTGTCCCGGTTCTGACGAGGACAGACAGAATAAATAGGGCGAGGGGAGTCAGTAGGGCAGGGATGCGGAAGGAGCACAGACAGAGGAGCACCAAGCACAAAGCCCTGGGGGCAGAGGGGACAGTGAGGCGGCAGGAGGGACACAGGCATGTAGGGTCCTTTACGGGAAGGACGTTTGCCCTGTACTGAGGCCCGGACGGTACCCGTCACAGGGGACGCTTCAGAGGTCATGTAGGATGAAGAGGGGCTGCAGCTCTCGGTGTGAAGAAAAGCCAGTGGGCTTTTCCAGCAGGGAAGCGAAGGGTTTCATCCACACTTTTGGACGGTGGGGAGGGGAGCACCAGCAAGGAAATGGAGCGATCATTCGGGTCGGAGACGAGGGCAGTCTGGGCTCCACGCTGGGGCATCTGAAGGTGGGACCTCCAGGGCTGCTGACTCACAGGTGGAGGGCCCGTGTCACCCTCCCATGTATGGGCTGTGTGTGCAAGCCCGTGGACCTTTTTTTTGTTGAATTTTCTTAATGTTTGTTTATTTTTGAGGGGAGGGGGAGGAGCAGAGAGATGGAGACAGAGGATCTGAAGTAGGCTCTAAGCTGAGAGCAGCAAGCCCGTATGTGGGGCTTGAACTCACAAACCGTGAGATCACAACCTGAGCGAAGTCAGACATTCAACCGACTGAGCCACCCAGGTGCCCTGAGCCCGTGGACTTTTATTGCTGGTTTTCAGAATTTGAAGATAGCACCCAATCATTCCCCACGTCACACACATATACTCAAATACACAGAATTATAAAGGAAAAACAACAGAAGAAAAACCCTATCACCTACAATCAAACTTATAGCACATTCTTATAGCCGACTTTACAACAGACAGGGTACGTACAATCCCACACTCACATATAGGTACACATGTTTGTACAAAACTAGGGCGCATAGTTTATGTGTTTTACAAGCAGTTTACAAAGTGCTTCTGTTACATAGCCAACACGTCATGGACATCTCCAGAGGATAACAAGCAAGTCAGAGCACGACAGGATACACCAGTCACCTCCCAGGGATGAGAGAGAGCACCGTGAAGAACAACGGGGCTGGGGGGAAGTGCCCCTCCTCGCGTGCCCACAGCGCCTCCCAGCCCCATGGACCAAGCCACGTGGGCCCTGCAGCCTCTGTCCATCTCCCCTGCAGCACTTAAATCATCAGAAGTCCGCTCAGGGCCAACGCCCAGCACAGGGTAGGGCCCATGAGAGGACCCAAGGTTAGAATGTCCTCGATCAGACCCTGACCAAAGCCTCCCGGGACCAGCTGAGCGCCCACAAGCTGGCAGAGGGGAGATCCTGAAATGGGCCTGGCTGAGCAGCGGAGAACTCAGAATGACAAATACCTGAAACAGTTAACCCAGCCTGTGACCAGAACAGAAGCTCAATGGGTGGCAGTGATCATGATCATTAAAAATCACTAAATGCTTTATGGAAAGAAGTCAGTGAAGAAGAGAATGAGTAAGGGAAGAAATCAGTGGGTAAGAGGGATGAGTGCGGAGTGAAGCCGGTGGGTGGGTGGATGAGGCGGACAAGGGAAGGAGAGGCCCTCCAACCCCAGCCCCACTCACGTGCTGATTGTCCTCGATCTCCTGCAGGGCTTTGATCTCCCGCAAGGCCTGGTTGGGGATGCCATCCTCCAGCCGCCGCAGGGCCACTTTCTTGAGGGCCACGATCTCCCCAGTCTGTGCAGGACAGAACGCAGACACTGCCACCCATCCCAGGCTGGGAAAGGGGCCGCGGGGACGGGAAAGGCGCCACCTGGGTGGGACGCAGAGGCCCAGGGGCCTCATGGGGTGGGAAGGGAGGGAAATCAGGTACAGCCCGGGACCAGCTGTCCCAGCGCCGCGCAAACAGCTAAGAGGCTTTCAGGCCACGCTCCTCGGGCACTCGCGGCATAGCTGTTGTGGCCTCGCGGGTGGGTGGGAAGCTTGCAACCCGGACGGCCCCCACTGATGGGGGCCAAAGTGGTGGGCGCACACCACGAAGCGGGGCGAGGAGGCAGGCGCAGCGGTGCACACGCGGGCAGGGGAAACGGTAGCGGGGGGTGGGGGGGGGGCGTCCCTCGGCCAGGAACCGCTGCAGACGGAGATCCCACGGCCCCGCTCACCTCCACGTGTTTGGCCTTGAAGACGATGCCGTGCGCGCCCTCCCCGATGCGGCCCAGGATGCAGTACTGGTCCATGCAGACCCTCCGCACGCCCCGCCCCTCCCCGCTGGAGCGACGCGGTTGCCTAGCAACGGGCTGCTTCCGGGAGCCGGACCGGGCGGCCGACCGGAGCTGGGGACGGTGTCCGGGCGTCGTCTGCGCCTTCGCCGGTTCCCCGCGGTCCGGCCGCAGCGCCCTTCATTCGGGGGAAGCCATCGTGCGCGGAGGGCGCCAGCGCCGGGGCGGGGGATCAATGGCGGACGGCTTCCCCTGCCCGCAGCTTCTGGACGTCACGTGACGTGCGACGCCAGGGCACGCAGAGGGGGCGGGGCCGCGTGGTAGCGATAGGCCGGGGCGGGGGCGGGGCTACGCGTCTGGGGCGGGGACTCCTGGTGACTGGGCGGGGCCAACTCCTCCCCAGCCGGCCAGGGTTCCCCATCTGTAGCTGGAGATGCAAGCTTCAAGCTTACTCAGGAGTCAGTGAGGAAGGGAGCCCGGTTCAGGACCAAGCTGTGGAAGGAGCATCAACGGGGCCTCCCTTCTGGACGGTCAGCTGGGACCTTTTAAAAAGTTCGAACTCTGACCAGGAAGCCCAAGTCAAGGCTTCTCATGAGGAAACATTAGGAGGAAATTGCAGTGAGCGATTTTAAAGAAGTGTATACAAAGGATTTTGACAAAAAACACAAGTTGCGAAGTTAAACTTCGGAAAAGATGCGCGATCTCACCACGATAAAATAAATGCGAAATAATCTACAATTTTCCACCTATCAAATGGCTAAAGATCCCAGATCTAAAAGGCCATTAGTCAGGGGCACCTGGGTGGTTCAGTCGGTTAGGTGTCTGACTTCGGCTCAGGCCATGATCTCGCGGTTCGTAGGTTCGGCCCCCAGTTGGGCTCTGTGCTGACAGCTCAGAACTTGGAGCCTGCTTGGGATTCTGTGTCTCCGTCTTTCTGCCCCTACCCCACTCGTGCTCTGTCTCTTCGTCTCTGTCTCTCTCTCTCAAAAGTAAATAAACATTTAAAAAATTAAATAATAATAATAAATAAATAAAAGGCCAGGGCTATGGGAAAACAGGAACTCTTACCCTTTGCTTGTGGGAGTGTAATTTGGTGATGCTGATCAAATGACAGATGCATACCAGATGCATATCCCCTTGGACCCAGCAAGTCCACTTCTAGAAATTCCCCCAACAGATGTACCACACACATGTAAAACGGCATGTGCAAAGTTACTCATTGTAGCATTATTGGAACAGCAAAAACTGGAAACGTTCCAGATGTCCATCAGTAGGAGACTAAGTGGCGGTATACCCTTCCAATGGAATATGTAGCCTCAAAAATGAATGACGATGCTTGTTTATGTGCAGTAATAGGAAGACTTCTAACATACATTGTTTAGCTAAAAAGGCAAGATGCAGAACAGAACATACAGTGTGCCACTAGCTATGTAAAGAAAAACATGTAACTAATGCTTGTTCGTCCATTATAAGGTTTCTGCAAAGATACTCAAGATTTCATGACTGCAGTTACCTGGTGGAGGGACTGGAAGGATTGGTAGGAGGTGAACTTTTCACTGGGCCTTTTTGTATTCTTTCAGTTTTGAACCATATCATTTATTAATTTTCTTTTTTTCTTTTTTTAATTTTTTTTTCAACGTTTTTTATTTTTTATTTTTGGGACAGAGAGAGACAGAGCATGAACGGGGGAGGGGCAGAGAGAGAGGGAGACACAGAATTGGAAACACGCTCCAGGCTCCGAGCCATCAGCCCAGAGCCTGACGCGGGGCTCGAACTCACGGACCGCGAGATCGTGACCTGGCTGAAGTCGGACGCTTAACCGACTGCGCCACCCAGGCGCCCCTCATTTATTAATTTTCAAAAAATGTTTTCTGGCTCAGAAGTTCAGTTCCACTTTTCTTTTAACAATTGCAGAAGAATGCCTTGATATCCAAAGATGTTCATGCTGTTTGATGATAGCAGAGACCGTGGCAGATGGTAAATAAGTAATGGGAGTGACTTAGAATGGAATACTTTATAGCTATTACAAAGGGTGAGGATAAATACAGTGTAGCATGGGAAAAGGATGGTTTTCAAAAAATAGTACAGAGTCATTTGGAAAGTCATATGAAGAAAAAAATGTACACACCATACACAAAAATTCATTCCAGGTGTACTGCAAAACTAAATATGAAATGTAAGCAATGAAGCTTTTAGATGAAAACAAAATATCTTAATGACTTTTCGGTTAGGTAAAAATTTTATTTATTTACTTATTAGCAGTTTTTCACTTCATTATTGCTCAAAGACCATGGTCTACATCATTCTTGGTGTACATTCTATGAATTTTGACAAATGCATAATGACACATACCCACCATTATGGTATTATATTATAGTATATAGTTTCACTGCCCTAGAAATCCCCTGAGTTCATCCTATTCATATCCTTTCCCCTCACCCCTGGCAAGCACCAAACTTTTTACTGTCTCTACAGTTTAGGCTTTTCCAGAATGTCACGGAGTTGGAATCACACAGTATATAGCCTTTTCAGAGTGGCTTCTTTCACTTAGTAATATGCATATAATTTTCCTTTATGTCTTTATGTCTTTTCATGGTTTGATAGCTCAATTTTTATTTTGTTATTTCAAAATTATTTTAATTTAGAAATACAAAACATCTGGAGGAAAAAAAATGATAGAAAAACCCAAAACATACAGGCAAATTTTTACTCCATGAGCTTCTTAAATTCTCACTTGTTTACCAATCCCCAAGATGAAAAACTCTTCTTCAAAGATATTCAGCCACCAACAATGATGTTATTGATAGGAATATGCATCGATTTCACAAAAAAAGCCAATGAATCCTATTATAGCATATCTTATTGCTGTTGCCATGACAATCTTCTGGAATTCTTTCCTGTCGGGTGTAGTGCATCTTTTAACCAGTCAAACTGAGTCCTTCACAAACTGCCGACTTGGCTTTATGCACTCCATTACCTGATCCATGGTGCCTGCCTGCCAACACCTCAGTTGCCAAGGACATGTACACAAAAGTGGACGAGCTCATCTCTTTTTAGCACGTCAGTAATATCCCATCGTCGGGATAGACCAAGGTTTATTTATCCAATCACCTACTGAAGGAAACCTATGTTGCTTTCAGGTTCTGGCAATTATGGAATTAAGTTGCTATAAACATCCATCTGCAGGTGTTGTATAGACATGAGATTTCCAGTCCTTTGGGTAGACGCCAAAACAGGAGAACAGTTGCTGAATTGAATGGTAAGAGTATGGGGCGCCTGGGTGGCTCAGTCGGTTGAGCGCCGACTTTGGCTCAGGTCACGATCTCGCGGTGCGTGAGTTCGAGCCCCGCATCGGGCCCCTGTGCTGACAGCTCAGAGCCCGGAGCCTGTTTCAATTCTGTGTCTCCCTCTCTCTGACCCTCCCCCGTTCATGCTCTGTCTCTCTCTGTCTCAAAAATAAATAAACGTTAAAAAAAAAAATTAAAAAAAAAATGAATGGTAAGAGTATGTTTTTTTGTTTTGTTTTGTTTTAATTTTTTTTAACGTTTATTTATTTTTGAGACAGAGAGAGACAGAGCATGAACGGGGGAGGGGCAGAGAGAGAAGGAGACACAGAACCAGAAGCAGGCTCCAGGCTCTGAGCCATCAGCCCAGAGCCCGACGCGGGGCTCGAACTCACAGACTGCAAGATTGTGACCTGGGCTGAAATCGGACGCTTAACCGACTGAGCCACCCAGGCGCCCCGAGTATGTTTTGTTTTGTAAGAAACTTCCAAACTTTCTTCCAAAGTGACTGCACCTCTTTGCCTTCTCCTAAGCAATAAATGAGCTTTTTTCTTCCTCTACATCCTCACCAGCATTTGGTGCTGTCAGTGTTTTAGATTTTCACCATTCTAATAGCTGTGTAGTGGTCTCTTATTGTTTTCATTTGCATCTCTTAATGAAATATGATGTGGAACATCTTTTCATACACTTATTTACCATTTGTATATCTCATTTGTTGAATTGTCTGTTCAGGTCCTTTGTCCATTTTGGATAACAGCCCTTTATTACTGGATTACAGCCTCTTTTGCAAATATTTTCTCCTAGTCTGTGGCTTCTCTTCTCATGATTTGCTACTAGCTTCATGACACTAGTATTTTTTTTTTCGAGAGTTAAAAAAAAATCCATATTCGTAAAGGATATTGGTTTGTACTTTTCTTGTAATATCTTTGTTTAGTTTTGGTATGAGGGTAATACAGGCCTCATAGAATGTATTAGTGACGAGGTCCAGCCCCAGCAGGTCCAGGGGCTCCTGAAGGATGAACGGCGTCGGCGAAAATAACAAATGGACACGACAGCAGTGTGTTCGACTGGCCGCTTTATTGTGGCAAACGTGGCATTATGTTTGTTAGCAGTTTTCTTGTCGCGTGGTCATCTATGTTTCTCGGCTTTACCTGATTCTAAAAACGTTCCTTGGTGTGATCACCCATTAAGGAACCTCACGGTTATTTCTTTGTAACGTTTCCTCCTGCCTTTTGCTTATTGATTGATTTCTTCATACGACTTTCATTATGTATCTACGTTTATTTATAGTCTATAAAGCATTTGCTTTGCTATTTTCATGGAAGGTCATCTAGCTCTCAACACCTCAAGTGGAATGTTTACAGGGACCTGGCTTCTTGATTGTTCCTTTGAACCGTTTGCAGCACAAGGAACAAAAGCGTTCGCTTAGGTCTGGGTGCCGGGAGGGAGCCAAGAGGGCCCTGGGAACCCACACCTTATGCGCTCCCAGAGAGACAGTGTATACCTGGGAACTAATGAACCATTCTGTACCTTAACCCGCCAGGTCCAGTTACCATCTGGAATGCCTCCTGGGGGCCAAGTGGGCCTAGGGGTTGGAGTAACTTGTATCCATAGAGACATCCCTTTGTTGCCGGAGTGGGGCTTTCGAACCCATTTGCCCCCCTCCCTGGCTGAGAGATATATGGGGCTATCCTTCCTTTAGGTAGGGGACGGGCAGGCAGGGGTGGCACCGGCTGGATATAAGGTTTCATTATCCATCTTCGGATTCTCAGGGTTTTTCCCTCATCCCCAGAATATATCCCCGAGTTTGCCCCCATGGGTTTCTTTTGAGTCATCAGTGCCAATTGGACCATGGGGATGGCCATGATGAGTAAGAGGACGGATACCAGTAGCTTCCCATTCGGAGGGTCGCTGTGCATTGCCCTTCCTCCAACCACCTGGGCTGTGCCATCAGGAAGGCTGGATGGATTGGCTCCCGGCGTATTAGAAAGTGTTCCCTCCTCTTCTATGTTTTCCAAGAGTTTGTGAAGGATTAATAATACTTCTTCTTTAAACATTTGGTAGAATGAACTGGTGAAATTATCTGTTCCTGGGTTTTCTTTGTGGGAAACTTTATGATTATTTATTACTTGCTATATGTTCAAAATTTCTGTTTCTTCTTGAGTCAGTTTTAGGAGTACATGTCTTCCCATGAATTTATCCATTTCATCTGGATTATCTAATTTGTCAGTACATAACACTCCATTTTAATTATTTTCCTGTTAGGTCAGTAGCAATGCCCTCTCCTTAGGCTATTGACTTTAGATCTTTCTTTCTTTTTATTTTTAAATACCGGCATTTGCAATCATAAATTTCACTCAGAGCACCACTTTTGCTGCATTCTATAAGTTTTGGTATTTGTGTTTCATTAGTATCATTTTCTCATTTTCTTTGTTTTTCCTCTTGAAACATTGGTTATTTAGGACACTGCTGCTTCATTTCCACATATTTGTAAATTTGCCAAGTTTTATTCTGTTGTTGATTTCTAATTTCATTCCGTTGTGAGTTTAGAACACATTTTGTGTAGTTTCGCTCCTTTTCCATTTACTGAGACTATTTTATGCCCCAGCATATGAGGTATCCTGGAGAATGTTCTTGTGCACTTGAGAAGAATGTGTATTAGCTGTTGGTTGGTGGATCCTTTTATGGGTGGCTATTAGGTCTGATTGTGTTTTAGTGTTGTTCTAGTCTTTTATT
The DNA here is from genome assembly GCF_028018385.1 of Neofelis nebulosa. Taxonomy (NCBI): domain Eukaryota; kingdom Metazoa; phylum Chordata; class Mammalia; order Carnivora; family Felidae; genus Neofelis; species Neofelis nebulosa. Next base: position 93,256,875 of record NC_080793.1, on the reverse strand, counting down.
TCCTGGTTTACTTTCTGCCTAGTTGTTCCATCCGTTATTGAAAGCGAGGCATTGATGTTACCAACTTTTATTGTTGAAATGTATATATTTCTCTATTCAATTATGTCTGCTTTTGCTTCATGTATTTTAGAGTTCTGTTGTTAGGTGCATATATGCATGTCACTGTTATTCTTCTTATTGGATTGGCCCATTTATTTCGCTAAATACAGCTATAAATGTTCTTTGTCTCAAATAACAATTTTTGCCTAAAAGTCCATTTTGACTGATGTGAGCATAAACACTCCAAATCTCTTTTGGTTGCTATTTGCATGCTGTATCTTTTCCCATTGATTTACTATCTAAAGTGAGCCTCCTCATATAAACAATGCATAGTTAGATCATGTTTTTAAAAATCCATTCTGCCAATCTCTCCCTTTTGGAGTGTTTAATTCATTTGTTGTTGTAATTATTTATAAAGTAGGATTTACATCTGCCAATCACTGTTTTCCATGTCTCCTTTCATTTCTCTGCTCCTCCATTATTGACCTCTTTTGTGTTAAATGGATGTTTTCTAGTGTGTTCTATATTAATTTTCTTGCCTTTTTTTTTTTTTTTTTTTTTTTTTTTTACTGTATGTTTAGATTTTTTTTTCGTGTGTCTCTGGGGATTAAAATTCACATCTTCTAAGAATCTATTTTTTATTTTTTATTTCTTTTAAAGGTGTTTTAAAAAAATTTTTTTTAATGTTTATTCATTTTTGAAAGAGAGAGAGACAGAGCATGAGCAGGGGAGGGGGAGAGAGAGAAGGAGACACAGAATCCAAAGCAGGCTCCAGGCTCAGAGCTGTCAACACAGAGCCCAACGAGGGTTCAAACTTGTGAACCGTAAGATAATGACCTGAGCTGAAGTTGGACGCCCAACTGATTTAGCCATCCAGGCTCCCCTTAAAGATGGTTTTATTAAAGCATGGGGAACGCATGGGCAGAAAGAGCTGCCACAGTCTAGTTTTTATTAAGACCAACTTAATTTCACTATAGAAAAACTTTGCTATATAGCTCCTATATATATAGTTCTGTTCCTCTCCATTTCTTTGATGTGGTGATTGCCATACAAATGAACGATTATATGGAGTATGCTCAACACAGATTTATAATTATTGCTTTATGTAGTTGCCTTTTAAATAAGATAGGAAAGAAGTTACAAAGAAAATATATATATTTATGCTGTCTTTGACATTTACATTTACTTATATAATTTTCTTTACTGGAGCTCCACATTTCTTTATGTGGATTTGAATTATGGCCTCGTGTCCTTTCATTTCATCCTAAATGTCTCCTGTTAGTATTCTTGTAGGGCGAGTCTCAATTCCTTCTTCATTTTTGAAGGATAATCATGCTGGATGTAGACTGGCTGGCTGATAGTCTTTTACCTTCAGCACTTTCAATATGCCATTCCTCTACCTTCTGGCCTTCCAACCTCCATGATGATTAGGTCTTATTGAGGATCTGTTAAGTAATGGGTTGCTTCTCTCCTGCTACTTTGTAGATTCTCTTTTTCTTTGGTTTTCAGAAGTTTGACTATGACATGTCTAGAGATGGCTCTCTGAGTGTGTTCCATTTGTAGTTTGTGAAGATTCTTGAATATACGTATTAATGTTTTTCATGAAAATCAGGACAACTTTGGCCATAATTTCTTCAAATATTCTTTTTTCCCTTTTCTTCTCTCCTACTGGGACTCCCATTATGTGTATATTGACACATGATGGTTTCCTATAGGTCCCTTTTAGTTCTGCTCATTTTTCTTGATTTTTTTCATTCTGTCCCCAGACTGGATAAAGGTTTGTTGCTCTATCTTCAAGTTAGCTAGTCTTTCTTCTGAATGCTTAAATCTGATATTGAGCCTCTATTAAATTTTTCATTTCAGTTATAGTTTTAAACTACAGAATTTTTACTTTTTATATTTTCTCTCTTTCTGACATTCTTTATCAGGTAAGACATCTTTCCTCTACTTTTCTTTCGTTCTTTAGACATGCTTGCTTTTGTTTAGTTATTTTAATATATTTAAAATAGACCATTTAAAGTCCGTCTACAAAACCAATATGTGGGCTTTTCAGGGACAGTTTCTGTTGTATGCATATTTTCCTGCATGTGAACCTTAATTTCTTGTTTCTTTCCATGTCTTACAACTTTGTATTGAAAACTAGGCTTTTGGGGTGCCTGGGTAGCTTAGTTGGTTTAGCATCTGACTCTTGATTTTGGCTCAGGTCGTGATCTCACAGTTCGTGAGTTTGAACCCCATGTCAGGCCCTGTGCTCACAGCCTGGAGCCTGGGATTCTCTCTTCTCTCTCTCTCCCTGCTTGCTCACATGCTTGTTTATAAGCACCTGCACTCTCAGTCTCTCTCTCTCTCTTTCAAAATAAATAAACTTAAAAAAAAACTAGACTTTTAAAATATTTTGGAAAAAAATAATAAAATAAAATAAAATATTTTGGCAGCTCTAGAAATCAGATTATCTTCCCTTGCCAGATTTGCTGTTGTTGCTTTTTGTTGATGTTTGTTTGGTATATTTTCTGACCTAATCATGTAATGTCTGCTTTCTTTACAATGCATGGCCCCTGAAATCTCTGCTCAGGGAGCTTAGTTGTCGGTGAACAACTGGGGAGAGCTTTCCTATAGACTTTCCAGTCTTTGCGGAAGGGTTCTGTGTGTGTGTGTGTGTTGGGGCCATCTCTCACGCTCAGTCAGACGGTTGACAAGTCTGCCTTACGCTTCTCTTGCTGCTTGGGCAGAGCCTCAGGGTTAGCCTTTGCAGGCCTTTCCTGGATACATGCACAGTGCAGGCATGCATACATCCCTACATATGCACACGGCCTTCTAGCTTCCCAGGAACATGCCGGAGCTTTTCACAGCCCCTGTGGGCATCTCAGGCCTCAGCTTTTCCTTTGAAGCTTTTTAGTTAGCCTGTTGTCTACCCCACTAGTATGCTCTGCATCACGTGGCCACAAAGTTGTCAATTGCCTGGGATATCCTTAATAAATGCTCCAGCGTAAAGGCTTTGTGCACTGGGTGAGCTGGGAATCAGGTGAAATAAGGATAGCCTTATGAGTGGGGGATTCCAGGGAGCTCCCAGACAGGCCAAGTAATGGCGGTGCTCTGGGAGTGAGGCTTGGAAGTACCTCCAGCACATTTCCAGAGTGCTGCTTCCCTTGCATAAGCTGCCATGCTTCCTTTTCATCTCGATTCTCACCAAGATCGAGGGCTATTCATTGTCGAGGCTACTGTAGGGTTTCAGAAGAGGGAAAGGAAGTAGGGCACGTGCAGGTATCACAAGGCCTGCTGTTCCTACTGAGATCCCACTGTTTTCCTCGAATAAAGCCTCCTGCATTGCTCTACGTCTTTGTTTAATTTCTAGAGTTTCTTTATTTTGTTATTTTTTTTAACGTTTATTTATTTTTGAGACAGAGAGAGACACAGCATGAACGGGGGAGGGGCAGAGAGAGAGGGAGACCCAGAATCTGAAACAGGCTCCAGGCTCCGAGCTGTCAGCACAGAGCCCGACGCGGGGCTCGAACTCATGGACCGCGAGATCGTGACCTGGCTGAAGTCGGACGCTTAACCGACTGAGCCACCCGGGCAGCCCTAATTTCTAGAGTTTCAAAAATGTTGTTTCTGACCATTTTTTCCAGGTTTCCTGTTGCTCTTGTGTTGGACAGAAGTTTTGGAGGGCCTGATGAGTAAGCACACTGGAAACAGGAAGGAAAGTCTTTCCTCCTCTGTGCTCCAGCATGGTCCACTGGCAGAGATTCATACCTATCATGACAGGAGGGAAAGGAAAGGGCCAGATCAGCTGCCCATTGTCCGGAACAGGCAAGAAGGGTGAATTTGAAGCTGAGAAGCAACAAACTGACAAATCGGCAGAAGCTGTGTGGCTACAGAAGGGGACAAAGTACCTTGATTTCAAAACAGTGAAGATGTGGTGAAAATCTCACAATCTTATCACTCAGAGAACAGTGCTATTGTTCTTTTACATTTATGAAATGTTATACTGACTAGGAGTATGTATTTCATGCGTATGTATAACACATTATAGGAGCTACAACAGTTAAATGGACATTTTAAGCAATTAGGATATTATTTATATGTGGATACAGTACATCATTTACATAATATTATTCATATACTGCAACATGATTTTCTTTTCTGGATGACAGAAATTTCACAGCTATTAATTGATTTGCCTAGAGCACCATAGCTGGGTTTACAGGGTTTTTTTCTTTTTTTTTTTTTTTAAATTTTTTTTTTCAACGTTTTTTATTTTTATTTTTGGACAGAGAGAGACAGAGCATGAACGGGGGAGGGGCAGAGAGAGAGGGAGACACAGAATCGGAAACAGGCTCCAGGCTCCGAGCCATCAGCCCGGAGCCTGACGCGGGGCTCGAACTCACGGACCGCGAGATCGTGACCTGGCTGAAGTCGGACGCTTAACCGACTGCGCCACCCAGGCGCCCCTACAGGGTTTTTTTCTTGTCATTTTACCATTGACTCGCCTGCTACTATCTAAGGGGGATGGACAACCAAAGGGAGGAACTTGTTATTTCCAGCTGAGGAACTGGAGATAGTTCTATGAGGAAGGTGATAGAATTGACTTGCATTTGAAGGGGGGCTTTACATGCCGTGGGATAATTTGAATAAAGATTAAAGAGTCCAGGTGTGGGGGTACAGGGTCTCAAGGTGGGCTGGGAGGTGAGGGGGTAATCAAGTGTGGTGATAGAACCAGGTGTCTAAGACTGTGACCTCTTTGGAAGGAATGTAGACTTCTTCGCTTTGTAGGGGAGGCAACATGGCCCCCACCTATCTGACGTTTTCAGCTGGGGCTCTTTAACATAAAGACAGGTTAGCAAGAGAAAAACATTACATAGTGCAAGCAGCGAACATCGCATAGAGAAACCTCAAAAAAGTAACTCAAAAGCAGTCTGGCTTAGCACTCCAGCTTCTGTACCATCTTCAATGAACAATAATACATTTGCAGAGAAATGATAAGACAAGGGAGGATTTTAGGCTCCAAAGGCAGCAAACTGTGGGAAGGTAGAAACACGGGAGGAAACTACTGACATAAGGTTTTCTGCAGATTCCTCTGGTGCCATCACTGGCCTGATAAGTCTGTCTCCAGTAAAGGAGAATTTATTTCCTGCTTTTAGGCAGTAAAGAGACAGCTTTTTCTGGGTTCGCTGCTTCTCAATATGCTTCAGCTCAAAATAATTTTTATGTTAAGGCATCAACCTTAAATATAAAAGAGCCAGTTATTTCACTAACAAAATGAGCTTATTTGGGGATAACAGAGGACTTATAATTTGAAACATGCATGCTATGGTGAACCACAGGCAAATCAGAAGAGACAAAGGGAAGGGAAGCTTTTATTAGGTTTTAGAAAGAAATTGGGAAAGGTTGTTTTCAACAAAAGTTTACTGGGAAAGAGTAGGAGTTCAAGGTTGTGGCAGTATCTCATTGACTGCAAACATTGTTTGCATAGTTGTTGGGGCAGGGAGAAATCTATCTTTCTTTCTTTCTCTTCCTTCTTTCCTTCCTCTTTCTTTATTTCCTCTTTCTTTCTTTCTTTCTTTCTTTCTTTCTTTCTTTCTTTCTTTCTTTCTTTCTTTCCTTCCTTCCTTCCTTCCTTCCTTCCTTCCTTCTTTCTTTTTTTCTTTCAGAAGATGAGACACATTGGACCAGATGGATCTAATGGATATATTAAGAACATTCTATCCTAAAACAGTGGAACACACTTTCATTTCAAGTGCACATGCAACATTCTTCAGAATAGATCCCATGTTAGGTCAAAAATCAAGTCTCAACAAATTCAGAAAGACTGAAGTCATACCATGCATCTTTTCTGACCACAATGCTATGAAACTAGAAATCTACCACAAGAAAACGGGAAAGAGGACAAATATGTGGAGGTTAAATAACATGTAACTAAACAATGAATGGGTCAACAGAGAAATCAAGAGGGAATAAAAAAATACATGAAGACAAATGAAATTGAGAACATAATGGTCCAAAATCTTTGGGAAGCAGCAAAACCTGTTCTAAGAAGGAAGTATACTGCAATCCAGGCCTACCTCAAAAAGCAAGAAAAATCTCAAATAAGCAACCTACCTTACACCTAAAGGAGCTAGAAAAATAACAAACAAAACTCAAAGCCAGCAGAAGGAAGGAAATAATAAAGGTTAGAGTAGAAATAAATGATATAGAAACTAAGAACACAGTAGATTAGATCAATAAAACCAGAAGCTGGTTCTTGAAAAGATCAACAAAATTGATAAACCTTTAGCCAGACTCATAAAAAAGGGGCAGGGCAGGGGGAGCGAGAGAGGACTCAAATAAACAAAATAAAAAATGAAAGAGGAGAAATAACAACCAACACCACAGAAATATAAACAATTATAAGAGAATGTTAGGAGAAACTACATGCCAACAAATTGGGCAACCTAGAAGAAATGGATAAATTCCTACAAACATCACCTACCAAAATGGGAGCAGGAAGAAATAGAAAATTTGAGCAGACTGATTACCACCAATGAAATTGAAGCAGTAATCAAAAAATTTCCAACAAACAAATTTCAGGACCAGATGGCTTCACAGGTATAGTCTACCAAACCCTTAAAGAAGAGTTAATTCTCATCCTTCTCAAACTATTCCAAAAAATAGAACAGGAAGGAAAGCTTCCAAATTCATTCTTAGAGGTCAGCATTACCCTGATACCAAAACCAGATAAAGACACCACTAAACAAACAAAGAACAACAACAACAACAACAAAAACAGAACTACAGGCCAATATTTCTGATGAACAAAGATGCAAAAATCCTCAACAAAATATGAGTAAACTGAATCCAACAGTACATTAAAAACATCATTCACTAGGTGGCTTAGTTGGTTAAGTATCTGACTCTTGATTTCAGCTCAGGTCTTGATCTCAGGGCCAAGCCTCATGTTGGGCTTCATGCTGGGAACGGAGCCTACTTTAAAAAACAAAAGAAAAAAAACTTTAGGGATGCCTGGCTGGCTCAGTGGATGGAGCATGTGACTCTTGATCTCAGTGTTGTAAGTTAGAGCCCCAAACTGGGTGTAGAGATTACTTAAAATCAATCAATCAGTCCATCAATCATTCACTACAATGAAGTGGAATTTATTCCTGGGTTGCAAGGGTAGTTCAATATTCACAAATCAATGTGATACATTGCATCAATAAGAGAAGGATAAAAATCATATCATTTCAATAGATGCATAAAAAACATCTGGCAAAGTACAACATCCATTCATGATAAAAATCCTCAATAAAGTAGGCTTAGAGAGAACATACTTCAACATAATAAATGCCCTATATAAAAAACCCACAGCTAACACCATCCTCAATGGAGAAAAACTGAAAACTTTCCCTCTATGTCAGGAACAAGACAAAGATGTCCACTCTTGCCACTTTTATTCAATGTAGTACTGGGAGCCCTAGCCACAGCAATCAGACAAGAAAAAGAAATAAAAGGAATCCAAATTGGTAAGGAAGAGGTAAAAGTTTCACTGTTGGCAGATAACATACACACACACACACACACACACATGCACACACACACACACACACACACACACGTATGTATATATACAGAGAAAGAGAAAAGAGTCCATGAAAAAACTGTTAGAACTGATAAATGAATTCAATAAAGTCACAGGATACAAAATCAATACACAGAATTCTGTTACATTTCTGTACACTAATTATGAAGTGGCAGAAAGAGAAATTCCAATTACGATTACACCAAAAATAATAAAATACCTGGGAATAAACTTAACCAGAGAGGTGAAAGACCTGTACTCATAATAGGTGTGGGAATTAAGGAGTGCACTTGTTGTGATGACCACTGGCTGACATATGGAAGTGTTGAAACACTGTATTTTACACCTGAAGCTAACATAACACTGTATGTTAACTATACTGGAATAAAATAAAACTTAATAAGAAAAAGATTAAATGAGACAGTGCATGTGTAACTTTTAGCACAGTATCTGGCACTTAGTAAGAAAGCCACAATAAAAACAAAACCTATAACATCCTGTAGAGAAAATTAAAAATAAATAATAAAAAAAAAGAAGTGATAGACCCATTGACCACACCAATCTGATGGAGAGTGAGTCAGGATTCATCCAGTGACTACTGTTGGCTTTGAGCCTCTGCTGTAATAACAATGACACAGGGGTGGGCTTGGCACCAGGGCATAATTTGTCTCTCCCTTGTCACCAGTAGCCTCAGTTATGGCATTGGGATCATCTGTGGTGGGAGCCTTTAATTCTGGTGGACTTAGTGGTATGGTTTCTGGGGCAGTCCCTCGTGGGTAGGGGTCAGGGTCATTGGCATCTTTCAGGAATTTGGTCCTCAGGCTCTGGGGGTCTTTTAATAAAAAATTATGAATTTGGGGGTCCTTGGAAATACTGACCGACATAGCACAGAACCAGAACGAGGTACTCTCAACAACCAGTTGGCCCTTTTGTCTCCCTCCTGCTGTACAAAATCTTTTAAAATATTTTGAGTTTCAAGACACATGAAGTTTCAAGTTTGAGTTTCTAATTCTCTATTATCCCTCATTGATTTGACCTTAGGCGTTGTCACTGGAAAGATCTGCAGTGGACCTCTCCAGTGCCCGGACTTGTATGTGGCTGCTCCCTTCCCCAGGGTGTCCCAGTAGATGTCCCTGGAATCCGAGTCAGCCTCCACTAGTGCAGTGCAGGTGTGGCCTCTAGACCTTCGAGAGCAAGAACAAATGCATGAGGGGTCAGCACACACTGAGCAGTGCCTGGGCTGTTTCCTTGGGCTGTTTCCTTGGGTGGTTTGCATTCAGTGAGGAGGTTGCTAAGCTCCTTGGGCATTTTAGTACCAGGTGCTATTTAGGGCCATTAGCTCTTATGCCACCTTGCCCCAGGAGTGGGACTCACCATATCTCACAGGATCAGGGGACAAGACAGGACAGCAGGAAGGTGTGTAGCGACTGAGGGACCACAGACTATGGCCACACTTGCCTTTGCAGGAGCTATGACTTCCAAAGGGAGGATGGGCTTGGAGTCCTGGTGCTGCTCCTCAGCACAGCAGTCACAGAAGGGGAGCCTCCCTGTCCTAAGGGCATGCTTGCCACCCTTGTCTGGTAGCCCACACTCGGGGAGGGTTGACACTCAGTCCATTAACTAACGCAATGGACCTTGCAAAAATCTTGGCCAATTCACCTCACAGCCGTCAGCCAGGTCCCATCTTAGAATATAACACCTCGGGAGAACTTAACTCCCATGGGTGTTCATAGGTGAAGACATGTCCATGACACCTCAACCAGCTCCAACAAGCAGTGTTCCAAAATTTGGGGGGAACTCTGCCTGCCTTCCTCTGAGCTTGCAATTTGGGATGAGAAGGGTGGGGGCACACTGCACAGTCAGCACTCTGCAAAGGCAGCACGCTGCATAGATAGTAAATACTCTGCACAGGCAGCACTCTGCACAGGCAATGAGTACTCTGCACAGGCAGCACACTGCACAGACAGTAAGTACTCTGCACAGGTAGCACTTTACACAGGCAGTAAGTACTTTCCACTGGCAGCACTCTGCACAGGCAGCAAGTACTCTGCACAGCCAGCACTGTGCAAAGGCAGCACACTGCATAGGAAGGAAGTACTCTCCACAGCCAGCACTCAGCACAGGCAGTAAGTACTCTGCACAGGCAATAACTACTCTGCACAGCCAGCACTATGCAACAGCAGCACACTGTGCAGATAGTAAGTACTCTGCACAGATAGCACTCTGCATAGGAAGTAAGTACTCTGCACAGGTAGTACTCTGCACAGGAAGTAAGTACTCTGCACAGGTAGTACTCTGCACAGGCAATAAGTACTCTGCATAGGCAATACTGTACAGCCCACAGTAGCATCTGAAAGCCTGAGGGTGGTGGACCCCTCTCGGATAGATTATCCCCTGGGAGAGGCTGTTGGTAAGCATTTGCAGCTAAAAGGCATTCCCCACCCCCCCAGGTCACTTGCCAGCAGATGAATCCATCCCATTCAGGAAGACAATTGCTGTGACTTAGTTAAATTAGCATTTGTAAAGAGGAGCCCCAGGTGCCACGTGGTGAGTTCTGGTTTAACAATAAAAAGCACCACCGAGGAAATTGAAATAGAGAAGTTTATTATTCACAGGTCCTGGAGGGAGTACACATCTCTTGGGGTCACACTGGGAGGTCAAGGTACCATCTCCAGGGGTCACATGGGGGAGGTCAAGGCAAAGTGCAGGCAGAGAGGCGGGACCTGGGGCTCATGCCTTTATTAGGGTCTATGGGTGCAGTGCTTTGGGTCCCCCTCTTCTAAGGGCAGATTAGTCACCTCAAAAACAATGGGGTTTTGGTAACCTTTTGGGGTCTTATCTAAGGGACACACACGAAGAGGACCCTGAGAGGTAACAGTTTGGGGGGGTGGGGGACACTTGTTCTAAAGGGCTATTGAGGAGTCATATCTGAAGCTTACGTTTGCTTGTGACTCTGAGGGCTACCTAGGGCACGTGTTCCAGGGAGGGGTGTCAGTTCAAGGCTCCCCAGGCCACCTGGCCACACAGAATGGGTGCCGAGGCAGCAACACCGTAGAGCGCCTGACCTGAACTCTTGACATTCATAGTTCGCGGTGAGCATGATGTCATCAAGGCCCATCCCTGTTGCAGCATACGGTCAAAATTTCCTTACTTTGCAGGCTGAATAATATTGCATTGGATTCCTGTACCGCCACATATACCAATATATATTTTGTTTATCCGTTCGCCGTCTGGACTTTTGGCTGCTTCCATCTCCCAGCTCTTGTGAACATGGGTGTGTACACATCTCGTCAAGTTCCTACTTTTAATTCTTTTGAGTATATACCAAGAAATGGAATTATCGCTGGATCACATAGTAATCCTACGGTTAATTTTTTGAGAAACTACCACCCCATGTTTTCCTGGCCCTGTGGGGTTTTGTCCAGGTTCTAAGGGGTTCCCAGAACCTGCCGGGTAACTTGGGTGGCTTTGGTCCAGCGTCTTGCACACTGTCTGGGGCAGGCCTCTCTAGGAATACCACCGCCTCCCACCAGCATGACCCCACTGCTCTCTTTGGTGGGAGTCTGGGAACCAGGTCTCGAGGGTTTGTTCACTAATCTCCAGTTCCCAGCCCTACATTTTGTGAAGTAAGGAGGCTGTTTTAAGACCCACTTCTAGGGTTATTACTGATTTGCCAAGCAACTTTGGGAAGGAAAAGAAAAAGAAACTAGAGTATGTCACCCTACCACATGCCTTTGTGAAAATAAAGGACACCTCATTTAGAACGGAGCCAGGAAGCCCTGAAGGGGGCGCTCTCACACAGGAACCTCTCCCTGCACTTGCACAATCGCCAGGTGGAAGAGAATTATCTTCAGGAGGGAGGACATCTTTCACAGAGGAATTTCATTTACTGCTTTATTTTTAAAATTTATTTTGTAAATTCTAGTATAATTAACGTACAGTGTTACATTAGTTTCAGGCGTACAATATAGCGAGTCAACAATTTTACACATTTCTCAGTGATTATCACGATAAGTGTTCTCTGAATCCGCCCACCTACTTCACCCACCCACAGACATCCCCTCTGGTAGTCAGTTTGTTCTCTATAGTTAAGAGTCTGGTTTTTTGGTTTGCCCCTTTTTTCCTTAGTTCATTTGTTTTGTTTCTTAAATTCCACACGTGAATGAAATCATATGGTATTTGTCTTTCTCCGACATATTTCACTTAGCATAATCTCTAGCTCCACACAGATTGTTGCAAACGGCAAGATTTCATTCTTTATTGTGGATGAGTAATGTTCCGTTATACATGTACCACTTCTGTTTTTTATTTTTAAAAACTTATTTATTTAAATTCAAGTTAGTTAGCGTACAGTTAGGTCTGAAAGGAGTCTCCTGGAGGCAGCATATAGATGGGTCTTGTCTTTTTATCCTCTCCATCATCCTATGTCTTTTCACTGGAGTGTTTAGTCCACGTACATTCAAAGTAACTATTGATAGTTATGTATTTATCGCCATGTTGTCGTTTGTTTTGTGGTTGTTTCTGAAGTTTCCCTCTGCTCTTGTCTTCTTTCTCTCTTAAACAGTTTGCTGGTTTCCTTTAGTGGTATACTTGGATTCCTTTCTCTTTATTCTTTGCACATCTGGTAGTTGTTTCTGATTTTTGGTTACCATTTGATTTGTATATGACATCTGCATATAGCAGTCCATATTAAGTTGATGATCATTTAAATGTGAACCCATTATTTACTCCTCCCCTCCCTGTTTTTGGTATATGGTGTCATATTTTACATCCTTTTATTTTGTGAATCCCCTGACTGATTTTTACAGATATAGTGAGGTCCAGCAAAACGTATAGGTCAGGTCTTGGTGGGGTCTGCTCTGGTCTTCTGGGGAGGGGTCCACAATGCTGGGACTCAGGCAAGTGTGACTGGGGAGGGCAGATCCACCCAAGAGCAGGCGGGGGTGGCTGGGGGACAGGGCTTAGTGTAAGCAAGTTATGTAGTGAGTGTTGGCACCAGCTCCTGAAGGTAGCCCCGTGTTTATGCCAGGGGGCAGGGGAGGGAAATGATGCCTGCCAGCTCCCTTCTCCCTGGGGGGCAGGTCGCCCTGTGATCCCGGCCTCTCTGGGCTACACTCTAGGATGAGCAAGTCACTCTCCCTCCCAGCTGCCCCCAGCGTTTTTTTCAAACTGTTAGTTCTAGGCTGTATCTTTATGGGCCATTTGTCATACTGTCTCTTTAAGGGCGGGGACTCCACTTCCTAATGTCCTCCGGGCTTTCCCAGAGCTGAGCCCACTGATTTTTAAAACTCCAGGCTTAAAGCCCTGCTGTCTGTAAGAACCCATGAGATTCCGGCCCCTGTTGCTTTCAAAGCCAAATATTATGGGGGTTTGTCCTCCCGGGTCACGGGCTTTTGTGTGAAAGTCTGTTCTTTGCCCCTCTCCACACCGCCAGCTCTCTCCTCGCCGAGGACGGCCACAGTCCATTTTGTTCCCAAACTGTCTCTGCCCTTCCTACCTTCTTTGATGTGATCTCCTCACAACCTTCCGGTGTGGGGTTCGTTACGCTGGTATGAGTTGTCTAGTTGTACCCAAGGAAGGAAGCAAGGTTAAGGTCCTCCTGCATCTTCCCAGCCCTCCATCACCCCTTTGAAGGTAGCACTCTGGATGACCCAGATTTCATCTCCAATCCCGAAGACGTAGCAGTCAACCCCACCTCCAGAGAATTCTTCTTACAGGGAGCATCCCCCCCACCCCGCTAAATTATTACAGGGCAGCACTCCTGCACTTCTGGGGTAACTCCCATAATGTTGGGGAGCCCTAGAGAAATAGACACAGAGGCCTGCCATGAGGGAGACGCTCACTCAGTCTCAGCTTTTGCAGTATTCTAATGGCCCACAACCTGAAGGCCAGCCCCTGGACGCCAGGTCCCCCATCCCACTTCCCAGAGCGTCCTTTCCACCTCCAGGTCCTGAGCTACACACCACCCCCATCGGAGGCAAAGCCCAGGATGGCTCTGAGGAGCAAGGCGCTGCATGCCACGGCTCTGCCAGCTGGGCGTCCCCAGTGAGCTCGTATCTCTGCAGCCCTGGTGCAGGCTTCTCTTGACAGGTGATCACAACACAGCCCAGTGTCAATGGCCCAGGGGACTGCAGAGGGCCCTGGGGCCTACTCTTCCCCCTCCCCCAAATCTTCCCCAACCTGGGAGCTCAGGAGCCCTGAGAGCCTTACCCTAAGGACTCAGCAGGTACGAGAAGCTTGTCCTTTCCAGGGACAGCCACCATTTATGACTCTGGTGGTCCACTGGGACAAAGGTAATAACCACATTCCTGGCTCTTTTAGTCACAGGAGCCTGAGTCGCGGTAATTCCAGGTAACCCTTCTAAATTCCCCAAGGGAGCCTCCTATACTCTACCAGAGGGAGCACAAGTCAAGCTGGACGTGTCTGTGGCACCATATTTCCAAATTAGCTGCTAGTGTTATTGGCCCCCTGGCTCCCTCTTCCTGTTACAGGTATGGATGCCCTGGCTCACCAACACATTGTTGGGAAATGTCACCAAAGAGAATTGACTGCCGGTTGACCTGTGAGCTGGACCTGGGCCCTTGGAGGCTCCTCACCCCCTCCCGCCCTTGGAATGTGGGTTCCATTTGGCTTTCCCGATCCTAGAGGCTGCTCCAAGGATGTGGACTTGAGATAGTGATGTGGTGTGGAGAATACCTGCACCGTGCATGTGACTAAACCCACTGAGGGCCTCTTTGTAAACGCTTACGACTTGGGGGGCAGGTGCAGGAATCCATTCATCTTGCTGCTCAAGACAAGCCTTGTATGTAAGTTTCCTTTGCTTAGTAAAGCTACCGCCTACCAACTGGGAGTCAGCTGCCTCTCTCTTTGGTGTCTCCCTGCCCTCTGTGTAAGGGGCCAAGTTCAGGTTTCACCAGGGAAGCTCCAAGAAGGCTGTGATTCAACACACATCTACTGGAATAAGCCTAAATTCCTGGCATTTCTCATGGGAACCTGCTCAACTGCTTCTCTAGCACAAATATTGACGGAAGCAAGGTGCAGAGGGATGATGCCCCTTGACCCTGGGGTCATTAGCCCACCACCTCATCCTGTAATAGCCCCGTCTGGCCAGTGTCAAACTGGCCACCAAGGAGTGGAGACTAACAATTGACTCTGGCAACTTAAATGCACAGTTTCCTGCCACTAAGTCTCCCATTTCCAGTAAGACAGAGATGATCGATGACATCAAAAAAACTCAGGGCCCCTACTTTGCAGTCTGAGATCTAGACAGAGTGTTTTACTCTATTCCCATCAGTAAAGACTCACAACATCGATTTGCTTTCACTTTCAGACACCCAGGGCACCTACTCGGCTGTGGACGGGTTCCCTGCACAGCCCTGCGTCTCCTCTAACCTATGCAGACAAGTTCTAAATCCACTCAAACTAACCCGCTGTGGCCTTTAGCATCATATGGAGGACATTCTGCTACAGGGGTCCTGAGATGCTGTCCGGGAAGACTCACGCCAGGCAGTACGACATTTACAGCAGGGGATGAACCACCACTCCGAATACGATCCAGGACCAGCCGCTCTGTCAAGTTTCTCGGCACACTACGGTCAGCTGAGGGCCACGGGACTCCTCTGGCTGTGAACCTCCACCCCTCACAGCCGGTTCTCCCACGACACTGCGGCAGGTGAGCACGTGGCAGGTCTCTCCACCTTTTGGAGGCAAAACGTCCCCACTCTCCATTCCGCTTGGTCCTACTCGTGCCGTTACTTGCCAATTGGCTGCCTTCCTTGGGGAGAACCTCAGAAAACTGCCTTACACCTTGCCCTGCCCTTGGGTCCCTCTGGGCTCAGACTTCCAAGTTCAATCGCTGGCTGCCCCTGATTATGCCTCAAGGCGTCCCCAGGATGAGCACGGGGTTCTGGGCCAAACCTGCCCCAGACGGCAGCCTGGTACATGCCACTCAAGTGCCAAAGTTTGGCAGCCTACCGGGCCCTATTACAGACAGAGGCATTACTGGTTCCCAGCCCGAGCAGGAGGCACACAGTCCCCATCCTGCCTTGGCTCAGCATAGCCACCGAGGCCTCACTGTCGAACTGGAGTTTTTTGTTTTCAGATTACAGGAAGGTGTGGCTTCCCCCACACTCGGCCCCCTCACCACTGACGTAGAGGCACAGATGGCCGCACCCCCACTGCCGGCCCTTAGAGGTTTGGGGGGCTCTTGGCATCAAGGGTACGGCATGGAAAAGGAGCCAGTTCTTCACCAATGGCAGGGCTGCCGCTGTATGGAGCACAGCGCCCCAGAAAGCCAGGGCATGTCCCACAGCCTGTCCCTGATTGGGGTGGGCAGTCCCGGCAGAATGGTGACATTATGCCCGGCTCTACAATAGGTCAGAAGAATGACACTCCTGAGGGGGCACCTGGGTGGCTCAGTCAGTTGACCATCCAACTTTTGAGCTCAGCTCAGGTCTTGATCTCAGGGTCCTGAGTTCGTGTCGCACATTGGGTTCCGTGCGGTGCATGAAGCTTACTTAACAAACAGACAAAAAAACAACAACAAATAAAGAAAAGAAGAGAAAAGAAAAAAAAAAAGAGACTCCCAAGACACACAGTGTTGACTCCTGGGTGGTACGCAATGGGTTAGCAGCCTGGTCTAGACAGTGGCCTCCCTGGGGCATCTCCATCTGGAAAAAGATCGCCAGCTCATGCATGCTGACTGTGCTCATGCATCTCTGCACACACACACCAACACATACCAGAAGCACCTTGTAGTAACGTTGCGGACTCCAGCTCCGAATGACATGCCTGTTCCGACGTGCCACTCGAGCCACCTCCACGCATACCAGACACAGCCCAACACGACGAGTCCTCTAGACACGGCTGACCCACTAGCAGGTACGCTAGCGGAGTTGGCCCCTTACACCGGGTCACAGGGCACGGCAGCCCCTCACCGCGGCTCCAGGCAAAGTGGTGGCACAGGATTGTCTCTTGCTGGTACATAACTGGCTCCCAGGAGAGGACCCGTGCCCCAGGGGAACAGACCCTATTCTTGAGCAGCCCCCACTAGAGACAGCAGGCACCCCACCACTATCTGGGTCACCTTCACTTTACTCCTGCTGGCCGTTCCTCTAGAAATGCTGCCGCCAACCTGTAACCGCTTTCTTAAGCAGGTCTGGGCTCGTCTCCCTTGGCGCACACACCAGACATCGTGGATTGAGATCAAGGTGCCCGTTTCACTTACCAGGCTGTCCTGTCGTGAGTTCTAGAACGTGGCACCTTGTGGAATTTCCACCTTGCTCACCGGTCCCAAGCAGCCTGGCTTACAGAGAGGCAAAACGTTCTACTCAAAGACGTGCTTCTCAAGCTTTTAAACAAAGGGGGTCCCTCCGGTGGACAGAGAGTTTGCCCTAAGCTCTGGTCTTGCTCAAGTCCCAGCTCTCAGGGCTCCAAAACCCTCGCACCAGCTACCTGTCTCCTGCGATATCTCCTTGTGAGCGTTCCAGGGATCTTCATCCCACCATAGCACAGAGGGCATCATTCACATCTGTCACCGGGGGAAGCTCCCCTCGCCATTGAGATCTTTTGAGTTTTTTATTTCTATTTTCATTTTTTGAACCGGTGACCCAATTGAGGGCTGATTGTGTAATATGACCCTCTTATAATAGAAAGTCAAGGGGACAACCCCACCAGATTCTTAGAGGTCATACAGATTTCAGTGGTCCCGGTTACGATGGCCCAGTACCAGCTGCAAAACTGAGGCCGATGATGCTGCCTCACATTTCTGTTATAATAGCTGATCAATTTAAACAAATTCATCAGGGGTGCCTGCGTGGCTCAGTCCATTAAGCGTCTGGCTTCGGCTCAGGTTACGATTTCATGGTCTGTGAGTTCAAGCCCTGTGTTGGGCTCTGTGCTGACAGCTCAGAGCCTGGAGCCTGCTTCAGATCCTGTGTCTCCCTCTCTCTCTGCCCCTCTACTGATTGCGCTCTGTCTCTCTCTCCCTCTCTAGTGGGACTGTGTGGATCACAGAGATAGGAAAAGAGGTCTTCTGCTTAGTGATGCCATTGGGAAGTGAAATCCACAAAGGAATCCTGGAATATAGTGGTTGTTATCGGCAGACGTGGGCCAAGCCTCCACCCTGCCCTAGGTGGAGGGGTGAATGACCTCAGGCTGTAGGTGGAGGGATGAGTGACCTCGGGCTCCGAGGCAGCCACACTGCACCTGGGGTCAATATCCAGACCGAATCCCCAAGAGGCCCTGCACGCCTGTACACGCTCTCCTGGGTTGTGGCTCCTGCTCTCCCCTGCACAGCCCGGATGGTAGGGTGGCAGGTGGGCCTCGGAGGGTAACGCGTCCTGGACAATGGGCTGGAACAGAATCAGTGCCAGTGCTGCAGACCCTGTCAGAAGGGCTTCAGCCAGTGGGCCGCCAGCCGTGGGTTCTGGCCCTGAGCTCACCTCCCTCTCATTAACTGGGGCCGTGGAAACGGGTTGCTCCTCCTTATCCCCTGCCTCCGGTTATGCCCCGGGCAGAGGGCCCTCCCAGTGTAACCAAGTCAGCCCGTCTGGCTGGCAGGGGTGTGCTCTGACGATATGCCACAGTTTAATGGGGACGTCTCCAGACTGTGAAGCCGCCATCCACAAACGTGGTGACAACTAGCCCATCAGTGTGTCCGGAATCTGTAAGCACCGTGGATAGAGTCTCCACGAGACTCGGACACGGACAAGGCGCACCCGCCACGAGCCCGTGGAACTGCCTACAATCCGCTCGCCGAGCCACAGAGCCCACACTGCAGCCCGGGCCCTCGCAGATGGACCTGGGACTTAACACCAGCCCGCTCCTGCCCCTCATGGGTCTCCTCCTGGGTGGGTCTCCCTCCGCCTGGCTGGCCCCCACCACCCCAAGTACGCCAGTGCCTCGGACAACGTCACCGCAGCCCGAGAGCATGATGGGGACGGTGCGCGGTGACCTCTTGGACACTGGGACTTCCCCCTTCCAGGTGTTCTCTGCACATGGGGTGGGGGGGGGGGGAGGGCCAATGCCCGTGGAACAGTAACCTGGAGGCCAAGTTGCACACATGCCTCCCCCGACCTACCCTGACAACCGTGCAGAGTGTTATTTTTCTGGAATAGCTGGGCTTGCAGACCCTGCCTCTAGCAGAGGCTCGAAAACTGGGAGTAAGTCCCCTGCCCACTGGCTGGCACCCTGGGCAGCATTTCACCTTTGTGGCCAAACAGTGGACCGTAAACCACGGCAGCCACTCTGAGGGCACGTCCTGCAGAGTGCCCACGGCCCGGGCCTCGTGAGGCAGGGGCCTCCTGCTGCCGCGTTCACTGCTCAGTGCACTGGGACACAGCTCCTGCTTTGCGTGCGACACGTCCGCAACAGGCCTTGCTCCCTGCTTCCCGCTACCACTGCCAGCACCACAGGCACTGTCCGAAGGCTTCCAGCTCCACTCCAGCACAAAGGCCGGACCTCCCCCTGGGTACTCACTGTCCCCCGATGGCCACGCCTCACTCAGACTCTAGAGTGGACCTGACTCGAGGCCCAGGAGCAAGTCCAGCAGACCGTGCCCACCCACAAGCCATCTGCAGGGATGGCCCCTGTTCCTGCAACTCTGTTACCTTGACTGTTCCAGCGCCCTTCGCCCTCTGGGCATCTCCCCCAAACATGTCCTGCTGGCTGACCAAAAGCCATTCTTATTCCCATCCTGTAAGGGACTGGCCAGCTCCACTGGCCCTGCAGGAACGGAGAACATCCTAGAGCAATTCCCAGCCGCTCTAATCAACCACACACAGCACCAAGCTCCGGGTCTGAATCAGCAACGGCACCACCGGCTGGGCAAATGGTGATGGGGTCCACCTGGGCAGGTTCCCGGGGGCCGAGGGCACGGGGCCTCTTACAGGGACAGTGATAGGGTCCACCTGGACACGTTCCCGGAGGCCTCGGGTGCGGGGCCTCGGGCGCCCCTTGCTTTGCTCAGAACAACTCACGACAGTACAGGCCAACCTCAAGGAGAGGCCTCCAGATATCAGGTCAGGTAGAATATAACTGAAATATCCAACAACCTCCGTCTCCCCGAGCTCCCTGATTTGTCGCAGGGCTCCCGCCATGCACCTGGGGGCAATGGCTGAGAACAGGACTGCAAACAGCAGCGAGCCTATGCGCTCCAGGCTTCACTGTGACAGCCTCGATTCAACGTACGTTCTGGGGGCTGCAGAAAGCAGGACCTATGTCCTTTAACAGATCTGGTCCTTGCGGCACCTGGGCAGCTCAGTCTGTTGAGTGTCCGACTTCGGCTCAGGTCATGATCTCACAGTCAGTGAATTCGAGCCCAGTGTTGGGCTCTGTGCTGATCACACAGAGCCTGCTTCGGATCCTCTGTGTCCCCTCTCTCTGCCCCTCCCCCACTCTCTTTCTCAAAAATAAATAAACATTTAACAAACAAACATATCTGCTCCTCCATCGATGGCTACTGCTGAGGGCCGGGCATCCCAGGACAGACTGTCCAGAGTTCAGCTAAGCTGCTCCGTGGGATTCCCGCCTCTGCCCCTTCTCTCTATTCGGGCTCCGTAAAAAGGCAACATTGAGCGTTGGCAGGTGGATGGCTTGCCCAGGCTGGAGGTGGGGACAACACAGAGCCAGAGGGTCTCCAAGCTTCACCCAGGACTTTGTAAAGATGCTTCAACGTTTGGCTACAACAGGAGGACACATTCTGCCCTGAAAACATTTGTTCTGTATCAGCCGAAGTCCTTACCCACAGGCAATCCCTCCTCTCTGACAGAATCAAACAGCTCCTTCCAGGTGGAGGCTGTGGGTAAACGAGACCCCCTTCCTCCTGGGAGGCTCAGCCCGGACTTGGCTTCTTCCCCGGAGGCCAGGCCGCCCCACATGTGGCGGTCCTGCTGGGCTGAGGCAGCGCCCTGCCCCCTCCCCTCTCCCCGCCCGAGATGAGTCTTGTCAACGCTCATCTGTCCCTGCAGGGACGTCCACCAGCCTCCAAAATACAGGAGAGAAAGGACACGCCTATCCGTGGAGGCAGGATGATTGGAGGGAGAGTGAACCTGGTCAGCTGCACTGGGGCCTGCCGCAGGAAGTGCCTCACAGATGTAGCTTGCTCACGTTGTTTGTGAATAAATGAGATACTATATATAGAAACACAAGGAAAATGCAGCGGGACAAAGTAAACGTTTCTCCCGGGGTTGCCGTCGGAGGGGCGGGCGTCAGGGGCCATGGAGACCTGGAAGATGTTTTACTCTAATTTTATACCATTTTTTAAAAATGCTTACTTTATTTCTGAGGGAGAGCATGAGCGGGGGAGGGACAGAGAAAGAGAGGGACAGAGGATCCAAGCAGGCTCTGCGCTGACAGCAGAGAGCCCGATGCGGGGCTTGAGCCCACGAACCTTGAGATCATAATCTGAGCCTAAATCAGACGCTTAACCAAACTCAGCTACTCAGGCGCCCCAGTTTTATACCATTTCAAAAACTGGGATTATTGTTGGGTTTTAACTTCATTTGTATGACATATTTTCCTAATGGAACTAACAAAATTAGGATGTGGAGGAAGGGACTGTGTCTCTGCGTTGTTGTCTGTGTCCTGACCCCAGACCGCTGCCGTTTTCAAGTGACAGAAGCTTGATCATGACCAGCAGCACCCCACCCCCCAAAGTCTGGACTCTCAAGTTCAGGTTCCAATGCTGGCTCTGGGCTCTGCCAGTGGTGGGAGTGGTCCCCTTGGGGAAGTGATTTCCCACCCCCCTGGCCTTCAGCCTACCCCCAGCCCCAGCCCCAGGGTGATTTATGGTAATTTTCTGACTCATAGTTATAACCTCCTAGGAATAGAAACTTGGAGAAAAGGCTCAGCCAACATTGGGGCTTAGTGTATCCCTCCTGCCTGGAGCCATGAAATCCTTGGGTGGTGCTCCAAGTGGGCCAGGGCCAGTCTGTTTGCATTTCAAAAGCTTTTAGAGTTTCACTGTTACAGACACCGAGGCTCAGAAAGCAAAGTGTCCCATCAAGGCCACACTCTGTCCTTAGGCAGGGCAGTTCGCTGGACAAAGGCGAGGCGAGAGCCGGCCCTCTCTCCGCCAAGGGCGCAGTCCTCAGTCTCCAAAATGCGTCTCCCTCGGGAGCGCTACCTGTGCACCTGGGCAGCAATCAGCTCCACAGGTGTCCTGGGCCCTCTCTTCCAGAGAGGTGGGGAAGGGGCAGAGGTCAAGAATCGTCAACTGTTTTCAGGGGTGATTTGGGAAAAAGATAGAGGACGTAAGCATTTGTCTATAAAGGCAGGAGGCTTGGCATCCCTCCGTGCATTGCCGTGGAAACGCAGACAGGCAGCTGTCCCAGGCCCGGGGCTGGCTCCCCAGCTCTGCCCACACGGCGGCGAGGTCTGCCGGCAGCTTCAGTGTCCACTGTTCGGGGCTCCCTTCTGCAGCAACAGAACACGGGTGACACGGATTTTGGCAATACATTTTAGTTTACCCAGTGTGTCAAACGTGTCATTGCTTTGGCCATATCACGAATACAGACATCACTGAGCTGCTTCATGTTGTGTGTCTCGAGTGTTCACAAAGCAGAGTGTGAACGTCCCAGCTTGGAGTCGCCACGTGTGGGTTGTCGGACAGAAACGCCCTCACGGCCTGTGGCAGGGGAGGAGCCTGGCCACAGGTCAGGGCCAAGGCTGGCTTGAATCCAGGGCTGCGTCTGTCGCGGGCCTGGGCCTGGGCTTGACCTCTGCTCTGGAAGAAACGGGGATGCGAGCAGAGGTGAGGACCGCTTGCTACAGGGCTTTGCCAGGGGTCCAGACCCCAGAGTCCCTCTGCGGAACAGCCCCCTCAGTCTCTGGATCCATCCTTTCCTACCACCAACTCCCGGAACACCTTTCTAGAACTTCTGCTCCTGTGGCAACCTGCTCGGGTCACGTATCCCGGCCCTTCTTATGCCTGCGCCTCGGGACCCCCTCTGTCTTCCACTCGCCCCTGCACAGGCAGTGGGGCTCCTCAGACTTCGCAGGTCTTCAATGGGACCGTGGGGGGCCAGAGAAGAAGGGAGAGCTTTCAAGGGTGGAAAGGCCGGCAGTGGCGCTGGGGGTCGTGTGGAGTGCTGGGGGGCCTCGTAGGGTCTTTGTAGGGTTGCAGTGGCTTATGTGAAGCTTTGGGATCATTGTGGGGTGGTGTGTGGTGGCTTCAGGGTGGCATGGGGCAACACGGGGCTTCCTGGGGGGACCGAGGTAGCTTGTAGCTGGTGTGTCCGTCCCCCAGGGGAGGAGAGGAGACGTTAGTAGCTGTCGGGCGGCTCCGTCCCTCCCAGGCTGGCTCTCTGATGTTGAGCACACTCAGAGACCCTGGGCACGTCCTTCAAGGACACCCAGCTTTGGGGATCATTTCTGACCAGAACGGGGGTGCCTTTTACGACTGGAAGCACTCTGGACTCGTGGCCTGCTTCTTCCCTGTCGGGGGGGCGGACAGCAGCTGGGCCCTCGAAGCAGGCCAGGAGGGCAGTGCTCCTGCGCCCCCCGAGCTTCGCGGCCTGCAGCTTGAGGACCAGGCTTCCCGGGACTCTCTGGGGAGCCGAACGTGGCATTTCCAGTGGCTCTCAGCAGCCCCCAGGACAGTCCCACCAGCTTCTCAGCTCCTCCAGCTCCTCAGGGCTGTCCCCTTGGACACTTGACATCTATCAGTTCAGCACAGACTTGGGTGAAAATAATTTCTTTCTTTCTTTGCTTGTCTGAGTCAACCTCACGAGGACGGCCCAGAACTTTTCACTTGCAAATTAATCCAGCCAGAAACAAAACAGAGCAAAACCCAACACAGTTTGAAAGGCAATGCTTGACGCCCATTAAAACGTGGTTGCAAGTAACGCCCCGCCCTGCTAATCTCCAAAGTGAGATAAGCCTTCGACCAGACGACCAGACCCGCAGACACTGCAGCCTCTGCTCTTCTCCGCCTCTCCCGGGACCTGAAGCTTGGGGCCCGTCGCAACGGGCCGTCCTGTTTACGTGGATTTACACACTACTAAACTACTAAAACCCTTGGGACTTGATCTGTCCACCCAGGTTCAAGAGAAGGGGGCTCGGATGTACGGCACCAACCTAAATCCGAACCTTCTGGGTGCACAGAGGCAGCTGCCTTACGAGAAGCTCGTTTCGTGGTCACACTTTGCCCATTACGATTCGGAGGGTACAGATGAGGAAGCAGCAGTGGAGGGTTCCATGGCAGCTGAGCAAGGAGTGTGGGTCCTGGTGTGCTCTGGGTGCGGGTCTGGGCAGGGGGCGTGTATTTGTGCTGCACGGCAGGTGCTCACTGACATTCTTTTTGCTTAATTCACTGCTGGCCGAGCCCCTCAAAACAACACCCACTGGCAACGCACGTGGCCGGCAGAGCCTGCACTTGGCAGCCTGAAGCCCTGTCTTAAGCCCCGACGCATGCGGGTGCGCTCGCCCTCCGCAGCCCTGCAGGGCCCAGAGCAGTTGAGGGACGGGTGGTCCGGCACCACTCTGGGATCATCCCTTCCCGAGAAGATAGTATTAAGGGAGGTGGGTCTTGCAAAGTGCTAACCAGGGGCTTAACTGGGTGGGACCCTCAGCCTTCGCTATAAGACCTGGGCGGGTGGGAGAGAGGGAGGCAGTTCTTCCCGAGATCCCTCTGACCTGCTTCAGTCTCCAGCTTGGTCATGTCTTCAGACCGTGAGTCCTAGAGGGGGGTCCTGGGGGTGGGGGTGGTGGCCGGAGAGGCCGGGCAGTGGGGTCCAGGCAGGTCTCAGGCGTCGCTCACCGTGACGTCTGGTTTGGGGACCTGGGAGGAGAGACCAACACCCCGGACCGGACCCGGAAAGGCCCCCTTGAGGAGCACGGGCGACACCATTTTGCAGTCTACAAGTCCCCTCTTGTGGGGGCTGCTGGCTGGCACTGTGGGGCCTGAGGAGGACAGGAGGGAAGGGAGCCCGGCTTCCCCCGGGCCGTGTATTCTGCGGGCTTTTCTCCACAGCGGATTCTGTGTTGACCTGAATCCTGTCAGAGGGGAGCCCGCTCTGCCCGGCCCGGGGTTGGGGACCAGCAAGCTTCCCCAGGTCACGGGGGAAAAAACCCGTGTTGACAGACAGAAATCCCCTGGGCTGGGCTTTTGCACACGAAGGCTCCTTATCTTGTGGTTTGGGGCCTCTCTCGCCACTCGTGTGTCTTGGGCACAAGCAGAGGTAGTGGGCAGTCGGAGGCTGGGAGACCCAGTCGTGCCCATCCCGGAGCGGCCGAGCCCTCCGAGATGCCCTCACAGCCCGCAGCCCGCAGCCAGGGATTGGGGGCCGGGGGGGGGGGGGGTGCAGCTCACGCGGGGAGAGCAGGTGCAGCCGTCGGTGCGGGGGCTCAGGGAGGGTCCCCAGCATGTCCGCCTAGGGCACCGGCCAGGGGCAGCAGCTCGGGACGACTGGGAGGCTTTTTCAGAGGGGCCGGAGTCCTGTGTCTGCAGGCAGACACCTCGTCTTGGGGAGGCTGCACGCTGACTTGGACGGGGAGCGAGTCTCAAAACGGACCTAAACGTGGGGTCAGACTAACACCTCCTCTTTCTGGGTGCGAATCTGTCCCAGCGCCCCAGGGAGGTCGGAGACGCAAAAGGACCAAGTTCAGCAAGACCCAGTACCAGGTGCTCATCGAGGCTTTCGAGAGGGACTCATACCCTGATATCACTGCCAGAGAAGAACTGGCTCGACGAACCCAGATCCCTGAGCCCAGAATCCAGGTGACTACAGACCGGTTGCTCCCTGACGGGAGGGCGAGGGGGGCAAGGAACCTTGTACTAAGCGCCTGTTCTAGCTCGGGCTTAACAACCCGCTTTGCGTTAAGCCTCTCAGTTCCCCTGTGAGTAGGCGTTAATTATGCCCTTTAGCTGGGCTGGGACAATGATGACGGAGGTTTGGTGACAGGTTACAGCTCTGGCAAGGGGTAGAGCCTGAACTGGTGATGAGAGTTGTATCTGCCAAACAGTTACCATGTTAGCAATGAAGAGAAATCTTCAAATATTTACTAATTAAAAAAAACCAGAAAACATAATAAACCCATTACGTGTAAACCGAAACTTATTTTTCAAGATAAGCAACCATATTGTCACAGCCAGAAAACTTACTCAGAGAGGATGCCAGAGGACGGGGAAGAGCAGGGGTGGGGCTCCCCTCTGCCAAGGGCTCTGAGAAACCTTGAGAAAGTGGGGTGTGAAGTAGGCAGAGGCGGATTACATCTGGGTGTCGTAAAGGAAAGCGTTGTGAGCTAACAGCGATCCCGAAAGGATGTCAGGGATCCTGGGGGTCCCGGGTCATGGGGTCCTCTGGGTCTCAGTGTTGGGGGCACCGGGCCCCTCCTCCAGGAAGGCTGCTGGGTGCAGCCTGGGTTTGAGGGCCGCTGCCCTGCATGAAACCCAAGTCGTTGAAAGTGGAGCCCAGGTACCGAAGGTTGTTTGGGAAGCCCCCCCAGGTGATTCTGCTGTGTAGGCGCCTTTCAATCTGAGACCATCAGGGTCTCATCCCAGACTGTGATCAGGATCTCTGGGAGTGAACAGATGTGCAGAAGTTTTTAAAACTGCCAGGTGACTCCAGCATGCCGACCCCTACCCTTTGACCCTTGCCCTCCCGCGTGCTGTGGGCCCAGCTCTCCCGGAGAGCCGACCATCTACTGAGTCTGGGTTCGAGCTGGGCCCTGGAGTTCCGAAATCTCCCCAGGTGGTTCGCAGGTGCAGCAGACTCAGGGTCACCCCACTGGCCTCCAGGGCCCACCACCCCCATTTCTTACCAGCCGCTTTCGAGGTCCTTGATGAGGGTGGTGGGACGGATCACAGGCTGCTGCATGAGAACGAACAATGCTTAAGGGTTTGCTAATTTTTTTCGAATGTTTGTTTATTTTGAAAGAGACAGAGCATGACTGGGGGAGGGGCAGAGACAGACACAGAATCCCAAGCAGGCTCCGCACTGACGTGGGCCTGATCCCACAGACCATGACCTGAGCCGCAATCAAGAGTCGACACTCTACGACTGAGCCACCCAGGTGCCCCAAGGGTTTGCTAATTTTCAAAAATTTTGACCTAACCCCAGAGATAATTAAACCACAGCCCAGAGGGGAGAAGGGTTACCAAAAACACCCTACAGGGGCTGAGAGATAAGCCTTGGGGCTTCCTATTTCTAGAAGCAATAGATAGCCTGAGCCGTCAGTATCTGTCCTAGAAGCCCCCTGCTGGCCCAAACCTTACAAAGAGAACCAGGATACAGAAAAGCTTAGTGAAAGCCCCAAGCCTGTGACGTTAGATTTAGTGGCCTTTTATCAGCGGGCCTGGAAACCTTACTCAGGGAGGGGCAGACAGCCCTTCAGGACTAGATCACCTTCCCAGAACCCGTCAGCCCAAACAGCCCTCCATGCCAAGTACAACTTGACCTTCCCCAGGAGAAAGAATTGGCCACAGAAGTCCAGTACTTGGGGTGAGGTGGGTGGGTTCCAGGTTTCAGCTCAAGCAGCTCCTGGATCCGGGAGGAAAACCCTGATGTTCTCGGTCCGGCTGGCGCCTGGGTGGCGAGTGAGTTCCCCGGGGTCAAGTGTGCTGGGGCGGCTGTGATCAGGATTCGCAGAGGCTTTGGCTCCCACAGGCTGCACCAGCACCCTGCCGGCCGGCACCTGGGCCTGGCCCCGGGCCAGGGTGTGTGTGGGAGGGTGCCAGGTGGCAGTTCTGGGAACGGCCTGCTGGAGGATTGGGCTTTTGTCTTGCAGTTTGTGAGGAGGATTTTTTTTTTTTTCTCCCCCTGGGGCAAGCAAATCCTGGGAGTTGTTTTGCCTATTCATGTCCCATCTTTCTGTGGGATCTTCAGGCCTCGCTTGGTGGCTGGGCCCCAAAAGAGGCCTCTGTTGTGTTTTCCAAGAGTGGAGGGGAGGCCTGGCTGACCGCTGCTGGGAGGGGCATGGAACCACCTGACCCAGGTGACCCCCAGAGGAACCGGACATTGAACCTGGGCAGAAAGAGGCTTTACTCACAGGCGTCCATCTTACTCCTTGTGTGGTGGAGAGGGGGTCACCCAGACAGAGCAAGTGAAGGCTGCGGGGTGATCTTGGCGGGGTGCAGCCCCATCGCTGGTTCAGCAGAGCCTCAGAGGCAGGCAGGGATGGGGAGCTGCCAATGCAAGGTGTAGGTACTCAGACACCAGCGCGGTCAGCCAGAGGGGCACCTGTGTACTGGTCTGGGGAGCAGACTGGGCTGCTGGTCCTGAGCTGAAAGCAGGTCCTGGGTGGGCATGGTCGAAGCTGATGGCTGTAGGGGTTCTGTTGTGATCTGGTCGCAGGTGATCTGGCCCTCGACTGTATATTCAGCCCTTCACTGTTTTCCAATACATTAAAAATTTTTTAGTGTTCATTTATTGTTGAGAGAGAGACAGAGGGTGAGTGGGGGAGGGGCAGAGAGAGGGAGACACAGAATCCGAAGCAGGCTCCAGGCTCCAAGCTGTCAGCACAGACAGCTGGCAGACTCAAACCCACGATCTAGGAGATCGTGACCTGAGCCACAGTCGGACTCTTAACTGACTGAGCCACCCAGGCGCCCCTGTGATACAATATCATCAGCTATAGCCCCCCTGCTCTATGAGGCCTCCAGAACTCGTTCATCTCAAGACTGCAAGTTTGTGCGCTCTGACCAGCACCCCCATGGTTATCGGATAATGGAGGATCGGGGAGAGGGCGCAGGAGCCGGAGTGTGAGTGTTGCCTGGTGGACCGTGAAGCCCCCTGGACAACACCAGACGCTCTGGTCTCGTCCCCATAAAGAATTCAAGGACAGACCAGACAGTGGTTGAACGGTGCTAGTAGGAAAGTTTGTTAAAGAGCAAACTCTGAGGAGCGCCTGGGTGGCTCAGTCGGTTAAGCGTCCGACTTCGGCTCAGGTCATGATCTCGCGGTCCGTGAGTTCGAGCCCCGCGTCAGGCTCTGGGCTGATGGCTCGGAGCCTGGAGCCTGTTTCAGATTCTGTGTCTCCCTCTCTCTCTGACCCTCCCTCATTCATGCTCTGTCTCTGTCTCAAAAACAAATAAACATTAAAAAAAAAAAATTAAAAAAAAAGAGCGAACTCTGGAGATGTGAGCGAGCTCCAGGATGCACGGGGTTTGGGGCTCTGTCTTATATTGATAGTTGTTAACCGGGGGTGGAATATTAATTACTAGGGGAGGGGACTAGGGTTTTGTGCCTTTTTTCCCTTATTTGGGCAGGGTCTCTGGCCTTTGTTGTGGGAGGGGCTGGTTTCTTCCAGCTTCCCTTGGCTTTGCCTTGGAAGGCTCCCAGGACAGGTCTCTAACTGCCCCCTCCAAGGCAGTGACTCCCCTTTGCCAGCCTCCAGGCATCATGTTAAGGCCTAATAATAACCGCCTACCCTAGCACGGGCAGGAAAGAGCCCGGTGTTTCCCCGAGGCAGCCTTCCCGTAGCACTGGTGTGTCCATGAGTGTCCGTCAGTGTGTGTGTGTGTGCACGGGTACAAGGTGGGTGCTTTGGGGAGAGGTGCCTGGAAGGTAGGGAGGGCCATACAGGGAATGGTTTGATCAGCCGAGCCAAGGATTTTGCTTTCGTTCTAAACTCTGCAAGTTTCATTTGGTGACCGTCTAACCTTGGCTACGCAGTGATGATGATTGTACTGGCTTTATTACAGTGTCTCCTCTTCGTCTCCCCTTCCATGCCCATCCTTGCCCCTGCAGGTCTGGTTTCAGAACCGGAGAGCCCGAATCCCCAAGAGCAACCAGAGGAGGCCAGGTGTGGAGGCAGGTGCCCAGGCGCCGGGGTCCGGTCAGCACGGCGGGGGCGCCCCCCACTGTGCCTGCCAGCCAAGCTTTGTGGGGGCCCCGAGCACCGCTGGCCACTTCTTGGCGTCGGAGGGCACTTCTGGTCAGGCCATCCCATCGGGGCACGCTGCTGTCGTGGACGAGAACGTGGCCTTACATGACCTGGAGACTCCAGGCAGCGCACTGGGCGAGCCTTCCGGAGATTTCTATCTCTCTCCCTTGGGCTTCAGCCCCGAAGCCCTGTGTCCGCTTCCTGCTTCCCTGCAGCCCCTCTCCCAGCCGGAAGAAACCGGAGCTCAGTGGGGGGACCTGGGACAGCTCCTGCCCTACGGGGACTGTGCCCTGCAGGGCTGGGAACAGCCTCCCGCCTCCAGTGAGCCGCAGCCGCAGCCGTGGTGGGGCTGGCAGCCTTCGCCCTCACTGGAGCCGGACGTGTTGCCCCCACAGCCCCAGCCCCCGGGGCCCTGGGAGCAGCCAGCATGGCCCCTGCCTCCCACAGAGCCCTGGCCCCAGCCCTCACTGGAGCAGGTGCCCATGGGCGTTGGGAGAAGTTTCCCCACCCCCCTGGGACACGGGATGCTTGAGGGAGGCCCCGGGGCCCCCACACACCCCGGCCCCCAATCCCGCAGCTGTGGGGCCATGCTGGGAGCTGCTGCTACAGCGAAACATTGAAATGACTTAAGCTCCAATGGCAGGAGATAGTGAGTGAGCAGCGGTTCCCCTGCACACTTCATACTACGCGAAATTAAAAGGGAATGAAGGTTTGCGTCCTTTGCGTGGAGAGGTGTCCCGGACATACCTCTCAGGAGTGGGGTCTGTCATAAAGTGCAGAGGGACAGGCAAGCAGAGGATCCAGGGGGATGTTCTCAGATGGGAGGAAAGGGATTTTTTGGTTTTTACCACCCATGTGACCTGCCTTCAAGTCATTGGTAAACTCAGAGCACTTACAATGTCCTGTAGACTCTTAGAGGGGGCTTGGGGACAGGGCGGGGCTGCCTTGTACAAGGGTCAATAAAGAACGAGGAGCACCTCGTCCCTCTTCGCATGCACAGCGGCTGCTTCCTTCCACCTGGCCTTGGCCTTCACAAGGGTCCCACACTCATTCCTCCCCCACCGCCCCCCCGTCCCCATGTCCAGCCAAGTGTGGCTTCCTCCTGGACACTGGACGTGTCCCTGGTGCTGGGCAAACAAATTTCTTGAAAATGAACCATATGGGTCTAATGCAAAGTGTGGCATAAAGTAGCTAGATCTCAAAACAAAATGGCTGGATCTCAGCAGAGAGAAGCAGGGAGGATGCCTGAGCTGTGTCCCTTCTCTCCGGTCCACAGTGTAGTCTGGGCCCCCCAACACCCACCCATCTGCACTGAGAAGGGGTGTGGGGGAGGGTGCTCACCTCGCCTGGACAGCTGGTGGTCCTGCCTTCAAGGATGGGGAAGTCATGAAGACCCCTCTTGGTCACCGGAACCACACCTTCGAGGTTACACAGAAGGAAACATTAGTTGTGCCCAACTTACAAGTAGGGGCAGGTGTTAAGTCAGACGGACGCCAGAGATCGACCACCCTGAGGCCCTGAGAAACCAGGAGCTGAGCCCAGCGCTTGTCGGGCACACACTTCATGTCCCTGAGGAAAGGCGGACACACAGATCTCCAGGGCTTCTGTGAGTGATGTTGCCGTGGCCTGTGTGTCACCACGTCCACCTGCTTGTCCTCCTTTGCCAGCTGAGGCCCGGGGGGCCTCCTGCTTCAGCCAAACACTCTAGAACCGGGTCTACATCAGCATCCTGGGTCTCAAGCCAGGCCAACTCAGGTGTGTGGATACGTAGACATCTTTCTAGCCAGCAGTCCCAGTGTCCCCATCCCCCATTACCCTTCCCCAGATGACAGTCCCAGCTGATGGGGTGTGACTCCGGCAGGCAGAGCCCCAGCTGCCTGGTACGATGTGGTCCCTGTCAGGGACCTGCCCTGCGTATCTGCTCGTGAAGAATGTTCTGGATTTCCCAGGGCTGGAGCCAGAAGGGACCAGAGCTGGGCTGCGTGGCAGGGGACCCAGCAGCCGTCCTGTTGGGATGGCGCTGATTGCTGACCTCAGGGTGGGTTCTCCCTCTGACGCCCTTTGTATCTAGAACAACCTGCAGCGTGCGAGTCCACACGGAATGATCCACAAACATTAGCTGGCCCTTTACCACGTGCCAGGCGTTGGTAGGGATGAGAGACAAGATGCCTGCCAACCGTTTCTTAAACACCCAGGGTGATGCCAGGCCCAGAAACTGCCTGTGCTGAGCAGCTCAGGGAGCGATGTTCCTTCTTTGAAGTGAGGCCTTGGCGATTCCTACCTTCCCGTGGCTGCGAAAGATCCAAAGGCGTCAGCTGTCTCTTCCTTTCTCTCTGTCTTCTATTATTAGCAAGGAATCTGGCTTCACGGGAGGAAGGCCTGTAGAGGATTGGTATTTGTTAGGAAATGCTTGGGGATATAAGAGGGGAAGCCAGGCTTACCGAGGCCCTAGGTCTCCTCGGATCACCGCTCGCTGCTCAGCTGCCTGCTTCCCTCTCCACCCGGCCCAGGTGCATATCTGCCAGGCAGCTGGTCAGAGAGCCTGAGGAGTAGGGGGAGGAGTCTGAGGAAGGATCGGGGTTCGGTTCTGCCCCCACTCCTTCTAGGTGTAGAGTCTGGGCACTATTTCTTCTCTTACAACCTAGTTTCCTTAATTACAGGGGAGCATTTGAGAGCTCGTTTGGGCCAAGAGCGGTTCCAAGCATAAACATAAACGTGTAAGAAGAGATGGCTCTGCCTTAGTTCAGGAGACAGAGTCACCGCAGACAAGACTCAGAAGGTGAACGACAAACTGGGAGCAAAATGAGGATTTATTTATTTTTTAAGGATTAAAAAAAAATTTATTAGAAAAAAAATTTTAATGTTTATTTTTGAGAGAGAAAGAGAGAGAGAAAACAAGCGGGGGAGGGCCACATAGGGAGACATAGAATCCAAAGCAGGCTCCAGGTTCCGAGCTGTCAGCATACAGCCGGATGCAGGGCTCAAACTAGTGAACTGCGAGGTCATGACCTGAGCTGAGGTCAGATGCTGAGCCAACTGAGCCACCCAGGTGCCCCCAAACGAGCAATTATAATAGCAGAGAAACTAATAACACCAGATAAGGACGACTATCACCTCCCAAAATGAAAGTACCTATAGATGGGCAATGAACATATTTTAAAAGTTATTCTAAAATTTAAAAAGTAATGCAACTTAAAATAGTGCCATGCTACTTTTTACACAGTATATTGGATTAAAAATGAAAATATTCATCACACATAGTGCAATATTTGAGGATATGCATAAGAGCTTGTAATAGTAAAAATTGAGGGGCACTGGGGTGGCTCAGTCGGTTGAGCGTCTGACTCTTGATTTCAGCTCAAATCATGATCCCAGGGTCATGGGATCAAGCCCTCTGACAAAGCTTCTCTTTCTTCCTCTCCCTCTGCCCCTCCCCTTCTCATGCTATCCCTCTAAAAGAAAAAAAAAAAAAAGAAAAAGAAAAAAGAAAGTTGGGAGAAATTTGCAAGGTTTAAGGACCGTAGAATGGATAATTATACAGATCTTCTAGAACATGAACTATTATGCACCCATTTCAAACAACGTCCTAAATGAATATTTAACAACATATAGTCTTGTTTTCAACATCTGGGTGAGAAACATTCAGCTAATTAAATCCTCTACAGGAAAGAATCTGAGCAGATAATTAGCCAAATTCAACCTCCTTCCTTCTCTTTTTTATTAAATCTCTCCACCTAATTATAAATGCCTTTAAAGGCGCACCAGCACCATTCAGGTGAACCACTTGAAACTTCCGAAATGCTCCTGGTTCTGGTCCTGGCCCTGGTCTGGCCCACCACGTGCAGAATCATCCACCCCAGCTCGGCGTGTCCAGGGCAGAGAAGGGGGAAAAGACATTTGCTAAGCAATGTGGCCTTTGGGTTCGGTGGGCTGAGCATCAAGTCCTGGGGAGCCTTCCCCTCTCAGACCCCCAGGGAACGTGTCCCAGGCCCCAGGATGCATCCCCCCTCTGGTGTCTCCTTTACGCATTTGGCCTCGCAGCAGCCAGTGCCCCGGGCAGCCCCCCTTCCGGAAGGTGGGGGTGAGCAGAGGCAGGAGGTGGCAGGGGGCCTCACTCACACCTGCGCACGGTCAGGTTCTGGAGGAGACTGGAGATGGGGCAGGGGACAGAAGCTGAGAACTGGCCCCAGGACACTGAGCGTGACTCCCGTGGGCGGTCCAGGGAGCACGGTGCCGGGAGGGGGCACCACCGCCCTGTGCTCCACCTGAAGCCTGTGTTTGCACGTCGGGTCTAATGCGTGCAGGTGTTCCCCTGCCCCACAGAGGAGAGTGTGGAAGGAGCAGGGGCCGTCGCTCTAGAAAGGCAGGGGGGACACCCGTGGTTTTGCCGGGGCTGAGAAGGCCTGTGCAGAACTGTCAGTGTGTGGGCATCAGCAAACGGAAGGCGGCAGCGGGGCAGCCCCTGTGCCAGCGACAAACCAGGCTGACCCCAGCCCCCTCTACCTGCGCAACCCAGACTGCAAGTGTGAGTTGGCCTACCTCTCACCTGCCAGGGATCCAGGTCCCTCTGTGGCGTTGGGCTGTGGAGAAGCAGCTGGAGGGTCCTCCCTTGTCTTTTTAAATTTTTTTTAACGTTTATTTATTTTTGAGACAGAGAGAGACAGAGCATGAACGGGGGAGGGTCAGAGAGAGAGGGAGACACAGAATCTGAAACAGGCTCCAGCCTCTGAGCCATCAGCACAGAGCCCGACGCGGGGCTCGAACTCATGGACTGCGAGATCATGACCTGAGCCAAAGTTGGCCACTTAACCGACTGAGCCACCCAGGCGCCCCATCTCCCTTGTCTTTTTAAATTCTTCTCTGCCTTTTCTCCTTTATTTATCTTCCAGAAAAGGGGGATTTTTCTTTCTCCCTTCTCTCCTAACCCCCGTGTCTTCTGAGTAAAGACAAACCCTCCCAGGATTCCAGTCCCCATTGTCCCGCCTCGCCCACGGAGGTCTGCGGAGACAGGACCTGGGACGGGTGGTCAGAGTGGTGGATGGGTCGCTGCACTGTCCATCCTCCCCTGAGACCCGAGTCTCTGCCCTGCCTGTCCCAAAGGCCTTGGGATGCACGGGATGGGTGACAGGGCTCGCATGCCGTCTCAGATTTTGAGGAGCTAAATCAATTTTGTGCCATTTTCACTGCAGGGGTCTCCGCGGAGGGGAGCACCCTGGGCAGGTGTTTGGGGACAACCCGCTGGCCCTATTTTACAAGGACTTAGAAAGTTTGGATAATATCACCAACAAAAAATAATTGTTGCTAATATAAACTCCACAACCATATCTTGCAAGTACTCGCATTACATTGTCCCTTCTTCTCGACACTTTGCTGCCCGTTCTCTCTGGAAATCCTCATCTTTGATATTGGCATTCCTGAAACTAATCTCCGATTCCCTTAACTTTTTCTTTCTCTCTGTGTACCTTTACTCTCCTTTGTGACATTTCCTTGACTCTCTCTTCCAACCGTTCTATTGGCTTTTCATCCCGTTTTCTTTTGTTCTGAACGCTCCTTTTAAAGGCACCCATATCCATATTCTTATTTCCTCTAAAGACACATGTATATGCATAATATCCTTGGAGATTATGTATTTGTGGATATCATGATAACTTTGAAGGTTTTTTTTCTATTTTATACATAGTTTTTGTTCCTCCACGTTGATTGTTTTTGCTTGTTTTGGTCTTATTTTCCATTTTAGAAGTGGGTCTGGTAATCCGTGCTTGTCTGCTCATGGTTAACGATATGGAATGGAAAGGCTTACTGGAAGTCCTATAAGTGGGTGTGGCTTGTTGACCTTGCCCTTCACTGTGAGATGATCTTGTCCTCACACACCACTGCTGAAGTCAGTCCTCAGCCCAGAGCTCCTCTCCAGAGAACAGATGGGGCTGTTGGCCATCATGAAGCCCCGTGGGCTGGGGAAAGGGGTCTAGTGAGCCAGTTGCTTCTTAAACTTAGCTTGGTTCTCAGATGAAGTCACTTGGGGCTTAGAATTCAGCTTTCTGGGGTTGGCTAGATCAATTATTGCTCTTGATTTTTCCAGCTTCCAAAGTTGGCTTCTGTCTTCTGGTTTGCTGTTGAGGACATGTTTTATTCTCCAAAGATGATGACCACAGTATCTCCAACCTCACGTGCTCTTCTCACCGTGATTTTGACACTTTGGTGGCTGAAAGTGTGTGGGTAGACTGATGCGTTCAGTCAGTCACAACTGCAACACTGAGACGATGTTTGAATTTGGGCATCACTGGCCTCTGTGCTTTAGTTTTCTCATTTGAAATAGGAGGATAACGATAGGACTGTTGCTGTACAACATTCACAGAGCATCTTGAGTTACATCTGGTGCATGGTAAGCCCTCTGTTTTATTTTTTATTTTTATCAAAAAAGATTTTTTTTAATGTTTTATTTATTTGAGAGAGAGAGAGAGAGAGAGAGAGAGCAAGCTGTGGAGGGGCAGAGAGAGAGGGAGACACAGGATCTGAAGCAGGCTCCAGGCTCCGAGCTGTCAGCACAGAGCCCGACGTGGGGCTCAAACCCACAAACTGTGAGATCATGACCTGAGCTGAAGTTGGACGCTTAGCTGACTGAGCCACCCAGGCGCGCCAGCCCTGTTTTAACTATTGCTATGATGACGAAAGAATCTCGGTAACTTCATTCTTGCCTCTTTCTTGGCTCCTACTGTGGTAAGAGTGCAGTGTCTTACCTCCTACAGTATCTTACCTCTTCTCGTGAACAATTATGCCAGAGGTCATCTGGTTGATTTTACTTATCTCTTTGGTTCTCCCACAAAGAACCAATTTTAGGGGCACCTGGGTGGCTCAGTTAAGTGTCCGACTTCAGCTCAGGTCATGATCTCACTGTTCGTGGGTTCGAGCCCCACATCAGGCTCTGTGCTGACAGCTCAGAGCCTGGAGCCTGCTTTGGATTCTGTGTCTCCCTCTCTATCTGTCCCTCCCCTACTTGCACTCTGTCTCTGTCTCTCAAAACTAAATAAAATGTTAAAAGAATCTATCTATATATAAAAGAACCAATTTTAGACTTTTTGGGGGCCCCTTTAGGTATATTTTATTTCCTTTTTAATCCACTTCTGCTATTATTTTTATTATGTCCTGCCTTCTGCTTTTTGGGGGAATATATTTTTTTTTGTTGGATATTTACACCTATATGGTGCTTTTAGTATGTAGCTCTAGTATACACTGAGATTCAAGGTCAGTGTTTCCCAACTTCTATCATGATTTCTTCTTTAGTCCACGAGTTACTTAGAATTGTTGACTGGTTAGTTTCTATGCAAATGGGCATTTTTCCCCCTTAATGCTATCTTCTTTTATTACTGTTTCCTATTTTATTTTATTTTTTTAATAAACATGTATTCATTTTTGAGAGAGAGAGTGTGAGCATGGAAGGGGCAGAGAGACAGGGGGACAGAGGATCTAAAGCAGGCTCTGCGCTGACAGCAGTGAGCCCGATGCGGGACTTGAACTCACGAACCATGAGATCATAACCTGAGCCGAAGTCGGGTGCTCGACTGACTCAGCCACCCAGGTACCCCACTGGTTCCTATTTTAATTGAGTTATAGTCAAAGGATGCAGTCTAGGTGAACCAATTCTTTGAAATTTGTTGAAGCTAGCTTTATGGTCCAGGATATGGCCAATGTTTGTATGTTTTCCTTTAAATGTTTGGGAAATAATGTGTATTTTTTTAATGTTTATTTTTGAGAGAGGGAGAGAGAGACTGAGTGTGAGGAGAGGGGAAGGGTCAGAGAGAGAGGGGAGGACACAGAATCTGAAGCAGGCTCCAGGCTCCAAACTGTCAACACAGACCCCGATGCAGGGCTTGAACCCACAAGCCCTGAGATCATGACCTGAACCAAAGTCAGATGCTCAACTGACTGAGCCACCCAGGTGCCCCTTAATGTGCATTTTCTAATTTAAGGGTGCAGTGTTCTATATACGTCTATATAGAGATCAGGTTTGTTGTTCAAATATTTACCAGTTCCTGTTACTTAATTCCTAAATTGTTGAGAAATATCTTACCATGGTCATAGATTTTTCAGTTTCTCCTTGGATTTGTAGGAGTTTCCGCTTTATATTTTTTTGAGATTTTATGTGTTACTGGGCACAAACCTTCTAAAATTGTTACATTTTCCCGACAATTTGAACTTTTAACTGCTATTGACATTTTTTGCCTTAAAATGATAGCATGTCTGATAGGAATGGTGGGGCCGGGTGTGTTGGGTGCGTCTGCCCATCTTCCACTTCTTTCCTTTGTGTGCCGCAGGCATATCTCTAAACAACACGTAACTCCACTTTGTCTTCAGGACATGTGGGGATATATATCCGCGTTTATTTCTGCCGTTCTATTTTGTGCTTCCTACTTCCTCTGATGTTCCTCCTCCCTCCCTTTTGCTGCCTTCCTTTGTATTGTCCAACTTTCCCTCGAAATTCCATCCTCCCTCCCCACCAATTCAGAAGTTATACACACAGAGAGTCCTTCTTACTCTTCACAACCTTAAAAGCCGATTCGGACGATAGAAAGTGTTCTGCAGGCTCTACTTCGTTCCAATACGTAGAGGATTCGCCCTTCTGCCCCTCTTCTCAGATCTCTTCACAGGAAGGCAACGTTCATCCGTTCAAAGCTGTGGCCTTAAACGGACATAAAGTCACCAAAGGAAAACTGCAGTTTGCTCAAACTCAGGTTCGATACCTAGGGCCCCTGACCTCAGAACCAGGGCTAGATTTGGACCCAGGCCGACTTCAGGGCACCCTGAACATCCCTAAACCTAAAACCAGCACCAATTACGAGGTTTTCTTGGCCTAGCTGACTGCGTCAAAACTGGACCCCAAACTCTCTTACAGCTCAACCTCCACACGCTTTCCTGAAAATCAACCAACCTGACCCTGTTATTTGGAAAGATCAGGATGACACAGCTTTTGGGACTTTAGGGAAAAGCCCAATACGACCCCTGCCTTTGGACGTCCTTTCAATTCCCCTTTTCCCTCTTGGTATGTGAGAGGGAAGGGAATGCCCTTGGAGCGCTCACCCCAAAATCACGGGCACCATCGCTGTCCCGTAGGGCATTATAGCCAACAACTTGAACCTGTGGCTCAGGGATGTCCCCCCCGCCCTTGCCTCCCAGCCATTCCTGCCACTGCCTTCTTGGTTGAGGCCACTGCGGGAACAGTCACAGGGTCCCCTCTAACCATCCTTGTATTGTGGCTGTAGGGAAAATTGCAAACTTTTATACAGATGGCTGGTATGCCTTCCAGGAGTTCATGACTTTAGAAGATTATGCATACAGCGAGGTTTCCTCACCTCCAATGGAGATAATAAAAAAAAATGGCTCCTATGTTCACAATTTATCACAAGGCCACACTTTTGTTGGCTGCTCTGGCCATTACCAAGGTTCCTGGGCATTCTAGACGTGAGTCCCTGGAGGCCAAAAGAAACCACCTCACTGACATTTCTGCCCCAAATGCTGTTCTCTCGGATGCCAACAGCCAGACCTCTGCCCTGGTCCAAAGGGATGTTCTCTCAAATGATAATTTGGAAAAATTGACCAGAGACCCCAAAAATTGGCCCCAGAAAAGGAAAAACAGTATTAGAAATCTAGTCATTGTTGGTTTGGTAGTAAGAGAGAACTCTGGTTTGGACCAAATAACAATCTGCCCACAGAAGTTCCCAAATCCCCACTGCTCACCACTGTACGTGCTTTCAACCACTGGTCTCCTGACACGGTGATGGCATTTGTGGACCAATACTGGTGTGGAAAAGATAACAGGGCCACAGAAAGTGCCTACTTCGCTCATCCCACATCCAAGGTATAATCCAGGGAAAACTGCACTTCTCCCAGACTCTGAACCACCCAACGGACCATTAGAAGTTTGGTAAATGGATCTCATACGGCTTCCCTACCTCAGGGAAAGAAATATGTTCTTGTCGTGGTCTGTATGTTTGGTCACCGGACCGAAGCTTCCCCTTGTAGACAGGCCAATGCTTCTTCTGTGGCTAAAATTCTGTTAAAGAAGATTACTCCTACCTGGGGGCCCCTCTCACACATCATGGTGGTCGGGAAACCCACTTCACCATTCAGGTGCTTTGTTAGTTAGGCGTGCACTGTTCGGCCGTGTGATGTTACCACACTTGCACTGTGCACACGCCACACTCAGTCCTCAGACTTGTCACACTCACTCGCGGCATCGTGAAGTCTCAGCTGGAAAAACTTGTGGAGACTGCCACTGGTCCTTCTAAATCTCAGATCCATTCTCTGAGGAACTCCTGGACCCTCACCCTTTGAGACAGTCACAGGACATCCGGCCCGCTTGGCCCTACCTCCTCGACCCACAGTCCGTAAAGGGAGGTCCCTTCCGTAGTGTCAAGGCTCGCTGCTCCTATAAAAACAACCATGGTTTGGTAGAGCAAGCTTTGCGCAGCGTGCTCCCGGGACGCCATCCTGCATCACCCCTGGCAACCCAGAGACTTCGTCTGTCGGAAAAGATGCCTCCAGAAAGACTCTCTTCAACCTCACCGGCAAGTGCGGCCACAGTCCAGGGAACAGACTCTAGGATCCACAGGACACGTGCAAAGACGACGCCTGACTGGCCCTGCCCGCCATCTGGTGTGGCCTGAAGGTACGGGCTTCCCGGAACTGAAGCTGACATCTGACCAGCTTTCCCACAATGCTCCCCTCTTTGTACTTTTCTTCCCCTTATTTGTGTTGGTTTCTGTCTTTTGTGTTACAACCTTCTTCCCAACACTTGGCGATCCTCAAATATTCATTCAAGTTTAAGACCGAGGCAGAGAACATCTGATTGGAAGCTTGGGTGGGGGCTGGTGTGAGGGGTTCTCCACTTCAGACACACATCTAAGTGTTGTTTCTCTTCTGCTGGGCACTTTCCTGGGAAGACTCTTCTGTGTCTCTGACCTTCTGAGAAAGGTTCAGTAGAGATGTGGGAGGCACATGGAGAGCTGCGGTCACGTGTGGGGTGAGGGGACAGCCGCCTGGGGACAGGTAAGGGGCCGCCGTGGGTTGTGTGGTGGGGCTGCAGGGGAGAAAAGCTGTCATCCCCAAATGTGTCCTCTCCGGCATGTGTGTGTATTCTGGGCTGATTATTTTCATGAAACAGAAGGCTCGGGAAGAACCCTGACCTCCCCCAGGTGCCTGAAGAACGTAGGCAGAGAAGCCGCTTCGGGGGGCAGCTGTCGCCGTCAGTGACCCCAGTACAGCAGGAGGGGGACTGGGAGGCACCTGTCTGCCTGTTAGCGCCTCCGTGTCCCACATCTGTCTACCAAACGTTTACTGTACCATCTTCCCTGTGAACCGTCTTCCTTCCTAACACCAGCAATTTCCAGGTCCCCTTGTATGGGAGAAGACACACAAGTGGGGAGCAGGAAGGTCTAATTGGAACTGGTTCACATTGGAGGGGAAAGAAAATTGTTAAGATTCTCCAGCTTTCCTACATTCGGTCTGGGTCTGGCACCTGTTAGCTCGTGACAGAATCACACCGGTGTCAGTCGTCGAGGAAGTAATCTGCATCTCTTTCTCTGTCCCCAAAGCAGACCACACGTGTCCTGCAAGATGCTATGAAAACAGCAGCAGAGCGTGGGCACACACTGTGGGGTCTCTTACCGCATGGCCACAGCCCCCGAGCCCTGGCACTAGCATGCAGCATCCTGCAAGGACATCCAGTGTTCCCCAACCTGGTGTCCCCCTCTTCACGGCTAGTTGTCGAGACCGCGTCCTTCTGGAAATGGATTCCGAGTGAGACTGCCTGCAGGGGGCTTCTCAGGAGCCATGGCAGGAGCCACATGTGGGAGGGAAGTGGGAGCCAGCGGAAAAGGCAGTGGCCATAGAGGTGTCATGTGATCCCTCGGGAGGTCTGAGGCTGATGTGGCACAGAACTGCCCCTTTGTATCCCACGAGTGACAGTCACCAGGGTCAAAAGCTGGCGGGGGGGGGGGGCAGTTCCTGGGGAGGGCTCTACTCCTCTCTGAGCCCTCAGCAGGCAGCACAGCCAGGAGCTGGGGGGAGGAGAAGCCCAGTCCTGGGAGGGAGCTGGAGTGTGCCTGCGGAGGGCCAGGCCTCAGGCACCTGGCCAGCCCCCGCTCCTGCAGGAAGCTGCTGTTCTGCCTTCAGAGTTCACGGTCACCTTGACAGTCTCATATCCTTCATCTGTTTAGCAGGCAGCCACACCTAATCGGTGGGGCCGGTTCTCTGCAGGCCGGTCCCCGCCCCCTGCGATCACGGGTCAGCGTCCACGGGCCAGTTCTCCACGGGCATTCCCCCGGCGGTCACGGGTCAGCGTCCGGGGGCGACTCACTGCCGCACAAGGACACGGCCGAATCACAGCTATTCGGAGTAGCGTATTGTGAGCTGTGCCGTACTTGCTAAAACCAGTGGCACCATCGGTCTGTGACACGAAGGAGGGGGCCCTTCTCTCTTGCCCGAACTCAAACTCCACTGTACGCACCTTTGGAACAGGGACGTGTGGAATGGAGAGACGGTCTTGCAGCAACCACTTGCTTGAAGCTGGTGCCCTCCCACCCCCAACAGACTGCATTCATCATCAGTTAACGCATAGATACTGTGGCCTCTCTCTATATCCAGGAGAGGTTAATGAACTCTCATTTAAATCACTATTTCATTTGTTGAGAGTTGCTCTTGACTGAATGCATTATCTGCTCC
Organism: Neofelis nebulosa; assembly: GCF_028018385.1. NCBI lineage: Eukaryota > Metazoa > Chordata > Mammalia > Carnivora > Felidae > Neofelis > Neofelis nebulosa. Next base: position 93,214,745 of record NC_080793.1, on the reverse strand, counting down.
AGCTGTCTGTGGCCAAGGACCACAGACACACCTAACAACAGGGATTGTCTCCCAGTCTGGAGTCTGGAAGCCTGAGATCCAGCATGGGCAGGGCTGGTTCCCCTGAGGCCTCTCCCCTGCCCTGGGAGATGGCCACTTCCTCCCTGTGTCCCTCTGTGCATGTCTGTGTCCTCACGTCTTCTTATGAGGACACGGTGTAGGACCCACACTCCCAAAGATCGGCTTTCAGACCTGTGTTCAGAGAGTTTTTTCTTTATTTTTATTTTTTTGTTAACGTTTTTATTTATTTTTGAGACAGACAGAGACAGAGCATGAATGGGGGAGGGTCAGAGAGAGAGGGAGACACAGAATCCGAAGCAGGCTTCAGGCTCCGAGCAGTCAGCACAGAGCCTGAGGTAGGTCTCGAACCCACGAACCACGAGATCATGACCTGAGCTGAAGTCTGAGGCTTAACCGACTGAGCCACCCAGGCGCCCCGAGAGTTTTTTCTTTAAGAAGACCAGCATACTTTCCCTTATGGGTAGTTTGAATTTTGTGACTATATTTATATGTATTCGTTGTGCCCAGAGTTCGATTTTTGGCCCGTGTTTAGCACATCAAATGTCATCAGAATCGCCCAGAGGGCTTGTTAAAAACAGATCACTGGGCTCCACCCCCAGAGTGTCTGACCCAGGGGGTCTGGTGGGCCCTGAGGATTTGCATTTCTGACAAGCCCTCCCAACCCCGCTGGGGTGCTCACCCATGTGTTCCAGACATGGTCCACCAGGTGGCGCAGTGGGAGCACCTCCAAACAGGCCATCACGGCCAGCGGGCCCTCCAGGTGGGCGGTGGGCCCCTGTGCACCAGGGACCCTCCCCACAGGCCATGGGTCCCCTCACCCCTGTAGGACTTTTACCCTAAATTGTTGCGACCCAGCTTCAGCTGTGGCATTTCAGACCTCAAAAGTAATAACATTTTTTAAAAATTTTATTTATTTATTTTTAATGTTTATTTATTTATTTTATTATTTTTTTTTAATTTTTTTTTTTTTAACGTTTATTTATTTTGGAGACAGAGAGAGACAGAGCATGAACCGGGGAGGGTCAGAGAGAGAGGGAGACACAGAATCCGAAACAGGCTCCAGGCTCTGAGCTGTCAGCACAGAGCCCGACGCGGGGCCTGAACTCACAGACCACGAGATCATGACCCGAGCCGAAGTCAGCCGCTTAACCGACTGAGCCACCCAGGCGCCCCAATGTTTATTTATTTTTGAGAGAGAAAGAGAGCACGAGCAGGAGAGGGGCAGAGATACAGAGGGAGACACAGAATCCGAAGCAGGCTTCAGGCTCCGAGCAGTCAGCACAGAGCCTGAGGCAGGTCTCGAACCCACGAACCACGAGATCATGACCTGAGCTGAAGTCTGAGGCTTAACCGAATGAGCCACCCAGGTGCCCCAAGAGTAATAACAATTTAAATGACACAAACTGGTAATGAATAAAGCAGTAAGGAGCTATAAGTGTTTTTTAATACAGGACTTTTCATGCCTGCACAACCAGCATATGCAAAATCCAGCTGAGGAGGATGAAGGGAAGGGTCTTCGGCTTTTACTGTCTTTTGTTCTTACATTTGGTTTGTCAGAGTCAATGGGATCCACTTACTTGTGAAGTTAATTTCCTAACCATCTGCTACCCTTCAGCCTAACTTGCAACGTGAGCTATTCCTGTTTAAACTGTGCGTGCAGTCAACAGCAAGGAAATCATAAGTGTTTGTATGACTCAGACAGTCAATCAAAGGAAGTGATTAGTATTTGGGGTGAAGGGAAGCTAATTAAATATGTGCCTAATCATGTATATATGAGAGCAAAGTACTATAATGAAATTGTCATTTTGAGTGGTACAAGTCAGCATGATGATTAAAAACAAAAGTCATGAATAAATAAGATATTTATTAACTACAGGGGGACTGCAAGATCCAAGTAGTCAGAAAGTTGTACTCAGCCTGGTTATATGCAGACTCTATGACTTTGTGTTCAAGGGTCTTAAATGTTCAGTGCAAGCTATATCTAATTACACTATGAACTAGATCTATGATTTCTAGCAGTTTTCCAAATGATAGGAGAAAGTAATTATCAAGAATGCACCTTTGTGGAGGGGGAAAGAAAAAAACCCAAACTCTATTAGAGGAAATAAAAGACATGGGAAGAATGTCAAGTTATTTTAGTACAAGCAGGTTTCTGAACACTTGATTAACAGAGGGTGTCAGAAATCTTTTTTCTTTTTCTGTATGCCTCCATTGTACTTCAAATTAGCAAAGAGTATTGCCTTTATCAAGGCCAAGATTTGCATGTTGCAAAGAGACGAAAAGTAGTAAGTAGATCATCTTTAATGATGATTCTTGGCACAGTTAGAGCCGGAAGGAGCAAGGGGTAAGTCAGTCTGCGTACACGAAGTGCCCCGGGCCCACCCCTCAGATGTGTGCACGTTTTAGGCCTCTGGTCGGGGGCGCCGAGGGATTGAAGGATAAGACAGTACAATCTGCTGGGAGGGGACTGTGAGATCCTCAATCACAGGTCAGTTCAAGGTGAATTTCAGATGGAATCCTACAGTTTAATCGTCACATCTGGGGTGTGTTCTCTGTCCATTCTTCTTCCTTGTAAAGGAAAATCTGTGCTCACATGGTGTCTCAGTCAGCTTGGGCAGTGGCGCAAACACCATGGCCAGGCGGCCTAAACAGCAGACATTTCTTTCTCTCCATCCTGGAGCCTGGAAGGCTGAGATCAGCGTGTCAGCAGGCTTGATTCTTTCCGAGGCCTCTCTCCTGGCATGTAGACACCATCCTCTCCCCATGTCTGCACGTGCTTGTCCCTCTCTGTGTGTCTGTGTCCTGATCTCTTCTGTTTATAAGGACACAAGTCACGTTGGATGATGGCTACCTTAATGACCTCATTTTACTCTAAAATATAAAGGCCGTCTGTGCATACACACTCTCATTCTGGGGCACTGGGGATCGGAACTCTATCATATGAATTTTGGGAGCCCTGAGCACAGAGTGTTATGGCAGCAGTTGGCTTCTGGACGGGAGACCCTAGAGAAGCCTTGTCAGAAGTGAGTCCATGGCTCAGCAACTCTGCCAGGTGAGTCCCGCTCCAGAGGGCACAGATTCCACCCAGTTCCTAACCACCGCGTGGCGTGCCGTGGTTACTGAGGGCAATGGGGATCTGGTGGTCAGCTTCTACTTCCAACAAGCAAGATGTTGACACATTTAAAATGAAATTTTAATTTCATAATTTCATGCTGCAGTTTAAAATGTTCAGCAGTAAGGGGCACCTGGGTGGCTCAGTCGGGTAAGCGTCCCACTCAATATCAGCTCAGGTCACGATCTTGCGGTCATGAGTTCGAGCCCCTAGTTGGGCTCACTGCTGAACGTGAAGCCTGTTTGGGATTCTCTGTCTCCCACTCTCTCCTCTCTTTCTGCCCCTCCCCGGCATATGCTCTCTTTCTCTCTCTCAAAATAAATAGGTAAACTTAAAAAAAATTATAAAATGTTTAGCAATAACGAAATCACTCTGTGGATGAGGTACTAATGCTACTAATGCCTCTCAGTAAAAAGCACAGTGTGTTTCCTGCAACATGAGAACGGCTGGCATGTTTTGGTAAACCCCGCGGAAGGCAGCGGGAGAGAACCATCGCCTGTGGTGCACGCAGAACCAGTGTCTCGCTGGCCACGACTCGGCCAGTCACCCTGCCTGCCCCGTGCTTCTCTACTGAGCACTCCAAGCAGAGCAGGCGTGGATGGGCCAAGGCCCAGGGTAAGAAAACCGGCCTGCCTCTTGGTTCACGGGAGCGCCCAGCGCTCCTGCCTGAACACGGAGGGCCGCACACTTTCCGGGGAGGTGGGAGATGACGCACCAGAGGATGCACAGCCCATGATCCCAGAGCGTCCCTCCTGTAGCTGGTGGCCAGAGACGTGCAGAGCCGTCATCACACGGGGAGGGCTTTGGGGGCTGTGATTCTCCAAGTGTATCCTCAGACCAGCAGGGTCAGCATCCCCAGCGAGAGGGTTGGAAATGCAGATTCCTGGGCCCCACCCGGATCTGCTGAGCCACGACCTCCGAGTGTGTAGCCCAGAAACCAGCGTCTGAACAGGCGGTCTAGGTAAGGCTGCCAGGCACGGTGAATAAAATAAAGGCACACAGTTAAATTTGAATTTTAGAGAAACCCGATTTTTGCATGGGACATGCTTATACTAAAAATGATTCATTGTTTCTCTGAAATACAGATTTAACTGGGCTTCTGCCTTTCCTCTGGCAGCTCCAACCCCAGGAGATTCCGATGCTAAAGTTTGGGAATCACTGGTATAGAGATTTGCCCTGATCTGGCACTTTCCATGATGAACTTCAACAGGTTTTCATTAGATTCCTCCTGACTTTTATCTTTCTCTGCTCCTTTTGTAACTAATGACTCCGTGTTCTACCGACTTCTTTTCCTGAATCTGGGTCTAGCTTATCCAAGCCAAGCAGACACCCAGAATGTGGTCGTATTTTTCGTTTTCACCACAAGGGACTTGGAATGTAGTCATTACTGGGGAGAAGGACGTGACCCCAGCAGCCACGCCAGGCGGAACTGCCCTTGGCTCCTTCTCATCTCTGTCCTTACGCTTACAGGTTGCATTAAGATTTGTTCTGATATTTGCACGGTTACCCGACAGCCTTACCGTTTGCTCCCACTGTAGATTCGAGGGCCTCCCCCGACCCCACCTCCTCCCCCACAGGCTTCTCCAGAGAGAGCAGGAACATCAGGCGCATGGTCCTCTCCCAGATCATTCTTGTCGAAACCCACCAGTCCATGAAACAGCATGTTTCGGGAATACGGGAATGGCGGCCAAGCATCATACACTCACCCCCTTTATGTCCAAGTGACATTCGTGGTCACGGAGGTATGAAGCTCTTGGAGGAGCTGATGTGAACCTTGGAAGACATGAACCACACACAGGGCTGCACTGATCCGTCCTGGCCCTCACGTGGGAGTGGGGTCAGAGGTCCGAGAACGGGGCCATGAGGCATATTTGTAGAACTCTGGAAGGCAGACACATCACAGTTACTGACCACATAGCTTTGTTTCAGACAGCTGAAGAGCCTTCTGTCCCCACATTTGTCGCCCTGGGTACCTGTCCCTCTTCCCTTCATGTCTGATTCTCTGTTCTCTCCCTCGTTTCCTCTGCCTTTTGCTCCTCAGTTTGGTCAGGGATGGTTTTTAAATGTCACCCTCCCCCCCCCCCCCCGCCCAAACTGCATGGACCTACTACATGCTGTTTGTGGCTAACCAGAAAGGGGTTAGACTGTGCACCCTCTGATCAGCACACCTGCCCACATCCACAAGTGCGTTCGTAAGACCCTCAGAAGTCATGTCCTTGTTCTGCATCTGGCTCGTGCCTCCACACGTGCATGTTACTAGGTCACAGCCATTAAATATAGAGGAAAAGAGAACTCCATGTTTTTTTTTCCTAAGTGTTTATTTATTTTTGAGAGCGAGTGAGCACACATGTGGGGGAGGGGCAGAGAGGAGAGAGTCCCAAGCAGGTTCCATGCTGTTAATGCAGAGCCCAACATGGGGCTTGAATCCATGAACTGTGAGATCGTGACCTGAGCCAAAGTTGGATGCTTAACCGACTGAGCCACCCAGGCACCCCAAGAGAACACCATTCTTAAAAATCATTGTAGATGGAGCTCTTGTTTTGATTCTGGGTTGGACACTGAGCTGTATGGAGCTATTGATAGTTAAAAAGGCAAATCCTTTAATACAGCACATGTTGTTGTTTATGACAGACAGTAACTGACCAACCAGGGCTGGTTGAATGCAGGGTGTTTGTCGGCTGAGGGCCTAGGAAGGTCATATGATAATATTTGGCAAATGCGTTCAAGAAACGGAGGTAAATATGTCACTCTTGGTGGTGACACATGTGATTACAGACAGAAAGTTGCAGCCCCCAACGTTGATGGAAGCTTTTTAACATTGGGTTTTCTTTTCCTCGAGCAGATTTGCCCAATGATTCAGTATAGCAAGAAAACAGTGCATTTTATACTTAGGAAGAGGGCACGTGGTAGTCAAGACATAGGCTGTTCACATGTTTCTATCGGGTGGGTTTGAACTGCGGCAGTGAGGTCGGGACAGCTTAGGCTGGTGACTGCCTGTGTGGCCTTAGTATCGACCGGAGTTGTAGTCACAAAAGATCATTCCAGGATCTGAACAACTGAGATTTCAGCCCTGTTGCCAACTAGGGGGCGATGTCCCTGTCATGACACGGACACTCGATGATCCCCGCTCTGGGGTCCTTCTCACATAGTCGACGCCATCGCCGTGCGCTGATTTCCACCACGTAGATTCAGCATCTGGACAAACAGGCGGACCTCTCCAGTGTGGCTGCAGATGGGGTGTGGGTGCGCAGAGCCAGGAGGGGCGGCCGGTGAGGTTGGCAAGGCAGGACAGACAGCACAGGCGGGGCTGCTGGGGCTTGATTCCAAGCAGTAACTCCAGTCATTTACAGGGTTTTCATGTCATAGTTTTTAATGCATTGATGACTGATGGCAGGAGTTCTCAATTATTCACGAGATGGTTCCCGTAACTCCTGCTCAAGTTCCCCAAAACAGTCATGTGGGAATTAACTTCCAAATATTATTATGCTTTAAAATCATATTACCTCAGAGTGGATGTGTGGTTGGAAAAAGAATATGTCACCTGCCTTCTGCCTGACTGGCGTTCTGTGCTTGCCCTGGGGGCTGTAAACGCCCGTCTGGGCCCCCACCTCCCGGAGCCCCCTGATCCTGCCCCAGCTCCGGCCCTGGGCCAGTCGGGAGCACATGCACGCCGAGACCCGGGCCATGGAAACGTCCCAGGAGGACATCTGCAAAGACCTCTGTGTCGGCCACTGTGTTCAGATGAGTTGGCTGAGGAAAGCTGTGTTAGCTGAGGTTCTCCAGAGAAACAGAAACAACACTGCGCTTATACGTAAAACGACAGGGAGTGAGGTGAAGAGGGAGAGAGAGAGTGGAAGAGATGTATTTGAGGAATTGGCTGGCAGGTCTAAGATCTGTGGGGCAGTGGCAGGCTGGAGACCCGGGGAAGACTGCTGCAATCTTGAGTCTGAAGGCAGAACTCCCTCTTCCTTGGGGAACCTTAGTCTTTAAGACCTAAAACTGATCAGACGAGGCCCACCCACATTATGGAGGGCCATCTACTTTGAAGTCTGCTAGTTTTATTTATTTATTTATTTAATTTGTTGTTATTATTTTATTTTAGAGAGAGAGAGTGTGAGCAGGGGAGAGGGAGAATGGCAGAAGGAGAAAGAGAGAGAGAGAGAGAGAGAGAGAGAGAGAGAGAGGAGAGAATTTCAAGCAGGCTCCATACTCAGCACAGAGTCCTACTCAGGGCTCAATCCCACAACCCTGGGATCATGACCTGAACCAAAATCAAGAGTCAGACACTCGACTGAGCCACCTAGGCTCCCCTGTACCAGAATTAATGCAAAATTTTCCAGGAACTTCTACAGTGTTTTCTTTGGACCCAACTTGTGAGCAGTTGCCATTCAGCACTTAGAATAGAGCACAAACGACTGCCGTTTGGCTGCCACAAAAGGCACACGGCTTCGGAATGGGAGCCCAGGGGCGCCTGGGGGGCTCAATCAGTTAAGCGTCCGACTTCAGCTCAGGTCATGATCTCACAGCCCGTGAGTTCGAGCCCCACGTTGGGCTCTGTGCTGACAGCTCACAGCCTGGAGCCTGCTTCAGATCCTGTGTCTCCCTCTCTCTCTGCCCCTCCCCTGCTTGCACTCGGTCTCTCTTTCTCTCAAAACTAAACATAAAAAAAAAAAAAAAAAAAAAAAAGAATGGGAGCCCAAAGCCCAGGGTGTACTGGGAACCTCCTCAAGGATTACAAAGTGGCTGGTTCAGAGGCCTTGAAGAGAAATCTCCAGAAAGGGGGTGTGAACGAGGCCCACCTGCTGGTGTCTGTGGGGTCTGCAGTCACCTGGGGCCTCTCCTGTCAGGAGCCCAGCGGGTTTTCTCAGAGGCTTCCGTTTCTAGCTCCCTTCACAAAGTGCATCTCGAGGCAGCATGATGAGCAGGAAGTGTGGCAAGTGGATGAGAGCTGCTGTGCGCTCCCCGCACCCTCCCCAACCGTGAGCCTGCTCCTTGAGCTCTCCCGGGGGGCCGGGGCCTCTCCTGGCCACGGGATGAGGTGGCCAGCTGGGTGCCAAGGGGACCAGACACCTTGCAAGAGCGCCTCCCCGGAGAGTAGGCTTCTCTGCAGTGACAGAGAAAACAAGAGGACACTAACCTGCTGTCTGTGGCAGTTCCCGTGGCCTTCCCACATCCCCCCGCCCCCCTTGCTGTGACTAGAGCCCCAGGTGAGGGCTTCCCTCAGCTCCTTAGTGGGTTCGAACCCTACATCAGGCTCTGTGCTGACAGCTCGGAGCCTGAAGCCTGTTTCGGATTGTGTGTCTCCCTCTCTCTGCCCCTTCTCTGCTAACACTCTGTCTCTGTCTCTCTATCAAAAAAATAAACATTGAAAAAAAGTTTTTAAAAAATCCCTAAGGGGCCCCTGGGTGGCTCACTCGGTTGAGCGTCCAATTTTGGCTCAGGTCATGATCTCACGGTCCGTGGGTTTGACCCCCGCGTCGGACTCTGTGCTGACAGCTCGGAGCCTGGAACCTGCTTCGAAATCTGTGTCTCCCCCTCTCTCTGACCCTCCCCCGTTCATGATCTGTCTCTCTCTCACAAAAATAAATAGACATTAAAAAATTTTTTAAAAAGAAATGAATTTCTCTTGTGAAGAAAATTTATTCGACCCACAGAAACTCCTGACTTCAGTTTCATCTTCTTCCATTAAATTCCAGAAAACTTAGTTTGACTTCACTTAAAAATTGCACGCATAATGTTTTTTTTAATGTTTATTTATTATGAGAGAGAGAGAGAAACAGAGAGAGAGAGAGAGAGAGAGTGTGAGCAGGGGAGGGGCAGAGAGAGAGGGAGACACAGGATCTGAAGCAGGATCCAGGCTCCGAGCCATCAGCACAGAGCCCGACGCGGGGCTCGAACTCACGAACCGCGAGATCACGACCTGAGCTGAAATCGGACGCTTAACCAACGGAGCCACCCAGGCGCCCCTACATGTATAATATAATGCCATGTTTGTAATTCTTTCCCCATCCTTTGGTTTACCTTTTGGCACATGTAGAAAGTTACTCTCTAGGTGCTGCCTAGTGTTGCTTTGAGCTGATTGGAGTCAGGATGATATTTACATTCTTTGTTTTTTTTTTTTTTTTTTTCTGTATCACTTTTTTAAATAACAAGAATCAGTTATTGTTTGGAAAAAATAATGTTTTAAAAAGCATATTCTCATGGGGCACCTGGGTGGCTCAGTCGGTTGAGCATTTGACTTTGGCTCAGGTCATGATCTCACGGTTCATGAATTCTAGCCCCACGTTGGTCTCTGTGCTGACAGTTGAGACTGGAACCTGCTTTGGATTCTGTGTCTCCCTCTCTCTGTGCCCCTCCCCTGCTCGTGCTCTGTCTCTCAAAAATAACCCTTGAAAAAAAAAATTAAAAATAAATAAATAAATAAATAAATAAATAAATAAAAAGCATACTCTCAAAAATGTAACAACGTGCAAAAACAGGGATCACAAAGCTGTGTATCATGACATTGTATAGGAGAAGGGCTGGGAAAGAGTACCTCAAAAGGTCCCTAGTGATTTGTGAGAATTGAGATTACACAGTTTTTTTTTCCATAGCTTTTTTTGATATGTTAAATATTTAACATTAATATGTATTATTTCTCTGTATTACTCGGGGTTCTCCAGAGAAACAGGGTCAACAGGATATACAAATAGAGATTTATTATAAGGATTTGGCTCATGTGACTCCGGAGGCTGAGAAGTCCCCAGATCTGTGATTGGCACACTGGAGGCCCAGGAGCTGATGGTGCTGGTGCCCATCTGAGTCCACATCTGAAGGCAGAAGACTGTGTCCAGCTGGAAGATGGGCAGAGAGACGGCATTCTCCCTTCCTTGGCCCTGTGCTCTACTCGGGGCTCGGTCGACTAGATGCCCTCAGTGGGGAAGGCACTCTGCCTTATTAGTCTGTTGATTTAAATGTTTATCTCACCCAGAAAATGCCCAGAATCACGTTTAACCAAATATCTGGACACTCCAGTGGAATTGACAGATAAAATTAACTATCACACTCCTTATAATGAAAAAATAATAATTATTAAGGCCATTGAAGGCAGAGACGCAGGGTGATCTTTCAAAAGGAGCGTCCATTGGCTGCTTACTGGCTCGGTTCTGCACATGGTGCGGGCCTGTGGAGACCTTCCCCAGGACATCAGCAAATACTCTGAATGACCTCGCTCCTTTGTGCCGCACGGAGGGTATTGGGCATCGTAGGTGATGAGGGAGAGAGCTTTGGGCCCCCAGGAGCCACTGCTTTAATGACCGTAGCTCTGTTCACGGCGCATCCTGTGAACCCAGTTACTATGCCCGAATCTCACTCCTCCCCACCACAGCTGCATTCTTCTTTACAGACGGGGAAGGTGAAGGGCAGAGAGGCCACGTGACCCATCCAACACCACACAGCAGGCAAAGGACGGGGGATTTGAACCCAAGAGGCAAGTACGGATCGGCTGACCTCTTGCTCCCAGGTTGGCAGCTCCATTCCTCTGTTTCCCTTGGGTGCCAGGCAAGGGCAGGTGGACTTTTTTTTTTTTTTTTTAATCAGGGCATCTTTATTGCAACACGTATATCATCGCAATGCATTATATATATACTTGAAGGGCTTAAAATCTTACTTCCCAGCTCATTAACATAAAATTGACACTGAAGGCCCAGAAATTTGAGTTTAAGGTGTGACCCGTGGAGGAATGATTTACATATCCTGGGGCCACTGTCTTACGGAAGGGCTGCCTTTAAAGAGTATTCCAGGGGGGCGCCTGGGTGGCTCGGTTGGTTAAATGTCCCACTTTGGCTCAGGTCATGATCTCACAGTTCGTGAGTTCAAGCCCCACGTTGGGCTCTATGCTGACAGCTCGGAGCCTGGAGCCTGCTTCGGATTCTGTGTCTCCCTCTCTCTCTGCTCCTCTCCTGCTCGCATTCTGTCTCTCCCTCTCAAAAAAAAAAAATAAATAAATAAACATTAAAAAAAATAAAATAAAATAAAGAGTATTCCAGGGTGTCTCATCTTCTAGGACACTGCTGAGGAAGGCTATCTTAGGCACAATTCACATTTTTGCACGTTTCCTGAAACCAAATCATTTTATTAGATTTTGTAACACTACTGCTTTCTTTTATACGGGGTCCCTTGGGGATTCCCCATGTTTGGAATTAAATTCAAGCCATCTATCTTTTCTCACCAGATGCCTTGCCTTCGGGTCTGGTCTCGGTAATATTTCGAGGACCACAGACACCTGGGTTGAGCGGGACACATTTTAAACAGTGCAGCAACATGGCTTTCGTTTTCCTGAGACTAGATACTTGTTATTCAGCCAATACAATTCCAGATTCCTAGACAGATGGAAAAGTCAATATTTTTCGTGAACACATCCTAACTCCTAGACTGCTTCTTCCTGAGTCTGTGTGTGAAGCTGGCCGTACACACACCTGCAGATGCTGTACTTTTTTTTTTTTTTTTTTTTTTAAAGTGCTGTACTTTTTACGACAACTTGCCTCCTGGAAAGGGCCCACTGTCCTGGTGGAAAACTTGCTTGTGACAAATGTTTTAGTTTTGAATTTTGGTGCTGAGAATTAATGGGTCACAATAAATATATGAGGGGATTCTTTGTGGTTTTTTCCTCAAGGCAAGTTTTCCTTTTGATATTATGAATTACTTAAAACATCAAGCACACACATGGACAAGCGTGTGTGCGCACAGGGCAGTAAGAATAGGATGCATCATCTTCTTCCTTTTTTTAGTGTTTATTTTTAAGAGAGAGAGAGACAGAGCACCAGCAGGGCAGGGGCAGAGAGAGAAGGAGACACAGAATCCGAAGCAGGCTCCAGGCTCTGAGCCGTCAGCACAGAGCCTGACGCGGGGCTCAAACCCACGAACTGTGAGATCATGACCTGAGCTGAAGTCGTATGCTTCACTGACTGAGCCACCCAGGCACCTCTGTGATATAGAATTTTCAGCATCTTTTCTGCCACAAAAGTACCAACTATTATTTAGTCCAGGAATTGTGGGAAATTTCCTAAAGGCAGAAATTTAACCATTACTGTTTTTAGTTTCTCGGTGGTTACTTCCAAATTCCAAATTATATTGGGGAGCTGGGTGGCTCAGTGGTTAAGTGTCTGACTTAGGCTCAGGTCATAATCTCGCCCTTCATGAGTTCGAGCCTTGTGTCAGGCTCTGTGCTGACAGCTCAGAAGCTGGAACCTGCTTTGGATTCTGAATCTCCCTCTCTCTCTGCCCCTCCCCTGCTTGTGCTCTGTCTCTCTCTCTCTCTCTCTCTCTCTCAGAAATGAATAAACATTAAAAAAAATTTTTAAACAAAATTTCAAATTATAAAGTTTCTCCATTTTTCGACCTTGATTTGTTTTGTGATGACCTTCTGTTATGGAAGATGGAGGTTTAGCTAACATGTACTCCTCTCTCCTTCCTCTGGATTATTTTAGGTACATTATCATAGTCAGTGCTCTTATAGGTTCATATTTAGCTTTAAGCGGTTGCTTGAACTTGAATTTCTTATTGGATCAACTTTAGATGGTAGGAATTGCTGAGACAAGCACGTCTCCAAACCCTGCCTTTCCCTCCATCTTTCTCCTGGCCTTGTGTGTCCCACATTCTTCCAAATAGCATTTATTTTTTTAGTGATAGATTTTTTTGCCCCATTTTTAGCAGCTGGTATGGTTTACATACCATAAAACTCACCCACTTCCAGGGTACAACTCACTGATGTTTATAAATCTATAGCTGTGTAAGATCCACTAGCTCTGTTCCAGAACATTCTCAACATAAGTATGCACTTATTTTTATACTGTCAAAGTAAATGTCATTGAGTTTGGTCCCCTGGCCATATATGAATTTTCTGGGTTTCATCTAGAAGTCAGGTCAATACACCACGTATAGCCATGATTACGACAGTATAGGGACGGGCCCGGTGCAGACTCATGACTGTTTACTTAATTCACCCAACAATAAATCATTACTGAGAATCCACTTGTGTCAGGTGCTGTTTTAAACACCAGCAACAAGGGGCGCCTGGGTGGCTCAGTCTGTTGAGCGTCCGACTTCAGCTCAGGTCACGATCTCACGGTCCGTGAGTTCGAGCCCTGCGTCGGGCTCTGGGCTGATGGCTCAGAGCCTGGAGTCTGCTTCCGATTCTGTGTCTCCCTCTCTCTCTGCCCCTCCCCTGTTCATGCTCTGTCTCTCTCTGTCTCAAAAACAAATAAATGTTAAAAAAAAAATTAAAAAAAATAAAAAAATAAAAAAATAAACACCAGCAACAAGATGGCGAGCACAGTGCACCTGGTGCCTGCCTGCATGATGCTTAAACTCTGGAAAAGCCATTGACACCATAAAGTACCGACCCACACATATGCATATCCATTGGCTTCCACCAGCGAATGGTGGCTTCAAACCACAACCACCTGATTATCATACATCTGATTACTGCGTCATCTGGACTGGCCATCCAGTCTGGGCCAGCTTGTTTGGTCCCTGTATGTGTGGTCAGTTGGAGGGTAGTGTGGAAGCCGGCTGATGCAGGATGGCCTCCTGTCACACAGGGTCTCTTTCACCACATTCTGTTGGTCAAAGCAGCCATGAGCAAAGGGGGAACGTAGACCACCCCGCTGAAAGGGGGATCCTGGGTAGGAAGATTACCCGACCTGAAGCAGCCATGCTGGGAGAAAACTCAAGCCTCACAGAGAAGCCACGTGCAAGAGCTCCAGGCCTGGGTGAGCCTGCCTTTGGGTCATCCCAGGTTAGGTGCCGGATAAGTTAGGAAAGAAGCCTCCGTCGTTTCGGTCCTCTTAGCTGGGGATTCCAGACTCCAGGGAGCAATCAAACCATCCTGTCGGGGTCTGGCTAAATTCCTGAGTGCAGAATCCAAGGGGCATAATAGAGAGGATGCTGTTTTATCACAGTAAGTTTCGCAGCAATCCATAACTGGGTCAAGGAGAAAGATGGGGGAAGTACTGGGGTAACTCGCGGAGAAGATGGTGCATGTTTGCAATGTTGGTCCTTTCAGTTACAATTGTTTCCACGGGATGTCGAGAATGAATGTGAGAAATCAGGAGCCCATGCTGTGCTTTGCATTAAGTGACACGTGATTTGCATATTATCCGAAGTTGTGAATGGAGTGACTCTGCCCAGCTTGTGCTGAGTGGAAATGGTGGCCATGGAGCAAGCGTGGGGTACGCTGTCCCAGAGCAGTGGGTGTCCAAGGCCAATGGGCCTGGTCTGCCTTGGAGAGGACAATCATACTGGTTTCTAGATCAGAAAGCTCTGAGCTCAGGATAAAGAAAAGAGTCTTTTACGGGAAACTGTAGAACTTGATGTTTTTTTGTTTTTGTTTTTTTTTCTGGAATATTTATTCTTTGTTTGTTTTTCTAAATGAGTAAAGAAAAATTCTAAAGAATATTCATTGGATTTAATTTTGTTCTTTGGAAATCCAGGGATGAGCTTCTAGGGGAATGAAAGGTACATGCCTGAAAGGGCTTTTCTCTTGTTAAAAAATGTGATTAGAGGATTACCCAGAATGCTGTGTTTTGCATTTTCCCTGTGGCTTTCATTACAGCTGCTCCTTCCTCAGCAGGCTCCATAATTATACAAATGTCTTAGCCTTTCAAGTGTTCCATTATTCATTTGTGACTCACCGGGAGCACCTACGGCCCGTTCAGCTGCAGAGCCAGCTTGCTCAGTGCACTGGCTGTACATTCGTTTTTGACTTGGGTCTTTTGTGTTTCCGGGAAAGATGAAATGGAAGATAGCATTTATGTCGTGGTTCTCCTCGCTTACACATGGGGCCTTATTCTTTATCGCTCACATGCGTGAGCCTCCAGACTGCTCAATCCTTGGTTCCCTGGTTGCACTGGCTTGCAAATTGTAGACACTCTCACTGAAGCAATCTTGTCTACTTGAAATTTCTCATTTACTGTCGTTGCTTTGGGGGCAACCACTTCCCAGCCTCTGAGTCTCTTTGCCCACAGCACCACCTACGTCTTCTACTTATCGTATCCTACACGTTTCAGCAAAGCCATCTCAGAATCCTCATTTCCCACCATAAATGTTGCTTAGATAGAACTAAAATAGGTTAGACAGAACTTTTGGCTGTGTGCCCTTGGTGACATGCATAAGCGGGAATGAATAAAAATGATAGATTTTTTGACAAACAGCAGTTAGTAACAACTTTTAAGTGGTGAATTAATCATCGGGTCATTTAATTGTCATGTAGAAGAGTTCAGAAATTGGAATGTCTATGAGGGTAAGCAGACACATGTGTGTGGACGGCCTGGGGTGCATAAGACATCTACAGTTACACAGCATCTCATTAAAGTAAAGAAAACTCTACACATGCAGTTGGATGAAATAGTACAGAGACATCTTGAGCACCCATCACCCAATTTCCCTGGGGGGTAACATCATCCAAAAGTACAGGACAATGTTAGCCAGGACATTGACATTGATAGTCAGGACATAGCGTTTGCATCACCACAAGACCCTCTTGGGTCCTCCCTGTCCTCCCCACCCCATCCCTAACCTGGGCAATCACTCCTCTTCACCAGTCTTTTCTCTGTCTCTATAGTTTTGACATTTTAAGAATGATATATAAATGGAATCATAAGGTATTATTAAAAAGAGAAAACAGGCCCAAAATGGAGTCACCAAACGAAGACTTAATACCTAACATAACAGGTTTCAGCCTCTCCCAGGGGTGTAATCTTTTTTTTTTTTTTTAAGTTTATTTATTTATTTGAGAGAGACAGAGACAACGCAAGTGAGGAAGGGGCAGAGAGAGAGGGGGAAAGAATCCCAAGCAGGGTCCATGCTATCAGCGCAGAGACTGACACGGGGCTCGAACTCCCAAAACCATAAGATCATGACCTGGGCCAAAACCAAGAGTTGGAAGCTTAACTGACTGAGCCACCCTGGCAGCCCCCAGGAGTGTAATCTTAACCAGTCAGTCTGGGATTACCTGGTCAGCACTAGTGAGGTCATCTGCCTGATAGACCCTCAGCCTTCCCCCAAAGGAAGGTGGCCTTGCCTAAAACAGTCCACTCTGCTAGTAACTTGTTTGTAAAAGTCTTCCATTTTGTACCCCGTCTGCCATGGATCTCCTTTGTATCTGCTCAATGGGATGCTGGTCAATTCATGAATCACTGAATAAAGCCAATAAGATCTTTAAAATTTACTCAGTTGTCTTTTAACAGTAACCTTTTGGGAATGGATGTTTTCCCGCTCAGAACTCCTTGTAATCTGTTGCATAAATAAATAGTTCTTTTGATTGCTGAGTATAATTTCATGGTATGGACCTCCCAGAGTCTGTGTGACTTGACACCCACCGAAGGACATTTGGTGTGTTTATACTTTTTGGCTGTTATGAATAAAGCTGCTCTGAACATTTACATAAAGAATTCTGTGTGGACATAAACCTGCATTTCTCTGGGATAAAGGTCCAAGGATTTGCTTGCTTGGGTCATGTGGGGATCGTGTGTTTAGTTACGTAAAAGCTCCCACACTTTTCCAGAGAGACTGCATAAATTCACATCCCCCCAGCATATACAAGTGATTCTCTGCATCTTTACCAGCATTTGGTGTCGGTGGTGTTTGTCCTTTCAGCCTCTCTGTTAGGTCTGTAGTGATAGCCCACATGGTATTAATTTGCATTTCCCTCATGATGAATGGTGTTGGGCTTATTCGTCGTCTTGCTTTCATCCTCAGGACGTGTCTGCTCGTGTCTTTTCCATTTTCTAATTACACCATGTTTCAACACATGAGACAGAGGAGTGCAGCACGTCCTGGATCCCAGAGAGCCTGCTACATAGATGACCATCTCACAGAAACTAAGAGCCGTGGCAACTCTTCCTGTTGAAGCATTTCACAGTGTCCCAAGGCACTCACTTTAATAATCGCTGACATACAGCCAGCGAGAAAGTAGTTTTCTTTGTCAACAGAAGGTGGACTCTGAAATCTGGGGTCAGGATCCCTTGTAGCCAAGAACCAGAAGAAGCATCTGCCCTGGCCAAGATGTCCCCATGTCTCCCGTGCTGTAAACGGGCAGGGAAGCAGCTGGAAGGTGCAAGGGGCAGAGGGAGGAGGGCGGGGAGGGCAGCACCTAGAACCCCAGGTTTCTTCTCTTCCTTCTTGGCACTAAAATTTTCACTTCAATCCACAGTGGCTGCTCAAGCAAGATTTCGCTGGCTTCGGCCCCAAATCTGTAATTTCAGCAAGGGTCCAGGTCATTTGTCTCCTTCTATTTGGGAAACAGTGCCTTCTAGTGCTCCTGCGTGTCACTTACTCGTCTGTCACAGGGCGGATTCCCAGGGAGATGGGCTACCTGGTCTCTTGCCAGCGTGACTTAGTGCCATTTAGCACACGTGCTATGGTCCTCTGTGTCCACGGTTAGTGGCAGCCACCAAGTCCATCAGCCACCTCTTCTGAAGATGCTCTGTTGAACTACTGATGGGCATTCACAGAAGACAGGACCTGTGTGTATTGTTAGTTGTACACGGCCCATCTGTCCCACAGCATCTAACGTTCTGCTTCCTACTTCCTTTCCAGTGTACACATATTTTATGAGCACAAATTCTCGGGGGCGGGGGGGGAGGGACATAATGCAGGCTTTGTTTATTAATACTAGAAATTATAAGTTTCCAAAAAAGTAATTCTAAAATAATTCATGCAAGATATTCCCAAATATCCTAATCAGGAATCCTTCTGCCCTGCACCTTAGGAAAAGAGTCTCAAAAGAAAGAGGAATGGTTTCTCCAAATCCTAACTGGCCAAAAGCACCAATAAAACCCACTTCCCCTGGATTAATGCTATGCTGTGGTCCATTTCGATCAGTTGCAATCATGTCCACTTAGCAAAAATCTCAATAAAATTGTCTATGTCAATTACATGTTAAAACAACAACATTTTGGTATATTGGGTTAAATAGAATACAGTATTAAACAAAAAAATTTTAAGTTTATGTATTTATTTTGAGAGAGAAAAAGTGAGTGGGGGAGGGGAGGAGAGAGGTCGGGGGAGAAAGAAAATCCCAAGCAGGCTCCACGTTGTCAGCGCAGAACCCGATATGGGGCTCAATCCCATGTGAAATCATGACCTGAGCCGAAATCAAGAGTTGGCTGCTTAACCCACTGAGCCCCCCCCAGGTGTCTCTACAGTATTAAAACTAAGCCCACCTGTTTCTTTTTAGTTTCATAATGTAGTAACTAGAAAATCTAGAATTACGTCTGTGATTTGTTCCTCTTCTGCTCGATGTGGGGTGCTCCTCACTTAGCTCTCTGCCAGAGGTCACCTCCGCCTGACTCCTGGGTTTTCCTACCTGCCAGATTTCTGTTCACAGCTCTGGCCTTATACGACTTCATGTTTGTCATTTTTTGTCTCTTCCCCTAAAGTTAAAGCGTGGGGAAGGCAAGGACTGAGACTGGCCTGTGGGCCCCCCACCCCCCAGACGCCCAATGAACATTCGTTGAGTGCATACAACTCGACCAGACAAAGCTGCAGTCAAGTTCATGATCCAAGGCTATATTTGTAAACAGTTGAACAGATAAGCTCTGGAATGCACATTTTGTTTTCCTTCCTTTTTTCAAATCTCATGGTTTCACAGTCCTTCCAAGGCTTGTAGCTCTGACCCAGGCCCTCAGGGCTAATGATCTGCCTAAACCTATCTCCTTTTTTTTCCCTTTATTTTTAAATGTTTATTTATTTTTAAGGGGGTGGGAGACAGAACTCAAGCTGGGGAGGGGCAGAGAGAGAGGGAGACACAGAATCCGAAGCGGGTTTCAGGCTCTGAGCTGTCAGCACAGAGCCCAGTGCAGTGCTCGAACCCATGAACCGTGAGATCATGATCTCAGCCCAAGTCTGAGGCTTAACCACCTGAGCTGAAGTCGGATGCTTAACTGACTGAGCCATCCAGGTACCCCTATTTATTTTTATTTTTTAAGTTTTTAATGTTAACTGATTTTTGAAAGAGAGAGAGAGAGAGAATGAATGAGAGGGAGAGGGACAGAGAGAGAGAGAGACACAGAATCCGAAGCAGGCTCCAGGTTCTGAGCTGTCAGCACAGAGCCAGATGCAGGGCTCGAACTCATGAATCACGAGATCATGACCTGAGCTGGAGTCAGACACTTAACTGACTCAGCCACCCAGGTGCCCCCAAACTTAATTTCCTAATAAACTTTCAACTTTACACATTTAGAGTTGAGACATCTGTAGTTTGTCAATTGGGCACATTTTAGGAGAACTAAATGTATAATAAAATCATTTTGAAAGAACCATATCTGGAAGAACTGTTTTGTACCAATGTTGAGTATTAAAAATTCAGTGGGTGGAAATAAAAGCTTTTTAGACAAATACAAGGTGAGGAGAGTTCCAGAAACTATGGTCATTATTTAAAATAAGTTCCTTATTTCTGGTATGATTACTGATCCTGAAGCTTATCTTGATGAACTCACGAATCCATACTTTGTGTATATACTCGCTCAGGCAGAATAGTTTGCAATACTGTTACTGGCGACTTGAAATAAATTAAACTATGATTTAGATAATTTACAATAAAATAAGTGACAGTGTTTTTCAAGGGGAATGAGGGCCTCTGTGTATTACTAAATCCTCCCTCCGGGATATGTAGTTCTGAAGGAGAGGCTTGTGCTAAGGGTGACCCAGAAAACAAAACATGTAGGAACTTTCTTCCTTGGAGAAAATGGTTTCTGATGGAAAATGATATACAGGGAGGATCTTTGGGGTATTGATGGAGGGCTGATTCTGAATTTTCTGTCAATTTCATCAGTGTTAAAGTCTCAGCCCCTCTCTGATGCCAAAGAAGGTGAGTGCAGACAGTGCTCTCCTAGGAACTGGCTCCCTGGTAGGGCCTCTACTCCAGGATGGCATCTATAGTTAAACTCAAGTTAACCAAACTCTCAAGAGACTGATGTATAAACCAAAACGCCAGTTTATTACTGTCCCAGTGAGTAAGGGACAGAAGTTCAGTTCTTCTCTTCAACACATTCTCCCTTCGGTACTGGAAGCCAGTTATTCTTAGGAGACTGTTTTGGGTAGCAAACAAATGCATGTAAGATGCTCGGCTGGCATCTTGCCAGGTGGCAAGCAGCCTTAGGACGCAACTCTGAACCAGAAGCTGAGAGCCCTGCCCTGCGGAGGCTGATGCGTACGTCATTCCTGTGCCGGGCCCTCAAGTGCCTGCTGGCAGGACAGCCTCACTCCGTATGTGGTTGGAACTTGGGCAGGTTCTGACTTTGTTGGCCCTCCGTCTACAGTTCTTTTTTTCAACGTTTTTTTTTTTATTTTTTTATTTTTGGGACAGAGAGAGACAGAGCATGAACGGGGGAGGGGCAGAGAGAGAGGGAGACACAGAATCGGAAACAGGCTCCAGGCTCCGAGCCATCAGCCCGGAGCCTGACGCGGGGCTCGAACTCACGGACTGCGAGATCGTGACCTGGCTGAAGTCGGACGCTTAACCGACGGCGCCACCCAGGCGCCCCAATCCGTCTACAGTTCTGGTAGTTATTTCTCGTTGCCTAATCCTGGCTCTTCAGACAGGATGCAACATACATGTGATTTCAGCGTCCCTGAGTGACAATCACCTTTGAGCCCAAGCCATCTGCTTCTCCTCCACGGGATTTATGCCGTTTGGACACACCTGGACATTCCCGAATGCCTACAGCTACGCGGTTACAGGTGATGGGTTAGGGTGGTTACAATGGCACTTTTAGGAGACCTCATCTCTAAGTTGTGTGGACAATTTATCTTACGTAGCTATATCTTTACTTTTTGTATCATGGAAGCTAACTGTCATCAGGGAATCTCCCAGTTTATTCTCGGTATACTGCTGATCTTTCTGCAGTTGTCTTTTGGGGACATAATAGTATCAGTTTAAAAATAAATCCTCAGAGGGAATGTCTGTATTGAGCCGGGGCTAAATCAGGGAGGGGACAAGAGTGGGCACGGGGAGAAAGAGGAAGCCCATCATGGATGCACCTCGCTGTGTGCACCTGGCCGTCGGCACACTTGGTAAAGTAGATCACACACCACGGGAAACGTTTCCGTTCCCATCTGCGGAATGTCCGGGCCTGTTGCAAGTTAAGCTTATGCCCAGAGGGTGGGTCAGGCAGGGTGAAGCTTGCCGGCTTCCTGTGAGACCCGCACATCTCGGATTCCCACCAGCATCCTTGGCCTGACACTAAAATCTACCTTGGCTTATGGGCTTATTCTGGGGGATCACCTCCGCACCAAGTCTGGGTCTCCTGTCATCGGGACGGTACAATAGGTACCATCATTATTCAGTGGCCCGTTCATGTCTCTGAGGCCAAAAGAATTCAGTATCATTTCAAGTATTCCATCCATCTGCATCATCACGGATGCCCATTGTCTCTCAGGGACCCTTGTAAGAATATATCTTCCCTGGTGCTTTCCGTCAGCACCCGCAGGGCACATTTCCTTTCTATTACACTTACAAATTTTTTGAAGTTTATTTCTTTATTTGAGGGAGAGAGAGAGAGAGAGACAGAGAGAGAGAGAGAGAGAGAGAGAGACAGATGTGCGCGCAGGAGCAGGCGAGAGGCAGAGAGAGGGAGAGAAGGAGAGTCCCAAGCAGGCTCTGCACAGTCAGCACAGAGACTGACGTGGGGCTCAAACTCACGAACTGCGAAATCATGTCCTGAGCTGAAATCAAGAGCGGGATGCTTAAGCGACTGAGCCATCCAGGTGCCCCTACACTTACAATTTTTTTTTAATGATTATTTTTTTAATTTACATCCAAGTTAGTTAACATATAGTGTAATAACAGTTTCAGGAACAGAATTTAGTGATCCATCACTAAACACTAAACATCACATACAACACCCAGTGCTCATTGTCCTCCTTAGTGCCCATCCCCCCTTTAGCCAATCCCCTCCCCCAGCATCCCCTCCAGCAACCCTCAGTTTGTTCTCTTACACTTACAATTTTTACTTCAAGTATGCCTCCTATAGGTGGCAAAATGCAGGATTTTTTTTTTTTTTTAATACTGGCAATGGTTTGCCCTTTCTTCCCTTCTCTTCCTCCTTCCCTCCCTTCCTTCCTTCCTTTCCTCCTCCTTTCTCTCCTTCTTCCTTCCTTCCTTCTGCCCTCCCTCCCTCCTTCTCTCCCTTCCTTCCTTTCTTCCCTCCTTCTTCCTTCCTTCCTTCAGCCCTTCTTCCCTGCCTCCCTCCTTCTTTCACAGCAGAGTTCTGCTGATCTGGACTGGCTCACACAACAGCCTGTCTCCACTCACTGTGACTCTGTGCCACTGATACATTGCTTGCTTTCTGCCCTCCTGGCTTCTTTTGCAGAGTGTGAGCGGGTCACATGGCTCTCGCTGACCCACTGGTGACTTTCTTCAAGGGGTTCGGGGTAAAGAAATGCCAAACTCCCTGCCACATTCCTGGAGGAAGCCCATGCACTGTTGGAAACCCTTACTGTGACCCGCATCATTTACTTAGACTAGCGGAGGTCAGGAAAGTCTGGTCTGGAGAAGTGCCTGTCAGACCAGTGGTGATGATCGCCTCTGTCTCTAGTTCAGCAGGTGCCACTCTGAGAAGGGAGCACACTCCACTCGGGGCCCTGGCGACACAGCTTTGCCAGGGTGTGCAGCTTTGGCCAGCCAGAAGAAATAGAAAATGCATCGTCTTCACCAAATCACTGCACTCTGACTCATTCCCTCAGCTTGCCTTTGGATCTCCAGTGGCACTACTTTGAAATGGATTCTAGAACGAGTGCGGCATGGAGGATGTCGTCAGGCGCAGATGGGGACCAGGTTGTCTCTGCATCCGTCCCTCACCCCACTCCCTGCCCGGGCCGCTCAGATGCACCCAGAATGCCTTACCTCCAAAATCAGCTCAGAAGAAGCGTATCTTTCTTCCAAATGTCAGCTGGAAGCTTGTGGACACAGCCTGGCTCGGACGAAGACCACTCACAGTGCGCGTGAGGGCAAGATTGCTCTTCATTCCGAGCACCCTGGAAAGGGAAACGTGACTTGTCAAAATCAAGCTCCTTGAATTTAATGGCCATAAATTTCAAGTAATTAAGAACCTGACAAAAACAGACAATTATGCTTCAAAATAATTAATTTTATAATTTTTGTTTCCAGGAAATTGACTGCTGTTGGGATGCCTCGTGAATTTTGTCACCGTTGAACAAAAATAGCTTCCCTCTGTCAATGCCAGTTAATACCACCCTGTAAGAGAAAATCTCACCACCATCACATGAGTGTTTATGACAAGACATTTTGATAGATTTGCATCACTCTTGTAAAAAATGAGGTGGCAGAAACCAAGCTGTTGTTGGGATTCCATGGAGAACAGAGTCTGAAGGGAGATTTGCCGGTGAGATCTTTTAAGGTACCCTCTGGGGAGACACCTTTTAGGGGAGTGAGGGTAGAGCTGGCTGTGATGCTGGTGCAGCAGCAGCCTCAGTGAGCCCAGTTCTGACAGGGATGGCCTTTCTGAGACGACATGCCATGAGGTAAGGGATCTGGGGCTTGCACCTTCCAGGGAGGGGTGGTGGTGACCTCAGATGGGGAAGTGTCCTTTGCAGAGGGCAGTTCCTGAGGAGGGACCTGTCTGGGAGCTGTGGACAGCAGGGAGGTACTCTCAGCAGCTGGGGAGTGATGGCCAGATTGGGAGGGAGATTGGGCGGTACAACAGCGTCCACCAAAGCAGTTATTAAATTGCTTATTTTCTCTTCTTGAATATGGATAGTCATATGGAAAGGGAAGGCGGGAAACCCTGGGACAAGGAGGTCCACGCAGGGTTCTGGCAGAGCCCATCTTCCCGGTGAGGACTTCTGGGTGGCTCAGTGGGTTAAGCATCTGACTTCGGCTCAAGTCATGATCTCACTGTTCACGGGCTCGAATCCCATGTCAGGCTCCGTGCTGACAGCTCGGAACCTGGAGCCTGCTTTGGATTCTGTGTCTCCCGCTTTCTCTGTTCCTCCCCCACTCACACTCTCAAAATGAATAAACATTAAAAAAAATTTTTTTTACAGAGAAAAATGTTTATTCAGGTCCTTTGCTCATTTTTTAATTGGATTTTTTTCTACTGGGTTGTATGGTTCTTCATATATTTTGTATATTAAATCCTTGTATGATTTGCAACTATTTTCTCCCATTCAGTAGGTTGCCTTTTCATTTTGTTGACAGTTTCCTTTGCTGTGCCAAAGATCTGTAGTTTGCTATAATCCCACTCTTTAAAAAATTTTGCTTTTGTTACCTTTGTTTTTGGTGTCATGAAGGAAAAAATTTTAATTAAGAACAAAACAGACACAAACTATGAGAGACTCTTAAAGACAGAGAACAAACTGAGGGTTGATGGGGAGGGAGGAGAGTCGGGGGGGATGGATGGGGGATAGGTACTAAGGAGGGCACTTGTTGAGATGAGCACTGGGTGTTGTATGTAAGTGATGAATCACTGAATTCTACTCCTGAAACCAGTTATCACACTGTCTGTCAACTAAATGGAATTTCTTTTTTTTTTTTTAAATGTTTATTTATTTTTGAGACAGAGAGAGACACAACATGAGCAGGGAAGGGGCAGAGAGAGAGGGAGACACAGAATGGGAAGCAGGCTCCAGGCTCTGAGCTGTCAGCACAGAGCCCGACGCGGGGCTTAAACTCACGAACTGTGAGATCATGACCTGAGCCGAAGTCGGACGCTTAACCGACTGAGCCACCCAGGCGCCCCAACTAAATGGAATTTAAATAAAAATTTGAAAAAAAAAAAAAAAAGAACAAAACAGATTCATTTCAAAAAGTGAATCACTATTAACGTTTGTCTTTTCTCTTTAGGTCAACAGCAAAAATATATTGGTCTTTCAAACCCTTTAATGTGCTGAATAAATCCCATAAAATAACAGAATTTAATCAATGCCTCTAATTTTTTTTAATGGTCATCATTTATATTACTTTACACACAAGGAATAACTTTAATTCTAAATTCTTATAATATTCAAGCCCGTTGCTCAATGTACGAATATCTTATAAGAAACTGTATTTCTTACTTTTTCCTAACACTTAGCTGAAGTGATGTCAGTAAATACTGTTTTCTCTAAACGCGCATGCCCCCCATTAAATTTATGGGAGAACTTTCTAGAAGCTGACATCTGTTACCCCAGACAACACAACCCTGAAGTTGTTGCATCTCCTGTCCCAGGCCCCGCCTCTCTGTTGTCCTGTATCCTTGTCTGGGCTCGCCTCTGGGAGAAATTCCTCCAACACTGACCTTTTAAATTAAGAAAATAATAGGGAGCCAAAGGCTCTGTCTGTGAAGCTTGGGGACTCATGGAAGAGTGGGAGCTCCACGCTCAGGCAGCACAATGGTCCAGGTTCACCAAGACTCGGGCGTTGCTCTGAGAATCAGGCCACCTCCTTTCTCTAGAGCAGGGTGGCCACGTGCCCGCCTCCTGCGACCTGGGTGGTGAGCCCATGGACGGGCCTGGAAAGGCCTGGGTGCACAGAGAGCTCATGACCAACCCATCAGGTCATCATTTTTCCGCCCAGGCAGCTCCTGCCATGCCGGAGGGCTGGAGCTACTGATTTTCCTTCTGGAGAAGCCAGAATCCAGACGTTTTTAATGTGAACATCTCTCAAATTTTACACGTTAGAACTATTTACATTTTCTTTGAAAGCACGGTGTGGGCCAAAAAAAAAAAGCCTGAGGCTACTTTTGTGCCTCAGGCTTCAACATACGCGCTCCTGGTAGCCTCTGGTTGGCAGTGTAGTGGACACGGCACAGAAGGAAGGGCGCCCCGCCCGGGCGGCACCACCCACCCGCCAGACGCGGGACAGGCGCGGAACCCTGGCGGGCTGGAAAAATGACAGAGAGGGACACCAGCCGTGGTACTGGGCACACTCCTCACGGGATGGGCTTCTTCACGTGGCTTCAGAGAAACAGGTGATTCAGGCAGAGGAGTGGTTCGTACAACCCCAACCTGTGCAAGTGTAAATCAGGGAAGGTCCGTGAGGCCCCTTCGTCGAACAACTGCTTCCGCGGGCTTGCACAGGCCTCAGAGGTTCCTGTTGCGGGTTCCACGGGGACAGGAGAAAGCAGGCAAGCAGGCGGATGGCCTCCTGTTTGCATGTGTGCAAAGTATTTTCACCATCATTCCCGGGCTCGGGTGACGAAACTTTTACCAACAGAGAGCCTCCCAGACGGGGACGCTCACCGACAGGGACCCTCGCGGAGGGGACCCCTCTCCCCGCGTGGGCGTCTGGAGCCTCGAGGGCCCGCCCGGCAACCTCACTTCCGGTCCGGGGCCCGCGGGCGGCCAGGCGCGGGGAATGTCGGGAGGCGGCAAACAAGACTCGGTGAAGAATGGACTCTCCTCCCCTCGCACCCCCAACACCTACCCTTTCTCAGCGCTTCCACCGATCGGAAACCTCCGAACTGCTCGAAGTGTAACCTGTTACAGTGTCCGACAAAACGTCGGGCTGGGGCCGGCGGCCTTTCGTCCTCATCCCCCCCCCCCCCCCCCCCGAGAAATGTGCCTGCTGGTCAAGCCCACGGCGGGCGCCGCGGAAGCTCCGATTGCCCGTCCGGGCAGCGCTGACGCCGGGCGAGATTTCCCTGGGTGAGAGTCGCACGCTTGGCCCGTCGGGAAACGAGCGCGTTCGTGCTTAATTGCCACCCAAGTGCCTTCAGCTCTTTTACTCCCGGAAGGACAGCGCGAAGATCCTCCGATGAGACGAACTCTTGCACGCCGCCTTGCTGTGAAGACTTGTGTTACATGCACTTGGGGAGCCTCCCTTTACAAGGGCATTCGGCATAACGGGGCACTTGCCACTGAAGCTAACGTATGAGCCCGGCTCTGGGACGCAGTCTGCCAGCTGGGTCGTCCCCCCCCCCCCCCCCCCCGAAGGGCCAGAGCTAGGCAGGAACTCTCCCCTTCACATCACCAAGCAAACCGGTGGGCTGCGGTCCCCTGAGTCCTGTTGGGGAAATCCATTCGAAAGGACCAGTGAGTTTAAATAGCCAAGGAAGTAAACATTCTTATTTTCTTCATCTCTTTACAAGATTTCAGGTGCTACAATGAATGATTTGCGACTCGAGCCTGTGATTACATTTTTGTGCACCATAAGCTGATGGGGGCATTATGCAAAGGGCATTTTTGTTGCTGGGGCGGGTTTCAAACGCCAGGCACATAGACTGTACCAGAGTGTTTTAGCAGATACTTTTAATGAGGTTGCATCAACACTAAAACCATCTTCAAAGCCAAGAACAAATCAATGTATAATATGATCCAGATGGTTCTCAGATACAGGCTTCCAAGGACTCTGGGCCCCATACTCCTGTAATAAAAAGAATATAAATTCTACACTTTTTTAAATGTTTATTTTATTTTATTTTTGACAGAGAGAGAGACAGAGTATGAGCAGGGGAGGGTCAGAGAGAGAGAGACACACACACACACAGAATCTGAAACAGGCTCCAGGCTCTGAGCTGTCAGCACAGAGCCTGACGCAGGGCTCGAACTCACAGACTGTGAGATCATAACCTGAGCTGAAGTCTGACGTTCAACCGACTGAGCCACCCAGGCACCCCTAAATTCTACACTTTTTATTGGAAGATTTGAACCTACAGATATAGCAAGAGTGGATGATTTCAAGAACTGGTTTAAAAGATTACAGCCTTGGGGCGTCTGGGTGGCTCGGTTGAGTGTCAGACTTCCCCTCAGGTCATGATCTTGGGGTTCATGGGTTCAAGCCCCGCATCCGGCTCTGTGCTGACAGCTCAGAGCCCGGAGCCCGCCTCGGGTTCTGTGTCTCCCTCTCTCTCTCTCTCTCTGCCCCTCCCCGCTCAGACTCTGTCTCTCTTTCTCTCAAAAATAAGCATTAAAAAATTTTTAAAAACACACGGATGGCTTTTTTAAAACGTATGTTGAATAACGTAGACAAATTCGAAAGTATCAAATTGAGCCGAGCAAAGAGGAGCAGGCAAACGCAGCAACCGTAAAGGCTGACCTAATTACTGGGGCTGAACTCAGTTTGTATCCTTCTGGTAAGCATTCAGGCCAGAAGTGTTATAAGCCACACTGTTCTCATTACCAAATGACAAAAACCACGTAATTTGCCTCAGAAGAGATGAAGTTGTCGCCATCAATAAATTCGAAAAGTTAGGTGAAGATACAACCGGTCAACTGAACAAATAACTTTTAAAAATTCAACCTGCTGGCCTAGAAATTGGCTGGCTTCTAGACTAAAGTGACCCAAGTGTCATATCAGTGAGCTTACCTTGGCGTCCGTGTGTCTGATGGGGACACAGACTCTGGGCTCGGAGGCTCAGAGCACAAGGGGTCTGGGGGCACTCAGGCCTCTGTGCACTGGGGCATATGTGGGACCAGTAACACGTGGTGTAAATTTCCCAGTGAAAACCTCGTTCTTAAATGCTACAGCATATGGCAGGATTTCCTGATTTTTCAAGGCCGAACAACACTGTGCTGCACGAAGATCCCACGTCATCTCCATCCTCTTACCTGTCCATGGACACGAGGTGACTTCCCATCCGGCTCTTGGCTCTCGGGGCTGAGCTCTCTCTTCTCTGCCTTCTGTGGACAGGGCTGCAGCTCAGGCGGGTGTCACTGCTTCTGCACGTCACCGTCACCGTAGCAACAGGTCAGTGAGTGTGCAGAGGAGCTCCGGATCTCAGCATTCCTGAGCCGCCTCCAGCTCCTTCTAGGCCTTTCAGAGCCAGGGCGGCCGGGGCTCAGACATGTCCCAGACGTGCCACACCGGCTATGGCACTGGAAACTCTGCTCCGACGCAGGCCACGCTTCTCACTTTGGCGTCTCCAGCATAGGCCCAAACGTGCACATCGGGACTTTCCAGATTGGGAAACCTGATGGCTTTGCTGCTTCAGCAAAAAGGGAATGTAAATATTTTCTCTTGCATCCTGGGAGGATGAGAAAATAAAGTGTTTGCCACCACCCAGAAGAATGGAAGTATATTTCATAGGTCATAGAAAGTCTTTTACAATTAGGGAGAATTAGAGTTTCAGTTGGTGCGGTAGAAGGCCCTGAGGGAACCAAGAAGGAAGGAAACATGTTCCCGAAACAGAGGCTTCCCTCAGGCATGGCGGCCTCACCCATCCCGGCCTCGCAAATGTCCCAGGACACCCACAAACCCGAGGGAAGGGAGCTGAGGCTCCGGAGACGCAGTGAGGGGACCGTGTGGAAGCCCACGCTTCCCGCCCCACCCAGAATCAAGCGGGGCCTCCCTGTGGGCAGCACAATGCTCTTGAGGGGGCCCGGCCTCCCCCGAGACTCCTTCACCCAGGCCTCACTCACTCACTATCCTGTGCCTCTTCCTCAGGACCCTCGCATATGCTGTTCCCTCTGATCTGTTCGACATCAACGGGGGCCAGTGCCGACACCAGCTTCGGAAACACACTAACAGAGAGAGGCCCTCGGTGACCAGCTGGGCCCTCAGTCGCTATCACTTTTTTTTTTTCTGCTCTATTTTTCTTTGCTATCATCCCTGACATTATTTACTATAGATTGTTAAACGAGAATATAGGGTCAAAAAATACTTTTCTGTTTAACTTTGCGATTTCCGCAGTGCCTGAAGGGTGCCTGATGTAGAGTAGATCTCGCTTCATACCTGCTTTAGGGAGACAAGGCCTTTCCCCTTCCCTCCCCCTCCCCCATCGCCGCCGGGTGTGGGCCCGGCAAATACAAGGGGGCGCAGTGCTTGGAGGCCGCAGCAGAGGGCGCTGTGTGAACCCAAAACTGCTCTAAAAAATAGTTTATTAATTACAGAACAAAACAGAAAGGAGGATGACCACATGCCGGACACAACTGAGAGTCTGGACGGACTGCGGGTTCGTGAAAAGCAAGGGGTGCCTGCTGTTGGGCCACGCTCAGCCTCTGTCTCCGGCCGCAGACCCGCAGGAAATCCTCGCGGAAGGTGAGGTGCCGGTGCCCAGGGCGGCCGAGAAGCACGTGCCAGCCTCGGGGAGACGGGGGACGCTCCGGGCATCACCCACCTCCTGGCGCGGGTGCTCTGTCAGGAGAGATCCAGCACGTTCGAGGCGGCTGCCTTGGGCACCCTCCAAGGCCTGTGTGGGGCTGTGGGCTCAGGGAGCGGGCGGCGGAGGCTTCCGTACAGCTTAGCGTCTTAGAGTCATTTCCTAACGTCTTATTCGGTTTTTATTTATTTTATTAATTTAAAAAAATTAACATTTATTAATTTTTGAGACAGAGAGAGATAGAGCATGAATGGGGGAGGGTCAGAGAGAGAGAGGGACACACAGAATCTGAAACAGGCTTGAGCTGTCAGCACAGAGCCCAACGCAGGGCTCCGACTCACAGACCGCGAGATCATGACCTGAGCTGAAGTCGGATGCTTAACCGACTGAGCCACCCAGGTGCCCCTCCATTCGGTTTTTAAAACTTCTCTTTTTATGGCTGCCTCTCTCGGGGGTAAAGTGAAGGCATGTGTGTTTGGGACGAGGTTTTTGCAGAAGCTTCGCTTTCGAGGATCTCAGGACGACTTTGTGTGTTTTTTTCCAAATGAGAATGATGGGGTATTAGGGTTCTCAGAGAAACAGAACCAACAGGATGTGTGTGCGGAGAGTTATTATAAGGACATGGCTCGGGCAATTATGGAGTCTGACAAGTCTCCATCTGCACTGGGGGCCGGCAGGCTGGAGACCCAGGGGAGCTGGTGGTGCCAGTGACGTGGAAAGCCATCTACTAGAAAATTCCCTCTTGCTCGGGGGAGGCTGGTCTTTTTGTTCTATTCAGGCCTTCAACTGATTAGATAAGGCCCACCCATGTTAAGGAGTCTTTCTTCACCTATAAATTTAAATGTTAATCTCATCCAAAAACACCCTCACAGAAATACCCAGGGTAATGTTTGCCCCAATATCTAGGCACCCTTTGGCCCAGCCAAGTTGACACACAAAATTAGCCATCACACTCCTTCCCTCCCTCATTCCTCCCTCCCTCCCTCCCCACCTTCCCGCTTTCTTTCTTTTTTTTTTTAAACTTTAAAAAAAATGTTCATTCATTTACTTTGGGAGAGAGAGCGAGCAGGGGAGGGGTAGAGAGAGAGAGGGAGGCAGAGAATCTCAAGCAGGCTCTGCACTGTCTGTGCAGAGAGTGATGTGGGGGTCAAATTCACAAACTGTGAGGTCATGACCTAAGCCGAAATCAAGAGTTGGATGCTTAACTTAGCCACCCAGGTGCCCCTTCCCTCCTTCTTTCATGCAACCCTCCTTTCCTTCCTTCTTTTTTGTCTCCACACATTTCTTCAGTGCTTTTAAATCATAGTCTACTTTTCTCTACTAAGTTGTATCCTGAATTTTATTCAATTTAAACTCACATAACATAACAGGATGTAGATCAATACTTGGATATATTTTCTTAATAAATAACTTGAGGCAGGGAAGGCATATACATATTTAACTTGGTTCCTTCACCAATTGCATGGTACTGAAAAAAAGTTTTCCTTATCTTCAGCCTGGATGCTGCTTTAATGTGAAATCCATTTCTTTTCCATTTGATTTTGGTCCATCTATTGATCAAAGTTAAATAAACATTTTTAGTATCTGCGATGTAGCTTTTTTTATTAAAATTTGTTTAATGTTTATTTTTGAGAACAGAGAGAGAGCACAAGTGGGGGAGGGACAGAGAGAGAGGGAGACACAGAATAGGAAGCAGGCTCCAGGCTCTGAGCTGTCAGCACAGAGCCCGACGAGGGGCTTGAACCCACGAACTGCGAGATCATGACCCGAGCTAAAGTCGGACGCTTAACCGACTGATGTGATATAGTTTTCAATCTATGTAACTGTATGATATTTCCCACATACTAAACTGTCCCAACCCATCTAATTTAGGTACATTTTAGAATTTTCCATATAAAGTGTCACACTTGAATTTCATTTATGATTATGAAATATTATAATATTTAACCACACAATCTAGAGGGTAAGAACTGGGCTATAAAGCTATGCTTATAAAAGTACAAATATTCAGAGTCATTTTTAGAAAATATTTTGCATGGAAAACAAAACAATAAACCCCCAGCCAAAGCACACGTGTGCTCACAAACACTTCTGCTTCCGTTCTCTGTCCCCGGGAGCTGGCTGAGGCAGGACAGGACATGTCCACTCAGGTGCCTGTGGCGTCCAGGCGGGTAACCCAACTAGACCAAGTGTTAGCCGGCAGTTACGGGCACGGTGTGAGCTGTGGGGTGCGCGCTGCACCTAAAACCTTAGCAGTTGTATCTTTCCTTCTGCCATGGGAAGAAGCCCCAGCATGAACAGCTCAGGGACACACAGCATGTACAAAATGGAACGACTTTGGGAGTTGAGAGGGAATTCTGAGAAGCGTGAAGATTTTAAAAACGAACACTATCAAAAAAAAAAAAAAAAGAACACTATCACTGTTACACAAAACCAGAAGGGCTCTTCACTTTATAACTTTTTTGTTTTAATGTTTATTATTTATTTTTGAGACAGAGAGAGACAGAACACGAGCAGGGAAGGGGCAGAGAGAGAGGGAGACACAGAATCTGAAGCAGGTTCCAGGCTCCGAGCTGTCAGCACAGAGCCCAACACGGGACTCGAGCTCGTGAACTGTGTGATCATGACCTGAGCCGAAGTCAGAGGCCTAACCGACCGAGCCACCCAGGCGCCCGAGAAGGCCGCTTCACTTTAAGAGGCATCTGGGAGTTCCAGAAGATTTAGAGGTTATGTAGTCTAATCAACAATGAGTAGCAAATGAATTGAAAATATATCTGCATTAAGTCCTTCGCTATGAGGTACAGCTAGGGTGAACTGATGATCTCCAGCAGTGTGGAAAGAAACCAAGTTTGCACGTCTGTGTCGCTCAGGCTTTTTGCTCTAATCGAAGGTCAGCGTCTTCTCCCACCCTGCGGACCCTCTCCCCCAGCCACACTGGGTCCTCTCTCCCAGGGCACCAGCCCACAGATTTAGTGTCTGTCATTCTGGCTTCCATTTAATTTGTTTCTAGAAAAGTCCAGATACAATTGTATTTGCAAACTGCGGAGGAGAGGGGAAAGCATCATATGTCTTGTATTGTTCACAGAAACTAGACAGGTTTTATTTCAGGCCATAAGTCATTTGAGAACACAAAGAGAACTTTGACCTTAAGCCATTTGGTCTGGTTTTAAGGGGAGGAGCTCTTGTGCTTTCTTCGAAGGGGTTTTTAAACTTCGGGCTTGTTTTGTTCCAGAGAAAAACTCATTTTGGATGGCAAAATATTTATTTTATTTGGTGTTGAGAATAAGACATCTCCGGGCTTGAATCTCCATTTGAACACTTACTACCTCTATCACCTTGAGCTCGAGACTTCTCACCAAGCTTCTGTGTCTCCACCTAGAAAATAAGTGTGTCGATATCTGGTTTGGCTTCCTTAGCCCTGCCTACATTTCCACAAGTAGACTTGTCATTACTGTACTGATGCTTAGCCTTCACTGGCCATTGGAATCACCTGGAAAGCCTGGCCCCTCCCCCAAGCACCGGGAATGTGAACGCTCCCCGGTGACTCTAGTAGACGGCCATGGTCAAGAGCCACTGTGTTCAAGTCTTTAGATTTGAACCATCAGATGTAAATTCTATTTTCTGCTGGGATCCTGGATATAGACATTAATATTTTTAATTCCTCAATTCATTCCCACTAAACCCTCATTGAGTGCTTACCATTAGCAGGCTCTGTGGTAGGCTGTAGGGATACATAAATTCTAAGAAATTCTGTTTTTAAGAATTTTAACTAATGTGTAGAAGATGCATTTAGAACTTATATTCAAACGGCATAGATCTTGCCATAAAGGATTCACATTGTTAGCTATAATCCTATCTGTTGTTATATAATGGTCTGAAAATATCTCATAGACAATGAGACAAAAAAAAGCCGGGGGTGGGGTGGGGTAAGGTATACAGATCGGAAGGAAGAAATACAACTGTGTCTGTTCACGATGACATGGTTGTCTATGTAGAAAATTCTAAAGAATTGACCAAGAAAAATGACAAACTTCTGGAGCTGTTGGGTGATTAAAGAAGGCTGCAAGATTGCAGGATACAAGGATGCTATGTAAGATTCAATGCTCTCCCATATACCAACAATGAAGCATTGGAATTTGAAGTTAAAAACACAAAACCGGGGCGCCTGGGTGGCTCAGTCGGTTGAGTGTCCGACTTCAGCTCAGGTCATGATCTCGCAGCCAGTGAGTTCAGGTCCCGCATGAGGCTCCGTGCTGACAGCTCAGAGCCTGGGGCCTGCTTCAGATTCTGTGCCTCCCTTTCTCTTTGCTCCTCCCCCACTCACACTCTCTCTTTCTCTCTCTCTCTGTCTCTCAAAGATGAATAAATGTTAAAAAAAAATTTTTTTAAAACCCCAAAAAACCATTTTTAGAAAAGAAAATGGTAATTATGCGAGTGATGGGTATATTATTTAGCTTGTGATGATTACTTCATAATGTAAACATGTCAGAACATCAAGTTGTTTACCTTAAATATATAGTTTTTTTCAATTATACCTCACTAAAGCTGGGAGGAGGTGAACCACAACACCATTAACATCAGCACTGAAAAAAGAGAAATACTTAGATACAAATCTAACAAAATCTCTACAAGGTCTATGCAAGAAAAACTACAAATCTCCAGTGGAAGAAATCAAAGGAAATTTAAAGAAATGGAAAGATAATCCGTGTTGGTGAACAAGAACATTCAATATCGGAAAGATGTCAGTTCTTCCCAAGTTGATCTATGGATGCAATGCATTCTCAATAAAAATTCCAGCAAGCTACCTTGTAGTCATCCACAAACTGGTCCTAACATTTATTTTGTTTTATTTTTTTATTTTAGAGAAAGAGTGCTCGAGCTAGGGAGAGGGGCAGAGGGAGGGAGGGAGAGAGAATCTTAAGCAGGTTCCATGCTCAACATGGCGCTGGATATGGGGTTTGATGCAGGCTCAGTGCAGGGCTTCACGTGGGACTTGACCTGGGGTCATGCCCTGAGTCCAAATCGAGAGTACGAGGCTCCACCGACTGAGCCACCCAACCGACTGAGCTCCTGATTCTAAAGTTTATATGAAGAGACAAAAAGACCCGGAATAGCCAAAACAGTAGTAAAGAAGAAAAACAAAGTCAGAAGGCTGAAATCACCCCAATTTCAAGTGTTACTGTAAGGCTGCAGGAATGAAGACAGTGTGGTCTTTGTGACAGACACATAGATCAGTGGAACAGAAAAAGAGACCAGAAATAGACCCTCACAGACAGAGTCATTTGACCTGGGACAAAGGAGCAAAGGCAATTCAGTGGAGAAGAGGAAAAAAGAGTCTTTTTAACAAATGGTACTCAAACAACTGGAGAACCACATTAAAAGAAAAAAAAAAAAGAACCTAGGGGCACCTGGGTGGCTCACTCGGTTAAACAGCAAACTTCAGCTCAGGTTATGATCTCACGGTTCGCGGGTTCAAGCCCCGCATGAGGCTCCGTGCTGACAGCTCGGAGCCTGGATCCTGCTTCAGATTCTGTGTCTCCCTTTCTCTCTGCCCCTCCCACACTCATGCTCTGTTTCTCCTCTCTCTCAAAAATAAACATTAAAACAAAATTTAAACCCTTAAAAAAATTGAACCTAGACACAGACATTATAACAAATGGTATGGGAACAACTGGACGTCCAGATGCAAAACAAATATAGACACAGATCTTACCCCCTTCACAAAACTAACTCAAGGTGGATTGCAGACCTAAATGTAACACACAGAACTGTAAGACTTGGAAAAGAAACCATAGGAGAAAATCTTGGGGACCTATGGATTTGGTGATGAGTTTTAAGACATTAAAAGCACGATCCATGAAGGGAAAATTTGGTAAGAAGGACTTAAGAAAACAAACCTTCCAAAGAGCCCAAATGTCCATCAAAAGATGAGTGGATAAAGAAGATGTGGTTTAGGGGTGCCTGGGTGGCTCAGTCGGTTGAGTGTCCGACTTTGGCTCAGGTCATGATCTCACGGCTCGTGAGTTTGAGCCCATGTTGGGCTCTGTGCTGACAGCTCAGAGCCTGGAGCCTGCTTCCGTTTCTGTGTCTCCCTCTCTTTCTACCCCTAACCCACTCACACTCTGTCTCTGTCTCTCTCAAAAATAAATAAACATTAAAAAAACTAAAAATAAATTTTTTTTAATGTTTATTTATTTTTGAGACAGAGAGAGACAGAGCATGAACGGGGGAGGGGCAGAGAGAGAGGGAGACACAGAATCGGAAGCAGGCTTCAGGCTCTGAGCCATCAGCCCAGAGCCCGATGTGGGGCTCGAACTCACAGACTGCGAGATCATGACCTGAGCTGAAGTCGGACGCTTAACCGACTGAGCCACCCAGGCGCCCCTTTTTTAAAAATTTTTTTTTAACTTGTATTTATTTTTGAGACAGAGAGAGAGCTAAAAGAATTTTTTTAAAGAAGATGTGGTGTATATATCCAATGGAGTATTACTCGGCAATCAAAAAGAAAGAAATCTTGCCATTTGCAACTACGTGGATGGAACTGGAGGGTATGATGCTAAGTGAAATTAGCCAGAGAAAGACAAATATCATATGAATTCACTTATATGAGGACCTCAAGATACAAAACAGATGAACATAAGGGAAGGGAATATATAAAAACAGGGAGGGGGACAAAACATAAAAGACTCTTAAATATAGAGAACAGGGTCTCTGGAGGGGTTGTGGGAAGGGGATGGGCTAAATGGGTAAGGGGCATTAAGGAATCTACTCCTGAAATTGTTGCACCATATGCTAAGTAACTTGGATGTAAATTAAAAAATAAATAAATAATTAAAAAAAAACCTTCTGATCTGTGAAAGACACAGTTAAGAGGACACGGAGGAACCTTAAATGCATATTACTAAGTGAGAGAAACCACTCTTTTTAAAAAATGTTTATTTATTTTTGAGAGAGAGAGAGAGAGAGAGAGAGAGAATGTGAGTAGGGGAGGGGCAGAGAGAGAGGGAGACACAGAATCCGAAGCAGACTCCAGGCTCTGAGCGGTCGGCACTGAACCCAACCTGGGGCTGAAACTCGTGAATGGTGAGATCATGACCTGAGTTGAAGTCAGACGCTTAACTGACTGAGCCACCCAGGCGCCCCAAAAGAAACCACTCTTAAAAGGTGACATACTGTAGAATTCCAAGTCTATGACACTCTGGAAAAGGCAAAACTATGGAGACAGTAAAAGGATCAGTGGTCGCCAGGGATTTGGGGGTGGGCATGAGTAGGTATTGTGCGGAGGACTTTTAGGGCAGTGACACCATCCTGTGATATGTAATGGTGACATTATACATTTGGCAGAACCCAAAGAAGTGTCCCATACAAAGAGCAAACCCTAATGTAAACTGCAGATTTTAATAATAATGTGCCAATATTAGCTCACCAGTTGTAACAAATGTACCATGCCAGAGCAAGATGCTAACTATACGGACAGAGGGCAGGGAATAAAGGGAATATATAGGAACTCTCTGTACTCTCTGCTCAGTTTTTTTGGTAAACTTACAACTGCCTTAAAAAATAGTGCCCACTAATTGAAAATATGTGCGTGGGGGGGGGGGCATGCGTGTGTGTGCTACAGAAACATCTCAGGCTCCACTTAATGACATTATTTCTCATGAGCCTCAAAAATTTTGGAAAAAAATTTATTAGTAACACCTGATTGATTAGAAATAGTCAAATGTCCGAATGAAGGCAGGGCACTAACGGTCATTCACGTGTCTAGAGGAGGAAGCCATGGTGTGCTAAAGTGGACAGGACACTCACAGGCAAAGTCCTGCCAGGCTGGGCTGTATCTTAACTCCCCTCCTGGTGGCAGGTGTCCAGTCCTAAGGCATTAGTTTGAAATGTTGCCCTGAATTTCATTGGACGGGCTAATTCTTGCAGGTTTGAAGCTGCATAAAAAGAAGGTACAATCATTTTTGGTAGGAGTGGTCTCATGAAAGTCTCTCCAGACTTTAGTTTCCTTAGCTGCAAACGAGGGTGAGAGAATTTGAATTCAAATGGAAAATTTGGGGCACATTAAGAAAGATAAATACGTATAGGAGATAAAGGGTCTTGGAACTGGAGTTCTCACTCAATAAGGGAATTTCCAATTTCTCAACCGATCCTAACAGGCAGTAGCTGCAAACGTGTCCTGTAGGAGGTTAAGTAGGAGGTGCTCCAGACTGTGTGGCCACACCTGTTCACTGCCGTTCAGCCGCTGTAGCAGCAAGCAGCCGCACTGCCCGGCCACGCATCAAGGACAGAGCGTGAGCTGGACAGTCACTGGTCACCAGGAAATGGACAATGGTCTGCAGTTACCCTTGGAGCACCTGGGTGGCTCACTTGCTTAAGTGTCCAGACTTCCACTCAGGTCATGATCTCACGGTTTGTGAGTTCGAGCCCCGCGTCAGGCTCTGTGCTAACAGCTCAGAGCCTGGAGCCTGCTTCAGATTCTGTGTCTCCCTCTCTCTCTCTGCCCCTCACCCACTCGTGCTCTGTCTCTGTCTCTCTGTCTCTCAAAAACAAATAAAACATTTAAATAAATACATAAATAGGGGCACCTGGGTGGCTCAGTTGGTTAAGCCTCCGACTTCGGCTCAGGTCATGATCTCATGGTTCATGAGTTCAGGTCCTGCGTCGGGCTCTGTGCTGATGGCTCAGAGCCCGGAGCCTGCTTTGGATTCCGTGTCTCTCTCTCTTTCTGCCCCTCCCCTGCTCACTCTCTCTCAAAAAAATGAATAAACATTAAAAAAAAATTTTTTTTTTAAATTTTTTTGTTAACGTTTATTTATTTTTGAGACAGAGAGAGACAGAACATGAACGGGGGAAGGTCAGAGAGAGAGGGAGACACAGAATCTGAAACAGGCTCCAGGCTCTGAGCTGTCAGCACAGAGCCCAACGCGGGGCCTGAACTCACGAGCCGCGAGATCATGACCTGAGCCGAAGTTGGACGCTTAACCGACTGAGCCACCCAGGCGCCCCCTAAAACATTTTTTTAAATAAATAAACGTTTGGAATTACCCTTAACCAGGGTCCCAGAGTTCTTGTCTGTGGCCTGACATGTAAATTAGCTCAAACCCTTTCTTTAGATGTCAGTGGAAGTTTATCAGTTGTGTTTGTTAGAATATCACAGGAAGGTGGTGCCTTAGAAAATTGTTTTAAGCCGTGCAAGTAAAATGACACAGAAGCCCACACTCAGTTGGCTGAGGTTAAGATGAACATCTCCCCTCACTGAGTGAGCCCGATGGGTGGTCTCCTATGTGGGAGCAGATGTCTTAGATAATTGCTGGCCGCCCCCCTCTCCCCCCACACACTCCCTTTTGGCTTTGACTTAGTGTTTTTAGCTTAAGTCTCCCTCTGAGGAGAACAACGTGGCATTAGGGAGATTAACACGAAATGCTAAATGCTTGGGACTTGTTGAGACCCGTTCTCAGTAGATGAAGGGACTCATCCAACTTGCCCAGGAAGCGCCGGGCGGGGACAGAAATTCTAGCATCTTTTTGGCACGTGCGCTTGTGCCCTGTGTCCAAAGAAAGCTGTGCCGACCATGAGATGGTTCGTGGTTCTCCTTGCGTCCCCGGCCTCCTCCCAAGGGAGATGCAGTGATGCTAGAACAGACAAAAGGGGAAAGACACTTGGCTCCCTGCCCGAACAGAGAAACTAACACTCAGAGGAAGAGAATCCGAAAGCAGGCTGAGATACATACACACCCACCACACCATCTTTGAGCCAAATACGGAAATACAGCGACATGGTGAGAACATTATGGTAACATTAACACATAATGAGAAAATTATGGAAGAGATGCTCCTCTCCTTGGAATAGGGAACCGAGAAAAACCAAGGGGAGATCGAGGATTGTATACGCATCTGGGCAGACGAGTGAGTCATGGCAGATGGTTCTCAGTCCTGCAGTTAACTGCTGTACACAAGCGTGAGGGCTTTGTCCTTTAAAATTTTAAATTCTGTCTTGTAACCTCCATATGGTCGCCTGTCATGTGCACAGTTTTCTGTTAAGTCCTGCCTTATTTATTACACTCCAAACAATATTTGCAGAGCGTGTAACAAATTGGTACCAGGAAACATACTCATTAGAATCTTGTTTCTGAAAGCGATGGCTGAGTGTCCCGGAGCATCACCCCGCATTCCTGAAACCCCGATACTCACAAAATACAGATTTGCCACCGAGCAGATTCGCTCTCATTTTCCAACATCACACGATGATGACGCTCTGCGCTCGTTCAGGCACACCTCGTTTTATGGCTTCGCCTTATTGTGCTTGGCGGAGCACGTGCTTTTTACAAATTGCAGGTTTGTGGCAACCCTGAGTCCAGCAAGTCTGTTGGCACCATTTTTTCCAACAGCGTCTGCTCACTTCGTGTGTCTGTGTCACATCGTGGTAATTCTCACAATATCCTAAAGGTTCTCGCTCTCGCTATATTTGGCGTAAGGATCTGTGATCAGGAATCTTCGATGTTATCACTGCAGGTGTTTTGGGGGCATCACAAAGTATGCACGTGTGACAGCAAAGCGGGTGGACAAATGCGTGTGTGTTCTGACGGCAGACGTGTGGCAACAGGAGAGCCGGAAGCAGAAGGGGGGCCTGAAGACGGCAGGGAGCTGGGCCACCTCAGGATACAACTCCAACGGATGGGGACTTGCTTCCCGTGGATGAACAAAGAAAGTGGTTTCCTGAGACGGAGTGTGCTCCTGGTGACGATGCTGTGAAGAGTGTCAAAATGCCAACACGGAATTGAGAATATCACACGAACTTAGCTGACAGAGCAGCGGACAGGGTGTGACAGGATAGACTCCGGGTTTGAAAGAAGTTCTGTGTGTAAAATGCTACCAAACGGCATCACGTGCTACAGAGAAATCGTTCTGAGAGAAGAGTCAGTCAACGTGGCAAACGTCACAGTTGTCTTATTTCCAGAGATGGCCACAGCCGCCACTGCCCTGAGGGGTCAGCAGCCTTCAACACTGAGGGAAGACCCTCCACCAGCAAAAAGATCGTGGCTCGCTGAAAACCCAGACAGATGATGGCTAGTCCTTCTTAACAGTAGAGTATTTATTTATTTTTGTTTTTTTAAGTGTATTTATTTATTTTTGAGAGAGAGAGAGAGGCAGAGAGAGAATTCCAAGCAGGCTCTGCCCTGTCAGCACAGCGCCCAAATGGGGGCTCAATCCCACAACTGTGAGATCATGACCTGAGACAAAATCAAGAGTCAGATGCTCAACCGACTGAGCCACCCAGGCGGCCTAACAATAGAGTATTTTTAAATGTTTTTTTTTTAATTTGTTAAAAAATGTTTATTTATTTTTGAAAGAGACATAGACAGAATGCAAGTGGGTTAGGGGCAGAGAGAGAGGGAGACACAGAATCCGAAGCAGGTTCCAGGCTCCGAGCTGGCAGCACAGAGCCCGACGCAGGGCTTGAACCCAGGAACCATGACATCATGACCTGAGCCGAAGTCGGACGCTCAACCGACTGAGCCACCCAGGCGCCCCTGTTTGTTTGTTTGTTTTTTAAGTAGGCTTCACACCCAGCATGGGGCCTTACACAGGGCCCAACATGGGGCTTGAATTCACAATCCCGGGATCAAGACCTGAGCCGAGATCAAGAGTTGGACATTTAACCAACTGAGCCACCCAGGCGCCCCAACAATGGATTATTTTTATTTTTTATTTTTAAATTTATTTTTACTTGTTTTTTATTTTTTGGAATATTTTTAAATTAAGCTATGAACACTGTGTCGTTAGACATAATGCTATTGCCCATTTCACAGACTACAGTACGGTGTAAACATAACTTTATGTGCACCAGGAAAGCAAAAAGTTCACTTGACTCTCTTTATTTCAATATTCACTTTATCCCAATGGACTGAACCAGATCCACAACATTTCCAACGTGTGCCCATCATTTTTCCCAATTTTGCACACATTGTAAAAAAGCTTAGCAACATCATTATAACTTACGTCATCTCACCAACAGCAGCCCCGCACACAAGTTCCTATTGGCGAATCTTTGGTTGTGGTTCCGCTGGTTGCCTCGGCCCCACAGAGGGCAGCGTGGCTCCAGAGAAACTGCCTTCTTCTGTTCCCACAGCATGGTGCCCACAGCTCTGTTCTTGTTTCCTGTTGCTTCTTTAGACTGGTAGTTTGTGAGAATCAGGGTCCTCCTTGATAAGACCCACAGCAAGGCTGTGCCTCTCCCATGAGTCACTGCACTGCAATTTAAAACAAAAACAAAATTTTTTTAATTTAACTTTATTTTTTATTTTTAAAAATTTACATCCAAATTAGTTAGTATATAATGAAGCAATGATTTCAGGAATAGATTCCTTAATGCCCCTTACCCATTTAGCCCATCCCCCCCGCCACAACCCCTCCAGCAACCCTCAGTTTGTTCTCCATATTTATGAGTCTCTTCTGTTTTGTCCCCCTCCCTGTTTTTATATTATTTTTGTTTCCCTTCCTTTATGTTCATTTGTTTTGTCTCTTAAAGTCCTCATATGAGTGAAGTCATATGGTTTTTGTCTTTCTCTGACTAATTTCACTTAGCATAATACCCTCCAGTTCCATCCACATAGTTGCAAATGGCAAGATTTCATTTTTTGATTCCCGAGTTATACTCCATTGTATATATATATACCACATCTTCTTTATCCATTCATCCATCGATGGACATTTGGGCTCTTTCCATACTTTGGCTATTGTTGATAGTGCTGCTATAAACATGGGGGTGCATGTGTCCCTTCAAAACAACACATCTGTATCCCTTGGACAAATGCTGAGTAATGCAATTGCTGGGTCATAGGGTAGTTCTATTTTTAGTTTTTTGAGAAACCTCCATACTGTTTTCCAGAGTGGCTGCACCAGCTTGCATTCCCATCAACAATGCAAAAGAGATCCTCTTTCTCTGCATCCTTGCCAACATCTGTTGTTGCCTGAGTTGTTGATGTTAGCCATTCTGACAGGTGTAAGGTAATATCTCATTGTGGTTTTGATTTGTACTTCCCTGATGATGAGTGATGTTGAGCATTTTTTCATGTGTTGGTTGGCCATCTGGATGTCTTCTTTGGAGAACTGTCTATTCCTGTCTTTTGCCCATTTCTTTCCTGGATTATTTGTTTTTTGGTTGTTGAGTTTGATGAG
This sequence comes from Neofelis nebulosa, assembly GCF_028018385.1. NCBI lineage: Eukaryota > Metazoa > Chordata > Mammalia > Carnivora > Felidae > Neofelis > Neofelis nebulosa. Next base: position 93,171,378 of record NC_080793.1, on the reverse strand, counting down.
TTCTTTGTAGATTTTGGATACTAACCTTTCATCTGATACGTCATTTGAAAATATCTTTTCCCATTCTGTCGGTTGCCTTTTAGTTTTGCTGATTGTTTCCTTCGCTGTGCAGAAGCTTTTTATTTTGATGAGGTCCCAGTAATTCATTTTTGCTTTTGTTTCCCTTGCCTCTGGAGATGTGTTGAGTAAGAAATTGCTGCAGGCAAGATCAAAGAGGTTTTTGCCTGCTTTCTCCTCGAGGATTTTGATGGCTTCCTGTCTTACATTGAGGTCTTTCATCCACTTTGAGTTTATTTTTGTGTATGGTGTAAGAAAGTGGTCCAGTTTCATTCTTCTGCATGTCGCTGTCCAGTTTTCCCAGCACCACTTGCTGAAGAGACTGTCTTTATTCCATTGGATATTCTTTCCTGCTTTGTCAAAGATTAGTTGCCCATACGTTTGTGGGTCCATTTCTGGGTTCTCTATTCTATTCCATTGATCTGAGTGTCTCTTCTTGTGCCAGTACCATACTGTCTTGATGATTACAGCTTTGTAGTATAACTTGAAGTCTGGGATTGTGATGCCTTCTGCTTTGGTTTTCTTTTTCAAGATCGCTTTGGCTATTCGGGGTCTTTTCAGGTTCCATACAGGATTATTTGTTCTAGCTCTGTGAAGAATGCTGGTGTTACTTTGATAGGGATTGCGCTGAATATGTAGATTGCTTTGGGTAGTATTGACATTTTAACAATATTTGTTCTTCCTATCCAAAAACAAAATTTTTTTTTAATGTTTATTATTTACTTTTTGAGAGAGACAGAGTGTGAGTAGGGGAGGGGCAGAGAAAGAGGGAGACACAGAATCCCAAGCAGGCTCCAGGCTCTGAGCTGTCGGCACAGAGCCCGACACGGGGCTCGAACTCACAAACCGTGAGATCGTGACCGGAGCCCAAGTCAGACGCTTAACCGACTGAGCCACCAAGGAGCCTCAACGATATTTAAAGTGAGCTCAGAGTTACGTGACCCCAATTTGATAGCAAGATGCAGAGAAAGCTACTTAGAAACGTGACCCAGGCAATTCCTGGTGTGGCTCACTTTCCTCCCAGGGGTCTTACCGAGCAGGGCTCCCTCCCTCTACGGCAGTGCTGACTCACTTTGCCTACAGTCTCCTGCTGCGTAATTTTCCTTTGAGGAGGGGTGAGAAAGGCGGGAGAGTGGGAGAAGAGGGGAAGGAGAGGAAGTCACACCATGTTGCTTGTCTCTCGTGTTGGGCATGAGGACGGTCCTGCCCAGGACATGACTTATTTTACGTCTTGGGTGTGGGTGCTACCCCGAGCCTCCTCCGTGGGCTAGAACGTCACCATGGCACTTCTGGAAAAGAGATTCGATGTCGCCTCTGATGGCAAGTAAGTGAGAAACACAAGGGCAAAGATGATCATCAGGCAGACGATGAGGACAAAGGGCACGGGAAGCCATCATTTCTGAAGTGATGCTCAGAGAAAGAAATGAGGTTCTAACCTCAGAACACCCCCAAACAAGGGGGGAGGGTTGGTGAACAAGTCCCTGTTCCTATCACGTGCTGTTGAGAAAGGGCGTGAAAGAGCGGAAGACACAAAGGAAGGGAAGAGAAGCCTGAGCTCTGCTGCAGGGGGAGGGCGGGAAGGGGCCCCTGGGGCCTCCAAGCTCAACCGCTTGTGTCTTCAAGCTGAGAAAAAAGTAGAGAAAAGGCAAAAATCTATGAAGTCTCATGAATAAACAGACGCTTAACGGGAGGGAAGAGAAAAGAGAGACTCCCAGACTTCTCCCTGGAAGAAGGAGGGATGGGGGAGAAGGAGAGAGCCCCACTGGCAGGAATGAGGTTCAGCCCCAGCCCAGGATGAAGTGAACCCCAGAAGCCAAGGCAGGCGGAAGTGAGGGATCCCCAAGCAGGGGGAGTGGAGGGTACCAACCCCCAAGCCAAGGATGAACTGGCTTTGGCATTCAATTTAACTTGAATGTGAGCCGAGCTGCCCCACGTCCACGTGGCCACAGCCCAGGAAGGCAAGGACACAGAGGTGGCCATGCCCCGTGGTCTGGGGGTGGGGAGGGATCCTGGGGTCCTTTCAGAGATGAGGGCTGTCTCGGGGCAGCAAGACTTTAAGATGGCAAAGTGGAGGCTTCTCAGACCTCTCTTTTCTCTTCACCCTTAAGAAAATGGTCAGGCAATTAGGAACAGAAACGGAAATCCCATCACATAAATAACATAAGAGAACTGAAATAACGGAAGAGAACACCTCTACTGCCACACCCTGACGTCCTTGAAGCAGGGTGGCCAGAGGCAGGGGAGCTCAGGCACCATGAGAACATGACAAGGGCAGGGGAGTGGGGAAACGGCCCAGACAAGCCGTGTTCCTGTGGTATGCCACCCAGCGAGGCTTGTTGAATTTCAGAGTATTTGATGAGAAACCTTGGGGTAAATAGCTATACTGATGTAAGTCCTTTGGAAGCAAATGCTGTGATGGCTACTAGGAGCGTGAGCAGAAAGGAAGGAGAGCGGTTGCCATGGGAGCACTCGGAGCCAAGAAGAAGCCTTGGGGCCTGGGCTCAGGCTAACTAGTCTTATCTTTAGTGGCTGCAGGAAGAGCTCCCAGGTCAGGGGCTTTCAACTTGTTTGTTCTGGACCATCAACAAGAAATACATATTTTTAAAGTTTATTTATTTATTTTGAGAGAGACAGAGAGAGAGAGAGAGCGCACAAGCAGGGGACGGGCAGAGAGAGAGGGAGAGAGAATCCCAAGCGGGCTCTGCACTGTCAGCACAGAGCCCGACGCAGGGCTCAAACTCAGGAACCATGAAGATTTATGACCTGAGCCGAAGTTGGACACTTAACTGACTGAGCCCCCCAGGAGCCCCTAAAAGTGCACACTCTTATGACATAAGATTCATTCTGATGTTTTCTACATACTTTCATTCTGCTTTATTTTTCAAACACAGCTGTGGTGATAAGACGATCCCCAGTGATCTCCACCTCCTGGAGTCCACACCTTTTGATAATCCCCTCCCCTGACTGAGGGCAGCACCTGCAACTCAACATCTCTAACCATTGGAAACACAAACCAAAAGCACAATGAGATACCACCTTTCACCCATTAAGAGGGCTATCATCAATACACTACAAAAGTACCAAGTATTGGCAAGGATATGGAGAATGGGGACACTTTGCACTGTTAATGGAAATGAAAATGGTTTAAAAACTTCTTACCAGACATGTCACCAGAGGCAAGGGAAACAAAAGCAAAAGTGAACTACTGGGACCTCATCAAAATAAAAAGCTTCTGCACAGCGAAGGAAACAATCAGCAAAACTAAAAGGCAACCAACGGAATGGGATAACATATTTGCAAATGATATATATGATAAAGGGTGAGTATCCAAAATATGTAAAAAATTTATACAACTCAACACCCCAAAAACAGATAATCCAGGTTTAAAATGGGCAGAAGACATGAATAGACGCTTTTCCAAACAAGACATCCAGATGGCCAACAGACACATGAAATGATGCTCAACATCACTCATTGTCAGGAAAATACAAATAAAAACCACACTGAGATACCACCTCACACCTATCAAAATGGCTAAAATTAACAACACAAGAAACAATAGGTGTTGGTGAGAATGTGGAGAAAGGGGAACCATCTTGCACTGTTTGTGGGAATGCAAACTGGTGCAGCCACTCTGGAAAACAGTATGGACTTTCCTCAAAAAATTAAAAATAGACCTGCCCTACAACCCAGCAATTGCACTACTAGGTATTTACTCAAAGAACGTAAAAATACTAATTCAAAGGGATACGTGCACCTCAATATATATAGCAGCATTATCAACAATAGCCAGATTATAGAAGCAGCCTGTGTCCATCGACTGATGAATGGGTAAAGGAGATGTGGTATACATACACAATGGAATATTACTCACCCATCAAAAAGAATGAAATCTTGCCATTTGCAATGGCATGGACAGAGCTAGAGAGTATTATGCTAAGTGAAATAAGTCAGAGAAAGACAAATACCATATGATTTCACCTATATGTGGAATTTAAGAACAAAACAAATGAGCAAAGGGGGGGGGGCGCGGAGAGAAAGAGAAACCAACCAAGAAACAGACTCTTAACTGTAGAGAACACAAGGATGGTTACCAGAGGGGGGTGGGGCTGAGTTAAATAGATGTGGGGCTTAAGGAGGACACACGTGATGAGCACCAGGTGATGTATGAAAGTGTTGAATTGATATATTGTATACCTGAATCTAATATTACATTGTTTGTTGACTGGAATTTAAACGAAAACTTAAAAATATATTTATTAAAAATGGCTGAGATATTAAAATTTGTGTCTATGTATTTCACTGTAATTTAAAACAATTTTTAAAAACTCTGATAGAGCCACTCACCTGGGAGGCTCAGTCGGCTGAGTGTTCAAGTCTTGATTGTAGCTCAGGTCACGATCCCAGGTCGTGAGATCGAGCCCTGTGTTGGGTGGGCTCCTTGCTGGACATGAAGCCTCCTGAAGATTCTCTTTCGCCTTCTGCTCCTCTCCCACTCATGCTCTCCTCTCTAAAAACAAAACAAAACGAAAACAAACTCAGATGGAATCACAAAGCAAAACCCAATGTGTATGTCCCATAAAAGAGATTGGCCTAAAATAAAGTAACTTACATACTGCAGTAAAGGATGGGAAAAGTCACACCAGACAAATGAAAATAAAGAGAAAGCAGAGGTTCCAATGCCACCATCAGAGGTGGTTGCATTTAGGACAAAGAGTGTTCACTGTGATGAAGGAAGGCCATTTGTAAATGACAAAGTAGCCCAGCATCAGAAAATGTTATTCAAATGCTCCAAGAAAGACAAGAAGCCACTGACAAATGTTTCGGAAGTAGGAGGCTTTCATTTACTCCTCTTGGTCCATGGTAAATCAGATAGGGAAAAATAATAATTAAATCTAAAAGACCCTGAAGGATATAAAAAATAAGGTAGACCTGGGGTGCCTGGTTCTACCAGTCAGTTATGCATTTGACCTTGGTTTCTGCTCAGGTCGCGATCTTAGATTCACGTGATGGAACCCTGTGTCAGGCTCTGCGCTGACAGCATGGAGCCTGCTTGGGATTCTCTCTCTGTTCCTCTCCTTCTCTCTCCCTCTCTCTCTAAAAATAGATAAATAAACTTAAAAAAAAAAAAGGTAGACGTAATTGATTCACGTAAACTCCATTCACTATTAACAAAGAATACTTCTTGTTAAGTGCTTATAAGACAGTCAAGCACGTTAACCATATATTTGGCTAGTCCATCAATTAGAAGTCTTTTCTCACAATTTATAACTACTTGTTCATAAATAAGGTAATTGTACTATTGACAGTTTTTAATTATTAAAGTAAATACAGGGGTGCCTGCTGGCTCAGTCGGTAGAGCCTGCAGCTCTTGGTCTCGGGGTTGTGAGTGTGAGCCCCATGTTGGGTGTAGAGACTGCTTAAATAAATAAACAATTTTTTAACACAAAAAGTTTTAATCCTTTCTTTTTGCTTCCTGAGAACACATCTTTTGCATCCTTCTGTGAAAGCTTACGCGCTGAACACAAAGATTCATCAAAAACATCAAAAACCTCAAGAGATGGCCTCAGGAAAAAGACAAAGGCTACACATGGCTTTCTCTGATCTCAGGTCAGGACAATTAGAATTAATTTTAAAAATTAGGAAAAAAAAGTGTTACCTGTATATTTTCTAAAATCTCTTAATACATTCGGGCCAAAGAAGAAATTGTGATAGTTGATAACAATAGCCCTGATCCTAAAGCTAAAGCATTGCTCAGAACAATTCATAGTCAAGTATTAATTTTAATAAGCGAAAAATAATTTAAACATTCAACTCTAGGAGTTAGAAAAAGAACAATATTTTAAAACTAAAGAAACTAAAGGGTGACTGGCTGGCTCAGTTGGTACAGCATTTAACTCTTGATCTTGGGGTGTGAGTTTGAGCCTACAATGGGTGTACAGGCTACTTAAAAATAAAATCTTTAAAAAAAATGAAAATAATCAAAACAACTAAAGAAACTAGAAGGAATAAATTAATACATATAGAAAAGAGGAAAATGGTAAAACTAATAAATCTAATATCAGCTAAAGTATATAAAAGAATACTCATAAATAAAACAGATTATTTCTAAAAATGAAACCCTAGCCTTTCTCTCCTGCTTTAGGGAAGAGCCTCAGCTCTGTGTCCTGTGCGTTTCTGCCCTGGGGACCCCCTGACTCACACCTCCAGTTGCCAGATGTGTGGACATTTCCCCCACACCAACAAACAATTCTCAGACACCAGCAGGGTGTCCTAAAATTCAACTCAATTCTGTCACCATCTACCCCAAGGTGGCATCAGATCCCACAGCCTAAGGGCTCCCCATCCCCTACATCAGATGCCAGAGTAGGTCCAGGTTGTCACCTGAGCTTCTGACCGACAGGATATAAACCAGAGGTTCCCATGAGCCCCCTCCTCAGGTTCCATTAATTTGCTAGAGGGACTCACAGAACTCAGGGGAACACCTACATTCACCAGCTTATTAAAGGCTCTGATAAAGGATACAGATGAACAGCCAGATGAAGAGATACTTAGGGTGGGGTGAGGTCTGGGAGGGTCCTGTGCACAGGATCTTCAGTGCTGTGTTCACCAGCCCAGAAGCCCTCTGAACCCTGTACTACTGGGGTGTTATGCAGGGTTTCTCACGTAGGCATAATGGATCATTAACTCCATTTTCAGTCCTTTTTCCTTCTCAAGAGAATGGAGGGCAAGACTGAAGATCCCAAGCTCTGATCATGGTGACCAACCTAGGAGACACCCGGGAGCCCACCCAAAGTCAACTCATTAGAACAAAAGATGCTCCAATCACCCAGGAAATTACAAGAATTTCAGAAGCCCTGCGTCAGGAACCCGGGTCAAAGACCAAACATTAGAACAAAAGATGTTCCTACTATTCTTATCACTTAGGAAATTACAAGAGTTTAGGAACTCTGTGCCAGGAACCAGGAGCGGAGACCAGTATACATTTTCCATTATGTCTCAGTTTCCTAGGAAAAAAATAAATAAATGGAAACTAGAGAATATAAACTATTCAAATGTCAAGAAAAAATGAGAGAATGGTTTCAGGGGGCTATCCCTTGGGGAGAAAAGGGCAGAGATGGTTTCACAAGGGAAGTCTACAGACCTAAGGGACAGATAAACCAAAGATATGCAAATGTTTCTCAATTCGGGAGGTGGGGGGAAAACATTATAACAGTGTTATGTAGTCAGCATCATGCAGATACCAAAATCTGAAGTGGATAGCACCAAGAAATATCACAAGCAATCTCATGTAGAATTACTAATGCAGAAATTCGAAGGAAAATACTAGCAAATGCAATCAAGCAGCATCTGAGAGCATGATCAATTGTTTTCATAACTGGAATATACAAGAATGACTCAATATGGAAAAACCTACGAACAAAATTAATTGCCTGTATGGATAAAATTGGAAAAACAAGACCATCTCCATAGATGTTGGAATGAGATTGGATAAAGTTTCAAAATCTATTCCTTAAAACCTTTTCATAAAAGATGGAAAGAAGAATAATTAACCTAAAACCCAATACCATAGTTAGCAGAGAAATAATGAAAGTTTGTTAATAAGGTGAAACAAGACAAGGGTGTCCACCATATTTCAGTGTTGTTCTGAAGTATTGGAAGACGAAAGAATTTTCAGCATAGAGGAAAGGAGATACAGATTTAAGATGGCAGTTAAATGAGAACTTTATTGCCCCAAATTTGAATTGTAAATATAAACTTACGATTTATGTTTTCTTAAGAAACAAGAACAACTAAACTTATCTCTTAGCTCTGTCCTCTGATAAATCTGGAAACAATGACCAAGCCAGAAGCAAGGAGCTTCCCCAGCCCCCAGGCTGTGGTTGCTATGACCAATTCCCACCTTGGGGAACTAAGAACTTCTGCAGAGGGCAGATTCCTGGTCAGGGGTGGGATGACCTGAAATGTCTCGTCACATCAGATAGCGAAGAAGTGAGGTTGTGTCGAAAGGACTCAGAAGACAATCTGAGGAAACTCTCACTGGCCAGCAAGAGGACAACCAGATCAATAACGCAGTGGAGGGCTGCCTGGGTGGCTCAGTCAGTTAAGCATCCGACTCCTGATTTCAGCTCAGGTCATGATCTCACGGTCACGGGATTGCGCCCCTCGTGGGTCCCACGCCCAGCGTAGAGCCTTCTCAGGATTCTCTCTCTCTGCCCCTCCCTCACACGTTCTCTCTCTCAAAATAAATAAATAAACGTTAAGAAAAATAACATAGTGGATTGAAGCACACCAAATATGTTTAAAATGTTAGTTCATAATAATACCAGATAATACTAAACACACCCAACACCACCCCCACACCTAAAAAAGAGGAAAGAAATCAAGAAAGCAGAAAGCACATTGGTTACCTCTGGAAGATGATGAAGGGGAAAAAAATTGGGCTTCCAAGCTTTTATTTCACCTTTTCTTTATAAAGATGAGAAGCTAGTATTCCGGCTCGTAAATGAAGATAAAGGCTGAGAGAATATCACTATTCTGCAATCCCTAATGAATTAGAGGATCTAAGCAGCGGGCATCAGTGGCTGCTGGCACCACAAGAAGAGAGAGATAGCCAGACATAATAGGCTTTCCGGTGGAGGAGCATCGCCCTTATGACACACGCCTGTCCAAATAATCAAGCCAGAATCCAATTAAGTCCCTAGATCCTACTTACTAGTCATCTATGGGAAATGCAGAGAGTAGAGGAAGGTGTTGAAAAGGATCAAGAGAACGACAGACTGATCCCACCTAAAATATTAATGCAAAGTCTTAGTAAGATATTAATTGTTAGCAGAGTTCATCAGTACATTATAAAACCATAGCCAAGTAGAGAATTGACGCATTGATTCAAAGATGGTTCAGTATCAGGAAATCTACCAGTGTAAATAAGCATATTAAAAGTCAAAGAGAAAAACCAAATGATCATTTCAAAATTTATTCTTGATTGAAGTCACAAGTGCATAGGAATGGAAGACTATTTCAATTACTCACTAAGATAAATGTATGAATATATACTACTTAATGGTGAAATGTGACATTAAAATTGGGCACATATGGTATGCACTTTTTCCATTATTTAATATCATTTTTATTATTAAATTATTAATAACTATTAGACAAAAGAAAGAAAGTATAATCATAGGAAAGAAGAAGGCAAGAATATGCTTATTTGGACGTGATAAGATTATACGCCTAGAGAGCCTAAAAGAATACAAATTTTATTGTAAGGAAAAAAGAAGTCAGCAAGATGGCTGGATCATGACTGTCATGTAATTGTTAACCGTGTGCCAGGCACCGTGCCCAGTACTTCTTATATAGGAACTGGTTTCATTGTCATAACAATCTATGAGGTAGACATGGTTCTCACCATCCCGGCTTTACAGAACAGGAAACGGGGGCACAAAGAAGTTAGTAATTTGCCCACAGCTGGTAAGTGGTGGAGCCAAAATAAGAATCGTTGATGTCTTTATTTGCCAGCAACACCCACTTTTGAAAATGTCCCATTGATTATAACCTAATTAGAAACATCTAGAAATGTGCTTATCAAGAAAGGAAGACGACCCAGGGGTGCTTGGGTGGCTCAGTGGGTTGAGCCTCCTGCTCTTGATTTTGGCTCAGGTCACGATCTCGTGGTGGTGGCATTGAGCCCCATGTCAGGCTCCACACTGAGAGGAGCCTGCTTGGGATTCTCTCCCTCTTTCTTTGCTCTTCCCCTGCTCGTGCTCTCTCTCTCTCTCTCTCTCTCTCTCTCTCTCAAAATAAATAAATAAACATTAAAAAAAAAAGAAATAAAGAAGACCTGTATGAACAAAACTTTAAAAGAGAAGAAGAAAGATGATAAAGGGCAGAAGAGCTGAATTTTTGGTGACCTCTAACCTGACTGGCGTCTAGACCACTGGTCTCCAAAGTCACATGTGAATACCAGACCTTCCCATTGGGATAAGTGTTGATGTGTCTGGGTCACTGTAAGGCAGTGGGCATGTCCAGAAAAATAAACAGAAGCTCCCTAACGAGAGCATTACCCCCTCCCCTCACACACTTGCTTTTAGCTCATTGTAGCTCAGTACGCTTTGCCTCCACCCAAGTAAGTAAATATATGGGTTCTATTATTAAATTGAGAGCGTTCTTATTGCAAATCATTGCAATGAGATGGAGAACAACCAGGAAAGTCTTATGTCATTTATGGCAATTTTCAGATGATCTCATAATAAAATACTTAAATGAGGTTTTTAGCTTAGACATTACAGCAAAGAGTTAAAAATGTTGTTAAGTTTCTCAATGCCTAGAAGTGTCTCAGAGTAGTTACCTAGCAGATACTCTCAAAAAAGGATTAGGCATAATCTATTCCTTCCTGGTAAATTTCAGGTTTTAACACTAGGATGTTCAAAAGAAAAGTGTTGGGATGAGAGCATTTTTGCTGCTGTAATTTTGTGTCGTTGTGAGAATTCTTACAACATTCTTAAAAATTGGGGAATTTTTTTTAACTTGTTTTGAAATCTTCCAAAAGAAGAATCCACTTGATAAAAATATGAAAAGGAAAACATCTTCTAATTAATATGCAAAACTTCCTGACCCAAATCAGGAAAGATGAAACTGACTCCCTTAAAATCTTTCTAGAATGAGTGGAAATGCTTGAATTACTGGAGACACAACCCAGGAGAGTAGCCCAGGCCCTACCTCCTCCACCTGGATTCATGCTTATTCTGGAGAATCATTTCATCAATGATGGATGGAAAACCAAGGGTCAAAATAAATGGAATCTAGAGGCAGACTTCACATGTCTGCATCAAAAGCTGCAAAACAGATAAAAAAAAAAGTAATGATGCATGGGGCGCTTGGGTGGTTCAGTCAGTTGAGGGTCCAACTTCAGCTCAGGTCATGACCTCACCGTTTGTGGGTTTAAGCCCGGTGTCGGGCTCTGGGCTGACAGCTCGGAGCCTGCAGCCTGCTTCGGATTCTGTGTTTCCCTCTCTCTCTGCCCCTTCCCTGCTCATGCTCTGTCTCTCTCTCACAAAATCAATAAACATTAAGAATATTTTTTAAAAACAAAAAAAATAATGATGCATAGCCTATCACACTGCTCTATTACTAATATTTTCTACTACTATTTTTGTATCATTAAATAACATGAAAATATTTTAAAATAGTGTTTATTTCCTCTTCCACTTGTCTTTTTCACTTCTATTTTTGCATATGTGTGATAATATACATGATAGATTAATGCAGTTACATATCTACATACCTTAAAAATAAATCTATATAAACCCATAATTAAGAGAAATAAATATACTGGGGGCACATGCTGGCCTAAGGTACATGTTACAACTTGGAGACTCCTATATTGACTTTCCAAAGTTGCAATAATTTGATGATCGAATAATCTGCCTTTTTTGGCTACTTAGCGGAAAGTTCTTAAAAGTCTGCCCCAGCGAGACTTTTCACTCTTATGTGGATCCTGAGAAACTTGACAGAAGACCATGGGGGAGGGGAAGAAAAAAAAAAAGAGAGAGGGAGGGAGCCGAACCATAAGAGACTCTTAAAAACTGAGAACAGACTGAGGGTTGATGGGGGGTTGGGAGGGAGGGGAAAGTGGGTGATGGGCACGGAGGAGGGCACCTGTTGGGATGAGCACCGGGTGTTGTATGGAAACCAATTTGACAATAAATTTCATATTAAAAAAAAAAGGTCTACCTGTTGGTTCAGTGGATAAAAGCAAAGTGAGGCCTTAAACACACACAGCGAGGCTCTGCTGGGACATTTGCATTTGATGATAGGAGAAAAGATCTAGCTGATCTCCTGTCAGTGTTTTAAAGGAGAATTTAAATTAGTAGCTAACGGTCTGAAAAATCAATTTCTTTATATATTTTTTTCTGATTCCCTGTGTGAGGCCGCCTGACGCTACCTGTTACTGGTACTGTCACTTACCTTTGCCGCTTGCGGCCAGTAGAGTGGCGGCTCCCCAAGTCACCCAGGTTGCCATCTCTGTCAGGAGAGATTATTCACCAGCAGGACAATCACGTCATCAGGAACTATTTTCTGTGGAGGGACAGTTTAAATCATGGCTCTCTACCTCAGCTGCATGTCACAATCCCTGGGGGTCTTCAGGAAGGTCTGAGGCCCCGGTCACCCCAGCCCCTGGGGGTCTGAGGTCACTGGTCTGGGAATTGGGTTTTCAGAACCCCTCAGCTAACAGGAGTCAGAGCCCCAGGGCCTGCCGTGACCCTGGGAGCAAAGGTTGCAAAGGCTGAAGGCCAAAGCGCGTGTGTCCCTGTGGGAGCTGAGGCCCCACCCCTGCCAATGGCTCGGGGGTCCCCGGCACCTGCCACACGGGCAGGGGCCCCATCTCGCTTCCACCGCTATTTTCAGATGTTGTTATTTTTTTATCTCAGGGCTAAGCTCTTCCCAGAGTTTAAAAGAGTTGTACAGAGTTGCCCTTTTCTTCAATAAAGTGGTAAACATATCATGAGATGATTCCCGCAGGCGGCAGAGGTCATAAAATGGACTTGTACGTTGGACACACAGAGATCCTTGTCAGTGGATAAAGAACAAAAGATCTGTTGCCTCCATCTCCGTACAAATAGTCAGCAGGTAAGACCTGGGAAACACAGATGGAAGCACAGAGGAAAACCTGGCCGAGGAACACGGGTGCCTCGGATCACTTCAGTTTGGAACACAGCAGGATTTTCAGGAAGATGAAAAAGGGAATCAAGATGGTGACAAGCTGTGATTTGCCCATTTTTACATGTGTAGCTAATAAAGCAAACGCTCTACAAGAGTGTCACCTCTTGAAGTCTCACCACTTGGACACTCTTGTAAGTTGGACACGTGGGACAGGGGGCGCTGATGTGACCGGTCCAGGCGGACGTTTGCAGAACCACCGACCAGAGATCAGTGCGAGCATCCAGCGGTGAGAAGACAACCTGAAGGCAGGCAGCCGGTAGGCAGGACACAACTGCGGGGTACCCAGCTATCACAGTTCATGCGACTGCAGGATGAAGCTGAGGCTGGAGAGTGGGTTCCCGGGGTTTCCCCTTGAGTGACCTGGTGGCAAAGGCCCAAACCAGGGATCTCAGGTGCGCAGAGGGAGTCTGGGGGGAGACGCAGGTCCTGCTCCAGGAGAACATGGCTTTGAGCAGCAAAGGGGACACCTGCCCTGGGGACCGGGAAGCCGTGTGCAGACGGGTGTGGAGCGCTCCAGAGAGATCGTTCTAGGGACAAGCCTGGCAGCGTCTGCGTGTGGGCTGGCCGAGGCCGGGACGTGGGCCAGACTGTCCAGGGAGAGAGAAAGACCACAGGAAATATTGGAAGTTCAGGTGATGACAGAGACACGGGGAGTGGGGACCTTCCCTCCTGCAGACCCAGCAGTCTGAACCGCACCAGCGGGGAGAGCGAGAGTGGGGCAGGACGTGTCCAAGGACTTATTACGTCCAGTGATATTGGGGTCCGGTGACCGGTGGCTTCCCACAGGGAGGCTGATTCCAGGAGGGCTGAGCCAGACGAAGGATAGAGGGCCATGAAAGTGGGGAAGACGGCCAGAAGCGTGTCTGTGAAGAGAGGAGGATGGGGACAAGTCTCTGTAATTCTGCAGATGAAACGATGTGATCAAGTGTAACCTGCCAGCGAGAAGCTGCTGGGGGAGGACAGAGGAAGTACCGAGAGGACCCACACTGCTCCAGCCGAGGACAAGCAGGTCCCTGCCGGGGACACGGCCGCTTGGGCTCTGGAGAGACGGGATGTGGAGGAGCCTTCAGCGGAGTGGGAGCACCTGCACCCTGCTGCTGGGGAGGAGGATGGCAGTGAGGTCAAGGGGGGAGAGAGAGGGACACCGGAGAGGGTGTAACAGAGAACATGGGAGGCTGCGGGAGGGGTGGTGAACACCCCCAAAATGGGAAACTTAAGTGACATTACTTCATGTGGTACCAGGGTCCATGGAGGGTCCAGGAGGAGGGTCTGGTGAGGGTCCGGGAGGAGGGGGTTCCATGGAGGGTCCAGGAGGAGGGTCTGGTGAGGGTCCGGGAGGAGGGGGTTCCATGGAGGGTCCAGGAGGAGGGTTCATGTGGTTGCAGCAGGTGTGTTGATGAGGGTACAGGCCGGGTCTATTCCAGGAGCTGTGGCTGTGGAGAGAATGTGAGCATTTGCCAGAACAGGGAGAAAATGCATAACGCCTGGAGAAGAGTTGAGCCACGGAAGAATATCCGCTTGGGGTCCTGTGGGTAGTTGTTGGGGCAGCCCTGAAGGCAGGCCCGGGCTGTGGGGTTCACCACCCCCCTCAATACAGGACAGAGCATAGGACCTTCTCAAGGACTTGCCCAGATGTGCGGGCACAGGGAGGGGACGAAGCTGCGGGCAGCCAGATACCAAGTAAGAGATCAGACTGAGGTCACATCAGAGAGATCAGATAAGTCTCTCAGCCCATGAATTTTATTTTTCCTCAAACCTCAAAACAATGTCTCATCAGAAAAGTAGATGAATGACATCACTGGGACGTTTGAAGAATCATATCCAAAGCTACCGTGAACCTGGATACCTTCAGAACAAAGGGTAGCCACGTGTGTAATCATTAGGTGCCGAGTCATCATTATCTGGCTTGTAGAACAGCCACCTTCCGGGACTTGTTCCCTGGTGGCGGACGGGCCCGGCAGACATCGTCTCTGAATGTGTGGGTCTCAGCGCAATAAGAATGTCCCCAGCCGTCTGACAGACCAACAAGTTGTTGGCGATGGTATCACAATTTATCCCTATCCCTATTGCTATTCTAATTTATAAAAAAGAAGAGCGAGAGAGACAGTCCCCGAGAGCCAGGTCCACAGTCGTCATCTCGACGCCCACGCCAGGCAAGGACCATTATCAGCCTCAAATGTCTTAGTCAGACTTTTGTGGATGGAGTCCAGATGCGTGTGCCCCTCTCCCCTTGATCATATTCGCCAGCTAGGAGAGGAAGAGGGACAGGAGCAGGCTGTAAAATACTACTCAATGCGGCTGGGGGACACGCCAGCCCCGATGACCACACGGGAGCAGAGAGCAGTGAGCACGAGAGGCAGAGTGTGCAATGATGTGCAAGGGCACACCTGCATGATTCATCCCATGGGGCTTGGGGTTGCTGGGGAATTGAAGGCCTGGTGCCTGGAAGGCGGGAGTAACAGGCATAGACAGGAAAACAGTGGAAATCCGGGTGAAAATCTGCCAGGACCCCCAGACCTGCATGTGCACCGAGGGAAGCCGTGCACCTTCCCTTTGGTGGGAGGCATGTTCCCCAAAGGCTGTAACCGCTTCCCAAGCCCGGGTCTGCCTGGAGACTTGCTTTAACCTGTAGAATGTGGAATTGGTGATGGGCCAAGTCTGGGCTCAGGACCTGAGGCCTCCTTTAGCGCCTGCTCCTGGCTCCCTGGAAACCCCACTGGGCTGCCACGTGACCCAGCCAGGCCACCCCCAGGATGAGGCAGACAGAGGGTGCCCCCGCCCCACCGGCCAGTCTTGACCACAGATTCGTGAGTGAGTGGGATGAACTGCCCAGCAGAGCCTGTCCTCGATTGCTGACCCACTGCATCTCAGGCCTAATTAATAATGCTTGTGTTTCTTTAAAACCACTATGTTTAGGGGGTGGGTTTTTTGTTTTTTGCTTTAAATACAGCAAAAACTGGGGCGCCTGGGTGGCTCAGTCGGTTAGGCGGCCGACTTTGGCTCAGGTCATGATCTCACGGTCCGTGAGTTCGAGCCCCGCGTCGGGCTCTGTGCGGACAGCTCAGAGCCCGGAGCCTGCTTCGGATCCTGTGTCTCCCTCTCTCTCTGACCCTCTCCCATTCATGCTCTGTCTCTTTCTGTCTCAAAAATAAATAAACGTTAAAAAAAATTAAAAAAAAAATAAAATAAATACAGCAAAAACTGACAGGCGCACCTTTGTGGGAAACTACAAACTGAACCAGAAAGCCGCGTGACTCAGGGTCACAGGTGGAGCAGTGGGAAGGGATGAGACACACACTTCCACCTGGTTCTCAGCTGTTATTCCAACCGTGAGCCGCCACCTGCATCTGGGTGCTTATGTGCCAGGAAGGGGGACAGAACAGCCTTTCTGCAGGAACTCAGGGGCCCAGAGGACCCCAAACACGGACATAACGTGGGAGAACCACATCAGTCTGCTTCCAGTGGGGTAGTGCATTACCAAACCTGTGGTCACCTTCTTCTTCTGGCAGGAAAAGTCACAGAGAGGAGAAAACCCAGCTTTCTGCTGTCACACACCACCCTCCCCTGTCACCACGCAGAAAGGTCAAGCAGCTCTGAGGGGCCTTACTCCCAAATACGAAAGAGCATCCAAATGCAGAGAAGGAAAAGTTCTTCCTCTGCTTTCTCAGGCTCGGTGGTTGGGGCTTATACATCAAATGGATAAAAGACAGATTAACAGGAGAAAAAACCCAAGAGTTTATTTGCATGTGCAACGTGCATACACGTGGGAGGACTCAGCGGTGAGTGACTCAAAGGGGTGGTTAGAATCTGGGGCTTTAAACCATCTTAACAGAAGGCGATAAATCGTGGAGAAGAGACAAGACAAAGGAGAAAGGGTGTGGGTTTGTAGGGGTGGTGATCATGGGCTGATAAATATCTGGGGAAACGAATGGAATATGAGGGATCTTTTAGCAAGCTCTGTTAGGGCCGGTTTTCCATCTCCAGTGAGACAGGTGGCATCACATGGTCTCTTCTGGAACTGGACAGGAGTGGGGAACATCTTCACAAGGGAAAACGTATACCCTGCATTCAGGCAGAAAGGGGAGGATAGAGAGTTTTTCCTGAATCCGCTGTTTCTCCATTGCCTTCCACTCAAAATAATCCTTATGCCAAAGCGGTCTATTTTGGGATGGTCTATTCTGATCTCCTTCACAAGGATAACCAGATACTTGAAAAGAGTTATAACATGAAAAGCAAAGAATAAGACCATCATACACGAAAAAGAACACAAAATAAACATCAGCATTGGGGACAGTAAAAATCAACTTCAAAAAGCCCCTGTAATTAGTATGTGCAGGGATATAAGAGAAAATATTGAACCTGTAAATCAAGGACCAGATGCTGTGAAAAGAAAAATCAAAGAGTAAGTGAAAAGCTAGGAAATTAAAGCATGATAGTGAAAATTAAAATTTCAGTAGAAGCATGGGAAAATAATGTTAAATCTGTCTTTGAGAAGGTGAGACCATAGCCGATGGAGACTTGGAAAGAAATAAACTGAGTGGATCAATTTGAGGTTGACTGGTGAGCACTTGAGAAAGCGAGACCAGGGGAGGCAGCTGGGGAGGCTCTCGGCACCTTACACACGAATCTCCCCGGAGGGAAGGACTCTACTTTTCAAACGGAGAGGATCACCACGTCCCAGCAAAATGAATGGAATAAGCCAAGGCACAGGGCCATAACCGTGAGTGGTAGAGCAGATTGTGAAACATTCCGAGGGAAGGGAGTTACTTTGCAAGAGAGAGGGGATAAGATGTTAGCAGACTCCTTACCATTATTAAAAATAGAAGAAAAACTGGGATAGGCCCTGAAGAAAAATTATATTCAACCTAGATTTCATACTGAGTCAAATTATGAAGGATGAGAGTAAAAATGTATCACTCAGGCACCATTTTCCAGGAAGCTGCTAGAGGAGGCCTTCTGTACAAACGAGAGAGGAAGCTAAGAAAGACAATGACAGGGATTGAAAACCAGGGACCCACCAGAGGGAGGTGGAGAGCAGCCCCAATATGCTGCTAATGGGAGGTCCCAGGACCACAGCTGGACGGCAGCTGCAGGGACAGCAGGTGCACATTCCAGGAGCCTGAGCGCGAGGGGAGGGAGAGAACAATGGCGCCCACGTGTAATCGGGTATTTTGGCAGAGTAGACAAGTGCACTGGAGAGGTTGGGGGGTAGAACAGAGATACAGATTAAGAAAAGCTGGAAAATGAAAAGGATGTGGCAATTATTAACTACAACCAAAAAATATGTAATAAAGGAACTTGAAGTTTCTTGGATACATCAATTAACATGTTTTTCCCCCAGTTTAGGGGGGAATTAGCTGGCCATTTTTCTTCAAATATTCTTTCTTCCCCTTTCTTTCCCTCCTCTTCTCCCGTGACCCGTTATGTATACATTGGTGCGGCTGATGTTGTCTCGCAGGTTTCTGGGGCTCTCTTTTGTTTTCTATTTCTCAGACTAAATAATCTCAGTTCGCTGAACCTTCTGGCTGCTCAAATCAGGTGTTGGGTTTAGTGCCCACGGTGTTCACTTCAGGTATGGTACTCTTCAGCTTCGGAAATTTTATTTGTTTTCTCAGCCTTTTAACACCTGTATAATCTCTATTTGGTGACACACCGTTCTCACTCTGTTATTTCTTCAGACATGGTTTCCTTTAGTCTTTGAACATATTTATAGTAACTGATCTAAAGTCTCCATCTTGTAAGTCCAACACCTGGACTGTTGTAGGGATACTTTTTATTTCCTGTGTTTGGGCCACACTCAGCTGTTTGCACGTCATCTAAACTTCAGTGTGCATCAAAATCACCCAAAGGACTTGTTAAAACAGAGGCTGGGCCTCATCCCCAAGTTTCTGGGGCCCAAGAATTTCTGACATAGTCCCGGTTGCTTCTGCTGTGGCTGGTCCACGGAAAACACTTTGAGAACCACCAGCCCAGGCTAGACCCACCACCATCTCGGCCTCAAAGCAGGGTCTGTGTCTTACGAGTCTCTTACTCTACAGGGTATCCAACACAGTGACTCACAAAGAGCCATTCTACTAGCTTTATTGATACTGAATTACTGAATTTCAAAGGTGTGTCACAGAACATGGGATACACATCGAGGTTCTAAAGAAGAACCAAAAGAGAATGAAGAAGGGCGTGTGGCCCATTCATAAGTGAGGCTGCTTCATCAGTGAACAAAGAAAGGGGAAGGCGTGAGCTTGGTGATCTCCAATAGCATTCCGGGCATCGAGTTGTTAATGATCTCAGTTTTCACACAAGGAAGAAAGACTTAATTTTTTAATCATAGCATGCTTCTAGTGATTAGTAGATTCAGTATGAGTGAACACTGATGTCTTTTTACTAATGGGAAAATTGTTAGTTGCTAATGGGAAAATCATTACGATTAGTGCCCAGCTAAAAAATGCCAGACACAGAAACCGAAGCAACAAGCAGAGGCAGCCGTGTGCAGGACAGCGGGCAGGGGGCTGCCCGGCTTTGAGCCCGCAATGCCACGTGCACTCAGGCCCTCAGTTCCTCCCTCTGTAGAATGGGCACCAAAATACATCCGCTTCAGAGGGCAAGTCCTCAAAGCGGTGCCTGCTGCACAGTGAATGTTTGTTAAAAATGCCAACCGGTGCAGCCCCTGTGGAAACCAGAATGGAGGTTCCTCAAACCATTAAAAATAGAGCTACCATGTGACACAGCAATTCCACTGCTGGGTACTTACCCAGGGAAAATGACAACACGAACTCGAAAAGATACCTGCACACCCGTGTTCACTGATGTTTCACTTACAATAACAAACATATGGAAGCCACCTAAGTGACCTCGGTGGATGAGTGGATACGGGCAATGCTTCCAGCAGAATTCTATTCAGCCATCAAAAAGAAAGAAATCTTGTCATTCGTGACAACACAGAGGTCTTGGGGACATCACGCTAAGTGAGATAAGCGAGGCAGGGGAAGACAAACACCGTATGATCTCACTTACATGTGGGATCTAAAACACCAGCAACGATGAAACTGTGGAGTCATTGCTAGAGAGGGTATTGTAAGCCCTGGAGGGTGAACGGGGTGAGAGCTGAAACGTCAGCGATGTTCTGGTCCCAAGGCTGTCGAGCGCGATAGCACTCTGAGAACAGAGCCCCGTGACACCGCAGAGGACAATTAGATACAAAATCCACTGTGACCCCCTGACACTCCCTGAAACTACACGTACTCCCTTCACGTAGCCAGCAGGTGCATGTCTGGTTAATGTCTAAAGATCCTTTGTGTTCCCTACCCATGCTTTGATATCCTTTGATACTCATATCTAAGAAAATATGAAATAAAGACTCTGTGCAGTTTGCTGCTGCAGCTGTTTCACTGGTGGAAGCATGCCCGCACGTCCGCTCCATCCAGTATCTGAGAACTTCTTTGGTGTGCGGCCACACAAAACAAAAAGCAGACCCGCAGACACGGAGGAGTGGGGGCGGGTGGAATCAGTGAAGGGGTTGAAAGGCACAAACTTCCAGTTACGAAATGACTAGGTCCTGGGTGTGGCAGACAGCATGGTGATTGATGGTAGTTAATAATAACTGTGCTGTACATTTGAGAGTCGCCAAAAGAGTAGATCTTAGAAGTTCTCATAAAAGGGTTAATAATAAAAGTAAACCAGCAGAGAATCTTCTCAGGTTAGTCTGTGCTTTCAGGGATATGTTTCCCAGTGAAATTGAGAACGGGAGAGGTACTGGGGCCGTGGAGGGGAAGAAAAGGCTCTCCTAAAGTCCAGTGGGTCCCAGGGGTCTCTAGGGTGATGGCACCCTGTGTAGACAAACCGTGGCTGTCCTGCACCCATATCTGTACATTCCCAGCCCCCATCTCCCACTTCTCCAGACATCCTGCACCTGCAGGAAAGGAGAGGAAGAGAGAGGACGAAAGGCAAACTCACGTCCCCATCAGCTTTTTCGGTCATGCTGTGGATGGGTGCTTCTGGAATGGAAGTGATTTCAGGTTCGTGACCCTCCGAGAACCCATGAGAATCCACATCCCAGCCCTGATTTTAGGCTGATGGCTAGTGAATCCGAACGGGATCAACCGAAGGAAACTGGACAAACATTCCTCCTCTTGTAGGGCGTTCAGATTTCCCCCGAGAGCCCTGGAATTGACTGTAAGTCTTGGCAAAGAGCATCACCCACCAGTGCGGGGCTCATAAAGTGTACAGGTCTCTGGAAGACGGGTTTCTCCAGCTGGATTTCACAATGAGAAACACACCTCAGTAACACAGCCGGAGGCGAGGAACCAGTCCCGGATGACTGATGTGGGGACTGCACAAAGGCGGCAGAAGGGGCAAGAGTCGGTCATGCTACTGGCCTGGCCGCGGCCCCTCCTGCCTGGCGGTGTCATTCCCGCGGACTCTGCATGCCGGGAGAGGCTAGTCCTCTGGGTCACCCTGTGCGCGCTCAGGCACTCTCTCCTCTTTCCCTTTCTTCCCTTCTTTTCTTTCTTCCTTTCATCCTTTTTGGCTGAGAGGGCCAAATTCAATTGTGTGTTCTCTCTTCAAGCTTTCCGTCACAGAGATTTCCAAACACACACAACGGGAGCGGTAGGCACACAACAGTCCCCGAGGCTCTGTCACCAGCCTCCCGTATCACATTGAGCCAGTTTTGTTCTCTTTGTTCCCCACTGATGGGGTTCTTGAGCAAACGGCTAAGAAAGAATTCTTGAGATGTCTTTGGTGCGAAAAGGTGGTTTTACTAAAGCACGGGGACGGGACCCGGGGGCAGAAAGAGCTGCCCTGGGGTTGTGAGGGGTGACTGATCATACACCTTTAGGTTTGTGGAGGGAGGGCGATAGAGATAAAGTCAGTTTCTAAGGAATCTGGAAGCAAGGCTTTCAGGACCTTGAGATAAAGTTATTTTCAGTCTTTAATAAAACACAAACACCAAGGGAGTAGAGCAGCCAGGAGTTGCCTGAAGAAGGTCTCGCTCTGCGTGTTTCAGGTGTCTGTCAGTAGGCTGTGGGCTGGAAGGAGATTTCATTTAAGCTACGTTTCTCTTGCCTTTGTTTCCTTCACCACCCTCTACTTTTCCTCCACCACCCAATGTTTTCCTGGAGCAGTTTACAGCAAATCCCAAAATTTCACTTTTTTAAAAATGTTTGTTTGTTTGTTTGTTTATTTTGAGAGAGAGAGAAACAGAGTGCGAGCAGGGGAGGGTCAGAGAGAGAGGGAGACACAGAATCCGAAGCAGACTCCAGACTCTGAGCCATCAGCACAGAGCCCAATGTAGGACTCGAACCCCACGGTGAGATCATGACCTGAGCTGAAGTTGGATGCTCCACCGACTGAGCCACCCAGGTGTCCCCAAAATTTCACTCTTAAATGCGGCATTTTGTCTCTCTAAAAACTAAGCACTTAAAAAAAAAGAACCTATCCAAAATACACGATCACACTTTCCTTAATTAACAACAATCCCTCCATATCACCTAATATATAGTTTGTTTTAAAATCTCTCAAAAAATACCTGCTACAGTTGTTTTTGTTCCAATAGGCTCCACTCAAGGTCTCCATGGCGCATCTGGCTATTAGTCTCTTTTTTTTTTTTTTTTTTTCAACATTTTTTATTTATTTTTGGGACAGAGAGAGACAGAGCATGAACGGGGGAGGGGCAGAGAGAGAGAGGGAGACACAGAATCGGAAACAGACTCCAGGCTCCGAGCCATCAGCCCAGAGCCTGACGCGGGGCTCGAACTCACGGACCGCGAGATCGTGACCTGGCTGAAGTCGGACGCTTAACCGATTGCGCCACCCAGGCGCCCCTGGCTATTAGTCTCTTAAGCTCTCTCAGCGTATGACACTTTCGTCTGTCTTTCTCTCCCCAGGCCACATGTCCGGCCGGCTCAGGTTCCCACAGTCTAGACCTGCCCAATTGAATTGTCAAAGTTGTCAGAAGTTCAGAGATAACAGAAGTAAAGCCAGTGAATCACCTAAGTAGCAATGAGTAAAATTTATCGTGCCCACACCCACAAGACGGTTTGCATGCCAGGAGCACTTAGACCAAGCACTGCGTGAGGCTTGGCATATTGTCCTAAAAAGTGGATCCTGTTGTGAGAAGGCAGGGACTGCATATTCTTCCCGGGGATTGGCTAAAATGTTAGAATGTTCCCGAATTAAAGGGAATTGGTCACCAGTTACCTCATATCAGCTTCAGGGGACAGTTTAAATTTCACTTACGATTTCCAGAGGCACCAGCAAGAAGTAACCCAGGCAAGTGAGCCTCCCTTGTCTGGCAAGACAGAAAAAAAAAATGCTAAATTGAG
Organism: Neofelis nebulosa; assembly: GCF_028018385.1. NCBI lineage: Eukaryota > Metazoa > Chordata > Mammalia > Carnivora > Felidae > Neofelis > Neofelis nebulosa. The sequence goes on along the minus strand of NC_080793.1, from coordinate 93,148,279 downwards.
CTTTGCTTGTGTGACTAAATTGGTTTTGTCTGCACAGGGAATTTTCAAGTATGGTTGCCATTTGTGTTTCATTTCACCAGTGTAACTAACACATTCCTTTGCTCCCCAAGCTCCTATAAACTGGTGTTTGGATCTGGAGGCTTGTTTACACGTGGGTTTGAACTTTTCAGCATGGATATTCTAGGATATTCTACACACGGTGCTGGCAGTTCCTCCCACACCCCTAATGTCTGGTGACCCAAGTCTGCTGGACCTGATATTGGTAGGAGGCAGGGGGAAGGTCAGGTCAGCCTGATTTCACCCCTGCCCAATGTTCCCTATTCGCCTCTTGGTTTTAGCATTCATAATTGCCAACACTCATGTGTTCATTAGTGGTTGCAAACGATGGCTGTCCATTTTGATTTTGTTGTTGTTGTTCTGCACTGATCAGCTGTAATTCCTCTGTTGCTACTTTCTAACCCGAAATACAGTGTGTAGAGGAAAGTATATTTGAAAGTTGTATTTTTTTTTTGAAATATACATGACACTTTTCTCTTTATAATTTTCAGAATAATTGGGAACCTACGAGGAGACCAGTAAGACTTTCTTCCGTTTTCCTGTCATCACACACATACAGCAGTTCAAGCACCTGCTTTGTTCCAATGGTGGGGTCTCCTCCAGACCGGCCCCCAGACACAGCCCCCTTGGTCTTGGCAACGTCCCTATTTTGGACCACAACACCGATGTCTCAGGATCGTCTCGTACTGTGCCTGCCTCAGAACGGCGTTCCTTCTAAGAGCCTTGGTTCCTTTCACTAAAAAGTAGCTTTTGGTGCGTGTGCTTGTTGTGACCGTCTTGTCCTTGAGTCTAGGCTTCTTCTGTGTGTGTGGTTTTCTCTGAAAGATCATGTTGAGCTTATTATACTCTCCTTTCCAAACCAAATGTAAAGTTTTAGGGTTTTTACTTAAGTCTGATTATAACGCTGTACTGCTTAGCGTTGAAAATCTTGGTCCCTAAGGAATTTTCCGTGATTATTTTTCTGCTGTCTCTTCTGCCGTCTATGTGCTTCACCATGTGGATGGTTCGAATAACAATATCAGTATTAGTATTCCAAGTAGGAAGCTAGGATGAGGGAAAAGCTTGCCACCTGCATGGCAAACAGCCACAGACATGAGAGGTACAAAGTGGCATCGGGGAGAGTTTCAACCACAGTGACAAAAGCAGGAGGAATCAGTGTAAGGAGAGTTTGCCTGCCTGTGAGATTGCTCTGAGATGGGAGGTCTGACACAGGCTCCCCAAGGAGTGTCACCAATGACACTTAGCAGTAGATGGTTGTTGGTGGCAGGGTTTTAGGGAAGAAGGGGACGGACAGAACTTTTAGCCGCCGCGGGCTTTGGGAGGTTTCACACACGGTACATTTGAGCCTCTGAATTTTTTTTTGTGTGTGTGTAATATTTACTTATTTTGAGAGAAAGGGGGAGAGAGAGAGAGAGAGAGAGCGCATTAGTGAGGGACCAAGAGAGGGAGAGAGAATCCCAAGCAGGCTCTGCTCTGTCAGTGTAGGGCCCAACGTGGGCCTTGAACTCATGAACTGTGAGATCACGACCTGAGCCGAAATCAAGAGTTGGATGCTTAACCAATTGAGCCCTCAGGAGCTCCTTGAGCCTCTGGATCCTAACGGCTTCTTGTAGGTCCCTGGCGCCTTCCTATGGGCTTGGACCACGGGGGCAGCATGAGAAAGTAGATGTGAACGATGGTGTCACTTTACCAGGTTCCCTCATTTTTCTCTGAGTTTCGTCCCTGCTTCCAAACTCAACATGACTTGTCTGGAGAGAAGAACATCCTAATAAGCCTGGCAAAAAGTCAAGCCATTTGTCCCTCTGCTTCCTGGAACCTCTCTGGAAAACGCTGCATATTTCCTTGTGGTGACGCTGTTCACTGTATACCTGGGTCTCATGTCGGAGAAAAAGGACTCCATGCCCACAAACCCAGCTACGTTTCTATTGAACAACCCTTGACTCATTTAGCACCTGAGTTGCTAATGACATATTTTACTAAGTTTATGACTTGATAAATGCAATGATTAGCACTTAATTTTAAGCAATGGCAACTACTCTTACAGGATATTAATTCAACGTTTTAATAAAAAGCTGTTTGGGAGTATGGACCATGGCATTAATCCCCAGATTCTCCCAAAGACAAAGGCGCAGCTCTCTGGGCCTGGCCCTGGCTGCTGAGGGGCTGGCCGGCCGCTCTCGGGGGAACCACTCTTCAGACCTGCCTGCAACCTCAAACACGCACACCCTTCTCGATAGAGCACACGGCACCTCCGCCCTGGAGGATTAGCTCCTAAAGGGGGATTGGAAAAGTAGAAACATCTCCTCAGTCACAGCTAATGGGGACATGAGAGTTCTAATCCTGCCTCTGTCCCGCACGACTCCTCTGTCCCCAGCCCCCAGCCCCGTTTCCCTGATCTAGGCGGGAACAGCCGACCTGAGCTGAACCTGAAATCCAGAGGAGCCAGTTAAAGAGTTGGGGCCTGGGAGCTCTGAGGGGCTGGGGAGCAAGGGGCCTGGGCTGTGTGAAAAGGGAGGAAGAAGGGGAAGGGGTATAGGGAGCGGGTGGAGCAGGGGTGCAGGGGTACAGGGGGAGCAGGGGTGTGGATGCACACAGAAGCCAGGGTATGAGGTGTGCACCATGGGGTGTGGGAGAGGGCAGGTGCGCAGGGCATGGGGGCTGTAGCAGGGATTTGGGGGCACAAGAGGGGTGCAGGGGCATGCTGGGGAGGGGGCAGGGGAGCAAGATGCTGGGGGTGGTGGTGAAGGGACACGCGGGAGGTGCAGGGGAGCAGTGATGCAGGGAGGGTGCAGGGGCACGCAGAGGGGTGCAGGGGAGTCCTGGAGGGAGCGGCGATGGGGGAGGGGGAGCGGGAAGGGGTGCGGAGGGAGGGATGCAGGGGCGTGGGGAAGGGCACGGAGGGGAGGGGCTCCTGAGGGCAGGGACTCAGGGCAGGCGTTTCTGTGCCCCCCTCTCCACACAGTACCTGGCTCCAAACGTGTTCTCTGAGCTGAAGCGGCTGGCGGAGGCCGGATCGTCGGGACCTTGGCGCACCTGTGGCCCCAGATCTCAGGGGCGCGCGTGCGTTCTAGGTTACCTCCGTGACCTTGCCAACCTTGGTCAGCCGTGGAGCTCTAGTCCTTCGTGTTTCATCTTTTTCTTGTCAATAGAAATTAAAGACAGAAAAGATAGTAAACATTTTAACATTTCTTGAATTGTGGAAGCATCAAGAAGATGGAAAAGTTAGCGATTTACTCACAGTGTAGACATTTCTTTGCAAACTGGTGTCAACAATCTGCCAAAGCCTCGTTTGCTGGGAGCATGCCTGAGGGTGTAGCATTTTCTGATTTAGTGATGTATAAATATTTGTAAAAGGGAAGCTGTGTTTTTTTAATGTGTATTTATTTTTGAGAGAGAGAGAGAGAGAGAGAGAGAGAGAGAGAGAGAGACAGAGCATGAGTGGGGGAGGGGCAGAGAAAGAGGGAGGCACAGAATCGGAAGCAGGCTCCAGGCTCCGAGCTGTCAGCACAGAGCCCGACGCGGGGCTCGAACTCACGGACTGTGAGATCATGACCCGAGCCAAAGTCGGACACTTAACGGACTAGGCCACCCAGGTGCCCCGGGAAGAGCAATTTTAAAAAGAGGCTACCTGGGACTGAAACCTGCAGGGTCATCTCTCCTCCATTTTTTTCTGTACCCTTAAAACATTCCCCTTTGGAGTCTGGAGCAGGAGAAGGGGTGCAGCCCAATGTCACACAGAAACAGCAGTTGAGGCTGGGAGAGTCATATATTCAGGGCCCTAAGCAGACTGGTGGCTGGCCTAGTGGAAGGTGCTGGAATCTCTCTGCACCCGGATCATGGGTGGAGATGAGCCACCACATGTGAGCGTGCCCGCTCAGCATGGTGCGCGGGAGCCCAGAGCCAGGTCACTAATCTGTGGTCTGGTTGGAGCCACATACCTGTGGTTCTGGATGAAACTGCTTCACAGGGAGACAGCCTTGTCCCAGGGCACCCAAGAAGGAATATTTCCACAGAGGATAAGTTCACAAAGATTCCAAAACATATCAGAAGTCCAGTGTTACGAAAAATAGTCACGAGGAGAGACCGTGTCCTGGAAGTCATTCTCTTCTGTGGCCGTGTGTCCCCAACGCCCCAGCAGGGACCTGGTCACAGTGTGGACCGAAACCACCCAGGTGGTTGGCACGAGGTGGGACTCGGAGAGACACCACCAGCGTCCATGGAAGGCCGTCCGTGGCCTCCTCTATGACCCCACGCGGGGACTGGCACCGCCTGTTAATGAGGATTTCATCCAGAAAGGAGCGCCTGCAGTCCACCTGACCAAGGGACCCGGGAAGTTTCCCCAGATTTCATTAAACACGACCCACAGAAATGACCAGCCTTTCCCGTGTTTGCAGTGAGTTGACAGGGGACGAGGCCCCTGGAGCCCTCTGTGCTGAAATGGGCTCCCGGATCCATAAGGGAGGGAACGTCCACACGGTACATGGTTCCCAGCCCTGGCAGCTGAGCTGGGAATACGGGAGCCTTTGGAACATGCCAGACACTCCACAGAGGACTGGGGAACCAGGATCAGAAACCTCGTGGGAGCCAGGGCACCAGAAATGACACGCTTCTGGAACAGACCCCAACCCTCTCCCTCTGTTTGCACTAGTCCAGTGGGGGCAAAATCCCAGGGGTGGGCGGGACTGGCCACCATCAAGGCACATGCCTGCCACTGACCAGTCTGCTGCAGGGACCCCTTGGCTTCTCAAGTGGGAGAGCAGAGCATTTCAACTTGCAGTCCCACCGAAACATGCGCAGAGGAGGAGAGGAGTCCCCCAAATGGAAAACAGCATGCCGACAGACAGGGAGAGACTATTACCACGCAGGCAAACCAATCCAACCCAGCCCTGTCCACGACTCCATCCTCACGGCCGTGCACGGAGCCGCCGGTCCTCGGCCAACGTCCACACCACCAACGGCGGGCTCTCCACCCTCAAGCCCCTGGCTCTGCTTGCTTTGCACTGGCTGGTCTCACACCTGCCCAGGGCTCAGGGATTTCTGGTCCAAGCCCCGCTTGGGTCCCCTGCCTGGAAGGGCTGGCCAGATTGGGGCCAGATCCTGAGCAGTAGGAGACAGGGATACCCAGGAGGGGTGAGGTTGGTGGGGAGACGAGGTGGTGGCAGACAGGGAGGTGGGGCGGCCATGGGTCACGGGCGAGTGGGCCAGGGGCTGCCCTCGAGGGCACAGGCTCTAATGGGGTGAGCCCCCTGGGGAGTGAGGGCTAGAGGGTGGCCTTGAAGCCAGCCGATCCTGGCAGATATTTGTAAACAGAAAGTGTTATCCTGACTTCCTCATGAACTGCCACTGTTTGTTCATTCCTTATTGTACTTGACGTTGAACGTGCCTCCTTTCTTCTACAGGTTTTACTGATTAAAACCCAAATTAAACCTGCAGCCAAGGAAAACTGTGCCCACGTAGCACTTAACCAGGAAGATTTCAAGTATGGTAAACGTGCAAAGTGTCAGAAGGAAAGACCTGGGCCGAGGAGAAATGAGAAAACCATCAGAGGGAGGAACAAATATTTTTAAGGAAACGACACTCGTGTATTGTGATATGCTAAACTATCAATGACAACTGGAGTAAAGAACTGTATTATTATTTTTTTTTTTTAATTTTTTTTTCAACGTTTTTTATTTATTTTTGGGACAGAGAGAGACAGAGCATGAATGGGGGAGGGGCAGAGAGAGAGGGAGACACAGAATCGGAAACAGGCTCCAGGCTCCGAGCCGTCAGCCCAGAGCCTGACGCGGGGCTCGAACTCACGGACCGCGAGATCGTGACCTGGCTGAAGTCGGACGCTTAACCGACTGCGCCACCCAGGCGCCCCTGTATTATTATTTTTTAATACACTTTAGCTTTTGGAGATTTAGGATTAGATTCGCAGCAAAATGGAACGGAAAGTACAGAGTACCCCCCACACCCCTGTGCCCCTCCAGAGCCGTCCCCGCCATCAACATCGCCAGCACATGGTGCACGTGTTACCCTGCACGGATGCGTCACATCACCCGGGGTCATGGTTCACGTCAGGGTCACACTTGGTGTTGTATATTCTGTGGGTTTGGACAGATGCATGCTGGTACCCACCATTAGAGTGCAGTGGTAGTTCCAGTCCCTAAAGATCCTCAGTGCTCTCGGGGCGCCTGGGTGGCGCAGTCGGTTAAGCGTCCGACTTCAGCCAGGTCACGATCTCGCGGTCCGTGAGTTCGAGCCCCGCGTCGGGCTCTGGGCTGATGGCTTGGAGCCTGGAGCCTGTTTCCGATTCTGTGTCTCCCTCTCTCTCTGCCCCTCCCCCGTTCATGCTCTGTCTCTCTCTGTCCCAAAAATAAATAAAAAACGTTGAAAAAAAAAAATTTAAGATCCTCAGTGCTCTCTACCTCTCCCCTCCCCCACCCCCAATCTCTGGTCTCTTTCCTGTCTCCATAGTTTTGCCTTTTCCAGAATGTCTTGTAGCTAAAATCATACAGTATGCATCTTTTCAGACTGGCTTCTTTCACTTAGTTACATGCATTAAAGTTTCCTTCATGTCTTTTCATGGCCTGATAGCTCATCTCTTTATAGTGCTGACTAATATTCCATTGTCTGGATGGACCACAGTTCATTTATCCATCCACCTACTGACGGATGTCTTGGTTGTTTCCAAAATTTGGTGATTTTGAACAAAGCCGCTGTAAACACTCATGAGCAGGCTTTTGCATGCATGTAGATTTTCTAAATCCCGAGGCGCATGATTGCCGGATCCTATGGTAAGTGGATGTTTAGTTTTGTAAGAAACAAACTCTCTTACAAAGCGGCTGCACCAATTTGCATTCCCACCAACAGCGAGAGAGAGTTCCTGTTGTTCCACCTCCTCTCCAGTGGTTGGTGTTGTCGGTGTTCTGGATTTTGACCATTCTGATAGGTGTGGAGAGCTGGATTATCTTCAGTGCTGGGATCACAGCATCCGAGTGTGGACATGGTAGTGGTTGTTTTCATCTCTAATACTGTTTTTATGATTAAATACCTAGAAACATCTTCCAGTTTAGAGGAAGCACTTGTCATTATGAAACCAGGGTTGACTTGTGCAGATCGGAGAGGGAAAATCATCCTTTTACTGCACAACAATCAGCACTCTTGTCACATGGAAATGAAACATTACAACAAAAGATTTTATATATAGATATATATATATATATATATACACACACATACACACACAGATATATATATATATATATATATATATATATATATATATATATATATGTAAGATGTTAAGATGTTACACATTTTTAAAAACTCAAAGTGCAATTTTAAGTTTTTTTCTTAAATGTTTCTCTTTCCTTTAATGCATGCATTGCCACACCCCATAAAGCGATGGGAGAAAAATCAGATTTAAACAGGAAAGAACAGAGGCTACATTCGATCTTAGCCAAAAGGCCAAGAGGCAACAGCACATATAATTCAGAGTAATGATTTTCAGTGATGTTTTAGGGAGTTACAAATATAGAAAAACAGGATGTTGTGACAAACTCATCAAGAGGTGCTAGGCGCTAATGAGAAATTCCTTTGATTCAGGGAGAGGGAGAAAGTGCCAGTGAGTTCAGGATCAGTGGCAGAGCTCTTCACTGATTCACTTACAGAGACAAGACAGGCTTCATCTTGGAAAAGAGGCTCAGGCAGGAAGCCCCTGGAGCCCTCTGGACCCCAGTTCCCTCTTCTGGAACAAAAAAGAGGGGGCTCATGATATGGTAGTCATTAACTTTGCTCCCCTGTTAGATAAATACAGACTAACTTCTTATCTAAAACCAGGTATGACATTATTAAGGTACTTGAGACAATGAGAAATGGTCAGTCCAGCCTCAGACTCTTGTAGAGGACACACTGGCCCTGGCCGTGGGGAAGGAGGGTGCAGCAGTCCTGGGGTCACCACACACTGTGGGCTGAAAGGAAACTAGAGACCCCTTGAGATGCCCCCTTAGGCCCCTAGCGTGCTTGCTCCAGCCTTCGGGCTTGCTTCTTAGCTCGGTGTTTCTGCCATTTGGAAAGCTCCTAAAAAAGAAATATTCCAGTATTTTGACATGGTTATTTCAGAGATAGCCTGAATGCTAACATTTTTTTTTTTTTTTTTTGAGAAACATTTACTTTCACGTAATCAGAACTCCATCCTGGTATTATCAATCACTTTGGAGAAATTGTGGCAAATTTGGTGCTTTTCTTACAAAACCATGCAAGCTTTGTGAAAACCTTCCTTCAATCATGATCTGCTGAAATGGTGTTTGTGGGGTCACTTCCATACAAGAAATGTAAAAAAAAGAATTAAATGAATCATGTTATCCTCCTCCATGACCCCAACCTTCCCCACAAACAATAATTGGAATTGTTTCAAAATGTCTCCACCCCTACACAATGAATTTTTGACAAAGTAATTTTATGGCGCTTGAACTTGATCAATAAATTCTGGTCAATACCACTGAAGGTGAGTTTGCCTAATATGGCGGCCACATCATTGGATCCCAAATGTCACTGGGTCAGTGGGGGCTGCACACAGCTCATCTTTGTGACCACAATTGAGTCCTCAGACAAGTAAATCAAGACAAAATCACTTGCCAAAGACACATACAGAAGGTCTTTTGTTTGTTCTTGTTTTTATCTGGTAGTTTTCTGATCCTGAAGCTTCAATTTCTGAAGACATGAATTTTATCTGTTAAAAACACCCATAGATTTTAGAGCGTAAGGTAAAAGTTCTTATGTTACAACATGCAACTGGGTCTAATCTATTTCAATACTTTTTTTAATCATGGGAGAAGCCAGGGGATTTATGAGATCTACCTAAGACATTAACCAGACTCCCCCTCTTCAGTCTCTGATGTGCACAAGAGAGATGTATAACTCCCATCTGCTTGTAATAAGAATAAAAGTTTAAAACCTGAGGTTTTATTGTTACCTTAAAGAATCAAATCTTTTATTTGAAATAAGAAAACTGAAAACCAATTTAGGGAGGAAGTCTAATGTCCCCTGGAGCAAATGTGAGTTTCTTTCAGCTTAGAAATAATGATAAGCTGTGGTGTCTGAAAGGCAAACGCTTTCTTCTTTTAGAGAGAGCATGGCCATGACCACGAAGGAGCACCTCTCAGCTCAGTCCTGCTGCCCTGACCTGTCACCTGGAAGTTACCTCTCCTGTGACCACCACTGGTTTTCTTGAAACTTCAAGTCTGAAATTGGCTTGGAAGGTCTACAGGTGAGCACATATGTATTTTGCTTTCTTAAGAGAAATTCCCATGATCTGAGGGTGATGTTTTTGCAGGAGTCTGTGTCCTTGGCCAGATTCCCATTTCCTAGATTTTCTTATGCTGAGATGCTTAGTCCAATCTCATTAACTACTTTATTCACCCATGACCAAAACTAGTTTAAATTCTTACCTCTCTCAGAGAGGTTCACAAATTGATGAGGGGGAAATTATTTGTTCTTTAAAAGCACTTGAGAACCTATCAGAAATGTTAGACTGGGCCACTTTTATTTATTTATTTATTTATTTATTTATTTATTTATTTATTTATTTAATGTTTATTTATTTTAGAGGGAGGGAGAGGGAGAGAGAGAGGGGGAGAGAGAGAGAGAGAGAGAGAGCGAGCGCACAAGGAGTGGAGCAGCAGAGAGAGAGAGAGGGAGACACAGAATCTGAAGCAGGCTCCAGGCTCTGAGCTGTCAGCACAGAGCCCGACGCGGGGCTCGAACCCACCAACTGAGAGATCATGACCTGAGCCAAAGTTGGATGCTTCACCGACTGAGCCACCCAGGTGCCCCAGGATTAGGCCAGTTTTAAAAATCTGTATGCTGCAGAATATGATGATATGCAAAATATTGGAAGAGATAGTCAAACAAGTTGGGAGAGACTGGGTTATGATGAGATTAAAGGACATTTTAATCTCAGGACTTCTCAGACTCTTCCTTTGCCTGCCCCACAACCCAACATCCTCACTCTCAGCCATCAGGTATATACAGTGGGAATTTGAATGTTCATCTGAAAACCAGAAGATGAAAACATAATGGTCCCAAATCACCAAAGCTATCACAGATCTTCCCACATCCATGTAGGAGCAGTTCTGTAATAAAGACCATAACAACGGATTGCACAAATTATTAATGAATTAGGAAAAGGAAAATGACATAAGTCTCCAGAATGAAACAGTTATGCCCTTAGCCACTTGGTGAGATTTCCAAAATACCAAGACTGAAGGGTGGTGTGCATAGCACCCCCTGGTGAGGAGACATTGCACCAAGGCTTTATGGAGAGAGAGTAGACTGGACAGACATTTGGGAACAGAGCACACCAGGCTGTGGAACCAGCTGTGGCGTTGCCCCACGTGGGACCTCACTTGGCACGCTTGAGGATGTGTGAAAATTGTCTAAGTATAATGAAGGAGATGTTTCAGATCAGTGCAGAGAGGACGAACAGTCCAATGAGTGGTTTTGGAACAAATGAGTATCTCTTTGGAAAATATACACTATCTTATATTCCTAGTACACACACACACACACACACACACACACACACACACACACACACACCATAAATTCTGGATAAATTAGGGAACTAAATGTAGTGACTTCCAGTTAGAGATAGTGGAATCAAGCACCTCCATTTATATTCTCTCCTTCCCCTGACCTCAGTAAAACTACGTGAAAGGATTTTTGAAAACATAAACCCACAAAGAGAAAAGGAAAAGAGACAGCAACAGATTTTCAGAAGCTAGAAAGCAGGGATGAGTAGAAACTGACCAAGCAGAACATGGAGAGCCAAATCATGAGCCAGCAGTGGGGAGGTCCAGGAGAAAAGGCAGCAAAAAATCCTCAAAGTCTCAGAAATTGGGAGCATCCGGGCCCTCAGGAGGAAAGACAGTGGGCTATGAATTAGAAGATCATTTAAAACCTGCTTAAGGAGCAGTGGACACTCATCTTATTCACCGTTCCTCACAGATGGAGACTCCTCCTCCCCCTAACAGAAAGCTGGAGGTTTGTTCCTTGGAGAGGCCAAGGAAAACAAGTCCATGTGGGGGGGGACCCCAACTGGTTGACTTGAGATTCTTGCCCTTCTTCTCCAATGTGGCCCCAGGACTTGGTCTCTAGGAGCAAGTCTGAAGGTGTGCCTTTGGTGATTTGGAACCAAGCCAAGCAGAAGGACCTAAATACATTAGAAACAGGGATCCCTCCCACCCCCACCCAGACATCTCATCCCTCCCACCCTACAGTGAAGCTCACTGGGCACAAAGAACTCACACATCAGCAGACAGCCAAGAGGCACAAATGCTTAAACAAACCCACCAGATGAATGACAGGGATGGGAACAGACAGGAGGGGAACCTGGAAGGTGCAGAGGCTGCATATGAAAAGAAAACTAAAAATCATTAATGTCCTCAGAAGGCCGAGAGGAAATATTACACTTTGGGGGGAAAGCATCAGCAAAGGAATAGCTAGAGAACTATAAATTTAAACTAGGATATCAGAAAAGTCACACTGGATGATATATTTGACAATGCTAATCTTAGGGACTCATGTTCATGGAAACACATCATAGGAGTGAAAGGCAAGCCACAGGATAGCAGAAAATATTTGCAATCTTATCTCCAATGAAATAATAGTATCCAGTACACATAGGGAATATCTATAAATACAAAAAAAGATAGAAAACCAATAGAAAACTGGGCAAAAGGTTTGGTAGTCACTTTATAAAAGAGAACATTCAAATGGGTATGAAAAGGTGTTCAACTTCAAGAAGAAGCAACTTAAGACCACCTGATATACCAGCCACCAGAGTAGCTAGTGAGAAACAAACATACTAACAACCCAAGTATTGGTGAGGATGTAAAGTGATCAGAACAATAACACTCTGTTGCAGGAGTGCCAGTTGCTAAAACCACTTTGGAAAACTGTTTGGCAACATCTACTAACGTTTGATGCATTCAATAATTCTACTCCTCGGCATATACCCAACAGAAACACACACATATATTTACTAGAAGACACCTACAAGAATGTATCTATCTGCAGCAAAATGGACAAATAAACCGTGGTATATTCATTCAAAAAATACCATACAGAAATGAGAATGCACACAAGATAAATGAATTTCACAAACATAATGTTGAGTGAACAAAGCCAGACACAAAGGAATAGAATTCTGTGTGATTCCATGTGTATGAAGTTCAAAACCAAGTAAAGCTAATTTATAATGTTAGAAACAAGGAGCAGCTGTTTCCTTTAGGAATGGCAGTGCCTGAGAAAGGCACAGAGGCATCAGGTAATGTTGTCTTTCTAGACCCGAGTGCTGGCCACATGAGTGTTTTCACTTTGTGAAAATTCACACAGTTGAACACTTGATTTGCGTGTTTTGCTATATTTAATAGAAAGTTACTTATAAAACCATACTAGAAAGGTGGAAGATGAAGATATGGCATGCTCTCAGGAAATACAAAACAATGACCATGATTACAAATGGAGACAAAGATGAAACGAGACAAAAAAATCTAGAAGACCAACTTCAGAAGGGCCAACTTCAAATGAAGTGAGTTTCTGAGAGAACAAATTGAGAAATGGTGGTGGGGGTAGGAATTAAAGAAATACTTCAAGAAAATATCTCATGACTAAATATTTGAATTGCCAAATTGAAAAGATGCACCAAGTTTGGACCACATTAAATGATAATAGTCCCCCATCAAAGCACATCATCACTGATTTTCAGAATCCTGGGAACAGAAAGATAATTTTGTGTTCCCATGGAGAAAAAGTAGATCAAATACAAAGAATGGGAATCAGAATAACCTTGAAATTCTCAACAACAACGGAAGCTAAAAGACAATGGAGGAATGTCTTCAATATTGAGATTGCCATCTTTTATACCCAGCCGAAGTCTCAAATATGGAGCTGGATAAAGACATATTTAGATGTGAAGTGCTCAAAAAATTTACTTCCCATTCCCCAGGAAGCTGAGAGGATGTTCTTGACCAAAATGAGGAAATAAAACAAGAAAAAGTATGATCTAACATTCAGGAAACAATAAGCTCCAAATGAAAGAGGTGAAAAGAACCCCAGGATGATACAGGGGGAGATTGCAGGATGCCACATGGAGGTAGCTCTGCAGAACCATCAGCCTGGCCATAGATCAGAACTCAGGACATAATTTCAGGAAGATGATATTGTGCTAATGTGTATGAACACATCAAGAGAAGCTCTTCACAAATGGAGTAGAACTTGAAATTAAGTGGTAAATATATATATAAATAACCAATAAGAGACTGTTAGTAGCTCATGAAAAAACACAAAGTTTTAGGGTTTGTAGGGTAGCAGTCGAGAGTACAGAATATAAATCCAGAATGTCTGGGGTTCAAATTCTAACAAAGACTGACTTACCTTGATCAAGTCACTTGACCTCCCTGGGCCTCAAGTGTAAAATCAGGGTTGTTATAACAGTCTTTGGAAGAGATTTGTGAAAACTGAAGTCCTTGGAAGCCTGCCCAGCCCAAAGAAAGCGCTGTGTGAGCATTAACTATCATCATTGTTACCACCAGCACCACCATAATCATTGTGGTCCAGCTGGTGGTTCAGCTGTGAAGGGTGTGACTATAATAGAATGCTGAGATTTTTAAAAAATTCTATTCAACTAGATAGGGAAAAAGAGAAGACAGACATTGCTTTGGGATCAGGGAATGGGAAGAAGAAAACCATCATCTTCCCCTTGGCGAAGTCTTAGATACTTTTTACAACTAAAAAATAAAGAAGCAGCAATATACACATGCTTGTTTGAGATAGGGGTGGATATCAAAAGAAATAGCTAAGAGAATTGCCGAGAGTTGCTTTGTGAGGGCAGAAAATGGGGGAAGTGTTATTCTTTGTAACAATCTTCAAAAAATATGTGCAGATATACTTTCATTTTAAAAATTAAAATTAAATTTTTCTTCAAAAAAGAAGTCTCCAGGACAGATGGTTTCACTGGAGAATTCTACCCAGTATTTAAAAAAGAATCAATGCCAATAATGCACAATCTTTTCCAGAAAACATGAGAGAGCATTTTCCCATTTCATTTTATGAAGCCAGTTTTATACTGACACCAGATCCAAAGCCAGGACCAAAAAAGGGAAACTGCAGACCAATATCCCTCCTGAACGGAGATGTAAAACCCACTGAGAGTACTGGCAAATAGGATTCAGCAGCACTGAAAAGGAATTACACACCGTGACTGAACAAGGTTTACGCCAGGAATGCAAATGAGTTCAATATTCAAAAGCCAGTCAATGTCATTCACCATATCAACAAGAAGAAATTTCATGTGATCATATCAACTGATGCACAAAAAACATTTGAAAATTTCAAAATCCATTCATGATAAAAAAAAATTCCAGAAAACAAGGAATAGGGAGGAACTTTCTCAACTTGATAAAGAACCCACCTGCAGGAAGCCCATGGCTAACATCTGCATAACGGTCAGATGTCCCCCACAACTGGGCACAAGACCGGGATGCCCACACTCCACATTAGTAATCCACCCAGTTCCAGAAGGTGTAGCCAGAACTCAGAGCAAGAAAGGAAATACAAGGCAAACAGAGTGGAGTCTCATATTTGCAGGAGTGGTGTTCTCTAAAGATGCCATGAAGCCTGAGTTTGCAAACACCGCACCACCTCAACATTCAGCATTCTGGGGGGAATGTGGGGTTTGGTTCCTGAGAGCCTCCAGTCACAACAGTTTCAACAACCCAAATGCTATTTGTGTTACGGGGGGTTGTTTACTGATGTCCTAGTGAAACCAGCCCGTGTCTTCAGGCTGAAACCCTACCCTTCCACATAACCCTTTTCTCGTTAACACTTAAGCAGGCAGTTTTCAACTTCTTCCCCAGCATCCCGATCTGCACAACCTGTCCACCTGCAAGCTTAACATTTTTATCCTGTACCACTTTCCACCACGTGTGAGCCAGATCTGCTGAGAAGAGTTTAGTGTCTTCCTGACCCTAGGTAATGTGACTGTCCATTGCTTTGGCTTTCTTCACAACCATGCCACCCACCTCACATTCTTTTATCGATGGTCATTTTGTGAATCCACAAATGTAGCCTCTTTTCCACTTTCTGTGTAATGTCTTCATGCAGTAGAGATGTTATGTTAGCACTTTCCAGAGCAGCCTCGTGTACAGTTTGGGGAATTTCCTCTTCCTGTTTCAGGATATCCTGTATTGTTGACTCACTAATGTTGAACTTGTGGCCAGTAGCACCATAACTTGTGCGTGAACAAAGCTTGTCTCGTACGTAAACTTTCTTCTGAGGCACATCACAACTTTTTGTGCTAGAAACACTAGACAGGACATCAGCACTACCCCTGGGGCCGTTTTAAACAGCGAAACAACCAATAAAAGAGCACAAAAATGCAGACAGTGTGGCACTAAATGGACCGTGAAAGAGACATTTGTTCATAAGAAGGCAGAGCATTGCTTTGTTCAACATCAACAGGGAGCGTGGGCACTCAGCAACTGAATTTTTTCACCACTCAGGGCATATTTGCAAATGACCACGAAAAGCACTGTGTGCATTATTTTTGGGTTACAAATAGATTTTAGTGAGTAGGTGAATTTGCAAATACAGAATTCATGAATAATGAAGATCAACCAGACTTGCAAAACACATTGCTGACAAAGGACTGCTAGCTAGAATACATAAAGAACTCTCAAATTCAACAGTAAAAACATAAAGGATCCAAAGGATGTGAAGAGACATCTCACTGGGGAGAGGTGTGAATGACAAATTAGGCACATCAAAAGATGTTCGACATCCCTCGCTGTCAGGGAAATTAAAACCACAGACAGATATCACTAGATATAGGCAGACACCTGTCAGAACAGCCAACACAAAAATTTCCGAGAGGGCCACAGGCTGGAAAGGCTGAGGACGCACCCTGGTAGAATGCACGAGATCACCGTTCTCAAACACAGTATGGCAGTCTCTGGAAAGACCAAACATCCACTTACCATGAGACCCAGACCCAGCAGTGTTGCCCTGAGCATTTATCACAGAGAAACGAAAATTGATGTCTGTGCAAAAACCTGTCCGTGACTGTCATAGTACCTTTATTTACAATAGCCTGAAATTAGAAAACAAGGATGTCCCTCCGTGGGCGAACACTTCCACCCCGCGGCTCGTGCAGACCACGGAACATGGCTCAGCTGCACAAGGAGTCCACTGTTGGTGTGCCAACCGCTTGGATGGATCTCAGGGATCTCAGGCTGAGTGGAGAAGCCAACCTCAAAAGGTCACATACCGTATGCTCCCACTACAGAACATTCCCAGACAACCAGTTTTAGAACCGGCGCAGGTGGGGGCGGCGGGGTAAGGGGCAGGGGCAGCACAAAGGGCCACATGGGGGAGGCCTTTGTGGACATGGCGCAGTCGGGCATCTTGCTGGTGGGGTTGCGGGAAGCTGCGTGTGGTGAGGTGTCACCCACGTCGACTTCCTGATTTGGATAGCACACCATAGTCGTGTCAAAAGTCACCACCAGGGAAAACTGGGTGAGGGCGTATGAGCCTCCGTCTGTATTACTTTCGCTATACTTATTTCAAGATGAAAAGTTTTGAAACTTTGTGGGAGGCACGTCAAAGACCCTGCAGACGTGTTTTAAAGCCACCACACGCGCCGCAGACGCCTTACCCATCGGGTGAAAGGTCACGTGATATCAGGCGGGGCCCCTGGGGGCCTTGAAAGAGGGCTGGAAAGAGCGTGGTACTGGGGTGGCGACTGGGAGAGCAAGCGGACAGCCCTGGGTGCGTCGGTAGGGAGAGGAACAGAGTGTGCGGCATGGGGCACTGCCCAGAGCCGCGGGCACCCACCTTACGCAGGTGCTCTGGGCAGCAAACTGCTCCAAGCACGGTTTTGTGGGCCAGGCACTGGGGCAGGACTCAGCAGCACAATCCAATTGCTGTGTAGACGGGCCACGTGGTGGAGCCCGGCTGCCGGACAGGCTGGTGCAGAGGGTGTGGGTGGGCCTCCCTCACAGGCCTCCTCCGGAAGGAGGGGCTCAGCAGGACCCTTCTCCCTGAGGACTGGCGGCCTCCCCAGCAGCGTGGTGCAGCTTCCACAGGGCAGCTCGGGGCTTTTTCTGTTATACAGCCAATGACGCACATGAGGCATTTCAGACAAGTTTTCAAAGCATAAGGACTGGAATAACCACATGAGCACGTTGGTTTCCAGCCTTGCATGACACACACATCCCCCGTTTTACAAAAACGGGATCACATCCTAGTCACCGTCACACTCACCCCTCCTTTAATTGCCCTCTTTTGGGGTCCTTCCTCTAAACTCATTACCACCCCACTCCTCGCCAGGGAAGCCCATTGCTTCCTCTATGTAACTGTATGCTAAAATACTTAAACACTTTTTTATTTAAACATATTTAAGTGTTCCTAATTTTTTTTTCATTTCACCAGAAAGGATTAATATTTTACACACTTTCCTGTCTCTTGCTATTCTCACTAATAATTTGGAAATACCTCAACACCGCTTGGTATAGACCTCATGCATTCCTTCCGAAGACTGCGTAATATTTCATGCAATGTGATTCCCACAATTTACGCAAGCATTACCCAACCGATGGGCAATTTGTTCTCAGGGGTTTTACCACGCGATATTTTTAGAAGAATGCTGCAATAAATATTCTTTAAAAATTTTTTTTAATTTTTTTTTTTTTTTAATTTTTGAGGGAGGGAGAGAAAGAGAGAGGGAGACACAGAATCCGAAGCAGGCTCCAGGCTCCGAGCTGTCAGCGCAGAGTCTGACTCGGGGCTTGAACACAAACTTTGAGATCATGTCCTGGGCTGAAGTAGGACGCTTAACCCACTGAGCCACCCAGGTGCCCCTACAATAAATATCCTTTTTTTTTTTTTTAATTTTTTAATGTTTATTTATTTTTGAAAGAGAGAGAGAGAGACAGACAGAGTATGAGCAGAGGAGGGGCAGAGAGAGAGGAAGACAGAATCCGAAGCAGGCTCCAGGCTCCGAGCTATCAGCACAGAGCTCAAGGCAGGGCTAGAACCCGTGAGCTCATGACCTGAGCCGAAGTCAGATGCTTAACCGACTGAGCCACCCAGGTGCCCCTATTTGTTTCTATTTAATAGCTATTTATGTCTTGCTATCTTTCCATTTTTCTTATTATCGCTCGAGCCTTATTTATATATTATGCCATTAATAATTTATCTTTTATATGCATTGCAAATATTTTTCCAATTTAACATTAGTTTTTTGACTTATTTGGTATCTTTTGTTATTTACATGTGTATATTGTATATGTGTGTATTTTTATATACTGGTATATATTTTATAAATATATCAAATATATATTGTATATAGAAACATATATTTTGTATACAAATATTTTTAAATTTATGTATTTTAAAATATATATTTTACATTTTTAAAAATTTTTATGAAGTTGGGGCAGTTGACTGGCTTAGTCACAGAACATGTGACTCTTGATCTTGGGATTGTGACTTTAAGCCCCACGTCGGGCATAGAGCTTAAAAAATTTTTGTGTGTGGGGCACCTGGGTGGCTTAGTCAGTTAAGTCTCTGAGTCTTGATCTCAGCTCAGGTCTTCATCTCAGGGTTGTGAGTTCAAGCACTGCATTGGGCTCCACACTGGGCATGAAGCCTCCTTAAAAATTTTTTTTAAAAAATTTAAGGGGCACCTGGGTGGCTCAGTCAGTTAAGTGACCAACTTTAGTTCAAGTCATGATCTCATAGTTCATGAGTTCAAGCCCCGCGTCAGGCTCTGTGCTGACAGCTCGGAGCCTGGAGCCTGTTTTGGAGTCTGTGTCTCCCTCGCTCTCTGCCTTTCCCCCGCTCACACTCTGTCTGTCTCTCTCTCAAAAAAATGAATAAATGTTAAAAAAAAGTTTTTAAAAATTTTTTTGTGTGAAGCCAACTATGTCTCTCCAGAGTTTCTGGGTTTTAGTTTGGGTTGAAAAAAGTCTCTGAAGCTCGGGTTTGCATACTTTGTAGACGTCGTAGTATTTTGCTGTTTACCTTACCCCACCCCACCTGTCATTTGTATAGAAGAGCAGGACCCAGAGCGATGGCCGTGTGCCCCCGCCATTTACAAATGAAGCCAGCTTCTTGCTCTGCGCTGAGACCCCCTTTGGGACCAGCCAGCTGCCCATGAGCCAGCCTCCAGTCCCACAGGTGGCTGCCCCGCTCCACGTCCAAGGTCACCACCGCCCTGTCCTGACCGCAGACCGCTTTCTTGGGTTTTTGTGCAAATGCTCCTTTGCAGCAGCAACGGACTGGTGCCAGTGCACCCCTGCTCCTCCTGAGTACAGGTGGCTGCCTCTGTCTGGCGCGTGCCTGGTCCACGTAGCCACGTGGCTGGTCCAGCCAGGGAACCCCAGCAGAAGTGGGGGCCTCGTCCCCCGAACGACAGAGAGAGGGGACTCGAGAGACCACGGGGCGTGGCGGCAATGCCTGGGCCAGCGAACCGCAAATCTGCCGTGCGTACCCTGAGCTCGGCGTCAGGAGGGATACGCTTCTTGCTTCCAAGCGTCTGGATATCGGAACCTCTTTGCTGCTGCAGCCTAGCACACCCCGACCTGAGCAAATGCTCCCGGGACCAGGGGACCAAACCCCACCCAAAGCACGATGCAAACAGCAAGAGGGGGTGGCCCTGTCCCACGCCGTCCCCACTGGACGAGTTCCCTGGAGCTTCTTACTCGAAGTGCGGTCCCTAGAGCATGACACCGCCCACAAGCTCAGGCCTCCCCAGGCCAGTGGGACGGGAGACCCCGGCCACCATCACCTGGCACCTGCTTCACCCGCTGCGCTGGGGGCCCCTCCCTCGATCTGCAGCATTTGCACACCAGCTATTGGCTTCCAGCGCTGAAAGTTTAGACTCGTGTGCACTGACCCAGCTCCGCTCTCACTTCCTGACTCCTAGACGAGGGCCCTCCAGGTCAGCCCTCCACAAGCCCCCCCCACACAGGGGCAGAGCTGGGGGCGTGGGGGAGGCCGGATGTGGCTGCCGCAGGCACCTGCCCTCCCTGCCACCCGCCTCCACCCTGCAGGCTTGGGGTTCCACGAAGGTCCCCCAGGCAGGCCCTGCACTTGCATTCTGCCTGTACGTCCGGCTCCTCCTCCAACATTGCCACGATCTCCTTTCCAGCTCCCAAAACTACACGGAAATTTCCAGATCTACCATTAGTGCCCCCTCCCCCATTCTCTTCACTCTCAGTGGACTTTTTTTCTGCAGGATTGTGTTTTCATGTATCGCTATTGTCCTGAACCATTTCGGTAACAAGGCCTCAGTGATGTTCAAGACGGTGGTTCTCAAACATCAGCCCACGATGCTGTGTAAGTGCTGAGAACGGAGGCCTCGAGCCAGGGCATCCACCCCCCCTGGACGGGGTATTTGCCACAGCAGCCTGAGGAGACCAGCAGGCACGCTCCTCCAGTGTTCTTCACGGAGCCCAGAAGTACAGGCTGGGCCCCGGCCCTGAGTCACCTCCTCCTCCCCCCGGGGCCCCTGCCTTCCGGATGGAGCCATCTGCCAGGCCAGCACAGGGCCCGTGTTTGCTCGTACCCCAGCTATGAAGCGTCTGCAACACTTGTTGCTGATGAAGCAGAGCAGACCATCTATAGAGGGATACGGGTCGTTATCTTAACCTTGAAAGAAGCCGTGTTCGGAATCAGCAGCTTTGCAGGATTTCTGCTCTTGAGGGCGTTTGCTATGGAGTGTTCCTCAGACTCCCCTTCACCGGAGCTATTCAGGCCCACAAGTGGATGCTGGGCTCTGCTGGCGTTTCTTTTTTCAAGTCACTCCACGTGGTATTGAAATGATTTCGATGGATCTACACCACCCCTGGCCACCGGGCACACAACCCGGGCCAGGGAGCTGCGGGATGAGCCGCAGGAATTGCGGGAGCTCCAGAAGCCGGGGCAGAGACAGGGAGGCCGGGATGGGCCCCGGGGGAGGCAGCGCGGGAGTGGGGCCCCTGAGTGTGCCCGCACCGGGCACTGCGGGCCCTGGGGGTGAGCTGAGTGTGGCTCAGCGGCCAGAGTCAGAGGCGGCAGAAATCCTGCGGCCCGAAGTAGGGAGGACAGGACGGAACCCCTCAGCTTGCGGCACACCCTGGAGGCCCAGAAGCACAGCCCCGTGGAGACGGTGGGGATGGGGTGCCGTGCGGGGTGCCTCTGCCAACGTGCGCTCTGTCAGGAGACGTTCCGCCCTGGCTGATAGCGCATGTTGCCGTCAACATATGTAAACACATGGCGGTAAGCTGAGGTCAGTAGGCCGAAAGATACACCCACAAAAATGAGCATCAGAGATCTGTTTGTGGGTGGGAACAGCTCTGCCCCCACCGTGCTGACGGGGGTGTGGAGAACCGCCAATCTCCCCTGCTCACCACCCCCGGCCACGTTGGTGGTATCTACGTCCACTGCCCTGGCCACCGCGGCCACAGCAGCTGGCTGAGGGACGGTGTGCAGCTCAGATCACTGGGGTTTTCAGTGTGGCCACAGAGGGAAAGGTGTTTGCCTCCAGTCTCAGGGTCAGGAGGAGCGGACGCCGGGTCCACATGTAGCCTCGTCCCCACTATGGTCCCAGTCAGGAAATGAAACCAGGAAGACCCGAGCAGAGATGGGAGAGAGACCCTCCTTTGCTCAGGACCGGTGGCCCTGAGCCCCATCCTCCCTGGACATCCCAGCTGTGTGAGCAAGTGAGTCCCCTGTTCGTCCCAGCTGCCCTGAGCTGGAATTTGCTCACTAGGGTGGTTTATAACTCACACAGGGTTTGGAACCTGCCCTGGCCTGAGGCTTGCGCCCAGCACGAAAATCGGGGGAGGTGAAGGCAGGGGCGTTGTGGAGTCAGCAGCCCTCCATGGGGACCTTGCCTTCACTGCTGTGGGATTGGACCCCCTAGCTGCTCAGGCTTCATCCGCAGGGTGGAACATTCCAGAATACCAGGAGGGGCATCAGCCCTGATGGCTTTGGCAGGTAGGGACTGAGACTCAGAGGCTGCCCTCCACAGGACTGCCCATAGGACTTGGCCAGGACCAAACTAGCATAGAATGTGCTAGACTTCCCCAGTTCTCCGTCTCTGGGAAGGAGGTAGGCAGTGCTGTCCTTGGCATAGTGATGTCCACTGAGGAACTGTACTGGAAATTTCTCTGTCTGCTCCGCTTGTTACGGGCTCATCTACAGTCTCCTGCACTTTGGCCTGGTTGGCAGATGGGTCTCCTGTTGCTGCGTGACAAATCAAATATATACAAAGATTTACAAAGGCGAGGGCCTCATGCCTCTCTCCACGAACATCCACAGGACGTGCGCTGATTCTCCTGCCCAGGGCTGGGAACGGCACGGCAGGTAAAGTATGCCTGCTGAGGGCCACCAGCTGTGTGTGAGGTCCTGTGTGAGGTGCTTGCACTGTGGGCCACGTGCAAGTCGGGGCTCACTGACCACTGCTGCCTGGGATAGCCGAGCAGGACACAAAACGCCAAGGTGACAAAATCGGCCCCCAGGGGCACTTGGGGGCGGGGGAGGGAATTGTGAGGAACTTGCGTTCTCTTATGCACAGCTTTCAATATTTTCTTGAGTGTTTTGTAGCAAGAGTCACTTTTATAATCAGAAAGGACAGTCAGGATCTCTTCCTACCTCTCCTCCAAAAGCTGAGTATTGCCGTTCTTTTTCATGTGTTCACCTGATTGACCAACACAGAGAAACACAGAGAGAGAAAGAGAGAGAGAGACAGAGAGAGAAACAAAAAGAGGGAGGGAGAGAGAGACAGATATAGACAGAGAGAGAAAGAGAGAGAAAGAGACAGAGAGAGAAAACCTGTGAATTTACAAATCTTTGATGACTAGTGAGGTTGATAATTTCCACGGACGGTCCTTAACTTCTGGCCCTTCGTTTCTGGCTTACATCACCTTTCCCTTGGGGTGTTTCTCCTTTTCTGATACACGTGTAAAGCCTACTTATATATTTAGGTTTTTAATCCTTCGCCCATCACTTATGCTGCAAATGTGTCTTTGTCTTTAAACTTTGTTCACTGCGACACCACGGGCACACGTCTTTGCAGGGACGAACCTAGCAATCCTTCCGTCTGTGATTTTTGCCTGTGCGGTCGGACTCAGAGAGTTCTTGCACCTAAAACAGTACGTAGACATTGCTTTCGTGCTACGTGCACAGTTTTATGCTTGTTTTTGCCACTTAAGTATTTAAACCACCTCAGGTTCATTTTGATCTAGAACATGAGAGAAGAAGCTTTTTCCCCGCTAATGGTTGACTGATTGTAAATCACAGATGGGGGACTACTTTGCTGCTGGTGTGAAATTCTCTGTGACGGTTTAAGAAAGATTAATAGTCAGGCATGTTTCTGTGTGATTCTGGACTTCCTTACTTGTTCCACTGATTCGTTGGCCCAAACAGCAGTATCGTACTAATTATTAAAAATTTTACCATATATGTTAAAAATATGCTAGGAAGAGCCATCCTCATTGTTTTTCTTTTTTAGAATTTTCAAGCTATTTTTCTATATTCTTTCTGAATGAGCTTTAGGACTTTTTGTCAACTTACCCTCAATAAACTTTTATTTGAATTTTTTTAAATTTCCAAATGTACAAAACAATACTTAGGCTTTACGTCCAAGGACAGAGAACGAATTTCCATTTCAGTGAAAAAATAACGGCTGAGAATACAGACTTCTCAGCTACATGGCCTGGGTTCAAATCCCAGCTCAGAAAGTTTTTTACTGTGTGACCTTCGGGGGGATAGGAGGCCTCTCTGGGCCTCAACATTTGTATACATGCAACATGGAAAGTATGAGTAGCGACTTGATAGGTTGGCTATGAAAAGTGACTGGTTTATACATGGCTTGTCTGTGGTTAGAATAATGCGTGCCACATTCTTAAAGGATGCTGACTTTTCTTACTTGTTACTTTCCCCACTAATATTTTGCAGTTCACTGCATGTTGGGTCCACATGAGAAAGTCGGGATTCAGTGAGTTTATGTGTAGAAAATACGGAACAGCTCGCACCCACGGTAAACGCTCAGTTATGCTCTTTAACACCAAATGGCAGAACCACCTCTTTCTATCCTGTCACCTTTCAGGAACATTCCACCTTCACTGTGGGAACGAAATCAAGGAGAAACACTCGTTTGGGACAATGGTCCACATTTTCTGTTCACTAAAAATCTGTTACGCATTTTCATGTAATTCAAGCCAGAGATCAAGTCTCTCCGAGAATATATAGTCCTGCTGGCGGGGGAGGGGGAGGAAGGCCTTTAGCTTTCTAGTTTTGTTTTAAATTTCATTCCCAAGCTAAGACTGCTTTATGAGTTTCAGCTGGAATGAGTTTTCCCATCTCGTCACGAATCCGAGCGAGAATGTTGCCACAGACACACTCCGGACGGTCGAGGCCGGAGGTCTCACTACAGGAAAACCCAGCCGTGGTTCGCCAAAGTCAACAAACCGCAGGGCCGGATGCGTGATGCCGTGGTCGGCACTGGCGCACACGTCCTGCCGGTCCACCCTGACACAGAGACCAGCACACCTCCGTGTCCACGTCCCAGACGTTCCCCGCCCCCGGCCCGCTTCCCATGTTTCCACGGGCCACATCTAAGGATGTGTTGGAAAACAGGTCAAGAGCAATAGCATCCAGCCACACACGCCTGGACCCCCCCTGAGACCTGAAGGAAGACTTTTTCCTCTCGTTCATTTCAAACAAAACAAAGACCAGAAATTCACCGGAGAAAATACCGGCTGTGGCGGGAGGGATCTAGATGGGCAGGGTCAGACTACACGGACGGTGATGATGCGGTGTTAGGGAGGGCGGTTGGCTGTGCAGACCGAGTCATACCTGCACGGAGCACTGAAGGATGAGGGAGAGGGTGTAAGCTGGCGAGCGGCAAGCAGGCTGTCTGGGGAGAACATTCCGGAAGGTGCCGCAGGCACAGTAATATGAAATCATAAAACCCCCTAGCACATTCTAAGAGTTGTGAGTGCTTCGCAGTTGTTGGATTTACAGAATACAAGGGGGAAAGTCAGACAGCAGAAGGTATAAATCACAGCTGGGCTCATGTACATGGGAAGGAATAAGGATTCTTTTTTATTATTATTTTAAGTAGGCTCCACGCCCAACATGGGGCTCGAACTCATGACCCTGAGGTTAAGAGTCACGTGCTCTACCCATTGAACCAGCCAGCCCCAATTCTTTTCTGTAGACAACAGGCCTCTTTTGGGGGCCCGGGAACAAACCGCTGAGGATCTGGGCAAAACTATGGCCATTGTCCTCAAAATAGTGCTCACAGTACAAGTGTGCCCGTAGTTTCAGAGGGTCCGCGGGACCCCGGGAGCGAGGACACGGAGCCCTGACCAAGCTCACAGACCACAGCTGGAATTCAAGCTGAAGTGAGGGGGTCAGAGGCTGTGTCACAGGCGCTCTGGGCAGAAAGGAGAGCAGAGCAGAACCATCTGGAAGCTGCGGGACACATCTCACACATGGTGGAGGGCCAGAGCCCGGCATGCGTCCCGAACCGGGACGTGTCCCTGCTGCTTTTTTTTTAATGTTTATTTATTTTTCAGAGACAGGAAAAGAGAGAGCGCACATGCACCCACAAGCAAGCGGGGGAGGGGCAGAGAGAGAGGGAGACACAGAATCCGAAGACGGCTCCAGGCCCTGAGCTGTCAGCATAGAGCCCGACGTGGGGCTCAAACCCATGAGTTGTGAGATCATGACCTGAGCTGAAGTCAGACGCCCAACCTGCTGAGCCACCCAGGGCCCCTGCCCCCCATGTCCCTGCTTCTAACAGGTCATATGCCCCATCAATTTCTCAATTTCTTTTATTTATTTATTTATTTATTTTTTTGAGAGAGAGCAAGCTTGAGCTGGGGAGAGGGAGACAGACAGAATGCCAAGAAGGTTCCACACTCAGCATGGAGCCTGATGTGGGGCTCGATCTCATGACCCTGGGATCATGACCTGAGCTGAAATCAAGTCGGACACGCACCCGACTGAGCCACCCAGATGCCCCAAATTCTCAATTTCTTAACAGCTGCTCAGGAAAAAGACGTCCTCCACATCAAATGTACGTTGTAATCTCGTATTTTTCAGCTGGTTGGGGCAGTGGAAACTCTGATGAACTTAAACCTGACAACAATGGTTCTCACCCAGGGAACCCCAGGCATCCCATGGGGAGATTTGACCTCCAGGCGTGGGGCAGGTAGGGGGCAGGGACACCAGGGCTCTGGACTCGTGGGCACAGAGGGTCTTTCTGTGCACCTGCCCAAGACGTTGTCCCCAGCAGGGAGCACGGAGCCGGGGGACTTGGGTCAAATCCCCAGGCCTGTGGTGGACGGGCCCACCTGAACCACAGGGAGTGAGGAGCAGAGCCCAGGGGCAAGGGTCAGCACTGTTGTCAGAAAAGATAAAAAAATTTAAGAATGGAAAGAATGGTGCCAGTGAAAAACAACAGATTGGCGCCAAACTCAGAAAATTCAGTCACTTACGTTTTCTTCCTCATTATCGGGCCTTTCCTTGCTCACCAGATACTTACTGAGCACCTAGTACGTGCCAGGCCCTGAGAATGACGTCATCGGAAAAAACACAGGCAGAAGCCTTGCCCCTCGAGGGCCTTGCGTTCCTGGAGGTCAGTCGGGCTCACATTGCTTCAGGGTGACCTTCCTCTGAAGGTCCTGGTGCTTCAGCGTTGGCCGACCCTGCCTGGGGTTGCAAGCCGCCTTCCCATCTATACCAGCCCTTGGCCCCTTTGCCACCATGAGGACCGACAGTAGGGGCCGCCTGGGGGCTCAGTCGGTTGAGGCTCCCACTCTTGGTTCCAGCTCAGGTCATAATTGGACCGGTTTGTGGGTTCCAGCCCCACTGACAGTGCAGAGCTTGCTTGGGATTCTCTCTCTCCCTCCCCTGCTCATGCTTGTGCGCTCTCTCTCTCAAAACAAACAAACAAACAAACAAACAACCATTAAAAAGAAGGATGCACAGTATATTTGAAGTCACTGGAAAATACCCCGGCTTCCCCCATAGTTCCTGTTTCGATGAGGCCGAAGTCTCGTTCCGCTCCTCCCTGAATCTCCCTGGCAGGCGGTCACCTGCAGGTCCCCGCGCCGGGCATTTCCGTGTGGGGTGTGAGTCCGGGCAGAGTGCACCCGGGGGCATCGGGAGCACCGGAAGTGGCTTTTCCTCCGCTTCAGGAACGTGGCCGTAGCTGCATCGTGACACGGACGCCCACGTGTGACTTCAACAACGCAAATGGCAGAGCTCGGTTCCCGCAGCGACGTCGCCGTGCACCTGCCGGCTGGTCTCAGACTGCGAAAAATCGCGCGTCTTAGCAAAGGCAGGGCAGGACCCCGGCATGTAGCCAGAGGCTGGGCTCAGGGCTGACCTCAGGAATGCGTCACACGGGGCTCCCGCCCTCCAGTCCCAATCAGGGCGGAGCCTTCCCGCGTTTCCAGGCTTCCCCGGCCACAGGGAGTGGGCGAGCGGCGGGCTCTGACCCCACCCCCCCAGGCCCACCAGTGCCCCGCGATGCCACTTGCGCCAGAGGCAGGGCTGCGCCCCCCACCACGCCCGCCTGCGGGGGCCGCAGCCCCCTCCCGAGGACCCCCGAGCCCGGACCGGGACATGGACCAGGCCCAGGCGGTGCAGGGGCAGGTTCCCCTGGGGAATGTGGAGCTCCCGATCGTTCGCTCGGGTCAGCGGCAGGGCAGTTTGGGGCCAGAAGGGAGACTGGTATGCCGGAACATTCCTCTGCAGGCTCCCATGACGGCCCTGCAGCGCTGGAGCAGATCCACAAATATTTGTCTGGTTGCATAGTTCAGGCATGTGAAAATCAGACCCGAGAAACACACCCTTTCTTCTCTTTCCAGAAACGCTGCCTGAGCTCTGACCCCTGGCGCTCCCGGCATCCACCCCGATTTTCCATCTGGTCTCCATTATCTCACTTCGGTGCCTTCACAGACTTTGCTGGAAATGAGAGCAGTCAGTGTTCCTCTGCCCGTCTTCGGTGCTGGCCGAGGCGTGCCTCCTGCCACAGGGAGGAGAGCCCCCGCGGGTCCGGTCCACACAGCCCTCGCTCGCCCCTGCCCTGAGCCACCCGGCCTCTGTTCCTCCCTGGAAAGGCTCTGGAATTCCTGATTCCACATCATCTGTGCATGTCAGGCCCAGTACACTGTTCCAGCCAGCTGTCTCCAACCCCCCGGGGTCCCCTCCTGTCTGTGGCCGGGGCTCCCCTGACCCGTGGCTGCTGCTTCCTCGGGTTGCAGGCTCCAGAGGAAAGCAGACGAGCCGGGTCTGGACCTGCCGGGTGGTGAGAGCCAGCGGGACCCGGGGGGAGGCCGTCTGCAGGGGGGAAGTGAGGCGGCACGGGGCTCCCGCACCCCCTGCATTATGTGGTCTCTTCTGTGTGGGCTGGAGGCTCTGCCCTGAGGTCCACGGGCAGAGTTCAGCCGCCCAAGAAGGTGGATGGGAACGACTGCGTCTCTGTTTTCACTAACTTCTAACTACAAGTCAGATTTCCTTCCTCTGAATGTGGGTAACACAGCACGGTGGCGGCAGTGCACCAGGGGCCCCGTGGACAGCAGGAGCCTCGTCCCGGACACTGTTTAAGCTCATCGCTATGTAAAATCACGGTGCCTGTTAGGCCCGCCACTGGGGCTTATTGCCCGTGAATAAAGAGGCATCCATACTGCGACATCGCAAATTTATTCTTTAGACTCTAACCATGCTTTTCAATCAAGTGGATTTTCTTTGTTCTCCTAAGCGTTCCCAGCGTTCTTCTGAGAGAGGTCCTGCAGCAGCCCCCACCCGTGCCCCCCTGTATCCCCAGGCCTGGCCGTCCCGGCACCACCCCCTACCGTCACAGAGCCCCCCCGCCACGCCCGCACCCCGAAAGCCACTGTGAGGCCGGACCACAGACGGCGTGGGAATTACAACGTCGACCCTGAGAGCCCGCACCTCACCTCTTCAGTGGGTTTCCCCAGGACTCACCCCATCCTGCCCTGACCAGCCCCCCACCCCTCACTTCCCTGCCCCAGGCTGCTCCCTGCCCTCCCGAATACCCCAGCTGTGCTCCAGTTTCTGTCTCCGGGTCGGCTTCTGAGGGAACGCAGACTTTGTGTGGCCACTGCTCCAGGCCACGGAGGGGTTTCAGGTCCCAAATGAGTCAAGGGCCCCAAGCGAGAGGCCCCCCCCCCCCCATCCCCAGTCTTTAGGCTGCAATCTTAACCTTTCTCCAGGGGCTCCAAAGTGGTATTTCAGCAGCCGGGGTAGGGACGACATCAGCTCAGATTCGTAGGTTCTCCAGAAGGACCTTTAAGGCTTACCATCTTTTCAGGGGCGCCTGAGGGGCTCAGTGGGTTGAGCGTCCAACTTTGACTCAGGTCACGATCTCACAGTTCGTGGGTTTGAGCCCCGCGTCGGGCTCTGTGCTGACAGCTCAGAACCTGGAGCCTATTTCGGATTCTGTGTCTCCCTCTCTCTGTCCCTCCCCCCCCCCTCTCTCTCAAAAATAAATTAAGTTAAAAAAAATTAAAGACTTCTCTTTTCAGTGATCATCTCTGGAAAAGGGATATCATGCGTGTATTTTGAATCACTTACGACCCACCCCTGGTTACCCGGTACTGTGAGGAGAGTCGGGGCCACATCCGCATGTGTATTTACCACCGAGGTGCCACAGAGCAGGGACGCTTGGACTATCACAAGGTAGTGACAGGCAGGCGGTGCACAGCACAAACACATCCTGCACCCATAATGTGACAGCTGGTTTGGGGACGTTCAGGGAAGTGAATAACCACACGTGGCCACTGCCGGCTGGTGTGCGGGCCGCAAATACAGCCACCAGCACTCTGGGGACCCAGCCGCTCTGGAGTCCTGGCTGAGGTGGGACAAACATGTCTCCCCAGAGAACAATTCTAATGTTGTTAATTTAAAGTTTCCTCTTTTCAGGGGTGCCTGGGAGGGCTCAGTCTGTTGAGCATCCAACTTCGGCCCAGGTCATGATCTCGCGGTTCCTGGGTTCGAGCCCCTCGTCAGGCTCTGTGATGACAGCTTGGAGCCTGGAGCCTGCTTCGGAATCTGTGTATGTCTCTCTCTCTGCCCCTCCCCTGCTCATGCTCTGTCTGTCTCTCTCTGTCTCAAAATAAACATCAAAAAAATTTTAAGTTTCCACTTTTCATTTTGTGTCCATTCGGTCACACGTTGTGGGGGACCTCCTCAAGGACAGTGAGCATGGGGTGACCCACCAGATACGTATACCCTGCTCTCATTACTACTGCCGTGTGACCAAGCACTGGACTCTTGGGGCTCAGAACCCCCTCTTTCATCCTTGACTCTGTGGGTGGGGATTCAGGAAAGGCTCTGAGGAGCGGCCACGTGGGGGCTGGAGCCTGAGTCCACATCCACAGCGGTGTGCTCACGAGGCTAACAGGGATGCCCCCAGGTCACCTCTCCAGCATGGCGGGCTCTGTGAGGTCAGGCTTCCCCGGAGACCCAGCCGCTGTGACCCTCCATCACCAGCCTGCAGGACTCGGGGGTGGGGCATAGATCCCACCTCTTTGTGGGAAGAGTGTCCCAGAACGTGGGGTGCATGGTTGAAAAGTCACAGTATTGAATAGTATACTAAACATGTTTGCAGTGAGCATGGAGACCCTTGAAGGCCATCCTGACTCGCCCTAACTTGGAAAGCAGGGACTGGAAGTTGGGAACGCCGCGGTGTCCCTAGGGCCAGATCTGCTAGAGCTCAGCTGAGCTGAGGACCCATGTGCTGACCAATTCCGGAAAAGCCTTCTGTGGATCCTCTCGAACGAAGAAGTGGATGGAGCACAAAGCAGCTGTGTGGGAACAGACTTCAAGGGGAAACAGCAAGAGGAAACCACACCCTCAGATATTTACTGAAAACTCCACGGTTCGTTAAATACTTTCACTCGGTTTGTCTCATTGGGTTACGTTTCATACATGACTAAATGTATCACCAAAAATATAAGCCAAGTGTCAAGATGTGTATGGAGACTTCTGGATAGCATCTCCCGCTAATATGTAAGAAAAAGAGAGGGAGGAAAATTAATCAGGAGAAAGAAAGAAAGAAAGAAAGAAAGAAAGAAAGAAAGAAAGAAAGAAAGAAAGAAAGAAAGAAAGAAAGGGAGGGAGGAAAGAGGAAAGGAGGGAAGGAAGGAGGAAGGAAGGAAGGGAGGGAGGGAGGAAGGAAGGGAGGGAGGGAGGAAGGGAGGGAGGAAGGGAGGGAGGGAGGAAGGGAGGGAAGGAGGAAGGGAGGGAGGGAGGAAGGGAGGGAGGGAGGAAGGAAGGGAGGGAGGAAGGAAGGAAGGGAGGGAGGAAGGAAGGGAGGGAGGAAGGAAGGGAGGGAGGAAGGAAGGGAGGGAGGAAGGAAGGGAGGAGGAAGGAAGGGAGGGAGGAAGGAAGGGAGGAAGGAAGGAAGGGAGGAAGGAAGGAAGGAAGGGAGGAAGGAAGAGGGAAGGAAGGAAGGAGGGAAGGAAGGAGAAGGAAGGAGGAAGGAAGGGAGGGAGGGAGGAAGGAAGGGAGGGAGGGAGGAAGGAAGGAAGGAAGGAGGAATGAAGGAGGGAAGGAAGAAGGAAGGAGGAAGGAAGGAAGGGAGGGAGGGAGGAAGGAAGGAAGGAAGGAGGGAAGGAAGGAGAAGGAAGGAGGAAGGAAGAAAGTGAGGGAGGGAGGAAGGAGGAAGGAAGGAGGAAGGAAGGGAGGGAGGAAGGAAGGAAGGAGGAAGGAAGGAGGGAAGGAAGGAGAAGGAAGGAGGAAGGAAGAAAGGGAGGGAGGAAGGAAGGAGGAAGAAAGGAAGGAAGGAAGGAGAAGGAAGGAGGAAGGAAGAAAGGGAGGGAGGAAGGAAGGAGGAAGAAAGGAAGGAAGGAGGAAGGAAGGAAGGGAGGGAGGAAGGAAGGGAGGGAGGAAGGAAGGGAGGGAGGGAGGAAGGAAGGGAGGGAGGAAGGGAGGGAGGGAGAGAGGGAGGGAGGGAGGGAGGGAGGGAGGGAGGGAGGAAGGGAGGGAGGGAGGGAGGAAGGTAGGGAGGAAGGGAGGGAGGGAGGGAGGAAGGAAGGGAGGGAGGAAGGAAGGGAGGGAGGAAGGAAGAGGGAAGGAAGAGGGAAGGAAGGAAGGAGGGAAGGAAGGAAGGAGGGAAGGAAGGAGGAAGCAAGGGAGGAAGGAAGGAGGAAGGAAGGAGGGAAGGAAGGAGAAGGAAGGAGGAAGGAAGGGAGGAAGGAGGAAGGAAGGAGGGAAGGAAGGAGAAGGAAGGAGGAAGGAAGAAAGGGAGGGAGGAAGGAAGGAGGAAGGAAGAAAGGGAGGGAGGAAGGAAGAAAGGGAGGGAGGAAGGAAGAAAGGGAGGGAGGAAGGAAGGAAGGAAGGAGAAGGAAGGAAGGAAGGAAAGAAAGAAGGAAGGAGGAAGGAAGGAAGGAAGGAAGGAGGAAAGGAGGAAGGAAGGAAGGAAGGAGAAGGAAGGAAGGAGAAGGAAGGAGGAAGGAAGAAAGGAAGGAAGGAGGAAGGAAGGAGGGAAGGAAGGAAAGGGAGTCTGGGTGGGGACAGGGTGGGGAGAACGTGGATTCTGGAATCCCAGCACTCTGGCCGGGGTCTGCAGAAAGGAGGACAGCCCTGGCCTGGAGGACCAGAGGCTGGGGCTGGAGCTTCAGAGGAGGGGAGGGGTTCTGGAGCAGCAGCCTGTGCGGGGGGAGGGGAGGGGGCAACCTGGGGCAGAGCGGGCGGGATGACCCGGCACACGGTCATGGTCACGCACTCAGCTCAGCTGGATACCATGAGTGTGAAAGCAACACTCTTCCTACAGACCCAGAAAAATGACCTCACCTGTGGTCACTGTCATATTGCCTGTCACTCTGTGCCTAGAACATAATATGGCCTGGAAACTTCCGTATGGACAGTTGACCCACAGTCATTAGACCCCTTGTGTTGAATTTGTTGGTAGGCTCCTGGTTATTAATAATTCACTTATTTTTAAATTTACATCCAAGTTAGTTTGCACATAGTGCAACAATGATTTCCGGAGTAGATTCCTTAATGCCCCTGACCCATTTAGCACATCCCCCCTCCAGTAACCCTCTGTTTGTTCTCCATGTTTAAGTCTCTTATGTTTTTGTCTCCCTCCCTGTTTTTATATTATTTTTGCTTCCCTTCCCTTCTGTTCATCTGTTTTGTCTCTTAAAGTCCTCATATGAGTGAAGTCATATGATTTTTGTCTTTCTCTGAATGACTTTCACTTAGCTTAATACCCTCCAGTTCCATCCACGTAGTTGCAAATGGCAAGATTTCATTCCTTTTGATTGCCGAGTAATACTCCATTGTATAGATATACCACATCTTCTTTATCCATTCATCCATTGATGGACATTTGGGGTCTTTCCATACTTTGGCTATTGTCGGTAGTGCTGCCATAAACATGGGGGTGCACGTGTCCCTTTGAAACAGCACACCTATATCCCGTGGATAAATGCCCAGTAGTGCAATTGCTGGGTCGTAGGGTAGTTCTAATTTTAATTTTTTAAGGAACCTCCATACTGTTTTCCAGAGTGGCTGCACCAGTCTGCATTCCCACCAGCAGTGCAAAAGAGATCCTCTTTCTCCACATGGTAGGCTCCTGATGTTATGCTACCAAGTGTGCTGTGCCATTGGTTCAAATCGATTAGGCAGGGAGGCAAAGTCAGTGATGAAATAGGCCTAGAATAGGAGAGGGAGTCTGCTTCAAGAAGGGCGGAGAAGAGTTTATAATGAAACTCGTCAGTCTTAAAGGATGCAGCATTTGTTCTTTTCTATTTTGGGCTCAACCGAACAAGCGTCTGTTGACAAACTATTTTACGTGAGGAGATAGGGACAACCCTGGAGGAACACACGGTCTCATGGAGATGATGAGGATCCCATGTGATCATTTCACCAGTGGAGATGTGAAGTCAGTGTTGTGGGAACACGGCAGCAGTCAGGACAGGGGAAGGCTTCCTACATCCTCGGGAAAAAGTAGGAAGGTGTATCAGTCAGCTCGGGCTACATAACAAAACCCCACAGCCTAAGTGGGTTAACCAACTGAAATTATTCCCTCATTTCTGGAGTCTAGAAGTTCCTGATCCAGGCATGGGCAGGGCTGGTTTCCTCTGAGGCCTCTGTCCTTGGTGTACCGAGCTGTCTCCTCACCATGTCCTCACGTGGTCATCCCTCTGTGCTTGTCTGTGTCCTGATCTCCTCTTCTTAGAAGGACACCAGGAAGATTGGATCAGGGCCCACCCTAGTGACTTCAGTTTACTTTAACCATTTCATTAAAGGCCCTGTCTCCAAACACAGGAGCATTCTGAGGTGCTGGGAGTTAGGACTCCAACATAGGAGTTTTGGGGGACACAGCTCAGCCCATCACAGAAGGTACCCAGGGAGAATGACAGTAAAGTGAACCACTGGCAGTGCTGGTCGTTGCGTGTACCCAGACTGAGAGAGGACCCCAAGTCCAGGCTAGATCCCCAGCTTTGCAGAGTCAGAAGTATACATGTTGCACATGTAAATAAATTCTGGGGTTTTTTTTTCTCTCCAGTTATCTGTCTTTTGCCACTTTAATTTGCGCACCTTGGTCACAGAAACTAAGAGGGTAGAAGAAAGACGAGGGTGAAGGTAATGTTCCAGATCTTGATCTGGGTGGCAGTCACATGGACATGTATACACAGGTAGACATTCACTGAGCTCTGTGTTTCAGATTTGGGCACTTCATTGTATGGAGGTGATGTGAGTTTAAAATACGTCAGGCTGATCCTTTCCACCATGACCATACCATAATCGCCAGTAAGCTCACGGTCTGTGAGGGGACCTCTGCTCCCCACTGCGGGTGTGTGGGAGTCCATGGCCATTTGCCTCACGGTGGCCTTCGCAGGGCTACTATTTTGCGGGAAAAGGAAACGAAGCACAAAGGGGCACCTTGTGCGAGGTCAGGCAGATTATTTGCATTCAAGATGAATTTCATCCCGCTCCGAGTCTGAATTCTCTTTGCTGTGCCTTCCAGCCCCTCCTGGGTTAAGGGAGATTCTGCCAGCTTGCCGATCCCAAATTACTGTCACTTGAGTGTGACGCTTGATCTGCAAGTGCTCCTGACTGAGAGTCCCCGACAAACAGTCACGTTTGCTCGGAGCAGCGTGGGTTCCTCGTCTGTGGGGTGCGAGGCCTCCTGCCAGCTAGAACTCCACACGGGGCCTGCGGGTGCCTCTGTAGCTTGTACAGGAGCCATCGAGGGGCGACCTAAGTCTCCAAAGTCTCTAAGCTCCTGGAGAATTAGGAAGGCACCGGCCCACACCTCCGTCTCGCTGGGCAGGCGGGAACGCAAGTCCGTGGCGGGGGCTTTCCCCACGGTCACTGGGCCAGCTGGCAGCGGTGGGGTGCTCCAGCACTTTCCATAGGGACGTGGCTGGGAAACGGTGCCTTTCCAGAGAGGGGCTGGCACTGGGGGGGGGGGGGGGCGGGGTGGCAGGGGGGTGGGGGGAGGGGGAGTGGAGGGGGGAGGGGTGCAGACTGCTGGCCTGCAGCCGGGTCTCCCCAGCCTAACATCCCGAGCACCAGACAGCGGTGTGATTCCTGCTTCCGTGCCTGGGACCCCAGATGTCTGTGTCTGTGTGTAAGTGGTCACTGTGTAATGGTGACAGAGCACAGGGATGAGACGTCACGGTTGGATTTTGTTTGCCTGAAGCGTCCGTGTCACCCAGTGGAGGCGCAGTTGGTCGTGTGGGAGGAGATGCCGTGTACACGTTACCCTCTGTGCGCACGCCTGGATGCCTCGGGTCACCTACTTCTGTCCCCGAATTGCCAGAATCACCTTCTCCCCTCGGCCGTGGCAACAGAAACCACTCGGATTGGAAGATGGGCTTTCGGCAGCCGAAGCAAGCTACTTGCTCCCCAGAGGCCCCTGCATCACTCCGCGGCCTTTGGCACCCGCTCTCTGGTTGGGATTCGGGAAACATTGGCCTTCTTAGTGCTGATTCTGCACTTCCTGCCAAAAGTGAGCTCTAGGCTCCGAGCCGCCACTGAAACCCGAGCCCGCTGGAGTCGGCTTCCTTTCCCGGGGAGACGGGGAGACGACCGGTGAGGTCATCGCACACGGGCTAGCGGAGCAGAAACCCAGCCTCCCACAAACCGAGACCAGACATGTGCCTCACAAGAAAACATTTTGGAAGCCAGGTTTTAATCAACAGCATTAAATGAATCACGGATTTTTAAAGACTGGTGAATTCCAACGGCAGCCTGTCTGGATACGTTTTAAAACTGAAGACGTACGTTTTGCTTGAGAGATGAGAAAACCCTCAAACACCAGCATGAACGACACAGCGAATGCAAGTAAAAGTAACAGGAAAAGGTAAAAGTTTGTAAAAGTAAATTAAACACTTCGTGTTTGTCTTTGACAAGTTGTTTTACAACAAACACATGCACAACTGCTCCGCCTTCTGCACGGGGCTGGGGGGCGGGGTGCGTCTCAGACCCCAGAACAGTGTGTGGGCTGGTGCCACTTCCCCGCCCGCCATGTGACCCCCGACCCCAACCCTAGGCGACTGGGCAGCACTCCTGCGGCCTGGGGACAGCAGATCCCCCTGTCAGAGAGGACAGCACCATCATCCCAAGGCTGCAGAGTTGGGGCGAGGGTCCCATGACACTGTGATGCCCCCAACTCCCTTGTCCTTGTAAGACAGATGCGGAGTTTGGGCATCTATAGGGTGGTCCCAACAACCCTCACGTTGCCAAACACAGACCCTCACTGACACATTGCTTGTTGTGTGTGTTTTATTTGTCTTTAATTTTTAGACAAGATTCTATTTTTAATCTTTAATCTTTACTTTTTAATCTTTTAATCTATTTTGAATCTATTTTAATCTTTAATAGACAAGATTCTATTTGTCTTTAATTTTTTTTAATGTTTATTTTTAAGAGAGACAGAGAGAGACAGAGTGTGAGCAGGGGAGGAGCAGAGAGAGAGGGAGACACAGAATCCAAAGCCGGTTCCAGGCTCCGAGCTGTCAGCACGGAGCCTGACGTGGGGCTCGAACTCACAGACTGTGAGATCATGACCTGAGCCGAAGTCAGACGCTTGACCGACTGAGCCACCCAGGTGCCCCTCACTTGTTCCTTCTCCAAGATGAAATTGGAATTGTTTTGCCGTTTGCCCAGAAGACTCTCCCAGTGACATGACACGGAGACCGCAGTGTCTGAGTATGTGGCCGTGGCGCTGGGCTCTGTGGCCCCAGGCAGCTCTCCCTGCTCCTGTTTTCCCCCTCCGGTGTGGAGATGCCAGGGTGCCCAAAGAGGGTCTGTGGGCAAGACCTTCCCTAATTACTTGGCCACCGGCCTCCAGCGGGGGTGTCCTGGCCCTGCTCCCGTGGCCTCTGACCCTCTGCGTCAAGCACAGCACAGGCCTGGGCTTCAGCCGGCATGGCAGGACCAGCAGCGTCCCCTTCCCCCAACACCAGCCACCCCCACTGCCCAGCTGGAGCCCCCCGCTGCCCGTCACAGTCCTGGGCTCCCGGCCCTGGTCTGCACCTGCACCTCAGCTCTGCGGTCCAGCCGTCAGTGGCCCCAGACCCGACTGAGAAGCACTGTGGCCAAGTACTGCACTTGCCTCGGTCACCGTGCTGAAGCCCACGGGCCCTGTTTCCTGTGTTTCCGTCACTGCGCCACAGACATGATGGTGGACAGCAGCCCTTGTTTAATTATGCGCACGGGGTCCGCGGGTCTGCAGTTCGGACAGGAAGCCCGAGGAGGTCTGGGGCCTCAGCTACGAGGACTCAGAGGCCGGAGGCCAGATTGTAGGCTTCCCCGCTGGTGCTGGGAGTGGGTGGACTGTCTACAGGGCTCGGGCTCCTTGCAGGCGGCAGTTGGACCATGAGAGCGAGCGACCACGCCAGGAGACTCAGGAGAACTCCGCGTGGGCTTTTCTGGCTGCCGGGAGCCAACCCATCCAGACTTCCTGGTGGCACAGCCCGGGCGGCCGGCGGAAGGGCAATGCACAGCGACCCTCCGAATGGGAAGCTACTGGTATCCGTCCTCTTACTCATTATGGCCATCCCCATGGTCCAATTGGCACTGATGACTCAAAAGAAACCCATGGGGGCAAACTCGGGGATATATTCTGGGGATGAGGGAAAAACCCTGAGAATCCGAAGATGGATAATGAAACCTTATATCCAGCCGGTGCCACCCCTGCCTGCCCGTCCCCTACCTAAAGGAAGGATAGCCCCATATATCTCTCAGCCAGGGAAGGGGGCAAATGGGTTTGAAAGCCCCACTCCGGCAACAAAGGGATGTCTCTATGGATACAAGTTACTCCAACCCCTAGGCCCACTTGGCCCCCAGGAGGCATTCCAGATGGTAACTGGACCCGGCGGGTTAAGGTACAGAATGGTTCATTAGTTCCCAGGTATACATTGTCTCTCTGGGAGCGCATAAGGTGTGGGTTCCCAGGGCCCTCTTGGCTCCCTCCCGGCACCCAGACCAAAGCGAACGCTTTTGTTCCTTGTACCGCAAACCGTTGAAAGGAACAATCAAGAAGCCAGGTCCCTGTAAACGTTCCACTTGAGGTGTTGAGAGCTGGATGGCCTTCCATGAAAATAGCAAAGCAAATGCTTTATAGACTATAAATAAACGTAGATACATAATGAAAGTCGTATGAAGAAATCAATCAAGTAAAAGGCAGGAGGAAACGTTACAAAGAAAGAACCGTGAGGTTCCTTAATGGGTGATCACACCAAGGAACGTTTTTAGAATCAGGTAAAGCCGAGAAACATAGATGACCACGCGACAAGGAAACTGCTAACAAACATAATGCCACGTTTGCCACAATAAAGCGGCCAGTCGAACACACTGCTGTCGTGTCCATTTGTTATTTTCGCCGACGCCGTTCATCCTTCGGGAGCCCCTGGACCTTCTGGGACTGGACCTCGGCATCTGGCCTCACCTCCAAGTCAGCCAGCATCGTGGCTCCTACGTTCTGCTGGTTCTGACAGGTCCCTGGGGTTTCCCGGACTCACGGGGTGGGATCAGATGCCACCCTGCCCGGGTCCCGACGTGGCTGCCTGCAGGGGAGCCGGTGGGCTAAAGATATTACTGTGAGCCCATCTTCGGAAAATTCCATCTGCCAGAATCCCCATCTCAGAATCATGTTTTTAAAGAGTAAATAAAGTGCTTGGAATTGCAAAGGAAACCAATTATACTGAAATACAATTTTCAAACACAATTTGTGGAATAGTAAAATACATGCCCTCACGCATCGGAAATAGGGTCTAGCCGTGGGTCCCACTGCCACTAATAGCCAGTTTCAAGGTTGTGATGAGCTTGAATGATAGTTTGATAAATCTACCACGACCACAATGTGCACAGACCTGTGACCTGTTGTCATGAAGTCACAGATCCAGCAAAGCCCAGCGCCCACGGCTCCGGAGCCAGAAGCTGGCCCACCGTTTCTAACAACCGGTCCAGGAAGCCAATCATTTCTGTAATAATTGGACCCAATGGCCAGGACTTGATCAGTAACTGACAGCTTCCCTAATTTGTGTCTCAATTGCAACTTAGGACCAACCAGAGGAAGCTGAAGATATTCCCCTGTCCAGTCGCACGGGACGCCCCTTTCCAGCTGGCCGCCCCAGCATCCCACGTCCACTGCCTCCCCGGAGCCCACCTGGATTTTCCCTTGGGCCACTCGGAAGCTCCCCCAGTCCTCCGGGGCTCTCCCAAGTGCGAGTGACAGTGGCCGAGTCTGAATAAATCGCTTTGCTTATTCTCGTTTCATTTTCGCAACAGATAAACATCCTATGGTGCCCGGGAATGTCCTCTACTTGGGTGTTACTGGTCTGGGAGCAGTCTTCCCAAGAGCTGCATCCTGTGCTGTGCCGGACCGTGTGCCCCCCCCGCCCCCCACAAACTTATATGTTGAAGCTTTAACCGCCAGGACCTCAGCATGTGACTATGTTTGCAGATAAGGTCTTCAGAGAAGGAATTAAGTTAAACTTGACTTTTATGGTGGGCCCCAATCCATTGTGACCAGTGTTCTTATAAGAAGAGAGGATTAGGACACAGACACTCACAGACACGCACAGGGACGACCACATGAGGACTCGGGAAGATGGTATCTACACGGCAGGAGAGTGGCCTCAGGGGAAGCCAGCCCTGCCCACGCCTGTATCCTGGACTTGTAGCCTCCAGGTCTGTGCTGTGTGCACCACCCATCGGTGGTGTGTGTTACACAGCCCAAGCTGACAAACACACGTGTCCTGGTTAACGGTGGCTGTTCGAACCCGCCTGTCTCTTGGTTATTCTCTGACGGTTCATCTGAGGCCCATCCCGCCCTAAGATCTCCAAGCATCTCACACTTGCCCCACAAGAAGGAAACCCTGCAGGGGAGAGGCCACACTGTAGGATGAGTGTGTACATTCAGCGGATGCCCGGGTGACCTCTCTGTGAGATGGCAGAGACCAGAGGATCCTGTGCATCACTGGCTTGCCCTACCCAGCCCCATGATGCTCCGGGCTTATCCCCAGCCCTTACCAGGCAGGCATTGGCCTGCAGGGCCCCTTACCCTCCGAGGGGAGGTCTCTGACACACGTGCACTTGGTTTGACCTCATGACATGATGTGCGCGTGAGGACCTTCTTCATTTCACGCCTTTCTGGCACAAATCCTCTTTGGTAT
Source organism: Neofelis nebulosa (assembly GCF_028018385.1). NCBI lineage: Eukaryota > Metazoa > Chordata > Mammalia > Carnivora > Felidae > Neofelis > Neofelis nebulosa. The sequence continues at coordinate 93,107,510 of NC_080793.1, read as the reverse complement.
GTTGGGTTATTCTCTCACCGCACAGGACTTTGATTTACTCGTCTTGGAGGCAGAAATTAGCTGATCTGTGGAAGGCAGCCCTCAGGACGCCAGCACGGATTCCTGCCCTCTGTATTCACACCATTGTGCAATTCCCTCCACTCCGTGGGACCAGACCCGGAGACTCGTGCTCCTAAGGCACACACAGGCACAGGTGACAGTGCCGTCTGTCTTAAGTTCCAAAGAGACTCTGGCTTCCCTTGTGGGCACCCTCCTTCCTCTTTCCCTCCCACTCTGCAGATAGCTGGTGGCCGTGTTTGAGAGCCATGCCCTTTGGAGAGGCCAGCACGGAGCTCTCCGCCAGCGGGGACCTGAGTCTGACGGCCGCCTGAGTGAGCGCAAAGCAGACCCTGTCCCGTCTGAGCCCTGAGATTACCCCAACCCCAGCCAGCGCCCTGACTGCAGTCAAGCAGAGGACCCCACTGAGCCACACCCCGCTCCTGACCCACAGAGACTGTGACACAGCAGACGCGTTGAGCCACCAAATTTGGGGCTCGTTTGTTATGGGGCAAAAGTATTATGACAGTCTTAACTAAAATCGACCTACAGTTTTGGAGTTTGGGGAACTGCCTGCTTTAACTTCTGGTTCATACATTATCCATCACTGATGGGTGAGGGAGGTTTTAAGTTTTCTGTGTTGAAATGATTTATTCCTTTAAGCTTTCAAATTAGCACTTGCAAAATCATTCAAGAATGGAAGCTTCTGTTTTTAAAAGAACTCCATTAACTATTTCAATTTTTATTTTTTAGTATTTATTTATTTTGAGGGGTAGGGTCCAGAGAGAGAGAAGGAGACAGAGAATCCTAGGCAGGCTCTGCACTGTCAGCACAGAGTCCGACATGGGGCTCAATCCCATGAACCACAAGATCATGACCTGAGCCCAAATCAAAAGTCAGACGCTTAACCAATTGAGCCACCCAGGCGCTCCAACCATTTCAACTTTTAAATTGTTCTTTGTATATTCAGATATTTCTAAGTCAATTTTTTCTAGAAAACTATTCATTTTATTATGATTTTTCAAATTTATTAGCATGGATGTACACGTAATATTCTCTTCTTAATCTGATTTTATAACTCCTTCAACATTTCTAATTTTGATGACTTCAGTTCTCTTACATTCTTTACAAGCTCTGTATGCATTGTTTTGTGTGGTTGGGGGACTGACATCTTCTTTCTTAATTTCCACCTAGCTTTCTTGTCTTCACAAAGGTGCCTTGCTTGTTGATGGTGTTTATTTAAGTGGAGTCGGCCTAGATTATTCTCGGTCACTATTACTGGTGACAAAATGCTCGGAGCTCTGTTACCATTGTTTTATAGGTTCTCATGGCAAAGACTCTAAATTGGCTCACTTTCTTCAACACACTTCTTCCATTGTTTCATAAATTCCTGAATCTTCAGTGAGCGTGCAAACGTGTGTATGTGTGCACGTGTCCATAGTCAAATTCCAGCTTTATATCCACTGTGAGGGAGGGGGACCATGGCCCCGGTTTGCCCAGGACCCCCCAGTTACACTCTGTGGGGAAATACAACTCCCCTGGACTTCTTGGAGCTCCTATAAGGGCCCTGTTTCCTGGCACTCCTCACCTCTCCTCACCTGCCACAGGGATGGTGTCTGTAGCCTTTTGTTTAGTAATTTCTTTGATCCAGAAAGATAATAAAATTTCCCTTGTCTCCCCAGGATTGCTAAATGCTATAGCTCAACCTAGATCCCTAGGTTAAACCCCTCATGGGGCAAATAGAGGGGTAGCCATCTCCCCAGGTGGGGGTATTTCAAGGGAGAGTGAGCATCAGCATTGAGAGAACTCCAAGTCTCAAAGCTGAGACACACACACAGCACATGCAAACACACACACACGTATCATACACAAACACACGCTTACATACACACATACGTACACATCACACCACACACACAAACACCCCGCACACGCACACAATGTACATGCACACACATCACGTGTGTACATGTGTGCAAGCACTTATGGACACGTCCAAAGCACATGCATGCACACATCACACACATCACACACACACACCCACGTACACACATGTATACAGACACCCCCACACACATACCACATATCACACACACATCACACCATATATACCCAAACACACACACACACACACACATACACACACACACACACACACACACACACACAAAGAGGCACACACACCACATGGCTATCTGGCTCCTGGAGATTTTATTTACATACCCAAGTATTGAATTAACGATGGGCCCATTGTGCTTCCAAGGGGACCCTCTCAGAGGGGGCGGGAACAGGTGCCTTCCTCCCTAACAGAAAAAGAAGCCCTTTTTCCTCGTCCCTCCCGCACAGAGTATCTTGCTGCTGTTGTAGGAACACGTCCCGTCAGCTTGCCTTCCGTCTGCCCAGGTGCAGGCCGGCCTCGCCGTGTGGCCGCCCCTCTCAGCCTGCTGCTCCCATGAGCCTCCAGGAGAACCGCGTCTCTGGTCTGGAGAATCTCGTGCACACTCTTCGGCGTCCGCTCCTCAAACCGGGTGGCTTGAGGGAACAGAAACGTCTTCAAGTCTCTGTAGCCAGAGCGTGAGGCCCGGTGCGGTCGGGGCCGCGTGGACACACAGCCTCTACAGGCTCCGGAGGGGGAGGGCCCTTCCTCCTCTGTCGGCTTCTGGCCCCGGTCGAGCGGCCCCTTGGCTCCTGCAGCGGGACTGACGACCCGCCCTGTGGTCCCAGGCAGTCTGCCCGCTGCGCGTGTCTGTGCACAAACTCCCGTCTACCCCCCCGGCACCCCGGCCACCGCAGCAGGCCCCGCCCTGAGCTGGCCTGCCTCATTCTGGCCAGAGGCATCCGCAAAGACCCGGCCTCCAGAGGAGGGCATGTCCGCAGGCTCCAGGTGGCTGCGCACCGGGGGTGATAGTTCATCCCAGCGCACACACGTTCAGGGTAAAGTTAGTAAAGATGGATATTAACAACCCAACACACTTGTCATCTGGGCAAAACTATGAACAGCTCCCCCTTTTCCTCCCGATGGGGCTGACGAGTGGTAAGGTCCCCTGAAGGACAGCCATTCCCCATGGTCACCCACACCAGCGTGCGCAGCTGTGCTCTGCTGGACGGCGTGTGGCCGCAGACCAGCGGCCCCCCGTGAACGTGAGAAGAAGCGCTGATTGTGAAGTTCCTACCTGCCTGTGCTCCGCCCGCGGCCTCACTGTTATCAGACCAAACCCGCCAGTACTAAAATAATACATTGTGGCCAGGGAGACCGTAGCCTAAGCTCGCAAGGATGCCATATGTTAAGGTAATAAGCTGGCAGACGAAGAGGGGGAGTGACCATCTTAACCAACGATAAAAGAACAAAGTTCGGCACGGATCTAAGATTTGGGGGCAAAAGATTCTTAATGCACCTAGATTAGAAAAAACTTTAACTGGATACAAATGTACCTGGCAGAAACCTCCAGCAGTTACACACCCAAGTAGAAATGCCAGAATTCTCACTAAATACTAAAACACAAGGATGCCTGAGGTCCTCGCCAGGGGAAGACGAAAAAGAGGGGCGCCTGGGTGGCTCAGTCAGTTGAGCATCTGACTCTTGATTTCGGCTCAGGGCATGATCTCACAGCTCATGAGTTCGAGCCCGGCATCAGGCTCACGCTGGCAGTGAAGAGCCTGCTTGGGATTCTCTCTCTCTCTCTCTCTCTCTCTGCCCATCCCCTGCTTGATTCCTCTCTCTCTCTCACTCTCTCTCTCTCAAAATAAATAAACTTTAGACAAAACTGATAAAAAACATTTAAAAAAATGAGAAAAGCCACATTGCAAACAAAGAGTGGCCCTAGCTTGCTGTCTGTGATCATTCAGCTGACAAGTCACGAGGACCTGCTGGGAAACCTTAACAAGTAGTAACAAGACTCAGCAAGATGATCAGAATAACACAGATGTACAAAAGTTACTATCTTTATAGACGCTTTCTAATGTATTGGGTAAAAAAGGGATCCATTCACAACAATGACAAAAATTGTGAAATCCTAGTAGCCTCATAAAAACCGTGCAAAATTTATATGGGAAAATTATAGTTGACTCAAAATACAAAAGGCCTTGAAGAGAAGGAAAAAAATCTTCCTCTCTCCATCGCAGTCCTGCAGCTGGACTAAGAATTAAATTGACACAAGGCAGATGAACAGGAGAAAAAGCCACAGTTTTATTACGAGCACACAGACCCAGAGGAAGAAATTGAAGTCGATAGAAATGACCAAGGCAGGCAGTTTGTACATTCTTTAAACAAAGAGATAATAACTCTGTGAGGAACTAAGAGAACAAAGAGCTCTTGACTTTGGGAGCTTTGAGTAGTAAGAAATTCTACACAGAAGTTGGGCTGGGGCATTAAATCACAGGAATAGCCTTCTGGGTTCTACATGTCCCACCTCTGGTGACAAGAACGTCTTACCTCCCAGTGTAGGGAGGGCACCTTCCATGTGGGAGACTTATTTCTCGCTTCCAGGGGAAGGGTCTGGGTCTCCCTCTTGCACAGACCATCTCTTACCTGACTTTTATCGAAAATAATCAATACGCCAAAGCTGTGCATTGTGGGGCCCTGCCCCTGGCCCCGATGGCCTATAGAAATGCATAAATGATCCCACATAGTGAGACTCAGTGTTGTAGAGACAGAAGCTCCCCAAACATAATTCATTTTGTTTAAAATAATAATGAAGAGGGCGCCCGGGTGGCTCAGTCAGTTGAGCGACCGACTCGGGCTCAGGTCATGATCTCACGGTTTGTGAGTTCGAGCCCCGCATCGGGCTCTGTGCTGACAGCTCGGAGCCTGGAGCCCGCTTCAGATTCTGTGTCTCCCCCTCTCTCTGCCCTCCCCCACTCATGCTCTGTCTCTGTCTCAGAAATAAATAAACATTAAAAAAAATTTTTTTAATAATAATGAAGACCTTAAGTCATATGTGTGAGGAGGTATTGAGTAAGAAACCTTTAGAGAAAGAATCCATTCATTCTGTGCCAAAGGTCAGTATTTAGCCAATAATCAAGATAAAGAAAATTAGGAATATCTTTACCTCATGGTCTCAAAAAATTGACAAATAATTATAGAGCAAAGAGGCAAGATTCTTCATTTTACATTTATACATAATTACATTCCTTCTTAAATGTTTAATAACTGGGAGTAGAATGCCCCTGTGATATTCAATTCATAACTAAATAGGTTGCTAATCTATAAACTCAAGGATGATCTATAAACTGCATTTTCTGGAATGTTAGAATGCTTGTTACATACAAATATAATTTACATTCACTGAAATTTAGAAAGAATGTTTGTGGTAAAATATTGAATTTGTTCCCCTACATTATCATGACCTATTTACTGACTTCTAACTCTACCAACACACAAACACTATAAATCATCCTGAGAATTAGGGAAAGTACATCGAGATATTTCTCCCTGGTGATTTCTTGTTCATGAATAATTTCAAATCTCTGTAACTTAATTTGTAAATTTAATACAACCTCACGAGAATATTTTATGAAACTGGGCAAGATAATTCTAAATTTAATTAGGAAAAGAAAATGCAAGGAAATAGCCAAGAAAGTTTTCAAAAGAAGAAGTGAAGGAGAAAATGTTCCCGACAGATATAAAAGCGTGAATAACCATGTATATATTACATGATACATTGCATACATCCTGGCAACCGAGATGTTGGAACAGGGTTGACGTATGAAACCATGGAAGAATACAGAGATTCCTGGACGGGGTACAGTGGAAAGTTAGATCTTATCTCATGTTGTACAAGAAACAGGAAGAAAAAATGCTCTGAATTGTGCATAAAAGCACATTTGACAAAACTGGGGTACAGAAGACCTTCTTAAGAAAGATACAAAACACAGACATGAAGGAGTATGGTGATTTTGCATCAAAGTTTAAAACTTCCATATAGCAAAAACCTATAAACCAGGTAAAAAGATGAGAGAACATATCCACTGTGTCCACAAAGGATTTATTTTTTTATTTATTTTTATTTTTTATTTTTTTTTAACATTTATTTATTTTTGAGACAGAGAGAGAGAGCATGAACAGGGGAGGGTCAGAGGAAGAGGGAGACATAGAATCTGAAACAGGCTCCAGGCTCTGAGCTGTCAGCACAGAGCCCGACGCGGGGCTTGAACTCACGGACCGCGAGATCATGACCTGAGCTGAAGTCGGACGCCCAACCGACTGAGCCACCCAGGCGCCCCTCCACAAAGGATTTATATTCAGAGTATATATTTACTTCAACACTTATAAGTCAATTTTTACAAATAGACAAACAACCCGATAGGTAATTAGACCAAGTTTATGGACAGTTTAACAAAGGCCCTCTAAACATACATATAAAAATGTTTTCACCTTTACTAACCATCCTGGGAATTATTTAAAACATCTAAGACACAGCATGTTATCTCTCACAGAGTGACTTCCTCTGTTTGACAATACACCTTAGGTAAGAGCGTGAGTGGGGACCGACTCCTGGAGGGCATCTTGGCACGTCTGTCACCAGTTTTGACAGGTGGACCCCAAGAGGATGCATTGCCATGGTGCCTCCGTCCTGACTTCTGGAAGACGAGTCCCCTGTCTGCCTGCTGCGTGAGACACCCCCAGGGCCTCGCTTAGTTCAAGAGTGCACCCTTATTGCTGGGCCTAAAATTGCGAGTGCTGCCTTGACATCTTTTTTTTTTTTTTTTTTTTTAATATTTTTAGTGTTTACTTATTTTTGAGAGAGGGAGATAGAGCACGAGCAGGGGAGAGGCAGAGAGAGACAGAGACACAGAATCCGAAGCAGGCTCCAGGCTCTGAGCTGTCAGCGCAGAGCCCAACATGGGACTTGAACTCACAAACCTTGAGATGATGACCTGAGCTGAAATTGACCCACCCAGGCGCCCCTGCCTTGACATCTTTGAGCCTCATGGGGCCCCAAAGGCCTGTGAGTTCCTCTGCTCACACAGATATGCCCCCGGCCCAGTAGGAACGCCTCCCTGCCTTTCAGCTGTTCTCGGCCAAGTGGGGTCCAGCTCCATAGACGATTCCTATCAGAATCCCAATTGACCTCTTTGCAGAAATTAACAGATACTAGAACTTGCATGGAAATTCAAGGGACACAAAACAGCCAAAACTTTCTTGGAAAAGACGACAACATTGGAGAACTCACACCTCACAATTTCAAACTTACTACAAGTCTCCAGGGATCAGAACAGTGTCAAGCTTGAATAAGGAAAGACATGGGTCAATAGAATTGGGAAACCAGAAATAAATCCTTGTGATTACAGTCCATGGATATTCAATAAGGGTACCAAGGCAATTCAGGGGGGAAAGAACAGTCTTTTCAGCAAATGGTGCTGGGACAACTGGACATCCACACGCGTAGAATGATGTTGGCCCCTCACCTAACCCCCTACAAAGTCAACTCAAAACAGGTCAAAGATCAAAATGTTAGCCCTACAGCTATAAAACCCACAGAAGAAAACACAGGGGTAAATCTTCGTGCACCCATATTAGGCAGCAGTTTCTTAGATGTGAAAGTACAAGCAAAAAGAAAAAATGCACAAATGGGACATTACCTGCATGAACAATGCTTCAGCTTCCAAGGACACCGGCAAGAGAGTGAGAGCACAAATCGCAGAATAAGAAAATTTGCACATTATCTCTCTGTTAAAGGTCTTGTACGTAGAGTAGAAAAAGAATTCCTGCAGCTCAATAGTAAAGAACCCAGTAGATGTTTCTGCAAAGAAGATATCAAAATGGCCAAAAAGTTGGGGTGCTTGGGTGGCTCAGTCGGTTACGCGTCTGACTCTTAATCTCAGCTCAGGTCATGATCCCAGGGTCTGAGTTCAAGTCCTGTGCTGGGTCCCGCACTGGGTGTGAGGCCTACTTAAAAAGGCAAAGGATCAAAAAGCAGAGAAATTGGAAGGGACCCTCACACAGTGCTGGTGGAGATGGAAAATGGTACAACGGCTTTGGAAAACCACCTGGCCGCTGCACAAAGGACTGAACACATGCGGTGACCATGACCCAGCCGTTCCGCTCCTGGTGGTGTGTGCGGGAGAGAGGAATGCACAGGTCCACACAGAAACTTGCACACGAATGTTTAGAGAGCACCATTTGCAACCCCCGAGAGCTGGAAAGAAACCAAATATCCATCAGCTGATGAACGGAGTACAACAGGTAGCACACAATGGATGATTATTTAGTGATAAAAAGGAAGGAAGAAGTGAGAAATACAACATGGGTGAACTGCAAGAACATTATGGCAAATGAGAGAAGCCAGGAGAGGGAGTGAGTGAGGGAGGGAGACAGAGAGAGAGAGAGAGAGAGAGAGGAAGGGAGGGGAGAGGAGGAGGGAAAGGCAGAGAGACAGAGAGAGAGTGACAAAGGAGACAGAAAGAGGAAGAGACAGGGAGAGACAGAGAGAAAGAGAGACAAAGAGAAAGAGGGAGAGACAGGAAGAGACAGAGAGAGAGGAGATAGAAAGAGGGAGAGACAGGGAGACAGAGAGGGAGGGAAAGGGACAAAGTAGAGAACAGTGTGTACATGCTGAGATGTGTGTAAATACACACGTGTGTGCAGGGGGTGCGTGGTGAGCTCAGAATGCTGAGCACCGGGGGGGGCAAGGAGACCATCTCAGAGGGATCCCTGAGCGCCACACTATTTTCACAGTAACACAAGGACATCCTTTGTTGTCTGCGCTGTATTACTGATTACTGATTACTGTTGTCACCGATGCGCAAACGCGATGGAGGCCAAAACCCCCAGTGCCTAGACACTGGTCAGGACACTGTGTCCTTCACGGCCTCGGCTCCCATAGGAAACCAAGGGCCAGCGGCACGCAAGAACAACCCTAGTAAGCTAGCAAAAGCCATGATATCATCAATGTCCATCCCTAGGCGTGTATCCTGGGACCCTGGCCAGTGAGGAGGGGAGCCTGCGCCCCACACCCAAACCGGACTCGGTGGTGTTGGGGAGCCCATGTGGCAGAGCTGGGAGCCGGTCTGGACGCTCGTTCCAGGGAACGAGCCCCTCTGACAGAACGACAGCCTGTGGGTATTCGGACCCAGGTATGTTCTCAGGAATCACAGTGAGCTGCCCCCCGCATGAAGACAACTACCCGTATTGGTTACCAACGGCCAATTCGAGTTTCTAGCATACGTTAGAATTTTGAAAAATCTCTCTCTACCACTGTGAGCTTGGCAGTGGCCCCACACTTAAAGACTTTTCTGATGATACAATATTCCGTGGGACAGACTTTTCTGATGCTACAATATTCCGCGGGACAGAATGTCGCAGGGAGTGATATTAATCGCAGTGAGCGATATTAATTACTGTGATTTTTTTCCAACAGCATAATGAAACGTACCAACTCTCGGAAGTCCTTAGGAGGGTGAGCCTGTATTTTCCAAGCGGTAAACATACAATGTTATAAAATGATGCAGGGGAGGCGCCCGAGGGGGGGGGATGGGTACAGGTGGTTGGGCGCCCGGCTCTTGATTTTGACTCAGGTGGAGATCTAATGGTTTACGAGTTTGAGCCCCACGTCCCCACGTCGGGCTCTGCGTTGACACCATGGAGCCTGCTTGGGATTCTCGTTCTCTCTCTGCCCCTGCCCTGCTTGTACTCTCTCTCAAATATGAAAATAAATAAAAATAAACTCAAAAACAATAATACAATAAAATGATGCATGGATTTAAAAAAAATCCAAAGTGCAAGATACGGCAGTGGATTTTTAAAATTTTTTTAAATCTTTATTTTTGAGAGAGAGAGGGACAGAGTGGGAGCTGGGGAGAGGCAGAGAGAGAGGGAGACACGAATCTGAAGCAGGATCCGGCCTCTGACCTGTCAGCACAGAGCCCGACGCGGGGCTCGAACTCATGAATGGTGAGATCATGACCTGAGCCGAAGTCCCCGCTTAACTGACTGAGTCACCCAGGCGCCCCTGGCAGTGGATTTTAATGTAAAGTGAGTCGATCTAGCTTCAGAGTTCACATCGAAAGGAGCCTTTAAGAGACCTTCACTTGCCAAGTTTGGGTGTGGTAGCAAACACCTCCCCAAGGCTCACGGGGCTATGCTTCTGGCCAGGCCGACTCACCTGGTAGGGAGGTCCCGGGCTTGGCGGGCCTCCTGCAGCCTCCCTGGGGCGAGGTGCGGGTGGGCACAGCGCAGCCGCTCGGACCCTGGTCCCCAGGCTCCCTGCCCTCGGCTCACGGCTGGCCGGCTGCCTCGCGCACCGGGAAGGCAGGGTCCCAGCCTGCCTGGCCTCTACCGATGCCCTGCAACCCTCTCCCTGGCCCCCCAGATCCCCCACCATTCCCCACGTTCTCCCCAGGCCCCCACCATTTACAACGCTCTCCTGGCCCCGGCCCCCCCACCATTCACAACACTCTCCCCGGCGCCCCCAGACCTCCCACCACACCCAACGCTCTACCCTGCACCCCAGGCCCCCCACCATTCCCAACGCTCTCCCCAGGCCCCCACCATTTACAACGCTCTCCTGGCCCCGGCCCCCCCACCATTCACAACACTCTCCCCGGCCCCCCAGGCCCCCCATGACCCCCAAAGCCCTCCTCTGCACCCCAGGCCCCCCACCATTCCCAACGTTCTCCCCGGCCCTGCACCATTTCCCGCGTGCCTCACTCAGCACCTGTCTACACCCGCATCTTCCCTGTTCTTCGTGAACCCACAGCCTCCTCACTTGGGCTCAGCCACCCCAGTGAGATCACGCCTCTCGCGGCCACCCTCGGCCTCCCCACGACCACTTCAGCGTGCTCCCCTTCCCGTTGTGAAACCTCCTCCCCGTGGGACTCACCTCTCGCCTCCCCTTCTGGCTCTGCCGTCCCGGAGGTCCCACCCCTGCAGCGTGGCTGGTTCGCGCTGGTCTCCGCCAGGGCCCAGGGGTGGGCGTGTGCACGTTCCGACGCGTGACGACGACCGCCTGCGGCCCCCACGCCCCTTCCGCACGGCTCCCATCTGCGCGCTGACCAGAAGCCCCGTGCTCCCGCCTTTGGTGCCGGCGGGACGTTCGGGGCCCGGGCCCCTGCCCGCGGGGAGCCCCCACCTCGGGCCGTGCCGCCCACGACGGCACCCCCAGCCCGCCTCCTGCTCTCTCAGCTCATTTCCGGCCAGCCTGGGAGGCCTGCCCGTTCTCCGGAGACCTCGATTATGTCAGCGGAGGGGCCGGGATATGCCATCCGGTCCTGACCTCCTCAGGTGTGGCCCCACCGTCAGTCGGTCCCAGGTGTGCTGTCGGGAATAAGAAAGAAACTCAGCACAGCTGTTGCATTTACACAAAGCAATTAGGTATAGTACTCGTGCCTGGAGAGAGAGACAGAGCAGGGAGAGGGAGGGAGAGCCGGAGGCTGAGCCGCCCAGGCCGTGCACCCGCCCCAGAGCATTACCGACAACCAGGCTTTTCTAGGGTCACACTTGGTTTTGTTCTTTCCGCTTGTTTACTTTTCTCCTGCACTTGGATATGAGCATGTATCACTTTTGTAGTAAGGAGAATACGACAAACGTGCATTCTTAAAAATCTTTTTTAAGTTTTATTTATTTATATTGAGAGAGAGAGAGCGCGAGCAGGAGAGGTGCAGAGAGAGGGACAGAGAGAGTCCCAAGCAGCCTCCACAGTGCCAGGGCAGAGCCTGATGCGGGGCTGGAACTCACAAACCCTGAGCCGCAACCTGAGCCGAAATCAAGAGCTGGACGCTTAACTGAACGAACCCCCAGGCGCCCGACAAAGGTGCATTTTAATTTAAACCAAGAAGGAGTGCAGACTGGGCCCAGTGGGCCCAGTGGGCGGGAGGATGAGCTGAGGGTCTGGAGGGAGGAAGGGGCCGCTCTCTGGGGAGCCTGTGGCTCAAATTTTCGATCTTTGGTCCCCCAAGTTACTGCCCTGTCTTCAAGTTCCTTCGGGGGTGCATGGGAGGAAGGGATGGGTCAAGGATGAGACTGGAGTGTCCCCCCTCCTCCCTAAAATGACCCCAGCCTAGGGACTAACTGGCACATTTATTATGGAAAGAAGGTCCTGCATGGATGAAACAGAAAAGTGTAATTTTAGGGAGGAGAAACCAGGGAGTCCGGAGGATTGAAACCAGGCTTCCACATGCTGAGAACCTGGGCCAATTAACCCCCACCACGGGGCCCCAGGGAGACAATCCCTGGGCACCGCCTCACATTGGGGAATCTTAGCAAATGTCAGCCTCCTTCCTGCCTTCTCTCAAGTTCTGGAAAATTCTCCACGGGCAGACCTTCCAGACTTCGTGGTCACAACGTGCTTTCATAATTAGTTCGGAGACAGCTTCACAGCCCCCTTCAAGAGCGATGTCACTCATAATATTAATTGCCATCAGACTCTGTGGTGGTCCATCCAGAGAGCATCGCCACAGCAGATGTTTATATGTGCAGGTGCCACAAAACCGGCCACAACACCTGGGTTTGCCCTTTGCCACTCACGGACGTTTCTAGTTTGTTTTCTCGTACACTTATGTGATCAATAGAATATCAGTTTGTGAGTGAAACGCCCAGAACATGAGTAGTAAAACAGCAGCTGTGACGTATTACTCAGTCCTGTGTTGCTCAGGTCCAACGTTTTTTCTTAGACTTTACATTCCTAGAATAAAACCATTTACAAAGTTCACACGTTCCAGCCAGGACCGTAGAGTTTTAGGTTTTCCTGACCAGAGTGGATTTGCACCATCGCAGTATCGTACAATGATAATCTGTGCACATCTACACGCTCTGAGTGGGCGTCTCCGTTATGAATATCTGAGACGGTGAATAGAAACCCTTAAAATAGTAGGGGCGCCTGGGTGGCTCAGCCGGTTGAGCATCCGATGTGTCCAACTCTTGATTTTGGCTCAGGTCGTGATCTCACGGTTCGTGGGTTCCAGACCCATGTCAGACTCCAAGTTGGATTCTCCAAGGAGCCTGACTCGGGATTCTCTTTGTCTCCCTCTCTCTCTCTCTGTGCCTCCTTGGCTGTGTGCCCACCCTCTCTCTCTCTCTCTCTCTCTCAACATAAATAAGCAAACATTAGAAAAAAAAAAAACAAACCTTTACAACAGCAACAGCCAAGAACCAAGAAAGAGTATCGTTAATACATAAAATAGTATCGCTATTACGCTACAGAGAAACCCGCTCCTTGAAGGACTGTGTGTCAGGGTGATTTCTCTTTGGGCTCGAAGCAAGTTTGTTTTGTGGAAAGAGGTAAGAGTAAACAAAAACGAAGCAAAAGCATTGTGGTGATGAGTGGCCGAATTCCCTGGGGGCTGTGTCCACACATTTCACAAACATACACGGGTCATCCACATTTTAAGTGTTTTAATGTTTATTTGAGAGAGAGAGAGAGAGAGAGAGAGAGAGAGAGAGAACACAAGCGGGGGAGGGCCGAGAGAGAGGGAGACACAGAATCCGAAGCAGGCTCCAGACTCCAAGCTGTCAGCACAGAGCCCGACGTGGGGCTCGAATCCACAAACTGTGAGATCATGACCTGAGCTGAAGTCAGAGGCTTAACCGATTGAGCCACCCAGGTGCCCAGGACGTCCACATTTTAACCGTTCAGGCTCTGCAGGGCACACCCTTCTTCGGCAGTTGGTCTACTCGGGCTCCCCCTTTGCTGTGTGGACGGCCCCTCTGTGCCCGCCTCAGCCGGCTTCTTCCTGGGCGAGGCGCCAGCCTCCAGCTGCCCACAAGGGATCTAACAGCCCACAGAGCTGCGGCGTGGGCAGACTCGTCCGGGACGGGCATCTCCGCTTCTGGGACGGCTGCTCCAGTGGGGCCAGTTCCCCCCGACGAGGCGGGAGTCCCACGAGCGACATCACCTTTTCTAACCCAGCCCATCACCCACACCGCTCCCACGGCAGGTGCGGGCTCCCTGGGGCCCAGGAGAGAGGACAGAGACACAGCCTCCTGCTGGACTGTCACACGAAGGCGTCCGTGCACCACATCCCAGATGTCACATCAGTCGGTGACGACCGCCCATTACATCGCTTCTTGGAGAACGCTGCTCGGAGTTTCATCGTTTTACCTTGTGGGCTGCAGATAATTTTCCTTTGAATCGTGTTTTGAAATGTGATCCTTTCATTTGCAAAGCCTCGCAGAAATGAGAAAGAAAAATAAATGAATGAACCAGGGGTCCCCAGCGTCCTCACCCTGGAAGCGGGTTCCGCATTTCATTTCATCTGGTTTCCAGCACTGGAGCGAGCAGACGAGGTCTTGTGGGCTCCATCCAGGTGTCACCGTGAGGACAGACCTTCCTGCCCTGCTCCGACGGCCTTCACCGAACCAGCCTTTCTGGAGTGGCGTCCTTCTCACGCCTAGAGTGCCTGGGCGTGCGCGTGGGGGTCCCGCAGATGTACCAGCTGCACCTGCCCGGAGCTGAGACCACCCCGGGTCGATCCAGCCCCAGCCGGACTGGAAGGCTGTCCATCCCACGGACCCCGTCCTTCGTGCCCACAGTGCCCCCCACCCGCCCTGAAAGGCTACATTCCCTCCATGACTCCACGTTCCTTGACTCCCGACGGGCATGTGTAGGGAATCTCCTTACTATGTGACCCGCCACGTGGACCCTGCCCCCTCCTGTGCCTCGATGCCACCATCCCTTCCAGTACCGTCTGGCTCTATTCTCCTCTTTGGTCTGTTGATGAATAAATAAATCCCCGTTGTCCGGGTGGGAAGGAAACACTCTTCCCAGGTCCTAACGTAGGAAAGGAAGATTTTTTTCCTCTCCCCTCTTAGGTGAGCTAACCGGGGTCCTGTAAATCAGGCTGAGGAAAGATGAGCAAGAGAAGCAGTCTATGACCTCATGCAGCCGCACGCACGGTGGCAATGGGGGGCCGGTGGCTTAGAGGGGCGCTGGCGACCTGGGGCTCAGGGAGCATCTCTGCAGAAGGAACAAGACCAGGGCAAACCGTGGGGAGGTAGGTCCACGGGGCAGCGACGGACCGCTCGTCTGCGCAGCCCCACCCTGGAGCCGGCTCACCGACCTCCTGGCCGTAAAGCTCTCCCTCGAGGGGACTCTGGCTGGCAGTTCTCAGCAGCTGGTGCTGTTCCACGGATAAGCGCAGCTTCGGGAAGGCTCCTTCCTGCGTCTGGCGAGTCTCATTTGCCTCCAGCTCAAAATAATCCTTCTGCCAAAGGGCAGGTGGAGGCGGCAGGTTCCTGTCCCCTAAACCGCCACGATGCAGCAGGTTTTCCTGGACTGTGTCCCCAGCCTCGAAGCTGTGTCTCCGGGACGGCCTCCCGCCATGCGGCCATGTCCTCCCGCCCACTGCCATCTGCTCAGACGCTCTCGTCTCCTCTAGGAATCGCGTTGTTGCCGCCCCAGGGCCCCCACCTCCCTGTGGACTCGCCCGGCATCGACGCTTTCGGCGTCCTCAGTGGAAAATCCCCTGCCCCCAGGTGCCCTTCCCAGCCTGCTGGACGGATGGAAGCGGAGGTTTGCACAGGTGCCAGGAGAGCCCTGCCCCCTGCGGCCCGTGGCTCACCGCCCACCGCCTTCCTCCCCACCAACCCCGCACGTGCTTCCTCGGGAAGCTTCCGATGGCCGGCCCGGCCCACGGCAGCTGGGACTGACGCAGTTTGGGGGGCCCATCTGACGTCGCCAGACTCCCTCCTGTCCCGCTCCCGAACCACCGCCCTTTGCAGTGCGTCCGTCTCGGCTCCGCGATGCCGCGGCCCCCAAGCCCACCGCTGGCACTGCCGTGAGCCAGACCTGCGCCCCAGCCGCCGTCATCAGTCCACACGCCCAAGTGTGTTCTCCCTGACGAGATAAATCCCAGCGTGTGGTTTTTGCCCCCAGCATTGTGTGGCCTCGGGTAGAGACAAGGGCGCTGGCTCAGAGTGTCCCGGTAAATCAGGGGCCGGGAAGGAGGCAGGAGGAACCTGTCAACATGAGAAACATCTGGGGACTGAGGGGCGCGGCCTCATCACTCGACACGGTGGACACGATGGACGTGATGGAGCCGCAGAGCCCGCCCTGGCCCGCCGGGTCCAAACGTCCACTTTCACAAGACCCCCACGCGGTCCGAGTACACATTACAGGGGGAGAGCCGTGGGCTGGGTGGCCGTGGGGCGAGAGGGGGGCCCGCGAGGAGGGGAGGGTCTGACGCCAGCCGCAGGTCCCGGGTGGTCACCTGTAGTGACCAGCCAGCCCCACCCCCTCTGTCACCCGTGTCACTCGTTAACAAACAAGAGACACTCTTGTGGCTGAGAGATTCCTCAGGTTTAAGGAGCCGTGAGCCGGGAACCAGGACACGGAGCTCGCCTGTACCGTCCCTGCTGGGATGGCTGAAGTTTGTCGACCGACTTAGGGACCTGAGTCAGGGCAGGAGATGCCTTTCATCTGCCTCCCCTCCGGTCTGACGCCCCTGCAGGTGGCCCTGGACACTCACGCTGTCCATGTGTCTCCTTCCGCTGCCCGTTGGATGAGAGGCCGTCTCACGCTCGCGCTCTAAGGACGTGTGACTTCTGTGTCTGAGGCAGTTCGGCATCAGCAACGCAGAGAGGCCCTCGGTGAGGAGTTGTCGGCCGCCTGCCTGCATCCCGCGTGCCCACCTCCCGTGAGGCCGGGATCCAGGCTCACCACCTGCCCCAACCTGCCCAGAAAGGCAAACCCGTGTTTGGAGGCTACAGAGTCCCATTTCTGGGGCAGTAGCTTAAAGTTTGTTTGGTTTTTTTTGATTGAGGAACTTTTCCAAATACAACCCCTCAACCAAACCCTGAGGTTCTTCGGGCTGGTGACTGACAACGGGGCCACCAGCGCAACTTGCCGAGCGTGGTTGTGAGGTCGTCTGCACTGCCGTCTCAGGGGCAGTCCTAAATGCACGTGTCGTGAAGGCTTGCTCTGTGAATTCACACGTGTGTAACGTCGACGCGGCAATAACCAAGAATCAGAGGGCTTGTTTGCACGGCCGTCCGCCTGCTGTCGTCGGGGGCCATGTCACCAGGGGCGGGCGCTGGCCTCCTTCCTCTCCGTCCCTGCTGGGAGCCGGGCAGGAACCCCGCCCGAGACCGTGGGAGGCTGCCTCTCCCTGCGCTCAGGCCCCGGGCATCAGCAGGGCCACAGATCCCGGCCCACCCCAACTTCCAGCGCGGACTGGTCGCTCCTCCCTGGACAGCCAGGTCTACGTCTCCCCCTGCCTTGCCCAGAACACTCCGGGGCCTCCTAGCAAACGGCCCTGGGCCGGCAGGATGGCTGGTCACTAGCCGTGAATCTGGTGGGTTTGGGACGGCCGCCCGCAGTGCAGCTCCAAACTGGGCCATGAGAGGACGTGGGCTTCATCCAGGTTCTCCAGGGGACTAATCATGCTTCCTACTGTCCATATGTTACCGTGTTTGGACATCTTAAACAGCTTGCTGGCTGGAGCGGCAGCCCCTCCCCCCCACCTTCCCCAGGGCTGGCCAATTCCCAGACAGCATGCCGTCCAAATGCAAACCAGCCAACTCCGGTCTACGCCCCCAACCGCCTCTTTCCCTGATGCTCGCACCCCAAGCCAATACCCTCCCTGCCCAACACCACCTGAGGGCCAGTCCTATAGCCCAGAGCCGGAACGTTCCAAGAGCCCCTCCCATGCTCTTTGCGCTGCCCTGCTTCGTTTGTCTGTGGAAACCCCAGCAGGTGCCAGGGCTGCGTGCTTCCCTCAGCCCTGCTTCTGCCTCCTGACCAAACACTGTGCTCCCCCCGTGGCCCTATGTGGCAGGCCCTGACGTGGCTTGCTCCCTCCTGTCCAGAAATGTTCATAATAAATTCTTCTCTCAATGCATTGGCCTCTCGGGGCCTCATGTATCACCTCCATAAATTAAAATCTCTTGGGTACAAATGAGACATCCTGGGGTGTGAGCCCCGAGAAAGGCAGCCCCCGTGTAAGATGTCCGGGTCCCCAGGATCCCCGTGCTGGAGGGGCCTGTGCACAGCAGGTGACGGTGCTGGCGGATCCCTAGTACCCCGCCGAGGCACAGACACATGAGGGAAGAGATTTGGGGTTCTCCGGACCAGCCAACAGGCCAGCCATGTACCCCCGGGTGACCTCTACTGATGCCACATGACAGACAGGAAGAACCATGCCACGCCCAGCCGAAGTGCACCTGACGGGAGCTGTGAGCACCTCAGACACCCCTGCCTGAGGCTCTCCCCTCGGCGGTTTGCCTGGAGACAGAAATTGGAGCAGGGTGCCGTTTGGGGCATCCGGGGAAGCCAACTCTCCTTACGTCATCGGGGGTTTTCAGGATTTGCTTTCTTAGGGACTGGGGATTCTTCTAGCACTCGGGGTCACACGGATGGGCAGTGGAGGGGGAGATGCCTGCCCGCCACCCCGCAGCCCGAATGGCTGTGGCTTCCGTCCCTTTTAGTGATTTGTCCTCCAAGGAAAGATCTCCCACGAACGAAGGTTTTTCTGGGTTCAGAGTGTTTTCAGGCTTAAAAACCAGGGACTCCTTTCAATTTGCAGATGAGTACGCTGAGGCCCAGAGAGGCCAGGTGCCAAGGTGACATGAGCAGGGACACCCTGCTCACTCTCCTCCTCTTGCCACCGTGGTGGTTTCACAGCCGCGGAGCAAGAGAAGGAACACGCCCCCGCTCGCTCGCAGGCGCTGTTTCCACGTATCCAGATTTAGCCCGGAGGTTGTCAACTCCGCTGAGCCGGGCAGCGTCTGGGCAGTCCGCCCGTCTCCCGTGTCATCGCTCATCTCCATGGTTTCCACACTTCCCAACTTTCATTATCGTGTGTGATGACTTTAGTGGTGAGCTAAGAAAACAGGGTTATTCGCACTTCAACCCACGGCGTTTGGAATCGGATGTGTGCTTCTTGTGTGTTCTCTTTCCCAGACGAGATGCGGCCATCGTGGACATCGCTTACTCTGCAGAAACAGGCTCTTGCTGAGGTCAGACACCCCCTTGGAGGCATGTTGTAGGAATGTGAACGCGGCCGTCAGCGTGGGGTTACCCAAAATACTCGAAAATATGGAGTCGCTCGGAGAACTGGAGAGCATCCATGTGCAAACTTGAACAATAACTCTTGGGGAAAGTCTGTGTGCTCCAGAGACTCTGAGATGAAAGTGGCCAGCACAGCACGTGGTAGAGAAATATTCAGGAAGTAAGTTAACGCTAAATACAGCCGACGCTTGAACAACACAGCGGTTAGGGGCGCGGACCCCCCACACAGCTGAAAATCCACAAATAACTTTGGACTTCCCCCCAAACTTAACTACCGATAGCCTACTGTTGACCGGGAGCCTTAGCGACCACATAAAGAGTTGATCAACACACATTCTGTATGTTATGTGTGTTATATACTACCTTCTACGATCCAGTGAGAGGGAGAAAAGACAATGTCGTTAAGAAAACCGTAAAGAAAAGAGAATCCGTTTACAGTATTTCTCGAAAGCAAGTCTGCGTGTAAGTGGACCCGTGCGGGTCAAACCGTGTTGCTCACGGGCCCTGGTGCAACCTCACCTTTGGGCCGTGTCTCTAGGTCGCCTTTGGGGACAGCAGCACTGCTGCAGTCACCTCAGAGTGGGAGACACGAGGTTCACGGGAGAGTGTATCCGGCAATCAGGACACACAGAGGTGGTTCCCGCCTGGATGCCACGGAGCCTCCACGTGCACATATGGTTTCTACCCACGTGGGGGGCAGCCCCCTCCGCCCACCACCCTGAGCCTCGGCTGAAAGCACTCCCTGTCATGCAGAGCCCAGGGGTTTTTGATCAGAACTCGTGGGTCGCCAGGGCCCCCGAGCTCCTGGAGCTCCCCAGGTGGTGGTCAAACAGCCACGGGGATCAGCGGCCAGGCTCGCCCTCTGCCCAGGCCCCGCCCAGCTGCCCTTGGACGTTCTGTCCTGCTTCCTTATTTCAAGAACTGTGCAGCCTCACATCTCTGCCCACACGCGGACTGCAGCCTGAAATGGTTTTGGCTCTACTTTTCACTTGTTGTTACGGAGTCTTTGGGTTTTCTGGGGACGGTAAGCCTTTGGTCTCCTTAGCCCTAGATCTAGAAGTTGCAGTTCCTCGTGACTCGGCACGCTTACTTCTCTGTCTTCTTCCCTTTTCCAGGGCATCTCTCAGGACTGCATTTCCAGGATTCAAGGGTCACATGTGGCTCAGCACAAGGGCCTCCAGTCACACCTGGGCCCCAGAGGACTCGGGCTCCCACCTCCTTCTTCGCCCCGGCTGCACGCGCCCTCCCCGGAGCCGCGTGTCCCTGCACACTCAGCCTGCACTAAATCCTCCGTCAGCTCGGCAACACTCTCATCTCCTTAAAGCAGACTCTTTGTCCTGCACTCCGGACACCGATAAACATCAGCTAACTGATCCCATGGGGTCTCTGCACTTAGAAAACGTAAAATGAGCGTGTCCACACGGCCACCAACCCTCACTCCCCACCCCCCTCCAACCCCGCTGGGTCCGAGTTCTCCAGGGGCCATCTAGCTGCTGACCTTGCACCCTGACCGCTATCCTGCAGGCGATTTTGATGCTGCGGCCAAGGCCGCCGACCGTGGGGGTCTGCCGAGGGGGGTCACAGCGCCATCATGGCCCGATGCACTCGCTGCTCCCCCCGGATCTCACGTCACTCTGCCCCTCCTCCCTGGGGTGTACTTGTCTTCCGTGGGCCGCTGGCTCATCTCCCACTGTTTGCCTCCCGCCCTCAGTTACATGCCAGCACCGTATGCAGGACACCAAGCCTGGCACAAAGTAGGTCTTCGCTACGCCGTAGTGGATACAAAGTGGTTCACAGTTCAGATTTTAAAAGGCAGAGATAAACCAGTTTTTCCCTCCAAACAGCAGGCATGCAGGCAGTGAGGTTTATTTCTGTTGAAAGCCTCAGATTTTAAAAGGAAAAACGAAACCAAATGTTCCCCTCAGCACACCAGGTATCCTCGCCAGTAAAGCTTATTTCTGTGAACAGCCGGGCACCCCACGCGTCTGAGCTGGTTGGAGGGATGTAGGTCACTGCTCACAATGGAGGTGAAGGAGTTTAATGGGTTGGCTTAATCAAGAAATACAACCTTAACGAGCCACTCACAGGAAGCGCTCTAAGAATCGCTCTCTGGGAAAACAGGAAACGGAACATTTTATGCTGCAGTTTTTCAGGAAAAGGAGCGTCATCTCCAAGCCTTGATTCCTAAAGGGGTCATGTTCCCGAAGCCCCCTCCTGTCAGGTTGTACCTCAGAGCATCCGTGTCAGACGGCATGGTGGATGCTGGTAGCTGAGTTCTGGAGGGCTCGATGCACGTCACCTGTCACACAACAGGGATGGACAGTTGGCCTGTTGGAGGAAGCCAGCTGTGACCTGTCAAACCTGCGGTGAGGAGGAAATGGCCTGGAAGACAGGGGTGACCCAGGCAGGATTTGCAGACTTTCTAGGGGACATACTGACAAGGGCACCCACCTCAGCTCGGCCCCTGCCCTCCTTCATCTGAGCAGGAAGTGTGACTGTAGTCTTAAACCTTTGTTTAGGGGCGCCTGGGTGGCTCGGTCAATTGTGCCTGACTCTTGATCTCAGCTCAGGTCACAATCTGACGATTCACGGGATCGAGCCTGGAGTCGGGCTGACAGTGTGGAGCCTGCTTGGGATTCTCTCTCTCTCTCTCTCTCTCTCTCTCTCTCTCTCTCTGCGCCACTCCCACTCTCTCTCTCTCTCTCAAAATAAAAAAATAAACTGAAATAAATAAATAAATAAATAAATAAATAAATAAATAAATAAAGCTTTGTTTAAACCAAACACACCAGGAAATAGGAGTTTAATCTCAAAATAGCCAAATGGTAGTTATTTGGAAATTACTCTTAAAATACATTTCCCTGTATTTTAAGTTTAACAAATTCACACTGTATTTGATCTGACCAATGTTTAGGGCATATTTTACGTATCTGTGTTGTGGCTTGAATGATGGTCCCCCAGAAGATATGCCCAGATCTTAACCCTTGCTCCCCATGTATGAATGCGACACATTTAGAAAAATAATCTTTTCAGATATGATTAAGTTAAGGATCTCAAGAAGAGATTGTCCTGGATGAGAGCGGCCCTAAATCTGGTGACTGGTGTCCTTATAAGAGATGCAAGAGAAGAGACAAGACACAGGACAGGAGCCATGAGAAAAATACGGGCAGAGGTGGGAGGGATATGGCCACAGGCCAGGGACGCCCGGAGCCCCTGAGGCTGGAGGAAGCAGGAAGGACCCTCACCTGGAGCCTCTGGAGGGGGCACAGCTCTGCCCCCCTGGATCTCAGACTTCTGGCCTCAGAACTGCAAGAGGAAACATTTCTGTGGTTTTACACCTGTTCAGTGGGGTTTTGTTAAAAAACTAAAATGACCTGTAAGAAATTTTATTTGGGGGGAAAGAGAGGAAGAAGTTGAAAGTTAAATGCCACAGAATTTTATGGCTTTTTTTTTTATAGTTTTTTTTTTGTTTGTTTTCCAGGTCAGTTTTTCAAAAACCTGCACGGATGTTTTGTGAGAGGCTTTGAGGCATTTTTTCTCCAGGAATGGAGGCAGGGCTGTGCTCACCTGTGCACAGATTTGTAGCCTGGGGCTCGGCTGCCCATTCTGAGCACGCTGGGAGTTCACGTGGCTGCTGGGAGGTGTCTGCGCCCCTCTTTGTCCGCCCGTGGGGATTGCTCGAGGGTCCTGATGAATTTTGATATTCCTGCTAGGGACTGTGTCTCTCTCCTTATTTGTTACTGAAAAGAGTTAATTCTGATCATTTTGTGTCCACCCAGGAAAGATGGAACCTATGCATGGGGCCAGCCGCTTTCCTCATTTTGGAGAGGAAAAGGTATTTCTACTCCACAGGATGTTCTCCGAGCGAATGGGGGAGCGGGGGGAGGGGGTGAGTGGGCTGTTCAGAATTTTACCCAAGGTTCTTCTTTTCCCCAAGGATAAGCACTATGTCTGTCCACGTGTGTCCAGGAGGGACTTTAACTTCAGACAAATAAATCATGCGCTCATAACATGCAGGAGGGAGAGAGGATGAGCACACAAGACAAGAACCAGGTCTCCAGCTAGAGATCAAACCCGCATCTCGGATTCCTGACTGTGCAGCGGACCCTGGTCTTCCCTGGCGTGTGTGTGACGGCCTCCCTGATGCTCGCGGGCCCTGTGGTGGGAGCCAGGGCGGAGGAGGGACCCTCAGAAAGACGCTTCCCCTTGAGCTCCCCCTCTGCCTCTCCTTCCCCATCAACACACCTGGGCGGCCCATTTTCACAGAACTAAGACAACAGAGAAGGGTCTCGAGTGGGAGAGACTGGAAATGGCCGTCTTGCGATCAGACTGCAGATTTTTATGCAGAAGAAGTTATTTCTTCACCATAAGGGAGAACTTTTACAGATACAGAAATTCATCTCGTTTTTCATTTTTTGTTTGATTTCTGTAGAAGGACTTTTTATGATGGCTGCTGCTTGATGAGAACGTGTCGGGGTTTTAGCACACGGAGTCCCTTGTGTTGGCTAGGGGAGAGGCCACCGACCTACAGATGCCCCAAAGCCTTTGCTCAAAGCGGTGGGCGCCCTCTCCTAGTCCAGGAGGAACAGTCTCCAGAGCTGTTCCTCCAGCCGACACAACTCGTCCTGGCTGGTGCCTGACCTCCCCTGAGCCACGATGGATGGACTTGGTGTGTGCCTGCATCCTGGCGACCCAAGGGGCGTGGGCCCAGCCTGCTGGTCAGCGTCCACCCAGCGGCATCACACAGCCCACGACGTAAAGGCCGGGCCCAGGGCTCGCCGCGGCCGGCTCAGAGTCTGTGGCGCGTTCAGTTTGTCATTACTGAAGCTAATTCATCGACACAAGAAGAAACATACCAGGTTGTAAGTCAGCTGTAGACCTCACTCCTTTCCTATCAGGCCGAAAGGTCCCTGATGCCCACAATTCTTAGCTGGTTCATTTAGATCCACATGGCAATCCAATGTTCCCACCTCACTGACGAGGGACCTTCCCTCCACCCGGCTGGCTCACCCGCTATTGTACGTGCCTTTCATCACTTTATATAGGAAATAAAAGCGGGCCGCCTGGGTGGCTCAGTCGGCGAAGCTTCCGACCTCGGTTCAGGTCATGATCTCACGGTTTGTGAGTTCGAGCCCCGCGTCAGGCTCTCTGCTGTCAGTGCAGAGCCCGCTTTGGATCTTCTGTCCCCTTCTCTCTTTACCCCTCTCCGCCCAAACAATGTAAAAAACGTTTGAAAAAAAAAAAAAAGAAAATATAAGGACTTATTTCTGTACAGCTTTGAGCATTTTTTGGTGGGGGAGGGGCCCATTTCTGGTTGTAACAAACACCACTATTTTCGTGTGCCTGGTATTTCTGGCTGAAAGTCCCTTAGAGCCTGCAGGCTGGGGAGGAGGTGCCCAGCTATACAGTTTTCATGTGATGCTTAGACGCGTTCCTCAGGAGTTTCGCTGTGCTCCTACTGGGGGGTGGGGGGGAGGAGGGGGGCACACAGCAGTAAAACTCACCGTGAATTTGGGAGCACAAGTGAGGCAGACACGCTCACCAGGACAAAACCTCTGCAATCATCGTTTTGTGTTCCTTACCCCGGACCAGACAGCGGGAAGTGCCATGGCGCAAGGTCCTCCTGTCACTGGGCCACCAGGGGAGGGGCCGTCCTGGGGGAGGTCCATGTGGGGCCAGGGGGCTGGGCCGTGTCTCTGAAGGAGGCTGCGCGGTGTCTGCGTCCCCTTTGGCTCCTCTGAAGTGTGACCAAGTCCCTCCCTTTGCACGCAGGCTGGCCCTGGACAGGCCCTGACCGGGAGGGTGCAGAAGTGTGTCTGTCAAGATGCCCAGGGCTTCCCCTCCTCCCTCTGGAGCCCTGAGCACTGGATACAGAGCCACGTGTGGCCAGAGGCCCAGCCGGCTCTCAGGCTTCAGCCACCCAGGTGGGGCCAGGTTTCCAGTCCCAGGGGTCCCAGCCCCTGGACCATCTGCCCATTGATGCCACGTGGAGCAGAAGTCCCCCACTGAACCGTGCCGCCAGCTCCTGACCTACAGAATTTTGCACAAATAAACAATGATTACTATCTCTGGGTGGTTTGTCAGCCAGTGAAACGGCCTAGTGACCCGATGTAGCTGGGGTCCCAGCAGCCTGGCAGTGAACGGTGTCGGGGGAATCCAAGCACAGACGGTGGGAGGTGAAGCAGGACTGGCTGGGTCACCTGCCGCACGGGACAATGTTCGCTAACCAGGCCCATGCCCCAGCAGGGCCATGAGGCTGTCACGGCAAAGAAGGCAGACAGGACTTGGCACCCTGGAGCCTCAGCGGCAGAGGCTGGCTTCTAAAACAGGCAGGGATGCTTGAACGAAGCGAGGACTGAGGTCAGAGACACTGGCACGCAGGTTCAGCCTCACAGAGTGGAGGGAAGGGGCCCACAGACCCCACGGAGGATCAGAATGGGTCTTAGCCTAGGAGCTGCATGCGGGTGGGAAAGGTCCGGACCCCGCAGACCGATGGGCTACCGGCTGGAGACAAACCCTTGTGTTTATGGGCAAATGAGGGCCCTAAGGGTTCCAAGAGCATTCAGTGGGGGAAAGAATGGCCTTTAACAAAAGAAGCTGTGCGTGCAATAAAAGTGGGATCTTCACCTAACGCCATACATGAAAATTAACTCAAAATGATTCATAGACCTGAACGTGAGCGCTGAAACCCTCAAACTCCAAGGTCTTTAGGGCCTCATCTCAGGCGATGGTTTCTTAGGTATGATGCCAAAAACACAAGCAGCAAGAGAAAAACAGGTGAACTAGGACCACATCAAAATTACCAATTTTTGTGCTGCGAATGAAGTCATCGAACAAGTGAAGACACACCCCAGAGACAGGGGGAAAATGTCAGCAAATCATACACCCGATAACAGACTTGATTCTAGAACAGACCACAAACTCCCACAACTCAACAGGAAAAAGACGAATAAACCCATTTAAAAATGGCCACAGGATTTGAATGCACATTTCTCCAGGGATGCAGCGGTCCCTCCTTCTCTGCAGGGGACACATTCCAAGACCCCCAGGGCACGGCCAAGACCCCAGACAGCACTCAACCCTGTATGCTCTGTCTTTCCTGTGTTCGGAAGTTGAATATATAAATTAGACGCAGTAGGAGATTAACAACAATAACTAATAATAAAATAGTACAATTGTGACAATAAAGCACGAGAAAAACCACGTGACTATGAGCTGTCTCTCTGCCTCGAGATATCTTACTATACTATACTCACTCTTCTTCCCGTGAGGACGGGAGATGACGAAATGCCCACGTAAGATGACGGTCAGGGTGTGACGCAGGCATGCGGTGAAGCAGAAGGCTACGTTCGGCCTTTTCAAAGTTTTTAATGGAAGTAAAATTCATACGTAATATTAAATGAGTTTCCGCTGTACAGCACGATGATTCGCCGATCACATACACGAAGAAATGCTCACCACGCTAAGCGCGTTACAGTGCGCCTGACTACATTCCCCGTGCCGTACCTTTCACTCCTACTGACTTTGTGGTGACACTGTCAGAAGGAGGGTCACCAGCTTCAGGACCACATTTGACTTTGGGTGTCTGAAACCACGGCCGAGGGGGTCCACTGTATACATATAGCCAAAAGCTCAGGAAGAGATACCCAACATCGGTGATCACCAGGGAATGCAAAACCAAAACCGCAGTGAAAACTCACTACAAGGGATATAATAAACAAGACAGGAAAACAAACGTTGGCGAGGATGTGCAGAAATCGGAACCCTCCCACGCTGCTGGTAGACACGTAAACAGTGCCTGAGCCTGGGTTGGGGGTTTGGGGGGTGAATGGGGATTAAATGCTGATAGGCGTGGAGCTTCTTCTGGGGGAGGGGAAAAATATTCTAAATTTAGACTGTGGCGATAATCTGCAACTCTATGAACATACTACTAAACGCTGAGTTATGTCCATTAAATGGATGAGTTGTGTGGGAAGGGCAGCCAAAGATGCCACCCCACACAGTCCACGCCGGCAGGCAGAGTATTCTGAGCTGAAGGCCACGGAGAAGGAGCAGGCACAGGAAGAGCTCTCTGCCCTCCCCACTTTGCCTAAAAGCAGGACATAAATCTGTACAGGCAGCCTGTGCCCCTCTATACGGGCAGGGAAGGGGGTGAGCCACAGCAGCCCCGAGACGCAGCAGAGGAACGCGGGCTGCAGCTAGCTCCCCTCTCCCGTCGATTCCCTCCACCCCACCCCACCCCCCTGCACTTGCCCCCAAGCACCCCCCGCTGCTTCCCCCCACCCCAACCCCTGCACTTGCCCCTACCCCACCCCACCCCACCTCCCTACACTCATTCCCATCCCACCTCCCTGCACTTGCTCCCACCACGTGTCGCCGCCCCTAGAAACCCAATGTCCTCCCCGAGTCCTGTCACTTCTCCATGATTTACTGTTGTGCTGTGGACGCACTGTATGAGCGCTTTACCTCTTTGCGTTCTCCATCTCTGGGAGCTCCCAGGCGTGGACTTCTGCTTGTCCCTCTCTGGTTCATCTGTGCTTTGTCGGTCTAACTCAGAGTCCCAGCCAGTGAACGTACAATGTGCAGAGGGAAGGCATTTTCCTCCCCTCAAAAGTATGTGAACTAAACCTCAGCAAGGCGGCTGCAGAAACAGACAAGGCCCAGCCAGCTCCGGAGCCGGCAGAGATGCAGGGGGCTGAGCCATCAGGACTTCACCCTGCCCGGCTGTCCTGCCAGCCCGTCCAGGAGCGCATGGTGAGAAGAGCCAGTCCTCTGCAGGGCTGGTGCACAGCATGCAAGACTTCTAAAAAATGGTCAAAGAAATAAAGGACCTAGATTGCAGTTTTTAATAACATGCTTTTTGTGCAGTATTGACTACACTTTCCAACAAATTGTCGGAGCAGCCAAGCGATGGGGGGGTGGGGGTAACACATGTAGACAGTTACAGCCTTGCCTGGGGCTCTAGGATTTCACTAAACGTGTCGTGGAGAAAAACGTGTCCAAATTCAAATTGGAAAGGCCAGTGTGAACTCACAAAAATAGAGCAAATGTGTTTCCCCCGTGACAACAGTGGGCTCGACGACCACTGGGTGTTTCTGAGTCTCTTCTCCCCCCACAAAGGACCCAGGGCACGTGGGTCCACGTTTCCAGGCAGAGAAAGCTCATGGGCGGCCTGGAAGACTGTTGTTCCGGGACGTCAGACGTTTGCTGAGGGACAAGGCCTGGAGTGTGGGGACTCCCCACAACGACACGGTGATGCTGGGTCTCTTCTGGGTCCTTCTCACGACCAGCCTAAGGATGAGATCAACATGAGACAGATTACAGGAGGGAAAGGAATTCAATTTCATAGGTAAATATGTATGCGCGGGAGCCCCACGAAGACAGAAGACTCGAACAAGTGACCAAGCAGGCGACTTTCATGCCTTTTAGACAGACGAACGGGGAATTTGTGAACAACTGACAGTGGTTTGGGCTGGGGTCCTAAACAACTGGAGGAGAGGTCTGTTCACACAGCCTCCATCCCTCGACTTCCCACCAGCCTCCTGTGTGGGGAGGGTGCCTCTGGCAGGGGAGATTCGTCTCCGTGGTCAGGAGGGTGGCGTGAGGGAGGTGGTCGGAGTGTCCTTCCTTCGTGGGCTGTTTCTCCAGCATCTTTAATTCAGAGTTATCAATATGGGGTCATATATTCTGAACCCCACCAAGGACTAGAGGCTTCTCAAATGTAACGCGTGGAGGGGACTTCCCCCGAGGTTGCCCCTCTCTTGCCCTGTCCCTCTCCTCTCCTCCAGCCTTGAGGTTCATCCAGGAGTCAGACCAAGACCTTTCTGGCCTTGCCTCACAGGCACACCCCCATCCCCGACGTGCCGAGACTGAGCCCCATTCCTGTCCTCATCCTTGTGGTGGCTGAGCCGGTTCTGTTCGCCCACTGCACCAGCAGCCCCAGCCGTGAGGACAAGCCCGGGGAGGCAGGGAGGCCCTCACATGGCACTGACACAGGGACAGCACACGCAGCGGGGTCTGGGGAGGCTGCATGAACGCGGGAAACGGATCAGACAATGCGTAGCTCACTTAACAAGCAGTGCACAAAGTGAAAACAACGCAGGACCACACAGACCACCCTGGATAAAGCTTGAAAACAGAATGCGGACCAAGCAAAGCTGCTGACTTTGTGACTTCTATGATACCATTCATGTAAAATTTAGAAAAAAAACACAGTGGATTGTATGCATTAAAATAAGTTTTTTGTTGGGCGCCTGGGTGGCTCAGTCGGTTAAGCGTCCGACTTCGGCTGAGGTCATGATCTCACGGTTTGTGAGTTCAAGCCCCACGCTGGGTTTTGCGCTGACAACATGGAGCCTGCTTGGGTCTCTCTCTCTCTCTCTCTCTGCCCCTACCCCACTTGTGTTCTCTCTTTCAAAATAAGTAAACATTAAAAAAAAATTTTAAGTGGATGTGTACTATATGACAGCAATGACATCTCTCAAAAAGAAGCACTCAGGTGTAAGTGGATGTTTCATCATAGTAAAAGCTGGAAGCACCTAAGTGTCCGTCAGACGGGGATTTAAATTAACTATGGCCCCTTAGCACCGTAGAAAACCATGTTAGCGGCTAAAAAGAACAGCAGACCGATGACTCATGTCTTCAGTGGTGCCTGTGCCCTCTTCACCCCAGGCTCCCTGCCCACACACCCCAATGTGACGCGTGCTGGTGGGCCGGTGGGCCCCTGTGTTCTTACTCAAAGTTCACTGGAAAGATCCCTGCGGGGACATGACCTCCATCCGAAGCAACAGTGCAAAATGCCACCAGCCA
This sequence comes from Neofelis nebulosa, assembly GCF_028018385.1. Lineage (NCBI taxonomy): Eukaryota > Metazoa > Chordata > Mammalia > Carnivora > Felidae > Neofelis > Neofelis nebulosa. The sequence goes on along the minus strand of NC_080793.1, from coordinate 93,077,724 downwards.
CTGAGCCTTCCCGTGACAAACTTCCACAGGCCACCCTGCACGAAAGAAAGAACCTACGGTTTACAAGAGAAATACTTCTATAAAGACTGGGTGGAGGTGGGGTGTGGAAATGATTTGGGGAACCACACAGATGTTCGAAAGTCTCTCACATACTTGGAGAGACTGAGATTCTTCACCACAAAATTAAACCCGGTGAGATGGGGACTTGGTGTTCAGTGGGGACAGAGTTTCAGTTCTGAGAGACTTAAATGTTCTGTGGGCAGATGGCGGGGGTGGCCGCACAGCCGTGTGGAGGCACTTAGCGTCTGCACCACAGGCTTGAAAATGGTTACGACGGTAAGTATTATGCTACCTGCATTTTACTGCAAGGAAAAAACTAAGACATTATGAGAGGGGCGCCTGGGTGGCTCAGTCGGTCAAGCGTCTGACTTCGGCTCAGGTTATGATCTCCCGGTTCGTGGGTTTGAGCCCTGCGTCGGGCTCTGTGCTGACAGCTCAGGGCCTGGAGCCTGCTTCAGATTCTGTGTCTCCTTCTCTCTCTGCCCCTATCCTGCTTGCACTCTGTCTCTCTCTCAAAAATAAATAAACATTAAAAAAAAAATACCTAACATTAAAAAAAAGACATTATGAGAGATGAAAACCTAAAGACAGAGAACGGGCCTGTGACGAGTTCCTGGGGGCTGGTCTTGCTGCTGGTGGCAGCTCAGGAGAAGTGGAAATTGCTCAATTTCCAGTCTGGGGAGGCGGGAAAGGGGCACACACCCCGGCGGGTGTCTGCGCAGACCAACAGCTGTCCTGGGACCGGCCGCTGGCCGCACCCCCCTTTCACATGAGTCCTTGTGATCTGGCCCACTCTTGTTGGGGCTTATACGCGCCAAATGCAGCCCCCGACGGTGCATTCCTGGTGCCGGAGGCCAGAACTCGGGTGCTGGGCAGCTCCTGGCGGAGAGCTCTGCGGAGCGACCTTAGGGGTGATGGAGCACAGCACCACTGGGGGCCTTGCCATCCTGAAGACATAACAAAGAAAAACAGAAGGCTCCTCCCGGGAGGAGGTGCACCCCAGGGACCCCTTCATCAGGGTCTGCGAAGGGGAAGGTGTGTGGGTGATGCCCCAGCACAAGAGGCAATAAGACCGAGCCCCCCGTGTGGCTTCCTGTTCTTCGGCCCCTTGGGAAGTCAGCTTGTGGGCACGAGAGCCAGGGAGCAGGTGCCGGATCCCCCCAGCTCCCTCTGGCCGGAGGCAGGCTGCCTCAGCTGTCCCAAGAGGTGAGGACCACGCGCCCCTCGGGGTGAAAGGCAGAGGAAGGTGTGCCTTTGCTCTTGGTGGTGGACAGGATCACTTATTCCATGGACACAGGAGACAAAAGAATCCTTAGCCGTCCCCACTGAAAGGAGTGTGAAAGCTACAGACCCCTCGTTCGTGGGGGACAGAACAACAATTCGAGCAGCCAACCTTCCTCTTTCCTTTCCGCAATCAGAAACTTGAGGCTGGAAAGCTAATGTTTATCACTAATTTAGAGACTCATCTGTGAACTTACATGGATGCTCAGCAGTGTAGAGGGGGAAGAATAATTCTCCTTTACCCTCTGAGTTCCTGGCTGAGACCCGCCCCTGCAACTAAAGACAGATAAAAACAAGTTTATTCATATGTGAACCTCACGTACACGTGGGAGGGACCCAGCTCCCCGGATGGCCCATGCCGCCTGGTAAAATACCATCAAGGAAGACGCTGGGCGGGGAGGCCAGGATCCAGCACAGCCAGCAAACAGGGCTTGAAGTCAGTGCCTTCCCCACCACTAAGACTCTGCTGTGGTTTGGATTCATCCTCTTCCTGGTACAGAGAGGGAGCCGGACAGTGGCGATTTCCTTTACAAGAGGCAACTGTCCCCTACAAAGGGGACTCCCAGATCCTCTCTCTGCTGTTTCTCAAAATCGTCCTCATGCCGAAGAGGCATCTTTTGGGGTGACGTATTCTGTTACCCTTCAGCAAGCTCTAATATCTAGAATAATCCTGGTAGTTTCCCCCAAATAACTATACATTCACTATCACTTATTGTCTGTGTTAAATAACAAAAATTGAGCTGAGTATTTAAAAGATCAAATTGGCTTTATGAAAATTTGTGGATCCACAGCACCCCACCCAGCAAGTGGATGGGAGCTCTGTAGGACCGCAGAAGAGAAAACATTTTTAACAAGGCAGAGAGGGAGTAGAAGAAAGGAAATTATTAGCAAAGAACGCATTGTTTGGGGCAGGGCCGCCCTTCTGGGGGAGCAGAAGGGGTCTATCAGTGGACCGCCTAGTGCTGACCAGGAAACTGTGTCCACTGGTTGAAGGTCACATTTCTGGGGTTGGAAACTGCAGCCAGGTTAGATAAGTCCTGGCGTACTGACGAGAGGACCCTGACATAAGTGACTCCATTCTGCGCCTGCGGTTTTCTTTTAACAAGTGTATTTTGTTTTGTCGGGTTTTTAACCGATCTGGTATTTATAGTTCGGTTTCCTCAGTGAATAAAGGCTGTGGTTTTAAGGTCACTGACACCTCCCTGCCCCCCCACCCCATATACCAGCTTGTCCCTTCTCTCTTAATTTTCCTTGACAGCTGGGCCCCTGCTTCTTTTTTTTTATTTTAAAAAACATTTTTAAGTTTATTTATTTATTTTAAGACAGAGAGAGAGAGACAACCCAAGTCGGGGAGGCGCAGAGAGGGAGAGAATCCCAAGCAGGCTCCGCACTGTCAGTGCAGAGCCCGATGCGGGACTCAGGACTCACAAAAGGTGAGCTCATGACCGGAGCTAAAGCTGAAAGTCAGACACTTAACCCACTGAGCTACCCAGGCGCCCCTGGGCCCGTGCTTCTAAGCTCCAGGCCAAGGAGAAATCACACTCCAGAAAGATGATCTAAAATGTTAGTTTATGATCTTACACATTTTCTATTTGGTTTGATAGAGACCTTTTGAAGCCATAATGTAAACTGTGCTGGCTTCTCCAGCTAGACCCCGGGACCTGCCCTCTGTGGCTCACCTGCTGTCCCCACTCATCATCTGCGTCCCACATTTTTCCTTAAACTCTTCTGTCCAGCTGATCTCTTACCTCAGAGGACCCGCCGGGCACAAGGAAACTGATCGCCACCCCGCCCCAGCCAAGCACTAGCACCTACCCAGACCAGAGTGAGCTGTGAGCGGGATCCCCACCTGGCACCTGCACAGAAGGACCCTACAGTGACCCACAGAGTGACTGACAGTTCCCTTTACCTCATTATAACCCTAAATTCTTCCCCCCTCCCTCAGGGAAAAGCACAAGCCTCATTTACAGGTACAGTCGTGTTTCCTTAAGAACCACATGAACTTACGCTGGCCTTTGTGTTCAGTGAGGAGGCTTCCCTACCTAAATATTCGTCCTAATCCTAAACAAAGGGGACCCATCCACCCTTGCTCCCGGAGTTATTCTCCATGAGCTCCTTATTTGCTGCAAATAAAGTTTCCTTGTGCGAAGGCTCACCTGCTGTAATTTCCATCTGTGACTCACCAAGGAGAGAACTCAACCCTGGTTGGGTTACACTGGATTATATTAACACATCAATTCCCTTTTCCTATATAAATCTTACTTGATATCCAAAAGAGTCTAACTGTAGAGATCACACGTTGCCTGCAAAGGGGCCCCAGGAATGATGCTCTGAACCGTCCAGGGGATCCAGTTTCTGCTCTGGCCCGCAAGCTGTCTCTGTACTTTGTGGGGGTGAAAACAAAGTCCAGTGTGGGCTTCAGCAGCACCAGAAGAGCCTGTCTGCTTAACTGATGTATCTCCTTAGCAGGGTGACAGTTCTGATGGTGAATCGTGTAAGTGGCAGCGACATTCCTACCCGATTTGTGTTTGTTCATCAATCAATCTAGCTCTGATTTCCTCCTTCCTGTCTGTTTGCAGAAGGTTTTGTTAAAAAATAAAGGGGAAGCAGATGAGCACAAATCCAGTCTTAACCAAGCAAGTAGGCCGAGGTGGAGGAGCCCCGGGGCGAGCTGCAGGGAACCGGCGCCTGTGCTGATGTCCCCACGACACCAGGGGCCGACGGACAGACACGCGTTCCCACCCAGCTCTGAGAAAGAAGCGAATTCTTCCCTGCCTACCACTGCCGTCTCCTAAGCGCCGCTTGGCCTGCACCAAAGAAGGAAGGAATTTGGGGGTGAAGCCCCTCTTCCTGCCAAGCACAGACTGGTCACTCCTAGGAATGAAAGGAGAAGAAACAAGCGACTTCGGTTTCCTTCCGCAACAAGCCAAAAGTGTCACCTGATCAAACGGTGAGGAGCTGTTATTCAAGGCCGTGGGGCAGGGGGCAGGGGGCAGAGCCCAGCTGCGGTGCTGCAGGGATGCGGGGGTGTGGGCCACGCGGGGGACGGAGGGTGGGTGGGTGGAAAACCACCCACAGGCGCCAGCCAGGTGGGGGGTTCCGGCGAACCCCGCCCGATGGGATGCTTGCGGCAGGCGGGAACGTGGTCAGACGTCGGGGTGGGGTGAGGGGTCCGCTATCCGCGCGGGGGAATCCGGGCTAAACCGACTCAGCAGGATTCTTTGTCGAGCTCGTCTTCAGGGGCCGAGCGAGGAGCCTGTCTGAAGGTCGGGCACAAGAGTCCCGGTGAAGCAGATTTAAATCCGCAGACACCGCGTGCGCGCGTGCTTAATTTCGGAAGCGGAGGAGGCGGAGACCCGCGTGTTCCCTCCCTCGTGGTCCCGTGACTTGGGACAGCGAGGGCTTGCTGCCCCGGTTGTCCGGGAGTGCCCCAAAACCTGTTCCAGGGACGAACCAGCCCGACAGATGCAAAAATCGAGACGGGAGTGGGGGCGGGGGGACGCACACACTGGTTCTCGGTTCCACCTGCAGGACCCGCGCCGCGTCCCCACGAGGTCCCGCCCCGCGGCCTGAGCTCAGGGACCCGCGCGCCGTCCCCACCGGGTCCCGCCCCGCGGCCTGAGCTCGGGGATCCGCCCCCGGTCTCCACCGCGTCCCGCCCCGCGGCCTGAGCTCAGGGACCCCTCTTCTGTCCTCCAACATTTACGGAGCACCCACTCCGAGCCGGGTCTGGAGTCCCCACTGGCGGGAGCCCGTGCCTGAGAGGGGCACAGGGCCCTGGAAGGGCAGGTGGGGGAAGGGAGGGAGGCGGAAACCTCAGGCTTCCCTCCCTCTTTGACCCCCTCCTCCTCCCTAACCACGGGATAAAGCCTCCTGCTGCTGTGTTTAACCCGGTCGGTTCCCCGCGCCCGGACCCCTGCCGACGCCCCAGGCTTAGCAACAGGAGTTTGGTTCGGTGACTGAATAAACGTTTCCTGCTCTCAGGAGGTGCAAGGAGGCCCCCCTTGGTGGCACCGCGAGTTTCCCGCCCTTCCCGCCGCCGGCCGTGCCGCCTGCTCTTCCGTATCCTGGGCCCCCACCCGGCCCCCCGGACACTGATGAGCGTGCCCGGCCCCACTGTGAGCAGAGCGTTAGCTCCGCGGGGCAGGAAAGCTGCTTCCGCGCTCCCTGGGGGGCTCTCCCGCTGGGCAGACACTCGAAGGGGCGGCCACCGCGGGGCTCGTGTGGCGTCCGGCCAACAGCCCACCTGTGGGGAGGGGACGGGGCTCAGGAACAGGTGTCCTGGCCCCAGCGGCGGCTGTTTTAGCAGCTTTGTCATGTAGAATCTTCCCCGGACGTCCCGGGAGACACCTTCGCAAATGCGGATTTACCTTCAGCTTTGACGCAAGCGGGGGAGCGGTGGGGAGGGGGGAGGGCGGAGAGCTTGCTTTGGCCTCTGCTGTTTCTCACTTGTCTTCAGCTCAAAATAATCCTTATGCCAAAGTGGCTTATTATTGGTTCCCTACAGCCCTTAATAACCTCAATTAAAAAAAAATTTTTTTTTTAAATGTTTATTTTTGAGAGAGGCAGAGACAGGATCAGAGTGGGTTAGGGGCAGAGAGAGAGGGAGACACAGAATCCGAAGCAGGCTCCAGGCTCTGAGCTGTCAGCACAGAGCGCGGGGCTCCAACTCACGAGCTGTGAGATCATGACCTGAGCCTAAGTCGGAAGCTCAACCGACTGGGCCACCCAGGCGCCCCAATAGCTTCAAATTTTTAATGGTGACCAGATGCGCTGCCCAGGTTGGAGGACAGTCATGGCGACAGGGGTCCGTATGGCACCAGTACTGCAGCGTTTAAAATTCCTTCTCTGGGGCACCTGGGTGGCTCAGTCGGTTAAGCATCCTGCTTTGGCTCAGGTCATGATCTCTCGGTTTGTGAGTTTGAGCCTCACGTGGGGCTCTGTGCTGACAGCTCAGAGCCTGGAGCCTGCTTCGGATTCTGTGTCTCCCCATCTCTCGGCCCCTCCCATGCTCATGCTCTGCCTCTCTCAATAATAAATAAACGTTAAAAAAAATTTTTTTTTTTAAAATTCTGGTTCTGTCTCTTCCAGCTGAGGAGTTGTGGGTTCTCTTCAGGCCTCAGTTCACTCATTATCCAGACCAGAGGTAATAACTGTCCGTACCTCCTAAGTCTGTTTGTAAAAACAGAATGACTTAGCAATGTGAAATACTTAGCACGTCACCCAGTACGTAGTAAGCACCCCATAAATGCCAGCTTTTTTATTCCTTAGCTACAAAAGGAGTTCAGCAATAATCCGCAGCCACAGGAACCCTGTGAATTTTGGGGTGAGTGTATTCCTTTAAAGGATTATATGTGGACAAGGAAATTTCAATCTTGAGGTGCCTGGGTAGCTCAGTTGGTTAAGCATCTCACTTTGGCTTAGGTCATGATCTCACAGTTCTAGGTTTGAGCCCCGAGTTGGGCTCTGTGCTGACAGTTCAGAGCCTGGAGCCTGCTTTGGATTCTGTGTCTCCTTCTCTCTCTGCCCCTCCCCTGCTCTCACTGTCTCTCTCTCTCAAAAATAAATAAACATTAAAATAAATAAAAATAAAAGGAAATTTCAATCTTGCTGAAACAACGAACTTTATTCAGTCCCAGACAGAAAGCCGCAGGTGAAGAAAATACTGCATGAACACAATACAGGAGGAAGGGTGAGGAGGGAGAAAAGAACTTTGAAAAAAGTATGGTAGAACTTATTTCATTTAAAATGAAACACTACAGCCAGGTGCTGGTTAGGTTAATAATATTGGGAGGTCACTGAATGGCATCTCCAAGGGGCACCCCATAAATTACATACCTGCTGTTCATTGGGATTCTGAACACCTTGAGAAATAGAACAAAAAGGTAGTAAATAGTGATGTGGAAATGTTGGGGTTCATAGTGGGTGGTCAAGAAAGAATTCTAAAGACATTTTCCGTGCAAAAGGAGGTTTTATTAAAGCACGGGGACAGGACCCGTGGGCAGGAAGAGCTGCCCTGGGGTTGTGAGGAGAGACTGGTTACATACCCTCAGGTTGGGAGGGGGTCAGGGACAGTGTAAGTCTCTAAGGAATTTTGGAAGCCAGGTTTCCAGGACCTTGAGGGGCTAGCTGCTGTCAGGAAAAGGTCATTTATTACTGTTTCGTAAAAACTCAGTCACGAGATCAGATTTATATCAGGTGGCCCCACGCTTGGAGGATGATTACCAACATATATCTTGGGGGCAGAGATAAAAGAACTTTACAAAGGAATTTTTATACGTTAAAGTAGATTTACAGGATACCAGCGGTCAGGATAATGTCAACCTAAGGTTGCCTTTTGCCCTCAGCAAAGTGTCATCATCCAGGCAGCTGAGCTCCTACAGGAAAGTCAGTTGGCCTGTCCCAAGGCCTTGTCAGTCGGCTGGAGGCATAAGGAAATTCTTTTTTCTTTTGGCTTTGTTTCCCACATCAAATAGTACTACCATTTAGTGCTCCTAGGAGTAATGCCCCTCTCTCCCTGTGAGACACTTGCCTTCTGGTCCATTTTAATGTGAGGGGTAGCTTGTAAAGAAATTTTGGAAGAAGCTCGCGTTCAGAGAATAGCTAGGGTTCCAGAGAATGGAATATCATTCGGTGCTGAAAAGACTACAGCCAACGCTCCATCCAGTGGGGGTGCTGATGGTGGGGAAGCTGCATGGGTGTGTGTGTGGGGGGGGGGCTTGTGGAAATCCTTTGTACCTTACCCCTAATTTTGTTGTGAATCCACAATGCTCTGAGACAAAGTCTGCTTTTATAAAATATACCGAATATGTAAAAGGATAAACTTTACGGCAAAGAGATAAGGTGCATGGTTCTAATGAAATTGCTTCCTTATAATAAAATATTCAATCAAATAGCATTTTTTTTTTTTTACATTTATTTGTTTTTGAGACAGAGAGAGAGCACGAACGGGGGAGGGTCAGAGAGAGAGGGAGACACAGAATCCGAAACAGGCTCCAGGCTCTGAGCAGTCAGCATAGAACCCGACGCGGGGCTCGAACTCATAGACTGCCAGATCATGACCTGAGCCGAAGTCGGTCGCCCAACCGACTGAGCCACCCAGGCGCCCCTCAAATAGCATTTTAAAAAATAGTTGGTGCTAGTGATAATGCCAACAAGATGGGTTTGTATCAGAAATATATTTCTTTGGGAGGCAGTGAGTCTATATGAGAAGGTGGACTATCTGAACCTACAGCAATCATTTCATAAAACATGTAAATCCGGGGACGCCTGGGGGGCTCGGTCAGTTAAGCCTCGGATTCTGGTTCTTGGCTCAGGTCATGACCTCAGAGTTCGTGAGTTTGAGCCCCACGTTGGGCTCTGTGCTGATAGTGTGGAGTCTGCTTGGGATCCCCCCCCCCCCCCGTGTGTGTGTCTCAAAATAAATATATAAACATTAAAAAAAGAGAAAAAAGAGCGTTGTTATCAAATTAGCACTAAACCCAAATGTGACAGACAACCCCCTGAAAGCACCTCAGAGGCAGAAGGAAACCACTCTGATCTCACCGTGAGATCAGGACCTGAGCCAAAACCAAGTGTCGGATGCTTAACCAACTGAGCCACCCAGGCGCCCCACAACATTGTTTTCTTTCTTTTCGGCCTTTATGGAGGTTTTCCGGGGTGCGAAAAGATTTTGTTCTCAGTTATATCTCCAGACCACTGGGCAGGAACAACCCCCAGCACACCTGCCCCGGAGCACTGCATATGAGGCCAGACGCTTGGCCCACCCCAGGGAGTGCGCCTCTCCCACCACGGAGGCGGCAGGGTCCTCCAGTGGGAGCTCAGGCCAGTTACCGGCAATAGGAATTTCTGGGCTAGGGCTGGGATATCAACATGTTTTGCTTTGTTTTTCACTTCCCAGTAGACTCCAGAGCACACGCACTGCTGAGATTTCCACTCTGGAAGACCAAACAAACCCAACTCTCGCTGGAATTGGAGCCTTCAGCAGAACCATAAGGGAGCCAGGTCTCTAGACTGCCTTCTATTTGGGGAATAATAAGTTGCCATTAATTTAATTTCACGTAACTTAGCTCGCAATGAAAAATCCAAGATAGCTACTATAAGAGAGCGTAAGGGAAGAAAAAAGTTCCTGAAAAGAAAGCAAAGACTGATGCCACAGATAAGCAGGAGAAAAGCAGACAAATGGATTTTTTATAAGTTCTACATGACACGGGAGCCCACGTAAGGAAGTGAAGACCCACGGAAATGGTTAAGCCTGAGTGTTTTTGCGCAAGGTTTGATGAAGAGTGGACAGTCGTGGGGCCACAAGACAGGATGAGGTGGAAGGTCGGTGTAGTAGGCCAAAATCAAGGTCTGTTCGTTCAGATTTTTCTCAGCGTTGCTGCCCAGGGCAAACGGAAGGCACCAGTCATATGAGGGTCTTAAGCCAGCTTCAGGGAAAGGGGAGGTCAGAGAACCCATCTACTGCCTGTCATTTCTCAAATCCCTTCAGCTTAAAATGTTCAACATGCCCAGGCGCCAAGATACCCTGAGCCCTGTCAGAGGGAATCATTAGTTCAAGCTTTATACTGAAAAATCTAACCATGAGTTAGATTTTTTTCTAACCTTTCAAAGCTTAGAAATCCAATCCAAACTTTATAAGACTGTGGCCCTGTTAAAGAAAAAAATTTTTCTGATTCTTGTTAAAGACAGGACGATGGCAATAGGTGTCCAGACTGTCAGATATGGGCACTCCCATGCAGCAAGGACGCTGGGATGTGCAGCCACAGGTCATGGTCATGTGAGGTCGGTTCAGCCAGAACCCCCTTCTGATCTGTGGATCTTACTGTACCCCAAATTTTCCTTAATATACTAGCTGTAACTGTTGCTGTGGCTAGATTGTAAATGTTTGTGGGAAGGGGTTGTACATATATTGTCAACACCCGGCATGATGACTGGTCCCCAAGATGTTTCTCAAATGTAATGAAACTAAACACAAAGACATACATTTCTGGGAAATAAAATAATAGGAAAGAGAAAGAAAGAAAGAAAGAAAGAAAGAAAGAAAGAAAGAAAGAAAGAAAGAAAGAAAGAAAGAAAAAGAATTAAGTAAATTTAGACTATAGTTGGTTGATTACAAGGCAAAAAGAAAACTCAGGGGACTCATCATGATTTGTTCCTTGGGTCCCGAGGTCCCTTGCCAGCTGGCCTTCTTCTCTGCACTTTGGAGTCTCACCATGTTTGTTTCACATACAATGTCCAGTTGTTTTGGTTGTACTTAGCAGGAGGGACAGGGAAACCACCACGACTCACCCATCATGAAGTGGATTGTTTGAATAGCCTAAATTACTAAAGAAACTGACACCATAATTTAAAACTCTCAATAAAGAAATATTTAGAGCCAAATGGTTTCATTGGAGACTTCTACCAAATGTTTAAAGAATGAACCCTAGGGGTGCCTGGGTGGCTCAGTCAGTTGAGCGTCTGACTTCAGCTCAGGTCATGATCTCACGGCTCGTGAGTTTGAGCCCTGCATCGGGCTCTGTGCTGACAGCCCAGAGCCTGGAGCCTGCTTCCAATTCCGTGTCTCCCTCTCTCTCTGCCCCTAACCCACTCGCATTCTGTCTCTGTCTCTCTCAAAAATAAATAAACATTAAAAAAAAAAAAAAGAACCCTAATCGTACACAATCTATTCTAGAAAACGGCAGAGGTGAGAACACCTCCCAAATCATTTAATAAAGTTTGTATTACCTTAATACCAAAACCAGATAAAGAAAATACAAAACACGAAACTAAAAAAAAAAAAAAAAAAAAAAAATCCACAGACCAATATCCCTTATGGGTAGATGTACAAAAATCCTTAACAAAATATAGCAAATAGAACTCTACAGTGTGCTTAAAAATTGTACACCATGACCTGGTAGTGTTGGTTCCAGGGATGCAAGACTGGCTCAATGTTGGAAAACCAATCCATGTAATCCACTACTAACAGCTTTAAAAGGAAAAAGAAGGGACACCTGGGTGGCTCAATTGGTTGAGCGTCCAACTTCCGCTCAGGTCATGATCTCACCATTCGTGGGTTTGAGCCCTGCATTGGGTTCTGTGCTGACGGCTTGGAGCCTGGAGCCTGCTTCGGATTCTGTGTCTCCCTCTCTGTCTGCCCCTCCCCGCTCTTGCTCTGTTTCTCTCTCTCTCTCAATCAGAAATAAATAAACATCAAAAAAATTTTTTAAAGGAAAAAGGAAATCGCGTGATCATATCAATCAATGCAGAAAATGCTTCTGACAAAATTCAACATCTATTAATGATAAAAAATCTCAGAAAAATAGGAGTAAAAGGGAACCTCCTTAGCTTGTATCTTGATAAAAACCTACACATTGAGGCATCTGCGTGGCTCAGTCGGTTAAGGGTCCAGCCCTTGGTTTCGGCTTAGGTCATGATCTCATGGTTTGTGCATTTGAGCCTCACGTCAGGCTCTGTGCTGACAGTGCAGAGCCCGCTTGGGATTCTCCCTTTCTCTCTCTCTCTCTCTCTCCTTCTCTCTGTGTGTCTATCTGTCTATCAATACCACACAGTCCTGATTGTTAGAACTATAAGTCTTGAAATCAAGTAAACTAATTTTCCTACGTTATTCCTTTAGCTATTCTAGCTCCCTTGCCTTTCCATATAAATTTTAAATTTAACGTTTTGTCATATAAATTATCTCTCTCAAAACAAATAAATACACTTAAAAAAACACCTCCAACTAACATTATACTTAATAATAAAAGACAGCGATTTCCTTTTAAGATCAGGAACAAGGAAAGGATACCCACTCTACCTCTTATTCAGCACCATGTTAGAAGTTCTATGCAGTACAGAAGACAAGAAAAGGATTAAAGGCATACAGATCAGAAACGAAGAAACAGAACTGTCCCTATTGGTAGATGGTAGGATTTCCTACGTAGAAAATCACGAGGTATTAAAAAACCTCCTAGAATTAACACAAAAGTCAACTGTATTTCTATCTACTAACAATAAGCATGTGGACACAATACTACTCAAAATCACTCAAAAAAATATGTACGTGTAAATCTAACAAAACATTATAGGATTTGTATGGTAAAAACTACATTATGCCAATGAAAGAAATAAAAGACCTAAATAAGTGGAGAGACATACCTGTTAATGGATCAGAGAATTTGACAAAATGGCAACTCTACCCAAATCAATACACAAGTTTCATGAAATTCCTACCAAAATCCCAGCAAGATAATTTGCAGATATACACAAGTTCATTCTAAAATTTATATGGAAAGGCGAAAGAGCTAGAATAGAGAAAGGAATAACGTAGGAAAATAAGTTTACTTGATTTCAAGACTTATAGTTCTAACAATCAAGACTGTGTGGTATTGAGAGAGAGAGACATAGATCGACAGAGCATAATAAAGAACCCAGGGATAGATTCACACACATACACCCAAATAATTTTCCATGGAAGTATGAGAGCAATTCAATAGACAAAAAATAACCTCTTCAACAGACAATGCTGGAGCCATTGGATAGCCATGAGGGGAAAAAAACCCAAAATGACTCTGAAACTAAGTCTCATACCATATAGAAAATGCCTTCAGAGTGGATCAAAGATTCAAATGTAAAATGTAAAACTACAGAACTTTTAGAAAAAGATCATAAGAGAAAATCTGCAGGGTCTGGGGCAAGGCACAGAGTTCTTAGACTGGACACCAAAAGCACTGCCCACTTAAGGGAAAAATTGGATTAAGTGTGTATTAGCCTCATAGAGCTACCACAGCAAATTACCACAATCTGGGCGGCTTAAGATAACAGCAGTCTATTCTCACAGTTCTGGGGGCCAGAAGTCCGAAGTCCAAGCGTTGGCAGGGTCCCGGTTCTCCCGAAGTCTCTAGGGAAGGATGCTTCCTGCTTCTTCCAGTTGTGGTGACTGCCATCCATCTATGGCTTGTGGATACATCACTTCATTCTCATCCTCCTTCTTCACGTGTCTCTCTCTGTACATGAACACCAGTCTCGAATTTAAGATCCACCTCAATCCAGTACGACCTCACCTTAACTTGATCACACTGGCAAAGACTCTGTTTCCAAACAACGGCACATTCACCAGTACCGAGGTTAGGACCTTGGTGTATCTCTTTCCAGGGACACACAATTAGACTGCATGAAAATTAAAACCTCTTATTCTGCTAAAGAGTCTGCTAAGAGGGTTAAAAGACAAGCTGCAGAATGGGAGGGAATATTTAGAAACCACATATTCAGAAAAAGACTAGTACCTAAAATACATAAAGAACTCATAGAACAACGGTTTAAAAAACCCAAATAATCTAACCAGAAAATGGGTGAAGTCATCAAGAGACATTTCACCAAAGAGATGTATGGATGACAAACAAGTACGTGAAAAGATGCCGTGATGGTTAATTTTATTTATTAAAAAAAAAATTTTTTTTAACCTTTATTTATTTTTGAGACAGAGAGAGACAGAGCATGAATGGGGGAGGGTCAGAGAGAGGGAGATACAGAATCTGAAACAGGCTCCAGGCTCCGAGCTGTCAGCACAGAGCCCGACGCGGGGCTCGAACCCGTGATGGTTAATTTTAAAGATGCTTCGCTAAACTGGGTTATAGGCTGAAGCGAGCACCCTCCCCCCCATCACCACCAAATTCACACACTGAAGTTCTATTCCCCAGGACCTCAGACTGTGACTATATCTGGAGTTGAGGCCTTCAAAGAGGTGATTAGCTTAAAATGAGGCCATTAGGGTGAGTCCTAATCCAATCAGACTGGTATTCCTATAAGAGGAGAGAGTCTGGACACACACCAGGCCACACCAGAGGCACGCGCACAGAGGTAGGCCACCTGCAGGCCAGGGAGAGGGGCCTCCGAAGAAACCAACTTGCTGATGCTTTGATCTTGGACCTCTAGCCTCCAGAACTGTGAGAAAACAAATTCCTGATGTTAAAGCTGCCCAGCCTGTGGTATTTCTTATGTCAGCCCTAGCAAATAAATACCCCATCAGACCCAGATATTTGGTCAAACACCAGTCTAGACGTTTCTGTGAAGGTATAATTTAGATGACATTAACATTTAACTGAGCAGACTTTGAGTAAGTGAGATTGTCCTCCATGATGTGGGTGGGCCTTATCCAATCGGTTGAAGGCCTTAAGAGAAATAGACGGAGGCTGCCCAAGGAGGTGGGAATTCTGCCTCCGGATAGTCTTTGGCCTCAGACTGCAACATTGACTCTCCTGTGGGTCTCCAGCCTGATTTTGGAACTGCCAGCCCCACACTTGTAGGAACCAATTCCTGAAGATAAAGACATCATTAAGTACATATTTGTGTTGGTGCTATTTCTCTGGAGAGCCCTGGCTAATACAGATCACGGCATAATCAGCCATTAGGGAAACGGACCTTAAAGCCACAGGGGGCTGTCAATGCACACCTGTCAGAATGGCCATCATAAGACACTGACCACATCTAACAATGGTGAGGATGAGGAGAAAAAGGATCGCTCACACAGGGCTGGCGGGGAGGGAGAGTAGGGCCACTCTGGAAAACCGTTTGGCAGTTTCTTAAAACAACTTAAACCACAGGTTTTATGCAGTATCTGTACTCCCTGGCATTTGTTCCAGAGAGATGAAGACTTATGTCACTCAGAAACCTGCACATTAATGTTTATAGCCACTTTTCTCATAACAGACAAAAACTGGGAACAACCCAGATGTCTCCAATGATTGAATGGTCAGATGAGCTGCAGTGTTTCCATCCCCTGGAGCTCTACTTAGCAGTCACAAGGAACGGAGTATTTCAGCGACCTGGGGGTAACTCCCAGGAGATGGGCCAAAGGAAAAAGACGCTCAATACCAAAATGATACGTACTGTGTGATTCCATTTATATGATGTTCTTGACATGACAAATTATCGAAATGCAAAAGCAGATTAGTGGTTGCCAGGGGTTGGGAAGGGGTTAGGGGTGGGAGGGAAGTGAGTGTGGTCACAAAAAAGGAAACAAGGGGAATCCTGGTGGGATGGTAATGTTCTGAATCTTGACCGTACCAATGTCGATGTCCTGATTTTGATATTATACTATGGTCTTGCAACATGTTACCTTGGGGGGAAATGGGGTCTCTCTGTGTTCTTTCTCTGTTTGTTTTTAGAGAAAAGGAGGGAGAGAGAGAGAGCACGCGCGCGCACACAAGCAGGGGAGGGGCAGACAGAGAGGGAGAGAGGGAGAATCTTAAGCAGGCTTTGCACGATCAGCACAGAGCCTGATGCAGGGCTTGAACCCACGAACTGTGAGATCATGACCTGAGCGGAAATCAAGAGTCAGACACTCAACCCTCTGACCCACCTGGGCACCCCTCTCTGTTACTTCACATAATTGCATTTCAATCTAAAATTGTTTCAAAATAAAAATAAGATATATATATTTTATGTATATATATATAAGATATACATAAGAGATATATATAATATATATATATATATGATATATAATACAATTTTAAAATGGACAAACAAGTTGAATCAACCTTCTCCTAAAGATGATATACAAATGACCAATAAGCCCATGAAAGATGTTCACAACATCATTGGCCATCAGGGAAATGCACGCCCACACCACGAGATACGGCTTCATACCCACAGGGATGGCTATAATCAAAGACATACTACACTAGGTGTTGTGGGGATGTGGAGACACTGGCCCCTCGTCCACTGCTCGTCCACTTCCTGGTCCTCCAGGAAGGTCCCGGAGGACTGGCCATGGATGGACCACAACAGGAGTGTTCTCTTTCTCAGAAGAGTGGGGTAATGGCACAGACTGTATCCTCTGCCTCACCCAACCATACAACAGACCAAATATAGGAAACAACTCTGCCAACCAGTGGCCCCTGGGTTACTGCCTAGAGAGTTTGATGGCCATGGAACTGGGAGGGGGCCCAGGTGTAACCAGGGAGTGGTGGAACCCTGTGATTGGGGTGGCCAAGGGAGTTGGGCTTCACAGGGGAGCGTGCAGCGGAGGAGAGATCACAGACAACTCTAGGAATCTGTCTGCAGAGACTTGACCTGGTTCTGGTAAGTGCGAGTACCTGAGGGGACGGAGGCCAGAGAAAGATCAGTCATGTGGAGCAGCCTTCAAGCTCATACAGTCGAGGGCAACTCACGTTCCACCAGTCAGACTGGAAAGACTCCCCCAAAACAGCATGTTGAAAAAGGGTATTGTTTTAGCAGTGGGGACTGATTAGTTCCAGAGTAAACAAGTCTCAGAAGGGCCAAATCCTTTCCAGCATCTTCAGTGTGTACCACCACAAAGGCTAAGAATATTCAAAGGGATACAAAAACCCAAAACCAAAACAAAAAACAACAAAACCCAAACCCTGTACCCAAGGACATATTTATGATATGTGTCATGCGATAAAATATTACCAAATATGCAAAGAAGCAGGAAAATATAACTCATGATTAGTAGAAAAATCAATCAATAGAGACAGATCCAGAAAGATGCCAACGTTAGAAGACGAGGGTGTTACGACAGCTGAGATCAATATTTTCCAAATGTGCAAGTGGCGGGAAGGAACGCATGTGTACAAAAGAGATATAGAAAAAAGGACCTGAATAGAAAGATCTTCAAGAAATGAAAATACAAGTCTAGGATGAAAACTACCCCGATGGGATTCACAGCATCTTAGACAACTCAGAGGAAAGGTTAGCCAAGACGGAGCGATGGAAACCGTCCAAAATGCAACCACACTGAGTTGCGGGGCACGAAAGTGGCCTAATATTTTTGTATGGAGGGAGGGGATTCGATGAACACTCTAAACCCAGAGCTCAAACAAACAAGCAGGAACAAAAAACAGCTCAACAACCCCAAGCAGAAGGAACATGAGGAGAATGACTCGAAGCCATATTCTAAGAACATTGCTCAAAGCGAGTGATGAGGGACAATCTCCCTAGTATCGGGAAACATCGATGCATTGGGGGCAGAAAGGTGACCGTGGTGGGGCGGCCGGTGGCCCTGGGACCCTGTGCCTGGAATGCCTGTCCGTCCCCCTTCTCCTCCAGGGCTCAGCTCAGAGCCGGCTCTGGTGAGGGGCACGGACTCCAGACTCGAGGTTGCCGAGGTCCGTCTTAACTCTCCGTGCCTGTGCCCCTAGACCATCTGGGGAGATGAGTGCTTGGACAGGGCAGGGGGGCAAGATCTATGAAATATTCTGAGACAGGCCTGGTGATGGAACCAAAGGCACACTGATTTGTTAGATTTTAATATCAGGTGAACGGGCCGTCACAGGAGAAAAGTGACTGTCCTGAAGGGCAGTCAGATGCGAGAGCTTCTGTGTGTCTTAGGGGACACGTTTTTTAGGAAGGATGACTGGGCCCTAGGAAGAAAAGATGGCACATGTAATACTGTCAGAAACAAAACAAACAGGGCCCCAGATGGTGTCACGACACTGGGGCTTAACACCCAAACTCGCTGTGGGCTCGACCTCCCCCAATCTTAACCCGCCAGTGAGGAATGTTCTGCACGGCACCAGTGAGGTGATCTGCCCCCTGGGCCCTTGCCGTCCCCCAGATCTGCAGGATGAGACCCTCACCCTTCCCCTTAAAGGACCATGACCTTGCCTGCAACAGTCCTTTCTTCCTTGTGCTAATAGTTCCGCCCCTTTTCTGCCTACGCGATGCTTCCCGGTGGCACAGCTCCCCAGAGGTGCCCTCTGCCTGCTAGGTGGCCGTTGCCTGGTTCCTGAGTGCAGTAAGAAAGCCAAGGAGACCTTCAAACTTACTGGGTTGCATTTTTGTTCTTTAACAACAGTTTCGGACAAAGTCTGTCCGGCTGTGGTGGTGGCTTCTGGTGTCCCCTGCTCTGATCAGAGCCAGCCTTGCTGGTGGATGGGCTCTCAGGATGGAGGGCAGTTGTCCTCCCCTGGGAGGCCCTGTCCTCAGGCTGAGGAGCGGGGGTTCAGAGAAAGCCTCTCCCGGTGTTTGCATTTTTTCAAGTGCCTTCATCTCAAAATAATCAATATTCCGAAGAGGCATATTTTTGGCTGGCGTGTTCTGACTCCTCCGAGAGACCTTTGAATTTGTGTGTGCACAGTTAGGGCCTCAGGAAGCACAGGATCCAAGAACGGTCACTTAAATATCTTATGGCCACAAAACGGCAGAAATGCCGAATGCAGAGAGGTTAGCTACTGTCTTAAAGGGAAGTCTGCAGATGGTTATCTACCACATAGAACCTGAGTCATTGGAATGTGGGCTGGGCTGCCCTTTGGCTCAGAAATATGTTCCTCGCATGGAACGGAGGGATTGGACACGGCCTGGGAAGGCGTCCTCACCCACTCATGACTTTGCTCCCGTCACCTGTGCCAGGCCACACACTCGTGTCTCTGGTGTGTAAATGTATTTCTTTCTTTTTATAAATTTTTTTGAATGGTCATTTACTTTTCAGAGAGAGAGAGAGAGATAGAGAGAGAGAGAGGTAGAGCATGAGCGGGGGAGGGGCAGAGAGAGAGGGAGACACAGAATCCGAAGCAGGCTCCAGGCTCCGAGCTGTCAGCACAGAGCCAGACATGGGGCTCGAACTCACGGACCACGAGATCATGACCTGAAAATGTCCATTATTTTTATAGGTGATGTCACGACCTGAGCTGAAGTCGGATGCTCAACCGACTGAGCCACGGAGGCGCCCCTAAATGTATTTCATTCCAGGAAGATTTGAGAGTAGGTGTGGACCTGCTGACACTAATCGAACACACAGCATTCATATTTTTGTGCATAGTTGGCATTTAAAGTATTTTTAAAGTGTAAGGATCTGGGGGCACAACGGTCTTGTGATTTCAGTCTAAAATGTGAAAACAACTGAAAGGACTTTTTATTTTAAAAGGTGATCTTTCTCTTTATAAACATTATCAGACCATTTGCAAGAATCTACAGTGTATGAATTTGTGAAAGTTGCTGACTACCCTGCTTGTACACTCTCTCTCTCAAAAACCAAATAATAAATAAAACTTTAAAAAAAAAAGTGTTTTAACAAAATGAGGGCCATATCTGTCCTTTCTTATCAAGAAAGAGTTGGACACAGAGTGCAGCTGTTGATCTGCAGTCTTGGGGGAGGGGCTGGGAGCAGCCTCCCCCCACCGAGGGTCCTGCTCCCCGCAGGGGAGGTGGCCCAGGGCAGCCGCCACCTAGCAGGCAGAGGGCACCTCTGGGGAGCTGTTCCTCTTAGTGTTCCTCTTAGTGTTCATTGCCTACTGGTCAATAACAAAACTCAACCTAGCAAATCTGAAGATCTAAGTGGCTTAGTTTTTTATTCTTATTAATTTTATTTTTTAAAATTTACATCCAAATTTGTTAGCATACAGTGAAATAATGATTTCAGGAGTAGATTCCTTAATGCCCCTTACCCATTTAGCCTAGCCCATCCCCCCTCCCGCAACCCCTCCAGTAACCCTCAGCTTGTTCTCCATATTTATGAGTCTCTTCTGTTTTGTCCCCCTCCCTGTTTTTATATTATTTTTGTTTCCCTTCCCTTATGTTCACGTTTTTGTCTCTTAAAGTCCTCATATGAGTGAAGTCATATGATTTTTGTCTTTCTCTGACTAATTTCACTTAGCATAATACCCTCCAGTTCCATCCACGTAGTTGCAAATGGCAAGATTTCATTCCTTTTGATTGCCGAGTAATACTCCATTGTATAGATATACCACATCTTCTTTATCCATTCATCCATCCAAGAGCATTTGGGCTCTTTCCATACTTTGGTTATTGTCGGTAGTGCTGCTATAAACATGGGGGTGCAAGTGTCCCTTCGAAACAGCACACCTGTATCCCGTGGATAAATGCCTAGTAGCGCAATTGCTGGGTCGTAGGGTAGTTCTATTTTTTAGTTTTTTGAGGAACCTCCATACTGTTTTCCAGAGTGTCTGCACCAGCTTGCATTCCCATAAGTGGCTTTATTTTTTAACGTCTATTTATTTTGAGAGAGAGAGAGAGAGAGAGAGAGTGTGAGATTGCAAGCACGGGAGGGGCAGAGGGAGTGGAAGAGAGTCCCAACTTGAGGTTCAAACTCACAAACCATGAACTCACGACCTGAGCTGAAATCAAGAGTTGATGCTTAACCGACTGATCCACCCAGGTGGCTTTATTTTATTCTATTTTATATTTGTTTTATTTATTTATTATTTATTCACTTATTTATTAAATGAATCGGCAATGGCCAACACTCGTCCTAGGGCATAGAGTGTCGGTGTGCAGAGCCGTGAAAGGTTGTAGGTAGAGGTGGGGACAAAAATCCCTCTGCAGAAGAAAAGGACTGTTGCACAGGAGGCTGACTGCAGGGGGAGGGCAAGGGGTCATCCTCTCCAGGTGGCAGACTCCCTGGCCACTGGAAAAGCACACATCCTGAGTGGTGGGTGAGGTCCACTTCACAGGAGGGGACATTGAAAGGGCAGTTAAGATTAGGAATCAGCCCTGGTTTGGGGACTCGGTCAAAGCGACACCATTTTGGGCCTACGGGTTTCCTAACACTGGCTCCCGCAACATCACCATGGGCACGGCGGCACTGCAAGTGTGCGAGCTGGATTAATCATACTGAATTGAGCTGACGTCAAAGGCGGAGGGAAAAAGCCGGCCCCCGCCAGACTTTCACGTCCTGATGCGCTCATCCGGAGCACATTCGTACGCGGGGATGTGTGTTCAGAAGGCTTTCAGCTGTGGATCACACGTGCTAGGAATTCATCTGTTTAGAACATTTGAACCTCCTCGCCTCAAGGGAGGGGGGATCAGTAGAACTGAAGAGAACAAAATTCTTGGCTTTCTATTTACCAAGTGGGCTTCTCAAGGCAGAGGTTGTAGTTTGAGGCAGAAACGGGAAGTGTTCGAGAAGGGTTTGAGACTCAAATGCCAGTCCCTAAGGACACCTGGGATTTGGGGATGTGGCAAGAGCAAATGAGGACAGCCCTGCCCTCCTGAGATCAAGTGCTCTCCTCCTCCCAGGCCGAGAAGTCTGGTGATGCCACGAAGGATCGAGACCCTGAGAGTCAGGGGTGGGACAGATCACGGCGGAGGAGCCTCTCCGTGTTGGTCTTGTCCTGGCCGCGGGCTGCATGCCAGAGAGGTTACCCTGGACGTGTGTTGTCCTCTGGAATGCCAGTGCTCACTGTGTGTGCCCAGACTTTGCTCAGCCTCTCTGGGTCACCCTCACACCCAGAAGAGGTGTGGTGAGGCTCAGCATCATGCCTGGCAGGGACACTAACCTCACACACTGAAACTGAAGTTGGTGAAAGGCCAGCCTTGAAGGCACATTGTGAAAATAACTTGCTGAGGGTCATTGTTTGCTGGCACTGTGGCTCCACAGATTTAATCTCTCCCATTGTATGCTTATTACTCCCATTTTTATTTTTATTTTTTTTTTTAATGTTTTTTATTTATTTTTGGGACAGAGAGAGACAGAGCATGAACGGGGGAGGGGCAGAGAGAGAGGGAGACACAGAATCGGAAACAGGCTCCAGGCTCCGAGCCATCAGCCCGGAGCCTGACGCGGGGCTCGAACTCACGGACCGCGAGATCGTGACCTGGCTGAAGTCGGACGCTTAACCGACTGCGCCACCCAGGCGCCCCATTACTCCCATTTTTAAATTAAAAAAGGGAGCCTTTATGTCCTTGAGGCCAATAAGGCCAGGGAAGAGGGTGCGGGGCTCTTTGCTCCAGCCTAGTAAACAAGGTGTGCCCCCGAGGGACAAGGACAACACACACACGCACCACTCCAGACCCTAGGGAAAGCTTGTTCTGGATTTCTAGGGAAGTCATTTGTGAATGATACAGGCTAATATTTAAACATGATAGAGAATAAACGTAAAAGATTTTGGCTATCTGACAATGAAAGCCACATTAAAAACATGGAGATATGTTTAAAAAAGTCAAAATTAATCGTTTCTAGTCCTTAAAGTTATAATCTATAATTCTTTTTTTAAAATGTTTATGTATTGGGGTGCCTGGGTGGTTCAGTCGGTTAAGTGTCTGACTTTGGCTCAGGTTATGATCTCACGGTTTGTGGGTTTGAGCCCCACATCGGGCTCTGTGCCGACAGCTCAGAGCCTGGAGCCTGCTTCAGATTCTTTGTCTCCCTCTCTCTGTCCCTCCCCTGCTCGCACTCTGTCTCTCTCTCTCTCTCTCTGTCTCTCTCTCAAAAATAAATAAACATTAAAAAAAATTTTAAGGGGCGCCTGGTTGGCTCAATCAGTTAAGTGTCCAATTCTTGGTTTCGGCTCAGGTCATGATCTCATCATCGTGAGTTCAAGCTCTGCATCAGGCTCCACGGTGACAGTGAGGAGCCTGCTGGGGATTGTCTACCTCTCTCTGTCCCTCCCCTGCTTGCCCTCTCTGACTCTCAAAGTAAATAAATACATTTAAAAAAAAATTTTTTTTAATGTTTATTTATTTTTGAGACAGAGACAGAGCATGAATGGGAGAGGGTCAGAGAAAGAGGGAGACGCAGAATCCGAAGCAGGCTGCTGTCAGCACAGAGCCCGACGCGGGGCCCGAACTCACGGACCGTGAGATCATGACCTGAGCCGAAGTCGGACGCCCAACCGACTGAGCCACCCAGGCGCCCCAATACATTTTAAAAATTAAAAAAAAAAGTTTATTTGAGAGAGAGGGAGAGAGACGGAGAGAGAGCGTGCCTGTGTGCATGAGCTGGGGAGGGGCATAGAGAGAATGGAGAGGGAGAATCCCCAGCTCTGTGCTGTCAGCGCAGAGCTGGATGCAGGACTCGAACTTACAACTGTGAGATCATGACCCGAGCTGAAACCAACAGTCAGACGCTTAACTGACCGAGCCACCCAGGTGCCCCATAATCTGTAATTCTAAATTCCTAAAGAACAACAAAAAAAAGTTTTCTGAACATGAGAGGAAAAAATGTATTATCTCATCATAGGTAAGGTCTTTCTAAACATGGTAAAAACTGAAGAAGTGATATAAGAATAATAAATTTGTATAAAACTTTTTAAAGCTTTGCATGAAAACAGATACCAGGAAAATAAAAGGACAAATGAAAAGTTAGGTAAAAATTTTGCTAGCATATGATAAAAGACTAATATTCTTCAATGTGTAAAGAGTTTTTGTAAATAAAGGAGAAAAATAAAATAAAAATCCAAATGGAAGAGTAGACTGAGGCCATGGACAATAAATAAGAAATAGCTATCCAATGACTTTTTTCTGTTTGGTTCTTTTATTTAAAAATTTTTTTAAGTTTATTTCTTTTGAGAGAGAGAGAGAGAGAGAGAGAGAGAGAGAGAGAGAGAGAGAGAGTGAGCACAAGTAGGGGAGGGGCAGAGAGAATCCCAAGCAGGCTCTGCACTGCCAGCACAGAGCCTGAGTGGGACTTGAACTCATGAACTGCAAGATCATGACCTGAGCTGAAACCAAGAGTCAGACGCTTAACCCACTGAGCCACCCAGGTGCCCCATGTTTTATCCTTTTATTTAGCAGCTTATTTTAAGATATAATTCATGTACTAGACAATTCACCCACTTATAATGTACAATTCAATGGCATTTGAAGGGGAGTATATTCATATCATCCATCACCACAATTCTGGAGCATTTTAATTACCACCCCACCCCCACCCCCCACCCCGTGCTGGGCAGTCACCGGTTTACTTTCTGTCTCTATGGATTTGCCTGTTAGGGACATTTATAGAAGTGGAACCATACCATATATGGCCCTTTTGATAGTTGATGACATTGCGCATCTTTTCCTGTGCTTACTGGCCACTTGCTGATTGTATTGGGAGAATTATCTACTCCAACCCTTGGTCCATTCTTAATTGAGTTGTTTGTTGTTTTATAATTGTAAGTTCTTTATATGTTCTATATACAAGCCCTCTATCCCAAGCAGGGTCCATGCTATCAGTATTGAGCCAGACATGGGACTTGAAATCATGACTGTGAGATCATGACCTGAGCCAAAATTAAGAGTCAGATGCTCAACCAACTGAGCCACCCAAGTACCCCTGTAGGAAGTTTCAAAATTGAGAAGTGTGATTCCTCAAATTTTATTCTTTTTTTTCAATATTGCTTTGACTATGCTGGATCCCTTAAATTTGCATACAAATTGGTCAATTTTTGCAAAAATAGTTAGCTGGGATTTTGATAGGGATTGCACTGAACCCAGAGATCAATTTGGGGGGGATCGCAATCTATAAACATTAAGTCTTTTAGTCTGCGACTCAGTTCTTTAATTTCAACACAACTTATTTGGCAGTTTTCAGGGTATAAATTTGCATTTCTTTTATTAAATTTATTCCTATTTTAGTCTTTTGAAATCTATTATAAAAGGAATATTTTTAAAAAAATTTTTAAAGTTTATTCTTTTTTGAGAGAAGAGAGTACACATGAACACAAGTGGGGGGGGGAGGGAGAGAGAGAGAGAGAGAGAGAGAGAGAGAGAGAGAGAGAGAGAGGAAGACTGAGGATCCAAAGCAGGCTCCATGCTGTTAGCACAGAGCCCTGTGTGGGGCTCAAACTGACAAACCACGAGATCATGACCTGAGCTGAAGTCGACACTTAACCAAATGAGCTGCCCAGTTGCCCCAGGAGTATTTTTTTTAATTAAAAATTTTTTTCATTTTTCTTTAAAATCAAGTATAGTTGACATACATTACATGACTTTCAGGTGTACAGCATCATGATTCCACAAGTCTATAGGCTATGCTGTGTTCCCCACAATTGTGGTATTATCACCATACGACACTATCATAGTACCACTGACTACGTTCCTTGGGCTGTGCCTTTTATTCCTGTGACTTAGTCATTTTGTAACTGGAAGCCTATGTCTCCCACTCCCCTTCCCCCATTTTGTCCGTCTGTCTACCCCATTCCCCTCTGGCAACCACCAGTTTGTTCTCTGCATTTATGGGTCTGTTTCTGCTTTGTGTTTTTAGATTCCACATATACGTGAAATAATACGGTATTTGTCTGGTTTATCATAATACCATATAGGTCCATCCACAGTGTAGGAACGGTCTTTTTTTTTTTTTTTTTAACGTTTATTTATTTTTGAGACAGAGAGAGACAGAGCATGAACAGGGGAGGAGCAGAGAGAGAGGGAGACACAGAATCGGAAGCAGGCTCCAGGCTTTGGGCCATCAGCCCAGAGCCTGACGCGGGGCTCGAACTCACAGACCGTGAGATCGTGACCTGAGCTGAAGTCGGACGCTTAACCGACTGAGCCACCCAGGCGCCCAGGAACGGTCTTCTTAATTTCACTTTCAGTTTGCTCATGGCTACTACACAAACCCACAATTGATTTCTGTGTATTGATCTTATATCCTGCAACTTTGTGAACTCCTTTATTACTTCTAATAGTTTTTAGTGGATTCCTTAGGATCAAATGACTTTTAAACACAAGGAAAAAGACCGGTTTCTCTTACAATGAGAGAAATGAAAACGTAAAGTATCATGAGATATGGTTTTGTTCACCTACTACATTGGCCAAGATCTAAAATTCTGGAGGCTCCTGGGTGTCTCAGTCTGTTGAGTGTCCAACTTTGGCTCGGGTCATGATCTCGTGGTTTGTGGGTTTAAGCCCTGACCTGGGCTCTGCGCTGACAGCTCAGAGCCTGTTTCAGATTCTGTCTCCCCCTGCCCCTACCCGGCTTGTGCACGTGCACACACTCTCTCAAAAGTGAATAAACATTTTTAAAAAAAAGATCTAAAATTCTGATATCATTGTATAGGTTGCAATCTATGAACACATGTCCTTCATTCATCAACCCCACTTCCAGGGGTAGACCCTACAGCACCTGTCTTCCAGGTTGCACACAGTACTGCTGGTGAGGCACAAATGCTACTTAAAGAGTATGTGGTATGCAGGCCCGTCACTGTTTGATTCCATTTTTGTAAAGTTCGAAAACAGTCAAAACTAATCTGCTGAGAGAAATCAGCAGAGTTGTATTATCCTCGTAACAGTTGATCAAGATCTTTAGGACATGTTTTAAATGAGGATTTTGTCCTTCTTAACCCAACGGTAATACCACCCAATGAAGCAGTAACTCCCCACTATCGAGTATCCAGTTTGCTGGTGGCTTGGAAGTTATTACTAGATTATCCTTCCCAAAAGCACTCCGTTCAGCCCAAATCCTGTCCCCCAGCATTATTATCAGGGCCTTCCACATCGTCTCCTGTATTTCCTGATTCTCTAAATTCTCTTGAGCCCCAGACAGACTCGGCAGCCACCCCACAAAGCCGACTGAACATCTTTAGTCGTCTCCTCCTGGATGGTGAAACTCCCTTGTGTGTGTGTAGGGCTGTACAGGGTTTATTTTGATCCTTGACACAACCTTGTGAGCATAGGTAATGAGAACTGAAACTGCCCAGTGTGCTGGCATTTGAGCCCTTGATAAGCCCCGCATCCTAATAAATCCACATGATCCAGTATTCCCAGAACAAGTCATACCTTCACATAATAAATAGCTGTTGGGTCCTTCCTGCCCTGTAGGAGGTATATTGATGAGGGCAGCAGCTCTTGTCCCTGCCATCTAGACTTCATAACAGGGTGGGGAACAGGCAATGTACATGTAAACCAATCAGTGCGGTACGTAAGCACAAACAAGCATCGGTGCTCCAAAGAGAAATGAACAAGGACGTGTGTAAAAGAGAACAGCAGAGAACCACCCACTTGTGCAGGTGGTCATGGGAGGCTTCTGAGGAGACACCTGAAAGCATTTCTTTGCCTGCAGTGTAGAAAATGACCTGGAGGGAGGCAAGAGCCAACCGGGGAGGAAGCTGCACAGTTGACCAGACGGCTGACCTGTGCTCCTGAGGTTTCTCTTGGGGTCACTCTTTCAGCAAACATTTCCCTAGAGCCATGTGAGATTCCCTCCACCGAGCATATTCTTGTGGACTCGAACGTACTGTCCCTTCTTTCTGGTCCCCCTGCTGACCGTGTCTACAGGCTCTGGTCACCTCCGCACTGGATGACAGCCCTAGACCTCTGCAGGGTGTATATCAACGTGGCTTTTGGTCAGAGATCTAGCCCCAGTGCCTTATCAGGACCATTGGAGAACAGATGCCTCTGTCCTGGCCAGGCCACCATCTCATCAGGATTCACACAAGGCTGCCTAGTGTAGCCATAAACCTGTAGCCACAGGTGGGAGTGGCAGGGCCAGCAGGAGCTCTGATCTTAAGGACTGATGTGTTAGATAGACATGGAAGAACCCTGAATGTTCCCAGTTCATCAGCCTTGGCCCCCACAGTCTGGGAGTAGCAGGGCATTGGGTCAATTGGAGGAGGTGACCAAGGTGGCCAATGGTGAGAGAGCATCCTTACCTACAAGGTAACTAGCAGACTGTCAAACTCATCCACCTAGTTACACGAATAGAGAATTATTCCTGTGTGTAATATGCATGATGCGTTTAGAATACTTTTTGCCATGTTCAAGAATTGGATTATTTTATGATAAACGTAACTACTCTGAAAAAGCTTCTGAAGACTGGTTTCCAACGATCACATCAATGTCAGCGGGGTAAGTACACCAATACATCAAGGTCCACTGTGGGTCTGAGCTCACCCCACTCTCCCACCACAGATGTGCTCATCTCTGGGGCAGAAATTCCCTTCTCCCCAAGTGGGAGCCCAGGGACTCAATATTAAGAGACATACGCCTCATAGAGGTTTGGAACGGTTGACATGCCAATTGATACTTGCCAGAAATAAAGTTCCCACAGGAGGAAAAATACATGTAGGCTTTTCTGACCTAATCTCCAGAAGTCAAGTGTGGTTGGGAAACTTGCAGAAACTAGCTCTATATTTAAGTTTCTGGAAATGCTTGGTCAATGAGCTGGAAGACAGCAGGGGATGCTTACTTAGCACCCTAGAGATTCATGCGATAACTGGGGCTCCGCCCAACTTTTCCAACCTGTTATTTTGAAAAATTTCAGTTTTCCAGACTCGTTTGAATTGGACAATGAACCACACACACTCATCACAAAATGTTAGCATTTTTGTTACATTTGCTTTATCTCTCTGTAAAATACATATATTTCTGAACCATCTGAAAGTTGTGGCCACTAGGACTCTTGATTTTTCAAATAATCCAAGACAAACCTCCTAAGGACAAGGGCATTCTCGTGACAGACATCGTCATACTGACACATTAAGGATAATTCAATAATACTCTCTCTGAAATACATTCCATATGTAAAATCCTCCAACTGTTCCCCTCATCTCTTTGGTTGCTTCTTTCCCTCAAAGTAGTGTAGGTTCGAGGGTCATGTGATGGATTTGGTTGCAGTCTCCTGTGTCTGGCCTGATTCCCTAGCTTTTCTCGTTTTCTCCCAATATTTTTGGCAGATTTAATTGGGTGTAATTTTTGACATTCAGCATGCTAATGAGCAAGGCTTCTGAGGGGCAGGGGTGAAATACTTCTGGCAGGAATGGTGGTTGCGTACCTTGGAAGTGCCACCCTAGCTGACATAGGGTGGCTCACCTCCCTGGCCTGTGCATTGTCGATAGTTCCCAGTGACCATCGCTAGAGGCAAAATTTAAGCCAGGACTTCTCCAGGAGGGAGGGGATGGGCTGACACATTTAGCTTTGCCTGGAGACATTTCTGGTTGTCAAAATGTTGGGGAAGGTGTGTGCTCAGGGCATCTGGTCAGTAGAGGCCAGGGACGCTGCCAAACATCCTCCTTAAAAAAGAATTACTCAGCCTCAGATGTCCATAGTGGCAAGGTGGAGAAACCCAGGGGATGCCACTGCAGTGTTCCAACCAGTGGACTCTTCCGCACCTGCCTCTTTCCCGCTCCTCTGGGCTCCTGATGTGCTCTATGCACGTGAAACACAAGTGAAAGCATCAACCCTTCAACACATCCCCACTGGTGAGCACAGCGACACGCTTCCGTATTTGTGTCTAAACTGGCCCTCTAGTTGGCCTGTGAACTCCCTGTGCTCGCCAAGTGTGTCACCTGAGATGAGCTTTAATTGCTTGAGCAGGCACATATCAGTCTTATTTGAGAGGAAAGGAGAAGGTGCCAGTAAAATCCCAGAGGGCATTGCTAACTAGCAGCTCGCTGGGCCGCGCGTGAGAGCCTAGTGTGTTCTCCAAAAGTCCTGTCATCCGACCTGACAGCAGTCCGTGAGGCGGTTTACTACGAGGTGGCTGCCCGTTTGCGCTCGAGGAACCAAGTCCCCTCTGTGCCCTGCTCCCTGCTCGAAGACACCTCGCTAGTGGGCGGCCGGGGTGGGGGAGGGGAGAGCTCCGGAGAGTGGAGGGCTGTGCGCACAGAGCTCCAGGGTGGAGTGCGGGGGTGGGGGTTGAGACCCAGTATTCAGCTCCTGCACTCATCTCATCAGGAGTCAAAACTGTTTCTCTTTTCCTTCCTCTCCCCATGCTCCCGCAAACAAACAACAAAACACTCAAAGGGCATCTTGGGTAAAACAAGTCAAACGAGTTCTCGAGCGACCTTGGGAACGCCTGGTTCCCAATTTCGGAGGGCAGCTAGGCTACTTCTCTTGTGTGTGGCGGGGGCTGGGTTCTCAAGGTCACAGGTGGGTGGACAAGGCCCGGGTTCCTCCCCCGCATCCCCTGCGGGACAGAGGTGGGTGGGCGAGGCCCGGGTCTGGTCGGACCGGGACCCGGGTCCGCAGGGCGCCCCTCCCTCGCCCGGCGAAGAAGGTGGGTGGGCGAGAACCGGTTCTGGTCCGAACGGGACCCCGGTCCGCAGAGCGTCCCTCCGCCTCCCGGCAGGGCAGGTGGGTGGGCGAGGCCCGGCGGCGGCGCAGTGCGGCCGCGGGTCCGCGCACGGGGAACGGGCCGGGCTGGGGCTGGCGCCCTACCCGGCGTGTGGCCAGTGTCAACGTAGCCACGGCTCAGCCCGCGGACGCCCCTACCACCGTACCCGGCCTCATCCACCCGGGCGGCGTGCGCGCTGCAGGACGACTTACTGCTTAGATCCAAGAATGAGGAGGGCAGGTCCATCCGCGAAAGTCCTCCCACTGAACGAAAACGAAACTTCCCAGGATGCCTGACTTCCGGCGCGAGCCCTGGCGCCCCAGGCTCCCGGGGCTCGACGCCCCGAACACCGCCCCTTCCCCGCGCACACCTGGGGGCCGGCCCCGCGCGCCCGCCCCGGGGCCCCGCCCAGCTGCCCCCGGCGCCACCAGGTGAGAGCCCCGCCCGGCCCCGCCCCGGCCGCCCACGCCGCCACCCGGAGAAAGCGGCGTCGGGCCCGCCCTGCTCCGTCCCGCCCGCCCAGCTGCCAGGTGAGCGGCGCCAGACCCCATCGCCCACTAGGCCCGTGAGAGCCGCACCAGCCCCGCCGCCAGGTGAGCCGTTCCCTGCCCTGCCCGGTCGCTGGGCCCCTCCCGGCCCCCAGGCCCCGTCCCGCGCCGTCCCTTCGCATCCGCCCGACCGCCGGGCGAGTGGCGCCATTCCCCGCCCGGCCGCCGGGCCAGGTCCAGCTTCGTCTGGCCCGCCCTACCCGCCGCCAGGTGAGCAGCCCCAGGCCCCGCCCGCCGCCCGCCGGGCTCCACCCAGCCGCCAGGCCCTGTCGCGCTCCGTCCCGCCTCTTCCCCGCCTCGCGGCCTGGTGAGTCGCACCAGGCCCAGTCCCGCCTCCCGCCTAGCCCGGCTCCCAGGCCGTATACCGCTGCAGCGCCAGGCCCCGCCCCGCCTGCAGGTGAGCTGCCCCCGATCCGCTCCGGGCTCCAGGCCGCGCCCCGAGGCCCTCTAGGCTCCGCCCTGCCGCCAGATCCCGCCCGCCGTCTGCGGCGCCTGCGCAGTGCGGCCCGTTGGGCCGGGGCCGGGCGGCGCGGCCGGCGCAGTCGGCGAGCGCAGTGCGCGTGCGCCGTGCGGCCGGGGGCGGGCGGCGGCGGCCGCGGAGCGGAGCGGGGGCGGGGCGGCGCCGTCTGGCTCGGTCGGGCCGGGGCGGGAGTGCGGCGCGGGACGGCGGGGCCCGCGGGCTGCGGACGGCGGCCTCGGCGGCCGGCAGGTGAGGCCCGCGTGCCGCGGGTCGGAGGGTGGAGAGCGAGGGCCGCGAGGGGGGCGCGGGCGGGGCGCGCTGCGGGGCGGCGGCGGCGCCCGGGGAGCGGCGGCCGGGCCGCGGTGCATTGTCCGGGCGCGGGCGGCGCCTGCACAGCGCCCCCTGCCGGCCGGGCCTCGGGTGGGGGGCCTCGGGCTCCGGCCGCGCGCCTTTGTTCGCCGCCCCCGCCAACATGGCGGCCGCCCGGCCCGCCCGGCCGCGGGCCCCGCGCGCTTTGTTCCGCAGGCCTGGGCGCCGGCGGGCGGGGGGCGGCGGGGGCGGGGCGCAGGAGCGTTGCATAATCGGCCGGGCGTGGCGCGGGACGGGACCCCCCCCTTCCCGAGCGGGGGGAGGGGCGGGGCGCTGCGGGCTCGGGTCGCCCCCCCCGCCCCGCCCCCGCCCGGGGCCGCCCCTCGCGCCCCAGCCTCCCGAGTGACCTTGAGCGCGCTGCGCCCGGGGCGCCGGGATGGATGGGGCGACGCAGAAGCTGCGCAGTGCTCTGGGTGGGCTCTGGGGGCCCCGGTGGGAGAGGCCGCAAGGGGGGCGCACCACGCATGTTGACGCAGCGGGGTCGTGCGGACGCGGTGTCGCGTGCCGTGCGCTGGGGGACCTGGGGTCGGAGCGGGAGTTTCCATGCACATCGGGGTGGGATACGCGGGTGGAGGGGCTGCGCTAGCGGGAGCATCAGGAGGCAGCACCGGGCACACTTGAGCGTGTGACGCCACGGCAGCTGGAGACGACATACCTTCCGAGACGTGAACACCTGTAACTTTCCTGTGTTGGAATTTTCTGGAAGGAACTCTGGTCTGGAAAGGGTGGAGGGAGAGGGCTGTGACCGCTTTCCACACCGCTTTTGTTAGGAAATGGAAATCCGGCCTACCCTTGGTGGTGTATCCCGGGGCAGGTTGAGTTTGAGAATGCTCTTAGAGGTTGTGAGCATCCTTTTAGAGGTGGTGACACTTCACATGGGGTCACATCAACCAGGAACCTCCTCAGTTCCTTCCCCCAGCCTTGGCTGATGGTCAGACACCCCGAAATTGGAAGAGCCAGGAGTTTACAGAAACCATTCGTTATTAGACTTGATAACGAGTAAAGGTCGCACAATGTTTATGTCAAAATTATGGATAGTAGGTATTAGTTTCTAGTGAGAAATAAAATAGAATGTTTTTAGTTTTGGTCTTGAGTAGCGAAATGGTTACTGTTAAGATGTCGTGAAATGTGTAAGGTAAAAAAGGCCTGTAGTTCTCTATGTTTAATATATATTTGTCTATACATGTATATATATTTTTTAAAGCTTTGGATAAATCCCAGAAATTCCACCACTACTGTTTCTGACAGTACCCTTAGTTACCAATTCAGAATAAGGCATTTACTTAGTTTTGGAATATCTGAAGTGTTGCTTAAGGTAGTGTCTCTGTGACTCTAGATCTAAGATATACTACAGGAAAAACAAAGGGTTCCTTGGTCACCTAAATTTGGGAAACAGTGCTGTGTTTTGCTCTCCATTAGGGTCACAATTCATTTCATCGAATTAAGGGCCTTGAGAAATACTGCAGTACTGTTCCCATGGTTGGTGGCAGATCTCTTTTTGATGTGTTTTTAATGGAACATTTGTTAACACCCATGAAATTCAGGTGACGATGAAGTGTTGATCATTGCTGTCCATACAGAGCGTGTTAGATAATGGTACCTGTCCCTTAAGTGTGAACTGGGACGTTGATGGGGTTTGTGTGTGCCTGTGCATCTTATGGCAGTATCTCAAATTTGGCTGTTAGTCATAAGATATGAGAATTATTAACTTGAAGTCTTAAGTTGAGAAATTTGATAATAGTGTTTTCTTCAGTTTCCGGTGATTTACTTGATTGTCCATCATTTGCAGCTTCACTCACTGTACTTCTTAATTGTTAGCAGTTTTTTCTTGGTACATTAAAATTACATGGTAGGGATGCTGTATCTGAAGAATTAATCACATGGGTTATTTAGAGATTAAAAATAATGCTATTGAGTATTTCTTTTGGTTTAGCTGTTAACAGGATCTTAATTTGCTGAGAAAGAGCAGTTAATACGTATCTACGTAAATACTTGCTTATGTTTATTGATGCTTAATTGAATGTTTTCTTTCCCTGTTCCTTGAATGAGAAGAACTTGGAAGAGGGAATCAACTATTTTGCCCAAGTATGTTGTTCAGTTTGGCAGACATTATGGTGTTGTGAGAAGGCTGTGGGCTCTGGAGTTGGCCATGGAGATAGTGTGGCCTTCAACTCTGCGGTGTCTGGGTGGAAATCCAGCCCCACTCCGTCCTGGTCTGAAGCCACACAACTGATTCCCACTCCCACCCCGCCACCTCTTGGCCTTTTGAACTTGCCATTTCTGAGTTGTCGCACGAGGCCATCTTGAGCATTTACTGAATTTGTAGGGTTCCCGGTGCAGTCCTGAAATGCAACAGCCCCTGCCAGTCATTGTTGACTTCCTTTTCTTCCTGCTTTTGAACTTTGCATGGTATTTTTAATGTTGAAGTGAACAGTTTGATAAGTTGTGCCCCAGTATTCAATGCAATTTTTAATTGAATCTTTGTTCTTAATAAAATGAGTCCTGTATGGGCAATAATACATAAAGATGTGCCCTTGCAGACCTTTCAGTCTGGTGGGGAAGATCTGCCTGCATGTGGTGAGGGAATTTGATGCTGAGAGCATTTGGCGGAGAAGGTGATGCCCGAGAAGGATCAAGAGTATAGAGCAGGAGAGCAGAGAAGGACAGCCACAGCAGAGGTGCGCAGAGAGTGTTTGAGACCATCCTGGATTTGAATCCCAACCAAAGATTGCCCCGTGTTAGCATTTACTCCTATGCGTGTTTATCTGTTAGATGGGATTAGAACACCTACCTCATCAAGTGCAAACTTCTAGGTCCCTGTAGTAGGTGCCCTGTGGGTACCGATGCTGGTGATGATGACATTACCAATGCTGACACCAGCTGTAGTTTGGCAGGGCCAGTCTGTGTAGCAGGAATTTGGGGCTAGATTTGACGTAATTCTGCATACCATATCCAGGCAGTTGGTGTTTACCCTGTAGGTGGGGAAAGCCATTGGAAGGCATTAAGCAGCATGAAAGGTGGACTGAAGGAATCTGCCAGCACAGGATCTCTAGTCCAGCCTGTGGGAGGCGGTGGATGAAGTCATTTGGGACAAGGGGAGTCAGTCTGGAGTCACTAGAATGTTGAATGTGATGAGTGTTTTGGGTGGAGGAGGTGGAGGGAGAGGGATACATTCAGCATAGATGTTTACTTTATCCAAATATTGAGAGTGTAAATGAAGAGACTAGTAAAATATTTTTTATACCATTTTAGGTGTTGTTAGATTGTAGTGTTGTCTTTTACAAAGGCAGAACAACTTTTTTAAAAAACTTAGATTGTATTTATAATAAGTTTTAGTTTGTTAATAGTTATATCCTTATAGCCTACGTGTAATTTTTGGACGTGTATGAATATGGCCTTGTGTGTATCTATAAATGATCTCTGTAGTCACAGGCATGTGAATCTGCATGTCCATATGTTTGTACATTAATTAGTCTTATATCTTAAATCATAGTAATTAATCTAGGTCCTGGCTTTGGTATATTCAGTGTTTTAATCACGTAGTCCTCATTCTTTTTCCTCAGCTTGTCTTAACTTGGGCACCATGCAGTCCCTTCAAGCTGGGTGTCTTCCCTTGGTGCCACCCCATTGATCTTTGAACCATTTCTTGCTTTCTGATACCAGATGCTTATGACTCACTTTGTGCTTTCTTTATCAGCCAGTTCTTTCAGCTGCTTTTATTGGAGAGTGGAAGTTAGATACCAAAATCTGGTTCTGTGTTTCCTTATTGCTACTGGGATGCCCCTACTTTCATTAGACAGATGTGGGAAATACATGCAACTTGATTTTGTATTGATAATTTCCAATTCGTATTTAACAACTCAGGGTTTTTCCTTTGAGTTCATCCTTTTTTCTCTAACATTGAAAATTTGCATTCTTTGCAACATTACTTCCCTTTGTCCTGCAGTGTAAATGACGTTTGGAAACACCAGTAACAGCATAGTGTTGGTTTGTATTTCATTATAGTCCTTTTTGTTCGTAAAATATATCTACATAAGGATGCACAGTTGACATTTGGAATTATGAAATGATTTGAAAATATTTTCTTTCTGATTCTTACCAATTTGATTATTAATTTGGTTTATTTTCACGAAATCTTAATGATTGCGTTCATTTTGTTTATGTTTTTTCAGTATGTAAAACATTTATGCAGTTCAGAAGCCAAAGCTGTGTTACAGAGGTATGGGCACATCATTCCATTCCTGTCTCCTGCACCGTTCCCCTCGTGCCCCCTTTTTGTTAGTTTCTGGTTTATTCTTCCAATGTTTTGTTTTTGCAGATACAAGCACTGGCATATTTTTATTTCCTTTCCTTTTTTAAACAAAAGGTAGAACTCAACACTTTTCTGTTTTTTGTGGGGTTTTTGTTCTTTTTTTATTTTAATTTAATACATTCTGGAGATTGCTTTATACAAGCTCTTTTCCATTCTTTTGTGCTTATAGTTTCATAACGGTGAACACAGGTTGTTTGTATTTTATTGCTGTTATATGTGCTGCTGTAGGGAATAACCTTGTAGATGTGTTGTTATTTTGTGTTTTTGCAGGTATAGCTTTAAGATAGATTGTTGGGTAAAAGGTAAACATGTTTGAAATTTCGTTAGTGTCAAAAAATTCTAGTTTAAAAAGGTAGATCTGATTATGTCACCTTTTTACTTAAGACTCTCAGTGGCTTCCCATTGCTTTAAGGACACAATTTGATAACACGACCTCACAGGCATGTGTAATTTTTATCCTTTGTGCCTCGCCTTACCGGTGTCACATCTCCCTTTGTTTTCCTTGCTCCAGCCACGCCTGTCGCTCTTCTGTGCCCGGCACCTTCTCCGCCAGACCACGGGGCACTGTTCTTTTCTTCTGCCTGGAATGTTTTGTTTCGGTTCTTCCAGGTTTTTTTTTTTTTTTTTTTTTTTTTTCTTTTCTTTTTCTCCCTAAGTCTGTCTGTTTTTGAGAGAGAGAGAGGGAGAGAGAGAGAATCCCAAGCAGGCCCAGGGCTGTCAGCACAGAGCTCGACGCGGGGCTCCATCCCATGAACCTTGAGATCATGACCTGAGCCGAAATCAAGAGTTGATGCTCAAGGGATCAAGCCACCCAGGCACTCCCCTAGTCTTTCTTTAGAGTTTGTCTTAAGTATCACTTTTTCACGAAATTCTTTTTGTGTGAGTTCGCAGATTTTTGTAATAAGGTAGAATAGTCCAGAGAACTCTGTATATCCATTACCTGCTACCACAGCCATCAACTTTCTGAAGTTTTTGAGTTTTTTCTTGACTTCCCTGTAGTTAAGTTCTCCTATTAGAGACACTGCTGACCTTACTGCTCTTCTCAAAATTATACTGTAAATGAATGTAATGTAATGAATTTTTATTTTCTTGAGAATGTTGAGTTTCGTGAAAACAGAAATTGTTCCTGTTTTTGCCCATGATTAGTTTTCCAGTATTCAGCTTGGTGCTTGGGTCGTGACTGCTCAAACCCGTGCCCTGGGCAGTAGTTGGCCAGGTGCTTTGTGGGTATGTCTGGTCTGCTGTACAGGATGAATTGAAAGTTGTGTCAGTTCTGTTGCCTCTGACTTTGGTGCTGTGGGTGCCCTGCACAAGGTGGGCCCTTGTCCTGGAGCTCACCGCACCTGTGGTACGGGGGGCAGGACTCTCTGGGAACCTGGGGGAAGGGCAAGCCTTCACAGCAGGCTTGCAGGGCCCAGTCTGCCTGGCATCAGTGAGGGCGACCAGAAGAGCAGTGAACGCAGGCTGCACATGTGTGGCCACAGGTGCTGCATGAGAACTCTCCCGTGGCCTGCCCAAACTAGAACCGGGGATGTGGTTCAGTCTAGCCAAGTTAAAACATTACAAAGCGAAATGATCAGCTCAGGGTTTTAAATTCTTAACTCAGATTCCACATAAGGGACCTGAAAGTTTCTGTGACTGCTATAAAAAATTCATCTTGAATTCCAAATTTGTAAGCAGGAGCACTGATGGATAAAGAATGGGATTCTAAGAATTGGATTAGGGACATTTGGTCAGATTCCCATTAAGTTAGAGACCTAAATTCTGCTGGGCTTCCTTTGCCAGTAGAAGCAGCGTTTCTGTCACCTGTGTGAGGAACTTCATCCCCCTTTGCCTGGAAAACCTGTAATTGCCTTCCCTCCCCCAGGGATGATCCTAGCAGGCCCCAAAGTGGGAGGTGCAGTGTGTGACCCAAAAGATGGTTTGGTTTGCCACTGTATAGGTAGGAACCTGGGGAATATTTGTGGGAATGGATCTTAAGGGGAGTGGGATTGTGGTGGAAGGGACCTGAAGGTTGGTTAGGCCGTATTTGTTGATGTGGGCTCATCAGCAGACGTTCTGGATCAGTGTTGTAGCTTGAGGGATTAGAGTTCTGGTTGATTGCCTGAAACAAAAGGTGGTCTGTCTAAGCAAAGCTGAGATGCCAAAACTGTTGGTATACCATGGAGGAAGAAGGCATCCAAAGGCTTAGGGAGATTGGAATGTTGTGACAGGCCTGGTCACCCACTCTGGGAGGATTCTGTGCTCATGCCTTACCCTGCAGCTGCAAAGGGAGCCCCAGGATCCTAGAGGGCTCTGGTCACTGTTAAGGTCAGAAATCACAGTGGGAACTGCAGGATCCATAAATGTGGTGGGGATAGTTGCATCCTAGAGTGGCACGTCTGTGGAATGGTCTTAATTTAGAATTAATCTTGGTGGGGCGTGCCTGGTCGGCTCAGTCAGTAGAGCATGTGACTCTTGATCTTGGGGTCGTGTGTTCAAGCGCCACCATTGGGTGTAGAGATTACTTAACAAAAAATGTTTATAAAAAGAAAGAAAAAAAAAAACCTAATCTTTGGGTTGCAACTACTAGTAATTTCTTTGGTTTACTCTGGTGTTGTTTAATCCACACCAACTGTGGCATTGCCGTTCATGTAACCATGTGGTCACTAGAGTTGTTTTTTTATTCACGTATGAATTGTACTTTTCATGGCTCTTCATTCCATTTTTTTTTTTTTAATTTTTTTTTTCAACGTTTTTTATTTATTTTTGGGACAGAGAGAGACAGAGCATGAACGGGGGAGGGGCAGAGAGAGAGGGAGACACAGAATCGGAAACAGGCTCCAGGCTCCGAGCCATCGGCCCAGAGCCCGACGCGGGGCTCGAACTCACGGACCGTGAGATCGTGACCTGGCTGAAGTCGGACGCTTAACCGACTGCGCCACCCAGGCGCCCCTCTTCATTCCATTTTTGATGAATATTGGGTTGTTCCTGGTTTCAGACTGTTGGTTCAAGCCTCCAAAGAGCCAGAAGACAGCAAGTTTGGATCACATTTAGATGTAGCAGAGGAAATACATGTGAGGGTGCTGTCAGCACCTTGCTGGTCTGTTGCATATGGAAGAGAAAGGGATAGAGAATGTTTGGTAGGCAGAGTCTGGTGACTGCAGTGTAGTTTTAAGAAAGTTTATGGGGCGCCTGGGTGGTGCAGTCGGTTAAGCGTCCGACTTCAGCCAGGTCACGATCTCGCGGTCCGTGAGTTCGAGCCCCGCGTCGGGCTCTGGGCCGATGGCTCGGAGCCTGGAGCCTGTTTCCGATTCTGTGTGTCCCTCTCTCTCTGCCCCTCCCCCGTTCATGCTCTGTCTCTCTCTGTACCAAAAATAAATAAAAAACGTTGAAAAAAAAATTAAAAAAAAAAAAAAAAAGAAAGTTTAAGCAAGGCCAGTGAGGAGTCTTCCAGCCAGAGTTGGGAGTCACAGGAGTCTCTTGTCCTGCAGGAATAAGCCTGCTTTAGTATTCTGCCTGTGGCTGATCTTTGGCTAGAAACAGCCTGTGGGAAGTGTGGTCCTGGTGGGAAGGGTGATGGTGAGTTCAGAGTAGCGCACCTCCCCATGGTAGGTGATTCAGGAGGCTCATTTTCATGGCTGTCACGGGATTCACGAGCGTGGACTTGATGTGAACATTCAGGTATGTGTTTCTTTTGGATGCTTTACTGTTCAGTACACTCAGGAGTAGAATTGCTGGGTCATATGTTCTGTCCAATATTAGTAGATAATGCCAAACTTTTCCAAAGTGGGTATACCAGTTTCTGTTCACGCTGCGGTGAACAAATCCTTGTTGTTTTACATCCTCACCAATATTTGGTATTGTTGGTCTTTGTAATTTTAGATATTTCAGTGGGTGTATGGTAGTATCTCATTCTGGTTCCTGAGTTAGATGTGGCCATGTATTTATCTTGGTCAGTGAAATGGGAGCAGAAGAGAGTCATCACATAAACTTTAAGAGCAGTAGTGAGATTTTCCATATCCCTTTCCTCTTGCCAGTGATCATGTTTCCAGATGCAGCTTCCTACTGTGCTGGTCTTTTATGTGTCTATAGTGGGCAGAAAGCTGAGGGAAGTACAGGAAGGGTGGGGTGGAGAAAAGAAGAGGAGTGGGAAGGCAGGGGTGGGAAATGGGAATTATTTTGTGTTGAGTTTTCTTAACTAAGGTTTCTGGGGTTATCCTTACAGATAAGTCTTTATTTTTAAGAGCAGTTTTAAGTTCACAGCAAAACTGAGCAGAAAGTACTGAGTTCTGGAAATCCTGATCCCCCAGCCCCTGTCCCCAGCCTCCCCCATTATCAATATCCTGCACCAGATTGAACATTTGTTTGTTACAATTACTGAACCTGTGTTAGCACATCATCACCATTCTGAGTACATAGTTTATGTTAGGATTTACTGTTGATGGTGTATACTCTAGAAGTTTTGATAAATATGTGATATATATCCATGATAAGAGTCATACACAGTAGTTTCACTACTGTGATAATACTCTGTGCTCTACTTATATTTCTACTGTAATTCCATTGTAGCCAGAACACTAAAAGCTTATGAAAATTTTAAAGCTTGCTTTATGGCCCAACATATGATGAATTTTTGTAAATATCCAGTGTGTGCTTGGAAAGAATGTGCTTTTGCATTTGTTGGATGCAGTGCCTATATTTGCCAGTTCAACTTGGTTAGTCATGTTAAATTCTTCTGTGTCTTTACTTGTTTTTTCTTTCACTCTACTGGATGTATCGATTCAAAAGAGAAATGTATTGATACCCTGATCTTGCATTTGTCTGTTACTTCATAGTTCTGATAGTTTTTGCTTTATATATTTTGAGGATATGTTGTTAGGTGCATACATGTTTATAGTTGTATATATTCCTCATCAGTTGAGTCTTATAAAATCATTGAGTGTTCCTCTTTGAGAAAAAAGTATTGTTAGAGATAAAGTTTACTTAGCTGAATATTAATATAGCTGCACTTTTTTTTTTCTGGTTAGTATATGCAGTCTTATCTCTTTTTACCCTTTCTTTTCATACTTTTCTGTGTGCTTATATTTTGAGTGATTATTTTGTCAAATGTATAGTTAGAATTAAAAAAAAAACTTAGTCTGACAATATTCCTTACGTTTGGAAAATTCAGTCTGTTGACATTTAACAAAATAACTGACACAGTTGGGTTTAAATCTTAATACGTGCTTTCTCTTTATTAAACCTGTTTAATGTGCCCTTTTCTCTCTTGTTTTTCTTTGGATCCTTGTTCTTTATTTTTTTGTTAACTTGGAGGTTATTTTTTAATGTTTATTTTTGAGAAGGGGAGGGGCAGAGAGAGAGGGTGACGGAGGATTTGAAGCCGGCTCTGTGCTGACAGTAGAGAGCCCAATGTGGGGCTCTCCCAAACCATGAGTTCATGACCTGAGCTGAAGTCAGATGCTTAACCCACTGAGACACACAAGCGCCCAATTAACTTGGAAATTATTTAAAACCTGCATCTTTGACTTCTCAAAATATAATATTTGGGTATATCCTCCATTTCCTGGGCACTTAAACTCCATTTATCTCATTTTCATTGCAACTATTGTGCTGCTTTAGTTCTGTATCTATTTTATCTTAAAAATATTATTGTATAATCAATAGCTATTTAGATTTATCCTTTTTATTATTCTTCATTCCTTGCTGTAATTCCAGTCCCCCATCTTTGAATATTTTCCTTCTGCCTGAAGAATACTTTGTGTTTTGCACCTGTTGTATGGCTGCTAAGAGTGAATTCTCTGATTATGTTAGCTAAAAATTTCACAGATTGATTTTGAAGGATAGTTTTGATGTGTATAGAATTTCCTAACTTGTTTTTCTTCTGAGGCATTGAAAGAAGTTACTGAATTACATCTTCAGCTTCATTTTCTCTATGAGATGTATGTTGTCAGTTTAATATTTGCTCCCATGAGTGGAAACTGTCTTTTTTTACTTAAGACTTTTAAGACATTTTTGTCTTTGGATTTCAACAATGTTACTGTGATGTGTCTAGGTATATACTTATTTATATTTTGTTTTTTAGTTCTTAGTAAATATGTACTAAAGTAATTTTCATTCTTTTGAAAAGTTTGTAGACACCATCTTTTAAAGTTTTTCTGTTTCCTGCCTCCTTCTGCCCTTTCTAAGAATCCACCGGAAGCATATTAGACCCTCTGAATTTCTTTCTTCTTTTTAAAAAAAAAATTTTTTTAATGTCTTTATTTATTTTTGAGACAGAGAGAGAC
Organism: Neofelis nebulosa; assembly: GCF_028018385.1. Taxonomy (NCBI): domain Eukaryota; kingdom Metazoa; phylum Chordata; class Mammalia; order Carnivora; family Felidae; genus Neofelis; species Neofelis nebulosa. The sequence continues at coordinate 93,035,711 of NC_080793.1, read as the reverse complement.
AGAGCATGAGCAGGGGAGGGGCAAAGAGAGAGGGAGACACAGAATCTGAAGCAGGCTCCAGGCTCTGAGCTGTCAGCACAGAGCCCGTTGCAGGGCTCGAACTCAGACTGTGAGATCATGACCTGAGCTGAAGTCGGATGCTCAACTGACTGAGCCACCCAGGCGCCCCTCTTTCGTCTTTTTTTTTTAATGCTCATTTATTTTATTTATTTATTTATTTTTTTTTTAATTTTCTTTTTAAGCGTTTATTTATTTTTGAGACAGAGAGAGACACAGCATGAGCAGGGGAGGGGAATGCTCATTTATTTTTGAAGGAGAGACAGAGCATGAGCAGCGGAGGGGCAGAGAGAGAGAGAGAGAGAGAGAGAGAGAGAGAGAATCCTAAGCAGTACAGAGCCTGGTGCAGGGCTTGAACTCATGAACTAGGAGATCATGAACTGAGCTGAAGTCAGATGCTTAACCGATTAAGCCACCCAGGCACCCCAACCCTCTCAGTTTCTTACCCTCTGCATGCTTCATTCTGGATATTTTCTTCTGATCTCTCTTAGTTCGCTAATTTTTAATAAGATTAGGCTACTGTTAATGTCTCCATTAAATTTATTGTACTTTTTTCATTTCTGGAAAATTTGGCTCTTTGATAGTGTCAAAGGTTCAAAATAGCCAGAGTAAGACCAATGAATAACTGAAGTAGTAATTAGTAAATGTTTGGTGCTCACACACCAAAATGACCGTTTGTAAGCGGTCAAATCAGAACATAGAATGAGGCTTACAGGTATATTGTTATAAAGAAGCTTACATAGTGAGAAGGCAGTGACTTTATTCATAGAGATTAGTTATGATGTTAGAATTCTCTTAAATAATATGGAATCAGTCAGTGGTTACCATGTATCAACCTTGGGAAACCGTTCAAGTTTTGCTTGTAATTTTTAGAGGCACAAGAAAGTAATGATCCAAGTCAAGTTAGCCTTGCCTGGTAAGCTGCATTAAGCTTTGCCTGCATGAGTAAACTGGTTCTGTCTGCATGGGGGATCCTCAAGGCTGGTCTTTGCTTGTCCTTGATTTTAACAATTACATCCTTTTGGTCATTGGCTTAGCAGGCTGAGAGTATGACCAGCTATTATACTGTTATTCTTGATTACTACCGCTGAAATAGACAGGCAGAAGAATAAGCACATTTGTTGTTTCCATTAGAGTCATCAGGCTGGAGGCCATGTAGTCACTGTTGTCATTATTCATGTGATTGTTTTTGATATCATCCAGTTGTTTGATCCTGATGGATACCATTTGTCATGTGAGTGGCTGCCAACAGGCATTTAAAACCTTCGAGAGAGGGGCGCTTGGGTGGCTCAGTTGGTTAAGCATCTGACTCTTGATCTTGGCTCAGGTCATGATCTCCTGGTTCGCGAGCTCAAATCTCACATCAGACTCTGTGCTGACAGTGTGGAGATAGCTTGCGATTCTCTCTCTCCCTCTCTGTCTGCCCCTCCCTCATGTGCATGACTTGGGTACACTCTCTCAAAAATAAATAAATGTTAAAAAAAAAAAATAGTTTTAAAACCTTTGAGAGAATATAGTGAGGAGAACAAGAGCCAAGGATTGAAAAATTCCCCAGAGCAGGGATTCCCAGGAGCTAAGATTTAACCAATCAAATAAATGGGCTATAATTAGATTCAGGTTTTACCTAAGTCAGTTTACACTTTTTAAAAAAATAATTACATAGGCACAACATAATGTCCTAGCAAACACCTATCCTCAAAATATGTAGGACAGGATGAACAAGAGGATATTGTATTTCAGGGGGTGGTGTTGGAGGCAGGTTTTCCACCTAAATTTGGCCTCTGTAAGATGTGAGTGATCAGGTAATTTAATGAGGCATTTCTTTGGTAACAAAAGAAAAAGGTTAGTAGTTCGAGCAAATTATAAATTCAGTTTTCTAAGTTTGGTGAGTAGCTAGTTAAGGTTTCTAAATACAAGGCTCTGAGCATCTTCAGATGGAGTGAGGGGCAGGCAGTGGCAAGCTGACAGATGTTCCTGGTTTGCAGTGTGAGTGTCCCTGGTGGTCTTTCTGAGCAGCCACATAGCAGTGGCATGAGGACTGTCTACACATGAACAATTGTAGTTACTCTGAAGTTTATATCAGGTTGTCCAGCTTTAGTTTATATGGCTTCAAGAAAACTAATTTTAGTTTTGTAGTGATTCCATGTCAAAAAAGTGGGAGAAAATTGGAAATGTTAGAGTTCTAGTCAAATAGTGGAGGAAACTAGAATTTGGGAACCAGTTCAGTTTACAGGTAAAAAAACACCTCAAAGACAACAGACTACAATCTGACATCCAGAAAGGTGTATTATTCAATATTATTTTTATCTTTATAATTATTACTATTTCTGTTGAAAAGAACAGGAAGACTGATTTTTCAAATTAAGTCTAGTTTTGATAAACTTGGCTTCATTATTTACATAAGTGCAGCAAAAATAGTAACCTGACCATAAAGGCTCTTTTCAAATCCACTTGGTGGAACTGTTCATAAGGAGTCTCAGATTGAACTTTGAAAGTCTCTCTCAAGGGGAGCCTGGTGTCTCACTCAGTTAAGTGACCCACTCTTGGTTTTGGCTCAAGTCATGATTTCATGTTTCGTGGGTTTAAGCCCTGTGTCACGCTCTGTGCTGACAGCATCGAACCTGCTTGGGATTCTCTCTCTCTCTCTCTCTCTCTCTCTCTCTCTCTCTTTCTCTCAAAATAAATAAACATTAAAAAAACTTTTAAAAATAAAACACCTTCTTTAGGCTAAAATGTTCAGCTGAGGACTTGTCTAATTGTTTCCTGTTACAAGGAGTAAGGAGAACAGATTCTTATTGAACTCACGCAGAAACCTATATTGTCAACCTTTGTTGTAAAGATAAACTTTATGAAATTGCTGTTAAGCTATAAAGAGAGGAGAAAAGGGAGTCCTTTAAATCGGTAAAACAAAATATTAAAGAGCTAGCGATGTTTGAAATGAAGTCATAAAAATTAACGATTATCAGCTCATTTAGTCTTCTGTAATTCTTCATCTTTTATTAGCAGTTTTATGAATTCATCAGTTTTCACTTCAGAGTTTTAGAAATTCTTACTCTCAGTTCAGTTTTATGATTTTAAGAGTTTCAGAAATCTTTATTGTAGAGTACTCGTCAGGGTCTTTTCCATGAATCTCCTCGAAGATAAAGCATTATTTCAGGTACAGGTTTCTAAAAACATCAATAGAACAATAACTGTGATAAAAGACTTAAAATTTGGTGGTGGTTAAAGATCAGATGAGATGTTAGAATGTAATTGACGAGGGGTTTTGGTTATTTTTGTAATATACAGTTTTTAAAGATAATAGCAGGAATTATGACTTATAATGTGCCAGGATGTTTCAGATCTTTAAAAGTACTTATTTTTGAGAGAGAGAGAGTTGGGGAGGGGCAGAGAGGGAGAGAGAGAATCCCAAGCAGGTCCCAGCACTGTCAGGGCAGAACCCCACATGGGGCTTCATCCCATCAACTCTGAGATCATGACCTGAGCCGAAATCAAGAGTTGGATGCTTAACTGAGCCATCCAGGCTCCCCAGTATTACTTTTTATCTGATAATGCTTCCCATGTAATTTAATATAGCCATTCCTTGTTTTATCATGATTTGCTTTATTGTGCTTCACAGATACTGTTTTATTTTTATTTTTAAGTGTATTTATTTATTTTGAAAGAGAGAATGAGCTAGGGAGAGGCAGAGGGGGAGACAGAGGATCCAAAGCAGGTTCTGCGCTCATACCGGAGAGCCCGATGTGGGGCTCAAATTCACGAACTGTGAGATCATGACTTGAGCCGAAATCAGGCATAACTGACTGCGGCACCCAGCTGCCCCTGCCTTTTTTTTTTTTTTTTTTTTTTTTTAAACAGATTGAAGGTTTGTGGCAACCCTTTGTTGAACAAGTCTGTTGGTGCCTTTTTTCTCTTTGTTGAAGATTTTATTTATTTTTATTTTTTTTAATGCTTTATTTTAAGAGAGAGCATATGCAAGTAGTGGGGGAGGGGCAGAGAATGAAGGAGAGAGAATCTCAAGCCTCTCTGTTGGCAGCACAGAGCCCAGTGAGGGGCTCAATCTCATGAACCATGACATCATGACCTGAGCTGAAATCAAGAGTTGGACACGTAACCTCCTGAGCCACCCAGGAACCCGAGAGATTTTATGTTTTTAAGCAATCTGTACACCCAACGTTGGGCTTGAACCCCCAATCCCAAGATCGAGAGTTGCACGCTCTAGTGACTGAGCCATTCAGGCACCCTGGCGCTGCTTTTCGAACAGTATTTGCTTACTTCATGTCTCTGTGTCACATTTTGATAATCCTCACAATACTTCATACATTTTTGTTGTGGTATTTTTGTGTCGTGATGTCTGACCAGTTAATCTTTTTTTTTTTTTTTTTTTAAATTTTTTTTTCAACATTTTTAATTTATTTTTGGGACAGAGAGAGACAGAGCATGAACGGGGGAGGGGCAGAGAGAGAGGGAGACACAGAATCGGAAACAGGCTCCAGGCTCCGAGCCATCAGCCCAGAGCCTGACGCGGGGCTCGAACTCACGGACCGCGAGATCGTGACCTGGCTGAAGTCGGACGCCTAACCGACTGCGCCACCCAGGCGCCCCTGACCAGTTAATCTTTAATTTTACCGTTGTCATTGTTCTGGGGCACGACGAACCACGCCCATATAAGATGGTCAGCTTTAAAATGTTTTGTGTGTTCTGACTGCTCTGTTTGCTCGCTCTTCCCCTATATCTCTCCCTCTCTTCAGGCCTCCCTGTTCCCTGAGACATAGCAATATTGAAATCAGGCCAGTAAATAATCCTACGGTGACCTCTTCGTGTTCAATGGAAAGGAAGAGTCACATGTCTCTCACTTTCAATCACAAGCTAGAATCGATTATGCTTAGTGAAGAAGGCATGTGAAAGCCCACATGGGCTGAAAGCTAAGCCTCTTGTACCAGTCATCCAAGTTGTGATTGCAGAGGAAGTCTTTGAAGGAAGTTAAAAGTGCTACTCCAGTGAACACACAGATGATAAAGTGCAACAGCCTTGCTGCTGATAGGAAGTGTTAGTCGTCTGCGTAGATGATCAGACCAGCCACAGCATTCCATTCGGCCAAAGATTTACCCCGATCAAGGCCCTAACTCTTCAATTCTATGAAGGCTAAGGAGGTAAGGAAGCCTCACAAAAAAGTTTGAAGCTGGTGGAGGTTATAGGTCTCAGGAAAGAAGCCGTTTCTGTGACCTTAAAAGTACAAGGTGAAGCAGCAGGTGATGGAGAGCATCTGGCTGAGAGGATTAGTGAAGATGCCTCCACTAAACGACAGATTTTCAGTATAGGTGGAACAGCCTTCTAGTGGAAGAAGATGGTACCTGTGACTCTCACAGCTGGAGAGAAGTCCTTGCATGCCATCAGACACCGACTAGTTTGAGGGTAATGGCAGGTGGTAACTTTAAATTGAAGCCAGTGCTCATTTACCATTTTGAAAATTTTAGGGATCTTAAGAATTACGCTAAATCTACTCTGCCTGTGCTCTAGAAATGGAACAACAGAGCGTGGGGACAGCATATCTATTTATAGCATTGTTTACTAAGTTTTTTGTTTAATGTTTATTTTTGTGAGTCAGAGAGACAGAGTGCAAGCAGGGGCAGGGCAGAGAGAGAGAGAGAGAGAGAGAGACAGAGACACACACAGAATCTAAAGCAGGCTCCAGGCTCTGAGCTGTCAGCACAGAGCCCGACATGGGGCTCAAACTCATGAACTGTGACATCATGACCTGCGCTGGAATCAGACGCTTAACCAGCTGAGCTACCCAGGTGCCCCTATTTCCTAAGTATTTTAAGCCCACTGTTAAGACCTGCTTAGGAAAAAAAGTTCCTTTCAAAATATAATTGCTCATTGACAGTACACCTGGTCACCCGGGAACTTTGATGGAATGTCCAATGAGGTTAATGCTTTCATTCTGGTAATACAACATCCATCTGGCAGCCTGAGGATTAAGGAGTAATTTTGACTTTATTGTCAAAGAAATACCTTTTGTAAGGTTATAGCTGCCATAGATCATGACTCCTCTGGTGGGTATGGGCCAAGTCAACCGAAAACCTTCTGGAAAGGGCTCACCATTCTAAACGCCATTAGATTCACAGGAAGAGACCAAAATGTCAACATGAACAGGAATTTGGAAGAAGTTGATCCCAGCCCTCATGGGTGGATTTGAGGGGTTCAAGACTTCAGTGGAAGATGTGGTGGAAACAGCAGGGGAACTAGAATCAGAAGTGGGGCCTGATAATGGGATGGAACTGCTGCAATGTCATAAAACTTGAGCAGGTGAGGAGTTGCTGCTTTTGGATGAGCAAAGAAAGTGGTTTCCTGAGATGGAACCTACTCCCGGTAAAGATGCTGTGAAGATTGTTCAGATGACAACAAAAGATTTAGAATATGACATGAACTTAGCTGGTAGAGCAGCTGGCAGGGTTTGAGAGGTTGGAAAAAAGTTGCCAATTTTGAAAAAAGTTCTGTGGGTAAAAACGCTATCAAACAGCATCAGTGCTGGAGAAATTGTTCCTGAAAGAAGAGTCAGTTCAACATGGCAAACTTCAGAGTTGTCTTGTTTTCAGAAATGCCACAGCCGCCACCTCCCTGCGGGGTCAACAGCCATCAGTACTGGGACAAGACCCTCCACCAGCAAAAGGTTACGTTGTTAAATTAATGTTTTTCTTTCCTCATTCAGAATTTGATTTGGGGAAGTTTCTTAAAAATGTCAAAGTATTTAAAATACTTGATCAGACAGGATCATGGGTCTGTGAAGCAGTACTTGGTTGTCCAGTCAGTGGTGGTGAAGAGATTTCAGTGCTAAGTACGTGTAACCCCCCCCTCCCCAAATTTAGCTCTTCTAATAGAGAAGATTCTGTTATTTTTCTAGGGAATAAAAGACCTGATAAAGATAACATGGAACACAGGAAGTTGTTCTTTGAAGATATTACATTAAAGGCATGGAAAAATCTTTGATTATAATTTCTTATGTAAGAGCAGACCAGTAGTCTAAGAAAAAGCTTTGTCTATATAACAGAAACTAAATTCTAATCTTGTACTAGGGTTCTTTTGATATTAAAATTCTTTTTTTTTTTTAACTGAAATCTTAATCTTAGCTTGACCACACATAAAATTTCTAAGATTTCTTTTCCACAACCCTACTACAACTTTCTATGTCTGCTTAGGTTTTGCTTTGTTTTTTGTTTTTCTGTTATTTATTTATTTATTTATTTTTTCTTATTCTGGGATAAGGATAAAAGTCCCTAACATCTTTTAACAGCAGTGCATCTCCATTCCTCATATCTTTTTTCTTTAACTGAAGTCATACATCTTTTTGTATAGTCACTTTTTTTCATCCTTATTATTTCTAGTAGTACAAATGTGTGTAAAATACCTTTTTGGTAGTTGGCTGGGAAAATGGCAGAGTGGGAGGATCTGGAGCTCCTTCACATGGATACAACGAGGTAACACTCACAGTAACCTAAATAGCCCAGAAATCAACGTGCAGATTGGCAAAACAGACTCCATGACTAAAGGTCGTGAACGTGCCACATCAAAGAAGGTAGGAAGGGTGAAGATGTAGTCGGGAGCAAAATGGACACTGTGGTGGGTAGAGAGCTGGCAGCAAGGAGGAGGGCAGAAACCAGGTTGCCCAGAAACAGGGAGGACGAATCCCAGTAATATTTGCTTTTGAAAGCGAGAGGGGCCAAATTTCATAAGTTCTTACAATCAGTAGGACTTAAGGCCTGGGATTTCAGTAGGCTTGGGAGAGCCTGAGGGGTGTTAGGAAGCAGAATCCCCCTCCTAAAAGAGGTAGCATGACCAGCAGCCTGAGCAGGTGCAGTGTGGAAACAGTAGATGGAAAAACAGTGGTGGCAGCCGGGAGGGAGAATGGTTTGCTCAACTCAAAGAGTGTGGCCTGGGGAGACAGGGATCACAGGGAGACCTCCCTGGGGACAAAGGAGCTGACAGGCATGCTTTCTGTCCCCTGCCCCCCAGAATAAAAAATGGCCACCTGTGGGAATCAACAACCTAATTTGCTTGTGCCAACACCTCTCCCCACCCTCCACCATATTTTGGGAAATCCATCCTTCCCAGTCATGCTCCCCTTAGTCCCAGTGCCGTGGGCTCTTCCCCTAGAAGACCGACACAAACCTGGTCAACTCCCGACCCACACATTTTGTGGGACCTTAGTTCAGGTGCACATCTCATTTCACAAGTGGACCACCCCTGCTCACAATAGGGGCACCAAACTGCTCACAATAGGCAAATAGGCAGAGAGCCTCTGCAGACAACTGGACTGAAGGAAAAAGTGGCCAAGACATCGCAGCAGGGCACACGTAACACAGGAGATATTCCCCGAAGCTGCAGGCCCTGGGGAGCAGGGGACCCTGTACTTCAGGGCACAATAGGATTTCTTCATAAGGCTGTTACTGAAAAGAGAAAGAGAAGTAACCGATTCTCCTAACACAGAAACAGACATAGAAAGTCAGGCAAGATGAGAAGACAGAGAAATATCTCCTAAATGAAGGAAAGGACCAAACCACAGCAAGAGACCCAAGTGAAACAAGTAGAAGTAATGCTTGGTGGGAGTTCACAGTAATGATAACAGTGATACTCACTGGACTCGAGGAAAGAGTAGAGGACTTCAGTGATATCCTTAATGCAGAGATTAAAAAAACAAGACCAAGAACACAATAAAAATAAAAATGCACTGGGGAGTAAATAGGTGAGATGAAGCGGGGGAACAAATTAATGATCTGGAACACAGAGTAATGGAAAGTAATGAAGCTGAGCCAAGGAGAACAGAAAATTATGCAACTTGAGAATAGTCTTAGGGAACTCTGACTCCATCAAGCATAATATCATGTGCATTATAGGGATCTGAGAAGAAGAAGGAGGAGAAGAAGAAGAAGAGAAAAGGGAGCAGAAAATCTATTTTGAAGAACTAATAAATGAAAATTTCCTGAGTCTGGGGAAGGAAACATACCCAGATTTAGGAGACACAGAGATCCCACAGAAAAATTCAACCAAGAGTGGTGCACACCAAGACACAATTACAGTAATTAAAATGGCAAAAAGCAGTAGAGAAAAAAAATTAAGGGGCGCCTGGGTGGCTCAGTTATAAATACCCAACTCTTGATTTTAGCTCAGCTCATCTCATTGTGAGTTTGAGCCCTGTGTTGGGCTCCCTGCTGACAGCGTGGAGACTGCTTGGGATTCTCTCCCCTCTCTCTGTCCTCCTGGCCCCTGCATGCATGCTCCCTCAAAAAAAAAAAAAAAAAAAGAAATAAAAGCACTAAAAGAAGACCATTGTATGCACGGAAACAGCATAAGGCTGTGAGCAGATTTTTTTCTAGCAGAAACTTAGGCCAGAAGGGAGTGGTATGACGTATTCAGAGTGCTGAAAGGGAAGCTTCTGTAGCCAACAATACTGTATCCAGCAGGATCATCATTCAGAATAGGAGGAGAGCTAAGAAGTTTCTCAGGCAAAAACTTAAGAGTTCATGACGGGCTCAGTAGCCAGTCCTGTAAGAAATAGTAAAGGGGACTCTGAGTGGAAAGGAAAGATCATAAGGGAGAGCATGAAAAGTAATAAAAACCCCTAAACAGTAAAAATGAATATTTCTGTAAAAACCAAAGGATTCATATAATGATGTAAAATATGACACCGTATACTTAAGATGGGAGAGCAGTGAAGAATGGGTTTAAACTTAAGTGACCATCAATAAAGACTGCTACATGGAGAGGATATACACAAGCCTAATGGTAACTACATTCAATACCCAGTAATAGATATGCAAAGACTAAAGAGGTAGGAATCCAAGTATATCACTAAAGAAAGCCAGCAAACCATGACAGAGAGCAAGAGAAGAATGGATCAGAGAAAATCTATAGAAGTAACCATAAAATAAGCAAGAAAATGGCAACAAATATGTATCAATAATTTCTTTGAAGGTAAATGGACTAAATGTTCCAATCAAATGATGTAAGGTGATAGAGTGGATTAAAAAACCAAGACCCATCCGTATGCTGCCTACAAGAGACTCCTTTCAGACGTAAAAACACCTGAAAATTGAATGTGATGGGATGGAGAAACTTATCACGCAAATGGATGTCAGAAGAAAACTGGGGTAGCGATCTCATATCAGACAAAGTAGATGTTTAAGACAAAGACTGTTACAAGAGACAAAGAGGGACACTATATAATAATCAAACGGACAACCCAACAAGAGGATAGAACAACTATATGCACCCAGTGCAGGAGCACCCAAATACATAAAAGTTAATAACAAATATAAAGGAAGTTACCGATAATAATACAATAGTAGTAGGGGACTTTAACACCCACTTACATCAATGGACAGGTCATTGAAACAAAATCAACAAGGAAACAGTAGCTTTGAATGACACACTGGGCCAGATGGATTTAACAGACACATTTAGAACATTACATCCTAAAACAGCACAATACACATTCCTTTCAAGTGCATTTGGAACATTCTTCAGAATAGATCACATATTAGGCCACAAAACAAATATCAACGAATTAAAAAAAGTCAAAGTCATACCATGCATTTGTTTCTGACCACAATGCTATGAAAGTAGCAAGTAACCACAAGAAGAAATATGGAAAGAGCACAGATAAATGGAGGTAACGCAAGATGCTACTAAACAATGAATGGGTCAACTGAAAAATAAAAATAAAAAATTACATGGAAAGAAATGGAAGTGAAAACACAATGGTCCAGAATCTTTGGATCCAACAAAAGTGGTTCTGAGAGGGAAGTTTATAGAAATATAGGAGTATCTCAAGAAGCAAGAAAAATGTCAACCTAACCTTACACCTAAAGGAGCTAGAAAAAACAAACAAAATGGAAACGCAGCTAATGAAAGACAATAAAGATTGGAGCAGAAATAAATGATGTAGAAACTAAAAAAACAATAGATCGGTGAAACCAGGAGCTGGTTGTTTGGAAAGATCAACAAAATTGATAAACCTCTAGCAAGGCTCATTAATAAAGAAAAAAAGGACCCAAGTAAACAAAATCAATGAGAAAGGGGAAATAGCAGTCAACACCACAGAAATACAAACCATTTTAACAGAACATTGTGAAAATATATATGCCAAGAAATTGGACAATTTAGAAGAAATGAGTAAAAATTTCTAGAAACATAATCTACCAATACTAAAGCAGGAAGAAATAGAAAATTTGGACAGACTGATTACCAGCAAGGAGATTCAATTGGTAACCAAAAAGCTCCCCCCTAAAAAAGTCCTAGACCAGATGGCTTCACAGGTGAATTCTACCACTTTTAAAGAAGAGTTACTATCTATTCTTCTCAAGCTGTTGCAAAAAATACGAGGGGAAGGATAACCTCCAAATTCATTCTATGTAGCCAGTATCACCCTGATGCCAAAACCAGATAAAGACACCAGGAAAAAAGAGAATTGCAGGCTAATACCTCATTAATACAGATGCAGAAGTTCTCAACGGAATATTAGCAAACTGAATCTAACAATACATTAAAAGAATCGTTCACCATGATCAAGTGGGATTTACTACCGACATGCAAGGGTGGTTTGATATTTGCGACAGAATCACTGTGAAACATCACATTATCAAGAGAAAGAACAAAAGTCGTATGATCATTTCAGTGGGATGCAGAAAAATCATTTGACAAAGTATAACATCCATTCATGATAAAATCCCTCAACAAAGTAGGTCTAGAGAGAACATAACTTCAACATAACAAAGACCGTATGTGAGAAACCCACAGCTAATATCCTAAGTGGGGAAAATTGAGAGCCTTTCCCCTACGGTAAGGAACAAAACAAGGGTGTCCATTCTCACCACTTTTATTCAACATAGTGTTGGAAGTCCTTGGCACAGCAATCAGACAAAAAAAGACATCCAAATTGGTGAGGAAGAAGTAAACCTCTCACTATTTGTAAGTGACATGATACTATTCCTAAGACTCCACTGAAAAGTACTAGATTTGATAAATGAATTCAGTAAAGTTTCAGGATATAAAAGCAGTGTACAGAAATCTGTTGTATTCCTGTACACCAATAATGAAACATTGGAAAGGGTAGCTAAGAAAACAGTCTCATTCACAACTGCACCAAGAAAAATAAAGTATCTAGGAATAGACTTAACCAAAGAGGTGAAACACTTGTATTCTGAAAACTGTAAAACACTAATGAGAGAAATGGAAGATAATGCAAAGAGAAATGGAAAGGTTCCATGCTCATGAGTTGAAAGAACAAAATTGTTGAAATGTCTATCCTACCCATAAGCTATCTACACATTCAGTGCAGTTTCTGTCAAGGCACCAATAGAATTTTTCACAGAACCAGAACAGTCTAAAATTTGTGAGAAACCACAGAAGATTTCAAATAGCCAAAGCAGTCTTGAAAAAGGTAAACAAATCTGGAGATACCACAATTCCAGATTTCAAGTTATATTACAAAGTGATAGTAATTAAATCAGTATGGTATTGGCATAGAAACAGATACATAGATTAGGGGAACAGAACAGAAAACCCAGAAATAAACCCACAGTTACATGGTCAGTTAATTTTCGACAAACCGGGAGAGAATATCCAATGGGAAGAAGACAGTCTCTTCAACAAATAGTGTTGGGAAATCTAGACAGCAACATGCAGAAGAATGAAACTGGACCACTTCTGTACAACATATACAAAAATAAACTCAGTGCATTAGGGACCTAAATGTGACACCGAAACCATCAAAATCCTAGAAGAAGAAACAGGTAGTAAGTTTTCTGACATTAGCCATAGCAACGTTTTTCTAGATATGTTTCTAGAGGGAAGGGAAACAAAATCAAAAATAAACTTTTGGGACTACATCAAGGTAAAAAGTTTCTGCACAGTGAAGGAAACAAAACTAAAAGGCAACCTATGGAATGGGAAAAAATATTTGCAAATGACATCTGGTAAGAATTAGTATCTAAAATATATAAAGAACTGATATAGCTCAATACCCAGAAACCAAATAATACAATTAAAAATTGGGCAGAAGAGCTTGGGTGGCTCAGTCAGCTAAGCATCTAACTTTGGCTCAGATCACGATTTCAGGGTTCGTGGGTTCGAGCCCTGCACTCTGTCGGGCTCTTTTCTGATGGCTTGGAGCCCCGAGCCTGCTTTGGATTCTGTGTTTCCCTCTCTCTCTGCCCCTCCCCTGCTCGTGCTCTGTCTCTCAAAAATAAATGTTAAAAAAATATTCGGGCAGAGAACATGAACAGACAGTTCTCCAAAAAAGACATGCAGATATTCAACAGACACATGAAAAGATGTTCAACCTCGCTCATCGTTAGGGAAGTACAAATCAAAACCACGATGAGGTATCACCTCATACCTGTCAGAAATAAAAAGCACAGGAAACAACAAGTGTTAGTGAGAATGTGCAGAAAAAGGAACACTCCTGTGCTGTTGGTGGGAGTGCAAACTGGTGCAGTCCCTGTGCAAAACATTACGGAGGTTCCTCAAAAAGTTAAAAATGGAATTACCACATAACCCAGTAATTCCACTCCTGGGTATTTACCCAAAAAGTATGAAAACACTAATTTGAAGGGGTGCGTGCCCCTGACGTTTATAGCAGCATTTCCAACAATAGCCAAACTGGAAGCAGTGCAAACGTCCGTTGACTGAGAAATTGAGGAAGATGTGGTAGAGATATGCAATGGAATATTACTCAGTCACCGAAAAGAATCAAATCTTGCCATTTGAACAACATGGATAAAGAGGTACAGAGTATTATTTTAAGTGAAACAAATTAGAGAAAAACAAATATGTGCTTTCACTCATGTGGAATTTAAGAAACAAAGCAAATGAGCAAAGGGAAAAAAAGACACAAACCAAGAAACAGGACTCTTAAGTATGGAGAACAAACTGGTGGTTACCAGAGGGGAGGAATGGACGGGATGGAGATTAAAGGGCACACTTATCATGATGAAAGAAAATTGTATACATACATACATACATACATACATACATACATACATACATAATTTTTGCTGACAGTTGCAACTTTATTAGTTCAAGATGTTCGCAGTTTCCTAAATTTAGGACTCTTCTCTAGAAAAGAAACTTGCAGGGCAGTTGTTACAGATTACAGGTTTATTCTTAGAAGATAACAAAAGTGTTTATATATTACATTGAATGAGTACAAATTCCTTGTACATGATAGGCTTGAAATGGATCAGCTGTTTTTTGGAAATGGCAATATGAGATTGTGTCTAGATTTCTGACACTGCTCTGCCCGAGTGGTAGTGACAGGACAGGTAGGGGCCACAAGGCCCCTCATCATTGCTGAGTGAAGATTTGAAAGGGGATAGCAGAGCTGTAAATATCTGGGGAGCTGTTGCCAGAATTCACAGACTTCACAATTCAGTTGGCCCTCGAACAACAAGCGTGAACTGTTCGGGTCCTCTTATACGCAGATGTTTTCCAATAATTACAGTACTGTACTGTGAACATGTTTTTTTCTCATGACTTTAAAAAAAAATTTTTTTTTTTTAACATTTATTTATCTTTGAGACAGAGAGAGCACGAGCGGGGAAGGGGCAGAGAGAGGGAGACACAGAATCTGAAGCAGGCTCCAGGCTCCGAGCTGTCAGCAAGAGCCTGACGCCGGGCTCAGACTCACGAACTGAGAGATCATGACCTGAGCTGAAGTCGGACACTCAACCGACGGAGCCACTCAGGCGCCCCTCTCATGACTTTTAATGACATTTTCTTTAGCTTACTTTATTGTAAGAATATAGCATATGATGTAGGTAATGTATAAAATGTGTTAACCGACTCTATGTTATTGGTAAGGCTTCCAGTCAACAGTAGCTATTAGTAGTTAAGTTTTTGGGGAGTCAAAAGTTATATGTGGATTTTCAGTGTTGCTGGAATTCAGTGTCCCAACCCCAGTGTTGAAGGATGAATTGTAATAATAAGAAATAGGAGGGGTACTTCATTGGCTCAGTCGGTTAAGCATCTGACTTCAGCTCAGGTCATGATCTTATGGTTCATGAGTTAGAGCCCTGCATTGGGCTCTGTGCTGATAGCTCAGAGCCTGCAGCCTGCTTCAGATTCTGTGTCTCCCATTCTCTCTGCCCCTCCCTGGCCCACGCTCTGTCCCTTTCTCAAAAAGAAAGAAACATTAAAAGAAAAATAAGAGATGTTCTTTTACATAAAGATTGTTGCTTGGCTGCAAATCTGGAAACACAAGGCAAGAAAGTATGAGCCTATCAGAGCGTGATTGCAGCCTGGCCTTTCTTGGGGGGTTATCACTATGTGTGTACAGGACTGAAAGAGTGGCTCTTGTACTGATCTTTCCAGGTGGCTGTACAGGCCTTTTTGTGGCTCAGTGTACTGTGGTTTGAGAACAGTGGCTTTCAAATATACTGGATCAATCCACAGCAAAAAATACCATGTTTGGCTCAGCATGCATATATGGAGCATGTGTATATACACTCGTATAAATAACTAAAATAAAAGCTTAGTAAACTGACATGTATTTCCTTTTTTCAGTGTATGGCATGCCTGCATGCTTACAATTGAGATCATGACCTAAGCCGAAATCAAGAGTTGGCTTGATTTCAGACTCAACCGACTGAGCCACGCAGGCACCCCAAAACTCTTCCCTTCTGAAAAACTTTTTATCCATGGATAAGTGAATTCATAATCTGCTTGTAAGTCATAGATAAATTGAATATATCTTTGTCCATTTATGTGTATAGGTAGCTACAATAATGTGTATGTTCTCTGTTTAAATAAATGTTAATCACACCAAGGATCTGTGACCGCAGTTTGAGAAACAGGAAGTCACAGATTACTTCATAGTAGTAAAATTAATTCTGGCAATACCTTTCAGAGGTAGAAATATATCACCTGTGTGTCATGCACATAGGCATCGTAAACGTGCAGATAGGCACAAACAGATGTTACGGCTTTGGTTTTGAAAGATTTTAGTCATGTCTCAGATATAAAAGTGAAAAGAATAGTCGGACCCAGATTGTGTTTTTGGCAGCTGGACTAAGTTCAGGTTACTTGCTCAGATGGCCAAAGAGTTTACTAAAGGCTTTTTATTTGTGTGCAGTAAAGACCCTTTTAGAACAGTTACAGAAGTCACTTTGTGTTTTAGGAGCTTCTGCCTACCAGTCCATCAGCATTCCATTGTCTCCCAGAAGCTTGGGGATCCACCGGCCTCTAAGGGTGCCCCTTAAGGTGGACTTCCTTGAAGCAGTTTCCCTGCAGTGGTTGTTAAATTCCAGATTACCCGAAAGTTCACCTGTTTTTCAAGAAAGGCACAAGAGCCTGGTCCACGGGCCAGGTGGGACCTATTTGCCTTTGGCGTTCCTGAGATGTCCTGTGAGGGGCCCGAGTTTCCAACAGCTGTTCCAAATCTCTGGGAGTCACGTGTTTCCCCCTCTGAACAGAATGGGTGACTTAAAGTTTCAACAAAGGGCAGTAGAAACCAGGAAGCAGGGCAGAGGCAGAAAGCAACTGTTCATAGGTCAGTTGGAGAACTGAGAAGCCGGAGAGACTTAACATTCTAGGGAGGAAGCAGGGAACTCCATGGGCTCCAAGGGCACCAGCACCTCTTTGCTGTCTGGCTTGAGTCCCTGGGAGCCTTCTTTGCCTTCCGCTCTTGACACCTGAAATGTCAAAAGCTCAAACTAGCTGAGGACGACTAGTGGTCATAGCAGTAGCAAGTAGAAGATTATCGTGCACACACCGAAACCGCAGTTTGCCAACTGGGAGACTCAGGCCAGAACATGGAGTGAGGCTTACGGGGCGTATTACAGAGATGCTTCTCTGGTGATAGAATGCTCTTAAGTGATAGCGAATTTGGTCAGTGGTTCACGTTTTGCTTTTGATTTCCAGAGACACAATTAAGAAATGACCCAGGTCCAGTCAGTCTTGCAAAATAATCTAAACTAAATTTTGCCTGCATGACTAACTGGTTCTCTCTGCTCCGGGAACCTCCAAGGCGCTTTGCTGTCTGTCCTTGATTTTACAATGGTTTTCTGCCAGTTTTTCTGTTAGGTCTTATCCTTCAGAGCATAAATAATGCTGACAGCTGTTTTAGTTTCCATTTAGTAATTACATTGATTTCTGTACCCTTCCCCCAGCTTACTTTCAAGTATGATTTTTGCGGGGTGCCTGGATGGCTCAGCCGGTTAAGTGTCCGACTTTAGCTCAGGTCATGATCTCGCAGACCGTGGGTTTGAACCCCGCGTCGGGCTCTGTGCTGGCAGCTAGGAGCCTGGAACCTACTTCAGATTCTGTGTCTCCCTCTCTTCTGTCCCCCTCCCCTTCTCGTGCTCTCTCTGTCTCTGTCTCAAAAATAAATAAACATTAAAAATTTAAAGTATGATTTTGCAACTCCAAATACCTGGCAGCTCTGTGGGTCTGCTTTTTTCTTTATTTGTTGTTTCTGCCAGTTTTTGTCTCCTTGCGGGCTAGTTTATATGTGTGCGTGCGTGCGCGTGCGCATGCAGTACCTTCAGGATTGTTGGGAATAGTGTGGAGTCTGGACTGGTATTCTAGGGAAGATTTATGCTCGCTTCTGCCAGGCATCTGAGGGGGTGGGCAGTCTGGGCTCCCCTCAGCTCAGTTTTAGGAGCGTAGATATTCCAGTCGGATGGCACTTCTCAGCCTGGAGTCCTGCCATCCCCCAGTTCCTGAGAGCGATTCATGATCCTGGCTCCCGGCACCCTTGGCTCCCGGCTCCTCCTCCCCTTCCTGGTCCAAGGTAACCCTCGGGCTCTGGTCTTTGGCTCCTTGCCTTGCAAAGCTGTCAGCCTTACAGCTGCCCCTCAACACTCGGCAGTTGCTCTCAGGGACCCAGGCTGTCCTGGATGTGGGGTTTCCCTCCCTAGACCCTGTTTCTGCGTGCTGCTGTCCAGTCCTTTACGCTTTTGAACATGGGCTCCGTGTGTGTGTGTGTGTGTGTGTTCAGGCTGTTGTCATGGAAATCTTGAGCCATACACAGAAGTTAAGAAAACAGCGGAAGAGAACCCTGTCTCTTGGGCGCCCCTCCAGTGACCACTTCCTGGCTTCTGGTATGTCCACATGTTCCAGGCTTCTCGTAGACTTCCTACACCTGACCTGGAAGCGGCCCTGGTTCCTGATCGTTCTCGTTGGGGTATCTAGATTTCTGTGATTTTTCTAACTTTCAGGAGAATGTTCTCGGTGACTAGTCCCTCCCCACCAGGACCTGTTCATTCTGTCTACAGTACCTGCGCGTGGCCTTTATTAAGGGATTCAGAGGTACCCCATGCCCATGGTTTATACAGGGGTGGTTGTGCTGTGGGCCTCTTGGCAGTCTGCTGAAGCCTGTGGATACCTTCTGTAGCGTTTCTCAATACGGTAAATAAAGTAGAGGGTATCGCAGTAGAAATCAGTGATATTTAAATGGTTATAAAACTATGAAACAAATTTAACAGTCAGATAAAATTTTTTATTTTAGGATACTTAAATGATGGCTTTTGATGCTCTTCAAAAAAATAATTGAAGGTGGTCTTTGACATGTCTTCCTTCATGTATCAATGAGCAGATCGTCGGAGAGCAGCGTAGACCTGTGTGTCCCTGCAGCACAGCCTGGCGCAGCAGCTGCGCAGGTGAGGTCGGACGGCACAGGCGAGGCGCTGCCCTCACCGCAGCCCCCGGCCCCCTGTGGCTCCGACCGGCCAGGTACAAATTTGGGGGTTCCCCCCGCCCGCTTTGGTGAGTCACTGCAACATCCTGAAGAATTCAGGCGAGCGCCGTGCAGGCATCCTTCGTCTCACTGAGTGTCCGTCCCTTCCTCGTGCCGGGCAGATACTGTGTTCTTGCAAATCGAGGTCCTTCGTCTCACTGAGTGTCCGTCCCTTCCTCGTGTCGGGCAGATACTGTGTTCTTGCAAATCGAGGTCCTTCGTCTCACTGAGTGTCCGTCCCTTCCTCGTGCCGGGCAGATACTGTGTTCTTGCAAATCGAGGTCCTTCGTCTCACTGAGTGTCCGTCCCTTCCTCGTGCCGGGCAGATACTGTGTTCTTGCAAATCGAGGTCCTTCGTCTCACTGAGTGTCCGTCCCTTCCTCGTGCCGGGCAGATACTGTGTTCTTGCAAATCGAGGTCCTTCGTCTCACTGAGTGTCCGTCCCTTCCTCGTGCCGGGCAGATACTGTGTTCTTGCAAATCGAGGTCCTTCGTCTCACTGAGTGTCCGTCCCTTCCTCGTGCCGGGCAGATACTGTGTTCTTGCAAATCGAGGTCCTTCGTCTCACTGAGTGTCCGTCCCTTCCTCGTGTCGGGCAGATACTGTGTTCTTGCAAATCGAGGTCCTTCGTCTCACTGAGTGTCCGTCCCTTCCTCGTGTCGGGCAGATACTGTGTTCTTGCAAATCGAGGTCCTTCGTCTCACTGAGTGTCCGTCCCTTCCTCGTGTCGGGCAGATACTGTGTTCTTACAAATCGAGGTCCTTCGTCTCACTGAGTGTCCGTCCCTTCCTCGTGTCGGGCAGATACTGTGTTCTTGCAAATCGAGGGCTTGTGGCGGCTCGGCTGAGTGAGCACCGCCATATTTGCTCACTTCTTGTCTCTGTGTCCTCTTTTGCTGATTCTTGCAGTATTTCAGAGGTTTTCTTTGTGTTTGTTATGGTGATCTGTGTTCAGTGATCCTGACTTGCTGAAAGCTCAGATGATGCTTAGCCGTTTTTTGGCAATAAACTTTAAGCGGAGGTATTGTTTTTTTTAGATATAATGCTGTTGCGTACTTAGTGGACTACAGTATAGTGTGAGCGTAGCATTTTTATGCGCTGGGGAACAAAAGAGTTCTTTGACTTCTGGTTGTCTGGACGGAATTTGCAGGATCTCCCACGGTGTGCCTCTACTCCTGATTACAGTTCTGTTAGATCCCAATCAGGACCAGCCTTAACTAGAAACCCACAGGGTGAGGTCTGGGAGGGTCTGAATGGGCAGCTTGGGGTTCTCTTGGGTGGAGTCAGGAGCATCGCCTACTTTGCCAGTGGTTGTGTAACTGCTCGCGGGGTTGGAGCACTGCTGACCAGGGAGTCCAGCTCTGCGTCCAGAGTTTTATTGGGGTTCCTTTATGTAAGCATGGTTGACGGATCGTTGGCCATCAGGTTGAATTCGACACCTAGTCTCTGTCCCTGGAAGTTGGGCTGCCATCATGGGATCGGAGCTCAGTCCTGTAGTGACATGGTTGGTCTTTCTGTTGTGACCAAACCCATTCTCAGTCACCTTGTTTGCATGAGTGATCAAGGGGTCACCATGAATCACAGAGACTGCAGAAGCTTCAAGGATTTAAATGTATGTTTATTTTAGAGAAAGAGAGTGATAGCGTGTGCAAGTGCTTGAACAGGGGAATGGGTGAGAGAGAGAGAGAGAGAGAGAGAGAGAGAGAGAGAGAATTCCAAACAGGCTCTGCACTGTCAGCACAGAGCCTGACACAGGCTCAATCCCACGAACCGTGAGATCATGACTTGAGCTGAAACCAAGAGTCAGACGCTCAACCGACTGAGCCCCCTAGGCGCCCTGAGAAGCTCCAGGGATTTAGAGGAACCCTCCCTGGAATTCGGACCAGGGCTGGCTTGGCTCTTTGTCTTGCTTGTTCTGTTTTCTGTTTTCACAGTTGGAGGAGCGCTGACCCGGCAGCCAGTCTGCTCTGGTCTGGTCCGGTCCGGTCTGGTCTATGGCAGCCACGTGGCATAATTTAAAGTGTTGATGAGCTTACAAGCTACTTTGAGATCTGCAGCACGTGCAGTGGGATGGACAGACAGCGTCCTGCTGAGGAAGTCCTGGGTTCTGGCCACACTGTGTTCCTCACAGGCATTCAGGGTGGACTGAGGTGCTTTCTGGTGAAGGTTAGCAAAGTGAAGACCGACATTTCCCCCGTCCAGATTCATGACACCTGTGCATTTGTCTGTTCTTCAGAGGTCCCCGGATTGGAATGTGGTGTTTGGGTGTGTAGTGATTTAGGCCATTCATTTTGCCTATATTGAAATGTAAGAGTTTGGGGCTCTGGAGGCCTTCAGATATCCCTCAGTATTCTAGCCAAACGTTGGGTGATTCACAGTGGCTTTATTCACTTTGAGCCTTCTATTTTAGTCTTGAGGTTTGAGTCGGGGACAGACAGCCTGCACTAGAGGCCTCTGTAATGTTGTTTAGTGCCATGCATTGGACTATCTAGTAAATTCTAGGAAGTAGATTTCCAGTCAACCTAGGAAGGTTCTGAGTTGTACTCCACTGGGTTTCTTTCCATATTTACAAAGTCTAAAACTAAAACTGCTGGTCCTTTTTCTCTCTTAACATTCTATTGCGAAAATTTCTGGGCATATAGTAAACTTGACCGAGGTTGAACATTAATCTGTTTTTAAAAATCAGATTTTAGAAAGTAAGTTACAGACCTTTGAGCACGTACAGTAAACCTGTGTTGTCGCCAGTTCCAAACTTGGCTTTTCGCTTCCCTCTACTGTTCTTTTCCCCAGACTTTTTTTTTTTTTAATTTTTTTTTTAACGTTTATTTATTTTTGAGACAGAGAGAGACAAAGCATGAACGGGGGAGGGGCAGAGAGAGAGGGAGACACAGAATCGGAAGCAGGCTCCAGGCTCCGAGCCGTCAGCCCAGAGCCCGACGCCGGGCTCGAACTCACGGACCGCGAGATCGTGACCTGAGCCGAAGTCGGACGCTCAACCGACTGAGCCACCCAGGCGCCCCTTCCCCAGACTTTTTAAATGAAATTTTCTAGACACAGAAGAGTTGAAACTGTAGCTGCGTTGTGTCATATGCACACCCTTCTTTGAGGCCCATTCGCTGTGTTGCTGTACTAACATTTTTTGTGGAGCCATTTGAAAGCTTGCAGTAAATTGCAGACGTCGTGATGCTTCTTACGATAGGGATATTTTTCCTTGTAACTATATTGTAACTAAGAAAATTACTTCATTTCTTTTTTCAGGAATAGAATTTAGTGATTCATCACTTACATAAAAGTGTTCATCCCAGCCAGTGTCCCCCTTAATGCCCCTCACCTCTTTAGCCCATCCCCCCACCCAACACCCTGACAGCAACCCTGTTTGTTCTCTTTAAGACTCTTTAAGAGTCTCTTATGGTTTGTCTCCCTTTCTGTTTTTATCTTATTTTTTGTTTTGAAAATAATTTCTCCTTTAATATTTAGACTCTTCAGAATTTAGTGGTATAGCATTTTTCACATAAATATTTGTGGTAATACACACTCCTCCTATCTGTGTTGAACCATTTGTGACAACCTCTTTAAGACCGCTGTATTTTGGCCACTAGTGCTCCCGTTTGCTTTTCCAGTAGTGGTCCAGGTGTTGGGACCTAACATCTTTGCTTAGTTTTGGAGATGTATTTCTTTTTTTATAAATAGCACCGTTGGGTGGTAGCAGCTGGCAGCAAATAGTTTGATGACGTAATTTCTATTTTATGTTTATTACTAACTATACATGAAATGTTGAAACAGTCATTTCTTAGCCTTTTTGGAAATAGGATATATAGTGTCATTGATTTTTGTGGTGTTTTCTCTTCCTTTATGGAAACAGTCTATATGTTTATTGGTAAAGTAGGAGGTTTATCTTAGCAGCGCCCCTTGCAGTCTGAATGACCGTGAGCCAAGCTACTTTAACTTCATGGAGCAATTTTTAAGTTTCTAGAGTAGTGTGGTCACTGTGTGTGCCTCTTTGGGGTTGTGAGGTATCTGGGCAGGTGCACGCACAGCAGTGTGTCATGTGCGGTGTGTATTCTGGGACATTTATTTTTCTGTGAAACCATTTGTGAGAATTGTGTGGTACCCTTTATGATTATTACAGAAGGAGAATTTTGAGTTTCAAACCTAATTAATGGCACATTTTATTAACAAATTTTTTTTTTAGTGTTTATTGTTAAGAGAGAGACACAGAGTGCGAGCGGGTAGGAGCAGAGAGAGAGGTTGACACAGAATCTGAAGCAGTCTCCAGGCTCCGAGCTCCAGCAAAGAGCCCGACGTGGGGCTCGAACTCACAGGCTGTGAGATCATGACCTGAGCTGACGCTTAACTAAGTCACCCAGTTGCCCCCTAATGGCACATTTTAAAGATTGTTTAGCAAAATTGCAAAACAATTTTGACTGGAGATTTTGACTGGAGATTTTGACTGGAGAAATTTTGACTGGAGAGTTGGCTGTATTTAGTAGGGATGGATTTGGCAAAAGAAAATCCAGGATTTTGTCTTCCCCAACTTTTTATTAAGAAAATTTTCAAATTAAATAAAAGTTCAAAGAGTAACATTAGCATGCTTGTCAGATTCAGAAATTTGTAGTTTGCTGTTTTCACTTTATCCTATGTATATTTCATTTTCTTTTCCTGAAGTATTTGTAATTCCCTTGCAGATATTAAAGCTGTCTGCGTCCAAAAATCTCAGCACGCATTTCCTGAGGGTGACTGTGCTCGAGTGCGCCCTCAGTATCACTGGTGTGTGCTCCCACGGTGTCCTCCACCGCGCCCTAAGAGTCCTGTTTACATTTCTCCACTTGCCCTAAGTGTCCTGTACAGCGTTCCCTTCCAGACCGTGTCCTCGGGGTTCACATCTCTGGCTGGAAGAGTCCGTGGACGTTTCGGAGGGTCTGGCCTGCTTGTCTTGCGGGCACTTGAGTGTGGCTCCCGTGTCACCTGTTTACTGTAAACTGGAGATTGGTCTGGAGGCTGGGAGGTGTGCCTGTTTGCGTGGGCCCTGCAGGGATGTCCTTCCCCATCGGTCTTCACCCCGCAGTGCCAACATCTGCCAGGCCTCTCCAAACCTAGCACCACCTTTTCTCTGTCTTTTGACAGCATTTTCTGTAAATACTTGCAAGAAACTTTGATAATTCCCAGTCTCCTAGAAATAATGAGATTTTTCTGTCTCAGCAGGTAAAGTTTTTTAAAAAAGGTTTATCTGCAATAGTCTTCTTTACTAAATTAACCACGTTAGAGTAACATAATAAGGTAAAGGTGGTATGTTTAAAAGTTTTTTTTTTTTTTTCTTTTCCCAATAAGTTTTGCCCTTTCCAGTCAAGAGTGAGATTTTGTTTTAGGAAAGTTTTTTGAAGCATCATATGGTGAGTGTGGGGACAGCACAGTGTTCGTGTGAGTGAGAGCTCAAGAGTATGCCTCTCTTGCTTGGGCTCTCTGTTTCTGGATAAGATTAGGCAGTTGGAATATTAACTGCAACTCAGAAATGGGAGAGGACTTTGATCTAAAGTCTTGCTTTCTTATGTTCAGAAAGCCCCCTGTGTAGCCTTCCCCCCCGCGGCTGTGCCTTGCACGTTTTAGAGGAGTGACAGGTGGAACACGCTCACCCTGGGGACGGCAGTGGGGACTGGCACCAGGAGAAGCTGGGACGTGCCCGTGAGGAGGGCGCACTTGGAACAGGAGCAGGCTTGGTCTCCCATGTTGCGGAACCAGTGTAGTGCACTGGGCTTCGACCTGCTGATGTGTGCACGGTACAGCGTTCCCCGGTCTTCGAAGTGATTTTGTGAAGAGCAGCAGGGGTCCGGTGCTCTCCATTTGGGAAACGGTACATCGGGTGAGGGGGGAGCAGATGGGGCAGAAGGGAGCTGGGGGCGCCAGTCAGGGTCAGGTGGTGGTGGGAGCAGTCCTCTCTGGTGTGTGGGGGGCGTCCCCCTAGCAGGTGGCCACTTGCCCACCCAGGCGGGGACTGTCGTTGGATGCTCACTCCAGGTAGGAGATTATAAGTTTGTTGGCCTTGCCTGATGGCTTACGATGTGGGCACCGTAGGAGGGGGCTGGGTCAGGGTTTTGCCAGGAGAGCGAGTGACAAGACAAGAAGAGTAAGAAAACGGAGGAAGGCAGGGGAGGAGCTGTCGTGGTGGATGTCCGAGGAATCAGAGTAGTGAGGAGGGCACTTAGTCCCCGAGGAAGACCGTGGACAGTGGCACGGTGGTGAGGCCACGGAGGGAGGGAATGGTGGCAGCCAGGAAGCGTGGGTGGGCATGTCCGTGTGACGGAAGGGGACGATAGAAGGTGGATCGAAGGTGGTTGAGGACGTTGTGGTTCTTGGTGATGAGAAGGTGCGGGCTGTGACCCTGGAGGCGTGGGGGCTGGAGGGGCAGCTGTTTTGAAGCCATGATGTCCAAGACCTGAGGGGTGAGCTGCAGAGTCCTTGTTGCCGAACACGGAAGAGGAGAGTGGGCCCTGGGCCCCCGGGTGGCTGGAGGACCGGCTGGCAGGGGCTTCGGCCCCGTGGGCTGCATTCGGCCTCCTGGAGGTGGGCGGGGTCCTGCAGGGCGGGGCTGTCACGTGACAGTTGCCAAGGGAGCCGGTGCTGTGGGTGCTGAATGAGGTCGGGGGAGCAAGGCTGAGAGTGGACTCTGGGAGACGGGTGGTAGCCACTTGTCGGGCAGCCTTGGGCGGCGAGGCGGGCAGAGCCCGGAACCTTAGAGGGGAGAGCCTCGTCCAGAGACGGGTGCTGTGTCCTCGCTGTGTGTGCCACCTCTGTCCTTCCTGAGCTCCACACAGTGAGCACAGCCTGCAGGGTCCCCCAGTGAATTAATTCTCAGATCCTGTCATTTTTGAGTCTGTCTTCCTCGAATAATGAGAAAGCTTTGTATTAGTTAAGAATTTTTAGCAGTAAAACGGACTCTTCTCTCCTCCACCAATTAGGCTTTTTAATTTTATTCTATTCTGTTGCATTTTTGTCTCTAGAAAGTGAATTCAGCATGGTCTTCAGTTAAACCTGTGAACACAGGGCTGTGGTTGTGCGCGTGAGGACTGAATATGCGAGAGCCAAAAGCAGTCCTGTGCGTCCGTGCAGTTTGCAGTAGATGCTCTTGTGGTCTGGGGAATGCGTGTCCCCACACGAGTTTCGTGCAGACTGACCCTGCACCGGAGTCACATTTGGTTTGCAGGATAAGCTGCTTCCCTAAGATGACTTGACTGTCGCACGGGTGCAGAATTTGCTGGTCCCTTCCTCTGGTTTCTGGAAGCTTGAGGGGCCTAAAGGGCACCGTCGGCTTGTTGGCGGTTCTCTTGCCCCAGCGGCCGGCCTGCTGACCTGGTGCCCAGCTGTGCTTCGGACCTGAACTTGACTCCTGTGCTGCCCCTGCTCCGGCTGTCCTGGCGCCCTTCCTCCCTGTGACCGCCACCCCCTCACCACCTCCGTGGGCTCGATCTTTGTGTCCCGTTGAGGAGACGGGCCATAGCAGTGTCTATGGTCACTGACGCCCTAGCGTCCGCCTTTCACTGATCCTGGCAGCAAGGGGGTGTCGGGGTAGGGTGAGGGGCAGGTGCACCCTCCGCTGCCTCCCCCGTGTCCTCGGCTCGCGGGTCTGAGGAAATCAGGCTGGTCGCTTCTGGGCGGGGCACTTCATAGCTGACGTCGTGTTTAAAATTTTACGTCAGTTGGCGGCTCGCTTGTGTGAATGCTCTAGTAACGAACTATTACTTCACTGTTTTTACAGAGTCCTTATGTTCACACATGTCTCTGCTGAACTTGTAAAAGAGGCACTTGGATGATGGACTGAAAGGAACGTTGAGAGTCCGTGAAAAGTTTCAAATCGGAGAGTTTTCAATTTTCACCCTAGTCCAGCAGCTGTGCTGCTCACGTACATACAGATGAATGAAGACCCCATTCGGGAAGACACCTGGCCAGCGGTCCAGAGCGGATGCAGGTAGGCGGTGCGGCCCAGCGTTCTCCAGTCAGTGTGCCACCGTGGGGACCTGCGCGGATGCGTCCGCATGGCTCCGAGGGTTGGCTGTTCTTCCAGCCCCGTGATGGCCAGTGTGTCGTACACCTACGTGTGGAAAAACAGGTTCCTTGTTTGAAAGGCAGGGATGAAGCTAGTATTTTTCTCCGCGGTCTTTTGCCTCCTGCAGGTTGGACCTCCAGCAGATTGGCCAAGTGAAGCGTAAATACCCGCTTAATGGGGTTGTAATCAGGAGAGGATTTGTCATTTCTTTTTGAAGAAAGAAGTGAAAGGGGTTTGACTAGAGGAGTAGGAGGTTTAGGGTATTTATAGTAGTTTTGATGAAAAAAGCTTTTGTATGTTGATTTGGAAGAACTTTATTGGAATGAAAGGGATGGAAATGAGACAGATATTTAATAGAAATTACTTCCTACTTTGGTGGCCCGCAGTTCGTGCAAGTGGAACAGAAGGTTAGACTGCGTGATTTTTGCCCTCCCCAGAAACCAGGATAATACAGGGTGCACTGTGAAATAGTTAAGTCCTGCTTAGGACCTGAGCTCTTCTCCATGCCAGAAATAAGTCTGTCGTAACATTTTAAGATTCTTTGATGAATGAATCTGAGAATCATGCTAGCAAAACTAATAAACCTACAGAATGGTTGCTGTTTGATTTAGAACTGTTCCTTGTTTTTATTAACTATAGTCTTTGGAATTCCTTTGTAGAAGAGCCACCGGGATTCACATTTTTAAGTACCCCTTTTCTTTTAGTTTCGTTTCTCATTTGTGAAGATAATATGGATTCCGGTGTTCGGCATTTGTCAGTGGGATTACTTTGGGCCAAGATGACAGACTGAAGAGTCAGCCATCTGCCGGTGTGTTGTTCAGATCCGGGCCCTCGCGGCCGCGTAGACACAGGTGCACGTCGCGTCTTCTCGAGCCCTGGTTCTTACCGCCTAAGCGGGGTGTGTTGTGGTGTGTACCTGCGGAGGTTCTGAGGACGAATAAATGAGCTCGTGTGTCGGGGCGCAGTTGGGTGCCCGGCACACTATAGCTGTTCTATGGAAAAGCATTGTTATTGTTGATCATGGTGTTTACAAGAAAATATTTTTATTTTAATTGTGAGAGTTGTTGTCAGGTGTTTTGTTGATCAGTGAAACCTCCCGTGTTTCTGCCGTTTGAAACAGTAATTCATTTTCCAGAGTTCTTTTTATGCACACCATTCCAAATTCAGCACTCCTGTCTTCTTCCTTGATTTTGAAGTCCTTGTCAGGTGGGCGAGCAGATTATAGTGGTGGGTCGCGGGGTGGGTCGCGTGGTGTAAGTGCCCGAAGGATCTAAACTGAGACAGGCTCTTGCTCTTAAGGGAGAGATTGTTAATCCTAGCCAGTACTTTGATCTTGTGTTTTTCTTATTCCTTGGCAGTTTTAAGAGTGTGTGGTATAGGCTGAAGACAGAGTGGGTACTCTGTTCCAGGTGGCCCATTAGATACGTTAACATGAGACCGTGGAGTCTCTTACTGTTCCCAGCTGTTGTGTGGTGTTGTTCGATTTTGGAAAATTGCCGATCCCTTGATCAGTATTGTTTATAAAATTGTCTTCAACCATTCTTTCCATTAACATAGACCAAGGCTCTGTTGCTTTTAAACTCCTATGTCAGTTATGAATGTGCCCATTTACAAATAAAGAACATTCACCCAAAAGGGGGGGGTTCTCTTTCTCCTGCAGCAGGAAACCCAGGTAGGCCTTCCAGGGTCGGTACGGTGGCTCAGCTGTGACCATAGGCTACTGCCATCTCAGAGCTTACAGCTGAGAACCTCACCGGGTAGCCTTTCTCCTCTGTGGGCCTCTAGGGAGCTGGACTAACCCGAAGGCCCCCAGAACAAGTGTCCCCAGAGAAACCGGCACAGCTGCAGGGCTCTCCGGGTGAAGCCTGGAACCTTGGTGTGCACACTAGCTGACTTCTGCATTGCATTCCTGGAGGCCTTCCTGGGGGCGGACCCAGGTTCAAGAGAGGGAGCCAGTACTGTGCTTGATGGGGGGAGGGGCTGTGGGGGGGAGGAATCTGAGATCATGCCTTAAAATCCCCACAGCAGTAAATAGATCAGTAGGCGGTTCCCAGTTCGGGGATCTATGTTTGACAGAGCGTGGGTGATCAATAACAATTTGAAAGTTGAATATTTGTGCGCTCTTTATGTATCTAGTTCAACATATTAGGGATTTCTTGTTTTTTTTTTAATGTTTATTTTTGAGAGAGAGAGACAGACCGAACATAAGCAGGAGAGGGGCAGAGAGAGAGGGAGACACAGAATCCGAAGCAGGCTCCAGGCTCCGAGCTGTCAGCACAGAGCCCGACGCGGGGCTCGAACTCATGAGCCATGAGATCATGACCTGAGTCGAAGTCAGACACTTAACTGGCTGTGCCACCCAGGCGCCCCAGAGATTTCTATTTTAAAGTAAGTTAGGTTTATCTGTGTAATTCTGTTGGAATTTAATTGGTTACTGAAGTAGTAATTTATGTACACCTAATGACATTGGACAGCAAGTCCTATTATGTACTGTACTGTTACATATATATAATTATATATATATATACATACTATACTATTTTTCACATGTTTTTTTTCCCCTAAAGTCAGGCTCCATTTTTTTACTGGTTTATCCAAGGTTTCCGTTTTTCTCCTTTGTGACATAGTTTAATCATACTGATAGGTACAGGGAATGGTAATGATACATAACCATGTACATAATGCTCAGATTTATTTAGCAACTACTTTTGCTCTGTTTAATTAAAATAATTTTAAAACTTTGATTTTACTTTTATCCAGTTGATAGAAATTTATTGTTGAAAATGTCAAGTAGTGCCAAAGACTTCTAACAGAAAGCAGGCCCTCTGTTCCTTCTGATATTTACCTTAAGTGTTCGTTAATACTATGCAGAGACAAATTTCTCTGGATTCTGACAGTGCTGAACCAAGTAAGGCAGTGCGATGACTTTTTTTTTTTTTTGGTACATTTTATTTTCCCTGGAATTTAGCCATTTCTTAATTTTTTCATATTTGCTTAAATTTGTTTGCAACTTGGTCTCTCAAACCATCCAACAGCTTTATAAAACTCCGTGTACTATGCCACGTGGCCAGTGCCACACATGGCCCATCTGTCCGTGGATCCCCAGAGACTCTTCTCGCACTTTCAGCTCTGTTGTCATCTGAGCCATGTCCGCTAGCTGCTGGTGCCCTGTCGTCCTTGGAACTCCATTTTCATCTCTGTAGCAGGATCCTCCTTGTTTGTGCTCGCTGTGCCTCTGGTGTTGGTGTGTGCTCTCGCCTAGGAAGAGGCTGTGTGGCCTCAAGCAGCTTTCGGAGTAGACCGCGAACGAGTTGGTGGTTAAAGTGTCAGGTGGAACGTGTCATTTATTCATACTCTCGACTTTTCTGCATGTGTGAAATTGTCTCTGATACGGTTTTCCAAAAGTGCACCTAGAAGATGAGGTTCTTTCTGAGACCCTGCATCAACATTGTCTTCATGCTGCCCCCGTGCTGGTGGGGCCCAGGATTCTAGGTGGAGGTCACTTGTCATTCAGAATTCTCCAGGCATTGCTCCGTCTCTGGCCTTCCAGATCTCAGTGCTGCCATTGGGAAGTTGGATGCTGTTTCCAAACCTGTCTATGTGTCCAGTGGTCTTTGCCTCTCCTCTAGAAACTTCTGGACTGCTGCTTTATGTGCTATGACCTGTACTGCAGTGAATGTCCAGTTGGGTCTTTTTCACTTGGTGACATTTTCAGTCAGTCCCCCCACGGGGGTTCAGAGATCCTTCCGATGGTACCCATCCTCTCTCTCTGGCTGTATGCAGCTTGGATGTTTTGCTTCTCAGGTTGACCTTTTTTTCCCTAAACTTTGCCGATTATTCATTCCCATTTTTTCATTCTTAGGAAGTTACTGACTTTATTTCCCAGCCTTTTAAAAAGATTTCAGTAAGGGGCGCCTGGATGGCTCAGTCGGTTAAGTGTCTGACTTTGGTTCAGGTCATGATCTCGCGTTCGTGGGTTCGAGGTCCACGTCGGGCTCTGTGCTGACAGCTCGGAGCCTGGAGCCTGCTTCGGATTCTGTGTCTCCCTCTCTCTCTGCCCCTTCCCCACTCGCACTCTGTCTCCCTCTGTCTCAAAAATAAAAATAAACGTTAAAAAAAAAAGATTTCAGTAAGCATTTTAAGTTTCTAGGAGCTCTTTTTTGTTCCGTTTGCTATTTCATAGATGCAGGTAGCTTATACTTCTGAGGCTATAAATTGCATTTTTTAAAAAGTATATTTTTTAAAGTTTATTTATTTGAGAGAGAGAGCACGCATGCACAAGCGAGCAGGGGAAGGGCAGAGAGAGGGAGAGAAAGAATCCAAGCGGGCTTTGTGCTGTCATTGTGGAGCCTGACATGGGGCTCAAACCCACGAATCATGAGATCATGGCCTGAGCCAAAATCAAGAGTTGGTCACTCAACTGACTGAGCTATCCAGGTGCTCAATAAATTGCATTTTTAAGAAGACTTTCTTGGGGCACTTGGGTGGCTTAGTCGGTTAAGCATCCAACTTCATTCAGCTCAGGTCATGATCTCTGTCTTTCTCTCTCCCATTCATGCTCTGTCTTTCTCTCTCTCTTTCTCTCTCTCTCTCTCAAAAGTAAAAATTAAAAGAAAAACTTTAAAATGACTTTCTTGAACTAGCTTGGCCTGTTAGGAATGTCTTTGTGTTGATTTGCTTTTTAAGTCTGTTTCGCCTGGAAGTTTTCCTTAAATCTCTTAAGATCCGAGGTGGATCCTCTAGCAAGGCACAAAAAAGTTGTTTGGAAGCTGCATAGGTAAGGGAAGTGCTCTCTCTTGAGCTTATCACTTTTGCTCAGCAGCAGGGACAGGGTCTCCTTGACAGCCTCCCAGGAAGATCTCACAAGAGGCAGAGCTCCCACAGGGAGGAATGAGTGAAGGTGGCAGGGCTGGGGGCCCTCAGTGTGGTGTGGACGAGATTGGTGAGGGTTCCTAATTTGAACAGGTTGCTGGAACAGACATGGGTCTTTGTCTTTGGGAAATCAGGGTCCACACAAAGCTGACCGCTGGTTACAGGCACATCTTGGAGGCGTTGGAGGTTCTGTTCCAGACCATGATAACGCGGATGTCCCCGCACAAGAAGTCAGATGAATGTTTTGGTTTCCCAGTGCATATAAATGTTATGTTTACACTGTGCAGTAGTCTGTTAAGTGTGCACTATGTCTGAACAGTGCACCATAGTGTAATCAAAAATGAGTTTATTGCTAAAAACTGCTGACCATCAACTGAGCTTTCAGCGAGTCAGAAGCACTGATTCCCTGATCACTGTAACAAATATAAAAATAATGAGAAGGCTTGAAATATTGTGAAAATTACCAGAATGTGACAGAGACATGAAGTGAGCAAACGCCTTCGACAAAATGACGCTGATTGGCTTGCTTGACACAGGGTTGCCTTCGGTTTGTTAAAAAACGGAGCATCTGCAAGGACACTACAACTACAGCAAAGCGTGATAAAGGAGGTGTGAGTGTTTTGGAAGATGGGTCCCAATGAGCTTCTGCTAGAACAGTTTGAGTGTATGTGGTTTTGTTACCCGTCACGGTTTAGTCCAGTTTAAGTAACTTCTGTGAGTCATAGAACAGTTAATTTTGTAAATTATGGCTCTACTTCTTTTCACATTTCAATCAACAAATAGATGCAGCACCTAGTAAAGGGTCTCGTTCTGTTTTCTATTGGAAAATCTGTGATCCTCAGATGAGTGATGCCACCCACTTCCAGTGACAAACTGCCATCGGCGCCCAGTGACTATAAACATGCCTACCTGCTCCTCTGTCACTCTTCTGCTGAGCAGCGTGCGGTGACCACCCCTTCGCAGCGTGTAGAGCGCCTACTCCCGTCACAGCTCAATAGTACCTTGTATTCATTTATGCTTAGTTATTTGGACATTTAGGTTGTTTCCACTCTTCTGTCTTAGAAATGATGATACTGCAGTGAATAGGCTTGTCTGTTTTGCCAGTGTGTCATCACTGGGATAGGTTTTTAGGAGAGCTGAATTAGATCTTACATGCATACGTGATTCTGTGAGGTGTTCATGGGCTTTGTACCATGGTGCCTTCTTACCAGCAAGTGGTGTGGAAGCGTGTCTCTCTCCCCCATCTTGCTTCTGTAGTGTGTTGTCAGCTTATGAATCTTTGTTCGTCAGATGGGTGACAAAGGAGTCTGTAGTTTCATGTGTGAGGCCTCTTTGGCCTGCCTTTTTCTGTTCTTATCTCCAATTTTCTTCTACCTTTAGAAGCTCTTTTATTTAAAACAAATTTTTTTTAATGTTTATTTATTTATCGAGAGAGAGAGAGACTGAACACGAGTGGGGGAGGGGCAGAGAGAAAGGGAGGCAGAGAATCCCAAGCAGGCTCTAGGCTCTGAGCTGTCAGCACAGAGCCTGATGTGGGGATTGAACCCACAAACTCTGAGATCATGACCTTAGCTGAAGTTGGACGCTCAACCAACTGAGCCACCCAGGCGCCCCTCGAAGCTCTTTTAAAGTTGGAGTTACTAGCCTTTGCCCGTGATATATTTCTTACACTTGCTGCTGTGTGGTGCCAGCTTCTGGGAGACCACTCTCCTTAAGTCCCTGGCCTCTTACTCCTGTCTGCATGGGTCTCATCCTGTATCATAGATGTCATGCTGGACTTAAACATCTCTGGTTTCTCGGATCCTGTG
Source organism: Neofelis nebulosa (assembly GCF_028018385.1). Taxonomy (NCBI): domain Eukaryota; kingdom Metazoa; phylum Chordata; class Mammalia; order Carnivora; family Felidae; genus Neofelis; species Neofelis nebulosa. Next base: position 93,002,205 of record NC_080793.1, on the reverse strand, counting down.
TGTTTATGTTGCTTTTCTGTCTTGTTTTCTGGAGAGTATCCTCCAGTTACTTCCAGAGATTTATGGGAGGTGTAACTTTTGAGCCCATACATGAATGTAAATGTCTATACCCTCAATTGGTAATTTAGCTGGGTATGGAATTCAGGGTTCAAAGTCATTTTACTTCAGCATTGCAGGTATTGTCTTCTGTTTAGCTCAGTGTTAATGATGGAAGAATAAGTCTAGTACCTCTATTTTTTTAAAAAGTCCTTTTTAAAAAGAACTTTGCAAAAGGACTTTTCTTTTTTTCTAAGTTGGTTTTTTTTTTTTGTTTTTTTTTTTTTGAGAGAGAGAGAGCACGTGTGCACAAGCAGAGGAGGAGGAGCAGAGAGGAGAGGCAGAGTCTCAAGCAGGCTCCGTACCATCAGCACAGAACCCCACGCGGGGTTTCAACTCACAAACTGTGATATGACCTCAGCCAAGATCAAGAGTCAGATGCTCAACCGACCGAGCCACCCAGGAACCCCAGGACTTTATTTTGCATAAAGTAGTTTTAAGTTCAAGGCAAAGTTGATCAGAATGTACATTTCTTGTATATGTCTGTCCCCTCCCCCTCAACGTCCCCTACTAGCCACATCCCCCACCAGATAGTACACTTGTTACATTGGCATGCCCACACTTACATGTCATGATTGCTCAGAGTCCATTGTTTACTTTGAGCTTCACTCTTGGTGCTGTACGTTCTGTGGGTTTTGACAGATGTATTCAGATCCACCATTCTCGTATCATTCAGGGTAGTTTTATTCCCTGAAAATCCCCTATTCTCCAACTATTCATTCCTTTTTCCCCCAACCCTTAGCAGTCACTGCCTTTTATTGTATCCATAGTTTTGCCTTTCTTAGAATGTCATCGAGTTGGAATCTTAACGTAGCTTTTTCACATTGGCTTCTTTCACTTAGCAGTATGCACTTAAGGTTCCTTCTGTCTTTTCATGGCTTGATAGCTTATTATTACTGAATAACATTCTATTTGTTGACACGCCATGGTTTATTTATCCAGTCACCCACTATAGGACATTTTGGTTGTTTCCAAGTTTGAGCATCATAGAATGGAGGTGCTATAAACATCCGTGTGCCCAGGTTTTTGTGTGGACATGTTTCCAGCTTCTTAGGGTAAATACCAAGGATCATAATTGCTGGATCATATGGTAAGAGTATGGTTAATTTTGTAAGAAACCACCGAACTGTCTTTCAAAATGGCGACACCAATTTGCATTCCCACCAGCCATGAATTAGAGTTCCTATTGCTTCACATCCTCTCCAGTGGTTGGTGTTGTCAGTGTTCTGGATTTCGGCCATTCTGTTAGGTGTGTCGTGGTGTCTCCTTGTTTTTAGTTTGCATTTTCTGGATGACATACGATGTGTAGAGCATCTTTTTGTATGTGTTTTGCCATCTCTACATATATCATCTTTGGTGTTAAGGTGTTTGGCCCATGTTTTAATCAGGTTGTTTTTTCTTGTCGAATTTTAAGAGTTCTTGTTATATTTTGGTTAACAAGTCCTTCAGATATGTTTTCTTCCAGGTGTTTTCTTCTTCTGGCATGTCTTCTCATTTTCTTGATAGTGTCTCTCATAGAGCAGAAATTTTTAATTTCAATGAAGTACAGCTTATCAGTTAACTTCTTTCATGGATTATGCTGTTGGTGTAGTATCTAAAAAGTCATCAACATAACCAAGGTCATCTGGATTTTTCCCTGTGTTGTATTTTAGGAGTTTTATAGTTTTTCACTTTACATTTAGATCTGTGATCCATTTTGAGTTAATTTTTGTGAAGGATGTAAAGTCTCTGTCCAAATCCGTTTTTTTGTAGGTGGATGTCTATTTATTCCAGTACCATTTGTTAAAAAGACTATATTTTCTCCATTGTATTGCCTTTGCCCTTTTGTCAAAGATCAGTTAACTATATGTGGGTCTTTTTCAGGGTTCTTTATTTGTTCTATTTGTCCATTTTTAAAGAGTCAGTACCACATTGTCCTGATGAGTGTAGCTTTACAGGATGTCTTAAAGTTGGGTAGTGTCAGTTCTCCAACTTTGTTCTCCTCCTTCAGTATTGTGTTGGCTGTGCTGGATCTTTTGCTTCTCCCTATAAACTTTAGAACCAGTTCATTGATATCCACAAGATAACTCATTAGGATTTGGA